>NC_138769.1:683142084-684429584 GCF_965119305.1 Pelophylax lessonae | reverse complement strand
AAAGGACGCATACACCTTTAAGACCGGATGACAACACTGCCGAGCGCGGCTATGAGCGGCTATTTCAATCGCCGGTTTGCTCTCACTCATCGCTCGTTCAAACCCACATGTTCATCGCACCTACGCCTGAGAAGTCGAAGCTGCTGACATACCTTCCTTGCTGAACTAAGCCGGAAACCTCGCTGGTGATCCGTATCCCGCTACGGGATCACCCCTCTCCTCTGGACATTGTATTTCCTAACCTATCTAAGTGATAAGTACCCCGCAGGGGATTCTTACTAACCAATCTCCTACTGTCATCTACTGCAATTACCAAGACTATCTGTATCTATCTATTCACTATCATCTGCATAAGACTGTTAGCTCTTGGGACTACCTTGAACTATCCTTGCACTAGGTTACTCTGTCTAAAGTATACTCCATCTGTGTCCTCTTACCATCTGCACTATACTTGACATCAGAACCTATCTGCTTACCATCACCTGCAACTCTCCTATACTACTTCTAGTGCTCACCATACAATAGCCTGTCTTTCATCTATATATCCTCATATACTCTATCCCTCCATTAAACATCTATTAATATATATAGTATATAACAGGCTGTACACGGTGATGAAGTCCTGAGAGTTGGATATGTTGTTCAACACATTCTCTACAAGGCTACTGAGTGTAATAATTCTGCAGCTGTAAATCCATCCGCAAACAAAAACGCATGAACGTTACATGCACTAGGTGTTTGCGCCTCCTTTTTCTTTCTTTTATGCACTCTTTAAGGAATGCAGACTCTCGTGGATGAAGCTTTGGCACATCAAGTTTATCACAGAACTCCCTCAGCTTTTCCTCTGGGAGCCCTGCAAGTTTTGTGAAACTTGCTGAACTCTGAGTTCCATCTTGTGACTGATGGGACAGTAAAATGCATATTGGCAATCTCCTGAATCACTTCTGTGGCCAATGAAGATCTATGTGCTTTATTCCAGATAGATGAGCATTTAGCCATGGCACTTCTGTATATCTTAAGTGATGGCCCATTTGATGCTGCTTTGTGTATCTCATTGGTGGCAATTAGATTTAATGTATGAGCAGCACAGTGCTGATGCCGTGGAAGAAAAAACTGCTCTCCATCTCCATCTTCGTGAAGAAGACAACTCACATCCAAAAATCTCACTTCATCACTGCAATCATCTGACTCATCTTCTCTTATACCAATCTCACAGGATGCCTTTACAAAATCACTTCCATTGTCAGTCACAGTGGATTTGACTTTGTTTTGAATCCTGTATTCTGCATGGATTTTGTTTAATTTTGCCGCAACTGCATCATCTGTGTGTCGACCTTTGAGAGATGTAATGCCAATGCTGCAGAATGTCTCTCCAACGTGTCTTTGTCAATCCAATGGCATGTGACTCCGAAGAAGCTGCGGTTTTGTGCTGACCAAATGTCTGTTGTCGTGCAGACAGTGTCCACATTAATAAGCTTGGAGATGATAGATTCCTTCATTATAGCAAACTCTCTGTGAATGCGCTGCATCAGAGTTTTTCGGCACATTACTTTCTTTCTGCCACTAATCCCCTCAATCAATTTTTTGAAGGATGGCTGCTCCACCAATGAAAAGCACTGTACATCATCAACCAGAAAGTTGAACACCAGTTGGTTCACACATTGCTGTGATACCCTAAGCCCTGATTCCATCCTTGCTTGCTTCAAAGGGGGTTGTGAAGCCACAGGGGTAGAGGAGCTTGCTGATGCATCTTCCATCACATCATGCTGACTCTATGTTGTGTCTTGCATCAATAAATTTCATGGATGTTTCCTCTAAAAAAACAGATGGTTATTTTTAGTTATATTTAAGAGAAAACCCAATTCTAGATCATTGCACTGTAGTAAAAAATCAGTTTTTTAAAAAAACTTTTATATAATAAAAATATATATATATGCCGCTGCAAATATGGGCGGGAGCAGGTTTTTTTTTCCACGTTGCAGCTACAGTAAATCGTCTGACTACTCCTTCACTTTTTATTATACAGAAACAAGTAATACATCATTCAAAATTAAAGACTCTGTTTTTATTTCTGTACACTCACAATAATGACAAAAACTATATTATTTTAAGATAAATTCTTTAAATAAAGAAAGGCTAAGTTACATACCTGCAGATGCTTCCTCAGGTTCGACATTGAAGCCTTTGATGTCGAAAGCATTCTAACAGCTGGCAAACAAATTTTGCACTGAACTGTTATATTTGCGCCCTTTTCAGACTTCAGGATGAAATTATTTTTAAATTTCCAGCACTGAAATGCATTCTTATCACTCACCATGGTGGCAACTCTCAGATAACTTGTAGTCTAAAGCCGTTAAACCTGAAGAAGGGACGTGGCCCTGAAACATGTAGTTCTGCTGCTGGCTTTTCTCTGTATTTGGCTTGTCTCCCTGGATGTGATCGTCGGGTTGCCTTCTTCACATGAGTCAGTATCGCCATTTCCGCCAAATAATATAATAAATAATATAAATAATATAATAGCTAATGTGCATAAATGTATAAAGGGAATCCCAAGTGAAGCGACAACAGTGCTGAATATAGTTGGTTAAATAGTGTCCAAAGAAAAAGGTCCCAAATGAAGTGCCAAAAAGACTTAAAATGTCCAAAAATCCCAAACGATGACAATAGTGGCAAATGAATAAATGGTGTCCCACACCAGTGCTCAGTGCCACCACCAACTGTGCTTCTGCTTACCAAAAGCCAGAATATAACAGGCTCATCGATCAACCAGATAGGTAGAGAGGCAGGGCTTGAAGTGACCACCAGCAGTATCAGGATCAGGGTATCCTCTGTAGACAATACACCACCCCGCACTAGCTGTGCGCCTCAGGTACATGGATTAGCGGCCACCATTATGGAAGATAAACATAAAGGGCTCCATAGTGCATACCATCAAACAATTTATTTAAAAAAGGTAGAGACACTTACATAAAAATCTTCAATGTGTAGCATAAAAGAAAAGCCGCCGGCCGGCTAGAAGAATCCGCCCGTCCTTCCAGGTTCAATGTGGGTGACGTCAGCACGCCGCGACCCGGCGCGTTCGTCACAACTGAGGTCCTCCTGGGGTACGGGCGGCATGCTGATACCACCATATATATAGGCAAAGGAAAGGAAGAAGTAGTAGCAGTAGAAGGTCTCTGTGATCCCCCAATCTGGCTCTGTGATCGTGGTACTGCCCCGTGGTCCCTGTCATCTCTCATCTGACCGTGAGTAGGCTGGGCTTGTCATATGAGGAGCACGGAGGGTATGACTTCCTCTCTCTTCTCCTTCTCGCCACATCCTCTGTTATTATTCAACATATCCTAGGTCTTTAAAGAAAATATTCAGGAGTAACCCTATTTGCAATCTTTAACATTTTCATAAGTAACTGTAATTTAATTACACATTTTTTCTCAGTAACTGTTACATTTATTTTGTAATTAGATTACCTAACTCTGCTACATGTAACTAGGTACTCCCAGTCCCCAACACTGTGTAAGCTGCAGGGCAACTCCACGGCACCCTGTATTACCTGCAGACCTAACTCTTGTAAATTTATGAGAGTCTTCACAGTGGAAGCAAATGAAAACTAATGGATAGATAGGGGGCAGGTGAGCCTGGACGTGGCCCAACCCTCCTAAAGGTACTTGGTTAGCATAATGCCCACCTGCCCCCTATCTATCCATTAGTTTGCATTTGCTTCCACTGTGAAGACTCTCATAAATTTACAAGAGTTAGGTCTGCAGGTAATACAGGGTGCCGTGGAGTTGCCCTGCAGCTTACACATGCATTTGCAAATGTGTGCTAACTAAACCCCTGTTTTGACGCAAACTGTTAGACAGGTTAATTTGGTTGGTAAGCAAACTGGTTAGCAAATTGAACTGGGAATTTTTATCTATGTTTGTCTCATGTGCGTTGCCCTTCCGTGTGTTCTTTGCTATAAAGGCCAGTTATAGGTGGGGGCAGAGGCCATTTTCATTATGGCATATGCATACTTACATTGGTCCAAGCTGATTGGTCTGGAGTTTTTATCAAGCAAAATGTGTATTAATTGTGCTTTACATCCGCTTTAACCAGTTCTGGACCGGAAGGATTTGCCCCCTCAATGACCAGGCTATTTTTTGTGATTCGGCACTGCGTTATTTTAATGGAAAATTGCGCAGTTGTGCGATGCTGTACCCAAATAAAATTAATGTCCTTTTTTCCCCACAAATAGAGCTTTCTTTTGGTGGTATTTGATCACCTCTGCGATTTTTGCGCTATAAACTAAAAAGAGCGACAATTCTAAAAAAAAACACTTTATTTTTCACATGTTTTTTTCATAAATTTAGGCCAATTTGTATTCTGCTACATATTTTTGGTAAACAAAAAAAAAAAATAACAATAATCGTATTTTGATTGGTTTGGACAAGTTATCGCATCTACAAACTATGGGAAAGATTTATGTCATTTTTATTTATTTATTTTTACTAGTAATGGCGGCAATCTGCAATTTTTAGCGGGACTGCAACATTGCGGCGGAAAGATCGGACCCAAAACTGACCTTTTGACCCTCTTGGGGGGGGGGGGGGGCAGTGACATTACTACAGTAATCAGTGCTAAAAATATGCACTGTTACTGTAATAGTGACACTGGCAGGGAAGGGGTTAACCTAGTGGGTGATCAATGGGTTAAATGTAAGCCTAGGGGAGTTTTTACTAACTGTGGGGGGATGGGCTTGTGAAATGACCATAGAGACCTGTGTTCCTATATAGAAGGATCACAAGTGCTCTGTGATCATTTCAGAGAGAAGAACGGTCAGCTGTGTTTACAACAGCTGACCGTCCTTCTCTCTCTCAGCGGGGAGCGATCGCGGGTGGCTGGCGGCAATCGCGGCCGCTGACCCCGTGCATCGGCATCCCCGCTACCTAGTGGGGGCGGGAGCGTGCCGCCACCGGCACGCACTTGCCCCCTAGCACCACGCGTGCGACCAACGTAGTACTACATCGGTTCGCGCAGCCGAGCCAGCCTGCCGCAGTAAAACTGCGGCGGGCGGTCAGCAGGTGGTTAAAGCAATATTGAGGCTCAGTGCACACTATGAACTGCATGTGAATCACACAGGCTTAAATTGCATCACACCAAAGAAGTGCATGTGCCTTTTTTGAGCTGCACTGCAATCGGATCGCATGGTAATTTTGTATAAATGCGATCTGGTGTGATCTGGTGCAGGCAAACGCACTGCTTTTGCAACCTGTGTTTGGTGTGTCATTAAATTTGTATTGACACCCGGAGCAGATTGCAAGGGCAGTGCGGTTTGCATGCTGTGCAGGAAATGCGCACAGCTCGCTGCGTTTCCCGCACTACATAAGTGTAAACCTAGCCTAATCCCACAGTCAAAATTTATTAAATTGAAGATTACCAATACATAGATGTGGTGGCTGCATTCATTTCCCTTTTTTACGCTTTTTTGTCCTTTATTTTCACCCAATCATACTTTTCAACTTGCTTTAGCAGACCAAGTTGTCCACCAAAAGTGGCAGTTGGAGTGTTGAGAAAAACCATTGAACCTTGACAGGTGCTTACAATGATTAGCTTTTATTTATTCATTTAAAACATTTATTCCACAAGTACCTGTAAAGAAAAAACTGTTGCTGCCTAAGGAATTTGGTGTTAATTTGTTAGTCAGGTCCATCTAAATCTTCTGTTACATCCAGATGTGGCCATAGATGGCTCGAAATTTGGCAGATTCAGGAGGGTCTGGCCAATTTTGATCCATGTCTGGCCACTGACGCTCAACAGAGTTTGAGCTATCAATTGATTTCTGTTGAATGGATGAAAAAACGACTTGTTGGAAGAAAGCCACTTTATCAGTGGCTACAGCGCTAATCTGTTTATTCTAATAGCAGAGGAGCCTTCTCCGTCAGAATACAATAGTGCAGTAGGGAGGATTCCCCCATCCACTCTGACTGTGTGGTTGGGAGAAATTGGTTCAGTTATTTTTGTTTTGTCCACTGACTGAACCAAAAATGTAGGCCATGTATTGCCAGTTTAACAGCATATTCTCCCCAGATTGACAATGCTGCTATCTGAAGGTGTCTCCGTTGCTCCTTCATCCAAAGTGTAGACATCCTAAAACAGGACGTGTATAAGAAAAAAAAAAGGTATAAAAGCTTAAAAAAAGGAAAGTAATGCAGCCACCACATCTAGAGGTGGGTAAACTGCAATATAGTAAACTCCTGTTTTAATGTTTGCACTTTAACCGCTTCCAACCTGCCCACTGTACATAAATGGTGGGGTGGGAGCTTTGTGGTTTGAGCCGACACAGCTAAGCACAGATTGGGATATGGGAGCTGTGATTGGCCCTCCAGATCATGTGACGGCTGTGTCCAATCACAGCCTTCACAGTGTAAACAGAGACACGTATCTCTGTGACAGTTCTCCCCGCTAAACTCAGTGCGGGTGGGTGGGGGTTATGCTGTATCCTGTGCTGACAGCTCTCTCTGTAAGGGATGATTTTACACAGATAGCTGCCACAGATCACACAGACTGCAGCCATCCCCACACAGTACACCAAGCACCATTGTCCCATGAACATCTGTCCCAATGTCCCCATCAACATATGTCCAAATGTCCCCATGAACATCTGTACCAGTGCACAAAACATGTGTCACAGTGTCCAATCAACATCTGTACCAGTGCACAAAACACGTGTCACAGTGTCCAATCAACATCTGTACCAGTGCACAAAACATCTGTCACAGTGTCCCCATGAACATCTGTACCAGTGCACAAAACATCTGTCACAGTGTCCGATCAACATCTGTACCAGTGCACAAAACATCTGTCACAGTGTCCAATCAACATCTGTACCAGTGCACAAAACATCTGTCACAGTGTTACCATGAACATCTGTACCAGTGCACAAAACATGTGTCACAGTGTCCAATCAACATCTGTACCAGTGCACAAAACATCTGTCACAGTGTCCCCATGAACATCTGTACCAGTGCATAAAACATCTGTCACAGTGTCCGATCAACATCTGTACCAGTGCACAAAACATCTGTCACAGTGTTACCATGAACATCTGTACCAGTGCACAAAACATCTGTCACAGTGTCCCCATAAACATCTGTACCAGTGCATAAAACATCTGTCACAGTGTCCCCATGGATATCTGTACCAGTGTACAAAACATCTGTCACATCTGTCAACATCTGTCACAGGTCATGGCACAGGCATGTCACAGGTCATGTCACAGGTTATGGCACAGGCATGTCACAGGTCATGGCACAGTTCATGTCACAGGTCATGGTACAGGCATGGCACAGGTCATGGCAGAGGTCATGGTACAGGCATGTCACAGGTCATGGCACAGGTCATGGTAAGGGCATGGCACAGGTCATGGTAAGGGCATGTCACAGGTCATGTCACAGGTCATGGCACAGGTCATGTCACAGGTCATGTCACAGATCATGTCACAGGTCATGTCACAAGCATGTCACAGGTCATGTCACAGGTCATGGTACAGGCATGTCATAGGTCATGTCACAGGTATGCCACAGGTATGTCACAGGTCATGTCACCGGTCATGTCACAGGTCATGTCACAGGCATGTCACAGGCATGTCACAGGCATGTCACAGGTCATGTCACAGGTCATGTCACAGGCATGTCACAGGTCATGTCACAGGCCATGTCACAGGTCATGTCACAGGCATGTGACAGGTCATGTGACAGGTCATGTGACAGGTCATGTGACAGGTCATGTCACAGGCATGTCACAGGTCATGTCACGGTCATGTCACAGGTCATGTCACAGGCATGTCACAGGCCCCACCCCCCCATAGCCACCAGTGAGTCCGGCGCCCCTAGTGTGCTAAAAATAGAATTTTTTTTTTAATCTTTCTTTTTTCTTTTGGGGGGGCGCCCCCTATCGGCCAGCCGCCACTGCCTGGTATTGAGGTGGTTAAACTTGTATATAATACCAAATGCTATGTTCGTACTTTGGCTCTACTCTGCTATATTGAGTATGCAGACTCCGTTACCTCTTGCAAAAAAATAAATAAATAAAATCACAAGATTAATCTACAATGAAAAGATGAGATTTTTCACCTTGGCTCTTATACATGGAAGGACTTGCAGCAACTCTGTCTTATAAGAAGTCACTTCACATGTTTAGATTGATGCAGAAGCTGCCTATCTGGAGCCTTATGGAATACATTGCTCTATACTATATATAAGCTGGATACATTGCAGGATGAAATGAGCTTTCATTTATCACAGCAGTGCAAGTGACACAGCAATGCTGGAACAGAGATGGAACACAAGATAAGCTCCTTCTCACCTTTCCACTACAAATGCCAACACATTTTTTTGGGAATAATTTCCAAAAAAAAAAAAAACATATGATGGAAACATTGCTCGACCACAAATCAGATTTCAATGCTAATTTCAGCACAGCACTGGTGGCCTTCTATGATGTAGCCATAGGCATGCGAACAGGGTGTGCTGGGTGTGCCTGGGCACACCCTAATCACACTGTGCAGTGCCGATTCCCCTGCTTCCCCTCTCTCCTTTGCAGTGCTGCCAGCTTGCCTCCTCTCAGAAAGGGGGAAGGGGCTGGTAAATATATTGTTAACCGTCCTTTCTTTTCTGAATGAAAACAGTGATTTATCTGTACTGATCGCTCCTGTCTTCATTCTCAGCTGAAGCATAGTAAACTATGTTTTGTTGCAGACCGCAGAGAAAGGGACTGGGGAATCTCTGTCCTCAGATTCTTTCTCTGTCTCAAACATGAGATATCAGGGGATTGGTTTAGACCTTTGCTATTTCACCAAAGCCGCTGAACAGGGCTGCTAAAAAAAAAAAAAATTTAATTCATAAAATTGTAAACAAATTATTAAAAAACAAATATTGTAAAAATTATAAAAATAAAAAGCTACTTACACCGTCCACTGCCCTACTGACATCAATCTTTGCTCTACTGACACAGTTCACTGCTCTGCTGACATACATGCATGTGTGTTTGTACTCTGGGGTGCACACCCTAATGCAATAGGCTGCGCACACCAATGGCTGTAGCTCAATGCAATAGACTGCACACACCAATGGATGTAGCTCAATGCAATAGGCTGCGCACACCAATGAATGTAGCTCAATGCAATAGGCTGCGCACACCAATGGATGTAGCTCAATGCAATAGGCTGCGCACACCAATGGATGTAGCTCAATGCAATAGGCTGCGCACACCAATGGATGTAGCTCAATGCAATAGGCTGCGCACACCAATGGATGTAGCTCAATGCAATAGGCTGCGCACACCAATGGATGTTGCTCAATGCAATAGGCTGCACACACCAATGGATGTAGCTCAATGCAATAGGCTGTACACACCAATGGATGTAGCTCAATGCAATAGGCTGTACACACCAATGAATGTAGCTCAATGCAATAGGCTGTACACACCAATGGATGTAGCTCAATGCAATAGGCTGCACACACCAATGGATGTAGCTGAATGCAATAGGCTGCGCACACCAATGGCTGTAGCTCAATGCAATAGACTGCACACACCAATGGATGTAGCTCAATGCAATAGGCTGCGCACACCAATGGCTGTAGCTCAATGCAATAGACTGCACACACCAATGGATGTAGCTCAATGCAATAGACTGCACACACCAATGGATGTAGCTCAATGCAATAGGCTGCGCACACCAATGGATGTAGCTCAGTGCAATAGACTGCACACACCAATGGCTGTAGCTCAATGCAATAGGCTGCGCACACCAATGGATGTAGCTCAATGCAATAGGCTGCGCACACCAATGGATGTAGCTCAATGCAATAGGCTGCACACACCAATGGATGTAGCTCAATGCAATAGGCTGCGCACACCAATGGATGTAGCTCAGTGCAATAGACTGCACACACCAATGGCTGTAGCTCAATGCAATAGGCTGCGCACACCAATGGATGTAGCTCAATGCGATAGGCTGCGCACACCAATGGATGTAGCTCAATGCAATAGGCTGCGCACACCAATGGATGTAGCTCAATGCGATAGGCTGCGCACACCAATGGATGTAGCTCAATGCAATAGGCTGCGCACACCAATGGATGTAGCTCAATGCAATAGGCTGCACACACCAATGGATGTAGCTCAATGCAATAGGCTGCGCACACCAATGGATGTAGCTCAATGCAATAGGCTGTACACACCAATGGATGTAGCTCAATGCAATAGGCTGTACACACCAATGGATGTAGCTCAATGCAATAGGCTGCACACACCAATGGATGTAGCTGAATGCAATAGGCAGCGCACACCAATGGCTGTAGCTGAATGCAATAGACTGCACACACCAATGGATGTAGCTCAATGCAATAGGCTGCGCACACCAATGGATGTAGCTCAATGCAATAGGCTGCACACACCAATGGCTGTAGCTCAATGCAATAGGCTGCACACACCAATGGATGTAGCTCAATGCAATAGGCTGCGCACACCAATGGATGTAGCTCAATGCAATAGGCTGCGCACACCAATGGCTGTAGCTCAATGCAATAGGCTGCGCACACCAATGGATGTAGCTCAATGCAATAGGCTGCGCACACCAATGGCTGTAGCTCAATGCAATAGGCTGCGCACACCAATGGATGTAGCTCAATGCAATAGGCTGCGCACACCAATGGATGTAGCTCTATAGATGGTATAAGGTAAGTATGCAGCTGCTGGGGTGTTTGGGTGGTACTTTGTATTTGCTCTGTTTTATTCATATGAAGATCAGAGAAATTACCTTTGATACGCATATGATGTCAATCCAGGTGGCTCCTCCTTTACTGTGTGTGAAACTGACAGGCAGACTCCTACCTGTCAGGTGAAAGCATTGCTCATACACACCCCCAGTACCAGCACCCCTCTCCGCGCCGCCGAACCCTTTCGTACTTTCCGGGCTCCGCTTGCCCATCTGTGGGCCCGGGAGTGAGATAGAGGATGCCAGCGGCTAGAGGGTAAGGAGAAGAGCAGACACACATCTACTTTTGGTCCCCTATGTAATAGAAAAAAAAGAAGTTAAGTAAAAAAAAAATGTTTTTTTCTGTGAAAAAATTAAGTTACACCCAACCACATAAAGTCCCACCCCAAAAATATTTTTGATGCCCCCCCCCTACTCCCACATATACGCACGTATGAACCTAAATTCATGCGTCGGGGGTGCCCACACAAGGAACCGTCAATTGTAACACACATGTTACATATCGCCGCACATGACAGAGGGAGAGCAATAATTCTAACACAAGACTTCCTCTGTAACACTAAACTGATACCTATAGGGAGCTCTTTTTGAAGTGTTGCCTATAGAAAAAATAGGGTAGTGAGGTTTGTCGCAATTTCATGTGCGCACACAAATGTAAGGTTGGACATGCTGAGCATCTATTTACTCGGTGCAACCTCATCTTTTATATTTCACCAAAAATGGGGATAGTTTATTGCGTTTGTTTGCTCTAAAATTCACTTTAGTGTATTTTTTTTACTGAACTTTTGCGTTATTAGACCTTTGTGGTAATAACGTGTGACATTATACTGAATCTGGACATTTTTTGTGGCCCTCACACCTCTCCTGTAGCTGCAGGAGAGCTCCAGTCCTCTTCTGGTCCTCCTGTACACCTGTACTTTCTGCTTTCCAGCAATGGCTCCGGCTTTATCCTAACAGCAGCACAAGGTAAGGGGGGTGAACTGTGATGTAAGGAAGGGTGGAGGACTCAACTTCTGGTGGTGGAGAGGCTCTTGAGACGTCTTATGTAAGTGTAGGGGATGCTCTGGAAATCTAGTATTACAGATACAACCGGCCTTTTTGAGGGCAATCATAATGCCGATGCGGGCCACAATAAAATTGAAGTTTGACACCCCTGCTCTAGGGTGTCTGATTTTAGAGAATATATAATGTTTGGGGGTTCTGTGTAATCTTCAGACCTGAAATCATTTGCATACCGCTGGACATCATATGACGTCCTGGCCTTTCAGTGGAGATATGTGAATGATGGGTGCAGCTGCTTGCAGATATCTGTAAAAACAATCATAGCGGCTGTTCAACAGCTTGATTGTTTTTACAGGCAGCGGGAGGGGATGTCCCCCCCTTTCGCCGCACTCTACCGGCTCGCACGTGTGATCAGCGAGCAGGAGAGGTCCCCGGCCATCTCTATGACCTTCAGAGGCTGGGCCTGACATTATGAGGGCACTTCCAGCCCTGGGAGATGTAAACACTGCCATCTTTTCAGCTGGGAAGCTAAGATCATTTTTTTTTTTTATCTCAGGCTCTTCAGCCTAGAAGCGAGATCCAGGGACTTAGAGACCCCAGATCTTGCTGTAAAGAGGACCTGTCATGCCCTATTCTTATTCCAAGGGATGTTTACATTCCTTGTAATAGAAAAAAAAAGTGATTAAAAAAATAAAGGGAAAGTGTAAAAATGAAAAAAAAAATTAAATAAAAGAAACAATTAAAAATAAATAAATAAAATAAAGTGCCCCCCGTCCCCTCGCACGCAGGAGCGAACGCATACGTAGGTCACGTCTGCATATGTAAATGACATTCAAACCACACATGTGAGGTATCCCCTCGAACGCTACAGTGAGAGCAATAATTCCAGTGCAAGACCTCTTCTGTAACTCTAAACTGGTAACCTGTAAACAATTTTAAAGTGTAGGCTATGGAAATTTTTATGTACCGAAACTTGGCACCATTCCATAAATGTGCGCAGTTTTAAAGAGTGACATGTTAGGTATCTATTTACTCCATGTAACATCATCTTTCACATTATACAAAAAAATTGGGATAACTTTATTGTTTTGTTTTTTTTTTGCCATGAAAGTGTTTTTTTTTCACAAAAAAATGGCGTTTAAAAAATCGCTGCGCAAATACCAGCTGACATTAAAAATTGCAATGACCGCCCTTTTTCTGCTAGAAAAAAAAAAAAAAAAAAATATATATATATATAGATAGATAGATAGATAGATAGATAGATAGATAGATAGATAGATAGATAGATAGATAGATAGATAGATAGATAATGTTTGGAGGTTCTGAGTAATTTTCTAGCAAAAAAATGATGATATTTACATGTAGAAGAGGAATGCCAGAATTGGCCCGGTATGGAAGTGGTTAAAGATGTGTGCAAATAAAAACGGCTCCGGCAGTGAAAAAGATAAAGCTGATACTTTCCTTTAAATCAAAAAATGGCTAAAATTACAGGTTACTGTTATTTAGAAGGGTCCTATAGTTTCAATTTGCTCTCAGTATACAGGAGAATTATTAGGGTTTCCTGCTGGTTTTAAATGTTTTCCTGTTCAGAGACAGAATTGAGTGCAAGGGAGAAAATGAGGTCTAGAAATAAATTGAAAGTACGCATTTTATGTGAAACTTTCCTAGAAAGCAAGCCTAGGTTTATATTGACTAGTCAGCAACGTCTGCTTTTTTGTAGTCAATGCTAACAAAAAAGTACTGTAAAGATATAGAATATTTGGCCATTGCATGTACCTAAAGAGACATTGCCGCCAGACCATTAACCACATCAGCCCGGGAAGGTTTACCCCCCTTCATGACCAGGCCATTTTTTGCGATACGGCATTGTGTTACTTTAACTGACAATTGCGCGGTCGTGCTACACTGTACCCAAATACAATTGATGTCCTTTTTTTCTACAAATAGAGCTTTCTGTTAGTGGTATTTGCTAAATAATATGCACTGTCACTGTATAGTGTACTAATGACACGTGCAGGG
Source organism: Pelophylax lessonae (assembly GCF_965119305.1). NCBI lineage: Eukaryota > Metazoa > Chordata > Amphibia > Anura > Ranidae > Pelophylax > Pelophylax lessonae. The sequence continues at coordinate 684,415,807 of NC_138769.1, read as the reverse complement.
AAGGGGTTAACCTCAGGGGCAATCAAATGTGTTCCCTGGGAGTGCTTTCTAACTATAGGGGAGGTGCTTGTACTGTGGGAAGACAGAGATCCGTGTTCCTGCTTAGCAGAAACACAGAATCTCTGTCTTCTCTGTCACAGAACGGCGATCTGACTTGTTTACTTGTTGCCATTCTGCCTGCCTCGGGAACGATCGGCAGGTCCCCCTGATTGGCTCCTGCTGTGTCCAATCACACACGCACGTGCACCCCAGACCTGGCTTTTGAAATTATGTACATGAAATTATGTGTATGATACGTGATTTTGCACTAAAGGGCTGCCCTGTATATGTATGTGGGCGGTAATTAAGCGGTTAATTTAAACAATAATCCTCCCTTAAGGTTATATGGTAGACATCCAAAAGCCCTGAGCCAGCAGACCCAGAGCTCTTACTCAAGAGTATTCCCCTTCGCTCCTCCCCTAGGAGTTCAATAAAAGTTTGGCAGGTATTTGAAAGGAGGCAGAGAGGTGAAGGGAGAGGCAGAGAAAAATGAGACACTCCCAGAAGGAGAGGGCAAAAGTATGCAAGGGGGGAGAGGGCTGTGCTAGGCGGTAGACTTTCCCACAAATAGTCAAGTTTTGTAGCAAGTTTAAAGGCACATTGCAATGGAATGGAAAATAATTTGTGGAAAAGAAAAACACCACAAGTAATTTGAATACTTCAGCTCTCTCTCTCTTTTTTGTTTTTTCAATTGTAATAAACAAAAAAAAAAATAAAATTGTGGGCAAAGTTTATACCCTGAAGGGATGCCTTTTAACCACTTAACCTTAGGTGGACATCATATGAGGTCCTTCGGTTGAAGTGGAGGTATCTGAATGTGGAGGCATCACTCAGATATCATTTTTTTTCCCAGCCGGTGATTCCCTCATATGTAAAAGACATCATAGTGGCTGTTCAGCCGCTTGATTGCTTTAATAGGCGGTGGGAGGGGATGCTCCCCACCTCCGGCCACCCTTCCGTGCTTCTTTCGGCTTGCCCAAAGCGATTGGGGGGCTGTAGAATGAATTGGCTGGTGATCACGGTTTACCATAGAGCTGACCGTAGACCAGATGGTCCTGGCCATCTCTATGACCCCCGGAAACCTCAAGCAACGTCATGACTTCAATTCTAGTGCCAGCAGAGGTAAAACACAGCTCTGAAAAAGGGGATGCACCCCCGAAAAGTGTTAGAATGCATATGTGAGGCCGCAAAAACACTTAGAGTTTCTACCTCGTGTCATCCTATGTACTTGCTGTATACTTGTGCACCTTTGTGAGTATGCTTTTTTTGGTTGCTTTTCATATCAATAAATTCTGTTTTTACCCAGAGAATGCACTAGGGGTTTGCGCCTTCCCCTTCTTTGTTTTTGAAGTTCCAGCAGATGTAAACACAATTTTTTTTTTTTTCAGGTGGAAATCCTAAAATCATTTTCATTATTTTTTTTAATCTCAGGTTTTTCAGCATAGAGGAGAGATATGGGGACTTATAGACCTCCGATCTCTCTGTAAAGAGGACCTGTCATGCCTTATACCTATTACAAGGGATGTTTACATTCCTTGTAATAGGAATAAAAGTGATCAAAAAAAATGTAAAGGTAAAGTGTAAAAAAATAAAATAAATAAACAATAAAAAAAATAATAAATCATTTTTAACTCCCCGTCCCTGCGTGCTTGCACGCAGAAACGAAGGCATACGTAGGTCTTGCCCACATATGTAAACAGCGTTCATATCACACATGTGAGGTATCGCCGCGAACGTTAGAGCAATAATTTTAGCGCAAGACCTCCTCTGTTACTCCAAACTGGTAAACTTAAAACATTTTTAAAGCGTAGCCTATAGAGATTTTTAAGTACCGAAATGTGGCACCATCCCACGAGTGTGAGCAGTTTTAACCACTTCAGCTCTGGAAGATTTACCCCCCTTCATGACCAGGCCATTTTTTATGATTTGGCACTGCGTTACTTTAACTGACAATTGCGTGGTCATGCGTCCCTGTACCCAAATAGAATTTATGTCCCACAAATAAAGCTTTCTTTTAGCGGTATTTGATCACCTCTGCGATTTTTTATTTTTTGCGTTATAAACAAAAAAAGACTCTCTCCTTTATACTTGATTGGCGTCTCCGATCTGCTGTTTTGTTGGATGCTACTGCCTGATATCCGACAGCTTTGAACCCAGAAGTTTTGAATGCATGAGTCATTGCATTGTACTTTGTAAAAAAATCCTTGTTTCCATAAGGATATTTGGAGCATGTATGCAAATTTTAGAACATCATATGAACTTTGACATGTGCTTTTTTTTTAGCCATACTGGGCACTGTGCTGTGGTAGAAAAGCACACAGCGGATACTTAGACACATCCTCTATTTGAGTGTTAGGGGGGATGGGTGCGCTGATAGGGTGTTGAAGCTGCTCCCGGTATTCAGTGCTTGGTGAATATGAAAAATCTGTATGTGTGTGGGGGTGCGCTAAACAACATGGAGGTAAGGATCCAAACAATGGGATGAATAATTAAAAATTATATAACAATACCCAATAAATAAATAGACATCAAAGTTGGTAACTTGTATGGTGACACAAATGTGATCGGTGAGTTTAAATCAACCAGTGCATAAATGAACATCAAAGTTGATAACTTATATGGTGACACAAAAGTGATCCGTGAGTTTAAATCAACTGGTGCATAAACACAAAAGTTCATAAGTGTCCATTGATGAGGTGATGATATTAAATTAAAGAGGAAAGACAATAAACTGCTTGTAAATCCAAAATAAATCCACCACCAAGTGAAATTTCTCCTTACCGGACGTAAAAAAGTAAGGTGCCACTATTAAACATGTGAGCTGAACATAAACCAATTCCCGTAGTAATCCAAAAACCACCTCGTGAGAAAACACCTGGGTTGGCCTCTTACCAGATGGAAATCAATAAACACTTGAAACTGAAGGAACACTATCTTCCCAGTCTCCTTAGATACACATATGTCTCTCCAGCATGTCGATCAATCTCCACCTCCTGATTAAAGGCGTTCACGGCGTCCATGCATGGAGCATGGAGCATGGACGCAGTGAACGCCTTTAATCAGGAGGTTTCATTTCTAGTTTTTATTCATATATTTTCAGTAAATAAGATTGTAGCCCAGTGTTGGCTACATTGTCTTTTATTCTTCTCTCCCTCTTCTGAGATACTGACATTATGATGCACCATCCTCCTCCAGCCAGCAGGGGGAGAGCTAAAGACAAGCAAGCCCATAGACTTCTGTGCAGAGCGCTGGGAGTCCCGGGAGTTGTAGTTTAAGATGGCAACCATACAATGGCTACACTGTAATGGTTACACATGGGGGAGTAGAAAGAAAATTTGTATTAAACTACTCAGGAAAGTTCTTTCTCTTGGTGCCGAGAAGAGAGGGAACTCAGAACACCTCTATCTGAGTATTCCCCTGTCAGTGGGGAGGCAAGCCTGAGACTGAGAGTGAGGACACCTGGTGGCAGGGCAGCACAGCCCACAACACAGTTTCTGCACCACTGCTGCAGAGAGACATTCAGAAGATCATTCACCTAATCTCTGCTTCCCACCGCTGATCACCAGAGACATTCAGAGAGAGACTGAGGGGGCCCCTTCTTCAGCAAGCATCCACAGCAGCATTCTGGGAATTGGTGAGGGTACCAGGAAACCAGACCACACGGGGATGCAGGTAAAATAAAGCAGTTTATTGGAGCAAACAACAATAAATGCACAGTAAGAGTGAGGAAGTGAGAGCAGGAACAAGCCAGGGTCAAGTCCAGAAGCAGGTAGTCATCCAAGCCGGGTTGTCGAGTCCAGAAGCTGGTAGTCATCCAAGCTGCGGTCGAGTCCAGAAGCTGGTAGTCATCCAAGTCGGGGTCGAGTCCAGAAGTGGGTAGTCTGCCTATGCGGGGTTGTCTGCCGATGGGGGGGTCGAGAGCCAGGAGAGTCAGCAGCTATGCCAGGTCATACACGGAGGAACACGGAGAACAGAAGACTGCTAGCCGAGATGCACCTTGGAGCACAAACACAAGGGCAAGGACTGCAACCCATCAGGTGACAGATATAGTCAGGTGTGCAGCATCATCACTGTGCGACACCCAGGCAGCAGGCAAGTTATAATGCAATCAGAGTTTATTAGAGGCAGCAGTCTGTACATCTCCAAGATGGCTGCCAACAGAAGGGCAAGGTAAGACCTTGATACTGGATCACCCACTGATCTGTTGGAGGAGCTGCAGGGTTGTTTTTTGCTCCTGAAGTTTCATTCCCTTGCTGACTCATAAATGTATCATGAACTATGAAGTGAAGTGATCCTTTGTACTGAGTGCTTGATACCATATTTTATTGCTGTTACCTTTTGTGTTGAGGATTTTAAAGCGCTGCAATAAAAAACATTTTATGTTTATTTTCATGAGGCTGAAAAGATAAGCCTGCTAAGGTCACAATAAAGAATGTGCTTTGTGACATAAATTTTGTTGTCCTGAATTCCATTTAATCCCCCAAATATCACAACGGGCGGAGGATGCGAACAGGCAGAAAAAAGACCCTGACATTCAAAGGGCAGGAATTACTTTTTTTTTTTTTTTAGATTTGATACGAATGAATTGCTACAACTATTGGTGGCAAATACACAGCAGTGCCTGGTGACTGTGGCTCTCCAGCAAAATCTAGAGGCACAAAAAAAGAAATACAGAAGCCCAGCTATTTGCCATAAGGGAGACCACAGCAGCAAAGATAATAATGTTAGGGGAAGCAGTAAAACTTGTGTTACAAAATCAATATTCAATAGCTGAAACTCCTGAAAATACATCAGTGTGAACCTTTTTCTGCAGAGTTGAACTACTACAGACGATGTTGACCCCTTCCTCGCTACTTTTAAATGATTTACAGTGTACGAAGGTTGACCCCGAGATAAATGGGCCAATTTAATTGCTCCCCTCTTGTCAGGGGACCCTGGCAATCCTTATCCACCTAGGGTTGACTACAGTGGTTAGAGCACAATGAGTTGCATGAATAGAGCCACAGAATCAATCAGTCACTGCGATCATGCAAGATGCATGATTTAATATAGTCACAATAAAATGGTTACAATCAGAATCTATTATAAAGTTGCAGATGATGGAGATAGTGGTGATGGAATGGTACTTTTGGTCCCTGCTGGTCGAACTGCAACAATAGGTTTGCCATGTGAACCCAAAAGCCACAAACAGGTTGGTTGAGATGGTTGGAAGGTACAGAGCAACCAAACAGCCAATTGCTCCCATGTTCAAAGAGTCCTCAGTTATACATCGAGAAAACAATTTATTTTTGTAAATGTAGAACATACAGTAGAACCCTGGTACCATCATATCACAAATACTGTGAAACAGTGACTTTAGCTCCCCCCAAAGAAGCAGACCTCTTCCCCTGTGCCACAAATGGTGGGTATTTTAATGTTGGCAATGTCAAGATTGGGGGCATGCCAGAGCACAATGTGACTGGTTAGTGGAGCCCAAGCATTGTGGGTCTATCCGTAAACTGATTTCATTCACTTAAGAAGCATGGACTATACATATGCTTCCATTATAGTATAGTTTTGAATGTGTGGTGAGCATAAATCAATCTCCAAAGCTCTCATGGTTTTGGGGGCATGGTGACTCAAGTATAGGACAATATAGTTGGGGAAGTCAGTCCAGTGACCAGGACTCTCTGGGTCATATGCATTGATGTTGATGTTAAGTCTTACCCATTGGTGCCTGTGCTGATTACAACCCCATGTGGAACTATGAAAAATTAGGTTGGTCTGGTAAAAGTTCTGATGCACTCTGTTATCGTGGAGCAAGACTTTCCCATATTTTGGTATCTATGGGAAAGTGTGGGGAAGAAGGAGCCTGATCAAGAGGCCAAACCGGCTCCCCAGAAAAAGCAGATGATATTGTTATTGGAATTCTTACTGATGATGTTTGTGATGTGGATTTCCCTACTCAAGCTGAGGGGGGAGGGGGATAATTCCTCCACTGCAAGTTATGCTAATGAAAAGGAGAAGACTGAGGAGGTCCCCTCTGAGGCTGTCCACCTGTCAGTGCTTTAATCATCTAATCCCAGGACCTCTGCTGTGTTTGACAATGTATCTTCTTGTTGAACTATCTGAGATGTTGGACAGCACCGTATCTAATCCCTTGGACAATCCTTCCTTGTGCTATATTTCTGCTAAACATAGAACCCTGGCTTGTTCACCTCCTGATGGGGCAATACTGAGGACTGGGATCTGGTACTAACATGCAGAAAAACCCATCTCTGCCATCAGGAGCTCTGGTGAACATTGGTTAGTACTTAGACTCTGCACTTCAGATGAGCATGTGTCATCCACCAGGGTGACCTGCTTCTGTACTTATCCAGCTGGTCGGTGGGTGCAGCCCTGCTGCTATAGCTATTGGCCTCTGAGCCTGACTCCAGACCTTGACACCACCCTGGTCTAAACATGCCCAATGGCACTGCCCAAATGGAACACCTGACTAGAAAGCAGGCGGTTTTCATCAGTGGGATTCCCCAGGAACTAGGGGCAGATAATTAGTTGCCTCACTTTGCTTTCAATAGGGACTTACTGTATCAAGTCAATATGTTTAGGGAGGAGGTGTTCAACAATTCCAAGTAAAGTAATTGCACACTTTTGTATACCATACACAGATACACAATCTGGTGAAACAGTTCAATAGGACATTTAAATACTGTAGGTAGTAAAAAGGTAATTATGGACGGTGTGCATCAGTCTGCTGCTTCTCCTTCCTTATTTAGACAGCAGGCTGTGGGTTGAACGAGGACACTACAATATTCCTAGAAAGGGAGCTATAGACAAAATAAAAAATAGATACAATACTGTCACTAGCATTAGCACAGCAGTTTTGGTACTTCCCCCTAGTAACACAGTTGTATTACCTGTTGATCCTGCCATTAGATCTGTTATTTTTCTACTTCCTTTAATGGGCCAAGTTGTTAAGCAAAAGCAGTGGTGAAGAAACAATAGCTGCAGGTTTAATCAGTGGTGTATTTAGGTTTTGTGCTTCCCTAGGCCTGACTAAACTTGTGCACTCCCTAATTTAAATATAACCCACCCTTTCCTGTCAAGGCCACACACCTTCCTGTTTAAGACCCGCCCTGTCATCTGTGTCTCAACAGTGCCCATTAATTAAGCCTATCAGTGCCCATCAATGCAGCCTATCAGTGCAGCCTATTAGTGCCCATCAGTGCAGCATTATCAGTGCCCATAAGTTCCACCCCATTAGTGCAGCCTCATCAGTGCAGCCTATCAGTGCCCATCAACGCATCCTGATCAGTGCCCATCAATGCAGCTTGATCAGTGTCCATCAATGCAGCCTCACCAGTGCCATCAATGCAGCCTGATCAGTACCCATCAATGCAGCCTGATCAGTGCCCATCAATGAAGCTTCATCAGTGCTCATCAGCGCAGCCTCATTAGTGCCCATCAATGCAGCCTCACCATTGCCCATCAATGCAGCCTCATATTGCCCTAATAAGGGTCTTCAATTGCATTTTCCTTTAATCCATGTGAATGTTCTACATAGTTAAGTCACTGTAGAACATCTCAGCATTAACTAAATATGGGAAACAGACCGTGACAAATTATAAATGATAGATCTGTAGCTAGGCACACATCCCATGTTCAAGCAGTGATGGAAATCTAAAGCAAGGTGCTATATGTATCAATTGCTCAAAAGGTCTCACAGAATGACAGGCGTTGCTCTGCCCTGCAGGTGGGACTAGTCTAACATTGGGTGAGGCACTGTTTATTTTTTTCCATTTATTCCATTCGCTTAGGACAGAAAAACTTTCCCCAATGCCTGAACTGTACAATAAACACAGACAACTGCAGCATGGCACTCACCTTTAGTATTGCTCTGAGCTCTGGACACCACAGAGACCCAGGAAGAGAACAACACACTGACTGCACAATGAGAATTACTGTTTCATGGGAAGTTTTAGGCCTGGGGGTTCCCCTCATCCTCCTCTCTCCTACGACACAGAGGAAGGAGGAAGTTAGGATGCCATGGAGGAGGGTAGGCGGAGCATTAGGCTTCGCCTCCACCAGTTTCATTAAGTGACGCTGGTCTGGCCACTTTATGGGGTGCGCCAGTCCCTGCCAATTATGCCCTATAACATTGGCCCTACAGCAAGCTGCCGGCCGCCAATGACTGTTTTAGTGTGGAAGGCGAAGCCGGGACTCAGGAAGAAGCTTTTTTTCATGCAGGGGGACAGCTTTTTTTCCACCACCCGCAAAGTGGCCTTGTGGGCCTAGGCCAAGACAAAGCGCTGGGTTTAATGCTAGTCATGGTCAGAGTAGGAGCATCCGCAAAGCATTCCAATAGACGCACAGAGGACCCAGCTACAGTCTTCATGCTCCTTCTCCTCAGACATGTGTAGGCAGTTGGTGTCTGATAGGGTGGACCTGCCAGTATAGGCAATGCAAATAGGGCAGCTTCTCTATCCCTAAGGTAGGTCAAACATGGTTCAAATCTCAGACGCTTTAGCCTTAACCGGCCAAGATTTGAACCATGTATGGGCAGGCTGAATGTACCAAGTTAATGATCGATCAACTTGGGTACAACCAGCATGCCAGATTTTACCTGTTGTTATCGCTAGCGGTTTCTATAGTCACTAGCAATAATCACTGTCTTCTCCCGGCGGAGATGGCTTCCCCTGCCAGACAATGGCAGACAATTGAAGACAATGGCCTGGCAGGAGGGATTCCCACATCAACACTATCTATGTTAATAGAGTAATCAAGCAACTTTCTTTACTGCAACCAATGGTTGTGGGGAAAAAAATTAGCTCCGTGTATGGTTGTGCCTAATGCGCTCCTTTTCAATGACAATCAAAGGGTTGAGGGGGGAGAGTGGAAACCTTACCTAAGCCCCCCATTCTGCCTTAATCTATTATGACATACTACATTATACATGTCATTTTTTTACAATTTGCCCATAGTTCCATTTAATTCTAAGTAGCTAAGTAGTGTCATTCACCTGTTTGCACTTTTTTATGGGGCTTTGTAGATCTCATGACTACATGAATGCATTTAGGTGTGTCTGTAAGGGTCGGACTGGCCTACCGGGATACCAGGAAATTTCCCAGTGGGCCGCGGGGCCTGGGGCCGCTTTGTGGCCGGCCGCTTTAAGCATTGGGGCCCGACCGCTGTGATGATGGCCGCTGCACTGCAGCCCCGGCCCCCGCTGCGCTCCAGAGTGACGGTCCTATATACTCTTCTACATCAGTCGCTGTGAACGGCATGATGCCACATCCGGCGGGGGTGGCTGCGTGCAGTGCACGGCAGTGGATCAACTGACTGGCTGATACTGTCACGGGCCCTCCCACACAGTCTGACGCGCCAGCAGCAGCATGATCGCAGGTGATTACTCAGCTAGACATTGTACGTCTTCTTCTCTTCCCTGCTTTATCTCAGTTGCTAAGTGTTAAGTTGTAGACTTAAGGTTGCAAATACTTACATTTCTTTTTCTCCCTTGGTTCATTGGCCAGCAGGGCCGGACTGGCCTGCCAGGATAACTGGAAATTTGCCTATGCCTTTTGCCTATGACATCTCCTGTACCATGTCCACACAGCCTATGACATCTCCTGTACCATGTCCGCACAGCCTCTAACATCTCCTGTACCATCTCTGCACAGCCTATGACATCTCCTGTACCATGTCCGCACAGCCTAGAACATCTCCTGTACCATCTCCGCACAGCCTATGACATCCCCTGTACCATGTCCGCACAGCCTATGACAGCTCCTGTACCATCTCTGCACAGCCTATAACATTTCCTGTACCATGTCCGCACAGCCTATAACATCTCCTGTACCATGTCCGCAGAGCCTATAACATCTCCTGTACCATGTCCGCACAGCCTATGACATCTCCTGTACCATGTCCGCACAGCCTATGACATCTCCTGTACCATGTACCATGTCCGCACAGCCTATAACATCTCCTGTACCATCTCCGCACAGCCTATGACATCTCCTGTACCATGTCCGCACAGCCTATAACATCTCCTGTAATATCTCAGCACAGCTTATGACATCTCCTGTACCATGTCCGCACAGCCTATAACATCTCCTGTACCATGTCCGCACAGCCTATAACATCTCCTGTACCATCTCCGCACAGCCTATGACATCTCCTGTACCATGTCCGCACAGCCTATGACAGCTCCTGTACTATCTCCGCACAGCTTATGACATCTCCTGTACCATGTCCGCACAGCCTATAACATCTCTTGTACCATGTCCGCACAGCCTATAACATCTCCTGTACCATGTCCGCACAGCCTATGACATCTCCTGTACCATGTCCGCGCAGCCTATGACATCTCCTATACCATGTCCACATAGCCTATGACATCTCTAGTACCATGTCCGCACAGCCTATAACATCTCCTGTACTATGTCCGCACAGCCTCTGACATCTCCTGTACCATGTCCGCACAGACTATGACATCTCCTGTACCATGTCTGCACAGCCTCTGACATCTCCTGTACCATCTCTGCACAGCCTATGACATCCCATGTACCATGTCCACACAGCCTATGACATCTCCTGTACCATGTCCACACAGTCTATAACATCTCCTGTACCATGTACGCACAGCCTCTGAAATCTCCTGTACCATGTCCGCACAGCCTCTGAAATCTCCTGTACCATGTCCGCACAGCCTATGACATCTCCTGTACCATGTCAGCACAGCCTATGACATCTCCTGTACCATGTCTGCACAGCCTCTGACATCTCCTGTACCATATCCACACAGCCTATGACATCCCCTGTACCATGTCCACACAGCCTATGACATCTCCTGTACCATGTCCACACAGTTTATAACATCTTCTGTACCATGTCCGCACAGCATCTGAAATCTCCTGGTCATGTCCACACAGCCTCTGACATCTCCTGTACCATGTCCACACAGCCTATGACATCTCCTGTACTATCTCCGCACAGCCTATGACATCCCCTGTACCATGTCCACACAGCCTATGACATCCCCTGTACCATGTCCACACAGTCTATAACATCTCCTGTACCATGTCCGCACAGCCTCTGAAATCTCCTGTACCATGTCCACACAGCCTTTGACAACTCCTGTACCATGTCCGCACAGCCTATGACATCTCCTGTACCATGTCAGCACAGCCTATGACATCTCCTGTACCATGTCTGCACAGCCTATGACATCTCCTGTACCATGTCTGCACAGCCTATGACATCTCCTGTACCATGTCCGCACAGCCTCTAACATCCCCTATACCATGTCCGCACAGCCTATGAAATCTCCAGCACCATGTCTGCACAGCCTATTACATCTCCTGTACCATGTCCACACTTTTACCACTTTTAACCAGAATTTGACCTTATATATATAAAGCCCTATATGCTTTCATATCGGTCTTATCTATATATAATACACTCTTGAAATGTGCTTTAAAATGCATGGTTTTCCCTTTTATGAACCAGAAAATAATGACGTTATGCTGTTGGGCTGGTATAATGATGCTATGGGGCTGGTATGAATTTTTTTCCAGGGCTGGTTTTTATTCCCAGTCCGGCCCTAGTGTCTGTGCACTTTTGTACAAACAATCTGCAGATCTGTGTGGCCCCGGATGCAGAGGTGTCCTATTTTTTTTTCTTCTCATCTTAACGCAGCACACATTTTCTCAGGAAGGTGCAGCTGTTTGTATGGGTCCATTGAGCCTTAAAGTGGGGTACACACTATAAGAAAATCGGGCGAACAATTGTCCGATTTTTCTCGTTGTTTCACAGCAAATCGTAACCGATGAAAGAATTTTCCTACGGAAATTCGTATGAAAATTCTGTTACAACAAAGGCTTTTTTTGTTTTTTATTGTTTCTGATCATGCACAGTCTTTCTTTTCTGATTTTTATTGTACAAAAATGTTACCGAAAAAAGGTACACATTAAACGAAAATCGTTTGTTTTTTCATGTACGAGAAACATTTTGGAGTTTGTCCCTTCGAGAATTTTCAGACGAAAATTCTGAATCGTCTGTAGAAAGTTCTGTACACACTATACGAAAATCGTATGAAAATTCTTTGGATGAAAATGTTCGCCTGATTTTCTTGTGTGTACGAGCCTTAAATCCCCATTGGAAGATTTACCCTAAATTACTTTTTCAGGGGACAGCCCAAAATGTAGGATTTTCTTTTACTTTCACTTTCAATGATAATAATAAACAGGACAAATAAAGAGGGTGACTCTCCTGAACAGGGACACAGACAGCAATAAAAACTGACAGGGGTTCTAAGCCCTCTCCACTCTATCCAAAACTAAAAAAAAAAAAAAAAGTTTTGTCTTTAGTTATACTTTAATTCAAATGTCATGGATTATATTGTGAATACTAACACTAAAAATACAGTATGTGGACACTTTACAGTGTATATTAATACAAAACTGAAGTATGAATATTAGTATGTTTATATATGGGTGCAACCTCTACAGTTCATCATCTGCCAAAATGGAACTATTAACAAATTTGAGGCTTAGTTTTGGTGTAAATGTACCAAAAGGAACCTCACAGCCTCCGTAGACATAATAGTACCTGTATATGAAAAGACATGGCTAGGGTACCTCAGATGTATACCACTAATACGTAAATACCTGAACACCCAAACATATGCTCTGGACAAATGACAAACGACACTGATCTATAGAAAATTGTCTGGTTGGCCATTTATTAACAAATGAACGAATTAACATTTTCCTAAAACAGAAATAATACTTCAACCAGTACTCGTAATATATAGGTTGCCGGTCTTGGGAGGCATCAAAGAACCACATTTAGATTGTGTAACCATGTTAATACTTAACGATCCCCAGCCGCGCAACACCGACTCGGCGACCAACACACTTCACCACAGATACCACTTTGTTACCACTTCCCCGTTAATCCACCAATAATTGGGATCTCATAGAGGACGCCATACCTTAGATGGGTCACCTTTAAATACTGTTCCAAAATTGTTAACGCCTCCAAAGACCCCCAACCGCCACAGCGCACAGGTGTAAAGCCTTACACCTGTGGGCCCCTCCAAAAACATAATGTTCTCTGAACACCATCTTGGATGCCAAGAAACCACAAATCCGTCCCTATGGCATTCAAGTGGACCCCACCGCTCCGCAGATACCACCAGGTATCCACCTCCAACTCATGGTGCCTGACAACAAAACCACCATTGCGCATAACTAAACGATTGACTTCCTTGTTGACCTTGATGTGTGCCTTGTTCAGCTTCTCGACCGACCTAGCCAAACGCCAAGAAGAGGGTCCAATAATGTCTGACCAAACCACTACCATGTCTGGGAAAGTCATGCGCAGTTTGAGAAAACCAAATTTATTATCACGAATGAGATGACGCATGGACTGAACACACAGATCGTTGCCACCCACGTGCAGCACCAATATGTCTGGTGCCCTGTCAAGCCAGGCGAAATGGTGTACTTCAAGAAGGAACCACCCAAACTCCTCCACCACAGCAACTGGGCAATTCAGGGAAACCCACACTCTGTAAAGGTGCAAATACTTACCTCTGCTCACCTGATCAATCTTAAAACGTCGAATAAACAGAACTAACGAAGAATGGGAACAACTCACCTCATCTGCACCCCAGCACAATTCGCCACAGCTCTTGTGGACAAGGCACTCCGTGTTGTGCCGCATCCGGTGCCAACTCTTGGAACCTGTCCAGCTGCAAACGAGACAAAGAATTTGCCAATGAGTTAGTCGCCCCCGGAAGGTATACGGCATACAAGAATACATTAAACTGCAGACAACGCAAAAAAAGGTGACGCAATAACCTAATAACCAGCAGTGAAGAAGCTGAAAGCTGGTTAATAACCTGCACTACTGCCATGTTGTCACAGTTTAAACAAATTTTTCTATTCCGGAAAGAATCCCCCCAAATATACAGTACATGGCAACTAGAACTGGAAAAATGTTCCAAAAGGTTCCGCAAGAACCCGGTCTCCTGCCACTCCACCGGCCAATGCTCCGCACTCCACCAGCCACAAAGAAAGGCATCATAGGCTATAGAGCCCAAAGCATCCATATAAAGGGCCCTGTTGCCAAAGGGAACAGCTGTTACTGGTATTCAGGATGACGTGCCAAACCTGCAAATCCTCCCTATGCTCTTAATTCAGTGTAATGGAATGACGCAGTGAAGAGACCTCTGCAGTACAGGTGACGGCTAAAAATCCGGCCCATCTGAATAATGCAACATGCAAAGTTGAGCTTACCGAGGAGAGACTGCAACTGCTGGAGTTGAATTTTCGGCTTACCGACTACCAAAGCAATTTCAGATTTTGGTGCGAGCAGTTTATTCTTAGGCAAGCGACATTCCATGGCCAAGGAGTCGATAACTATCCCTAAAAAACGGATTGTCGAAATTGGGCCTTCAGTCTTATCCGCCATCTGGGGAATTTGAGTAAGAGAACGTAGAATAACAAAACCAACTAAATACCCAGTCTTCAACAACGGAGCAGCCGCCCGATCCGGATACCTATTTAGGAAAGGCTGCATCCTTTCCACCTTCACCCGTGTCATCTCTTTTGCTTGAAGTATCTCCAGAACAACCCCTGCCCTATCTTCCTGAACTGAAACAGTTTCATCATGTCCACCATTTACAGACACTGTAGCATTGTCACCATTTTGATCAGACCTAACAAATTAAAATTTTTCCACAACTTTCTCCCTTACAGGCTGAGGGATGACATCCTCCTCCTCATCCTTATCTGACGAGTCAGTGGAAAACCGAAAATTCCTGCCACTCAAGAAAGATTTCATTTCTGCAATGGTTTGCGGCAATGCGCCATTTTCCTCAACCTCCTCCTGATGGCCCAGGCTACTCGAGAGGGAGGGGCAGATGCTGACTCAGACACGACTGATCCTGAGACAGGGGTAGTACTGGGGCCACCATGTAAAGCCACCCTCCTACCCCCCATCCGTACTGTTGCTGTGGCATTCACCCTCTTGCACAGGCACTTTCATTCATCTGTTGGAATCTCTCCTCATTCTCATAGTTCTCCTTAAAGCGGAGTACCGGGCACAGAAACCATTTTTCAATAAACATACCCCCGGGACAGTCAGGGCTAGCACATTCCACAATGGCTAGCCTCTGATCTGTCCCGGTTCGCACTTACCTGCAAGAAGAAATACTTACTTATAAAATTTCTTCCACAGCGTTTCCATCTCTCTTGTGGGCAGCTGAAATCGGCGCGATCCTCTTCCGCGTCTTCTTCCGCGTCCTCTTCTCCCAGAATGCGCCTGCACCGGCCCCTCTCGTCACTTCCGGTGCGGCGTTGTCCCGGAAGTGACGAGCGGGGCCGGTGCTGTCGGATTGATTCCTGGGAGCGATGACGTTCAGCTCCCAGGAATCATTGCAAGCCCGGAAGTGACGGCGGAGCCCGGCACAGAGGGAGGAAGTGAAGAATAGGTGAGTATCTTCGATCTACAATTACAAGGTGAGTACAAAAAAAAAAAAACCTAACTATCCAATTCTGTTTCAGGTGAAGGTGAACAAGCGGACGGGCACAAAAAAAAAAAAGATCGATTTTGGGCCCGAAACTCCGCTTTAAACATACCACTGCTCTCCTTCAGAGAGGTGACCAACGTTTGCTTTTTCACTGCCTCCTCCAGAGAATTCATCTTGGTGTCTTCCCTCTAACTGCTCCTGGTCTTACTATGCAGAGATTTCTTTTTTCTGAAATCTTCTTTCAGGACAGCAAGCTTCTGTTCCTCCTGAGTAATACAGCGAAGTCTATTCACCTTTCTATCCTGGAAGGCCGGTAAGGACTCCCATTGCATAGGGGCAAGTGCAGGATCCACTGCAGCTTGAGCATGTGGTGTAGGCCTCAGATCCTCTGGGGAGCCTCCACCTTCATCCTCAGCTTGCTCCATGATAGCTGGGATTAAGCCTGCAGGATAGGCCCCAGGCTTAATGTTTCTCCTAGCTGAGACCACAGCAGAGTGAGCCAGAACCACCTGGTGGAGAGACTGATGTGACTGGCTCATTAGTGTAGCATCCTCTAAATCTAGAGAGGGTGTAGGAAAATCTACTTGACTCATAGTAGTTGCATGAGTCTGTTAATTGGTTCAGGTCAGGCTAGAAGGTTCTGCAGACTATCCTCTATCGCCACCCCTTGGTTCTGGGCATGAATTTGAATATTTATGGCAATCTAGCTAATCTCCAGGCAGATTCCTGACAGGGTGGCTGAACCAGCCATCAAATATTGTGGAGCCTGGCCAGCAAGGGGAGTCAGGTGGATGATGGATGGTTGAGGTGCTGCTGTGTAACCTGGATGGGGGCCCGGGAGAAGGGGGGTCTGCCTGCAGGCCGGAGAAAAGCTGACAGAGAGAGCTTCACTGCCTAGCAGGCCTCCGGGGAAAAGGACAGCCTGCATAGCCTGGAAAGGAACCAGCCCAGCAGAAGGCCTGAAAGCAGTTCTATCCATAGCTGCAGGACAAGGACAGTGTGAGTACCTCTACACCCCAGGGCCTATATGGGAGAAGCCTGCTAGATGCAAGTTCTTGGCAAGTCTTCAGGGGACATTTTGTTGCTAACTCAATCCCTTGCCTTGGGATCAGATACCATAGCTAAGTGGGCTGGTATTTTTTTAACTAAGGGGACCAAGAGCTCCCACAAGTTGGGCATTTACTGAAAATCCACTTAAGGGGACACAAAACTCCTAGGATGGGATTACTTTGCAAAAAACTGTTGCTGTTCAAAACACAGTCAAGCATCTGTTGTTGCAGTGTGCCAAAGTTGTCCTCATTTTTGTTATTCTTTGAATCAAGTTGGGCATCCCATAACCCCTTTTACCCTATTCAAGTTAAACCCCCTAATAAAAACCTAAAAACCAAGCCCATGAACTGTTCTTTTCTCTGGATTCAAGTTGGAAAATGCATTTTGCCTGGCTGTGCAGACCATAAGGGAACCCAAAGCTTAGCAGCCATCAAAGGAGTAGCGCTACATTAGATGTAGTGGCTGCCATCGTTTTCTTTTTTTTTTAGGCAGTTTTCATCTGGTGATCTGGCCAGTAACACACTTCCTGTATCAGACTGCCTACACTCTGGATGAAAGCGCACTGGGGGCACCTTTGGAAAGCTGCATTTTTAGTCTGGGGAGAGGGGAGTTAGAGATGGACTAACAGATTTAGATACACTAACACATTGAAGCCAAACCCATCCCTGTAACAGCTTCATCTACAGGGCAGGTTGTTCTGTTGAAAAACATCAGACTTACTGGTTAGATCAGGAAAGACAAAAAAAACAAAACAAAAAAAAAAAACAAATGCAGACATCACATCTATGAATTAGTAAGATGTAATATAATAAATGTTTGCTATTGAGTTTAATAATGCTTGTATGTCTGTAAGCAGGGAGCAAATCAAAGTTGTGGCATTGTATGTTTTTTTATGCATCTCTGCTCAGATACAATCAAAACCTTGTTTCGCTACTACATTCCTGATAAAAGACTACGTAAAAGTCAAGAAATATAAGATAACTTATGACTATAAACCCTTTGGAAAACATAATCCTATCCAAACACACGGGTAAACACTGAAGCCCAGAAAATCAATCAGTGCTACATGATAGGCAATAAATATTTAAAACCTTATGCTAAGGTATTAAATGAAAACTCACAATTCTAAAGCAAATAACAGGCTATTGCTGTAAATGTCAGTCCATCGTGCAGTAATTGTTTCATTGCTGATAGTCCCCATTGCTTTATTCCTCCTGCTTTACTCTGTGGCTTTTCCTGAAGCTGGGTTTTCCCGCATTCAATTCGCATTACAGGAGAGTGTGCCTGGCTCTCAATGGTGCCGGTTCACACATTACCATGGTGGCTGCGGAGCACATTGCACAGGGGTCCTGTGCTTCTTTGGCTCTCTTTCAGGTCCGAATTCAGGCAAAAATTCATGGCCAATTCCTCCCTGAAACGGAGGACAGGGACGCATTGGACCCCTGCTGTGAGCCGCATCCGCACTAAGTGTGAACCCAGCCTAAAGCTCTTTCTCTTCATTCCCACAATGATTCAGACAGGGTATGGGGGTATTCCTTTGCTGTATAAGGCAAATTAATAAAAGTTTCATCCTTGCATTCACACACATACAGTGTCAGTCACAAAGTCATAGTTGCCAACAGTCCCTATTTGGCCAGGACATTCCCGGAATTCAGAGCCATGTCCCAGTCTGAGCCTGTCCCAGCCAGAATCCCAGAAACAGGTTTTGTCCCAGGCAGGGGCAGACTGGGCTGGAGTGTCTGATCCCCCATAACAAAAGTCGCACTGCTACGCTGTCACCCAGTGTCACCCCAGGCTGCCCACATAGTAAGCTGGGTGGGCTGGTAGTAGGGGCTGGGTGATGGAGGGATGTAACAGACAACTTCAGTCAGATACTGGCTGAGGAGGTAGTAGGAGGCGGGCTGCAGAACGTCCCAACCACTGGGTGCGCTGGCACCATTATAGACCATGTGCTTGCTGCTGTGGAGCCGCGTCACTGATTCAGATGAGGAAGAACAGTGTTATGAACTATAATAAATATCTGAACAGTGGTGGAATCTGTGTCTGTGAAGAACAAAGTGTAGCCAAACCAGTATGTAGTATGCAGCAGCTGATCTCTCCCCCCCTCTCTCTCTTCCCCTCTCTCTCTTTCCCCCTCTTTCTCCCTCTCTCATTCCCCCCCCTCTCTCTCCCTTTTTCTTGCTCTCTTCCCCTGTCTCCCCCCGTCACTCTCTCTCTCCCTCTCACCCCCTCTGTCATCCCCTCTCTCTCCCCCCTCTCTCTATCTCCCCCTCTCTCTCTCTCTCCCCCTCTGACCCCCTCTCATCCCCTCTCTCATTCCCTCTCTTTTTTCGCCCACACTCTCCCCCCCCTCTCTCTCCCCCTCTCTCTCTCTCTTCCTCTCTGTCCCCCCTCTCTCTCTCCCCCTCTTCACACCCCCCTCTCATTCTTCCTCTCTCTTCCCCTCTCTCTCTTTCCCCCTCTTTCTCCCTCTCTCATTCCCCCCTCTCTCTCTCCCTTTTTCTTGCTCTCTTCCCCTCTCCCCCCGTCACTCTCTCTCTCCCTCTCACCCCCTCTCTCATTCCCTCTCTCTCCCCCCTCTCTCTATCTCCCCCTCTCTCTCTCTCTCCCCCTCTGACCCCCTCTCATTCTCTCTCTCCCCCTCTCTCTCTCCCCCTCTCTCTCTCCCCCTCTCTCTCTCCCCCTCCCTCCCTCACTCTCTCTTCCCCCCTGTCCCCCCTCTCTCTCTCCCCCTCTCACCCCCCCTCATTCCCTCTCTTCCCCCCTCTCTCTTCCCCTCTCCCCCCCCTCCCTCTCTTGCTCTCCCTTTCTCTCTTCTCTTTGCCATGTATTAAATATTTATTTATAAAACAATAAGCAATAATTAGTATATAGTAAAATACATATACAAAAACAAAGTACAAAAGTTTATAACATTCTAAACAAAAAAATAAAATAAATAAAAACTCTACTATAGGTTAATTCTATGGCATTCTTAGATGCTGCAGGCTACAATTAAATAATTTACCCATGATTGTATTCTATTGTTAAGAGTCAAATTTTTTTTTTTTTTGTAATTCTCATTAACAACAGTCAGGGATTTGTCTCTGTAGTGAAAACACTGATGTTACCACCATAATCACTTTAGGCAATTTTAATTATAACAGTGAAACTGTGTATTTGTTTGAAGAACTCTGTGTGATTTTCTGGTTGACCTTTCCAGCTCATCGAGGAGGTATGCGGAATGACAGAAAAACTCACTGTTTGTTTTTGCATGAATAATTACTTCTGAGATCGTAGCCGCAGCAGTGACAACTAATTGGAAATAATACTACACAGTTCTGCTGCTGTCAATCCCACTATAGTCCACAGGACACAATAATGTACTAGCATATTAATCTATTAACACGTTGGCACCTTCCGCTATCTCATTCTTAGGAGACTGTTGCATTGAAACTGGAAATGGAATTGTTACCCATCGTGAACTATTCTTGCTTGATTGTTCCGTAAAATAGATAAGTTAAACACTAATTGGTTGTTTGGTTAATAGAAAAACAACTATGACTCTGAATCCAACTCCAGCCATAATGTTTCATTTTTTGGGGGATAGAGTGGGGAGGGATTTAAACTTCTGGCAGGTTTTTATTGCATGTAGGATAGAAAGGTAACAGCGCTCTCAGTAGGGACAACCCAATCCATACGCCAGATCCACTCACAGGTGCCTGAGCTCGGTGTGTCCCATCACACTCCAACGTCATAGGTAGTAGAAAGAGCCAGCAACACTGAACTCCTTAAAATGTAGTTTTTGGTACATCAGAGTGACAAGTAAACAATAAAGTTGACGCGTTTCGGCAGAATCCTTAATCATAGCTAATTTCGAACAAATATGGCAAGATATAAAAATCTAGGCAAGCTCCACCTTTGGACAATTATCATATTTAATTGATTCCATAAATCATTTGGGTGGTGATTGCACTTGTGCCAAAAAACAGAGCATAGATTGTAGTCCAAAAAAAAAGGGTTTAAGAATTAAGCAAAAAAGTTTAGCAAAAAATATATAAAGATATTGATGGCTGCTTGGCCCCAGTAAACTTGTGAAAAATGTGTAGAAAATTAGCTAGCACACCTGAGATTCAACCTCAATACAGTGCCTTGCGAAAGTATTCGGCCCCCTTGAACTTTGCGACATTTTGCCACATTTCAGGCTTCAAACATAAAGATATAAAACTGTAATTTTTTGTGAAGAATCAACAAGTGGGACACAATCATGAAGTGGAACGAAATTTATTGGATATTTCAAACTTTGTTAACAAATAAAAAACTGAAAAATTGGGTGTGCAAAATTATTCAGCCCCTTTACTTTCAGTGCAGCAAACTCTCTCCAGAAGTTCAGTGAGGATCTCTGAATGATCCAATGTTGACCTAAATGACTAATGATGATAAATAGAATCCACCTGTGTGTAATCAAGTCTCTGTATAACTGCACCTGTACTGTGATAGTCTCAGAGGTCAGTTTAAAGCGCAGAGAGCATCATAAAGAACAAGGAACACACCAGGCAGGTCCGAGATACTGTTGTGGAGAAGTTTAAAGCTGGATTTGGATACAAAAAGATTTCCCAAGCTTTAAACATCCCAAGGAGCACTGTGCAAGCGATAATATTGAAATGGAAGGAGTATCAGACCACTGCAAATCTACTAAGACCTGGCCGTCCCTCTAAACTTTCAGCTCATACAAGGAGAAGACTGATCAGAGATGCAGACAAGAGGCCCATGATCACTCTGGATGAACTGCAGAGATCTACAGCTGAGGTGGGAGACTCTGCCCATAGGACAACAATCAGTCGTATACTGCACAAATCTTGCCTTTATGGAATGGCAAGAAGAAAGCCATTTCTTAAAGATATCCATAAAAAGTGTCGTTTAAAGTTTTCCACAAGCCACCTGTGAGACACACCAAACATGTGGAAGAAGGGGCTCTGGTCAAATGAAACCAAAATCAAACTTTTTGGCAACAATACAAAACGTTATGTTTGGCGTAAAAGCAACACAGCTCATCACCCTGAACACACCATCCCCACTGTCAAACATGGTGGTGGCAGCATCAAGGTTTGGGCCTGCTTTTCTTCAGCAGGGACAGAGAAGATGGTTAAAATTGATAGGAATATGGATGGAGCCAAATACAGGACCATTCTGGAAGAAAACCTGATGGGTTCTGCAAAAGACCTGAGACTGGGACAGAGATTTGTCTTCCAACAAGACAATGATCCAAAACATAAAGCAAAATCTACAATGGAATGGTTCACAAATAGTGTTGAGCGAACACGGACTGTATTATTCGTGTTCGTACCGAATAATTGGATTTTTTGTACCCGAACACGGACACGGACACTTTACTGTATGTTCGGGTAAAAATCCGTGTTCGGTCGTTTTATTTCCGGGTTTTGCATGCTTTGGCGCTCTTTTCATGGCGGGCTTTCAACAGCCAATCAACAATCGTTTAACTGGTGTGCCTTAAGCCATCCCAGCCATGCCTGCAAATGTCTCAGTAGCTGTGATTGGCCGTCTGAAGCATGTGACCAAGTCTTTATAAGTTCGAGGCAGCCGCAGCGGCGTCATTATGCTGCTTAGATTCAGGGACAGAGCACACATCAACGTGCTGGCTGCTGATTAGGGAAAGATAGGCAGGAAAAAACCATTTGTGTCCGGATAGAATTGAGGGACAGGTCGGAGTGTTTAGGCAGGGCGAGTTGTAGGCATTTTAGGGATAGAGTCTGCTGAATTATAGGGTCAGTGTCTTCTACAAACTACAATCGATATTGCTGTGTGGGGGGTGGGGTCTGCACTCAATCCTGATCTACGATCTCTTCTCAATCCTGTTAGGGACAGAGTCTGCTGAATTTTAGGGAAACTGTGTTCTACAAACTACAATCGATATTGCTGTGTGGTGTGGGATTGGAGATAGGCAGGTGTCAGTGATCCACATCCATTTTTCTGTGTGTGAGCTGCAGTGAACACAATCTTTTTGGGCTGCAGTGAACACAATCTTTTTGGGCTGCAGTGAACACAATCTTTTTGGGCTGCAGTGAACACAATCTTGTTGGGGTGCAGTGAACAAAATCTTTTTGGGGTGCAGTGAACACAATCCTTTTTGGTGTGCAGTGAACACAATCTTTGTGGGGTGCAGTGAACAAAATCCTTTGTGGGGTGCAGTGAACACAATCTTTTTGGGGTGCAGTGAACAAAATCCTTTTTGGGGTGCAGTGAACAACATCCTTTTTGGGGTGCAGTGAACACAATCTTTTTGGGGTGCAGTGAACAAAATCCTTTGTGGGGTGCAGTGAACACAATCTTTTTGGGGTGCAGTGAACACAATCTTTTTGGGGTGGAGTGAACAACATCCTTTTTGGGGTGCAGTGAACAAAATCCTTTTTGGGGTGCAGTGAACAAAATCATTTTTGGGGTGCAGTGAACACAATCTTTTTGGGGTGCAGTGAACACAATCTTTGTGGGGTGCAGTGAACACAATCTTTTTGGGGTGGAGTGAACAACATCCTTTTTGGGGTGCAGTGAACAACATCCTTTTTGGGGTGCAGTGAACACAATCTTTTTGGGGTGCAGTGAACACAATCTTTGTGGGGTACAGTGAACAGAATCTTTGTGGGGTGCAGTGAACACAATCTTTGGGGGGTACAGTGAACACAATCTTTGTGAGGTGCAGTGAACACAATCTTTGTGGGGTGCAGTGAACACAATCATTGTGGGGTGCAGTGAACTCAATCTTTGTGGGGTACAGTGAACACAATCTCATACTTCTGAAGGTTTGAGGGTGCTGCCTGTTCCATACTCCCCCTACTCCTCATCTAGCCTTTTAGGGGTACAAACAATAGTAATTGGGGCCTAGTGTGGTTGTGTACGTGTGATATACATACACTTTTTTGGGATCATATTTTCTATTCCGCTATTTAATCAAAAACCTTTGGGGATCAGTTAAATTGGGGGATAGTCTGTGTTGGTACGTGTGAGAGAGATCCACCTTTCCAAGTTGTTGGGGTTCATCTCATACTTCTGAAGGTTTGAGGGTGCTGCCTGTTCCATACTCCCCCTACTCCTAGCCTTTTAGGGGTACAAACAATAGTAATTGGGGCCTAGTGTGGTTGTGTACGTGTGATATACATACACTTTTTTGGGATCATATTTTCTATTCCGCTATTTAATCAAAAACCTTTGGGGATCAGTTAAATTGGGGGATAGTCTGTGTTGGTACGTGTGAGAGAGATCCACCTTTCCAAGTTGTTGGGGTTCATCTCATACTTCTGAAGGTTTGAGGGTGCTGCCTGTTCCATACTCCCCCTACTCCTAGCCTTTTAGGGGTACAAACAATAGTAATTGGGGCCTAGTGTGGTTGTGTACGTGTGATATACATACACTTTTTTGGGATCATATTTTCTATTCCGCTATTTAATCAAAAACCTTTGGGGATCAGTTAAATTGGGGGATAGTCTGTGTTGGTACGTGTGAGAGAGATCCACCTTTCCAAGTTGTTGGGGTTCATCTCATACTTCTGAAGGTTTGAGGGTGCTGCCTGTTCCATACTCCCCCCTACTCCTAGCCTTTTAGGGGTACAAACAATAGTAATTGGGGCCTAGTGTGGTTGTGTACGTGTGATATACATACACTTTTTTGGGATCATATTTTCTATTCCGCTATTTAATCAAAAACCTTTGGGGATCAGTTAAATTGGGGGATAGTCTGTGTTGGTACGTGTGAGAGAGATCCACCTTTCCAAGTTGTTGGGGTTCATCTCATACTTCTGAAGGTTTGAGGGTGCTGCCTGTTCCATACTCCCCCTACTCCTAGCCTTTTAGGGGTACAAACAATAGTAATTGGGGCCTAGTGTGGTTGTGTACGTGTGATATACATACACTTTTTTGGGATCATATTTTCTATTCCGCTATTTAATCAAAAACCTTTGGGGATCAGTTAAATTGGGGGATAGTCTGTGTTGGTACGTGTGAGAGAGATCCACCTTTCCAAGTTGTTGGGGTTCATCTCATACTTCTGAAGGTTTGAGGGTGCTGCCTGTTCCATACTCCCCCTACTCCTAGCCTTTTAGGGGTACAAACAATAGTAATTGGGGCCTAGTGTGGTTGTGTACGTGTGATATACATACACTTTTTTGGGATCATATTTTCTATTCCGCTATTTAATCAAAAACCTTTGGGGATCAGTTAAATTGGGGGATAGTCTGTGTTGGTACGTGTGAGAGAGATCCACCTTTCCAAGTTGTTGGGGTTCATCTCATACTTCTGAAGGTTTGAGGGTGCTGCCTGTTCCATACTCCCCCTACTCCTAGCCTTTTAGGGGTACAAACAATAGTAATTGGGGCCTAGTGTGGTTGTGTACGTGTGATATACATACACTTTTTTGGGATCATATTTTCTATTCCGCTATTTAATCAAAAACCTTTGGGGATCAGTTAAATTGGGGGATAGTCTGTGTTGGTACGTGTGAGAGAGATCCACCTTTCCAAGTTGTTGGGGTTCATCTCATACTTCTGAAGGTTTGAGGGTGCTGCCTGTTCCATACTCCCCCTACTCCTAGCCTTTTAGGGGTACAAACAATAGTAATTGGGGCCTAGTGTGGTTGTGTACGTGTGATATACATACACTTTTTTGGGATCATATTTTCTATTCCGCTATTTAATCAAAAACCTTTGGGGATCAGTTAAATTGGGGGATAGTCTGTGTTGGTACGTGTGAGAGAGATCCACCTTTCCAAGTTGTTGGGGTTCATCTCATACTTCTGAAGGTTTGAGGGTGCTGCCTGTTCCATACTCCCCCTACTCCTAGCCTTTTAGGGGTACAAACAATAGTAATTGGGGCCTAGTGTGGTTGTGTACGTGTGATATACATACACTTTTTTGGGATCATATTTTCTATTCCGCTATTTAATCAAAAACCTTTGGGGATCAGTTAAATTGGGGGATAGTCTGTGTTGGTACGTGTGAGAGAGATCCACCTTTCCAAGTTGTTGGGGTTCATCTCATACTTCTGAAGGTTTGAGGGTGCTGCCTGTTCCATACTCCCCCTACTCCTAGCCTTTTAGGGGTACAAACAATAGTAATTGGGGCCTAGTGTGGTTGTGTACGTGTGATATACATACACTTTTTTGGGATCATATTTTCTATTCCGCTATTTAATCAAAAACCTTTGGGGATCAGTTAAATTGGGGGATAGTCTGTGTTGGTACGTGTGAGAGAGATCCACCTTTCCAAGTTGTTGGGGTTCATCTCATACTTCTGAAGGTTTGAGGGTGCTGCCTGTTCCATACTCCCCCTACTCCTAGCCTTTTAGGGGTACAAACAATAGTAATTGGGGCCTAGTGTGGTTGTGTACGTGTGATATACATACACTTTTTTTGGATCATATTTTCTATTCCGCTATTTAATCAAAAACCTTTGGGGATCAGTTAAATTGGGGGATAGTCTGTGTCGGTACGTGTGAGAGAGATCCACCTTTCCAAGTTGTTGGGGTTCATCTCATACTTCTGAAGGTTTGAGGGTGCTGCCTGTTCCATACCCCCCCTACTCCTCATCTAGCCTTTTAGGGGTACAAACAATAGTAATTGGGGCCTAGTGTGGTTGTGTACGTGCGAGATACATACACTTTTTTTGATCATATTTCCTATTCCGCTATTCAATAAAAACCTTTGAGGATCAATTGAATTGCGGGATAGTCTGTGTCGGTACGTGTGAGAGAGATCCACCTTTCCAAGTTGTTGGGGTTCATCTCATACTTCTGAAGGTTTGAGGGTGCTGCCTGTTCCATACTCCCCCTACTCCTCATCTAGCCTTTTAGGGGTACAAACAATAGTAATTGGGGCCCAGTGTGGTTGTGTACGTGTGATATACATACACTTTTTTTGGATCATATTTTCTATTCCGCTATTTAATTTAACTGGGCCTCCATGCGAGACCTGTGTGCCTTGTTGCGCTGTTTTGAGTACTCCACCAACATGGCCAGTGGCAATGACGCCGTTCTCAGCTTAACTATCCCACTTCTATGCCTCCTTGAAAAAACAATTCGGGCGATGATGGAAGAGGATGTGGCACAGGATGAGGAGGAGGAGGAGGATGAAGAGGTAACATTTCCAAGGCTTTCAGGGCAGTCATTCGCAAGGGGCTCCGAGGGTGGGTTCCTGCACACGCAAACGCCAGGGACGCAATTGTCCAGCAGGGGCACAGTTCTGGAGGATGAGGAGGATGAGGAGGAGGAGGAGCTGGAGGAGGAGATGGAACCATGTTCACAGCAGGGTGGCACCCAGGCCAGCTCATGGCCATCACTGGTGCGTGGCTGGGGGGATACAGAGGACACGGACGATACACCTCCCACAGAGGACAGCCTTTCGTTGCCTCTGGGCAGCCTGGCACACATGAGCGATTACATGCTGCAGTGTCTCCACAACGACCGCCGAGTTGCCCACATTCTAACTTGTGCTGATTACTGGGTGGCCACGCTGCTGGATCCCCGTTACAAGGACAACGTACCGTCCTTAATTCACTCACTGGAGCGCGATCGCAAGATGCGCGAGTACAAGCGCACGCTGGTAGACGCCATGCTGCTGGCATTCCCATCTGACAGCGGGGCCACAGTGGAAGCACAAGGCAGAGGAGGAGGAGGAGGAGGTCGCCAACGCAACCAGGGCACCGCCAGCACCTCAGAAGGCAGGGTTAGCATGGCCGAAATGTGGAAAAGCTTTGTCAGCACGCCACAACAAACAGCAGCACCAGCAGCTCAGATGGAACGTCTTAGCAGGAGGCAGCATTTTACCAACATGGTGGAGCAGTATGTGTGCACACGCCTACATGTAGTGAATGACGGGTCTGCCCCCTTCAACTTCTGGGTCTCCAAATTGGGCACATGGCTTGAGCTTGCCCTTTACGCCTTGGAGGTGCTGGCGTGCCCTGCAGCCAGTGTATTATCTGAACGGGTATTTAGCACGGCTGGGGGCGTTATAACAGACAAGCGCAGCCGCCTGTCCAGAGACAATGTGGACAAGCTCACGTTCATTAAAATGAACCAGGCATGGATCCCACGGGACTTTTCCGTACCTTATGCAGAATAGCAATGGATACCGACCTTACCCACCCATTGTTCCATTTTTGCTCTTTCTCACTCTTTTGGGGTGTACCCTCATTTAAAATTTTTGAAAAGAAGCAGTGTTGGCTACCTCGTCCTCCTCCTCAGGGCCAGATTAATGTAGGGGCTATTGGAGCTGCAGCTCCAGGCCCCTACCTTTTATATAGGCCCCGGGTTGGCCATATTCACTGTTACCGCTCTTCTGTCACTTGTAAACACAGAAGTCTGGCTTCTATGCTCGCTTCCCCAGGCAGCACCCTCAGAACCTCCCCACACAGCGTGAAGGCCGGACAAGGAGGGACAGTTGGCGATGCATGGATGTGTTTATGGGCTTCAGAGACAGCATCCCATGTTGAATTAGGCATGCATGGCTGCACCCTTCCTCCTCTGGGTGCATGGCAAGGCACGGCCCTTAAGGCCCTTCAAAATCCTCAGCACCAAGCCCATGATGCTGTTAATCCGGCCCTGGTCCTCCTCCACCGCCGCTTCCACCTACACCGCCCATAGGTGTGCGCAGCCTATTGCATTAAGGTGTGCACCCCAAAGTTGAAATACACATGCATGTGTTTGCCAGCAGGGAGAGTAATGTATCGGGGCCATGTACCTGTAGGCAAGGAGAAATAGAGCAGAGCAGGTCCCAGGGAGATCTTTCCCATCTCCTCACTGGCAATGCTATGTGCCCTAGGTGATTAGGGTGTGCCCAGGCACACCCAGCACACCCTGTGCGCACGCCTATGTCACCGCTAGGCTTGTGACGGTATCAGATTTTCATGCTGCGATTAATTGATTAAGGTTTTGCCACGGTATACGGTATTATCACGGTATTCTATTATTAAATTTAAATTATTAAATTTCCACCTCACTTCAATTTCATTGCTGAATTTAGGGGCTTTGGTTCACTTATGCACATTATTATATAGTCAGTCAGTACAGACTCTGTGAACCAGGCCTAAAATAGGTCATCAAGCAGTGTCTGGCCTAACTGGTGATAACTGGTTCTGGCGCTCGGCTCCGATCCGATGGCCTGGTCATTAAGAGGGCAAATCCTTGTGGTCAAGAAGTGGTTAAACCTGAAGGAGGTGTTGTTTATAAATTACTTTACTATTGCTTTAGGCCTGGTTCACATGTATGCGGGTTGGTGGTTCACATTTGCACAGGCATAGCAGCCCATTGATTTGAATGGGCTGCTATGCCCTCATTTTCCGCAGAAAAAAGGTGCATGCAGCATTTTTTTAAAATTCAGTGGCCTTGAAATCCATCCTGCTTTTGCACCATGCGACTAACCTGCAGTTCCTGCTCTGGCAAGCTTTCTGCATTTTTTGTATACGTGGGCACGGCATTTAAAAATAAACAGTTTGCGTGTGCAGCAACGGCAGGTAAGTCGCATGGTGCAAAAGAAGGATGGATTTCATGGCCACTGCATTTTTTTAAATTCTGCATGCACCTTTTTTCAGCTGAAAACGCAGGCATAGCAGCTCAAGCCCATTCACATCAATGGGCTGCTATGCCTGTGCAAATGTGGGCCCCCAACCCGCATACATGTGAACCAGGCCTAAAGCAATAGTAAAGTCATTAATTGGTTAAACCTGCAGGAGGACCGGTGTTTTTATCTATTAATGACTTTACTATTGCTTTAGGCCTGGTTCACATGTATGCGGGTTGGGGGCCCACATTTGCACAGGCATAGCAGCCCATTGATGTGAATGGGCTTGAGCTGCTATGCCTGCGTTTTCAGCTGAAAAAAGGTGCATGCAGAATTTAAAAAAATGCAGTGGCCATGAAATCCATCCTTCTTTTGCACCATGCGACTTACCTGCCGTTGCTGCACACGCAAACTGTTTATTTTTAAATGCCGTGCCCACGTATACAAAAAATGCAGAAAGCTTGCCAGAGCAGGAACTGCAGGTTAGTCGCATGGTGCAAAAGCAGGATGGATTTCAAGGCCACTGAATTTAAAAAAAATGCTGCATGCACCTTTTTTCTGCGGAAAATGAGGGCATAGCAGCCCGTTCAAATCAATGGGCTGCTATGCCTGTGCAAATGTGGGCCGCCAACCCGCATACATGTGAACCGCCAACCCGCATACATGTGAACCACCAACCCGCATACATGTGAACCAGGCCTAAAGCAATAGTAAAGTCATTAATAGATAAAAACACCGGTCCTCCTGCAGGTTTAACCACTTCTGGATCGCAAGGATTTGCCCCTTTAAAGACCAGGCCATCGGATCAGAGCGCCAGGACCAGTCATCACCAGGTAGGCCAGACACTGCTTGATGGCTATATAATAATGTAATGTGGGCTGCTAGGCGTGTGTGTGTGTATATATATATTTATTAGAGCTGCACGATTCTGGCCAAAATGAGAATCACGATTTTTTAGCTTGGAATAAAGATCACGATTCTCTCACGATTCTCTGTGTAACAAAAAAAAAAAAAATTGGGATAACTTTACTGTTACGTTTTTTTTTTTTTTTTTTATTCATTAAAGTCTAATCATTGCGTTTGAAAGACTGCTGCGCAAATACAGTGTGACATAAAATATTACAACAATCGCCATTTTATTCTGTAGGGTCTCTGCTAAAAAAATATATAAAATGTTTGGGGGTTCTAAGTACTTTTCTAGCAAAAAAAAAAACTGATTTTAACTTGCAAGCAGCAAGTGTCAGAAAAAGATCCAGTCTTTAAGAGGTTAAACTTCCTTTCTCCCTGGCAGAGGGAAGGAAAAGATACAAATGTAATCATTTTTGTTTATAGTTAGGAGACTTAATGCTGAAAGGTGTTAGCTGAGTGAGTGAATGAGTCATCCAGCTCACTGAAATGTATCAATTCACAAGTCAGGCAGACTTGACAGAGAAACTCGGTATTTTAAAAATGCCACAATAACAATACCGTGGCTATGCAATACCGCGATATATCGAATTACCGAAAACCGGCATATGTCTAGTCACCGCCACATCCACCACCACCTCAACCTCCCTCCTACTCCATATGGGCCTCGTCCTTCAGAGATGAAGAAGAACATTGTTTTATTTTTCTGTTTTTTTTTGTTGTTTTAAGTTATTTCCCTATCCACATTTGTTTGCAGAGCACTTGCCATGCTCTTAATTACGTTTTGCTGCCATTTGCAGCACTCTAGCCCTTTCCTTTGGTGTTTTAGAGCCATTTTAGTGCCTTAAAGTTCGGGTCCCCATTGACTTCAATGGGGTTCGGTGTCCGGGAAAAGTTCGGTAAAAGTCCGGGACACGGACCCGGACTTTTTTTTAAAGTTCGGCCGAACCCGTCGAACACGGACATCTAGGTGTTCGCTCAACCCTATTCACAAATAAACATATCCAGGTGTTAGAATGGCCAAGTCAAAGTCCAGACCTGAATCCAATCGAGAATCTGTGGAAACAACTGAAAACTGCTGTTCACAAATGCTCTCCATCCAACCTCACTGAGCTCGAGCTGTTTTGCAAGGAGGAATGGGCAAAAATGTCAGTCTCTCTATGTGCAAAACTGATAGAGACATACCCCAAGCAACTTACAGCTATAATCGCAGCAAAAGGTGGCGCTACAAAGTATTAACTTAAGGGGGCTGAATAATTTTGCACGCCCAATGTTTAATTTTTTTATTTGTTAAATTTTGAGGTCATGCAAAGATTCAAGTGTAAAAAACATACACATTACCACTGACATTTTGGAGTCATGTGGGCAGGATGTTTTAGAGACACAAAGATCTCCTTTCTAAAGGTGACAGACAGACCTGAAAGTAGAGATGGCCTTGCAGTTCGCCCGGCGGTTGGTTCACGGCAAATTTTGCTTGTTCGCTACCCGCCAATTTTGCGAACACATGCCGTTGTTCGCGGCAGCCATATTAGTTTACATTGGGGAGAACTTTGACCCATGACACAGCCATCAGGTGGAACATTTCAGCACATGGACATGCCCCCTACCTTATAAATAGACCAGAGCAGGCGGCCATTTCACATTCTGCTTTTTGTCTGCGTAGGGAGAGGTCTGCTGTATGCATCAGGGAGAGATTTCCAGACACAAATAGCTCTGTTAAGATCCACAAAAGTCCTTTTCAGGACTGGTATTTCGGTATAGGTCTACTACAGTCTCTTTGAGTTTAGGGACAGGTATCCAGTCTGTGCATTAGGGACAGTTAGAGATTGGCAGACAGTGACACAAATCGCTTTGTTAATGTCCACAAAAGTAATTTAAAGGGTTGGTATTTTTTTGGTATGGGTGTACAGTCTCTGTTCAGTTTAGGGACAGGTATCCAGTGTTCTCTAGGGACAGATCTGCAGTGACACAAATCGCTCTGTTAATGTCCACAAAAGTAATTTAAAGGGCTGGAATTTTTTTGGTATTGGTGCGCAGTGCACTATATAGGGGTGTAATCCACGGTATAATATACTTTATAGAAAACATATTATAGTGGATTTCTATTGTGCACTGTGCCAGGCCACAAATATCCACCAGACCGCCATCCACCCACAACAATTCCTGGTCCTTGTCTTCGCTAAATACAGTGGCATAAAAGGCATTTCATGTCCATTGAATGCCAAATTTTTGGGGCCTTTCAGGGCCCACAATTATTTTTTCTGTGAATGCCTAATGTACCTCCAGCCACAGAATACAACTTTCTTTGCTGTCAGGTAAACCCATGTGGGCTAATTTTTGTGGCCTATACTGGCCGACACTTACGTCTGTATCCTGTGAATGCCTAATGTACCTTCAGCCACAGAATACTACGTTCTTAGCTGTCAAGTAAACCCATGTGGGCTAATTTTTGGGGCCTATACAGGCCAACACTTACTTCTGTATCTTGTGAATTCCTAATGTACCTCCAGCCACCAAATACTACGTTCTTAGCTGCCAAGTAAATCCATGTGGGCTAATTTTTGGGGCCTATACAGGCCGACACTTACTTCTGTATCCTGTGAATGCCTAATGTACCTCCAGCTACCAAATACTACGTTCTTAGCTGTCAAGTAAACCCATGTGGGCTAATTTTTGGGGCCTATACAGTCCGACATTTACTTCTGTATCCTGTGAATGCCTAATGTACCTTCAGATACAGAATACAATGTTCTTAGCTGTCAGGTAAACGCATGTGGGCTAATTTTTGGGGCCTAGAATGACCGACACTTACTTCTTTATCCTGTGAATGCCTAATTTTTCAGACTGGAATTGAAAATCAATGGGTCTGTAAAGGTTCCGCCAAATTGTGGAATGGATGCGGACCCATTTTACAGATGTGTGAATGGACCCTATATGTATTTGACATGTATTTACCGGCTGCTGTCATTCTGGCTGATTTATGAAAAAAAAATAATAATTTTTGCTGTAAAAAAAAATAAATAAATTTTAGGGCAACTTTTCCAATTGCAATTCTTCTGTTAAGACATTGTCCATGTGCTGGGACTATTTGTGCACAGCTAGTACGTCTTTTGTGGCTGCAAATATGACTTAAAGGTTTTTAAAGTTCGCCTCCCATTAAAGTCAATGGGGCCCGCCGCGAACTTGCGGTTCGCAGACTTTTGAGAGAATTTGCGGCTGACGTTTGCGAACCGCCCTGGCCGATGTTCGTCCATCACTACCTGAAAGTCTTTTGGAATACAGAATTGTATTTTGTGCAACAACTACTGTATATCTGTATTTAGTAGAGATATATTTTTCAACCAGTAGATGGCAGTGTTTAATATTTTTAGCTGCTCTATAGTCAAATTCTATATCTTTTTCTCTACTGTTTCCTGTCTGCAGTTATGCAGCAAAGTCCAGGTGAACTGTGCACTGTCTGTTCTGTAGAGCTATGATAGAGCTGTAGAGCTACAGCATTTCCAACAAGGTCCCTTTCTCAGGACAACAGACAGACATGAAGGTGGCAGACAGACATTTTGGAGAATCAAGGGTTCCCTTTTTAAGGTGACAGAATAGACTTTTCTGAGACACAAAGGTTCCCTTTATCAAGGTCAGACAGGATGGTTTCAGAGACATGAATATCTAATTTGTCAAGGTGACAGAGACATGAAGGTCCAATTCTCAGGGTGACAGACAGACATGAGTGTCTTCTTTCTCAAGGTGACAGACAGGACTTTTGGGAGACACAAAGGTCTCTTTTCTCAAGGTCAGACAGGATTTTTCAGAGACATGAAGATCTCCTTTCTCAAGGTGACAGAGACATGAAGGTTCCCCTCTCAAGGTGAGCAACAGACATTAAATTCCCCTTCTCAGGGAAACATACAGGCATTAAGGTCTCCTTTTTTAAGGTAAAAGACAAACATAAAGGTCCCCTTCTCAGGGTCACAGACAGACATTAGGGTCTACTTTCTTAAGGTGACAGATTTTTGGAGACACAGAGGTCCCTCTTTTCAAGGTCAGACAGGGTGTTTCATTGGTAAAAAGGTCACCTTTCTCGATGTGACAAGATGCTTTGGAGACACAAAAACCTACCGTTAGTTCACCGGTAATGGTGTTTCTTCAAACCTTCCAGGACGGCCAACATATGAGAGATGATAGGCTCCTCCCTACAGGAAACACAATCAATTTACAGCTTGTTAAAAGGCCTCACCCTTCCCCTTGTCCCTCAGTTGTAACAAAGTAGCTTCCACAACCAATTCACAAGGGATTTATAAGCACCAAGGCACTCACCAGCTGTCATTTACCTTATCTTACCTTACTCACCTTTTTAACAGGGCAGGAAGTAGGCCTGCCATCCTGGAAGGTTTTAAGAAACACCGTTACCAGTGAACTAACGGTAGGTTTTCTCTCTGCACCTTCCAGGACGGCCAACATATGAGAGTATAATAAAGATTCACACAGGCCTACCTTAGGGTGGGACCACTGTCTACAGGAACCTTTCGGCCAAAGGCTAGGTCTTGTTGAGACAATACCTCCACTTGGTAATTCTTCAGAAAAGTGTCATGGCTGGACCAGGTGGCTGCACTGCGAATCTGTTCCCAGGAAGCTCCCGCTTTTTCAGCCGAGGATTTTGCCAGTGCCATTGTAGAGTGTGCCTTCAGCTTTGCTGGAACCGGAACACCTGCAACCTCATAAGACATGTTAATGGCTTGTCCAACTAGAGACTGAAGGTTTTGAAGCCTGCAGTCGTTTTCTTGGTCCAGAGTAGAGGATCAGAAGATGATTAGAACTCCTAATCTCCCTGGTCCTCTGTAGATAAGTGAGGAGGCACCTCCTCACATCTAAACAGTGACATTTAATTTCTTTTTCATTCTTAGGGTTACCACACTCAGATGGAAAAATTATTTCCTGCTTCCTGTAAAAGGATGATGCTACCTTGGGCAGATATAAGGGATCTGGCCTGATAATAACCCTATCTGGGAAGATTAACATAAATGGTTCTTAAATAGAAAGACCTTGTAAATCCCCTACTCTTCTGGCTGTAGTGACAGCTAATGAGGAAGGCTAGTTTTGAGGACCAAAACTTAAAGGGAACCTCTTCTATAGGTTCAAAAGGGCTGTACTGGTATATACCCAAAGTACAGCAAACCTATGACTTCCATCACCACTGAATGTTGGCATGTCAGTTTGTGAAAAATGTTCTATATACCCGAAAACTTCTTATACACCTGCCCGCAAATGCAATAAAATTATGCGGAAAGAAGTTTGTTAAAAGAATGTTTTTAACCATATCATAGCGATCAGGTATCCTACCTGATGTCTGGAACCATAAACCACTCCTTATAGATCTGTCCGCAACTAATCAGGTGTCCTACCTGATGTTTAACAGAGATGTTACTAACAACCCCTTAAAATTGCGCACTTTGATTAATACCAGTGTAGTTATAACAGAAATGACTCTGGAAACCTTTGTGCATTTCTGACTTAAGTCAGGGTACAGCCAAGTAACCAACAGAAATGTTACTAACAACAATGTAGTGCATTTCTAATGTACAGAAGAATAAGGTGCAATAGAAAGACACCCCCAACTTTCAATATTTCTAGTAAGAAAAAGAACCATATAGCCAAAATAAACAGAAAAGACAGACAACTAGTTTTGCGTATTTTCTGATTAGCCGTAAAACACCACAAGGACACAATTAAAATTTCCACATTGTGTATTTCTGAGACGCAGCCAGACCAGGCATAAAGTCAGACTCATGGTGATTTCAACTAGAAAATAGCCAGCAGAGGGCAAGCTTTATATAAGCTTAGCTTGGACTCTAGATACTAAACCTTCCTCCACCAGAGAACCAGGGTAGTTCCAAATAATGGAAGTCTAAAGGCCCGTACACACGTACCGATTGTCGGCTGTAAATATTCGGCCAACGTCCGATCGGCCGATTGTCGGCTTGTTAGTATGATGCTTCGGGACAACCGACTGCGACTTTTCGGCCAAACAAAATCTGGTCTGCATGCTATAAAATTTTTGTAGGCCAACACCAGACCGGCCGATTGTTCGTCAGTCAGTACAGATTTCGGCCGACAAAAGCCAGATGAGCAAGACTGGGCATGCTCAGAGAAGAAAAAACACACGGAAAGTTAACCATCGCATGACATCACTTCTGAAGTTGGTTGTTGTTGTCCGACAAAATTCGTGTGCAGTCTTGAGCACTTTTCAACCAACAGGACAGCACTGGACAAAAGACGGCCGATCGTTCGGCCGACAATCGGTACGTGTGTACGGGGCTTAAGATGGGTGTATACACCACATTACTAGTAGCTGTTACCCTACCATTGTATGAGTAGGTGTACTGTAGTTATCCCACACACAGGTGGGAATCCAAGTCTCCCAGCATCTAAGGTCTTAACGTGAACAGACCTGGAGATCAATTAAGTCAGCCTAAGGGCTCTTTCACACGGGCGATCCGTATGTCCGTATTTCATCCCATTTTTTTGCGGATGAAAAACGGACATAATGCATGGCAATGGGATTGCGGATGTCAGCGGATGACCATCCGCTGACATCCGATTTTCGTCCTTTCAGTTCTGTTCCGTTTTTTGGAACGGAACAGAACCCTATTTTTCTTCCGTTTAAAAAAAACGTAACGGATGCAAAATCGGATGTCAGCGGTGTCATCCGCTGACATCCCCAATGCCCATAGACATACATTATGTCCGTATATCATCCGCAAACGGATGGGATGATATGCGGACATACAGAGTGGATGACACAAGTGTCATCCGTGTCCGTGAAAAAAAAAAAAAAGTGCTGCAGCGGAATAAAAAAAAAAATTGCAGCAGCCGTGTGAAAGAGCCCTTAGGAAGAGCTGGACACAATTTTAGCTTAGAAGCAATCAGACACCTGAAGGGATAAACTAACAACCATTAAATACAGATTAAATATATGTAGCTCTTTGTATAGAAGTTTTTTCGCCCAAAAAATCATCAGAGTTGCAGAAAACAATGATTCTAGTTCATCAAGGGGTGGGTAGTAGCCCAAACCACCAGGGGTCCCAATTAACTCTTAAGCTGGATACACACTATCCAACTTTTGTGGTTAGATTTCCTTCAGATTTACCTTTTCTATGTAGTGCAAGGGTCTGCCAGATTGCATACAAATTGAAAGTGTTTAGGTTTGACCTCATATTATATGGTTTTGGTAAGTCTAAAGGAAAAAGTCTTCAGAAAATCTTATAGTGTGTATGGCCCATTACACACCAACCGATCTAACAGCAGTGTAAGGAGGAAACAATAGGTTGCAGCTTGTTAAGTTGTTACACATTGCATGTTAAAAATAGCAAGCAACTCCATAAGAAAAAAGGTTCCCCGAGGGTACCCCCTACTGTGTCTCTTCACCATATGTGGAGAGAATTTAGGATGCAGGCTCTTAAGAGCAAGAAGACTAAGGCCCCTTTCACACACTCCATCCGTATTAGCGGGGGATCGATCTGCCGATCCCCCCGCTGAGCAGGAGCATGACAGCTGTGTCTCCGAGCTGTGTGCGGAGACAAAGCTGTCAGGTCCCCATGCATCTCTATGGGGGAAATTGGATGGTAACGGACCGTCGGTCCGCTCTCATCCGATCCCATCCGTTTCGATTTGCTGGACGGATGGAAAATAGGGTTTCCATCCGTCCAAATTTGTCGGATCGGATGTCAGCGGACATGTCTCCGCTGACATCCGATGCCTCATAGGGATGCATGGGGGGGACCGTTCAGATCCACCAAAAAAAAAACGGACAGGCGGATCTGAACTGTCCGCCTCTGTGAAAGAGCCCTAAATCACCCATCTTGGAGGTTCATGCCAGAATCATAGCAGCTGACCTAATATATTCAGATTATCTGGTGTGCATTGCTGACCAGGGAAAAGAAACTGTGGTATTACTCATATAATCTTCAGGTTCCTGAAAACCACCTTACATTCCAATTGTTAAACCCTTTAGGAATGTCTAACTTGTTCTGTGGCAGAAATAGCCTGTAAGAGACTCTGTGTCACTCCTTCACTAGAATTACCCTTATTGATGTGCAATAGGGTTCATAGTGAGAGACTGGCAACTTAAAGTTTAAATGACCACAGCATCTCCTGATTTAAAAGGAAGCTGTGGACATGGGTCTAGCTGAAGCTTCTGGGTTACTTATTCCCGGGTCTAAAGAGAAAGATAGTAGTACCCTCATTAAGGGAGGGAGTACTATGACAAGCCAAAGAAACCACTTCGCTGTTATCAGGGATACTGCTGCTAAGCTCCCCAGGTAAAAGGAAGTACACACCACTGTTGTTTTTCCCCATTTTACCACAGCCACAGGGCTTGCTTTTTTATCCTCATGAACATAGGGAAAGGAGGAAATCTTGCATTAACCCTGAGGCCTCTTCACCTGCCAGTTTGTTAATACAGGTGTAATAAAAAGGCTTTGTATACCATGTAGACAATCTATCCCTGCAATTACCACCTCTCTTAGAGGAGCTAGTGCTAGCTGCAATAGGGGGTGGTATGATAGAGGCCTCTTGGGTTCCGACAGGGACTTCTGCAAGAGAAAAGAAGATTACCAACAGATCACTCTTCCTGCAATAATTAGAAGCATAGGCTACAGTTCCTAGGGATGAAACATGGGGGTCACCAGGGCCTAAGGCAGACATCGGTCAAACCCCCCCGCGCCAAGCAGACAAGGAAAAAAATGGCCTTACCAGGACCTGGTCTGCTTTTAGTAGTAGCCACCCGGAGCGACTTTCCCTCTTCCATGAGGCGAGCAGTGCCAGGCTTTGTTTCTTTGGCAGTCTTCCTGTTCTTCAGGGCCGAAGAGTCTGCCATCTCACCACCAAGCGTTTTTAGCGTCTCCTCCAGGTACTCTCTTCCGTGTTGCGCTGCGCATGCTCTGCCTCCGAAATCTGAAGTTCCGGTCTCCAAAGCGAGGCTTGAGGGCTTTTTGAAATCCAAAGACGCTGAGATATCCTGAAAGACTGGAGAAGACCCCTGCAGGGAATCAGGGCCCAGGCATGGAGGAACCAATAAGAGGAATGACTGCCTGGGGCTCGGGGCGACCTGTAAGAAGCCCAAAGAGGCAGCAGGTAGCGAGCAGCCTTCACTGGCCCGACCGTACCTGGCTTACAGGGGGACCGTCCAACACACACTGTTTGGGGTCAGAGAAAAAATAAATGTTTCGCTGTGGGAGAAACACAATCTAAACTGAGGGACAAGGGGAAGGGTGGGGCATTTTAACAAGCTGTAAATTGATTGTGTTTCCTGTAGGGAGGAGTCTATCATCTCTCATATGTTGGCCGTCCTAGAAGGTGCAGAGAGAAAGTCCCCTTTTTCATGATTACAGACACAGTGGGAGGATTTATAAAGGGTGTCATGTACACCTTTTAAAATTATGTTGGGCCACTGCACAAAAAATGTCAGTGCTTGCACCCAATTCATGCACCCAGATCTGTCGGAGCCCGGCACTGAGGTTGGACTGTCCCTACTGTGCACTCCCTCCACAGCCACTACATCCACCATACTGACAGGCGCAAGGAATTTTGTAGTGTGACAGTGGGCGGATCCATAACTGCAATTCAGTCCAATAGCTGCTTTTAAATATGCCCACTGTCATCTGCTGACAATCAAGACTAAGGTGGATGGGGAGGTAATCTCTCAGTTGGCCATTGCCATGTTTGGGTAATGACATCACCACTATCCCCAGCACCACCCCCCACTTTGGAGTAATTTCCTCTCACATTCTGTTTTGGCTATGGGACAGAAACTAAAAGGAGAGCTCCCCATATGAACACAGATGGCAAACATACTGTATCCCTCTCCTAATCTATTGAAATTGAAAAAAAAGGTTTGTTTTTAGCGTAACTAAACACTAAACAACTAAACATTATAGCGGTAATAAACTCATGGATTCAAATGTTTCCCAAAACAGAACTACCTGAATTTGTTGCCTATTTTGGTAATTTTACCAAAACTGGCACAAATGCTTGCCTGAATTGAGCGCAGGGAGTTCTAAAGGAAACTACTGCAAGAAAAGTGTTTTAAAGCTTTAGGCTGGAAAAATAGCTACAAAACAACGAGCGTGCTTGTAGGAAGAGTGTCACAGATACCAAAAAAATGTAAATATAAAAATCACTTTTTATTTACATATTGACCCTCAAAAAAAATGATTCAAATCAAAGATAACATACATAAAATTTGCACCATAATTCTATAAAAAGTACATGGATTCTATTAGTTGATTACCCATATATGATATAGATGATAAAGCCCAGTTTTGTCGACATGTTTTGTGGTTTTACCGCTTTTTCAAGACTAGGCCATACATGAGCCACTTAGATTCTCAAAAGATTAATTAATCTATGATAAAACAGTATCATGATAATAGTGTAATAATACACGTAAATACATAGAGATACAAGCATCTAATAGATAACATAAATTTGATGCTCACAAAATTTATGCCATTTATCACACCAGCATGTAGGCATTGCTGATATCACACATCTATCCTTTTCGATTCCAGTGCAGTCACAGAGGGTATCAACATCTGTATGCCAAAGTAGACAGAGTAGTAGTGCAAGAAAGGAAAGTGTCAGAGAAAATAGTAAGAAAGACATCCACCAGAAGAACCCCACCAATACATAGTTACATAGTTAGTGAGGTTGAAAAAAGACACCAGTCCATCCAGTTCAACCTATGATGAGTGTGTGTGTGTGTGTGTGTGTGTTTGCTGTCAATAGTACATCGTAATAGTATATAGTATATACCCCTGTATGTTTTGGTTGTTAAGGTGCCCATCTAAAAGATTTTTGAAGCTATCGATGCTCCCTGTTGATACCACTGCTTGTGAAAGAGAGTTCCACATCATTACCGCTCTGACGGTAAAGAATCCTTTACTCAGTTTAAGGTTAAACCGCTTCTCTTCTAATTTAAGTGAATAGCCACGTGTCTTTTTAAATTCTCTCTCGCTAAAAAGTTTTTTCCCTATGCTAGGGTCACCAGTACCGTATTTGTACATTCATATCATATACCCTATCAAGCATCTCTTTTCCAGAGAGAATAAGTTAAATTCTTGTAGTTGTTCCTCATAGCTGAAGTCCTCCATTCTCTTTATTAGCTTAGCTGCCCTTCTCTGGACTCTTTCCAGTTCCAGCACATCCTTCCTGAGGACCGGTGCCCAGAACTTGACAGCATACTTAAAGCGGTTGTAAACCCTAAAAAAAAAAAAAAAAAAGCTGCAAGTCAAAGGCATAATGAGCTAGTGACGCATACTAGCCCATTATGTGTAACTTACCTTAGAACGAAGCCCCGACACGGACCCCCGGACATCGCTGCGGGCGCTGCCATGATCCCTCGCCGTCTCTTCCGGGTTCGGCGGCTCCGGCGTGGTGATTGGCCGGAAGAGACGGCTCCGGCGCAATGATTGGCCGGAGCCGCGATGACGTCACTTCCGCGCATGCGCGCGGGAGTGATTTTCCGGCAAGCTCCCGGCAAACATAATTAAAGGTCCCCCCGGACCTTCAGAGTGCATGCGCCGCTCGCGCGAGCAGCTGCATGCACTGCAAATATCTCCTAAACCGTGCCAGTTTAGGAGATATTATTTGTACCTACAGATAAGCCTTATTATAGGCTTACCTGTAGGTAAAAGTGTCAAAAAGCGGGATACTACCGCTTTAAGATGCGGCCAGACCAGAGTCTTGTAGAGTGGAAGAATTATCGTTTTATCTCTGGAGTGATTCCCCTTTTTATACATGTCAGTGTTCTGTTGGGTTTGCTTGCAGCAGCTTGGCATTGCATGCCATTGCTGAGCCTGTGGTCTACTAGGACACCTCTTAGGGGTGTATGGCTTTTCTGGCCTCTGGGGCCTGCATGTTTTCCCCCATTGTTAAGTAGTCACTTTTCTATCTTTTTGTTATACAGGATGGTGCACCCAGGAAAAGATATATGAGGGTTTCTATTTTATGTCTGATATAAATGCCACCTGTTGCCTGATTAATCAAAGCATTGTCTAGGGGTAAATTCATATTGTCAATTGAATCACCTATTGTTTCTGTCTGTTGGTTAATGGGGCTAACTCTTGGAGGTTCCTACATGATGGAATTTGCCTTGAGTCAACTTTACCTCATTATCCAACCATTGTGTGATGTTTTGAGTAATATTGAAGTGTACAATAACCTGTATTTCTGTTCAATAAACAGTCAATCCTTTGGTTCTAACTCAACATCTTGTCTGTGTATGATGCTTGGGGTAAAAGGGCTGGTATTAGCTCTCGGTCTGCCGGAAGGGTT
Organism: Pelophylax lessonae; assembly: GCF_965119305.1. Classification (NCBI taxonomy): domain Eukaryota; kingdom Metazoa; phylum Chordata; class Amphibia; order Anura; family Ranidae; genus Pelophylax; species Pelophylax lessonae. Next base: position 684,373,428 of record NC_138769.1, on the reverse strand, counting down.
TGAAAGGCAAGAGGCACTGTTTGGCAGAAGCACCTAAGCGGGGTGCCAAGCATTCCGTCACACCTTTTATCCCCCTCTACTGAGATACTGAAGTTATGCTGCACCATTCTCCTCTGGCCAGCAGGGGGAGAGCTAAAGCCAAACAAGCCTATAGGCCTCTATGTAGAGTGCTAAGAATGCTGGGGTTAGGGACAACAGCCATATGATGGTTACATTATAGTGATTATACTACATTATAGTGATTACACTACATTACACTACAATATGCACTGTGCAGTAGGAGGAGTGGAGATAGGATTTTTGTGAAACTGCCAGGTTAAGTTCCTCCTCTTATCACTGAGGGAGTTAGAGGGAGAGCACCTCTGTCAGGCTATTCACCTGCCATTTGAAGACCATACCAGCAGAGATCTGATCCTGAGATTGAAAGTGAGGACACCGGGGGGCAGGGCAGCACTGCCCACATCACAACACCTGCACCACTGCAGCAGGAAGACTGGAGCATCTATTCACACTCCGCTTCCTACTGCTGATCACCAGAAGCTTTCGAGGAGAGACTCACTTCTTCACTGCAAGCATCCCAGGAGGTGGCAAGAGGGCTATATGCCCATTGTTGATACTAACCCTGGACACGCCAGACTTGGATGGAGGACCCGTATCTCCTTTTGTCCCCTTTATGATCCTCACCGCTGGTGACTATTACTGGAGTGGCCATCTGTTTGTTCCTCTCTTCTCCATGTGTCTGGGTGGGACTCCCATAGGACATAGGTTTGGTCCAGTGCCCGTCAATTAGGCGTCTCCATTTAGGTTCTTGGCCACCTCTTTGGTGTCCATCTCCCCCTTGGGACTTCATCTCCGGTCTCATTCCCACACCATGGATCTTGCTATGCCCAGCATGCTCTGTGGTGGTTTGTCTAAAAGTCTTGTAGAAACAGTTATATGGCTGTTGAACTTGTTCCTTGAAGAAGTTAATATAGGAGCCTAATCGCTCAGTGAAACGCGTAGGAAATGCCAAGTATTCTGTTTCTACGGATGAATATGACAAATATGTTATGGATGAAGAATCTATCTTCTTTTAGAAGAAGATAGATGTGTTTTTATTTTCTGTGTTTGATGAATTCAATAAAGTTGTATCTTTTTATACAAAGTATGTTGTATGATATTTGATGACAACCTCTCAGCCTTTAAAATCCCATTTTTACAAGGTGGTATGTGAGCCAATTCTCCTGTCCATTTTTGTATTGGAGAAATTTTGGCACCCTTCCCCCTGTTTCTTATCTTTGTTATATTTACTACTGCTGCACTTGAGGTGGCCTTGCTATGCAATGGTTTGCAAATTTCATAAACCCATATGGAATACTCCATGATCATTTGATCTTTTGACATACATCTAATGCATTGAGGACTTATTTCCAAGGTGGTGACAAAATATGTTATATGTGCAACCTGGAACATTTACTGGCGTGTGATGGAGGGGACATTTATATTCACACACATACTCTGTCTGATTCAATACAAGATGTGGCCACATGCCTGAGAAGCCAAGTGACCTCATAGAGTCAGTGAACATTTACCCTCCTCTGGACCACATTCCCCCTGATCCTCATAAGGGGGTTTTTACCGGTATACGTTAAGAAAGGATCTGTCTTTCACTAGCTTGGAGTATCTGGAATTTCCACTGTTCTATTTGATAAGGATACTATTTATGGATGGGTGCTATGGACTGGAGTCTACATGCATAAGAACATGTGATTAATTTCCAGTTTCATTCATTACTTGTCACTGGGATCACCAGCTCCCACCCTATTTACATACATATATTTATGGTCACGCTATTTTGCATATAAATCATAAGGGTATAACATGGTATATGTTTATCATGAGAGAGAGGTGGATGCATGATTTTAATCGTGTATGTTGTGGTACCATTTTAATTATACAAGTTTGCATTTTGTTACTTCTGCATTAATAAATTAATAAAATGTCGATTTAATATAGTCCAGTGAGTTGCGGTATATATGTTGCTTTTTCCGCTACTGGTTGAGTTAATTCAGGCCTTTTAACTCCGTTTTTCTGATTTTACCGACATACTCCCACTGCTTGGAGGAATTACTACTAATCATGAAAATGATATATGCTACTAATGAGTGGGACGAGGAGCGTTCAATGTAGTGTTTAATATTAAACAGTAACAAAAATTGTTATAAAGTGCAAACCCTTCTAAACCCTATACTGGGCAATCCTAACTAGGGAAAGCTATATCACAATGACATTTCAGCAGTCAGTGATGTACTACTCTATTTCTTCTTCTGGCCAGCTAGTTGGGGCCCAACCATTGTGATGGAGTGCTCAGAGTAGTGTCCCTTTAAGAATTAATGCAAGCACTGACATTGTGTTTTGTCAAGGTGTAGCACAGAATTGGACAAAGACCTCTTACCAACTCTGTCAGCAAGGGGATCAAATTTTCTTTTTTCTAAGAGACAAAGGACACCAGAGAGGTAAGTATAACAGCAGCACTTTCACAAAAGTAAACAGCCTATATGTTTTCTGTCAACCCTGACAGAGTTGCTTTAACACACTAAAAGTGAAGCCTGCAGGACCTTTTTTAAAAGTACTACAATGCAATGGATCAGTGGGAAAAATTTAGTTGAAAACTATGAATATTTTAATGCCCATTCATTTGATTGCACTAACAACAAAAGTGGGGGAAAAGGATCTTTGTTTGAGGCCACATCTGTATTATTTCCCTTCACGCATTAAAATCCTTCATTGTTGACTAGAAAAGAATTCAGCTTTGTCTCCATAGATTATTACGATTTCTCTACATCATCCCTGACATGATGATCCTATTTTTTTCCTGCTTTTTGTCCCAACAAATCCCCAGAGGCTACTCAGCAATGAAAAAGTGCATTTTATTTCCCAATACATTCTATACGATGTATAGGACACCGTGAATGAAGATTTCCAGAATTACATTGGAGATGTGTCAGTGACCTTGGCTACACAACATTCTATGATGAATGTTTATCTAAGGCAGTGTGTCATTACGCAGTCAATCTGGAACTAGATTCACTCGGATTCATCCTGTATGTCTGACATTTCTGACATAAGTATTACTCCTTGGTGTGCTGCACTTTGGCCCCATTCTACCATCTACAGAGCATAACTCATTTCTATAGCTTAACTCGATTACTTTTATACAAGATGTTCACTGTTTCTTCAGTAGAAAGATGTTACAGCTTGAATTTCGTCAGGTTACTAATGCAACATAAAAACTGATCCCTCCGAATAAAGAAAAAAACAATAAACCATATTCACAACCATTCATGTTCAATGCTCACTATAGAAAACAATCATGACTTAAAGCTTTTTTCTCTTACCCCTTAACTTTGACTCCCAGTGGCTCTTTAAGTGGGCTTTAATGCCTATGAGGCGGAGCAGCTCCTGTATCATTTGACAACTGTGATTGGCTCTCACAGCAGTCCCATGATCAGAAGCCTGTCCCATTGGCTCCAGATCAGAAGATTTGAACAACAGCCCAACCAGTGTTCTTGGAGCGCACAGTGAGCATGATCTCTGCAAACAAACCTCATCCCAATATGGACCCATATGTGCAGCGGCTAGGCACTTAAGCGTAACTTTCCTGCCGCTGCATAGAGGTTGATATCCTCAAAGGCCTATAAGTAATAGAATTTGCACAGCAGTGAATTACATCTTGGGAAGCTATTTTACCTGGCAAAAATTTTCATGTCTGCCTTCTCAGTCAAGCATTTTACACAGTCTTGGCAATTAGCATAGCAAGAAAAGATGTCACCTCTTTCTTTGTTACAGTAAAAAACCCAACTTCGGTTGACATCCTTTTTATAATTCTAGTGAAGATGGTAACAATTCATATATTATATGGGAGCTTCTGAAGTGGTGGTTTTGTGACCTTAGCCTGAGGAGAACACCGTGGCCTCTTTAAAGAGGAAGTAAACTTCCATCTTTAAGTTTTACCTATAGGTAAGCCTATATTAACCACTATAAGACCGGAAGGATTTGCCCCCTTCCTGACCAGGCCCTATTTTGTGATTCGGCACTACGTTACTTTAACAGACAATTGCGCGGTCGTGCGACGCTGTACCCAAATAAAATTGATGTCCTTTTTTTCCAATAAACATAGCTTTCTTTTGGTGGCATTTGATCACCTGTGTGATTTTTTATTTTTTGCGCTATAAACAAAAAAAAGCGACAATTTTGAAAAAAAAAAAAAAAAAAAAACAATCTTTTTCACATTCTGCTATATGACATTCTCAAAAAAAAAAAAAAATGTAAAAATCAAAAATACGGAAATGATTTATGTAATTTTTATTGTTTTTTTTATTTTTTTTACTAGTAATGGCGGCAATCTGCGATTTTTTGTGGGACAGATCGGACCCCTGACTGATATTTTGACACTTTTGGGGGAACCAGTGACATTACTACAGTAATCACTGCTAAAAATATGCACTGTTACTGTAATAATGACATTGGCAGGGAAGGGGTTAACATTATGGGTGATCAAGGGGCTAAATGTGAGCCTAGGGGAGTGTTTCTAACTGTGGGGGGCGTGGCTTCTGAAATGACCATAGAAACATATGATCCTATATAGAAGGATCACAGGGGCTCTATGATCATTCCAGGGAGAAGAACGGTCAGCTGTGTTTACAACAGAACGTTCTTCTCTCTCAGATGGGAAACGATCGCAGGTGTCAGGCGGCAATCGGAGCCGCCTGCTCACTGCATCAGCTTCCCCGCTGACGGGCATGGGCGGGAGCGCTCGCCCTCTAGCCTCCCGAGAGCGAGCGCCGTACATGTATGGCGATTCACCTGGGAGCGACTGCCTGCCGCAGTACATCTGCGGCGGGCGGGCGTAAAGCGGTTAAGGCTTACCTATAGGTAGTTTAAATATATCCTAAACATGCACCGTTTAGGAGATATTTACTGTCCTAGCAGCCAATTACGTCACTGGCGCATTCGCTCTGACGGAACGGCAACCCGTGCCATTTCTTCAAAACAGTGTGCCGTGACTGGCGGCTCCCACGCGCATGAACGGGAGTGACGTCATTGCGGCTACGGCCAGTCACAGAGGCAGAGCCGCGAACCCAGAAGGAAGACGGGGTATAGATGGACGCTGTCTCCAGCAATGACTTGCATCGCTGGAATGCTTTGTTTTCAGGTCAGTTTAACATAATGTGCTAGTATGCGATGCTTACTAGCACATTATGCCTTTGCCTTGCAGGTAAGAAAAAAAAAAAGTGCAGCAGTTTACAGCTGCTTTAATGAATGTGTCAAATGCCTCACCAAATAGCCATCTTCCTTGAAAAAGGCATGCGTGTGAGGTGCCCCTTATTAGCAGCTTCTATTGTCCAGTCTTTTAGCCAAAGAATCCTGCACGTTTGAATAGAGATTAGAGCCATTCTTGAAATTTGTTTTGTGCCCTGCTCCAGGGAATCTACACAGAAAAGAAAATGGTTGTTGCTGTAATCATTCTGCACCTGCACAATCCTGAAAGACAGAGTCATGTTTATTGTTCTGGTCCAGTTAGCTGTGGTTTGACATACAGAAATAGCAGCAAGAGATGGTTGCAGGGCTCAGAATGCTAGGTTAAAGAGAGCTTTTAAAAGTGTTTCAATTGTCCTGACAGCGACATTTTTTAAAGATGTAACATCTATAATGGGTACAGTGAGATGTTTGTTTTAGGGCGGAGAAGGCAGGGTTAACCACATGATTATATATGTGTAAAAAGAAAAGTGCGCTGGTCTGTGGTAAAGCTGCTACCAGGAAAAATTAATAGAATGTGTAAACGTGAATGGTGCGCTAAATCCAATAAATATGAACAAATCAATGTACTTAAATCAATGTGACCAAAATAAATATAATCATAAAGTCCCAAATTCCAAGTGATGAAACTCCTCCAATTATAAATTCTGGTGATAAGAAATAAAGATGACAAAACGGTGATAGATTCAAATGGTGATTTTGAAATTCCTCCACCTAGTGAAATTCCTCCTTACCGGACGGATATGAAGTAAGTGCAAAATATAAAATGTTTCAAACAACCAATTTCTTGTGACCACACAAAAGAAATAGTGCTCTTCACCGTGCGTGCAATAACCAAGATGCCCTCTTACCGGAACGGTATTTGAACAGCACTCTGCAAAATCATAGGGATGATCAAACTGCCTCTCTCCATACAAATCGATACGGTCAGTTGACAGGGTTCAGCAGGGCTTATATCATCCTCTACAACATGAGCATGTAAAGTAATGATAACTAATAGTGCATTACCCTTTTAAAAGCATTTATTGAAGATAAGAATGCACTTACATGTAGATGGTATAGTATCGCATGAAACACTCTATGCGAGCAGTGAGGAAATTTCTGTAATGCTCGTGTCCGGCTGCAGCGCGGACTCCGAGCGACGTAGTGACGGCACGCCTCCTTGCTGACGCGTTTCCTCCAATTGGATGTCTTCAGAGATAAGAGGGTATTCTTCTGCGGAGTACTCACAGAATATGGGAGAAGGTAGAAGTGGTATTAAAGTGTGTGACCTGTGGTGTGACGTAACACCTGGTCATTCACCTAAGACTGAGCTCTGAGTGGTTGAAGTTTAGTGCTAAGTTTCAAACTTTTGCACTGTAAAGTGAATATGTTCCAAACATGCCCTATTTTTCACAGTAATAGTCAAATTAAAAGGGTGACCCTGTCTTACCTGTTTATGATGCTTATAAGTCCAGGCTTTGCCAATCATGGTGGACATACCCCAAATGGGGTCTTCAGGGACTAGTTCCTTTTGTGATGGACCACAGCCATGGACCTGTATAGCAGCCCGTGACTAACTCATTGCGTTGCACCAAGTGCCAAGGTGAGAGACTTATGAAGGATCTATTGGGGAGATTTACTAAAGCAAGAGAATGCAAAATTTGATGATACCCTGAAGAAGTCACGTGGTAGGGCGTACTAGGAAGCATACACCAGAAGTGACGCTACTGGACATTCAAACAAACCCTGCAGCAAACAGAATGAGCAGATCGGGGCAGTTTTAACTGTAAGTTGCTACGATTTTTTTATAAATAAAACCTAACAATACTACACTATGATGGCCTATGAGAACACAGTAAAACTGCGAGGCAGATGTAAGGAGAGTGTGATACAAGAGAGCCTGTTAATACCCCACAATATCCCAGTGGTCTGGAAAATGTACCCACAGTCCCGCAAAGAAATAAAAGGTGAACCTTATGAGATAGGAGCGGAGGCACCACACTGGCAATAAAAAACAAGGCGTATTATATGCAGCAGTAAGGTGAGTGGTTTGCACACCTAGAAGTGATTGACACTTGTAATTGACAGTGACAGTGATTGTAATGTAAACACAGGCTCAGAAAAGACGTGCTCTCCCCTCCCATGAACCTTTTTGGATTCATCTCGAGAGGAGAGCACATCTAACTGTAAGTACTGCACTAAGCACACTTACATACACTTAGATAGGCACATTTAACCCCCGATCGCCCCCCCCCCCCAGTTAACCCCTACACCCCCTGTCACAACACACACTGTATACAGCATATAGCATTTTCCTATATACTATTAAACCCCCTGATCCCTCCTGATCACCCCCAGTTAACCCCTTCACCCCCTGTCACATTGCACACTAATAAACAAGTAATATAGTGTTTTACTGTATTTTCTATTAGTGTGTTTGTGACCTGAATTAGCGCTAGCGACTTAGTTGCTGTCCCAAGTAGGTTTAGGGTCACAACACACACTGTATGCAGTATATAGCATTTTCTATATACCCGTATAAGTGTGACTTGTGACAAGGTTTAGCGCTTGCCACCGTTCCTTTTATCCTTAGGATACCCGCCACCCCCTCCCAATAAAGATTTAACCCCCTGATCCCCCCTGATCACATCCAGTTAACCCCTTCCCCCCTGTCACATTGCACACTAATACACACGTAATATAGTGTTTTACTGTATTTTGTATTAGTGTGATTGTGACTTAGCGAGTTAGTTTCTGTCCCAAAGGAGGTTTGGGGTCCCCGCCACCCCCCCAATAAAGATTTAACCCCCTGATCACCCCCAGTTAACCCCTTCATTGTCCTGTCACAGTGTAACTTTTATAGTGTACAGTTTTTCTTCTGATCACTATTATTAGTGACACAGGTGACATTAGCTAGTGTTAGTGTCAGTCTAAAATAGCGCAGATCCCCGGCGCATAGTTAGAAATAACCCCTTGGTTACCACACACACACACACACACTTCCATTACTAGTATAGTGTTTGAACAGATCAATATCTGATCTGATCAGAACTATACTAGCATCCCCATAGTTTAGGTTTCCCAAAACGCGGTGTTTGCACGATCAGCACTGATTCCTGCCAGCACCTGCGTTTAACCCCTCTACTCAGCCCACCCCACCCCACCCCACCCAGGCAAGTGTAGTAATCAATAGATTACTGTCACTTACAAAAAAACACAACACACAAAACTGCTGTGTTAGCAGAGTCAGGCCTGATCCCTGCTAGCATTAGCAGTTTTTTTTGGTATCGCTTGAAATAGTCCTTGACAACCAGGTGCTTTTATTACCTAGTAGTCACACTACTGTACCTGTAAATTTAGTTACCAAAATGTCCAAACATTGGTACAGTAGTGCAAAGGCTTATAGTATACTGACCATGTCAGATGAGAGCGATGGGGAAGCCTCACTGGCAGAATCAGGGTCAGTATACGAACCTGATGATGGCAGCGGCTCCCTGACAGATAGCTCCGACGATGGATGGGTCCCTGTTAGACCTAGGCGTACCCGACCCCATTCTGGAGTTGTTGAGATGCAGGAATCGCAGGGTGCTCGTATGGAGCAGAGTGTCAGTACTACGGCCGCTCATCCTTTCTGGTGGCCTGGCAAGCACCAGCAGCCTAGTACACCCTGGACCTAGTACAACCAGCACTGCAGTAACACTTGGTGACATGGCGAGTCCCATAAGTGTAGTTGAAGCTGGTGCGGTGGCTAGCACGGGTAGTGGCCCTCAGCCACCGCATATTCAAAGACAGGCCCATGGTGCCCTCCCTGATGCGCTGGCATATCCCAATTGGCGACCCACTGATTCTACAGCGCCAGTACTTCCCCCATTCACTGCCCAACCTGGAATCCACGTGGAGACAGCTGGTTTTATGCCCCTGAAATTTTTTGAGCTGTTCTTCATGGAAGATCTTTACGGATCTATTGTGGATCAAATTTATACGCACAACAATTTATCGCCGCCAACCCAAATTCGCCCCTTGCCAGACCATTCGGCTGGAAACCTATAACGGTTCCCGATTTTAAAATCTTTCTGGGCCTTTTCCTGAACATGGGCATAACCAAACAGAGTGAATTGAGGCTATATTGGTCCACTAGCCCACTTCACCAAATGCGCATGTACTCTTCCTCCATGTCCAGGGCGAGATACGAGCAAATTCTGCAGTTTTTGCATTTCAGCGACAATGTAATCTGTCGTCTACGGGGAGACCCTGCATATGATTGGCTCCACAAAATTTGGCCCCTCATAGACCACTTCAATCAGCGGTTTGCAGCCTTGTTTACCCCTGAACAAGTTGTCTGCGTTAACGAGTCCCTGATTAAATTTACTGGCCGCCTTGCTATGAAACAGTACCTCCCCAGCAAGCGTGCCAAGTAAGGGGTCAAGCTGTATAAACTGTGTGACAGGGCCACAGGCTATACAGTTAGTTTCTGGGTCTAAGAGGGAAAAGATAGCACTGTGGAGCCCCCCAACTGCCCAGACTACATAGGGAGCAGCGGGAAGATAGTTTGGGACTTGGTGTCACCCTTATCCGGAAAGGGGTACCATTTGTACGTGGACAACTTCTACACAAGCGTGCCACTATTTAGTCATCTTTCTGAATTACAAATTGGCGCATGTGGCATCATGCGACCTAATCGCTGGGGCTTCCCCCAATGGCTTGTAAATTCCCGTCTTATTCGGGGGGCGAGAGTCTGCTTAAAAACAAACAAATTGCTTGCAGTGAAGTGGAGGGATACACGGGATGTTTTCGTTCTGTTCTCCCTTCACGCAGACACGACGATCCAAATTCCTATGGCAACTGGCGTTATGGAGAAACCCCTCTGTGTCCACGAATATAACCTTAATATGGGAGAGGTGGATCTTAACGACCAGCTTTTGGCGCTGTATTTAGTTGCCCGTAAAGCCAGATGCTGGTACAAAAAAGTGTCTGCTTATTTATTCCAATTTGCTATGCTGAACGCCTTTGTCCTATACAGGGCGTCAGGACGAACTGGATCCTTCCGGGAATTCCAGGAAGCGATCATCCTTACCTACCTGTACCCAGGAGGTATGCCTGCCCAACTTCCCCTTCCAGATGCAGTGAGCCGGCTGCATGAGAGACATTTTCCACATGTCCTCCCGAGTACCCCTACCCAAAGACGACCCCAAAGAAGATCTCGTGTCTGTAGCAGGCGAGACACTATTATTGTCCCAGATGTCCTGACTAACCTGGTCTCTGCATCGGGGAATGTTTCGAGCGCTACCATACACTAGTGGAGTTTTAGTGTAGGGTACAGCACGACACAGTGTAGGGCACACAAACACAGGGTCTCGAAAGATGTACGATGGCTATCGACATTTTGAGAGACCCAAGCTGGAAAATCGCAGTTCACAGAAAAAACAGTTAGAAAAAAAAATTAAAAAATCCAAAAACAGTTGTCGTCTCAGTCATTTTATATGTTCTTCTACTCTTCCTACTGTACTTTTACTGTACTTTGTTTGTTTTTCATTCTTTTGTTATCCTGTTTCTCTTGCAGGTACTCGTCGGCTGCCACATTGATTTTATATATTCTGACACAAACAGTGTTTGCGAACAGCATATATGGATATCTTTGCTGGCAGCAGCTGTGGTGATAGGCTGATTTCAGCACTGCAGTTAAAATACCTTTTAGGTATACGTGGAATATTGTCATGTATACCCATCATTAAATTCAGTGGGTGGCTGTTTGGGCGGTTCATGATGAGTAATACTACACAATATTCCTGTGCTGATTTCTGTTAGGTTCTCTTTTTTTTCGTTCAGCCAACAGGCTGCATGAAAAAAAAAAAAAACCTACACTATATGCCAAACAAGGACCAGCAATGTACTGGTACGTTGCTGGACTTTGAGTGGTTATACCAGGATGATGCCTGCAGATTTAGGCATCATCTTGGTACAGTTTTTTACAGCCAGCGGTCGGCTTACATGTAAAAGCAATCCTAGCGGATAATTGGCCACTAGACTGCTTTTACATGCAGTGGGAGGGGACTCCCCTCCCCCCCACCGCCGCCTTCCGCCGCCTTCCTTGGTTTTTCTCGGGCTCTCCTGTCCCACCGGTTAACCCGAGATTGCAGCCGGTGGTTCAATTATCTAACCATAGAGCTAATTGGAGATGAGAATGGCTCCAATCATCTCTATGGCCTAAGATACCGGAAGCTACGAGCATTTCATGACTTCTGTTTCGCCAGAAATAAACAGCGCCATTGGGAGATTGGGAAAGTATTTTATCACACCAATTTTGGTGTGTTCAGATGCGTTAAGGTCAGAGGAGAGATCTAGAGTCTAAAAGACCCCATTTTTTTTTTTTTAAAAAAAGAGTACCTGTCACTACAGATTGCTATCATAGGGGATATTTAAATTCACTGTGATAACAATAAAAATGATTAAAAAAAAAAAATGAAAGGAAAGGTGTCAAAATAACATAAAAAAGCAAAAAAAAAATCAAGTCTCCCCCTGTCCCCACGTGCTTGCGCGCAATGGCGCACGCAGGCGTTGGTCTAGTGTCATATGTAGACCGCAATTGCAGCATGCATGTGAGGTATCGCCACGAACGCCAGGTGGAGTGCAGTAATTCTTGCAGTAGACCTCCTCTGTAAGTCTAAGGCTACATTCACACCTGAGCGTAGCGTTTTTCGCGCGTTTTTTACCGCGATTTTACCGCGATTTTTGCGGCGTTTTTTACCGCGATTTTTACCGCGATTTTTGTGCAGGCGTTTTTAGATTGAATAGAGATCAATGGAAAACGCCTGTAATCTGCCCAAAAAGAAGCTCATGTACTTTTTTGAGCGTTGGGCGTTTTGTATACAGCGTCAAAACGCTCAGATGTGAACAGGGGCCATTGAAATGAATAGGATTTGTCTTGTTGGGCGTTTTGAGAGCTGATCCTAGAGCAGAAAAACGCCCCAAAAACGCCCCAAAACGCCTAGATGTGAACGGAGCCTAAAGTGGTATTATTATTATTATTATTTTTTTTTTTACACAAAGTTGTCAGTAAATGATATAATGCTCACACATGCCATGGGTATATGTGAAATGACACCCCAAAATACATTCTCAAATAGATTGGAGTGTCTACTTTGCAAAATGGGGTCATTTGGGGGGTTTTGTGCCATCTTGGCATTTCATGGCCTTCAAAAGTGTGATCGTAGTAAGAAGTGAGATCAACAATTTACGCCCTTAGAAAGCCAGAAGGTGCGGATTGGTTTTCCGGGTCCTGTACGCGGCTAGACTGCCAAAAAGTCTCACACATGTGGTATCCCTATACTCAGGGGAAGCAGTAGAATGTATTTTGGGGTGTCATTCCACATATACCCATGGCATGTGTGAGCAATTTATCATTTAGTGACAACTTTGTGTTAAAAAAAAAAAATGTAATTTTCCCGAAACTTGTGGCAAAATATAAAATATTCCATGGACTCACCATGCCTCTCAGCAAATAGCTTGGGGTGTCTACTTTCCAACAAAATGGGGTCATTGGGGGGGGGGGTTTGTGCAATCTTTAAATTTCAGTGCCTCCGAAACTGTGATGGGTAGTGAGGAGTATTCACTTATACATTTTTATTAAGGATTTGCGATAGGACCATACAACCAAAAACATACATTATAATCATGTAATTTAACAATGTAGGAAAAAGTAGGGTTCTTACATCATTTTAATACAAATTTCTAACAATCACAATCTCTTATCTTAGCTTATCCGTAATAGCCTAATTCTGTTTCTATACAACCAATTTGACTTCATAATAAAGCTACAAATGGTACGGTCTCTTCCAAATCCAGTTTTTCTTCTTTTATGTATACCTAAACAACCCAAAAAAAAAAAAAAACCCCCCCCAAAAAAAAGGGGAGGGGAAGGGGAAAGAAAGGGGGGGGGGAGGAGGGATATTAATCCCTTCCATTTCCTGGCGGGCGCATGTTTCGTCTACCCAAAAAAAGGAAAAAAAAAAACAAAAAAGAAAAATACTCGACACTTATACCGTACTTTCATTCTATTTTTCAGTCTATTAATGCTAAACCTTCTCTCGATAGTATAAATAAGTTCCATGCTCCCCACGTCTCTATATATTTTTCCCTCTTATGTTGAGCTGTCATTACTAGATCCTCCATTTTGTTTATTTCCTCTATTTTCCGAATCCAACCTGCTATTGTTGGAGGTGTTTGTTTTTTCCAATTAAGAGGTAGGGTAGTGAGGAGTAAAATCAAAAATTTACGCCATTAGAAAACCTGAAGATGGTGATTGATTTTCAGGGTCCCGTACACAGCTAGGCTCCCAAAAAGTCTCATACATGGGGTATCCCCATACTCAGGAGAAGCGGCAGAATGTATGTTGGGGTGTCATTCCACATATACCCATGTCATGTGTGAGAAATTTATCTTTTAGTGACAACTTTGTGTTAAAAAAAAAAAAGACAGATTGATTTCCCACAAAGAAATGAAGCGTGATTCTCCACAGAAGGTTCCACCGAGATTTGAACTCGGATCTCTGGATTCAAAGTTCAGAGTGCTAACCATTACACCATGGAACCCCTTTAAAAAAAAATATATAAATAAATAAAAAAAAATTAATTTTCCCAAAACTTGTGGCAAAATATAAAATAATCCATGGACTCACCAGGCCTCTCAGCAAACAGCTTGGGGTGTCTACTTTCCAAAATGGGTTCATTTGGGGGGGGGTTTGTGGTATCTTGACATTTCAGGGCCTCCTAAACCGTTATAGGTAGTGAGAAAATGCAATGAAAAATGTACGCCCTTTGAAATTCTGATGGTGGTGATTGGTTTTCGGGCTCCCGTACACTGCTAGGCTCCCAAAAGGTTTCACATATGTGGTATCCCTGTACTCAGGAGAAGCAGCAGAATATATTTTGGGGTGTAATTACACATATACCCATGGCATGTGTGAGCAATATATAATTTCAATGACAACTTTGTGTAAAAAAAAAAAATTGAAATATTCAATGAGCTCAACATGCCTCTCAGGACATTTCTTAGGATGTCTCCTTTCCAAAAAGTGGTAGTTTGGGGGGTTTTGTACTGCCCTGCCATTTTAGCACTTCATGAAATGAGATAGGCAGTCAGAAATTAAAGCTGCGTAAATTTCAGTCTTTGCACCATAGTTTGTAGACGCTATAACTTTTGCACAAACCAATAAAAATACGCTCATTGAAATTTTTTTTGTCAAAGACATGTAGCTAAATACATTTTGGCCAAAAAATATGACATAAATTTAGTATATTGGATATTTTTTAAAAGACAAAGTTGAAAATGGAATTTTTTCTCAAAAGTTTCGCTCTTCTGGGGCTTAAGTGGTTAAAATAACCTTATCTATCAAAATTTGATGAAGCTGTTTATGGTAGCCAATTAGCTTCTAACTTCAGCTTGTCCAATGAAGCAAAATTAACAAAATACATCCTTGAAGCTGATTGGTTTTTATGCAGAGCTGCACCGGATTTTGCACTCTCCAGTTTTATTAAATCTACCCCATTGCCCAAAGCACCATTACAGACCACTCACACAGCTTGTGGTCCAGGTATGGTTGTACCAATCCGGATATACTGCTTCTGTAGACTTGAGAAGACAGTACCTGTTAATTAAAGAATTTTAGGGGGAAAAAAAAGAAAATAAACAAACAGTGAAGCTAAAAGCAAAAAAGTGAGGACTTGCAGAGTAGGGGAAGGGTTAAAGGGAAGACTCCCTGAGGGGAAGGGAGGCATGTCCTCAAAAGCTTGCTAGTGTCCAATCACGTGAAGGTATGAGCCTATAACCCATGGTGTATGAATAACTTGCCTATGTCCTGTATTGTACGAGTACATTTTTTTCCAATACATTCTTCATATGATGTGTAGTATACCTAAAGATTTCCAGAATTACATTGGAAATGTGTCAGTGACCTTGACTACACAAAATTCTTTGAAGAGTGTTTATCTAAGGCAGCATAGGTGTCATTACACAGTCAATGTGGAACTGAGTTCATTCTAATTTATTCTTTACATCTGAAACTTCTGACATAAGTGTTACTCCTCGGTGTGCTGCACTTTGGCCCCATTATACCATTTACAGAGCATTACTCAAATCTATAGCTTCAGTCAATTACCCTAATATTAGGTTTTTACTGTATCTTCAGTGGAAAGATGTTACAAAATGACATAAAGGTTTCTTGTTCCTAAGATCAACAAAGACCCTTAAAAAGTACGATAGTGGCTCTATAGAAGTAATCATATTAAAGGTGGACAAACATCTTAGATACATAGATGAATTACATATAGCAAAGCTGTTTTTTCCTGCCAAAGGATTTTCATGTTCGCATTCTCAGTGCTGAAGAATGTATTTGATAAATGGCATCTGAGTTTATTGATCTATATTATAGATATAACTGACATTAGAAGATTAAAAACTGACACATGGACTTTTTTTTAAATGCTGTTCATTATTCACCCCTTGCATAACAATAAAAAATAAGTACCAGTATATGTTTAGAATTTATGGTGTATATGATAACAATTTATAGAAAAGCTTATTTGTCTCATTCTTATTTTGTAGTAATTTGAAAAGAAAGCTATTACCCCTTCAAATTGGTCCTTATGGAAATGTGGATTATCAAATGCAGAGAGATAAAAAGCTCCTGCCTTCTAATTTCTGTACTCATTGTATTGCAGAGACAGATCCTCCAGTGACTCCCCTCTCAGTCAGCTCCTCTGGACCTCCGTGTTCAGTTCCTCACTGCTACTCTTCAGAACCTCAGGACGACTTCCTGAGGCCACATGGCAACTCTACAGAGGAGAAGGCAGCCGCCCCCTACCTCTGGGACTCCACTATCCAGCCAAAAGACCTTGAGCACATGTGCTCCTGGCATTTATACAGTATCCCAACATGCACTGAGGCACTTTTTCCTCTGCCAATCATCAGGACTGTATCAAGAGCCCATGCATCCATTCGTCAGGTTTCCTCCCACTGTCCAACATGCCTCCCTATTGGACCAGTGTCCAGTCAGAATGAGTTGCATCCTGAGCACACTAAGCAGACCTCACTAACAGATCCTGCTCTCTGGTAGGCAGAAAACAATATAGATTTACCTGCAGCTCTCCTGGTAGGCAGACAAAGCTCAAACTATACTTTCTCTCTAGCACCTACCTAGGAGGGTGCTACACTATCAACGTTATTCATTTTACCCACCTTATCTTACAACAATATACAGTATATCGCTTGTTTTACTAATTGGCAGTGGCAGCCCATCCATTGGGGGCGCAGGGGCACTGCCCCCCCATCCATGCATCCGGACTCCTAATCTACATGCAGGGTGCCGGACGCATGGATTCCACTAGGGTCTTCTTTTTTCTTTTTTTTTAAGCACCTGATTAGAGCCAGAGGCTCTTATAGGCTTCATAAAAGGGTGGGCTTGGGGCGCAGAGCATTGCGCCCTGAGCCCACCCAGCTGTATGACAATAGCGAATGAACACTGATTCTCCTCCCAGCCAATCAGGAAGCGGATCATGAGACCCCTTTCCTGACTGGTTGAAAAGAGAAGCCATTTTACTGGCCATTGGCCAGGAAGAGGGGGGAGACGCACTGCCGGAGGAGGTAAGAATGCTGGCTGTCCATCCGTCCCACTGGGGGGTGTGTATTTGTCTGCCTACCAGCTGTCCCGCTGGAGGGGTGGTGTATTTGCCTGCCAGCCACCTGTCCTGCTGGGGAGGGGGGTGGTGGATTTGCCGCCCCCCCCCCCCCCCAAATTATCATGCACCAGCCACCACTGCTAATTGGTCTGGTACTTGCATTCTTTAACCACTTCAGCCCCGAAAGGTTTTACCCCCTTCCTGCCCAGGCCATTTTTTGCGATACGGCACTGCGTTGCTTTAATTGACAATTGCACGGTTGCGCAAATAAAATTGATGTCCTTTTTTCCCACAAATAGAGCTTTCTTATGGTGGTATTTGATCACCTCTGCGTTTTTTTTTTTCAAATTTCTTTTATTGATCAAGCGTAATACAGCCATCACACAGAATATGCATTAGAACACAAGTCCAAAATGTAGAGTACATGAAGCATCTGAGGTTAACGTCAACAACCACTTTGTCACTTGTCAGACCAATAACATATAATTAGAGCTCCATACAAAAAAAAAAAAAAAGGAAAAAAATGAAACGGTATCAACTGGTGTAACAGTAAATCTCATGATAGCAAACCATGGGGTAAGTGACATGTAAAAGGAAGTGATGCACACGTATGCAACAGGGGTAACCACTTCATAAGTACCAGACAGAGACGATCAGGTAAAGTCCAGATCAGGTAGGGAGGGCGGGTGGGGCACGGGGGGGAGGCAGGAAGGGGGGGGCCAGGAAGGTATAGGAGACAACAGGGGAGCAGAGGAGGGAATGGAGTAGATATGCTCAGTAGCGGGTGGTGGCGAAGAGGAAGCTCGGCCAGTAGGAAACGGTTAGAGTCGTCCCGCGCAGGTGACCCCCGCACAGGTCAGTCCGTGGGCGAATCAGAGACCCCGCCCAGGGCCATGCCCTCCGCAGACATGACAAAAGAGTTCCAGCATGCCCAGGTTTTGGAGTATTGCTCCCTCCTACCTTGAGCCGTAAGAACCAGGTCCTCCAGCTCATTAAGCCATTTGACTCTACGCAGCCAGAGAGAGACCGTCGGGGGCGACGTGCTCTTCCAACAGAGGGCTACACAGGATTTAGCTGCATCCGTCAGGTGCCTAAGCACCGAGCGTTTGTAGCGCTTAGGGGCAATGCCAGTGCAGTGCAACAAGAAGAAGGCCGGATCATCCGGGATGATGCGTTCCGTCATCAGCTGGGAGATCCTACGGACCTCCGACCAGAAGCCCCGGATCAGGGGGCAGTTCCAGAAAACGTGGGACAGGGTGCCTCTATCCCGCAGACAACGCCAGCACCTATCAGTCGCCTCCGGGAAGATGCGGCTCAATTTGTCTGGAGTATAGTACCAGTGCATGAGGATTTTGTAGTTGCATTCCTGGATGCGGGTGCAGATCGAAGACTTAAGAGAAAATCTGATAATGTTGCGCCTCTCCGAGTCAGTAAATGTCTTCTGAAGCTCTCCTTCCCATTTGGCAATGCCCGGAAGGACAAAGTCCTCTGGCGGCATGGAGAGGAGTTCATACATCTGCGAGAGGGCATGGGGCAGTGCTCCCCTCGTTACCAGTACTTGCTCCAGCGGGGTGTGGTCTCTTCCGAACCGCGTCGGGGGCCCCAGTCCACGCAGAAAGTGGAGAAGCTGTAATGCCTGCCACCGAGTCAAGCGAAAGCGTCCCGTTATCGACATCAGCTGGGAGAGAGACACCCACTCGTGGCCCTCACAGAAGTGTGAGACCTGGAAAGCTCCTTCTGTCAATAGAGCAGCAAATCTATCCCCTGCGCAACCCGGGGGGAACCGTGGGTTCCCCAAAACCGGGAACAGCTGGGAGTAACTATCCGCTAGACCCCTGGAGGCCACCACCACCGCACACGTCCTAAGGGTCGGGCCCAAGGTGGGATGACGTCTAGCTTCGACCGGAAGGTCCTTCAGAATCAGGGGTGCCCTGGACAGACAGAACGGGAACAAGGAAGCCTCCAGACTCACCCACTGCTTCAGGTCGGCGTGTCTCGCCCAGTCTACCCACCTTGCCAGATGTGCCGCCTGATAGTAGCGGCGGACATCGGGAAGGGCAACACCACCGTGTCGCTTGGGTAGGACCAGGAGTCTGCGGGCCAAGCGCGGCCTCCTACCGGCCCAGACAAAATGCGTGAAGACAGAGTCAACCTTACCAAAGAATGACGCCGGGATGTGTACCGGGAGCGTCTGAAATAAATAGAGGAGCTTCGGCAGGACTGACATTTTCAAAATGTTGCATCGTCCAAACCATGAGTGGAAGCCTTTAGACCATTTGTCAAGCAGAGTGCGAATCAGCGAAAGGAGGGGCGGGAACTTCAATCTGAACAGATCTGCTGGATCCGGGGAAAGCCAGGTGCCCAAGTATCGGAGTCCCTCCGTGGCCCAGCGGAATGGAAAGTCGCTGGCCAACAAATCTCTCAGGTCCGGTGGTAGTGCCACCCCCATGATCTCCGACTTGGAAAAATTAATTTTCAAGTTGGACAGGGCCCCGTACGTCTCAAATTCCTTCAGGAGACAGGGCAACGAGATTAAGGGTTGGGCTAGTGAAAAGAGGAGGTCATCCGCGTAGGCGGACACCTTGCAAGTGGAGGTTCCCACCCGTATCCCGGAGATGTTCGGGTTTGCGCGAACCCTAGCCAGGAAGGGTTCAAGGGAGAGGGCAAATAGCAAGGGCGAGAGGGGGCAACCCTGACGGGTTCCATTGAAGATGCGGATCGGGTCCGACAGGACCCCGTTCGCCTTCACCCTTGCCCCCGGACTGGTATAGACCCCCTGAATCCAGGCCATCATCCGTTGACCAAGGCCAAAGCGGCGCAGGACCTCGAACATGTAGGGCCAACTAACCCTATCGAACGCCTTCTCGGCGTCGGTGCTCAGGAAGATAGAAGGCGTGTGGCCAACACGAGCTCGATGGATCAGGTCAATGACCTTGGTCGTGTTGTCCCTCGCCTCCCGTGTGGGAACAAAGCCCACCTGGTCCCAGTGGATCAGGCTCGGCAAAAAGGACTGGAGGCGGAGGGCAAGAAGTTTCGTAAAAAACTTCAAGTCCGCATTGAGTAGCGAGATCGGGCGGTAACTGCCGCACGCCGAGGGGTCCTTCCCTTCTTTGGGGATGACCGAGATATGAGCACTCAGTGTTTCCTCACGAAACTCGCAGGTGCGGCCCACCGCATTAAAAAGCCGTAACAGGTGGGGCGCCAAAACGGTATGAAGTGTCTGGTAATAGGCGACTGTAAAGCCATCCGGGCCAGGTGCCTTGCCCTTTTTTGCCGAGGATATGACCGCCACCAGCTCTTCTTGTGTAAAGGGGGATTCCAGAGCCTCTCTGTCAGACGAGGTGAGTTGCGGCAGGGAGATCTCGTCTAGATAGGATGAGAGTGAGAGCAGGCGGGACGGCTGCTGAGGTAAACCGTACAGATCAGCGTAAAAGGTCCCGAAGCACTGGGCTATGTCTTTAGGCAAGTGTACCTTCGAGCCATTAGCATCGATCAGATGGGGAACGTACGAAGCTGCCTGTTGCTCTCGGAGGGACCGAGCCAGCACCTTGCCGCACTTGTCCCCAGACTCATAGCTAATCTTCCCACCTCGTTGGATCGCCGCCTTGGCCCGATAGCGCAGAAGGTCTGCAATCTGATCCCTGAGGCGCGTCAGCTCCGCTCCCACCCCAGGATCAAGACCCCTCTTGTGACGGTCCTCCAGACCTGCCACCTTCGCCAACAAGTCGGTCAGTGCGGCTTCCCTCTCCCTCTTGAGGCGCGCCCCATGTCGGATGAGGACCCCCCGGATCACCGCCTTATGCGCCTCCCAGAGCACACTGGGGTCGCCGTCCGGCTCCACGTTCGTCTGGAAATACAGTTGCAGATGCTGAGTGACGTCAGCGAGCACCTCCAGCACTTGCAGAAGGCTCTCGTTCAGCCTCCAGTGCCAATCCGAAACCCTGTTCGTGCCACTGAGGTTGACCGTCAAGGTCACCGGGGCATGGTCCGACCAGGTAATAGTGCCCAATTCCACCCCCACGACCGACTGGAGTAGCCTGTGCGGAAGGAGGAACAGGTCAATGCGCGAGTAGACTTGGTGCGGCGTGGAAAAATACGAGTAATCCCGCTCTCCAGCGTGAAAAATCCGCCACACATCTACCAGTTGAAGGTCGCGCAGCAGAGTAAGGATCTGTCTGCGCGTACCCCGAGGGACCGACGAGAGGCCCGTTGAGGTGTCCAATCGAGGATCCAGCGGGATATTGCAATCACCGCCCAGGATGAGTTTGCCCTCCGCAAAGTCCAACAAGGACCTCAGCGACTTGCGTAGGAAAATCTCCTGATGTACATTAGGGGCGTAAATCGTGGCGAGCGTGACCTTGACCTCGCCCAGGAGTCCCTTCAGGAACAGGAACCTGCCCCGTGGGTCCACCTCGCGGGCCTGCAAGGTCCAAGGGAGCCGGTTAGAGATCATAATGGAGACCCCCCGAGATTTGGCCTCGGCGTTGGGGGCATGGTATACGCATGGGTAAAACCTGTTCTGCAGGAGGGGGAATGCTCCCTCTCTAAAATGCGTCTCCTGTATGAAGGCGACATCTGCGCGTAGTCTCTTCAGCTCACCCAGTAGGACAACCTCTGCGTTTTTTATTTTTTGCGCTATCAACAAAAAAGAACCACAATTTTGAAAAAAAAAAAAACACATTATTTTTTACTTTCTGCTATAAAACATTTCCAAAAAAAAAATTTACATAATCAAATTTTTTTATCAGTTTAGGCCAATTTGTATTGTGCTACAAATTTTTAGTTAAAAAAAATTGCAAAAAAGCGTATATTAATTGGTTTGCGCAAAAGTTATAGTGTTTATAAACTACGGGGTAGATTTATGAACTTTTTATTATTTTTTTACTTTCTGCTCTAAAACATACCTAATAAAAAAAAAATTTAAAAATCTAATTTTTTCATCAGTTTAGGTCAATATGTATTCCGCTACATATTTTTGGTAAAAAAAAAAATCCTAATAAGTGTATATTGGTTGGTTTGCACAAAAGTTATAGCGTATACAAACTATGGGATACATTTATGGACTTTTTATTTTTTATTGTTTTTACTAGTGATGGCGGCGATCAGCGATTTTTAGCGGGACTGCGACATTGCCGCGGACAAGTATGACACTAAGTGACACTTTTTCGGGACCAGTGACAAAAATACAGTGATCAGTGCTAACAAAACACACTGTTACTGTATAAATGACACTGGCTGGGAAGGGGTTAACACCTGGGGTGATCAAGGGGTTAAGTATGCTCCTAGGGAGTGCTTTCTAACTGTAGGGGGAGTGGATGTACCTAGAGGAAAATAGAGATCTATGTTTCAGCTTAGCTTAGCTCTCTTTTACTCTCTGACAGAACAGCGGTCTGCCATGTTTACATAGGCAGACCGCCGTTCTGTCATTCCTCCGAACGATCGGCGGGTCCTGGCGGACATCTCCTGCACAAACTCATGTACCTGTAGGTGATGTTGTACATCTGGGCCGCCCTGCCACAGTATATATGCGGTGGGCGATCCGGAACTGGTTAAAATAGTATTATAGCTGGATACTAATATCACTGTCAGTGACTCCCTTGTCAGTGCTGGTTTCTCCTTCATAAAACTTCTTCATCTATCTGTGCAGGTTTCTTGTTAATGTGTCATCTCCATGGATGTCGGACATCAAAATAGCTTTTTGTGGATGTTGGACATCCTATATCTTTCCTTCATCAAGAACTCAATTACAGCGTGTTGCTTATGCTTGGAACCCATTATTCACCTGCGATGAAAAAGAAGGAGTTACTATCGAGGAAGAGTTACTCTACCAACATGTAGAATTTCAACTAACTATGTAGGTTAATGAAGCACCCTCCTAGTTAGGCTGCTAGGTCAATTCAAATTTGTCTTTATCTGTAATCAGAGTAGGGATTGTTTGCTCTGTTCTATTCAGGGTTTCACAGCCTGGGAGTTTAATTGCTTCCCCCTTGCCTCTGGAAGAAATATCTAGAGCTTAGAACCACCCTGAATATTTATCAGGGCCTTGCCAATGCCTGGGAAGGTGTACCTAGAAGGTAGTTGGACAGCTGTTAAATATCTGGAGCATTAAAAAGACTGTCCCCCCCCCCCCCCCCCGTGGGGATGGATCTGTGAGCTGAAAGGGCACTGATCTGCAAGCTTCAAGGATCTGTGAGTAGAACATAATGCCTGTGCTGCACAGTGGTGGCTGGTGCTCAAATTTTTTTTGGGGGGGAGGGGCGCAAAAAGAAAAATGTAATAGGTATTGCTTCGCGGCAAAAAAATGCGGTAAAAAATTGCGTGACTTTGAAGTCATGGTACAGGCATGGCACAGGTGATGGTACAGGCATGGCACAGGTGATGGTATAGGCATGGCACAGGTGATGGTACAGGCATGTCACAGGTCATGGTAAGGGCATGTCACAGGTCATGTCACAGGTCATTTTTACAGTCATGTCACAGGTCATGTCACAGGCATGTCACAGTCATGCCACAGTCATGTCACAGGCCATGTCACAGGTCATATCACAGTCATGTCATAGGTCAGGTCACAGGCCATGTCACAGTCATGTCACAGGCATGTCACATGTCAGGTCACAGGTCATGCCACAGTCATGTCACAGGCATGTCACAGTCATGTCACAGTCATGTCACAGGCCATGTCACAGGTCATGTCACAGATCATGTCACAGTCATGTCACAGTCATGTCACAGACCATGTCACAGTCATGTTACAGTCATGTCACAGGTCATGTCACAGGCATGTCCCAGGTCATGTCACAGGTCATGTCACAGTCATGTCACAGGCATGTCACAGGTAATGTCACAGTAATGTCACAGGTCATGTCACAGGTCATGTCGCAGGCATGTCACAGGTAATGTCACAGGCATGTCACAGGTCATGTCACAGTCATGTCACAGGTCATGTTACAGGTCATGTCACAGGTCATGTCACTGGTCATGTCACAGTCATGTCACAGGCCATGTCACAGGTCATGTCACAGATCATGTCACAGTCATTTCACAGTCATGTCACAGGCCATGTCACAGTCATGTCACAGTCATGTCACAGGTCATGTCACAGGCATGTCCCAGGTCATGTCACAGGTCATGTCACAGTCATGTCACAGGCATGTCACAGGCATGTCACAGTCATGTCACAGGTCATGTTACAGTCATGGCACAGTCATGTCACAGGTCAGGTCACAGGTCATGTCACAGGTCATGTCACAGTCATGTCACAGTTCATGTCACAGTCATGTCACAGGTTATGTCACAGTAATGTCACAGGTCATGTCACAGGTCATGTCGCAGGCATGTCACAGGTAATGTCACAGGCATGTCACAGGTCATGTCACAGTCATGTCACAGGTCATGTCACAGTCATGTCACAGGTCATGTCACAGGTCATGTCACAGGTCATGTCACAGTCATGTCACAGGTCATGTCATAGGCATGTCACAGGTCATGTCACAGGTCATGTCACAGTCATGTCACTGGCATGTCACAGTCATGTCAGAGGTCATGTCACAGGTCATGTCACAGGTCATGGCACAGGTCATGGCACAGTCATGTCACAGTTCATGTCACAGGTCATGTCACAGTCATGTCACAGGTCAGGTCACAGTCATGTCACAGTCATGTCACAGGTCAGGCCGCAGATCATGTCACAGTCATGTCACAGGCATGTCACAGGTCATGTCACAGGTCAGGTCACAGGTCAGGTCACAGGTCAGGTCACAGTTATGTCACTGGTCAGGTCACAGGTCAGGCCACAGTCATGTCACAGGTCAGGTCACAGGTCATGGCATCGCGCTGCAGCTGCCTCACTTACCTGCTTTCCTGGGCTGCCTGCAAGACCTCCACGGTGTGCTGCTCCTCTCCCCGAGTCCTCTTCCTCCTTCTTCTGACGGCGGCGGAAACCGGTCCGGTGGGAAGGTGACGTCCACTGCGCGCTGCTCCTCTCCTCGTTCTCTTCTTCCTTCTTCTGAGTCCTGACGGCGGCGGGAACCGGTCCGGTCCTCTGCCCGCCGCACGTGGGGTGGAAACCCCCCCCCCCCCCATAGCCACCACTAAGTCCGGCGCCCCTAGTGGGCTAAAAAAAATAAATACATTTTGATCTTTTCTTTTTTTTTGGGGGTGGGGGGCAGCCGCCACTGGTGCTGCAGTTTATCTATGGTCTCCAGCTGTGAATGCGTGAACTGTTCTAGCCTGCCTATTTGTGCTGCAAACTGTCTTTGTCATGTCACAGTCATGTCACAGGTCATGTCACAGGTCATTTTACAGGTTAGGTCACAGGTCATGTCACAGGTCATGTCACAGTCATGTCACAGTCATGTCACAGGTCAGGTCACAGTCATGTCACGTCACAGTCATGTCACAGGTCAGGTCACAGGTCATGGCATTGCGCTGCATCTGCCTCACTTACCTGCTTTCCTGGGCTGCCTGCGAGACGTCCACGTCGCGCTGCTCCTCTCCTCGAGTCCTCTTTTTCCTTCTTCTGACGGCGGCGGGAACCGGTCCGGCGGGAAGGTGACGTCCACGGCGCGCTGCTCCTCTCCTAATCCTCTTCTTCCTTCTTCTGAGTCCTGACAGCGGCGGGAACCGGTCCGTGGGAAGGTGAGTCCACGGCGCGCTGCTCCTCTCCTCATCCTCTTCATCGGGCGGTGACGGTGAGTGACTGACGTACGCACCGGCACCGCCCCCAACAACGTCAGCAGGGTCAGGATGTCCTGAATGATGATTGGTCCAGGCTGGAGTCTGGACCAATCACAGCTAGGACATCACAAAAGTGGGGAGTGTTGGGGCGCATTGCTCTGCGCCCCGGTGACCCCCAGAAGGTTGCCAATCGGTGCCTCTGCCCGCCGCACGTGGGGTGGAAACCCCCCCCATAGCCACCACTAAGTTCCGGCGCCCCTAGTGGGCTAAAAATTGAATCTTTTTTTTTATCTTCTTTTAATCTTTTTTTTTCTGTATTTTTTTTTGGGGGGGGGGGCTGCGCCCCCTATACACAGGCCGCCACTGGTGCTGCAGTTTATCCATGGTCTCCAGCTGTGAATGCGTGAACTGTTCCAGCCTGCCTATTTGTGCTGCAAACTGTCTTGTGGTTCCCAGCAGCAAGAATTTAGACTGTTCTAAACTACAACCATGTGCCATACAGTGAGCGAAAAAAGTATTTGATCCCCTGCTGATTTTGTAAGTTTGCCCACTGACAAAGAAATAATCAATCTATAATTTTAACGGTAGGTTTATTTTAACAGTGAGAGACAGAATAATAACAAAAATATCAGGAAAAACACATTTCAAAAAAGTTATAAATTTGTTTGCATTTTAATGGGTGAAATAAGTATTTGACCCCGTCACAAAACATGAATTAGTACTTGGTGGCAAAACTCTTGTTGGCAATCACAAAGGTCAGACGTTTCTTGTAGTTGGCCACCAGGTTTGCAAACATCTCAGGAGGGATTTTGTCCCACTCCTCTTTGCAGATCGTCTCCAAGTCATTAAGGTTTCAAGGCTGACATTTGGTAACTCGAACCTTCAGCTCCCTTCACGTATTTTCTATGAGATTATGGTCTGGACACTGACTAGGCTACTCCAGGACCTTAACCACTTCTGGACCGAGCCCATTTCTGACACGTTGTTTACAAGTTAAAATCAGTATTTTTTGCTAGAAAATTACTTACAACCCCAAAACATTATATATATATTTTGAGATCATTGACAAAATTCTCCTGTGTAGTTCTGGGCTGATTCCTCATGGTTCTCATGATCATTGAAACTCCATGAGGTGAGATCTTGCATTGAGCCCCAGACCGAAGGATATTGATAGTTATTTTGTGTTTCTTTCATTTGCAGAATAATCGCCCAACTGTTGTCACCCTTTCACCAAGCTGCTTGGCGATGGTCTTGTACCCCATTTCAGCCTTGTGTAGGTCTACAATCTTGTCCCTGACATCCTTGGACAGCTCTTTGGTCTTGGCCAATGGTGGAGAGATTGGAATCTGATTGATTGATTGCTTCTGTGGACAGGTGTCTTATATACAGGTAATAAGCTGAGATTAGGAGCACTCCCTTTAAAAGAGTGCTCCTAACTTCAGCTCATTACCTGTATATTAGACACCTGGGAGCCAGAAATCTTGCTGATTGATAAGGGATCAAATACTTATTCCACTCATTAAACTGCAAATCAATTTATAACTTTTTTGAAATGCATTTTTCTGAATCATTTTGTTGTTATTCTGCCTCTCACTGTTAAAATAAACCTACCATTAAAATGATAAACTGATAATTTCTTTGTTAGTGGGCAAACGTACAAAATCAACAAGGATCAAATACTTTTTTCCGTCACTGTATGTTCCTGCATGGTCTTCAGCCGTGCACCTACAGATTATACTAGTCAAACTGTCCTTGTGCTACTGCCACTGATAGAGAAGTGTACTCTGCAAGTTGTGTCCTCTCCTGTTACTAGTTCTAAAAGCAATAAATATCAAAAATCAAAAAAACAACCGGCCTAGACTGTTCAATCTGCCAGAGTGAATGCAATGTTTCTGTGTGCCTGGCTGCTTCTGCACTATTTTGGGAAAGAACCAGTTAATTACAAAAGCTCCTATGGGAGTAGTGCTACAATAATATTAAAGTCATGTCCAGTTTGGCATTACTTTTGGTATAGCCCTCATATTTCCATCAACTAAAGCTTAGGGCCGTGCCTGCCTTCGCCATATCATCTGTCCAAAAAACAGAAATATCTATCCTCTGGCCATGAATTTGTCAGTAGGTGTCTGAGCCTTCAGAACATAAAATGACTTAGAAGACATGGGATGTCTGGCTCCTACTTACTGTCTTTGATAAGCCTTAATTAACAGTGGTGGATGACAACTTGAAGCCAGCAGAACATTACTTTGAACAGTTATTTCAAGTAGTACTGACACTGAAATAGTTTATTCTTATCTGGAATAAAAGAAAATATAATCTCTTAAAAGTTTTCTTCTCCCGAATCCTGCTGGAACAGAATGAGAGACTTTTGGTCAAACTTCAGAAACTTAAGGAGGCCTTACATGGCCTGATTAGGCAAATGATGCTTTGTAACCTAGTAGCTGGCAATAATAATGAACTCCGTTTTACAGTTTTTTAGAAAATGTCCTACACCATTCTTTTATATACTGTAAGAGTACAAGATTGATATTATCCTGTGAGCACCACTAGGGAGTGATCTCTTAGGCTCCAAATGCTGAAACAAATGTATTTAAAATATATCTAAAGCCACGATTAAAACCCTTGTGAATTTCTTGGCCATCTGTGTCTAATTTAGGATATTTCCCTCCATTTGCTGTCCTGTAGACTGAACAGGAAGTGAGAGTAAATCTCTCACATTGGGGGCAATTGGCGTCACTAGGATTGGTGTCACCTGGTGAAGCAAAACATGGTGCCGCTCCACCTTAGTACAGACTCAACTCCCTTCCAGCCCCCCTTCCTCAGTATTGAACTGATATAGATCCTCAGAATGAGTCTCAGCTCTGAGGGCTCTGTGAGGCAGCCAGTGGCGGTGCCTCAGTGCACAGAAAAAAGGCATTTGCAGCACCATGCAACGCACACAAAAAAAACATTGTAAGGCAATCACTGAATAATCACCATGCATTTCCTCTGAAGTCTTCAGGCAGCTCTCCTTGTGTAGATTCTCCGCTCCACTAAACGCTATAGATGTCTCCCTCTTTACTGCCCACACTTCTGCCCACTTCCTGAACTCTGGATGTTTCTCTACACTCAACCTGCCCTGTCACACTGTGTCACTGGAACAAAGTAAACTCAGAGGGCCCGGGATGGCCAGGACCCCTGCTCTGTAGCCCATGACTGTACAACAACACAAAGCATCATGGGAATTGTAGTCCATCCCTCACCACAGCATCCCATCTTATCTGTAGGAAAAGACTACAACTCTTCCCCAGCCCGGGCCCTTTGATTGACACAGTGTTACAAGGGCCCCTAGAGCAGGGGTGGGGTCGCAAATGCAACTCCTGTGACCCCTGTAGGTACGTCAGTGGGTATTACCCCTCGCACCCCCAAAGTGACACCACTGGTGGGGAGATCTTTCCTTTCCATAATCTTTTTTATTGTCTTGCAATGTTTCTATAAATTTGCAAGGGAACTGACATCCAGAAAGTGTCACTTGACACTTTCTGGGGTGTCAATTCCTTAGCACATAACCCTTTCCTCCTTGCACAATCACAATATAATCATCTAGGAGCATCTAATTACTGTCTGTGCTGTCCCAGCTGCCTCCCTCCTCACCTCCCCACATAACCTTTTATCTAGCTGCTTGGAGAAGATCAAAAGGGGAATACTATAGTGTGTCAATTGAGTAGCAGCTCATAGTATGCTGGGGCTGCTTGTAAGCAGGGGTTAGTACCCTTTTTTTGGGGGGGTGGGCCTCCCCTGGGTGGATACTATGGATGGGTCTAGCTTGTCAAAAGTATTGGGACGCCTGCCTTTACACGCACATGAACTTTAGTGGCTACCCAGTCTTAGTGTGTAGGGTTCAATATTAAGTTGGCCCACCCTTTACAGCTATAACAACTTCAACTCTTCTGGGAAGGCTGTCCACGAGGTTTAGGAGTGTGTTTTTGGGAATGTTTGACCATTCTTCCAGAAGCGCATTTATGAGGTCTGGCACTGATGTTGGATGAGAGAGGCCTAGCTCGCAGTCTAGGCTCTAATTCATCCCAAAGGTGTTCTATAGGGTTGAGAAAAGCAAGGTCCATAAGGGCATGGATAAGCAAGTTTGGGTGGAGGAACTTGGCTGAAATGCACAAAGTCCTGACCTCAACCTGATAGAACACCTTTGGATTGAATTAGAGTGGAGACTGAGAGCCAGACCTTATCGTCCAATATCAGTGCCTGACCTCACAAATGCGCTTCTGGAAGAATGGTCAAACATTCCCATAGACACACTCCTAAACCTTGTGGACAGCCTTTCCAGAAGACTTGAAGCTGTTATAGCTGCAAAGGGTGGGCCAACTCAATATTGAACCCTACAGGCTAAGATTAGGATGTTGTTAAACTTCATGGGTGTGTGTAAAGGCAGGTGTCCCAATACTTTTGAGAATAAAGTGTATATCAAATCAGGGGCAGAGTTAATGGGAAAAGGTCTACAGAAACTATCATGTGTAGTTACAGTTCTAGGAAGTAGCCCTTGAAGTAGGCCAAATGTATGGCCCTATTGGAGAATTCAGCATAGGGAACCTGCAGTGAGGACTAGGAGTGCTAAGTCAGTATCTTTACATTTAAAATTTAATTTGAACTAAGCAGTGTTACTGATATTGAATGCTTTGAAAAGATTGGTGCACTCTGTTACTGCTACAGTAAAAACATTAAAAAGCTAAGCATGTGGACATTCTTCCTTTATTTCTGGACTTTGCCCTCAGGCCAGTTGAATGTGAGCAACCAAGATGGCAGAGTTACTTGTCATTACAGGCGTATGGTGCCCTATATAATTTCTGTTGCAGGAGACGGTGGGAGAAACCCTTGGCCAGTATGGTCGTTGCTGGCAGTGAACCAGGACCCTGTTTACATGCTGACATAACATCAAAGATGGCAGCACCCAGCAGCAGTCTCAAGGCTTTTCAATTTCTACAAAACAAAAGTAAACACCATGCAGAAAAATAAATTAAAAAAACATAGAATCTTATGGGAAGATTGTTGTTTAAATGAATGAAATAACAAGAGGGTCTTTGTAATGTAATTGTGATTGGTGCGCCAAGAAACATTAATTGTTACACATACTTGCCAACTGTCCCGTTTTTGCCGGGACAGTCCCAGCAAATAGGAGCCTGTCCCGGGTAATTTAAATTGTCCCAGCAATGTACTTATTTACACTTTGCACTTTGCACTTATTTACTTAATGTACTTATTTACACTTTGCACTTTATTATTATTTACATATTACATTTTTTGTATGGTCACACCTGAGCACATTTGGCACTTTAGAATTGCAGAGAATTGTGATGAGAATTTTTGTGTAAAAAGTAGTGCAGCTGAATGGGAGAATTATTCCAACTCTGCTACTTTGGCCTTAGGTTTGAAATTCCCTATTCAATTTCCTGTAATTCTCTCTTTATTGAGTAGACCCTATAATCTGATGATAAGTAGGCGGATATTAATTATGCGGAGTGGGTGGAGCTTCAGGGAAGTGGGTGTGGTAAGTAATTGATAGCTGTGCTGCAAAGTGTCCCTGGAAATTTTTTTCAAATGTTGGCAACTATGGTTACATAGCACAGCATAGGCTTCAGGAAGTACACTCAAAAACACTTTGAGGGGCTATCTGGGTTTTGTTGGCAATAGATTCCACATAACTCAGATGAAACATTTCCAAAATGAAACAATGGGCATGCTATGGCCAGCCAACATCTGAAAATGCTAAGTGTCTGGCTAGTACACTAAACAGATACGATTTTCCCATACCCACTCCCATCTTTACACCTAGAACTATTTACTAAATGAGAAAAACAGACAAATTTCTTTGCTAGCCATACGTGGTGCAGGAAAGACCCAGGGGGAGGAAACTGTAAGCACACAGGACATTATTCCACTCATGAAAACTATGCTAAAATAAGCTGTACCTCCCCTACCTGGCCAGATGGCAGATGGTTCGCATGATTTTTAGTATTTTCAAAAGTGCACAATTTGTGCTCATTTTAACTCCCCAAAATTGTATGCAGCCCTAAATATCAGGCCTCTAGGGGTGCGTTTTCTTGCCTCTGATATTAAAGTTGAACACCACGCAAATAACAAAGAACGAAGGTGTTTATTTAAAAAATTGCTTAGTAATTCACCCACTGAAGGTGCATGTACATTTATTCTGTGTGAATGGGGCAAAACATTTTATTAGGCTCTTTTCTGTGCTGCTTGAATGTTTTTCATTGATTTAAAATAGAAAATATCAAATTGTCCACTAGATGGTGCTAAGTATCATATAATACTTAGTACCATCTAATGGCCACATGTTTTTTTTTTTTTTAATGTATTTTAAATCAATGAAAAACTGCCGACTAGCACAGGAAATATATTGCCTGTCTAATGCTGTCTCATTGCAGCCAACAATAGATCAGTATTAGGCCTCTTTCACACGGAGTGGACCATATTGCGATCCGCTCCGGCACTTTTTTTTTTTTTTACGTACACGGATGACATACGGTGCGTATGTCCACATATCATCCCATCCATTTGCGGATGATATATGGACATAATGTATGTCAATGCAATTGCGGATGTCAGCGGATGACACCACTGACATCCGATTTTGCATCCTTTCTGTTTAAAAAACGGAAGAAAAATAGGGTTCTGTTCCGTTCCAAAAAACGGAACAGAGCTGAAAGGACGCAAATCGGATGTCAGCGGATGGTCATCCGCTGACATCCGCAATCGCATTGACATGCATTATGTCCGAATATCATCCGCAAAAAATGGGATGATATACGGAAATGCGGAACGCCCGTGTGAAATAGGCCTTAGGGATTTGTTGCTGCACAGCTGCATGGGGCTAGATCAGGTCTCCACTAATCAGATCCAGATGTTATATGATCAAAATAGTATAAAAATTAAAAAATATGTTATTCAAATAATACATAAAAAAGAAAAAAAAAAATAGGTTGACAGATTGATGTTGACTTCCCAAAACCCAAAAATGATGTTGGATGATCTGAATGACAGTTGCATTTCCTGCATAAGGACTAAATGCTCACGTAAACAAATGCAATCTGAATTTTAGTGATCACAAACCTATAAGAAAAGTTGCTGTTGTACTAGTTTGTGTCTTCGCCAACCCAACTTGATCTTATCTTGTTTGACTGTGCTATATAAAAATCACACTTATATGATGGACTTTTAATTAGAAGAGTTCGGAGGTTATATTTTGTGGTATTATCTGGGGAAAAGGTTGCCTAAAATTACTAGAAAATACTTTTTTCACTTCTTTCACCATCT
This sequence comes from Pelophylax lessonae, assembly GCF_965119305.1. Lineage (NCBI taxonomy): Eukaryota > Metazoa > Chordata > Amphibia > Anura > Ranidae > Pelophylax > Pelophylax lessonae. The sequence goes on along the minus strand of NC_138769.1, from coordinate 684,340,480 downwards.
CTTCTTAATTAAAACCTAGAAAATAAAAATATGTCTATTCATTTTTTTTTATTTTTTGATATTATTACTAAATTACAGCCCTATCTGACCCAAGAAAAACGATTACTAAACAAAATTATAAACGCAACACTTTTTGTGTTTGCCCCCATTTTTCATGAGCTGAACTCAAAGATCTAAGACTTTTTCTATGTACACAAAAGGCTTATTTCTCTCAAATATTGTTCACAAATCTGGCTAAATCTGTGTTAGTGAGCACTTCTCCTTTGCCGAGATAATCCATCCACCTCACAGGTGTGGCATATCAAGATGCTGATTAGACAGCATGATTATCGCACAGGTGTGCCTTAGGTTGGCCACAATAAAAGGTTTTATTACACAGCACAATGCCACAGATGTCGCAAGTTTTGAAGGAGTGTGCAATTGGCATGCTGACTGCAGGAATGTCCACCAGAGCTGTTGCCCATGAATTGAATGTTCATTTCTCTACCATAAGCGGTCTCCAAAGGCATTTCAGAGAATTTGGCAGTACATCCAACCCGCCTCACAACCACAGACCACGTGCAACCACACCAGCCCAGGACCTCCACATCCAGCATCTTCACCTCCAATATCGTCTGAGACCAGACACCCGGACAGCTGCTACAACAATCGGTTTGCATAACCAAAGAATTTCTGCAAAAACTGTCAGAAACCGTCTCAGGCAAGTTTATCTGCATGCTTGTCGTCCTCATCGGGGTCTCCACTTGACTGCAGGTCGTCGTCGTAACAGATTGAGTGGACAAATGCTCACATTCGATGGGGTCTGGCACTTTGGAGAGATGTTCTCTTCACGGATGAATCCCGGTTTTCTTAGATCTTTGAGTTCAGCTCATGAAAAATGGGAGCAAAAACAAGTGTTGCATTTATAATTTTGTTCAGTATATGTCAGGGTAGATTATAGACCCTAACTAATATGAGGTGAGGAACAGAGGCCCTGCTGAAATGAAGAAAAGCTTTGAAACTCAAGGGTGTTAAAGGGAACAAAGGCCTGGGAACTCAAGTGGATAATTTGAAAAGTGAATTTGCAACATCATAACGACTTCTTCTTCCCCACAATTACTAGTCAGCTCTATTGTACGTTGACAATTTTAAAATAGGTCTTCAACAAAGGGCTCAAATGGATTATTGACAACTGAGATCACATTATGGATATTTAAATTACCTCTCAAGGATGTGTCCTTCCTTCTCTTCATAATCATAGAAAGGCAATCATCAGGAGTGGCGTATAAGTAGCTACCAGTAACAGAGTAGCAAGTGTCAGTTTTAGCAACATATTAGAGCTTCAAGTCATGCACTCTGTGAACCAGTTCATGATAAGGAGTTATTTAAATGAATTTCAATTTCTAGAGCTGTAAAAATAACCAGACCTTTGAGCTGAAAGAATCCAAATAGCATATATATATATATATATATATATATATATATAATATAAAGTTTAGAATATATACATATATACAGTATCTCACAAAAGTGAGTACACCCCTCACATTTTTGTATATATTATATTATATCTATACATGTGACAACACTGAAGAAATGGCACTTTGCTACAATGTAAAGTAGTGAGTGTACAGCTTGTATAACAGTGTCAATTTGCTGTCCCCTCAAAATAACTCAACACACAGCCATTAATGTCTAAACCGCTGGCAACAAAAGTGAGTACACCCCTACGCGGAAATGTCCAAATTGGCCCCAAAGTGTCAATATTTTGTATTGCCACCATTATTTCCAGTGCTGCTTTAACCCTCTTGGGCATGGAGTTCACCGGAGCTTCAAAGGTTGCCACTGGAGTCCTTTTCCGCTCCTCCATGACGACATCACGGAGATGGTGGATGTTAGAGACCTTGCTCTCCTCCACCTCCTGTTTGAGGATGCCCCACAGATGCTCAATAGAGTTTAGGCCTGGAGACATGCTTGGTCAGTCCATCACCTTTATCCTCAGCTTCTTTAGCAAAGCACTGGTCACCTTAAGGTGTGCTTGGTTATAATTTTGGAATACTTGTCTGAGGCCTAGTCTCCGAAGGGAGGGGATCATGCTCTGCTTCAGTATGTCACAGTACATGTTGAGATTCATGGTTTCCTCAATGAACTGTAGCTCCCTAGTGCCGGCAGCACTCATGCAGCCCCAGACCAAGACACTCCCACCACCATGCTAGACCGAGGCTAGACACACTTGTCTTTGTACTCCTCACCTGGTTGCCACCACACACGTTTGACACCATCTGAACCAAATACGTTTATCTTGAGCTCATCAAACCACAGGACATGGTTCCAGTAATCCATGTCCTTAGTCTGCTTGTCTTCAGCAAACGGGCTGCAGGCTTTCCTGTGCATCATCTTTAGAAGAGGCTTCCTTCTGGGATGACAGCAATGCAGACCAATTTGATGCAGTGTGGGGTGTATGGTCTGAGCACTTACAGGCTGACCCCCCACCCTTTTAACCTCTGCAGCAATGCTGGCAGCACTCATATGTCTATTTCCCAAAGACAACCTCTGGATATGACGCTGAGCACATGCACTCAACCCCCTTGGTCGACCATGGCGAGGCCCGCTCTGAGTGGAACCTGTCCTGTTAAACTGCTGTATGGTCTTGGCCACTGTGCTGCAGCTCAGTTTCAGGGTCTTGGCAATCTTGTTATAGTCTAGGCCATCTTTATGTAGAGCAACAAACTGATTCCTGTCTCATTCCATCTTCTCTCCCTGCTGCTCCCTGACACCCAATCTCCTCAGTATCTGCAGCTCTAACACTTGTGAAGTGAAGGAAATCGGGCGCCGGGGGAGCGGCAGGAGTAGTAGATTGTATGAGACGCCCAGATGCTCCCCCTAGTTTCAATCCTGTTCCCAGGCACCAGGAGCTGTCCCATAGCCGTGAGACCCTCTATCCTTTGAGCTGCTCTGCCACACTTCCTGTTTGCTGGGGCCACGCCAAGCTCCTCACAAGCGCCACCTATTAGACACCTCGGTATGCACTCCTTCTGCGATTGGTGGAGGGGGAGGTGGCCGGAAACGAGTGGCTACCATGGCTGTCAATCATTCAGCCTTCAGGCAGTAGATAGAAATACCTCCAGGGCCCGAGCCACTCGGGACGTCCGGGACCCTTGAGAGGCCCAAGCCCCTGCACGTGTGTGGGTTGTCCCTCTCCCTGATGGCGGCCCTGTTCATAGGTGTGTTGCGCTGCACTAAGATTTATTTTAAGATTATAGTAAGTGAGGTGAAAGCACTTTACAGTGCTAGCAGCAAATAATTTGTTTTGATTGTGTTAACATCTAAATTCCCATATTCACTTTAGTGATAGGAGGTTGTACAGATCAAGATTGATTTTGTTTATGGAGGTGTATGTTCTTGGGAAGAGCGTCTACCATGTTAAAGTGTTACTTAACTGATTTGCTATATCTGGTCTTCCACAGTACACAGAACATGGAAATGCAATTATTTTACTAAATATAAACTGCTAAATACCCTTTCTCATCAGCAGTATATAGCAGTCTTGTGACTTCTATCAGTGTCTGGTTAAAGCTTGTAGGAGGAGTTTTCATTCTACTCTACTATCCTATGAGGCTGCAGGACCCCTGACCCTCTGTCTGGACAGTGCTGATTGGCCCTGTGCTGATCACATGAACCCTCCCAAGAAGAAAAAAAAACGCTCTACCAGTACACACCTAACTGAGCATATGCAGAGTGACTCCAAAGACTCTGTCTTATCAGGAGATAGATTGGGGACAGTGGAAGAAGGGGAGGATCAGAGCAGACAGGCAAACAGCCTCTTTACACAATGTGGAGGAGTAACCCCTTAGGTTCCACAGTTAGTATAACAAGCATGCTTTACTGCATATACAGACTAACTTTACTGTTGTGGGTTTTTCAATGTTATCATGCAGTTTATACAACGTTCATTGCTAGTGTTGCTCTGAGCCCCTTTCATGGTCAGCTCCAGTCACAAATATACCTCTCAACGTTCATGAAAAGTATTTTAACTGGAGTTTAGGTATTTACTTATTTTTGGGCCGCTTTTGTCTGGTCACGTGATGTTCCCCTCTTTTTCATTTAAAGAGCACCAAGAGTCTTGGGGCTCCATGTATCCATGTTTTTACCCAAGATTTACCCAACTTTCACCAAAGATTTAACCATTTCCCCATAAGATGCAATTGGAAAATAGGTGAATTGTGAGTGACAGTCCTATAGTGTTAAAATAAATGACTTGGCACCTTCTTCTCAGTCTTCTACATTTAGGATGCAGTCTAGAAGCTTAATACATCATTGAGCTGCATGGTTAGAGCAGCTACTTCCAATTTTATTGCTCTTTAGTAAGCAAGACTGTTGCTCTGTGAATTCTATTTCTAGATTTAGTGCAATACAAGCTAATATCCTATTATGAAGGTTATATATTAACCTTGCAACAAAGGCGAAGGGATAGAGTGAGCTGTGTAATGGCTGTTTTGCAGAAGGGGAAGACGCATGAAATATTTGGGACAAGGTCAATAGCTCTGACTGATAAGGAGGTATTGGGAATAAGGACAAAATAATGAATAAGGAAACAGAATTACAGATGGAAGATTAATTTTATGCCTGACATTTCCTTCTGCCATGTGTCAACTACAAGAAAAAAAAAATCACATTTCAAAGAGATCATACGTTTTCCCATCAGTCTAAGTATTTTACAATGTATGATATTCAAATTTATACTGCCTTCGTCTGAGCGAGCTGTATCCCCATCCACCATCAAGGAGGCCTTTGTTGTGCTGTATACCTTCCTCTACAGATAAATATGGAAAAGTTAGTCAATTTGGCAGTTTTTGTTACTGTCATCTTTATCCGGTTGCCGACCAGGCAAAGTGATGTATGGGTACGTCACTCGCCTGTCACTTGCATGTGAGCCAATAGCGGGCCCCGGCTCGTTCGCGGGGAAGTCCATGCGTGTGACCGGCGGACCCGATGTCCGCCGGTCACTCGCGATCGTCCGCCATGAAGCGAGAAAGGCAGGCGGCTAATGTAAACAAGCCGCCTGTCATTCTCCCCTGTGTAGGAATAGTGATCATACGGTTCTACTATGTAGGACCGTTGATCACTGTTCCTACACCAGTAGCCATGTCCAATCACAGTTTGAAGCACGCCCCTAGGGACACACTTAACCCCTCCTTCCCCAATAAAGTTAACCCCTTCCCTGCCAGTGTCATTTTGCAGTAACAGTGCATATGTATAGCACTGATTACTGTAGTAATGTCACTGGTAACCCCAAAAGTGTCAAAAATGTCAGTCAAGGGTCCGATCTGTCTGCCGCAATGTCGCAGTACCGCAAAAAAATCGCAGATCGCCACCATTACGCGTTAAAAAAAAAAACACCAAAAATGACAAAAATCTTTCCCTTAGTTAGTAAACGCAATAACTTTTCCGCAAACCAATCAAAATACGCTTTTTGCGGGTTTTTTTACCAAACATTTGTAGCATAAAACAAATTGGCCTAAAATGTTAAAAAATTTTGATTTTTACATTTTTTTTGGGGAATTTCATATAAAAAAATTTGAAAAATATTGTTATTTTTGCAAAATTGACGCTCTTTTTTTGTTTATAGCGCAAAAAGTAAAAATCGCACAGGTGATCAAATACCATCAAAAGAAAGCTCTGTTTGTGGGAAAAAAAGGACATCAAATTCGTTTGGGTACAGCGTTGCACGACCGCGCAATTGTCCATTAAAGTCACGCAGTGCCGAATCGCAAAAAAAACCCTGGTCGGAATGGGGGTAAAATCTTCCAGGGCTTAAGTGGTTAAGCAATATGTGAAGCATCTTTATTTTCTTTATGTAACCTGTCATCTCTGTTTTGTAAAGATGGTTAGTAGTGGTGAAGGCAGCTCCAGATGGGTGGGTGAAAGGGTCTTTCCATACAAGTATGAATAGTATACTGGGGGAGGACTGGACTTACTAGTTGCCCCCTGGACCAGTACTGATAGGATTTAATGGATTAGTGGCTGAGTGGTGAACCTTCAGTCAGTGACACATGCTGAATATTACTGTATATAGCTGCTTGCCCCCCCCCCCCCCCTTTAGACCAACATTTACAGCATCAAGCTCTTCCAGAACCAACTTCCTCTCCGGCTTTGAGGTATCATGTGACTAAATACCAAAATCCACAAAGCTGTTTCTAGAAGTTAGGAAAATGTATGTCACAATTATTCATGCTCTTTAGGAACACCAACCTTTCATCATGGCCAACAGTCACTAAGGAACCATAGCCCACCTTGTCTAGTACACTTTCTTTAGCCAACAGAATCTCTCTTTGACATGAAGGGGCTACTTGGTCCTTTGTGTTTGCCCCCCTGCCCTCCCCTGATAACATACTTGCCTATTATGGCAGACTTGGCTGATAGTCTGCTGTCTGCCAATGTCGACAGATCCACAATCGCTGTTGCCCTTCTGTCCACCACCAGCTTCTCTGTGGCCTCTTTCAGGACCGTGTCTTCCCTCTTCAACCTTTGGGAAGCTATTGATGAGGGTGATAAAACATCCTGGCATTTTGCTTCACTCTCAATATCTTACAGGTGCCAGGAGGTAACCAAGAGAGGAAGACGTTTTTTCTGCAGAGGATCTGTACAAAGCTTACAAACCTTGTTGAAGGTTTGTATGTCTCTTCTCCCGAAAAACCTCTTCTCTTCCAAAAAACATTTTTTTGTGTATTTTTGCACTGGTGAAGGCAACATTCCCAGTACCCTTCTGGCACCTGAAGATACAGAGAGTGGAGCTGGATGCCAGGCACGCTCCCGCCCCCACTCGGCAGCGAGGACTCCGATGCATGGGGTCATTGGCTGACATCTGATCAAGTGGTAAAAGGCCGGGATCGGCCCCTTACTCCAATCTGTGATCAGCCGAGTCCCAAGGATTCTGTGATTACAGAGTGTGCCACCTGCGTGCCGCAGGGAGCAGTCGGTTAGCGCGGAAATGAGAGGACGTCCATGTATGCCCTCCCAGAAATGAATGCTGCGCTGTAGCTATCTTTTGGTTATAGCGTGAGCACCAAGTGGTTAAAGTGATGCAATAAAAATGCAAAATTTCATTGAAACTCGATTAAATAGCATGCCGTGGATGTCCTAACCCTGCCTGTGAATTGGCACATATGTGCAATGTATACAACCTACAACCATTTACAAAGGAAAAAGTCTGTTTAAATTGATGGCAAAATGACAGCTCCTTGCTGCTTTGTTCTGTTTGTAAACAAAGTGGTCGGGGATTTCATTCATCTATACCAGAACCTTATCCTAGATGAAGATCTGATATTAAATACATCATTTTATTTTATGAATGAACAATACCGACCTCAATTCACTGTACAATTGGGCATCTATGTGGCAAATGAGGTTTTTTGTTGATAAATGTAAAGTTATGCAATTGGGGGCTAAGAATATGCATGCATCATACATACTAGGGGGAGTACAACTGGGGGAATCAATGGTGGCGAAGGAGCTGTGGGTTTTGGTAGAACATAAGTTTAAAGTATAACTAAAGGCAAAATATTTTTTGTTCAGTTTTGCACAGAGTGTAGATGGATTGGACCACACGTCAATTTTTTTTTTTTTTTTGCTGAATCCCGTTTATGGATTCACCCTCTCTATTTTTCTTGTTTACCATTATCATTGAAAGTTAAAGTAAAAGAAAATCCCAAATTTGGGGTTGTCCCTAGAAGAGTAACAGGGGGGAAACTTTTCAATGGGGACACTAGTTCTGGTGACCTGGGGAACCCCAAGGAATTTCCTTAATTTTCAGGGATTTCCTCTCACTTCCAGCTTGGCAATGGGACAGCTAGTGAAGGGAAACAGGACACAGATGGCGAATAAAAATCTGACAGGGGTTATAACTAGTGATCGACCGATATCGTTTTTTTTTATTGCCGATACCGATATTTTGGTCATCACATATCGGTATCTGATACTTTTGGACATTTAAATATTTTTTTTTTTTTTTTTTTTTACAGGTACTCTTGTGGAGGGATCTGGGGGTCTAGAAGACCCCAAACCCCTCCTCTGCACTTAAAAGCATTCAAAATGCCAAGTTTGGCTGTTTTGAATGCTGGCATTTTTTTCAATTTGGCACCGTGTACCTGGAAGTGATGTCATGACATCACTTCCGGGTTTTTACATGGAGACCTGATCAGAGCCAAAAGCAGCTTTGATCGGGTCTTCGGCGGCCGTGCAGGTAGGATGCCCGGGTCTCCCGGTGGGACGGGAGACCAGGGCGAGCTGTGGAAGGCTGCGGGAGGGGGGGTGCGTCCGTCCCGCTCCTTGTAATGACAGCCGAGTGGCTTCTCAGCCGCATCGGTTGTCATTACAAGACAGCTGACCGTCGGCTATGGACGCCGGTACCGGGGTGATGCCTCTAGCTGCAGGCATCACTCCGTACAGCACTTTCCCGAAATTTCGGCAATATCGGTGACCTCAGGGGCCGATTTCGATATATCGGGGAAAGTGCAGATCGGCCCTCGATATATCGGCTTTGCTGATAATCGGTCGATCCCTAGTTATAACACTTCCTTACTCCATCTAATATAAAAATGTTCCTATAGTTCTACTTTAATAATAGCATGCAATGCCAAGCTGCAGTTTCCAAAGCGAGCCAAATCTTTTCTTGTATTAAGAGAGGCATGGACTCCAGAGAAGGAGATATCAAGTCCTAATCTGGAATAGGCAGTGCAGTTTTGGGCACCAGTTCTCAAAAAGGATATCGGGGAACTGGAGAAAGTGCAGAAGAGCAACCAAACTGATAAGAGGCATGGAGTAGCTCAGCTATGAGGAAAGATTAGAGGAACTGAATTTATTCTCTCTTGAGAAGAGATTAAGAGGGTATCAAATTAACATGTGGTCCATATAGTTAATTTGGTGTTGTGTTGTGTTATTCACTTTAAGGTGATCACAGAGGACAAGGGGTAACTCTTTACGTCTATAGAAAAAACATTTAATCTCCAAATATGAAAAGGCTTCTTCACAGTAAGAGCTGTGAAAATGTGGAAAAAGACTCCCTCAGGAGGTGGTTCTGGCCAGATCAGTAGATTGTTTTAAAAAAGACCTGGATTCTTTCCTAAATGTACAGAATTTAACTAGATTCTAACATTTATAGGTAAAGTTGATCCAGGGAATATCGGATTGCCTCTCTGAGGATCGGGAAGGATCTTTTTTGCCCCTGCTGGATCATGCTTTGCTGGGGTTTTTTTTGCCTTCTTCTGGATCAACATATAGGATTGTGTATATAGGATTGTATGGTATTTTCCCTTTTATTGATTGAACTGCATGGACTTGTGTCTTTTTTCAACCAGACTAACTACTGTATGTAATACCTTCTTAGATGTGTTTCTTTTTTTTTTTTTTAAATAAACTTTATTGGGTTTTAACCAAATGACAAAGACATCAATGCAAAGAGAATAAAGAGATAACATAACATAGCGGTATTAGTAGATAACAAGGGTCCAAAAGCGTAACTATCCGTCCTCGGATCAAGGATGGACTCAGGATATCAAGACATCAACACCGTCCCGAATGTTCAGCTCGAAGGAAGGGTACGGGGGGTGGGAGGGAGAGGGGTAAACATAGAAGAGAAAACATGTCATTAGAAGTACAGGTAGCGTAGAATGCAGACAAGCTATCCATGGTGGGTAATATGAAAGGATCTAGGAGGGTCTATGACCCAGAGATGCACCAGAACAGGGGGATACCTCTAGCCTGGAGAAGAGTACTTTGGAAGTGAAGAGGCGAGTTCGATTGTAGCTGGGATTGTGGAGTCCAACAACAGGGCACTTCCCACCTGCCTCCGTGAGCCATGGTATAGGTGTTGCAAGCGTAGGTAGAAGCCAAAAAGATGAGTACTGGGGGCTGGAGATGGCTCTGAGGCTGATCTGGCTAGTAGCGGAGCGGTAGAAGTTGGTTCCCAGAGGAAGGTGTCAGTAGGCTAAGCGGGATTCAGAAGACATGACCATTTGTGGTCAAATTTGGCAGTATTGTGAGTGCGGGAGAGTTTAATGTCCAAAGCCTCCTTCTCGTACCGCGACTGGAGGCCTATTCTCAAGTCCTTAAGAGTGGGAGGAGAGTTGTAAATCCATTTGGCAAGTATGGACCTCCTGCCAATCATATAACACGTTGCCAACCAGCTTTTGTGGTTGATAAGGATGTGTAAATGGGATTTGGAGATCTTTTGCAGTAACAAGTCACTTAGATGTGTTTCTGTCCCTATTATAATAAATATTCTGGGGTCAGCTGGGATTCTTTTCAAAACTGCTGCATTTGTAAGCCCCAACCATATGGCCATGCCCACTTTTTGATGGCCACACCCACTTCTTGTTGCATTATATCTGCTACATTCTGCCTATTTAAAAACTGTCTCTTTTTGCCAAGTTTAAAATTTGAGAGGATTATTTTAACCCCAGCTTCAGCCAAAAGTTTTTTTTTTCTTTAGTTTAGGATAGAACAGGGAACGGTTAGTCCCTCTCTTATGGTTTTTGCTATATGTGTACCCACTGGGGAAATGTAGCGTTACCTCCTGTCAGCTCAGGAAGCAATTGAAAAATCCCTTCAACCAGGACATAGAAAAAAAAAAACACAATTTTTAGTACTTTGCATTCCGATGGCAATCACACCCCTATGCGTCACCTATTGCAGTTCCCACTCTGATATCTGCATTGACTCAGGTACACCAGCCTAGTATACCTTACTAGTACTGGCCCCAGGGGGCAAATGCTAACCTCTTCCCCTTCTCAGCCCAGAAGGAATACTTTACATACTTTCTATGGAAAGAGTTTGCAGATGGAAGTTCATCTCCCCTCAGGTGGCTCCACACTAACAAAGACTACCAACTGCCAATTTTTCTGACATGTGCTAATTTATCTTCACTGTTACTCAGAAAAAAAGTGTTCTGTCTATCATGTAATCATAAATGCATATAACAAAGGTTCTCTGGATGGTGGTACACTTCATGCAGATGAGTGAAGCTGTATAAATTTGAATCTTAATGCAAAATGGTTTCTCTGAAGGAAAAATGAATGATAATCTCTTTGAAACTCTATTTTTCTCCTGTAGTTGATGCATGCCAGAAGGATATAAGAGCAGAGAGTGGATCAATGCCTATAAGATTAAATGTAATTCACCCTTTTTATTCAAACATTATAACATGTCCCTCTTATGGCCCTTTGGCTTGATGTGAAATGAGCAGCAAGTAGACTATTTCAAAACCTGGCCATAGATTATTCATTCTTAATTAATAATAACTAACACCTAGCTGTCAATGATGCCCCTGAAGGGTCCAGCAGACTTGAAAGCTGTAGACCTGTGAGCGGCAAACCCAGCAAGGTAAAAAAAAAAAAAAATCTGTCATAGTGAAAAGCCGGGAATCACCACCAGGCTGTGCAATCTCCTTTAGTAAACAACAGGGTAAAAACCATAGATAAGACAGTGCTAGTGCTAATGCATTTCAGCCAGGAAAGGCTTTAATCATAGATCCACACCCCAGGAATTCAGAACCTGGGATCAAGGGATTCTAGGGCAGGAGTAAAGAAGTTAAAGAGACACTTTCACCTAGCCCATACAGGGCCATTGTCTCTTCAAACGACACCAACCCCCTTATTCTCACCTTACCAGTGCTTCCCTGATGCCTGTTGAGACACTATCAGGTATGGTGGATCATATAACATGTTTGCCCATGACAGTGCTCGTGCCTAGAAGCAAATCTATAAGTCTGAGCTCTGTCACATGACAAAAGGAGCAAGGTAACCACCTCCCAGGTTGCTGACACAAATTATTTCAGCCAGTGGTTTCACTAGGGTTAGTGTCACCTGGTGCTGTAAAACATGGTGTCAACCCCCAGCCCCACTCCCCCTCACGGCCGCTGCCACCATGATACAAGAGATGGTCAGAGACTGCAGAGAGGATACAAGAGATGGCCGGAGACTGCAGAGAGGATATAAAAGATGGTCAGAGATGGCAGAGAGGATACAAGAGATGTACAGAGATGGTAGAGAGGATACAAGAGATGGTCAGAGACTGCAGAGAGGATATAAAAGATGGTCAGAGATGATAGAGAGGATACGAGAGATGGTCAAAGATTGTGGCCATAGCCACACTCACAGTGGTGTGGTAGTCTCCAGCAGCCATGGATGGAAGGTGCAGGGTTTCCGGTCTCTGGGACTCTGTGTGGTCATGCTCCATTGGTGTGGTGGGAGTCTCCAGCAGCCATAGATGGATGGTGCAGGGTAGGGGTCCAGTCTCCAGTCTCATGTCCGTGCTGCTCATTCTCATGCTGGTGCTGGGCTGGGCTGGGATCTGTTTTTTTGGGTCGGGACTCGGGAGGCATGCCCACTGCTGTATTGCCATCCATTCAAACATGGCACCAGGCAGCGCAATGACGTCACTGACTCACTGCACATACACCCACCCAGTGCATGCAAGGTTCCAATGTCTGCATGCGCAGTTCAAATGTAGCCCCACAGCCATATTTTTCACCGATGGTTTGCAACCCTGGTGCTATCCCTCTGGTGGGTATCACCTAAGTTGGGCCTGCACCCCATAGCGATGACACTGATTTCAGCGCCAGCTGCAGAGGAGGAAGGAGCAGTGACAGGTCACGAGCAACATAAGTATGAGGGGGTCTGGTGACTACATTTGTTTGGATACAGTCATTGTTCAGCTGACAATTTTTCACCCAGCTACTTCAATAAAAGTCAATCGACTTTTGTTGATAAGGGTAGTGCTACAAGAACTGCATTCAGCATGAAGTTTGAGTCTTATATGGCAGCCTTTACATCACTATGCATAGCTATCATGTGATCAATATAAATAAGAAGAGGCGCTAAATCCTAATAGTGCAATCATCAATAATCATATGGTAAATATTGTGGCATGAAAACAACTTAACATGCAGTAAATAAATTATGAGCAAAAATATCATTAAAAAAAATCAATCATATAAAAGTGATATAATGAAATAGGTGAAAAATCCAGTGTTAGGTGAACATAAAAAAGTCCTTTCAATGAAAAATTCCTTTTCAATATTAAACAAGAGTGTTTATGAAGTGCAAAAAAGTGTGTAAGAAACTTTAATAGCTAAAATCCACCACCAAGCACCATCACTTAGCATAGGCTTCTTACCAGATAGCATGGACCATAAATTATAATGGTCATAAAAGCACAAAATAACCCGGTATCCGAGATAGGCGGTGGCTGCTCAGCAGCAGCTCCAAATAGATCGGCAAAAATAAAAATGAACAAGCATAGTGAAGCCTGCTAACATTTAAGTCCTTTATTTAACCACTTGCCGACTGCCTAACGCAGATCTACGTCGGCAGTCAGCCCCTCACAGGCAAAGTGACGTAGGGCTACGTCACTAGCTTGTGAGGGTCTAGGGAGCGAGCACGCGCCCCCGGAGGCGCGCTCCCGCGTGGTCACGGACCCCCCCGCGCGTGTGACCAGCGGACCCGATGTCCGCCGGTCACTCGGCGATCGGCGGGGGGGAGGGAGAAAGTCAGGCAGCTTGTGTAAACAAGCCACCTGTCATTCTCCTCACTGTAAAGACACTGATCACACGGATCTAGTATGTAGATCCGTTGATCAGTGTCCTTACAGCTCAAGCCACAGCCAATCACAGTAGAAAGCACGCCCCTAGGGATACACACAGCCCCTCCCTCCCAAATAAAGTTAACCCCTTCACTACCAGTGTATTTTTACAGTAACAGTGCATATGTATAGCACTGATTACTGTAGAAATGTCACTGGTAACCCCAAAAGTGTCACAAATGTCAGTCAAGGGTCCGATCTGTCTGCCCCAATGTCGCAGTACCGCAAAAAAATCGCAGATCGCCGCCACGTTAAAAAAAAAAACAACAAAAATGACAAAAATCTTTCCCTTTGTTAGTAAACGCGATAACTTTTGCGCAAACCAATCAAAATACGCTTTTTGCGATTTTTTTTACCAAACATAGGTAGCATAAAACAAATTGGCCGAAAATGTTAAAAAATTTTGATTTTTACATTTTTTTGGGGGGGAATTTCATATAAAAAATGTGAAAAATATTGCTCACAGGTGATCAAATACCACCAAAAGAAAGCTCTGTTTGTGGGAAAAAAAGGACGCCAAATTTGTTTAGGTACAGCATCGCACGACCGCGCAATTGTCCGTTAAAGTCACGCAGTGCCGAATCGCAAAATACCCCCTGGTCGGAATGGGGGTAAAATCTTCCGGGGCTTAAGTGGTTAAAATATATAAAAGAAGTACCTTTAATGAGTTGTAAACAGTCACAAACAAGTCAAAAACCAGCAGACTGTCTGCTCATGAGAAAGGAATGCATTGAGCAACGGCTAAGCAAGGGTGATGTCTTCAGTAACAGCCAGTCCCAACGTTATCGGTGATGTCTTCCCAGGGGCAGGCCAAATGTAAGATGTATCTTTTTTATGTTCACCTAACACTGGATTTTGAATCTAGTTCATTATATCACTTTCATATGATTGATTTTTTTTATGTTATATTTTGCTCATTATTTATTCACTGCATTTTCAGTTGTTTTCATGCCACATTATTTACCATATGATTATTCATGACTGCGCTATTAGGCCCCTTTCACACAGGCGGACCGTTTTTTTGGCGGATCTGAACGGTCCCCCCATGCATTCCTATGGGGCATCGGATGTCAGCGGAGACATGTCCGCTGACATCCGACCCGATCCGTCAAATCCAGCGGATCGGATGGGATCGGATGAGAACGGACCGACGGTCCGTTCCCATTCGATTTCCCCCATAGAGATGCATGGGCAACTGACAGCTGTGTCTGTGCGGAGACACAGCTGTCATCCTTCTGCTCAGCGGGGGATCGGCGGCTCGATCCCCCGCTGAGAAAAGCGGAGTCCATTTGACGGACATAGTGTGTGAAAGGAGCCTAAGGATTTAGCACCGCTTCTTATTTATATTAATCATTTACAGCTGGTATCATAGTTGGTTAAGTGACTGCTTACCTTTTCGTTCTTTTTGCTTGACCTAACGTGGATTTTTTTATAACTATTAAGTAATTCCTGGCCCATGTGCATGGGATTGTGGAAAACAAAAAAACCCAATAGTGTTTAAAAAATGTAATTATCTTTAACCGCTTGTCGACTGCCTGCTGCATATATACTGCGACAGGCTGGCTCGGCTGCGTGAATCACTGTACCTGTACGGTGACCTGCAGGAGCGATCCCAGGGACGCGCGTGCAATGCCGGAGGTGCGCACTTGCCTCCATTTGCCAGCGGGGAGGCTGACTCACGGGCAGCTGGCCGCGATTGCCGCCGGGCACCCACAATCTCTCCCCGTGGAAAGAGAACAGTGGTCTGCTGTTGTAAACACAGCAGGCCGTTGTTCTCTCTGCAATGAACACAGAGCGCTTGTGTGTTCTCCTATTTAGGATCACAGGTCTCTGTGTTGATTCCACAAGCCCATCCCCCTCACAGTTAGAAAACACCACCTAAGCTCAAACTTAAACCTTCGATCGCCCATCAGTTAACCCCTTCCCTGCCAGTGTCATTGTTACAGAAACAGTGCATATTTTTAGCACTGATTACTGTATTAATGTCACTGGTCCCCCCCCAAAAATGTCAAAAATGTCAGTTAGGGGTCTGATCTGTCCACCACAATGTCGCAGTCCCGCTAAAAATAGCTGATCACCGCCATTACTAGTATAATAAATAAATAAATAAATAAATAAATAAAAATGACAAATCTTTCCCCTAGTTTGTAGACGCGATAACATTTGCGCAAACCAATAAAAATACGCTTATTGGGGTTTTTTTTACCAAAAATATGTAGCAGAATACAAATTGGCCTAAATGGATGAAGAAATCTAATTTTTACATTTTTTTTTTTTTGTTGGGAATGTTATTTAGCAGATTGTGAAAAATATTGTTTTTTTTTTCAGAATTGTTGCTGTTTTTTTGTTTATAGCGAAAAAAATAAAAAGCGCACAGGTGATCAAATACCACCAAAAGAAAGCTCTGTTTGTGGGGAAAAAAAGGACATCAATTTTATTTAGGTACAGCGTCGCATGAGCGTTAAAGTAATGCAGTGCCGAATTGCAAAAATGGCCTGGTCATTAAGGGGGTAAAACCTTCCGGTCCAGAAGTGGTTATTTATTACACAGCTGGATTAAATATTATGTTTAGATTTTCCTGTGGTTCTGCTGTAATTGAATAGGAAACAGTGAATAAAATTACCTTCATACATTCATTTGAGTTATGTTACAGCCCTCCATGTTCACAGACATCTTGTCACCCGTCAGATTGGTAGTTCTTCATTGTGAAGTGAAAGTAGACAATTTTCTTCTGTCACTGTTGGAAGTAACTAACACTTTCCCCCATCACTTACACAGAGACCATTTATTTGCTATGACCACAGATGATGTAAATGGTCATGGATGGCCGGCTCTATCTGGAACCTGATTATTGTTGTGCATCATTTTCCAGTTTGATAAACAAATTCTAAATGGTTAGTCCGCTGTCAGCCCTAATCTCCTGCATAGCATTTCCCTGATCTAAGAACGAACAATAGATGGAAGAAGCAAAGTGTTTTTTTTACTGTTATTAACGTTCCAAGTGAGGAAGCATCCTATAATCGTTGGCCAAAAATTGACATTTTTTTTAAAGAAAAAAACAAGACTACAGTCTCTTTTTTGAACTGTATGTGAGATGTTTCCCGGAAGGCTCTGAAGAACATTACCCTCCCTGGCGGTATGATTATTTCAGATTTTAGTTGCTGAAAGCGGTAAATTGTTTTGCATAGAAATCTGTTGTTTTACATTTTAAAACTCACCTTCATCTGCGATCCCCCGCCGTCCTACCCCGCCGTCCTACCCCGCCATCCTCCCCCGCCGTCCTACTCCGCCGTCCTACCCCGCCGTCCTACCCCGCCATCCTCCCCTGCCGTCCTACCCCGCTGTCCTACCCCACCGTCCAACCCCGCTGTCCTACCCCACCGTCCAACCCCGCTGTCCTACCCCACCGTCCTCCCCTGCCGTCCTCCCCTGCCGTCCTACTCCGCCGTCCTACCCCACCGTCCTACCCCGCCATCCTCCCCTGCCGTCCTACCCCGCTGTCCTACCCCACCGTCCTACCCCGCCGTCCTACCCCGCCGTCCTACCCCGCCGTCCTCCCCTGCCGCCCTCCCCTGCCGTCCTACCCCGCCGTCCTACCCCGCCATCCTCCCCCGCCGTCCTACTCCGCCGTCCTAATCCGCCGTCCTACCCCGCCATCCTCCCCTGCCGTCCTACCCCACTGTCCTACCCCACCGTCCTACCCCGCTGTCCTCCCGCTGTGTGCTCGGCCGATCCCGGCACCTGTCTTCTGGTTCCCTTCCCTGCAAGCGGTGCAATGCAGGGGGGTGGAACCGGCGGCAAATTCAAAAGAGTAAATACACTAAATGACATGATACCAAGCTGTGATCCTAACGGATTACACTGTATCATCCCATTTCACCACAGGATTTCACCTGGTGACTTTTCCAGTGCCCTGCCTGTGCTTTTCCAGTTCTTTATGCCTGGAAAATTGTGAATGACCATCGCGTCCAAAAAGCGTTATTTTTGCGCAAAAGCGTTTTTAAGGCCCGTACACACGTACCGATTGTCGGCCGTAAATATTCGGCCGACGACCGATCGGCCGATTGTAGGCTTGTTAGTATGATGCTTCCGACAGCCGACAGCGCACTTTCGGCCGAAAAGAATCTGATGTGCATGCTTTAAAATTTTTGTAGGCCAACACCAGAACGGCCGATTGTTCACCAGTCAGTACAGAATTCGGCCGACAAACAGCAGATTTGCAAGACTGGGCATGCTCTGAAAAGACAAAACACACGGAAAGTTAACCATCACATGACATCACTTCTGCAGTCGGCTGCTGTTGGCCGACAAAATTCATGTGCAGTCTTTTGCAGTTTTCAACAGCCACGACAGCCCTGGACAAAAGACGGCCGATCGTTCGGCCGACGATCGGTACGTGTGTACGGGGCTTTAGAGGAACTGGAAAACAGCGACAGCAAAACTGAGTTACTTGAAGAACTGAGTGATAGCGATTCGTGGGAAAATTCGTCATCAGGTACAGAAAGTGACGACAGCGACAATTCTGATGTCTCTTTCTGGCACATCGCTCCGTTGGAAATTTTGAAGAATCATTTGATATACTTCCCAAATTCCACAAGCTATGTGCCAGAAAGAGACATCAGAATTGTCGCTGTCGTCACTTTCCGTACCTGATGCCGAATTTTCTCACGAATCGCTATCGCTCAGTTCTTCAAGTAACTCAGTTTCGCTGTCGCTGTTTTCCAGTTCGTCTAAAAACGTTTTTGAACAAAAAAAACGCATTTTGGACACAATGGTCGTTCTCTATTTTCCAGGCACAAAGCACTGTAAAAGCACAGACAGGGCACTGGAAAAGTCACCAGGTGCAATCCTGTGGTGAAATGGCATGATACAGTGTAATCCGTTTGGATCACAGCTTTGTATCATGTTATTTGGTGTATTTACACTTTTGAATTTGCCGCCGGTTCCATCCCCCTGCGTCGCAACGCTCGCAGGGAAGGGAACCGGAAGGCAAGTGCCGGCAATCGGCCATGCACAGAGCGGGTAGAGAGTGTGTGGAGGACTGCGGGGAGGACGGCAGGGGATTGCAGGAAAGGTGAGTAACATTGCGGGGTAATCCTGAGTGTGGCTCGGGGTTACCGCTTTTGGTACTGAAAATTAACCCCAAGCCACACTCGGGAACACCGCCAGGGAGGTTAATATGGAACTTTTTCAACACATACTATAACTCCACTTTTGTCGGAAAAAAACATTCCCCTCTGGGTGATCTCTGTACATTACAAGGGATTTAACCACTTGCCGACCGCCGCACGACTATCTACGTCGGCGGTCAGCCCCTCACAGGCAAACTAACGTAGGGCTACGTTGCTTGCTTGTGAGGGTCTAGGGAGCGAGCGCGCGCCCCCCGGGGCGCGCTCCCGCTCCCGCGTGGTCACGGACCCCCCCGCGCGTGTGACCAGCGGACCCGATGTCCGCCGGTCACTCGGCGATCGGCGGGGGAGAGGGAGAATGTCAGGCAGCTTGTGTAAACAAACTGCCTGTCATTCTCTTCGCTGCAAAGACACTGATAAAACGGATCTTTTATGTAGATCCGTTGATCAGTGTCTTTACAGCTAGAGCCACAGCCAATCACAGTAGAAACCACGCCCCTAGGGACACACACAGCCCCTCCCTTCCAAATAAAGTTAACCCCTTCACTACCAGTGTATTTTTACAGTAACAGTGCATATATATAGCACTGATTACTGTAGAAATGTCACTGGTAACCCCAAAAGTGTCAAAAATGTCAGTCAAGGGTCCGATCTGTCCGCCGCAATGTCGCAGTACCGCAAAAAAAATCGCAGATCGCCGCCATTACGCGTTAAAAAAAAAAACAACAAAAATGACAAAAATCTTTCCCTTTGTTAGTAAACGCGATAACTTTTGCGCAAACCAATCAAAATACGCTTTTTGCGATTTTTTTTACCAAACATAGGTAGCATAAAATAAATTGGCCGAAAATTTTTAAAAATTTTGATTTTTACATTTTTTTTTGGGGGAATTTCATATAAAAAAATGTGAAAAATATTGCTATTTTTGCAAAATTGACGCTCTTTTTTTGTTTATAGCGCGTGATCAAAAAATCGCACAGGTGATCAAATACCACCAAAAGAAAGCTCTGTTTGTGGGAAAAAAAGGACGTCAAATTCGTTTAGGTACAGCGTCGCACGACCGCGCAATTGTGCGTTAAATTCACGCAGTGCCGAATCGCAAAATACCCCCTGGTCGGAATGGGGGTAAAATCTTCCGGGGCTTAAGTGGTTAACAAACTTTGTTGCAGATTCCTACCTTATGTTATTCTGAAGCAATAGCTGTTTGTTTATCTGTATCCTTGTGTAGAGTAAATCTGTATAGGTGTGGTTTTATAATTGTTGATCAGCTGCTGCACCTGCAGGGCTCTAATGAAGAAAGTTGCAGGGTCATAAAGTACTATGAAGGTGGTACCTTACACCATACAGACTGTCCAAGTTCTACCCGTCCCACTCTCCCTTGTGCTGGCATGGTTGTGGCCAGGTTGGCAACCTTTATCACATCTTTTTGATGTCTAAAAACCTAACCAGTCAACAGACTATTTATTTATTACCTTAGGTCAACACAGCATGTCTGGGGTAAATCTGTTTAAGAATTTCCTGAACAGGCACTTTTAAAGGAGGTTTGAACTTTTAACAACCTTTAACAAAATGGACGCCACTACTCAACATTTCTATGTAAAATAGAATATCTATATATGACTATGCCAAAATAAAATTTTTCTTTTATTTAATGTACCCAATAACCCTGACAGAGCTCTAAAAGTATACTGTAGTTAATGTAGTGACAACGGACAGTCATGCCGCCATTGGATGCCGGTGATGGCAGTGGGTCCATGGTGAGTGCTGGCCTTTTGAGTGTGGCACGAGTAGTGCAGGCATAGGTGGAGTTACTCCCTCCCTCCTTGTGGCGGTTCTATCACGGGGCTTCCCTTGTCTCCTCCATTCGGTTGTGGATGATCTGCAGGGTTGCAAGATCATCGGTGTTATATTGTCCTTCTCCATCCTGATATCCGATTTCTTAAGCCTCGTACACACGCACCGATTGTTGGCCGACCGATCGGCCGTCTTTTGTCCAGTGTTGTTGTGTTGGTTGAAATGTGCTCTAGACTGCACACAAATTTTTTCGGCCAACAACAACCAACTTCAGAAATGATGTCATGTGCTGGTTTACTTTCCGTGTGTTTTTTCTTCTCTGAGCATGCCCAGTCTTGCTCATCAGATTTTTGTCTGCCGAAATCTGTACTGACTGATGAACATTTGGCCATTCTGTTGACGGCCAACAAAAATTTTATAGCATGCACACCAGATTTTGTTCGGCCGAAGTCGCAGTCGGTTGTCGGAAGCATCATACTAACAAGCCGACAATCGGCTGATCAGACGTTGGCCGAAAATTCACGGCCAACAATCGGTGTGTGTACGAGGCTTTACCTGTGTCATCTGGTAAGCAGCCTTGCATGCGGTGGTGGATTGGTGCAGAAGCGGTGGAGGATATCACATCATGTGTGTTTGATTTGCTCAAGAACTCTCATGATTTTCATTAATTGCATTATTTAAAGAGCTTGATATTCACCATTTACATTTCTTGGGTTGTTATTAGTCACTTTTCTTTGCGATTGATTTATAATATTAATTTTCACCAATTAAGTTTACCACCAGATTGGTTATTTATTACTTAAAATTTTGCGATTTCTTTGTCATTTTATTTATATTTTGCTTTTATTTATTCATTTGTACATTTAATTATTGATCATTATTTATGATTATTTTATAGGGTAGTGATATAGTCCCTGACCCATTTGTTTTGTCCATATATGTAAAGTTGATAAATACCATGTTTTTTTCTATGTTATTTTGAATTTTATCTGTGCTTTCAAGTTACCTAGGTCCTAATGAAACAAATAAATGTGACACGCGTCAACCTCTTGGAGTACTAAGCATAGAAACAGTGATTGTTAGACTACTTGGTATACTGTATGAGAGCTATGGTTCTTTTTATTTTAAACTTTAAAAAATAAAATAAAATGTTAAGCAATAGGGTTGAGCGGACACCTAGATGTCCGTGTTCGACGGGTTCGGCCGAACTTTAAAAAAAAGTCCGGGTCCGTGTCCCGGACTTTTACCGAACTTTTCCCGGACATCGAACCCCATTGAAGTCAATGGGGACCCGAACTTTAAGGCACTAAAATGGCTCTAAAACACCAAAGGAAAGGGCTAGAGTGCTGCAAATGGCAGCAAAACGTAATTAAGAGCACGGCAAGTGCTCTGCAAACAAATGTGGATAGGGAAATAACTTAAAACAACAAAAAAAAACAGAAAAATAAAACAATGTTCTTCTTCATCTCTGAAGGACGAGGCCCATATGGAGTAGGAGGGAGGTTGAGGTGGTGGTGGATGTGGCGGTGACATAGGCATGCGCACAGGGTGTGCCGGGTGTGCCTGGGCACACCCTAATCACCTAGGGCACATAGCATTGCCAGTGAGGAGATGGGAAAGATCTCCCTCGGACCTGCTCTGCTCTATTTCTCTTTGCCTACAGGTACATGGCCCCGATACATTACTCTCCCTGCTGGCAAACACATGCATGTGTATTTCAACTTTGGGGTGCACACCTTAATGCAATAGGCTGCGCACACCTATGGGTGGTGTAGGTGGAAGCAGCGGTGGAGGAGGACCAGGGCCGGATTAAGAGCATCATGGGCTTGGTGCTGAGGATTTTGAAGGGCCTTAAGGGCCGTGCCTTGCCATGCACCCAGAGGAGGAAGGGTGCAGCCATGCATGCCTAATTCAACATGGGATGCTGTCTCTGAAGCCCATAAACACATCCATGCATCGGCAACTGTCCCTCCTTGTCCGGCCTTCGCGCTGTGTGGGGAGGTTCTGAGGGTGCTGCCTGGGGAAGCGAGCATAGAAGCCAGACTTCTGTGTTTACAAGTGACAGAAGAGCGGTAACAGTGAATATGGCCAACCCGGGGCCTATATAAAAGGTAGGGGCCTGGAGCTGCAGCTCCAATAGCCCCTACGTTAATCTGGCCCTGAGGAGGAGGACGAGGTAGCCAACACTGCTTCTTTTCACAAATTTTAAATGAGGGTACACCCCAAAAGAGTGAGAAAGAGCAAAAATGGAACAATGGGTGGGTAAGGTCGGTATCCATTGCTATTCTGCACAAGGTACGGAAAAGTCCCGTGGGATCCATGCCTGGTTCATTTTAATGAACGTGAGCTTGTCCACATTGTCTCTGGACAGGCGGCTGCGCTTGTCTGTTATAACGCCCCCAGCCGTGCTAAATACCCGTTCAGATAATACACTGGCTGCAGGGCACGCCAGCACCTCCAAGGCGTAAAGGGCAAGCTCAGGCCATGTGCCCAATTTGGAGACCCAGAAGTTGAAGGGGGCAGACCCCTCATTCACTACATGTAGGCGTGTGCACACATACTGCTCCACCATGTTGGTAAAATGCTGCCTCCTGCTAAGACGTTCCATCTGAGCTGCTGGTGCTGCTGTTTGTTGTGGCGTGCTGACAAAGCTTTTCCACATTTCGGCCATGCTAACCCTGCCTTCTGAGGTGCTGGCGGTGCCCTGGTTGCGTTGGCGACCTCCTCCTCCTCCTCCTCCTCCTCTGCCTTGTGCTTCCACTGCGGCCCCGCTGTCAGATGGGAATGCCAGCAGCATGGCGTCTACCAGCGTGCGCTTGTACTCGCGCATCTTGCGATCGCGCTCCAGTGAGTGAATTAAGGACGGTACGTTGTCCTTGTAACGGGGATCCAGCAGCGTGGCCACCCAGTAATCAGCACAAGTTAGAATGTGGGCAACTCGGCGGTCGTTGTGGAGACACTGCAGCATGTAATCGCTCATGTGTGCCAGGCTGCCCAGAGGCAACGAAAGGCTGTCCTCTGTGGGAGGTGTATCGTCCGTGTCCTCTGTATCCCCCCAGCCACGCACCAGTGATGGCCATGAGCTGGCCTGGGTGCCACCCTGCTGTGAACATGGTTCCATCTCCTCCTCCAGCTCCTCCTCATCCTCCTCATCCTCCAGAACTGTGCCCCTGCTGGACAATTGTGTCCCTGGCGTTTGTGTGTGCAGGAACCCACCCTCGGAGCCCCTTGCGAATGACTGCCCTGAAAGCCTTGGAAATGTTACCTCTTCATCCTCCTCCTCCTCCTCATCCTGTGCCACATCCTCTTCCATCATCGCCCAAATTGTTTTTTCAAGGAGGCATAGAAGTGGGATAGTTAAGCTGAGAACGGCGTCATTGCCACTGGCCATGTTGGTGGAGTACTCAAAACAGCGCAACAAGGCACACAGGTCTCGCATGGAGGCCCAGTTATTGGTGGTGAAGTGGTGCTGTTCCGCAGAGCGACTCACGCGTGCGTGCTGCAGCTGAAACTCCACTATGGCCTGCTGCTGCTCGCACAGTCTTTCCAGCATGTGCAAGGTGGAGTTCCACCTTGTGGGCACGTCACATATGAGGCGGTGAGCGGGAAGGCCGAAGTTACGCTGCAGCGCTGCCAGGCAAGCAGCAGCAGGGTGAGAACGCCGAAAGTGCGCACAAACGGCCCGCACTTTCTGCAGCAGCTCTGACATATCGGGGTAGTTTTTAAGGAACCTCTGCACCACCAAATTCAGCACATGCGCCAGGCAAGGGATGTGCGTCAAACCGGCTAGGCCCAGAGCTGCTATGAGATTTCGCCCGTTATCGCACACCACCAGGCCGGGCTTGAGGCTCGCTGGCAGCAACCACTCATTTGTCTGCTGTTCCATGCTCCTCCACAACTCCTGCGCGGTGTGTGGTTTGTCCCCCAAACAGGCAAGTTGTAAAACTGCCTGCTGTCGTTTACCCCTGGCCGTGCTGAAGTTGGTGGTGAAGGTGTTACGCTGTCCGGATGAGGAGGCGGTAGAGGATGAGGAAGCGGAGTAGGAGGAGTTAGGAACAGGAGGCAAACTGAAGCGCCCTGCAATCCTCGGTGGTGGAAGGACATGCGCCAAATTGCTGTCCGCCTCAGGCCCATCCGCCACTGCATTTACCCAGTGTGCCGTTAGGGAGATATAACGCCCCTGACCGTGCTTACTGGTCCACGTATCGGTAGTTAGGTGGACCTTGGCACAGATGGCGTTGCGCAGTGCACACCTGATTTTTTCCCCCACTTGGTTGTGCAGGGAAGGGATGGCTTGCCTGGAAAAGTAGTGGCGGCTGGGCACGACGTACTGTGGGACAGCCACCGACATAAGGTTTTTAAAACTGTGCGTCTCCACCAGACGGAATGACAGCATTTCAAAGGCCAATAATTTTGAAATGCTGGCATTCAGGGCCAGGGATCGCGGATGGGTAGGGGGGTACTTCCTCTTCCTCTCAAGTGTTTGGGAGATGGAAAGCTGAACGCTTCCACGGGACATTGTGGAGATGGTTGTTGGTGACCCAGGTGGTGGTGTTGCTGACAGATCGTCTGTTTGCGGGGTGGCAGGTGCCGGTATCACTACAGATGTGGCTGGAGCGGCCGAGACTGCAGCAGAAGAGGAAGCAGGATGAGCCAGAGACGTTTCTTGGTTTTGAAGGTGTGTACTCCACTGCAGCTCGTGCTTTGCACTTAGATGCCTGATCATGCAGGTTGTGCTCAGGTTGAGAAGGTTTATGCCTCGCTTCAAGCTCTGATTGCACAGGGTGCAAACCACTCGTGTCCTGTCATCAGCACATTTTCTAAAGAACTTCCACGCTAGAGAACTCCTTTGAGCTGACTTTGGTGCGCTCGTTCCCTTGCTGCGTTGGGCAGTAGCGGGCGTAGTGTCTAGGGCACCGCCGCTCCGCTTCTGCACCCTGCTCCCTCTTCTGCTGTGCTGGTGGCTCTGTGCGACCACCGCCTCTTCCTCCAAACTACTCAGGTCACCTGCATGACGTTCATTCCATGTGGGGTCGAGGACCTCATCATCCTCCACATCATCTTCCACCCAGTCTTCACCCCTGCCCTCCTTGTCGGTCTCCACAATGCTGAACGCCGCAGCAGTTGGCACCTGCGTTTCGTCATCATCGGAGACGTGCTGCGATGATCCTTGCATGTACTCATCTTGAGAAATAAGTGGTTGGGCATCGCTGCACTCAATCTCTTCCACTTCTGGGGCAGGGCTAGGTGGATGGCCCTGGGAAACCCTGCTGACAGAGTCATCAAAAAGAAGAAGAGACTGCTGTATGGCTTGGGGCTCAGACTGCTTGCCTGATTTGCAAGGGGGTGAGGTGAAAGACGGTTGGACATCGGCTGCAGGTGCCAACTGTGACCTTTCTGCAGTAGACTGGGTGGGAGACAATGTAAAGGAACTGGAGGCACTGTCAGCAGCAAACCAATCTACTATCGCCTCCACTTGTTCTGGCCTCATCACTTCTAGGGGCGTATGATGCCCTACCAAATACTGATGCAGGTTCTGTCGCCTACTCACACTTGAGGAAGGTGTTTCACTTGTGCGTGTAGCTGGCACAGATCGACCACGTCCTCTCCTTGCAACAGGAGCTCTACCAGCAGCACCACGACCCAGGCCACGGCCCTTATTTGACGGTCTCCTCATATTTCTGTAATTTAAGATCTTGCCCTAGAAAGGTTTTTATTGAATAGCGGAATAGGAAATATGATCCAAAAAAGTGTATGTATCTCGCACGTACAAAACCACACTAGGCCCCAATTACTATTGTTTCTACCCCTAAAAGGATGGATGAGGAGTAGGAGGAGTATGGAACAGACAGCACCCTCAAATCTTCAGAAGTATGAGATGAACCTCAAAAACTTGGAAAGGTGGATCTCACACATACCGACACAGACTATCCCGCAATTCAATTGATCCTCAAAGGTTTTTATTGAATAGCGGAATAGGAAATATGATCAAAAAAAGTGTATGTATCTCGCACGTACACCACCACACTAGGCCCCAATTACTATTGTTTGTACCCCTAAAAGGATGGTTGAGCAGTAGGAGGAGGAGTATGGAACAGGCAGCACCCTCAAATCTTCAGAAGTATGAGATGAACCCCAAAAACTTGGAAAGGTGGATCTCACACGTACCGACACAGACTATCACGCAATTTAATTGATCCCCAAAGGTTTTAATTGAATAGCGGAATAGAAAATATGATCAAAAAGAAAGTGTATGTATCTCACACGTACACCACCACACTAGGCCTCAATTACTATTGTTTGTACCCCTAAAAGGATGGTTGAGCAGTAGGAGGAGGAGTATGGAACAGGCAGCACCCTCAAATCTTCAGAAGTATGAGATGAACCCCAAAAACTTGGAAAGGTGGATCTCACACGTACCGACACAGACTATCACGCAATTTAATTGATCCCCAAAGGTTTTAATTGAATAGCGGAATAGAAAATATGATCAAAAAGAAAGTGTATGTATCTCACACGTACACCACCACACTAGGCCCCAATTACTATTGTTTGTACCACTAAAAGGATGGTTGAGCAGTAGGAGGAGGAGTATGGAACAGGCAGCACCGTCAAATCTTCAGAAGTATGAGATGAACCCCAAAAACTTGGAAAGGTGGATCTCACACGTACCGACACAGACTATCACGCAATTTAATTGATCCCCAAAGGTTTTAATTGAATAGCGGAATAGAAAATATGATCAAAAAGAAAGTGTATGTATCTCACACGTACACCACCACACTAGGCCCCAATTACTATTGTTTGTACCACTAAAAGGATGGTTGAGCAGTAGGAGGAGGAGTATGGAACAGGCAGCACCCTCAAATCTTCAGAAGTATGAGATGAACCCCAAAAACTTGGAAAGGTGGATCTCACACGTACCGACACAGACTATCACGCAATTTAATTGATCCCCAAAGGTTTTAATTGAATAGCGGAATAGAAAATATGATCAAAAAGAAAGTGTATGTATCTCACACGTACACCACCACACTAGGCCCCAATTACTATTGTTTGTACCCCTAAAAGGATGGTTGAGCAGTAGGAGGAGGAGTATGGAACAGGGAGCACCCTCAAATCTTCAGAAGTATGAGATGAACCCCAAAAACTTGGAAAGGTGGATCTCACACGTACCGACACAGACTATCACGCAATTTAATTGATCCCCAAAGGTTTTAATTGAATAGCGGAATAGAAAATATGATCAAAAAGAAAGTGTATGTATCTCACACGTACACCACCACACTAGGCCCCAATTACTATTGTTTGTACCCCTAAAAGGATGGTTGAGGAGTAGGAGGAGGAGTATGGAACAGGCAGCACCCTCAAATCTTCAGAAGTATGAGATGAACCCCAAAAACTTGGAAAGGTGGATCTCACACGCACCGACACAGACTATCACGCAATTTAATTGATCCCCAAAGGTTTTAATTGAATAGCGGAATAGAAAATATGATCAAAAAGAAAGTGTATGTATCTCACACGTACACCACCACACTAGGCCCCAATTACTATTGTTTGTACCCCTAAAAGGATGGTTGAGCAGTAGGAGGAGGAGTATGGAACAGGCAGCACCCTCAAATCTTCAGAAGTATGAGATGAACCCCAAAAACTTGGAAAGGTGGATCTCACACGTACCGACACAGACTATCACGCAATTTAATTGATCCCCAAAGGTTTTAATTGAATAGCGGAATAGAAAATATGATCAAAAAGAAAGTGTATGTATCTCACACGTACACCACCACACTAGGCCCCAATTACTATTGTTTGTACCCCTAAAAGGATGGTTGAGCAGTAGGAGGAGGAGTATGGAACAGGCAGCACCCTCAAATCTTCAGAAGTATGAGATGAACCCCAAAAACTTGGAAAGGTGGATCTCACACGTACCGACACAGACTATCACGCAATTTAATTGATCCCCAAAGGTTTTAATTGAATAGCGGAATAGAAAATATGATCAAAAAGAAAGTGTATGTATCTCACACGTACACCACCACACTAGGCCCCAATTACTATTGTTTGTACCCCTAAAAGGATGGTTGAGCAGTAGGAGGAGGAGTATGGAACAGACAGCACTCTCAAATCTTCAGAAGTATGAGATGAACCCCAAAAACTTGGAAAGGTGGACCTCACACGTACCGACACAGACTATCACGCAATTTAATTGATCCCCAAAGGTTTTAATTGAATAGCGGAATAGAAAATATGATCAAAAAGAAAGTGTATGTATCTCACACGTACACCACCACACTAGGCCCCAATTACTATTGTTTGTACCCCTAAAAGGATGGTTGAGGAGTAGGAGGAGGAGTATGGAACAGGCAGCACCCTCAAATCTTCAGAAGTATGAGATGAACCCCAAAAACTTGGAAAGGTGGATCTCACACGTACCGACACAGACTATCACGCAATTTAATTGATCCCCAAAGGTTTTAATTGAATAGCGGAATAGAAAATATGATCAAAAAGAAAGTGTATGTATCTCACACGTACACCACCACACTAGGCCCCAATTACTATTGTTTGTACCCCTAAAAGGATGGTTGAGCAGTAGGAGGAGGAGTATGGAACAGGCAGCACCCTCAAATCTTCAGAAGTATGAGATTGTGTTCACTGTACCCCACAAAGATTGTGTTCACTGCACCCCACAAAGATTGTGTTCACTGCACCTCAAAAAGGATTTTGTTCACTGCACCCCACAAAGATTGTGTTCACTGCACCCTAAAAGGATTTTGTTCACTGCACCCCAAAAAGATTGTGTTCACTGTACCCCCCAAAGATTGTGTTCACTGCACCCCACAAATATTCTGTTCCCTGTACCCCATATGATTGTGTTCACTGCACCCCACAAAGGATTTTGTTCACTGCACCCCAAAAAGATTGTGTTCACTGCACTCCAAAAAGGATGTTGTTCACTGCACCCCAAAAAGGATTTTGTTCACTGCACCCCAAAAAGATTGTGTTCACTGCACCCCACAAAGATTGTGTTCACTGCACCCCACAAAGGATTTTGTTCACTGCACCCCAAAAAGATTGTGTTCACTGCACCCCAAAAAGGATGTTGTTCACTGCACCCCAAAAAGGATTTTGTTCACTGCACCCCAAAAAGATTGTGTTCACTGCACCCCACAAAGATTGTGTTCACTGCACCCCACAAAGGATTTTGTTCACTGCACCCCAAAAAGATTGTGTTCACTGTACCCCCCAAAGATTGTGTTCACTGCACCCCACAAAGGATTTTGTTCACTGCACCCCAAAAAGATTGTGTTCACTGTACCCCCCAAAGATTGTGTTCACTGCACCCCACAAAGATTCTGTTCACTGTACCCCACAAAGATTGTGTTCACTGCACCCCACAAAGGATTTTGTTCACTGCACCCCAAAAAGATTGTGTTCACTGCACCCCAAAAAGGATTTTGTTCACTGCACCCCAAAAAGGATGTTGTTCACTGCACCCCAAAAAGGATTTTGTTCACTGCACCCCAAAAAGATTGTGTTCACTGCACCCCACAAAGATTGTGTTCACTGCACCCCACAAAGGATTTTGTTCACTGCACCCCAAAAAGATTGTGTTCACTGCACCCCAAAAAGGATTTTGTTCACTGCACCCCAAAAAGGATGTTGTTCACTGCATCCCAAAAAGGATTTTGTTCACTCCACCCCAAAAAGATTGTGTTCACTGCACCCCACAAAGATTGTGTTCACTGCACCCCAAAAAGGATTTTGTTCACTGCACCCCAAAAAGATTGTGTTCACTGTACCCCCCAAAGATTGTGTTCACTGCACCCCACAAAGATTCTGTTCACTGTACCCCACAAAGATTGTGTTCACTGCACCCCACAAAGGATTTTGTTCACTGCACCCCAAAAAGATTGTGTTCACTGCACCCCAAAAAGGATTTTGTTCACTGCACCCCAAAAAGGATGTTGTTCACTGCACCCCAAAAAGGATTTTGTTCACTGCACCCCAAAAAGATTGTGTTCACTGCACCCCACAAAGATTGTGTTCACTGCACCCCATAAAAGGATTTTGTTCACTGCACCCCAAAAAGATTGTGTTCACTGCACCCCAAAAAGGATTTTGTTCACTGCACCCCAAAAAGGATGTTGTTCACTGCACCCCAAAAAGGATTTTGTTCACTCCACCCCAAAAAGATTGTGTTCACTGCACCCCACAAAGATTGTGTTCACTGCACCCCAAAAAGGATTTTGTTCACTGCACCCCAAAAAGATTGTGTTCACTGCACCCCACAAAGATTGTGTTCACTGCCCCCTAAAAAGGATGTTGTTCACTGCACCCCAAAAAGATTGTGTTCACTGCACCCCACAAAGATTGTGTTCACTGCACCCCACAAAGGATTTTGTTCACTGCACCCCAAAAAGATTGTTTTCACTGCACCCCAAAAAGGATGTTGTTCACTGCACCCCAAAAAGGATTTTGTTCACTGCACCCCAAAAAGATTTTGTTCACTGCACCCAAAAAAGGATGTTGTTCACTGCACCCCAAAAAGATTGTGTTCACTGCAGCCCAAAAAGATTGTGTTCACTGCAGCTCACACACAGAAAAATGGATGTGGATCACTGACACCTGCCTATCTCCTATCCCACACCACACAGCAATATCGATTGTAGTTTGTAGAACACAGTTTCCCTAAAATTCAGCAGCAGCAGCCTCTCCCTAACAGGATTGAGAAGAGATCGTAGATCGGGACTAAGTGCAGACCCCACCCCACACAGCAATATCGATTGTAGTTTGTAGAACACTCTGACCCTAAAATTCAGCAGCAGCCTCTCCCTAACAGGATTGAGAAGAGATCGTAAATCAGGATTGAGTGCAGACCCCACCCCCACACAGCAATATCGATTGTAGTTTGTAGAAGACACTGACCCTATAATTCAGCAGACTCTATCCCTAAAATGCCTACAACTCGCCCTGCCTAAACACTCCGACCTGTCCCTCAATTCTATCCGGACACAAATGTTTTTTTCCTGCCTGTCTTTCCCTAATCAGCAGCCAGCACGTTGATGTGTGCTCTGTCCCTGATCTAAGCAGCAGAATGAAGACGCTGCGGCTGCCTGGAACTTATAAAGACTTGGTCACATGCTTCAGACGGCCAATCACAGCTACTGAGACATTTGCAGGCATGGCTGGGATGGCTTAAGGCACACCAGTTAAAGGATTGTTGATTGGCTGTTGAAAGCCCGCCATGAAAAGAGCGCCAAAGCATGCAAAACCCGGAAATAAAACGACCGAACACGGATTTTTACCCGAACATACAGTAATGTGTCCGTGTCCGTGTTCGGGTACAAAAAATCCAATTATTCGGTACGAACATGAATAATACAGTCCGTGTTCGCTCAACACTATTAAGCAATAAACTTTTTATATGTATATTTTTGTACAGTCCTCCTTGATACAGATAAAATCTGACATTTTTCCCTCATATTTTTTCTTCCCTTTTATCCCTCTCCTTTTTCTTTGCATTTGCAGCAACAGATGAGAATAAAAAGTGAGCATTTTTTAATCACCCCTGTCAGTGATACAGCTTATCATTTTCACTTCTTCTAGACAGCTTGTCATACATGTAAATGTAGAGAGAATAAAACAAAGGCGTGTGATATAAAAAAAAAATTCGGAATCCATCTCCTGAACATTATCATTATACATATTCCATAGTGTTATCAGAATATAATATCTTGATTCTACAGATGTCTTTAAGCAACTGAGTTTGACAACTGAATAAACCGTGAATGAATAGAAAAGATCACATCCTATTATGATGGCTTCTATTGAATACAACACTAAGTAAGTAATGTAATAGCTATAAACACACGTCTACAATTCCCAAGATGCCACGGCGATACTTCACATTAAAAATAAAAAAGAAGTTATGTCTATTTTGTTTAAAAATAAAATAAAAAAAAAATAGGATCAGAAGAACAGAGAAAATAACTGAACCAAGATGAAGCAAGGGCGAGGGACTTTATAAATCTGACAGCAAATCTGACAGTGTAAGGGCTTGTGCACACTTGTGGGAGCCCTTTGAAGAGTGATCTGGGTTGGGTTGCTTTTCAGAGGGTTTATGACAGGTGGTGAGGAGATATTATGTCACCTCCTTACCACCTGTTTTAACTCCTCAAAGCCCGCACCACCATGCTGCAACCACACGTCACACCACAACCATGTGCACTGCTAAGCATTGCGGCTGCAGGATGTGTATACTGATAGAGGTAAAAATGCTGCTCAACTGCCTGTTTACCAAGCAATGCTACAGACATGCCCTGGGGGCAGCATATGCTGGAGAATAATGTGAATAATGTGATAGCATGAGCAGGAGAGACCTGCAAAGGATATGACAGTGAGCATTATGTGCAGGAAAGGAGTGCAGAGGGTATGACAGTGGGCACTTTGTAAAGGAAAGAAATGCAGAGGGTATGACAGAGTGCAGTATGTGCAGGAAAGGAGTGCAGAGGGTATGACAGTGGGCAGTATGTAAAGGAAAGGAGTGCAAAGGGTATGACAGTGGGAAGTACTGTATGTACAGGAAAGGAGTGCAGAGGGTATGACAGTGGGCAGTATGTGCAGGAAAGGAGTGCAGAGGGTATGACATTGGGCAGTATGTACAGGAAAGGAGTACAAAGGGTATGACAGTGTGCAGTATGTACAGGAAAGGAGTGCAGAGGGCATGACAGTGGGCAGTATGTGCAGGAAAGGAGTGCAGAGGGTATGACAGTGGGCAGCATGTACAGAAGAGTTGAAGCGGTTATAGCTGCAAAGGGTGGGCCAACTCAATATTGAACTCTACAGACTAAGACTGGGATGCCACTAAAATTCATGTGCGTGTGAAGACAGGTATCTATCTATCTATCTATCTATCTATCTATCTATCTATCTATCTATCTATCTATCTATCTATCTATCTATCTATATATCTATCTATCTATCTATCTATCTATCTATCTATCTATCTATCTATCTATCTATCTATCTATCTATCTATCTATCTATCTATCTATCTATCTATCTATCTATCTATCTATCTATCTATCTATCTATCTATCTATCTATCTATCTATCTATACACATATACATACACACACACACACACACGTTTTGTCTTGCATTTGTATTTTCAACTGAATGGGTTGTTTTACAATGAAAGGGTCACATATACTTTAAGCCCTTGAAGATTAAGCCTTTATCTGACACTTGTTGCTTACAAGTTAAAATCAGTATTTTTTGCTAAAAAATTACTTAGAACCCCTAAACATAATATATATATATATATATATATATATATATATATATATTAGCAGAGACCCTAGAGAATAAAATGGCATTTGTTTATTTTAATGTGACACTGTATTTGCGCAGCGGTCTTTCAATCACAAATTTTTGGGGAAAAAATGCACTTTCATGAATTAAAAAAAAAAACAAGAGAGTAAAGTTATCCCAATTAGTATAAAGTGAAAGATGATGTTAAGCCGAGTAAATAAATACCTAACATGTTATGCTTTAAAATTGCAAATACTTGTGGAATGGCGACAAACTACAGTACTTAAAAATCTCCACAAGCGACGCTTTAAAAAATGTTAATGGTTACCTGTTTAGAGTTACAGAGGAGATCTAGTACTAGAATTATGAACAATATAGGCTATTTGGGACTTTAAGTGAGACACCAGCAGGTAATGCCCAGCGTCTGTAATGTTCCGGTACCTATGGTACCCTTGTTCCTATATTTCTCCTCTCTTTGCGTCCCATCTTGTATATACAAAGGACGCATACACCTTTAAGACCGGATGACATCACTGCCGAGCGCCGCTATGAGCGGCTATTTCAATCGCCGGTTTGCTCTCACTCATCGCTCGTTCAAACCCACATGTTCATCGCACCTACGCCTGAGAAGTCGGAGCTGCAGACATACCTTCCTTGCTGAACTAAGCCGGAAACCTCGCTGGTGATCCGTATCCCGCTACGGGATCACCCCTCTCCTCTGGACATTGTATTTCCTAACCTATCTAAGTGATAAGTACCCCGCAGGGGATTCTTACTAACCAATCTCCTACTGTCATCTACTGCAATTACCAAGACTATCTGTATCTATCTATTCACTATCATCTGCATAAGACTGTTAGCTCTTGGGACTACCTTGAACTATCCTTGCACTAGGTTACTCTGTCTAAAGTATACTCCATCTGTGTCCTCTTACCATCTGCACTATACTTGACATCAGAACCTATCTGCTTACCATCACCTGCAACTCTCCTATACTACTTCTAGTGCTCACCATACAATAGCCTGTCTCTCATCTATATATCCTCATATACTCTGTCCCTCCATTAAACATCTATTAATATATATAGTATATAACAGGCTGTACACGGTGATGAAGTCCTGAGAGTTGGATATGTTGTTCAACACATTCTCTACAAGGCTACTGAGTGTAATAATTCAGCAGCTGTAAATCCATCCGCAAACAAAAACGCATGAACGTTACAGATTGAACGAGCCTTTAAAAAAAATATGGATTCAGCAGAATTATCCACTCATGTAATACAATTAAAACAACAAGTAGATGCATTGGTCCATGCACTTACAGAGGTAAAAAAATGACAATCAAACCTTGAGACAGCAGCTTGGCCGTCTCACACAGCCTCCTGCTGCTCAGCCCCGTGAGCCTAAGATAAACCCTCCTATAGTGTTTTCTGGTGATCGGAGCAAATTCCGTGAATTTAAAAACGCATGTCAATTGTTTTTTTTGTTAAAACCTCTAACCTACACCACTGACCAAATTAAGGTTTGTACCATCATCTCCTATTTAACGGGTGAACCCCGGGCCTGGGCAGATGCTCTCTTTGAAAAGGATGATCCACTCCTTAATTCTTATCCCTTATTTGTAGCACAACTTGCTACTTTATATGAAGACCCCAACAAGCAGAGTACCGCTGACGCCCAGTTACGGGCCCTAAAACAAGGAAGGAGACCTGTTGAGGATTTCGTGGCGAATTTTAAAAGATGGTCCCCTGATTCAGGGTGGAACGACACATCTTTGCGAACGCAGTTTAGACTCGGCCTATCTGAGGCCGTTAAAGACGAGCTCGCCCGAGCGGATTTACCTGGCACTCTAGAGGGACTGATCCAGACCAGTATCAATATTGACAGACGACTACGAGAAAGAAAGGCTGAGAAGATGGGCTCACCATTTTCCAGTCCTTCTCGGATGTTGCCTGCTGACCCTACTTCTATGGAAGTAGGAATGATACGTCCACCTCTGACCCTTTCTGAACGTGCCAGGAGGAAAACCGAACATCTTTGCATGTACTGCGCATCCCCGAATCATCTGGTAAACGACTGTCCTCTTGTCCGCAGAAAAGAGGGTGAGTGTTCAAATGTCTTGCTAGGGGGACTCACAACTTCCTTTCCTAAACCTTATCTTTTTGTTCAATTAACATTGCAGTGGGACCAAACTAGGATCACCACCAAGGCTATGATTGACACAGTTAAAATCAAGGGGGGAATCCTGCGCTTAATGGTAGAGGAGTTCAATATAGTGAAATGACATAAGCAAATGACATAAGCAAATAGCAGCTAGAACACTGGAATCATAGCAATCCCATTCAGTATATATATCAAGTAGTGCAGCGCTATGAACAACAAAATAAATTGTGCTTAAAAAAGGATAAACAAATGCAATATGGTGACATAATATGCATCAAAAACGTGAGTCCATTCAGCACATGGAGATATAAAGAGTCCACTTAAAGAATGAAGATCCCAAGATGTGGAAAACAGAATGGAAAACAGGCACCCGTGCAGATAGACAAGGTGGCAGCTTACCACAATGCGTGGGCCTCCAAGTTAATGGAAAGGCCACTGAAAGTATAAGATGTTAGCTCTTATGGGCTGGACTCTCTCCTCTGCACGAACAGACCAGGTTTGCACTTCAGTTATCCTCCGCCTATTCATAGATCCAGGAATGACTCCGGAGTATATGGCAATATGTGGAGGAATGAAGATAACATAGTGTACTCCCGTATGGTAAAAAATGCAGCTTTATTACAAGTTCTACTTACAAGAGGATGAATATGCACAAGCGACTGGATATAAAAAGCGGCGTCCCGCTATGGTAAGCATGCAGCCGGCGTCCTGGGGGCGTGACAAGTGCGATGTCTGGAACCTCCCGACCGGTTTCGTCAGAGTGACGTCGTCAGGGGCGTGGTTACCGGACATCGCGGGCACGCCTCACATATTCCCCTATACAGTAATTACATCCGGAACTTCGTCCAATCACGGACGAGAAAGGGCTGAAGTGACGCACCCAATGTCTGGCCATTGAGGGCGGAAGTGTCCGGAGACACAACAGCGATCAAGGAGGACACAAAACTCAGATCAAATGAGTAATCCGCCATCCTCAATATACTGAAAATATAAAAACAAGGGCTACTACCACTTGCGCGGTAATAAAAATTATGAAAAAATAAACATGTACGGATAAAAAACGGGACTCTATAAAAATACCACCGATATAAGAAAAACGCCATCTGGTGGCCAAACAAAGTATTGTCCCGGGAGAGATGTTAGAAAAAAGAGACCAGGCCAGAAAACGAATTGCAGCACTTTTCCCTTTAACATACAATCCATCTAAATGATATAACAGTAATCTCTAACAAATCGATAAAGGACCATAAAAGATTAAATACCACTTACTGATAAATGGAAACAATGAACAATGAATAAAAAAATATAAAATTCGGTAATAGTGTACATATAATAATGAAAGGGAAAAACGTGGCTTTACCTTTCCTGTCTTTGGCAACACTAACTGTTATTAATGAAACAGTTAATGTCCCATTCGACATTAAGGCCATGAGGTACATAGGTTTTCAAAATATAAATCCATCGCGTCTCGGCGCGAGATAATTCCTTTTTGCGTTCGCCCCTCGCCAATTAGGAGTAAACTTGTCAAAAGCCACAAACAACGTGTTTCTGGGGTCATTGTGTCGACAGTGGTCAAAATGTTTTGACACACTGTGGCCAGGGAACCCTTTACGAATATTTGCCACGTGTTCTCCCATGCGAATTTGCATATTCCTCAGGGTTCGTCCGATGTACTGCTTCCCACATTTACATTGAAGTAAATACACAACATTTTGTGTTGAGCATGTGATGAAGGATTTTATCGGATATTCTCTCCCGGTGACATGGGACCTAATTTTCTCAATCTTTCTACCTTTAAAAACATTTAAGGCGCAAATATTGCATCTCTTGCAGGGATAAAACCCTTTTAGTTCGGGTAGAAACATGGGCCTCTCTGGTTTTTCAATGACATTGTGGGCCACCTGGTGTCGTAGTGATGGAGCACCTCTAAAAATAACATTAGGTCGGTCTGGGAGAGCCGGACCCAATACTCTGTCATTCTTAATAACTGACCAGTGTTTCAGCATAATTTTCTTAACCTCATAGTGCTGTAAGCTAAAAGAGGTGATAAAACAATTTTTAAATGGTTGACAGTCATTGTTTCTAATGCGTGGGGCTAATAGGTCAGGTCTATTCATATCAGCTACTTCCCTGATGGTCTTATCCAGGGAGTCAGCATGATAGCCCTTGTCCAAAAATTTACTTTTGAGTTGTGAGGCCTGTGTGAGAAAAGTATCGAGATGGGTACAATTCCGCCGTAGCCTCATAAACTGTCCCTTAGGGACAGCTTGTAACCGTGATTTATGGTGACAGCTGTCAACTGGGATGAAGCTATTACGGTCGGTTTGTTTGAAGAAGGTGGAGGTGACCAACCTGTCCTCTTCAACTACCAGGTTAAGATCCAGAAAGTTGACACTGTTTGTACTACTGGTACAGTTAAGTTTAATGCCTCTATTGTTCTCGTTTAAGGTAGACATGAATCGGTCAAGGGAACATTGATCTCCATCCCATAGGAGGAGGATGTCGTCTATGTACCTACGCCACAGCACCAGCTGGGGCGGCCGGTCCCTATAGACGACATCCTCCTCCCACCTGGCCATAAACAAATTGGCCAGGCTGGGGGCAAATTTTGCCCCCATAGCCACACCACGACATTGTAAGAAATACGTATTATTGAACCAGAAAAAATTGTGAGTCATTGCAAAGTTCAAGATCTCAAGAATGAACTCAATCTGTGCTCTATCTAAACCACTGAGAGTGTTCAAATAGTATTGTACTGCCTCATATCCTAATTGGTGCGGTATGATCGTGTACAGGGACATGACGTCCGCTGTAGCCACGATCATGCCTTCCTTCCATGTGATATCTTTAATGATATTGAGGACATGTGTTGTATCCTTAAGGTAGGAGGGCATCTGCGATACCAATGGTTGGAGGAAAGAGTCCACGTATCTTCCGACACGGGAACAAAGGGAGTCTATCCCGCTGATAATAGGGCGGCCGGGAGGTTTCATAGGATTTTTATGTACTTTTGGAAGGAAGTACATAACCGGCAGGCGGGGAGCCAGAGGTACTAAGAATAATTTCTCCTTCTCCTTCAAGATGCCTTTATCAAAGGCTTGGTTTACAAGAACCTGAAGCTCTTTTTTGTATTTAATTGTTGGGTTCCTATTAAGGATTTGATAAGTGTCCCTATCACTCAAAATGTTATTCATCTCAAGGACATAGTCATCCTTGTCGAGCACGACAATACCACCGCCTTTGTCGGCCGGGCGGATGACTATGTCCTTGTGTTTACACAATGTTTGCAACCCAATTTGTAAAGAGTTGTTGGTTGGTGGCTTTTTTATTTTAATCCTTTCAAGGTCTCCCAGCACCAGTTCCTTGAAGACCTGTACAGAGGAGGAGACCTTACCGCGTGGATTAAAAAGGGAGGCGTTGGCCAGGGTGGTATGAGTATATTTACTACCATTATTTGATGTTGTTCTGGGGTTAGACAATATATGTCTTTGTATATTCAACTTCCTGATGTATTTTTGGACATCAATAAAGGTGTCAAACTTATTGAGTGTCCTAGGAGGTGCAAACTTTAACCCGCGGTTTAGCACGGATTGTTCCTCTTTTGTAAAAGAGGCTTTAGAAAGGTTGAATATACCCCCATCATTTAGAGTCGCCTTCTTTTTTGCCCTCGCCTTCCGCCCCCCTCTGGTCCCTCTCTTAGTTCGGTGTCCCTCTGGGTATTTTGATTGCCCCTGGGTCTGTTCGTGCAGAGGAGAGAGTCCAGCCCATAAGAGCTAACATCTTATACTTTCAGTGGCCTTTCCATTAACTTGGAGGCCCACGCATTGTGGTAAGCTGCCACCTTGTCTATCTGCACGGGTGCCTGTTTTCCATTCTGTTTTCCACATCTTGGGATCTTCATTCTTTAAGTGGACTCTTTATATCTCCATGTGCTGAATGGACTCACGTTTTTGATGCATATTATGTCACCATATTGCATTTGTTTATCCTTTTTTAAGCACAATTTATTTTGTTGTTCATAGCGCTGCACTACTTGATATATATGATTGACACAGGATCTTGTGGAAACTACATTGACATTTGTTTTGTCTCCCTTAATAAAATACCTATTGTTTCAAAACCCAAACCTGTCTCCGTTAGTTTTATTAACGGTACACCTTTATCCTCTGGTCCTATCACCAGTCAGACACAGGCACTTCTTGTAACTGCTGACGAGTCTCGTGTGGAGACCACCACCTTTGATGTATTAACTTCGCCACATTTTCCAATCATTTTGGGACTTCCCTGGTTACACATACATCAACCAATCATCGATTGGAAAACAAGAACGTTAGCCTTCTCTTCTCACTATTGCGAGACGACGTGTAACCTCCCCACACATGATAGGATCCTGTCTATACTGCCAGATGACATTATTCCTAAGTGTTATCGAGATTTATCGGAGGTTTTCCTCGAGAAAAACGCTCAAATGCTACCTCCTCATAGGGACTATGATTGTTGTATCGA
The DNA here is from genome assembly GCF_965119305.1 of Pelophylax lessonae. NCBI lineage: Eukaryota > Metazoa > Chordata > Amphibia > Anura > Ranidae > Pelophylax > Pelophylax lessonae. Next base: position 684,299,951 of record NC_138769.1, on the reverse strand, counting down.
TCTGCTCCCTAATAGCAAGTTGCCTTACGGACATGTATATCCTCTCTCACAGGATGAACTCTCTCACCTTAAAGAGTATCTGGATGAAAACTTGGCAAAAGGATTCATCCGACCTTCTACTTCCTCCACTGCTGCTGGGCTTTTCTTTGTCCGCAATAAGGACTCTAGCCTTAGGCCTATCATTGATTTCAGACAATTAAATGCCATCACAATAAAGGATCGTTATCCTTTACCTCTTATTCCTGAACTTATCGAACAGGTGCGTGGGGCTTCTTTCTTTTCAAAATTGGACCTAAAAGGGTCATACAATTTAATTCAAATCCGTAAAGGGGATGAATGGAAGACGGCATTCAGAACCAGATACGGACTGTTTGAGTACCTTGTAATGCCATTTGGACTATGTAATGCCCCCGCAGCCTTCCAACGTTTTATAAACGAGATATTCCGAGACTTGCTTGATGTTTGTGTGGTAGTTTATTTGGACGATATACTTATTTATTCTCATTCCTTACCTGAGCACATAAAACATGTGAGACTTGTGTTGTCAAGACTACTTGCACATAACTTATATGTTAAATCAAAGAAATGTCTCTTTCATAAAGAGGAGGTACTATTCCTAGGATATATTATATCTAAAAGTGGAATCAAAATGGACATGAGCAAAATATCCTGCATTCTGGATTGGCCTGTGCCAACCACTTGCAAAGCATTACAAAGGTTCCTAGGATTCTCTAATTACTATAGGAAATTCATTAAAAACTTCTCTGCGATTGTGAAACCTCTCACACAACTTACAAGCACGAAGAGACCATTTAATTGGTCAAAGGAAGCAAATGGAGCATTCTCTCTGCTGAAATCAAGCTTTACTACTGCCCCCATACTATGCCATCCAGACCCATCCCTTCAATACATCTTGGAGGTAGATGTGTCTAATATGGCAGTAGGAGCAGTTCTCTCACAACGACCAACAAACACCTCACCTCTTCACCCAGTTGCTTTCTTTTCAAAGTCATTAAGTAGCCCCGAGGTGAACTACCCAGTAGGTGAGAAGGAGTTATTAGCCATAAAACTGGCATTAGAGAATTGGAGACATCTACTTGAGGGCACTCAATTGCCAATTCTGATATATACTGATCACAAAAACCTCCAATACCTTCAGACTAATAGAACTCTTTCCCACCGGCAGGTACGGTGGTCGTTATTCTTTCTGAGATTTAATTTTTTAGTAACTTACAAGCCCGCAGACAAAAATAAAAAAGCGGATGCACTCTCACGACTAGCCGAGAAAGATTGCACTGAGGTTCCCTCAGTTCCTATAATACCACTTGAACGTATTATCGGAGTCGTTCGCTCACTGAAGGAGGAGATTTTGCACAGCATAGGGTTGGATTCACCTCCACCACAACTAACTACTGACGCAGAAGGCTTCCTCTACTACAACGATAAATTATACATACCCCCTACTATGCGAACCAAGATCTTAGAATTGTCGCATGATGTACCTATGGCAGGACATATGGGTATGACTAAAACTCTCAATCTACTCACTAGGCAATTTTGGTGGCCAGACATGAAGACAACCGTAAAAAAGTTCGTTTCATCTTGTGATATCTGTGCAAGGTCTAAAATTGACAACACGAAACCATCAGGATTACTTTGTAGTTTACCGATACCCCAGGTTCCGTGGGAAGTGGTATCCTTGGATTTCATAGTGGAACTACCACCTTCCAAAGGATTCAACACCATCTTGGTATCAGTGGACCATCTGACCAAGATGGCACATTTCACCCCTATCCGAAAACTACCTTCATCCAAACAAACAGCAGAATTACTTGTGAAACATGTCTTTAAGTTACATGGTATTCCAAAAACACTGCTGTCTGAACGTGGTTCACAATTCATCTCAAAATTTTGGCTAGCTCTATGTCAGATACTGCGAATAGAGCGTAACCTTACTTCTGCCTACCACCCTCAGACCAACGGACAGACAGAGAGAGTTAACCAGTGCATTGAACAGTACCTGCGTTGCTATACTTCGTATCTATAGGACGATTGGGCAGATCTCCTCCCACTGGCGGAATTCGCCTATAACAACGCTACTCATAGCACTACTAAGCAAAGTCCGTTTTACCTGAATTATATGAATATATATATATGAAATATGCCATTGGGGATCTTGTTTGGCTTTCTACAAAAAATCTGAGACTAAAGATCCCTAGTAAAAAACTTGGACCTCTATTTTTGGGACCTTTTCCAATAGAGAAGCTTATTGGAAAAGCTGCAGTACAACTCACATTGCCAGTAGACCTCAAGATACATCCTGTCTTCCATGTGTCTCTACTGAAGCCCCATGTTCCTAACCAAGGAATAAGGCCTACTATCTCACCTCCACCTCCTGTACAAGTGGAGGGTGGAGAAGAATTTGAGATAAAAGAAATTTTGGATTCCCGTTTCAATAGAAGAAGACTCCAGTATCTTGTACGATGGAAGAATTATGGGCCCCAAGATGACACCTGGCTGGATACCTCCGATATCCATGCCCCTAGACTGATTCGCAATTTCCACTCGAAATATCCGGAAAAACCAGCTCTAGAGGCCTTCCGGAGCCGGCCTTAAGGGGGGGGGTACTGTAATGTTCCGGTACCTATGGTACCCTTGTTCCTATATTTCTCCTCTCTTTGCTTCCCATCTTGTATATACAAAGGACGCATACACCTTTAAGACCGGATGACATCACTGCCGAGCGCCGCTATATCGCCGGTTTGCTCTCACTCATCGCTCGTTCAAACCCACATGTTCATCGCACCTACGCCTGAGAAGTCGGAGCTGCAGACATACCTTCCTTGCTGAACTAAGCCGGAAACCTCGCTGGTGATCCGTATCCCGCTACGGGATCACCCCTCTCCTCTGGACATTGTATTTCCTAACCTATCCTAAGTGATAAGTACCCCGCAGGGGATTCTTACTAACCAATCTCCTACTGTCATCTGCTGCAATTACCAAGACTATCTGTATCTATCTATTCACTATCATCTGCATAAGACTGTTAGCTCTTGGGACTACCTTGAACTATCCTTGCACTAGGTTACTCTGTCTAAAGTATACTCCATCTGTGTCCTCTTACCATCTGCACTATACTTGACATCAGAACCTATCTGCTTACCATCACCTGCAACTCTCCTATACTACTTCTAGTGCTCACCATACAATAGCCTGTCTCTCATCTATATATCCTCATATACTCTGTCCCTCCATTAAACATCTATTAATATATATAGTATATAACAGGCTGTACACGGTGATGAAGTCCTGAGAGTTGGATATGTTGTTCAACACATTCTCTACAAGGCTACTGAGTGTAATAATTCTGCAGCTGTAAATCCATCCGCAAACAAAAACGCATGAACGTTACAGCGTCTCCATCCCTGTATCAGAAAAACTGAAAATTGAAAGGATTTAAAGAGGTGCATGGAAGTCAGCCAGCCCCCAGTCTGATGTACTCACCCTCCAGTCTGCCAACCAACCAAGTAGACCTGTCTCATGATATAAATAAAGAACAGGGGTTTAGTTAACACGCATTTGCAAACGCAAGTGTAAGCTGCAAGGCCTCTACACGGCACCCTGTGTTACTTGCAGTCCTAACACTGACTATTTTGAGTGTCTCCACAATGGAAGCACATGGCTGCTAATGGATAGATGGGAGACAGGTGGGGGGGTGATAGCCCAAACCTCCCCCAACCCACCCCCATCCATGACTGGTCTAATATATAACAGCTCTAATAGCTGTGTTGTAGCGATGTGACAAAACTGAAAACGACCAGCTGAGAATCATACACCTCCATCCCCTTGGTGGATACAGTATAAAACACAGATTTGGGACTTTATATGAGGCAATTGGCCTGTAAAGCACAACGCCTCCATCCCTAATTTCATAAAATATTTGGGACTTTAAATGACACACAAGCAGGTCATGCTTTTGGTCTCCATCCCTGTATATGAAAAAACTGAGGTCAAATCAGACTGCATCCACCAAAAACGCACACAAATTGCATGCTGGAACTTTAAATGAGGCACCAGCCTGTAGGCACAGTGCCTCCATCCCTGGTTACATGAACAATATAGGCTATGTGGAGACACTCAAAATAGTCAGTGTTAGGACTGCAAGTAACACAGGGTGCCGTGTAGTGGCCTTGCAGCTTACACATGCGTTTGTAAATGCGTGTCAACTAAACCCCTGTTCTTTATTTATATCATGAGACAGGTCTACTTGGTTGGTGGCAGACTGGAGGGTGAGTACATCAGACTGGGGGCTGGCTGGCTTCCATGCACCTCTTTTAATCCTTTCAACTTTCAGTTTTTTTAGTACTAGAATTATTGCTCTCTGAAAGCTGAAAATTTGCCTGGGCAGGAAAGGGGTGAAAGTGGCCAATATTGAAGTGGTTAAGGTGTAAATTGGAAAGCTCTGCCTGCCAATAACCTTTCAATCTAATTCCTGTTTGCTCAGTCCTGAAAATGAACAGAATAAAATGGAACATCATGTTTCATGAAAATTGTAATCTGCCTAATATCTGCTTTTCACTATCTCCATTCTGTCATCCATTATGATCCATTTTCATCAAGCTTATTAAAACTGTAGACTAAACATAAAAAAATGGATGACTGGCTGCACACTCCGGAAGGATGCCAAAATCTTTATTGTAGTGATCAATAAATAAAAAGCATATACCTGTACAGCACAACAAGAACCAGAACATAAAAATTCGAAAGCATTTCATACATTAGATGCATTGTAGTCTGAGATCTGTTCTTAAATCTGTTATTTATCTATTAATAATAACATTGGGAAGTGTAGTGGGCACAGTATATATCCTCCACTTTTTTTTAGCAAGAATAGGTATATAGAGAAAGACATTTATAGTAATTTTATATTCTGGTAGCTGTATGTGATTAATACCTGTAATGGAAATGACTTTTATTTCATAGACCTTATTTATATTTTTTCCATCTGTACATGCAGACCGCATTGTCCAACAGAATTAACAGTTACAGGGGTTGGAGCAACCCACATTACACAGCTGGGAGTGCTTACAATGATCAGCTTCTAATTATATGGTTTAAATTATTTTTCTAAAAAAATTGCTGTAATTGCCTAAAAAGTATGAGAAATGCATATCCCTCTATAGTTTGTGCTTGCCACAATACCAACCACATAGAGGGGTTCATGCCTGCTCTGCTATTTTGATCACAGATGGGGGTAAAGGGCCAATCACAGCTGCCCTTTACCATTTGATCAGCTGTGCCCAGTCACTGCTGATATCTGCTGGTTATCAGCAGATCTTTCTTTACACGCTGTCCCAGCTTGAAGAAAGGAGAGTCGGTAAGCGGCAAGTCTGACAGGGCAAATTTACACTGATAATCAGGGCCCTGATCATCACTGTCCTGATTATCAGTGCAGCCCCATCAGTGCCCATCACAGTGCCCGGACAGCAAGAAGATCGGTAGGATGACAGCATACCTCCCAATCTGGGCAGGACTGTCCCGCTGTACAGAGGCTTTGTCCGGAATAATTCTGGTGATAAATGTTACCTTCTCAGAAGGACCTGCAGCAGTATTAACATTTAGAACAGCCAGGGATTGGCTAACAAACCAGCTGGGTGTGCACTATGCAGCCACAATGAGAGACTGCACCTGTCAAATTTATGCTGTGATGTCGGTAATGGGCGGGACTGCTACTCAGATCCGCCCCCTGTGTCAAGCAACACGTGCATAGGGAAGAAGGAGAAGGAAGATATGGCAGCCAGCAACAGAAAGGTATTTTAGAAAGGAAATCATGTGGAAGATGGGGAACCTTTGGGGAAGATGAGGACAGAGGAGAGGTGTGTGTGTTGCAGAGGTTGTAGCAGCTGGGAAGGTGCAGTACAGAGGCATTTACGTACATTCGCTACTATGTACAGCTTGGTATGGCAGTACTCCTGATTTTTAACATTGGCCTCAAAGGGAAATCTTGGTCACCTTGGTATAGCACTACTCCCGATTTTTAACATTGGCCTCAATGGAGAATCTTGGTCAACTTGGTATGGCACTGCTCCCTGTCTAACATTTGCATCTATAGGAAATCTTGGTCAGCTTAGTAAGGCACTACTCCCTATCTAGCACTCTCCTGAACGCTGTGCATATTGCACTCCAGAACCCTGCATTCTGTATCTAGCATTCTCCTGAACGTATTCCTGACCCCTGCACTCTGTACGGGCTGGGGAAGGGGTTGTGAATTTGTGGAGGGATTTGGGGGGTTGCGCTGTGAGGGGTGATTGGGAGGGATTTTTGCTAGGAAGAGGGATTGGGGGAGGGAGTGATAATATAATTTTGATATTTTCGGTGGAAGGGGGGGGGGGCCCTGTCAGGTAGGCTGTATGGGGCCCCAGGATTTCTAGTGGCAGCCCTGCCCATCAGTGCCACCTATCAGTGCCTATCAGTGCTGCCCATCAGTGCCAACTATCAGTGCCCACCAGTGCCGTCTCATTAGTGCCTATCAGTGTCCATCAGTGAAGATTATCAGTGCCCACCAGTGCCTCATCAGTATAAATCAGTAAGGAAGAAAAATTACTTATTTGCAAACTTTTATAACAGAAACTAAAAAAATGTTTTTTTTTTTTTTTCAAAACGTTTGGTCTTTTTTCATTTGTTTAGCAAAAAATAAAAAAAACTAGGCGGTAATTAAATACCACCAAAAGAATCTCTATCCGTCTCAAAAAAATGATAAAAATGTCATTTGGGTACAGTGTTGCAAGACCACGCAATTGTCATTCAAAGCGCAACAGCACTTAAAGCTGAAAATTGGCCTGGGCAGGAAAGGGGTGAAAGTGGCCGGTATTGAAGTGGTTAAAGTGTAAATTTGAAAGCTCTGCCTGCCAGTAACCTTTCAATCTAATTCCTTTTTGCTCAGTCCTGAGAATGAACAGAATAAAATGGAACATCATGTTTCTTTTATAGCACTGAAAATTCAAATCTGCTTCATACTTGCTTTTCACTACCTCCGTTCTGTCATCCATTATGATCCATTTCAATCAAGCTTATTAAAACTGTAGACTAAACATGGAAAAATAGATGACTGGCTGCACACTCCGGAAGGATGCCAAAATCTTTATTGTAGTGATTAACAAAAAAAAGAATATACCTGTACAGCACAACAAGCATCAAGACATAAAAATCATAACGCGTTTCATACAGATACATTGTAGTCTGAATTCTGTTATTTATCTATTAATAATAACATTGGAAAGTGTAGTGGGCACAGTATATATCCTCCACATTTTTTAGCAAGAATAGGTAGATAGAGAAAGACATTTAGAGTTATTTTGTATTCTGGTAGCTGTATGTGATTAATACCTGTAATGCAAATGACTTTTACTTCATATACCCTTTTATATTTTTTCCATCTGTACATGCAGACCGCATTGTCCAACAAAATTAACAGTTACAGGGGTTGGAGCAACCCACATTACACAGCTGGGAGTGCTTACAATGATCAGCTTCTAATTATATGGTTTAAATTATTTTTCTAAAACGAAATTGCTATAATTGCTTAAAAAGTATGAGAAATGCATATCCCTCTAAAGTTTCTGATTGCCACAATACAAACCACATAGAGTGGTTCATGCCTGCTCTGCTATTTGCATGAGTCACTTGTGACAATCTATGCGGACACCATAGGATCCCCGGAAACAGAGGGTAATTGACAGCCTCAGCTGTGCATGTTTCCCTAAGAGACTTAGTAGAGGAGGGTTTGTCCATTACCTCCACCCAAGTCTCAGATCACACTCAGCTCCCTGTTCAATGCTGTGCAATGTATGACATCAGATCCCTGCCCCCTGCTTGTTAGAGCTTAGAAATGTTGTGTAAAATGTGTGCATTAGGAGGCTCTAGAAAAGAGGGACCTGCAGATAAACAGGAGGCTTTACTTCATCTCTGTGTGTCACCTGAGGCTAGTCTGGGTATAAGTAAGGGTTTACAATCACTTTAATTAGATCTTTATGAACCCAAAAAATGAAGTCTAGGCAAGGGAGGACTGGGCCAGGGGCAGAGGGGCAATTGCCCCCTGGGCCACTCTGATGCCCTGTATAAAGGCTGCACCGCTACCCCTACAGACATGCCTAAAGGATTCCTGGTGAAGAGAAGTAAAATGTCCCTGCTGCTGACCTGCTGAGTGCAGGTTGAAGAAAAGGAAAGAGCGCAGGCCTCATCCCCCCTCCCCCCTTCCCCAGCATGGATGGTGTGAACTGTGTCTAAACAGAAGCTGTCCCAGCTCCCCCCAACCCCCCTTGCTGGCCAGGAACCCGGTTTCAGCCTGTGAGTAGAGAGTACCTGGAGCAGATCTTCAGCCTGGAGGGGTCAGGAGGAGGCCAGGAAGAGGGAGAGTGGGAGGGGGCCAAGGTGCTGCACCATGGGCCTCTGATTTGTACTTGCCCCCTGGGCCAAAAGTTGCCAGTCGGCCCCTGGGTATAGGTATGTCAATTTTTACATAACTACATTGGTCCAGCTTGGACCAATGGGAGATGTACCAGACTATGGCACAAAGGAGACTGGTATAACCTAAATAGTCCAAAATTTATGAACGAAGGCAGGAGTCTCCAAACAATAGGGCAGGAGTCTCTAAACCTTCTAATCAAGGGCCAGTTTACTGTTTTTCAGACTTTTGGAGAGTCGGACTGTTGCCAGTCTGAGTAGAAAATGCCCTGGTGTCAATGGAAGTAAACAACGCTCCATCATTCGTATCAGGGGAAAGAATAATGACCCATCATTGGTGTCAGTGGCAGGAATTATTCCCCACTTTTGGTGTCAGTCTGAGGAATACTGCCTCGTATTAGTGGAAAGAATATTGCCCCAAGGGCAGGATAAAGACAAGCAAAGGGCCGCATCTGGCCTCCAGGCCGCAGCTTGGAGACCACTGCTGTCAGGAACGCTTCCTGTGGACACTGAAGTACTGTCATGAATCTGCAACCTAAGGGTTAACCTAGTTTAGACTAATTTCATTAATTGGCAACAGGCTGCCTTATTTAAGCACCTCAGTAGCACAGTGTCTTTGTTGTCTGATCTGCAGCTTCTCCTGTGTTCCTGAACCTGAAACCTGTTTTATCCAGTTTGATTCCTGTTTGACTTCCTGGCTTGTCCCTTACCTCGCTTGTCTGCTGCCCGCCCTGACCTCGGCTTGTTTGTGACCACTCTTTTGTCTTATCCTTGTCTGTTTATTTGCCACCAGATCCGGACCTGTTCACCTCCTGGCAGGGCGACCCCGAGGACCGCGACCTGGTGCTATACACGCAGCAAAATCCATCCTCACCATCAGAGGCTCTGGTGAAGACCGGTTGGCACTTAGATTCTGCACCTCGGGTTAGCCTGCGTCTACTGCCTAGGTGACTCGTCTGTGCTCCATCCCTCGGTGAGCTAGAGGCTACCCTCTGCACGTCAGGCTCACCTCCAGAGTCCTGACAACTGCAATAGGGTCTTATTGAGTCCATCCACTAGGGCAAGCTTTTTCTTGAAGCAGAAGCTGGCTCTGGCATGTAAGAAACTGTACGGAACAAAAAAAGCTCCTTTAAGTGTAAACTCACTTTAAATTGTTTTAGGATAAAGGTAAGCAACTCACATGTAATAAAATATCAAAGGCTCATCAGTTAAAACCACTGGTAAAGTGATGTCCACTGGCTGAATCATAAAAGCTACAGGAAATGTGGACCACATTATGGACTGCAACGCCTGGCATGATGATGTCACCAGTCACGCCAAGCCAGGGTGCGTTCCAGCCCTTACTCCCAAATGTGGGATGACTGGCAGCCGGCTTCCTCGTTAGAGAACGGTTCACCTGGATTCCTATGGCATTTCGGATCCAGCCAGTGGCAATCACTTTACCAGTGGTTTTAACTGATTACCCTTTGATATTTTAATACATGTGAGTTTCTTAACTTTATCCTAATAAAATTTCAAGTGAGTCTACACTGTTCCTTACAGCTTGTGCCAATGTAAGTTTGGATGTGCCATACCTATGGAATCCCTGTGGAACCTGGAAACCATTGTAGAAGGCACTGCTGCTACTACAGTGATCTCCACTAGCTGCAATGTGAACACAGGAGGTCAATCGCTGGGCATGGGCACCATTCAAGTAAAACTTTGCAGTTTCTCAATCAATGTAAAGCGTTATTTGATTGAAGAATGTAAATAGGCCTGGCTGTGATGTCATAAATGCAAAAACACCAAATGTCCTTAAAATGGCATCCGTGACGACCCGGCATTCTCCTGTGTCTAGTAAGCAGCAGGGCAGTCACTTGGCATGGGAGCTGGAAGTTACTGTCAATCACTGAAGTAGCGATGCCTAATACAGCAATTTCCAGCTTCCAGGGAAATCCCACAGGTATGGCATATACCTTATTACATTGGTCCAAGTGGGTAAGCTGCTCACATGACAAACTAGCCAGGCAACAAAGTACTGTACAGTAATTTATGTATTATTTGGAGGTTAGGTCCGCCAATGCATCTGTATTTCTGCCCCTCCACATACAATATTTTAACAATTCGTACAGCTATTTGTATAATTATTTGTACAAAAATTCTCAGTACATTCGACAGCTTCCGGCACATCATTTGAGGGTCCATACACACTAGCTGGCTGAAAAAATGCCAGAACTGGCATAAAAAGTAGCATAAAAAATGCAATTTTCCGCAACATTTCCCTCTGCTCATTTTTCACTATAATCAATAAACATTTGGAAACACCGAACGCTCCTAAACACCGCATTTATGTGTGCTTATGCGCTTCAAGTGTAATTTCTGCCCAAAAGCTCCTCAAAAACTTAGTTCTGATATTTTTTTTTCTGCCAGAAAACACTTTTCTGCAAATATGCCTGTAAACTCATTTAAAGCGGAGGTAAACTGCGCCAATTTTTTTTTTTTTTTTTAGAAAAAAAACCCCTGCAAAGAAAAGGCATAATGTGCTAGTATGCATCGCATTCTAGCACATATATGAAATACTTTCCTTAGAATTAAACCCCTCATCTTCACCCAGTCTCCCTTCCGGGTTCCGATCCTCTGGCCTTTTGATTGGCTGCACCGCGATGATGTCACTCCCGCACATGCGCATGGGAGTCACAGACCGTGGCACGGAGCTCTGAAGGGGCAGCACAGGTATGCCGTCCCTTCAGAGCGCAGGGTGACCTCACTGGCTGCCTGAAGTGTGAATATCTCTTGAACTGTGAAGGTTTAGGTGATATTCCAGGGGCGTAACTACAGGGGTTGCAGGGGTTGCAATAGCAACTGGGCCCTATGCTCCAGGGGGCCTTTGCGGCTCTTCTGTACACCTGGATAGGAGGGGGGGTGGGGGGCAGCATGTAGAGAAATCACTGTCCTCCTTTTTCCTCCTGTAACTGCAGGAGGAAAATGGAGGAGATTGGTTTCTCTGTATGCTGCCCTCGCCACTCCTCCTATCCAGTTCACTTGTGTTCTGCTATCTCTGGGCCCCTGTGTGCTCCCATGGTCCTCCCCCTCCCCCCACTGTGCTGCCCCACCCCCCCCCCCCACTCTGTGCTGCCCTCCCCTCTCCTGCTGGCTGCTGCAGGGGATGTGTCACAATAGAAAACCAGGAAGAGGTGGTAAATATGTAATTCACCAGCTCCTTCCTTTTCTGAATGGACAGAGTCACAGTCAGTGACATTGTAAAAAATAAAATAAAATGATAAAAAATAATACAATTAAAATACCCAAAAAAAAAAACCTATGACACCAGTGGGGAACTTCCAGGATCGCAAAGGTCACATCCCACCACCATGGGGAGGCCCCAAGATGGCAGGAAGGGGGCCCACTGCAGAACTTGTAAAAGGGTCCCGCTGCGGGACCGTAATAAAGGGCCCTGCAATGAGAGTAAAGGGCCCCAGGATCAGTGAGAAGAGCCCCAGGCTTGAAGGGAAGGGCCCCAGCCAGGGGTCCGTGGGACTCATCATGGTTTCTTGCACTGGGGCTCTGAAGGTTCTAGTGACGCCTCTGAGATATTTATAGTATCTAAAGGTAAGCCTTATTATAGGCTTACCTGTAAGTACAAGCCTACAGAATGGGTTTACATCCACTTCAATGTACATGCACAAGTAGACTAACAAAGAACTGCTTATACGGGCTGAAGGAAAAAAAGGCCAAAATCCTGTATAAGCAGCATTTTTTATATCCAGTGTGCATGGAGCCTGAAGGTACTTCAAAATTTGCAGCTTGGCAGTTTGCCCTGGGCTCTAGACAGGGCCGGACTGGGAATAAATTTTTGCCCTGGAAATAATTTCATACCAGCCCCATAGCATTATTATATCAGCCCAACAGCAAAACGTCATTATTTTCCTGTTTATAAAAGGGAAAAACATGCATTTTAAAGCACATTTGAAGAGTATATTATATATAGATAAGACAGATATGTTCTGGCAATGGACAGTACAGGATAGCAAAACAGGACAGGTGATCAGAGGCTGTGCAATGGATAGTAGAAGATGGAAACAGGACAGGTGGTCAGAGGCTGCATATTGGATGGAACAGGAGAGCAAAACAGGACAGGTGGTCAGAGGCTGTGCATTGGATGGTACAGGAGATGTCTTAGGCTGTGCAGACATGGTACAGGAGATGTTAGGGGTTGTGCGGACATGGTACAGGAGATGTCAGGGGCTGTGCGGACATGGTACAGGAGATGTCAAAGGCTGTGCGGACATGGCACAGGAGATGTCAGGGGCTGTGCGGACATGGTACAGGAGATGTCAAAGGCTGTGCGGACATGGTACAGGAGATGTCAGAGGCTGTGCAGACATGGTACAGGCGATGTCAGGCGCTGTGCGGACATAGTACAGGAGATGTCAGGGGCTGTGTGAACATGGTACCGGAGATGTCAGAGGCTGTGTGGACATGGTACAGGAGATGTCTGGCGCTGTGCGGGCATGGTACAGATGTCAGGCGCTGTGCGGACATGGTACAGGAGATGTCTGGTGCTGTGCGGGCATGGTACAGATGTCAGGCGCTGTGCGGGCATGGAATAGGAGATGTCTGGTGCTGTGCGGGCATGGTACAGATGTCAGGCGCTGTGCGGGCATGGAACAGGAGATGTCTGGCGCTGTGTGGACATGGTACAGGAGATGTCTGGCGCTGTGTGGGCATGGTACAGAGGTCAGGGGCTGTGTGGACATGGTACAGGAGATGTCAGAGGCTGTGTGGACATGGTACAGGAGATGTCAGGCGCTGTGCGGCTTGGTACAGATGTCAGGCGCTGTGCGGGCATGGAACAGGAGAGCAACACAAGACAGGTGGTCAGAGGCTGTGCATTGTTATGGGAGAAGAGAGCAAAACATGACAGGGGGTCAGAGGCTGTGTAATGGATGGTAGAGGACAGGTGATCACTGATCAGAGGCTGGAGGGGTACAGTCCTATTGCTTGGCCGGCCGACACGCACCATCACGGAGAGGACTGAAAATACATTTAAAAATGGCGCCGCCCGGCACCATTACGTCACTGGAACTGCGCATGCGCTGTATGGCCGAATATGCGTAAGCATGTACGGGCTTTCCCGAGCCCGGCAATCTTCGGAACGGTGCATGCGCAGTTGCCGTGTCAGCCGAGCCGGGAGACATTTATTTACTGGCGCCGCTGCCCTCAAAGCGCCCCCAGGACAGGCGGACTTGCTGGCCTACCGGGATACCGGGAAATATCCCGGTAGGCCAGTCCGGCCCTGGCTCTAGATGACCTTGTCTCGGCACTGATTATAATATTTAGGATTTCCCATTATTTTTCGTCTTGCGAGAAAAATGAACACCAGAAGCAACTCTCACATTCCACTGATGGATTTCAGTTATTGTTTAAATGTAGTTAGAAGATGTTTAAGCCATCCTGATTACTGAAGCTAACAACTGCCAACATGTAAATCTGAGCATACAGGGTTAAAAAAAAAAAAAAAAAAATCCAATGAATAAAAGGGGTGGACCAGGTACAGAAAGGATAGGGAGGAAAGATTACATGATGCCGGATGTCCTCCAGCCAGAAAATGAAATGGGCTCTATCTGACTTGCTGCAGGTTCTAATGCACCCTGTGCGGGGCTCACAGTATGTAGCAAAATCTTAGTACAGTAGAGAAGCCCGCGCAACTTTGCAAGACTAAAGGAAATTCTGGAGGTCGGCTTTAAAGAATTTAAAACAAGCAAGCAAGCTTTTCAAACATGTCTCTACAATATATGTAATTTCTTGTAATTCTTGTAGTAATTATTATTTTTTCTTACAAGCTGAAAGTTACAAAGCAACTCCCACACTCCACTGCTGGATTTCAGTTATTGTCTAGATGTAGTTAGAATAGGTTTAAGCCATCCTGAGTACTGAACCTAGTAATGTAATTGACAGTTGGCATGTGTTCAGTCATTATGGATGATGACTGATTTAGTTCTTTATGCTACTGATCAGTTTATGTTGAAGTGATTTAACTTTGCATGGTTAAAATTAAAGTGAAGAAAGACATGAAGAAATAAGAAAAAAAAATGAAGAAAGAAGAAAATAAAGAAATGAAGAAAAAATAAATGACTTTCCCAACTCAAACATAGAACAAAAAAAAAATCATAAAACCACAGCCCACACAGCCCCTACTTCAAAATCAACCACTTAAGGACCAAGCCTATTTCTGACATATGTTGTTTACAAGGCAAAATCAGTATTTTGTTTGCTAGAAAATCACTTAGAACCCCCAAAAATTATATATATTATATATATATATATATATATATATATATATATATTAGCAAAGACTCTGGAGAATAAAATGGCTGTCGTTGCAATATTTTATGTCACACGGTTTTAAAAATACACTTTACTGAATTTAAAAAAAAACTAAAGTTAGCCCACTTTTTTTTGTACATTGTGAAAGATGATGTCACGCCGAGTACATAGATACCTAACATGTTACTGTTTAAAATTGCTCAAACTCGTGGAATGGCGTCAAACTTCAGTACTTAAAAATCTCCATACGGGATGCTTTAAAAAATTTTAACGGTTACCAGTTTAGAGTTACAGAGGAGGTTTTTTTTTTTAAATTATTGCTCTTGCTCTGACAAATCGGGATGATATCTCACATTGTGACACTGCAACATTGCTCAAGTGTGAACAGGGGTCTAACTTTGAGTTTTCATATGAATGTCTCCTTACAGAGCTTTTATGTTGGACCCTGTTAGAAGGGGAGTTCCAGGAAAAGGGTAGCTTATTGGCCTACATTTTGGCAGGTTCAAGTTCACAATGATTGCATACAGGCAATCTCTAGAGAGGCACTGTGACGGACCCCCGTACTCAAGAAGAGTATGTCTGCCGTATAAGCTTCCCTTGCCTGATACCAGCACGATCCAGGATCCTTTAGCCCACCCAGTCACCTGTCGAAACATCAGATATTGTAGCCATGGTATACAAGTCTAGCCGAGAATAGCTTGTATAGGATCTGGAACATTTATTGAACAAACTCACACCGAATATATACCCCACCAGGTCAGGTGCCTGATTACATTATCATATGCAGATGAAATTGTATACAGTAACATAATTAACCTGAGCTAATTAACTAGCCATCTGGACAGAAACACTAGGTGAGTTTATTAACAATGGGACAGATATGCTTAGCAGAAAACACATCACACCTCAATACACAGACAATAGCAGGAGACACCCAGTAACAGACTGTCTGTCTCTTACATTTGAAGAACATGGAACAGAGGCCAATGTGACCAGCTCTTTCAATGAACATGTTCAGAATCAAACAGGTCAGAAATAGTCTTTAGGGCAAATACAAGAAAACAGTCCCTCAAAAATATAACAAAAAAAAAAAACAAATATAGCAAGAACAAATAACAGTGTGAATGTGGGCAAAAAAGGTCCCTGCAGCCAGTGTCCGTGACAGGCACCAAAGAGAAGCATTTGAATGCCATGGTGAAAAACTCTAACTGGCTAGATCCCCAAATAATATAGGAGAAGTAGGGTCAAAGCTCTGCTGGCAGCTGAGAGCCTGAACCAGCCATTTCCAATTCCTTTATAGCCCAACACTCCAGTGAGAGCTGGAGGGGCAGAGCAGAGTGCCGGTGTTTGACATCCACTGCCTCTCTGCTCACCGAAGGCCGAGAACTGAGTGATCGGCAGTGTTTGATCACTCATTTCTCTGTCTTAGAGCCAGCAGGGGACCAATGGTGCATCCACCTAGGTGAGTATAAATGTTTATTTTTTCAAATTCTATACTTCTCTTCTAATTGTTAAATCTCCAGCTTTAATTGGATTTAACTTTTAAAGTATATTTTTTAGGTACTAAACTTTTTTATTCATTTTGGACATGGAGTAGAGACTGGTTAAAGCCCCTGCCAGTGATTTTTATTTTACCATCATTGTCCTATTGGGTAGATCACCCTGTACAATTATGATAAATACTAAGTAGGCACACCAAACATTTGAAATTCTGTTGACATAAAGTTGTATTCAACATTTATAATGACACTATAAAAGGTACAATAGGTATATATACCATAGTATGTAGTATTACATCAAGCATTGTGCAACAAGGGTATGTGCTACACTGTATATCTAAGCCATAATGCTGAAAATGCCTGCACATATGAGGGCTGTACCAAAAGTAATGCAAACGTGGGTATACCTTTATTACCTTACATATGTCATTAAGATTTTACATGTTGGTAGAGTAACTCTTCCTCTGTAGTAACCCTTCTTCTTTTTCATTGCAGGTAAATAATGGATTCCAAGAAGGGTGCCGTCATTGAGTTCTTGATGAAGGAGGGGTGCAGGCTATCCAGGGAAAAAGGAGTCGGTTGGTATACGGCTGAGCACATGGACAATTCTAGGTATAAATTGTGCTGTTCTGCACTTTCACTACACCGCGTGTGCAGCGCAGGGTACCCATGGTTTTAGTACAGGTTAGCTGTGCTTTCCCGTAGACTAATATTTTGTGCCTCAGTTTTGGTGCGCTTTCTAAAAGCGCACCAGAAGTTCTGCATGAAGGATTTTTCGTGGGCTTTCAGAAAATGGACCAAAACTGTGGGACATAATAGAAGTCTATGGGAAACCACAGCTAACCTGTACTAAAACCATGGGTACCCTGTGCCAAAGCGTAGCAGAGCAGTGTGAAGTCCCCCTTAAGTACACCAAAAGACCCCTCCTGGTTGCATTGTTGAAATGGTTACCATGGCATTCGGAGATTCGGATGTATCCGAATCTCTGAATGAAATTTAACTAAATTCGTCACTATTTAATTTGATTTTGGATATTCGTTTTCCAACAAATTCCAAATTTTCAGAACGATTGTAATTTGGATCGGTCGAAAAATGATCAATCGATTAGAATTCTGTGTGAAGAATAGCTGGTTGTTAAGGAGCGGGTCGGGAAGCCGGCCACTGTGTCCTTAACAACTGATGACTCATCAGCTGTCAGCAGGCTTCCCCGATAAGAGCTGAAATGTAAACAAAAGAATGCCAGCAATAAAAAATTCTGAATAAAAACTGCGTGCCCCCCCCCCCAATCCTTACGAGACCTTTTGGGTCTGGTATGGATTTTAAGGGGAACCCCACTCCAAAAAAAAAAAATGAATGTCATAGGGTTCCCCCCCACCCCCGTCAAAAATCCATACCAGATCCTTATCCGAGCATGCAGCCCGGAAGGCTAGGAATGGTCTGGGGACGAGCCAACTCCCCCCTTCCTGAACCATACCAGGCCACATGCCCTCAACATGAGGGGGTGCTTTGGGGCAGGGGGTGAGATCTGGAGGCCCTCTTGTTAAAGAGGGCTTTCAGATTCCGATATGCCTCCTGCTCGCAGACCCCCACAAGCAACACCCAGGGTTGTGAGAAGAAGGCCCTTTTCCCCATCAATATGGGGACAAGGAGCTTTGGGGGGGGGGCAGAGCCCCCCTGCCCCAAAGCACCCCCCATATATTGAGGGCATGTGGTCTGGTGGGGTTCAGGGGGGGGGTTCACTTCTCCCCCACCTCTTTCCTGGCTTGGCGGGCTGCATGCTTGGTTAAGGGTCTAGTATGCATTTTGGGGGGGACCCCACGTCGTTTTTTTTTTTTTCCATTGCCAGCATTCTTTTGTTTACATTTCAGCTCTTAGTGGGGAAGCCCACTGATAGCTGATGGGTCATCGGCTGTTTAGGACACGGGGGCTGGCTTCTCGGCCTGCGCCTTAACAACCAGCTATTTTTCAGACAGAATTCAAATCGGTCGATCTTTTTTGACCAAAATTCGAATTCGAATTGTCCAGAAAATTTGGAATTAGTTAGAAAATGCATAAAGGAGACAAACTTAAGCTAAATGAAACTAAACTAAACAAATTCCGAAATGAACCAACGAAACAAAATTAGTAACATATAAGGAATCTATCCAAAACTAAACGAATTTTGCCGTTCTGCACATGTCTAATAATTTATGTTAATGTTATCTTATTTTATTTTATTTTGTAAAAAAATGGCTCCTGGGGCCTTTTAAACCCTTGCCATACAGTCTGTGTTATTATTTGAAGGTTTAATAGAAGGACCGAGGTTGATGAATCTTTTTGTCAGGAAGTTGTGATGTTGCAGACACCAATGTAATACGGAGCTCACTGTGACTATGGGATGGACATTCAGTTCTGCTATAAAGACTCGGTCTCACCTAAACGCATGTAGAAAACCCACATTCTTCTGTGGGTATCAATATAACGACGCCCCAAACACATATTGTAAACGCTGTGCGTATGCCTGCACCGGATCACATGGTACCATGGTACCAGTATATATGGTTCCGTTTTTGAAAAGTAGTAAATGCACTACTTTTGGTGCAATCCAGTGCTATTTCAAATAATAGGGCTGAAAAATTGCACCAGACAGAGTCATATAATAATTGCACAGGAGCACGGGCCATTTTCTGTGCGATTCAGGGGTGAACTGGTCCTAAAGGTAATTCAAGGCTCTCGGCAGCTGAAAGTGACTACCTGCAGCCCTTTTTGTGGTTGATTGGATAGATTTTGTAAGCCAGAAACCTAATTTCAGTAGAATATTACAGATGGGAATGTTTAGCAAATTTTCATTTAGAAGAGATGGCGAGCTTCAAACAATCAAAAAAGAATCCTCCGTCTGCAAATGAGAAAATTATTTTCTATTGTTCGGCTTGTGCTTTTCAAATATGTTGTCAGCATCTCGTAGTGTTACCATGGTACCTGAGCTAAATCATATATTGCCAAATACAAGATGCTTAAAGCTAAACTCCAGCTTTATCTTTTTTTTCTCCCACACCCATAGCAAGTTCTCTCCTGTTTAGAAACTATTTAGTCTCAATTCCTTGCAAACTTTAATCTCTACAATATAGCACTCTGAAGCTGCAGAAGCTATTCTGAGACTGCCCTTCCTGTCACCTCTTCTCCCGATATATACTTTTGTTGCCCACCTCCAACATCTATTGGCTTTCTCTTCCATCAATCATTTTGTTCCCAAGCATTTTATAAAAGACAGGACATATTGGACCTACACTGCAAATTGAGTACATCTCCATCCCAATATACTATACACGAAAGGAGAAATTGCCCAGTGGGACTTTAAATGAGGAGGACTCAATAGTCATTATAGTGCAATGCGTCTGATTTATTAGTAAAACCGTCACATAAAAATAAGTTCATAACTGAGTAGTAAGTACATCAATACATAAACCTAATGATGCAGTTTATCAATAAAAACATGACATGGCATTGTCTGTATGCATTCAAATACATCTTATGCGTTGAACTCGACACGTTTCATGGGTCGCATTGCCCACTCATCAGGAGTATGTGTATAAGAACATATCTGAAAATATAATCAATGTTGTTAGTCGACATGCAGACTGGATGACTAGTGGAGTATGGAGACTCTGTAACGTAGAACCCAAGTGGGGAGACACCATACTCACATTTTGTCCACGTCATCTTGTTTAAAACCAGTGTTGCCACATGGCGGCAGATAATGTGTCCGAAAAGGGAGCTGAAGGAACAGGTCCTGAAAGAATACTAGACCAGACACAGGATGAGGATGTACCTTTGTATGCAGGAAATGTTTGAATGTTTCAAAACAGCCAGTCTCTGAAATAAAAATGTATAGTGAGTATACAGTAGTATCATCCTAGATGGTAGCTGACAAATAAAAAGTATTAATGTGTAGTCAGCATGTAGAGACATGGGTATGGATCAGAAAATAAAAGTAAATAAAAAAGGTAAATAAAATTATATGAATAGGGCAGGGATAGTGAAATGGGTGCTGGGAGTAGGGGTTTGTAAGCATTAAACTCCATACTCCAATTTTTATGAAACGCGTCGAGTTCAACACATAATATGTATTTGAATGCATGCAGACAATGCCATGTCATGTTTTTATTGATAAACTGCATTATTTAAAGTCCCACTGGGAAATTTCTCCTTTTGTGTAAAGCATTTTTATAAAAGAACACATCCCTGGCTCCCTTTAGATATGAATTCTTCCTTGGTGGTGGAGACTTTAGCTGTTCAATTTTCTGTTAAGTTGCTTTGTTACAAATCAAGTGTAGACATGAAATGAAGGAATTACTAATCAAGCAGCTGATCAGCAGCTAAAGTGTCTGTAGCACCCAGTGGCCAGCAGGAAAGACCATGCAGATCTAAAAGGATGCCGGTAATGTATTTTTTCATAAAACACTCTGGCTTGTAAGGCTAGGCTCACATACCGGTATATGCGGGTCAGGAATTCATAATCTCATGCGTTCCGGACCTGCAAGCAAAATATGCCGCTCTTTAGCAGATGCATAAGGTTGCCAATAATTACAGGACCCCCATGCATTGGCAAAATGGCAGCACCATGTATTTCCACGCCGTGTATTTTTTTAAAAAGGTTTGGGGACTTCTTTCCTCACATTTCTCATGGATACAGCAGCCCTTTTTGAATGCATAGGCTTCTGTACCCACAACGTACGCACACATATGGATGTGGTGTTTATAGGAGCCTGCCAGCCCCTCTCACCAATCTCAGAGCAAAGACCAGTGGACAGACCTAGTGGTGATGCCACTGGGCAGCGCTGCACCCAGGGCAAATATGCCAAACTACGCCCCCCCTTACCTTAGGGTTAGGGTCAGGGGGCCCCCATCCCTGCAATAACCTATTGCACCCAGGGTAGCCGTTCCTTCTGCCCGCCCCTTGTCCCTTCCCTGCCCCTGGGTTTCAAAAGACATATTTAAAACATACTGATTTGATTGAAAACGTTATTTACATGTTTATAGAAAGAAAGGAGGGAACAAGGAACCTAATATTCTTTAGCTTGTGTAGAGATGAGAGAATCTCAAAACTTTTGTTCTATCTACTCCTACCATCTGGATCACAGCAAGAGAGTTTTCACACTCATCCTGCAGGCAAGCATAAAGGCCCTGATTTATTACTAAGGTCAGACTAATGTTTTGGATGAAAAGACCAAGAAGAGCACGGGAATTCCACCCATGCATCATAAGTTATACAATAGCTGCATTACCTCAGATCATGTGCCAAATATCAATCTATGCAAAAAGATAAATGAATAAATAAATAATAACTAATTAGGAAGCTGATGTTACTTCCCTAGTGCAACCATAAACTTTTTGTAAAACCAGCAATAAAGATAGCTGCGCTATCCACTATACTTCATACATTATATATAATGCCACAATTCATAAAGTGCTCGCAGTCCATGAAAGTGCTTCAAGTAAAGTGCTGCAACTCTTAAACAAAATGAGACTGCGCTCTGTGCTTAAATAGAAAAATCATGTTCCTTACACCTATCCTTTCCTATGTGTATGGTGAACTGTGGTGCTGTGGATGGTGAAATACCATAACCAGAGGCATTAGGTGCAGGTTGACCTACCTTGAGTATACAGGTGCATTTCTAAAAAATTAGAAAATCATCAAAAAGTTAATTTATTGCAGTAATTTAATTCAAAAAGTGAAACTCTTATATTTTATATGGATTCATTACACACAGTGAAAGGATACTACAACCTGACTTACAACAAGTTATGTCTATCATTAAACATGTACCTATTATACTAACCTGTGCCAGCACTCTCCATTCCACACTCCCAGACACACACACACAGCACTGCGGGGAGCAATGTAGGACTGAAGTCAAAACACGGACACAGAATAATGCACTGTATCACTCGACTTTTATTTTCTGGTTCAGTATCTTAAATACAATATACACTGCCTGGCCAAAAAAAAAAAGTCGCCACCAAAAAAAAAGTCACACACTCTAATATTTTGTTGATGTTGATTACAGCATGCATTGGCTGTGGCATTGTTTCAATAAGGTTCTGCAATGTCACAAGATTTATTTCTGTCCAGTGTTACATTCATTTTTCACCAAGATCTTGTATTGATGACGGGAGAGTCGGACCACTGCGCAAAGCCTTCTCCAGCACATTCCAAAGATTCTCAATGGGGTTAAGTTCTGGACTCTGTGGTGGCCAATCCATGCGTGAAAATGATGTCTCATGCTCCCTGAACCACTCTTTTACAATTTGAGCCCGATGAATGCTGGCATTGTCACCTTGGAATATGGCCGTGCCATCAGTGAAGAAAAAATCCATTGATGGAATAACCTGGTCATTCACTATATTCAAGTAGTCAGCTGACCTCACTCTTTGGGCACATGCAGTAACTATCCAATAGGAGAGTCACTGCATGCTTAGTTTAGTTAGTTGCTTAGTTAATTCCAGGCGGTGACTTTATTTTTGGCCGGCCAGTGTATTATCACTTTATCAGGATATGACCGAGCAATGTTTACAACATTACACCAATAGAAATGTCCATCCATATAAAGACCAACCCATTACTTGTCACCAGTAAAGAGAAACCCACCTTCATAGACTTGTTATGAATAAGGATGATCGAACTTTTGAAAAGTTCGGTTCGGCCAGAACATCCGAACTTCCCGAAAGTTCGGCCCGGGTTTCAGAACCCCATTGAAATCAATGGGACCCGAACTTCGGTAATCAAAAAACACCATTTTGAAGCCCCAAAACCCAATAAATGCCCCTAAAAAGTGCCTAGGGTTCTGGGTCATGCCCCATTAACTATTAATCACACAAAAAAAAGTTCTTAAAAATTGTCATTTTTGATAAAAAAAAGCCAATTATTGAAAAAAAAAAAAAGAGAGATTTTTTTGATTTTGACGTTGGATTTAGTATCTGGGGGGTCTAAAAAATGTACATGTGAAGTTTCAGCTCTGTAGCATGTCCAGAACCATGAAAAAAAAAAAAGATAATTTTTCAGTAGAACAGGGATGTGGGACCCTCCTTTAACACCTATATGATCTTTTTTTCTGGTTCTGGACATGCTACAGAGCTGAAACTTCACAGGTACACCTTTTAGACCCCCCAGACACAAAATCACACAAAAAAAGTTCTTAAAAATTGTCATTTTTGATAAAAAAGCCAATTATTGAAAAAAGTAAAAAAAAAAAACCGCCAAAAAATGTCAGCAAAAACACACCTAGGCATTTTTTTTTTTGGACGCTAGCGTTTTTTTTGGCATTTTTTGGGGTTCTTTTGAGGCAGGCAAAACATCAGAACTTGTGCACAGTACCACTATACACAAGTTCAGATGTTTTGCCTGCCTCAAAAGAACCCCAAAAAATGCCAAAAAAACGCTAGCGTCAAAAAAAAATGCCCAGGTGTGTTTTTGCTGGCATTTTTTGGGGGGTTTTGGAGGCAGGCAAAACATCAGAATTTGTGCACAGTACCACTATACACAAGTTCAGATGTTTTTCCTGACTGCAAAGAACCCAAAAAAATGCCTTCTATTAAACCGGTGAGGTGTTACAGCAGAGAAGCCATATTCCTGTGCTTAAAGTTTTCTAATACAAACAATCTTTTTTTTTTTATGGTTCTGGACATGCTACAGAGCTGAAACTTCACATGTACACCTTTTAGACCCCCCCAGATCTGAAATCCAATGTAAAAATCAAAAAATCTCTTTTTTTTCTTTTTTTTTTTTAAATTTTTCAATAATTGGCTTTTTTATCAAAAATGACAATTTTTAAGAACTTTTTTTGTGTGATTTTGTGTCTGGGGGGTCTAACAGGTGTACCTGTGAAGTTTCAGCTCTGTAGCATGTCCAGAACCCCCAAAAAAAGATCATATAAGTGTAAAAGAGGGGTCCCACCATCCCTGCTCTACTGAAAAATGATCTTTTTTCTGGTTCTGGACATGCTACAGAGCTGAAACTTCACATGTACACTTTTTAGACCCCCCAGACACTAAATCCAAAAAAAGTCATGCCTGCCTCCAAAAAATGCCCGATAAATGCAAGAAAAAATGCAGTAGAGAAGCCGTATTCCTGTTCTAATAAAAAGTATAAGAAAATGCTATTTTTTGGGGGGTTCTGGACATGCTACAGAGCTGAAACTTCACTTGTACACTTTTTAGACCCCCCAGATACTAAATCCAAAGTAAAAATCAAAAAATTTATTTATTTATTTTTTTTAATTTTTCAATAATTGGCTCTTTTATCAAAAATGACAATTTTTAAGAACTTTGTTTTGTGTGATTTTGTGTCTGGGGGGTCTAAAAGGTGTACCTGTGAAGTTTCAGCTCTGTAGCATGTCCAGAACCAGAAAAAAAAGGATTGTTTGTATTAGAAAACTTTGAGCACAGGAATATGGCTTCGCTGCTGTAACACCTTGCCGGTTTCAAAGCAGGCATTTTTTTGGGTTCTTTGCAGCCAGGAAAAACATCTGAACTTGTGTATAGTGGTACTGTGCACAAGTTCAGATGTTTTGCCTGCCTCCAAAACCCCCCAAAAAATGCCAGCAAAAACACACCTGGGCATTTTTTTTTTTGACGCTAGCGTTTTTTTGGCATTTTTTGGGGTTCTTTTGAGGCAGGCAAAACATCTGAACATGTGTATAGGGGGTATATATACACATATATGTCTGAATATATACCCCTAGACATATATAGGTGTGATAGTAGCAGA
Source organism: Pelophylax lessonae (assembly GCF_965119305.1). Lineage (NCBI taxonomy): Eukaryota > Metazoa > Chordata > Amphibia > Anura > Ranidae > Pelophylax > Pelophylax lessonae. The sequence goes on along the minus strand of NC_138769.1, from coordinate 684,274,937 downwards.
AATATATTACTGTAAATGATTTCATTAGCGCAAGCATTTATTTCTGCTACTATCACACCTATATATGTCTAGGGGTATATATTCAGACATATATGTCTATATATACCCCCTATACACATGTTCAGATGTCATGTCTGACATCAAACATGTCCTCAAAAAAGCACTGGCAGTGGCAGCCCCTGACGCATAAAAAATGCTTGGCTGGTGAGAAGCCATATTCCAGTTCCGAAGCTATTCAGAGAAATGATCATTTCTCTATAGCGGTCACCCTGCTATGGAGGGGTTTTGTCACCCTGCCATAGCAGTCACTGCCAGTTAACCCTACACTACACTACGGTCCCCTGACACTTAACACTTTCCCTACAGAAACTAAATTTTTGAAGCTAACTTAAGTGTAAAGGAGCACTCTAACTACACTAGATATCCCTTTCCTCACACTAATAAATGCTAAATGACACTTTTAAAGTAAAATTAACAGAACTGCTTCCACTCTCTTCCATGTCCAGTATAACAATGCTGGGAATATGGCGGGGGCGATCTTATATACTGGGGGGCGTATTCACTAATGATTGGTCTAGGGACCCCCTAGTCACTCCAATCACATTCCTAGCATTCTCCTGCCCCCTCAATTAGCTTTTGCTAATGGTTCTGGTCCAATCACGGGCTTTTAAAGCCCATTTCCTGAAGCATTGCATTTTGGGCGGTTCTGGTTGCCGAATTCCAAACTTTTTGGGCAAAAAGTTCTAAATTCGGCCGAACCTCGAACACCCAATGTTCGGGCCGAACCGATGGTGGACCCGAACCGTTCGATCATCCCTAGTTATGAACATGTTTTTGTCACCTTTAGTTTAGAGTTTATCTCTGTGTTTTTGTACAATCTCAAAGTTAGTTCCAACGATGTCAGAGACATATTTATCATCATTCTCAGGCTCAATTTCTGGGAAACGTTGCCATGTTATCTTAATACAACAAATTCCTCTGTGTTACAACATATTAAGATTGTAAGAAAAACCCCAATATTGACCTCTTGCCGACCGCCCACCATAGTATTACTGCGTCAGGGCAGCTCGGCTGCGCAAAATGACGTAGCACTACTTTATTTCATGCACAACGTTTTGGCGGCACGCGCGTGCTGCCGGAGCCGCGCTACCACAGTGTTTAGACACAGCAGGAGGGAGGCGGCGATCGTCAGATAAACTGACAAAAGACCCGCCTGCTTATGTAAACAAAGCAGGTGAGTCTTCTGTCAGACAGGTAGGGAGAGATCAGGAGTTTCAGCTAAGCTGAAACTGCGATCTCTCTGTGCCTGTCACAGAACCCTTCCCCCACACAGTTAGTAATCACATTTAGGTACACATTAACCCCTTTGATCACCCCCAGTGTTAACCCCTTCCTTGCCAGCGTCATTTATACAGTAACAGTGCATATTATTTAGCACAGATTACTGTATTAATGTCACTGGTCCCCAAAAATGTTAGTTATGGGTCCGATCTGTCCGCCGCAATGTCGCAGTCCTGCTAAAAAATGCTGATCGCCACCATTACTAATAAAACAAAAAAATAAATAAAATTACAAAAATCTATCCCGTAGTTTGAAAACGCTATAACTTTTGCGTACACCAATTAAAATACGCTTTTTTTTTTTTTTACCAAAAATATGTAGCAGAATACAAATTGGCCTAAACTGATAAAAAAAATTATATTTTTTACATTTTTTTATTGGGAATGTTTTAGAGCAGAAAGTAAAAAAATATGGCGTTTTTTTCAAAATTGTCGCTCTTTTTTTGTTTATAGCGCAAAATCTAAAAACCGCAGAGGTGATCAAATACCACCAAAAGAAAGCTCTATTTGTGGAAAAAAAGGATATCAATTGTATTTGGGTACAGCGTCGCACGACCGCGCAATGTTTCCCTAAAGTAAAGCAGTGCCGAATCACAAAAAATGGCCTGGTCATTAACCACTTGCCGACCGCCGCCCGACTATATACGGCGGCGGTCAGCCCCTCACAGGCAGAGTGACGTATCGGTACGTCACTAGCCTGGGAGGGTCTGGGGAGCGAGCGCGCGCCGCCGGTGCGCGCGCGCTCCCGCTCCCGCGTGGTCACGCTTTGGCTAGAGGCTTTGGCCTAATATCCAGCATCAGTCCTCAGCTCCAGCTTCTTAGTTCCTCGGAGTCCAGCGCAGAAGAGAGCGAGCTTGGCTCCTCCCTTCCTTTAAATAACTTCCCCCATAAAGCTGTGCGGCGCAGCCGTGCACCCTGGATCTTACAATGCACACTGGGAGATGTAGTCTCTTCATCTAGCCAAAAAGGAAGTCACAGCCCGGGAAATTCCATGCAGCTACCACTAGAGGGAGCCTGCTTCCTTCTCACATATCAACAGTTCTTTAGGCATATTTAACCCCGCTACACACTCCCCCCACTTGAGAAACTTTGGTCCCCAAAGAGGTCAACAGTATGTACCCTAGTGCATAAGTTGGCATTATACAACAAAAAAAACATTAACATATGCCTAACAGGGAGTTATCTGGCTTTTCAGGAGCAGAAGCCAAACTCAACAACTGCATATTACAACACAGGTTCGACAAGGGAACCTCCCACCAATTGTCGGGGGAGGGAAGACAAGTCTGGTTACAGACCCCCGACACTTGGGTGGCTTGTACAGATATGCCTGGGGGTGAGCTAGGGTTGTCTTCCACCAAATCGGCGGTGGAAGAGCTAGGCTGGTCAGGAGATCTTTTTGAGGTAAAGACAGCTTCTTCTGAACATTCACCCAATTGATCATAGGTTAATCTCTTAGGTGGGTGAATGACTCTCCTTTCCCTCTGTTCCTGTGGAGGCATGCTCACAGAAGTACTAGGACCAGGCAATTCAGCGGATTCATCAATGTCCACCTCTTCATGTCCCCATACATAGGAATCTGATGGTTCAAGAGCAGTGAGTTCTTCTTCAGAGAAAGGTGCAACCTCCTCTTCAGGGTCTTCTTCCTCAGCAACTTCTTCTGGAAGCGTGTGAGAGGGTATGAATTCAGGGGCTTCTGCCCGAAGGGCTCCTTTGTCAGCCAAGTCAGATGAAGACTGGGAGGCAGGTGTGGGTTCTGGCAACTGAGATGACCACAACCAGTCAGGTACCTCCTCTTCATCTTCCAAATCTTCAGATGGAGAACTTCCCTCCCCCTCATCTGGGAGTGTCGTCTGAGATCTGGTAACTGGTCTGGACCGGCGAGAAGTCGAAGGGACCTCTGACAAATCTTCCACAGGGGGCATACGAACCGCTTCAGAAAGAGGTAGCAAATGGTTCCTATGCCAAGTCTTCAATGGACCCACACTTCCTTCAGGCCAAATTTGGTACACAGGAAGGTTCGGCAATTGCTTGCAGATAACATAAGGTTGGGACTTCCAGCGGTCTGCCAACTTGTGTTTTCCCGGGACACCCAAGTTTCTCAACAAAACCCTGTCCCCTGGTTGCAAATTATGGATCCGAACTTTTAGGTCGAAATTTTTTTTATTCCGCAGTCCACGTTGATCAGAGGTGGCCTGAGCCTTGTCATAGGCTGCTTTCAGACTCTTCCGCAGTCGGTCCACATATCCTCTATGCGATGCTGAAGAGGTATGATCAGGCGAAATGCCAAAGGCCAAATCCACTGGTAACCGAGCCTCCCTCCCAAACATCAGCCGATAAGGGGAATAGCCAGTAGCATCACTGACAGTGCTGTTGTAGGCATGCACAATGGCCGCTACATGGTTTCCCCAGTGCTGTTTCTTCTCTGAGCTCAAAGTTCCCAACATGTCCAAAAGAGTCCTGTTAAATCGTTCAGGCTGGGCATCCCCTTGTGGATGGTAGGGAGTGGTTCTAGTCTTTTGAATGCCTAACACATCTAACAGTCTCTTGATCAGTCTGCTTTCGAAGTCCCTTCCTTGATCAGAATGGAGGCGTTGTGGTAGCCCATAGTGTACAAAGAACTTCTCTACAAGAACTTTGGCTACCGTTGAGGCCTTCTGATCCCTTGTTGGGAATGCTTGAGCGTATCTGGTAAAATGGTCTGTTACCACAAGGACATTCCCTTGGCCACTCAGATCAGGCTCTAAGCAAAGGAAATCAATGCACACCAGCTCCATGGGTCCCTGGCTTTGCAGATGGCCCATTGGGGCTGCTTGACGTGGCAGAGTCTTCCTTTGTATACACCAGACACAAGAATGACAGTATCCTTCAACTTCGGCCCTCATACAAGGCCAGTAGAACCTGTCCCTGACAAGCTGAAAGGTTCTTTCGGGCCCCAGATGGCCATGATTATCATGAAGAGCGGTCAGAACTCCCTCTCTGTATTTAGCTGGTAAGAATAGTTGCCACTTCTCCTCCGGATCTTCAGATGGACCTCTCCGGTAGGCCACTCCTTCTCTGATCTGTAACCGGGTCCACTCTTTATGCAACAAACGGGCCCCTTGAGGGGAGTCAGTTAGAAGTAACTCAGGGCGCTGGATCTCCAAGGCTTCCAACAGAAGTTTTCCCAAAGGGTATTCCAACTGCTCCTTCCGCAAGTCCCTTTTTGACAGCCGGGGCAAATCTTCCCCTCCAACCTGGGTCACCCTGCAATAGTATTTGGGCACTCCGACAGCCGAAACCCCAATCTCTTCTGCTCTTGACCCTCCTCTGGATTGGAATTCCGTTCCCTGATATAGGGCACGCACCCCTTCTGGAGCCAAATGAGTCCATTCTTCCTCAGGTTCCTGTGGAGCATGCAACCTTCTGGATAGGGCGTCTGCATCCCTGTTTCCAATTCCTGGCCGATACTTCAGGCTAAAATTGAAACTAGAGAGGGCGGCCAACCATCGGTGTCCTGTTGCATCCAGCTTGGCCGTAGTCAACAGATAAGTGAGGGGATTATTATCCGTCTTGACAATGAATTCAGCTCCATACAGGTAGTCTTTCAGTTTGTCAACCACTGCCCACTTCAAGGCCAAGAATTCAAGTTTGTGGGTAGGGTAATTCCTTTCAGCAGGTAATAGGCTTCTGCTCACGTAGGCGACAGGTCGCAGATGACCCTCATGCTCCTGGTAGAGTACCCCCCCCAGCCCATCTCGGCTGGCGTCGACATGCAGTTCATATGGTTTTGTGGGGTCCGCATAGGCCAACACAGGGGCAGTGGTTAAGGTCTTCTTCAGCTGAACAAAGGCCTCTTTGCATTCTGGGGTCCACTGATCCTGGATGGATTCCTTAGCCTTCCGGGGTCCCATGGTGGACTTTACCGGCTTTACCAACTCAGGAATATCATCTTCTTCGTTCTTCAAGAGCTCATTTAAGGGTCGGGCAATCTGGGCGAACCCCTCTACAAACCTCCTGTAATAGGAGCAAAAGCCCAAGAACGACCGGAGCTCGGTCACATTTGTGGGTCTCGGCCAGGAAGCGACAGCATCCAGCTTGTCCGGGTTGGTGGCCACCCCTTCTTCAGACACGATGTGGCCCAGGTAATGGACCGAGGACTGATAGAATTGGCACTTCTCAGGAGAAAGTTTCAGACCTTCTTCATGTAGCCTCTTCAGGACCTTTTCCAGCCTCTCCTCGTGTTCTTCCAAAGTTCTGCCAAACACGATAACATCATCCAAGTACACCAGTACCTCTATCAAATTCATATCTCCGACGGTCCTTTCCATCAGCCTTTGGAAGGTAGCAGGGGCCCCGGACAACCCCTGCGGCATGCGATTGAACTCAAAGAACCCCACAGGGGTGATGAAGGCAGTCTTCTCCCGATCTTCAGGGTGCATGGGGATCTGATAATACCCACTCTTTAAGTCCATCACACTGAACCACTTCGCCCCTGACAGACTCTGTAGAGCATCTTCGATTCGAGGAGTGGTATACTGATCTGGGATGGTTCTTCTGTTCAGCGTTCGGTAGTCGATACAAAGCCTCAGAGATCCATTTTTCTTCCGGACTACCACTATCGGAGAAGCATATGGGCTCCTGGATTCTCGGATAATCCCAGTCTTCTTGAGTTCTGCCAGCTGTTGACGTAGATCTTCTAAGTCACCTAAGGGGACTCGCCGGACTCTTTCCCTGAAAGGCTTGTCCTCACTCAGGCGGATCTTATGAGTGGCACTCCTGGCACATCCCACATCAAACTCGTCCTTAGAGAATATTTCCCTCCATCGAGCAAGTTGTGCCTTGGCCCACTTCACCCATTCCGGTGGGAGGGAAGCGTTTTCAGAGCAGAGCTCCTCTATGACAGCTTCGCCCCGTTCCTCTTCTTTAAGATCAATGGGGGCAACTGGGGTAGCCGGGTTAACTTGGCCCAGGAGCACTCTGGCCGGTACCTTCACCGGTGTAGTGGAGGTGTTTCTGACACTCACTAAAACCCTTCCACGGTTTTTCTGTAACACCTTCAAAGGGATCACTTCAGGGATCACTTCTATCCCTCTCTCTCTTTCCTTTTGACCTGATTCAAAGATGATAAAAGGACCCGGTTGTTGCCATGTGAGTTTAACAGAAGCCTTAAGACAGGCCACCTCTCCTGGCTGTAGGACCTTTTCCGCTCTGTCCAACTTCCAGAGTCGTCCAACACCTTCTGCGGGGGTCTCTTGCTCCAACACTAATCGTTGGTAGGCCTGCCGTAGCATGGGGTGGATCCTTGGCGCTGGAGCATCTTGTCCCTGAACCAGCTGTATCAGAAGGCGCCTTACCAGGTCAGTGTTTGTTCCTACGATAAGAGAGCTTTTGTTGGCCCCTGGTGGACGAGGACAGACCACCGCTAAGGTGTCGAAGGTTTCAGATTCACCAGACACTGATGGATCAAAGGTCAGCTTGATTGGCAGATACCCGTCATAGGGAAAACTTTGAGTCCCGATGCCCCATATCTCCAGATCTTCCAACTTCTGCAAAGGTAGATGGGTAAGATGTCTATCGTAGAAATCTCTATACAAAAGAGTCACTTGGGCCCCTGTGTCAAGGAGGGCTCTTGTGTAAATTCCTTCTACCTGAACTGAGACCACTGGGGAGGGCCCGACCAAGTTAGTTGGGAATTCTCTTGATGTAGCCTTGTTGTCTGATTCAGTTCTCTGTACCCAGGCCCTCTTTTCCTTTTTCCTCCTTGGAATGGGCCCCTGGTGAACCCGGTGTGCATTGATTTTCCTTCCCTCAGTAACCCGGAGTCTATAACTGGGGGTATTGTATTTGGGCTTGACCCCCTGACTCAGTGTCCCTGAACCGGTGAGCCTCCTGGAGTCCCTGAAAACTGACGGACACCCGGTTGACTCCTTCACCGGTGTCCTCTGAAGTTTCCCGCCGGCTTGCGAGGTTTCGTGGCAACCTTTCCTGGGCTGGGACATACTCCTCTAACATGCCCAATTCCCCCGCAGTTGAAACAAGTTAGCAATCTTGCAGGTCTTGGCTCTGGATCTGCGCTGAGGCCAGCAGGTTCATCTGGCTTCTCCGATATACCCCCCTTGGGCAGAGTGGATACCTGACCAGTCAGGATGGACACCATTTCTATTAACTGAGACACTTGGGTCTTTAGGAGTTCAACTTGAGAGTCACCCTCTTCTACACTTATCACTCTAACTCGGGCAGTTGAGTCAAACTGCCGACTCTTCTTTTTGTTATCCAACATGACCTCTTCCTCTCTGACCATTCGAATCAGGTCGGGGTATTCTAGAATGCCGCCATCTTGACGAGTTCGTAACAGTATGGCAATGGGATCTAAAGGTTGAGCCCCTTTCAGAACCTGTCGTGCACGAGTCTCATCTACTTTCCGGGGGTCTATTCCTTTCTTTAACAGGATCTGGTGGATAATCCTATCCAGGCGTTTAATGAATTCAGACAACTTCTCCTCCTCTTCTTGATAACAGTGGTCCAACTGGTAGAGAAGTTCAGCCACGTTCTCCGTCCGACCAAACACATCTTGCAGAATGTCCAAATAATCCTGTGCAGTGCAGTTCTTCTTGCTAAGCTTTAGATTACGTACAGCCTCTAATGCAGGTCCCCTTAAACTCTCTGTGATTCTCTGCTTCTTGTGCTGTTCTGGTACCTCCCATTCCTCCAAAGCCTGAGTGGCGGTGTCTAACCACTCCTCGAACCCATCTTCTGCTGAAGGCACAGGCTGTTTCCCAGAGAATGTCCGGAGTTTCCTATATCCAGTCATCAGATAGCTTACGGAGTCCTTACTACATTTTGCTACAATCTCCCCAAGAACAGCACACAGTTCTGAGCTAAAAGTCGACAAAGGTGATGACTCGGGTTGCCCTTCTTGGACACCTTTCTCTTGGCTGGATACCCCAGGAGTGGTGGATGAGGGACCTGCAGTAGGAACTCCTGGATGTATTAGGAAAAGTTCTGTTTGGTCAGTAGTTTTTACACTGTTCCCATTAAAATAGTCAGGGACCCCTTTCCTCCACTCACACAGTGCATACGTGTGTGGGACGGTTGTGTCGGTTTTTATGTCAATCACCCAGAATTTCCTGTCTGTGGATAGTGCCCTTAAAACAGGGAGGAGCTTTTCTTCAGTCCAGACTTCTCCTTTGATTTCAACCACCAGGCCATTTTCCACTGTGACATTCTCTTCCTTGCACCACTCAGCTGCAGCGGCAGGATCCATTTCTGCGTGGGAGGGGATTCTGTGGCTGAGAGGGTTGTGTTGCAGGACTGTAGAAATCCCGGACGAGCCCCCACGTGTAGCACCACCCCCGCAGGAGCTGCTGATTATGATATTGGGTCTACACCCTGCCTATAACAACCCTATAGAACTGGCTCGATCCCTCCTCAGGCACAACTGACCCAGAATAGGACTGGACTATAAAATGGATACACAGGTTGGAATACAATACTTCAGTATGCAACAGTGACTTATTACCTTCTTGGTGGTAGTCCTTCTGGGTGACACAATAGAACAGCACACAGGATTGTAATTAACCAAAGCTTAATTTACTGTATATCAAATTGAACAAGGGAGATACAATGAAACACAGTTCCTTAAAATGGGTCACTTAAATCAGCTTTAAAAGATAAAAGAAATACCCCACACTACCCCCTCATTGATGCTAGACACAGTACCAGATAAGTAGGCCTATCTGAGTCCCTTCCCCAAAGTCCTCTTCCTTCTTCTTCTTCTTGAATCTTCGCTAGCACTGGAACTGCGCAGATATATTTGTAATCCGCATTAGGAATGAAGATCAAGAGAGAGAAAAAGAACAGTGGACTGTTGATTGTCACTGCAGGGTGTCTGTGTAGCTGAGCGGTAACTTCCGTGAGTGCAGTAGGCCTCTGGCGGCTCCTTTAAAGTTATTATTGATTGTCTAAGAGTGTATTGAAGTGATATGCTAATCGACCCCGGGGTATATCACCTTCTATTGCGCTATCGCTATATGTAAGTAAAGCCACTTCCTTGACAGACAAAGTCAGTCTTTTTGGGCAAGTGCCCTCTCGCCACAGGAGTTTCCCTTTCGCGCGCTCCACTGCGATCTCAGTCCTTTGGCTCGATAGCAGCCTCGCGGGGTCTTTCTGGTGGATGGCTCCGGTTTTCTGCGAACAGCGGTAAGAGGCTCCGGGAATGTGTCTCGTGCTTGAGATGGGACGGTTCAACGTCGTCACTCCAGGCTTAGAGGCTTTGGCCTAATATCCAGCATCAGTCCTCAGCTCCAGCTTCTTAGTTCCTCGGAGTCCAGCGCAGAAGAGAGCGAGCTTGGCTCCTCCCTTCCTTTAAATAACTTCCCCCATAAAGCTGTGCGGTGCAGCCGTGCACCCTGGATCTTACAATGCACACTGGGAGATGTAGTCTCTTCATCTAGCCAAAAAGGAAGTCACAGCCCGGGAAATTCCATGCAGCTACCACTAGAGGGAGCCTGCTTCCTTCTCACATATCAACAGTTCTTTAGGCATATTTAACCCCGCTACATATACAGTGTGTGTGTGTGTGGTGTGTATATATATATATATATATATATATATATATACACACACACACTGTGTATGAATGTATATATACAGTATATATATATATATATATATATATATATATATAACATTTTCTAAATTTTCTGACAAAGAGGGAGGTTCCAAGGATGCGCCCCTTAAACATGGGCTTCAGTTTGTCCTATATATATATATATATATATATATATATATATATATATATATAAAACTTTGGCAGAAAAAAATAAATCTAACTTCATATATTATATCATATACTTGACAGAAAACAATGTTTTAAAATAGCCCAGATTTCTTAGGTTAAAACTTGTTTAAAAAATTGGTTTCAGAATAGTTAAACTATTTTTTGTAAATTCCAATAGAAATGTTTTTTTTTTTTTTTCAATAAAGAGACATTATAATATATATAGCCTCCAGTTTTATGTTTCAAAAACAAAAACCTTTCCCTGGCAATATTACAATTTCTCTTTGCTTGCTCTGTTGTTAGTTTCAGCAAAATAACACAAGTCCTTAGTTCCCATCTGACATTATTTTCCTGATATCATGCCATAATAAATTATAACCATACTGTGCAGTAATGCAGCAGTTTACCACTGCACATACAAGGAAAAGGAACACATCATTTCACAAGCCACACATTCTGCTTTGGAATTAAAAAGAAATAAAAACAAAAAGTGCCAACAATCTCTACATGAAAGAACAAAAAAAAAAAAAAATCAGCCAGATCAAAACTATAAAACAGCTTGGCTGCAGGTGGCACCTATCCTAACAGGGTGTTTGGACTTGGTATGATGGTACTGTTATATTCTAATGTATTTATTACTGTCACCTCATATATTGCACATCAAGTTATTATCAGACCTCAGTTTTCATTTTGTAGAATAAGTTCCTATGTATTCCATTCATCTTGGCTTTGTTAAGTATTATGACAGCTGTATTACAATTCAAAAAATTCCAAACAAACTTTTCCCAATAACCTGTATTTCATTTCAAACCACAGGTTGTCTAAACCAATTAAAATATATACTGTATGTTATTAAAAAAATTGTTAACTGTAATGGATCAGCCAGCACCCCGACCGGGTACCTCCGTTGACAGATGCTCCTAGTGCTTCCCAAGGGCTCCAAGCACTCCACCAGACACCGTAACCACTTCAGACCCCACGAACCGTCGCAGCTTGGTTAGGGTCTCGCCGTCTCCTACCCATCTTGGACCTACGACAAGGCTCCAGGTTCCCGTTGGTGAACCTCTCTTTCCCCAGAGAATGCAGAAGAACAAGCTCTTACACAAGCTCTTACAAGAGCTTAGTGATTATCTGAGGGAGTAAGGAAGACCATAGCAATCCCTTGTAGCATATTCCCCCAATAAGAGACAGAACTCTAGATTGAGGGTGAAGTAACACCAGAACAACTTTATTGAACAAGAAACAGACTTATATACAGTTTTCACCCACAAGGTTACCGCCCAGGTGGACCTTGTTGAAGATTGGATGTGATTCACAATCCAATAGGAACATAGTTTTACACACAGTGTACACAATCCCTCCCCTCTGGCTGATTACAGTAGCATATGCAGATGAAAGTGTATACAGGAACTAAAAGAATCTAGCCGTCTGGACAGAACAATGTAAGGTCATTAACATTTAACAATGGAACAAACAGGTAAACTTTAACACAATACACATTCCCTCCCAATACACAAACAATAGAGAAGTCTGCGAATGACAGTCTTTGTGTCTCTCTCACAGCCAAGCATGGAATACACTGTGTAAGGGGGTATTAAATCTTCATATTTCTATATGAAGATTTTGCTGATAAATATTGAAGCAATCCAAGCCATTACTTATCTGTCTTTCACTCATAGTTAGGGTTGAGCGGACACCTAGATGTCCGTGTTCGACGGGTTCGGCCGAACTTTAAAAAAAAGTCCGGGTCCGTGTCCCGGACTTTTACCGAACTTTTCCCGGACACCGAACCCCATTGAAGTCAATGGGGACCCGAACTTTAAGGCACTAAAATGGCTCTAAAACACCAAAGGAAAGGGCTAGAGTGCTGCAAATGGCAGCAAAACGTAATTAAGAGCATGGCAAGTGCTCTGCAAACAAATGTGGATAGGGAAATAACTTAAAACAACAAAAAAAAACAGAAAAATAAAACAATGTTCTTCTTCATCTCTGAAGGACGAGGCCCATATGGAGTAGGAGGGAGGTTGAGGTGGTGGTGGATGTGGCGGTGACATAGGCGTGCGCACAGGGTGTGCTGGGTGTGCCTGGGCACACCCTAATCACCTAGGGCACATAGCATTGCCAGTGAGGAGATGGGAAAGATCTCCCTGGGACCTGCTCTGCTCTATTTCTCCTTGCCTACAGGTACATGGCCCCGATACATTACTCTCCCTGCTGGCAAACACATGCATGTGTATTTCAACTTTGGGGTGCACACCTTAATGCAATAGGCTGCGCACACCTATGGGCGGTGTAGGTGGAAGCGGCGGTGGAGGAGGACCAGGGCCGGATTAACAGCATCATGGGCTTGGTGCTGAGGATTTTGAAGGGCCTTAGGGCCGTGCCTTGCCATGCACCCAGAGGAGGAAGGGTGCAGCCATGCATGCCTAATTCAACATGGGATGCTGTCTCTGAAGCCCATAAACACATCCATGCATCGCCAACTGTCCCTCCTTGTCCGGCCTTCACGCTGTGTGGGGAGGTTCTGAGGGTGCTGCCTGGGGAAGCGAGCATAGAAGCCAGACTTCTGTGTTTACAAGTGACAGAAGAGCGGTAACAGTGAATATGGCCAACCCGGGGCCTATATAAAAGGTAGGGGCCTGGAGCTGCAGCTCCAATAGACCCTACATTAATCTGGCCCTGAGGAGGAGGACGAGGTAGCCAACACTGCTTCTTTTCACAAATTTTAAATGAGGGTACACCCCAAAAGAGTGAGAAAGAGCAAAAATGGAACAATGGGTGGGTAAGGTCGGTATCCATTGCTATTCTGCATAAGGTACGGAAAAGTCCCGTGGGATCCATGCCTGGTTCATTTTAATGAACGTGAGCTTGTCCACATTGTCTCTGGACAGGCGGCTGCGCTTGTCTGTTATAACGCCCCCAGCCGTGCTAAATACCCGTTCAGATAATACACTGGCTGCAGGGCACGCCAGCACCTCCAAGGCGTAAAGGGCAAGCTCAGGCCATGTGCCCAATTTGGAGACCCAGAAGTTGAAGGGGGCAGACCCGTCATTCACTACATGTAGGCGTGTGCACACATACTGCTCCACCATGTTGGTAAAATGCTGCCTCCTGCTAAGACGTTCCATCTGAGCTGCTGGTGCTGCTGTTTGTTGTGGCGTGCTGACAAAGCTTTTCCACATTTCGGCCATGCTAACCCTGCCTTCTGAGGTGCTGGCGGTGCCCTGGTTGCGTTGGCGACCTCCTCCTCCTCCTCCTCTGCCTTGTGCTTCCACTGTGGCCCCGCTGTCAGATGGGAATGCCAGCAGCATGGCGTCTACCAGCGTGCGCTTGTACTCGCGCATCTTGCGATCGCGCTCCAGTGAGTGAATTAAGGACGGTACGTTGTCCTTGTAACGGGGATCCAGCAGCGTGGCCACCCAGTAATCAGCACAAGTTAGAATGTGGGCAACTCGGCGGTCGTTGTGGAGACACTGCAGCATGTAATCGCTCATGTGTGCCAGGCTGCCCAGAGGCAACGAAAGGCTGTCCTCTGTGGGAGGTGTATGGTCCGTGTCCTCTGTATCCCCCCAGCCACGCACCAGTGATGGCCATGAGCTGGCCTGGGTGCCACCCTGCTGTGAACATGGTTCCATCTCCTCCTCCAGCTCCTCCTCCTCCTCATCCTCCTCATCCTCCAGAACTGTGCCCCTGCTGGACAATTGCGTCCCTGGCGTTTGCGTGTGCAGGAACCCACCCTCGGAGCCCCTTGCGAATGACTGCCCTGAAAGCCTTGGAAATGTTACCTCTTCATCCTCCTCCTCCTCCTCATCCTGTGCCACATCCTCTTCCATCATCGCCCGAATTGTTTTTTCAAGGAGGCATAGAAGTGGGATAGTTAAGCTGAGAACGGCGTCATTGCCACTGGCCATGTTGGTGGAGTACTCAAAACAGCGCAACAAGGCACACAGGTCTCGCATGGAGGCCCAGTTATTGGTGGTGAAGTGGTGCTGTTCCGCAGAGCGACTCACGCGTGCGTGCTGCAGCTGAAACTCCACTATGGCCTGCTGCTGCTCGCACAGTCTTTCCAGCATGTGCAAGGTGGAGTTCCACCTTGTGGGCACGTCACATATGAGGCGGTGAGCGGGAAGGCCGAAGTTACGCTGCAGCGCTGCCAGGCGAGCAGCAGCAGGGTGAGAACGCCGAAAGTGCGCACAAACGGCCCGCACTTTCTGCAGCAGCTCTGACATATCGGGGTAGTTTTTAAGGAACCTCTGCACCACCAAATTCAGCACATGCGCCAGGCAAGGGATGTGCGTCAAACCGGCTAGGCCCAGAGCTGCTATGAGATTTCGCCCGTTATCGCACACCACCAGGCCGGGCTTGAGGCTCGCTGGCAGCAACCACTCATTTGTCTGCTGTTCCATGCTCCTCCACAACTCCTGCGCGGTGTGTGGTTTGTCCCCCAAACAGGCAAGTTGTAAAACTGCCTGCTGTCGTTTACCCCTGGCCGTGCTGAAGTTGGTGGTGAAGGTGTTACGCTGTCCGGATGAGGAGGCGGTAGAGGATGAGGAAGCGGAGTAGGAGGAGTTAGGAACAGGAGGCAAACTGAAGCGCCCTGCAATCCTCGGTGGTGGAAGGACATGCGCCAAATTGCTATCCGCCTCAGGCCCATCCGCCACTGCATTTACCCAGTGTGCCGTTAGGGAGATATAACGCCCCTGACCGTGCTTACTGGTCCACGTATCCGTAGTTAGGTGGACCTTGGCACAGATGGCGTTGCGCAGTGCACACCTGATTTTTTCCCCCACTTGGTTGTGCAGGGAAGGGATGGCTTGCCTGGAAAAGTAGTGGCGGCTGGGCACGACGTACTGTGGGACAGCCACCGACATAAGGTTTTTAAAACTGTGCGTCTCCACCAGACGGAATGACAGCATTTCAAAGGCCAATAATTTTGAAATGCTGGCATTCAGGGCCAGGGATCGCGGGTGGGTAGGGGGGTACTTCCTCTTCCTCTCAAGTGTTTGGGACATGGAAAGCTGAACGCTTCCACGGGACATTGTGGAGATGGTTGTTGGTGACCCAGGTGGTGGTGTTGCTGACAGATCGTCTGTTTGCGGGGTGGCAGGTGCCGGTATCACTACAGATGTGGCTGGAGCGGCCGAGACTGCAGCAGAAGAGGAAGCAGGATGAGCCAGAGACGTTTCTTGGTTTTGAAGGTGTGTACTCCACTGCAGCTCGTGCTTTGCACTTAGATGCCTGATCATGCAGGTTGTGCTCAGGTTGAGAAGGTTCATGCCTCGCTTCAAGCTCTGATTGCACAGGGTGCAAACCACTCGTGTCCTGTCATCAGCACATTTTCTAAAGAACTTCCACGCTAGAGAACTCCTTTGAGCTGACTTTGGTGCGCTCGTTCCCTTGCTGCGTTGGGCAGTAGCGGGCGTAGTGTCTAGGGCACGGCCGCTCCGCTTCTGCACCCTGCTCCCTCTTCTGCTGTGCTGGTGGCTCTGTGCGACCACCGCCTCTTCCTCCAAACTACTCAGTTCACCTGCATGACGTTCATTCCATGTGGGGTCGAGGACCTCATCGTCCTCCACATCATCTTCCACCCAGTCTTCACCCCTGCCCTCCTTGTCGGTCTCCACAATGCTGAACGCCGCAGCAGTTGGCACCTGCGTTTCGTCATCATCGGAGACGTGCTGCGATGATCCTTGCATGTACTCATCTTGAGGAATAAGTGGTTGGGCATCGCTGCACTCAATCTCTTCCACTTCTGGGGCAGGGCTAGGTGGATGGCCCTGGGAAACCCTGCTGACAGAGTCCTCAAAAAGAATAAGAGACTGCTGTATGGCTTGGGGCTCAGACTGCTGGCCTGATTTGCAAGGGGGTGAGGTGAAAGACGGTTGGACATTGGCTGCAGGTGCCAACTCTGACCTTTCTGCAGTAGACTGGGTGGGAGACAATGTGAAGGAACTGGAGGCACTGTCAGCAGCAAACCAATCTACTATCGCCTCAACTTGTTCTGGCCTCATCACTTCTAGGGGCGTTTGATGCCCTACCAAATACTGATGCAGGTTCTGTCGCCTACTCACACTTGAGGAAGGTGTTTCACTTGTGCGTGTAGCTGGCACAGATCGACCATGTCCTCTCCTTGCAACAGGAGCTCTACCAGCAGCACCACGACCCAGGCCACGGCCCTTATTTGACGGTCTCCTCATATTTCTGTAATTTAAGATCTTGCCCTAGAAAGGTTTTTATTGAATAGCGGAATAGAAAATATGATCCAAAAAAAGTGTATGTATATCACACGTACACAACCACACTAGGCCCCAATTACTATTGTTTGTACCCCTAAAAGGCTAGATGAGGAGTAGGGGGAGTATGGAACAGGCAGCACCCTCAAACCTTCAGAAGTATGAGATGAACCCCAACAACTTGGAAAGGTGGATCTCTCTCACACGTACCGACACAGACTATCCCGCAATTCAATTGATCCTCAAAGGTTTTTATTGAATAGCGGAATAGGAAATATGATCAAAAAAAGTGTATGTATCTCGCACGTACACAACCACACTAGGCCCCAATTACTATTGTTTGTACCCCTAAAAGGCTAGATGAGGAGTAGGGGGGGTATGGAACAGGCAGCACCCTCAAACCTTCAGAAGTATGAGATGAACCCCAACAACTTGGAAAGGTGGATCTCTCTCACACGTACCGACACAGACTATCCCGCAATTCAATTGATCCTCAAAGGTTTTTATTGAATAGCGGAATAGGAAATATGATCAAAAAAAGTGTATGTATCTCGCACGTACACAACCACACTAGGCCCCAATTACTATTGTTTGTACCCCTAAAAGGCTAGATGAGGAGTAGGGGGGGTATGGAACAGGCAGCACCCTCAAACCTTCAGAAGTATGAGATGAACCCCAACAACTTGGAAAGGTGGATCTCTCTCACACGTACCGACACAGACTATCCCGCAATTCAATTGATCCTCAAAGGTTTTTATTGAATAGCGGAATAGGAAATATGATCAAAAAAAGTGTATGTATCTCGCACGTACACAACCACACTAGGCCCCAATTACTATTGTTTGTACCCCTAAAAGGCTAGATGAGGAGTAGGGGGGGTATGGAACAGGCAGCACCCTCAAACCTTCAGAAGTATGAGATGAACCCCAACAACTTGGAAAGGTGGATCTCTCTCACACGTACCGACACAGACTATCCCGCAATTCAATTGATCCTCAAAGGTTTTTATTGAATAGCGGAATAGGAAATATGATCAAAAAAAGTGTATGTATCTCGCACGTACACAACCACACTAGGCCCCAATTACTATTGTTTGTACCCCTAAAAGGCTAGATGAGGAGTAGGGGGGGTATGGAACAGGCAGCACCCTCAAACCTTCAGAAGTATGAGATGAACCCCAACAACTTGGAAAGGTGGATCTCTCTCACACGTACCGACACAGACTATCCCGCAATTCAATTGATCCTCAAAGGTTTTTATTGAATAGCGGAATAGGAAATATGATCAAAAAAAGTGTATGTATCTCGCACGTACACAACCACACTAGGCCCCAATTACTATTGTTTGTACCCCTAAAAGGCTAGATGAGGAGTAGGGGGGGTATGGAACAGGCAGCACCCTCAAACCTTCAGAAGTATGAGATGAACCCCAACAACTTGGAAAGGTGGATCTCTCTCACACGTACCGACACAGACTATCCCGCAATTCAATTGATCCTCAAAGGTTTTTATTGAATAGCGGAATAGGAAATATGATCAAAAAAAGTGTATGTATCTCGCACGTACACAACCACACTAGGCCCCAATTACTATTGTTTGTACCCCTAAAAGGCTAGATGAGGAGTAGGGGGAGTATGGAACAGGCAGCACCCTCAAACCTTCAGAAGTATGAGATGAACCCCAACAACTTGGAAAGGTGGATCTCTCTCACACGTACCGACACAGACTATCCCGCAATTCAATTGATCCTCAAAGGTTTTTATTGAATAGCGGAATAGGAAATATGATCAAAAAAAGTGTATGTATCTCGCACGTACACAACCACACTAGGCCCCAATTACTATTGTTTGTACCCCTAAAAGGCTAGATGAGGAGTAGGGGGGGTATGGAACAGGCAGCACCCTCAAACCTTCAGAAGTATGAGATGAACCCCAACAACTTGGAAAGGTGGATCTCTCTCACACGTACCGACACAGACTATCCCGCAATTCAATTGATCCTCAAAGGTTTTTATTGAATAGCGGAATAGGAAATATGATCAAAAAAAGTGTATGTATCTCGCACGTACACAACCACACTAGGCCCCAATTACTATTGTTTGTACCCCTAAAAGGCTAGATGAGGAGTAGGGGGGGTATGGAACAGGCAGCACCCTCAAACCTTCAGAAGTATGAGATGAACCCCAACAACTTGGAAAGGTGGATCTCTCTCACACGTACCGACACAGACTATCCCGCAATTCAATTGATCCTCAAAGGTTTTTATTGAATAGCGGAATAGGAAATATGATCAAAAAAAGTGTATGTATCTCGCACGTACACAACCACACTAGGCCCCAATTACTATTGTTTGTACCCCTAAAAGGCTAGATGAGGAGTAGGGGGAGTATGGAACAGGCAGCACCCTCAAACCTTCAGAAGTATGAGATGAACCCCAACAACTTGGAAAGGTGGATCTCTCTCACACGTACCAACACAGACTATCCCCCAATTTAACTGATCCCCAAAGGTTTTTGATTAAATAGCGGAATAGAAAATATGATCCCAAAAAAGTGTATGTATATCACACGTACACAACCACACTAGGCCCCAATTACTATTGTTTGTACCCCTAAAAGGCTAGGAGTAGGGGGGAGTATGGAACAGGCAGCACCCTCAAACCTTCAGAAGTATGAGATGAACCCCAACAACTTGGAAAGGTGGATCTCTCTCACACGTACCAACACAGACTATCCCCCAATTTAACTGATCCCCAGAGGTTTTTGATTAAATAGCGGAATAGAAAATATGATCCCAAAAAAGTGTATGTATATCACACGTACACAACCACACTAGGCCCCAATTACTATTGTTTGTACCCCTAAAAGGCTAGGAGTAGGGGGAGTATGGAACAGGCAGCACCCTCAAACCTTCAGAAGTATGAGATGAACCCCAACAACTTGGAAAGGTGGATCTCTCTCACACGTACCAACACAGACTATCCCCCAATTTAACTGATCCCCAAAGGTTTTTGATTAAATAGCGGAATAGAAAATATGATCCCAAAAAAGTGTATGTATATCACACGTACACAACCACACTAGGCCCCAATTACTATTGTTTGTACCCCTAAAAGGCTAGGAGTAGGGGGAGTATGGAACAGGCAGCACCCTCAAACCTTCAGAAGTATGAGATGAACCCCAACAACTTGGAAAGGTGGATCTCTCTCACACGTACCAACACAGACTATCCCCCAATTTAACTGATCCCCAGAGGTTTTTGATTAAATAGCGGAATAGAAAATATGATCCCAAAAAAGTGTATGTATATCACACGTACACAACCACACTAGGCCCCAATTACTATTGTTTGTACCCCTAAAAGGCTAGGAGTAGGGGGAGTATGGAACAGGCAGCACCCTCAAACCTTCAGAAGTATGAGATGAACCCCAACAACTTGGAAAGGTGGATCTCTCTCACACGTACCAACACAGACTATCCCCCAATTTAACTGATCCCCAGAGGTTTTTGATTAAATAGCGGAATAGAAAATATGAT
The DNA here is from genome assembly GCF_965119305.1 of Pelophylax lessonae. Lineage (NCBI taxonomy): Eukaryota > Metazoa > Chordata > Amphibia > Anura > Ranidae > Pelophylax > Pelophylax lessonae. The sequence continues at coordinate 684,255,072 of NC_138769.1, read as the reverse complement.
CCCAAAAAAGTGTATGTATATCACACGTACACAACCACACTAGGCCCCAATTACTATTGTTTGTACCCCTAAAAGGCTAGGAGTAGGGGGAGTATGGAACAGGCAGCACCCTCAAACCTTCAGAAGTATGAGATGAACCCCAACAACTTGGAAAGGTGGATCTCTCTCACACGTACCAACATAGACTATCCCCCAATTTAACTGATCCCCAGAGGTTTTTGATTAAATAGCGGAATAGAAAATATGATCCCAAAAAAGTGTATGTATATCACACGTACACAACCACACTAGGCCCCAATTACTATTGTTTGTACCCCTAAAAGGCTAGGAGTAGGGGGAGTATGGAACAGGCAGCACCCTCAAACCTTCAGAAGTATGAGATGAACCCCAACAACTTGGAAAGGTGGATCTCTCTCACACGTACCAACACAGACTATCCCCCAATTTAACTGATCCCCAGAGGTTTTTGATTAAATAGCGGAATAGAAAATATGATCCCAAAAAAGTGTATGTATATCACACGTACACAACCACACTAGGCCCCAATTACTATTGTTTGTACCCCTAAAAGGCTAGGAGTAGGGGGAGTATGGAACAGGCAGCACCCTCAAACCTTCAGAAGTATGAGATGAACCCCAACAACTTGGAAAGGTGGATCTCTCTCACACGTACCAACATAGACTATCCCCCAATTTAACTGATCCCCAGAGGTTTTTGATTAAATAGCGGAATAGAAAATATGATCCCAAAAAAGTGTATGTATATCACACGTACACAACCACACTAGGCCCCAATTACTATTGTTTGTACCCCTAAAAGGCTAGGAGTAGGGGGAGTATGGAACAGGCAGCACCCTCAAACCTTCAGAAGTATGAGATGAACCCCAACAACTTGGAAAGGTGGATCTCTCTCACACGTACCAACACAGACTATCCCCCAATTTAACTGATCCCCAGAGGTTTTTGATTAAATAGCGGAATAGAAAATATGATCCCAAAAAAGTGTATGTATATCACACGTACACAACCACACTAGGCCCCAATTACTATTGTTTGTACCCCTAAAAGGCTAGGAGTAGGGGGAGTATGGAACAGGCAGCACCCTCAAACCTTCAGAAGTATGAGATGAACCCCAACAACTTGGAAAGGTGGATCTCTCTCACACGTACCAACACAGACTATCCCCCAATTTAACTGATCCCCAAAGGTTTTTGATTAAATAGCGGAATAGAAAATATGATCCCAAAAAAGTGTATGTATATCACACGTACACAACCACACTAGGCCCCAATTACTATTGTTTGTACCCCTAAAAGGCTAGGAGTAGGGGGAGTATGGAACAGGCAGCACCCTCAAACCTTCAGAAGTATGAGATGAACCCCAACAACTTGGAAAGGTGGATCTCTCTCACACGTACCAACACAGACTATCCCCCAATTTAACTGATCCCCAGAGGTTTTTGATTAAATAGCGGAATAGAAAATATGATCCCAAAAAAGTGTATGTATATCACACGTACACAACCACACTAGGCCCCAATTACTATTGTTTGTACCCCTAAAAGGCTAGGAGTAGGGGGAGTATGGAACAGGCAGCACCCTCAAACCTTCAGAAGTATGAGATGAACCCCAACAACTTGGAAAGGTGGATCTCTCTCACACGTACCAACACAGACTATCCCCCAATTTAACTGATCCCCAAAGGTTTTTGATTAAATAGCGGAATAGAAAATATGATCCCAAAAAAGTGTATGTATATCACACGTACACAACCACACTAGGCCCCAATTACTATTGTTTGTACCCCTAAAAGGCTAGGAGTAGGGGGAGTATGGAACAGGCAGCACCCTCAAACCTTCAGAAGTATGAGATGAACCCCAACAACTTGGAAAGGTGGATCTCTCTCACACGTACCAACACAGACTATCCCCCAATTTAACTGATCCCCAAAGGTTTTTGATTAAATAGCGGAATAGAAAATATGATCCCAAAAAAGTGTATGTATATCACACGTACACAACCACACTAGGCCCCAATTACTATTGTTTGTACCCCTAAAAGGCTAGGAGTAGGGGGAGTATGGAACAGGCAGCACCCTCAAACCTTCAGAAGTATGAGATGAACCCCAACAACTTGGAAAGGTGGATCTCTCTCACACGTACCAACACAGACTATCCCCCAATTTAACTGATCCCCAGAGGTTTTTGATTAAATAGCGGAATAGAAAATATGATCCCAAAAAAGTGTATGTATATCACACGTACACAACCACACTAGGCCCCAATTACTATTGTTTGTACCCCTAAAAGGCTAGGAGTAGGGGGAGTATGGAACAGGCAGCACCCTCAAACCTTCAGAAGTATGAGATGAACCCCAACAACTTGGAAAGGTGGATCTCTCTCACACGTACCAACACAGACTATCCCCCAATTTAACTGATCCCCAGAGGTTTTTGATTAAATAGCGGAATAGAAAATATGATCCCAAAAAAGTGTATGTATATCACACGTACACAACCACACTAGGCCCCAATTACTATTGTTTGTACCCCTAAAAGGCTAGGAGTAGGGGGAGTATGGAACAGGCAGCACCCTCAAACCTTCAGAAGTATGAGATGAACCCCAACAACTTGGAAAGGTGGATCTCTCTCACACGTACCAACACAGACTATCCCCCAATTTAACTGATCCCCAGAGGTTTTTGATTAAATAGCGGAATAGAAAATATGATCCCAAAAAAGTGTATGTATATCACACGTACACAACCACACTAGGCCCCAATTACTATTGTTTGTACCCCTAAAAGGCTAGGAGTAGGGGGAGTATGGAACAGGCAGCACCCTCAAACCTTCAGAAGTATGAGATGAACCCCAACAACTTGGAAAGGTGGATCTCTCTCACACGTACCAACACAGACTATCCCCCAATTTAACTGATCCCCAGAGGTTTTTGATTAAATAGCGGAATAGAAAATATGATCCCAAAAAAGTGTATGTATATCACACGTACACAACCACACTAGGCCCCAATTACTATTGTTTGTACCCCTAAAAGGCTAGGAGTAGGGGGAGTATGGAACAGGCAGCACCCTCAAACCTTCAGAAGTATGAGATGAACCCCAACAACTTGGAAAGGTGGATCTCTCTCACACGTACCAACACAGACTATCCCCCAATTTAACTGATCCCCAAAGGTTTTTGATTAAATAGCGGAATAGAAAATATGATCCCAAAAAAGTGTATGTATATCACACGTACACAACCACACTAGGCCCCAATTACTATTGTTTGTACCCCTAAAAGGCTAGGAGTAGGGGGAGTATGGAACAGGCAGCACCCTCAAACCTTCAGAAGTATGAGATGAACCCCAACAACTTGGAAAGGTGGATCTCTCTCACACGTACCAACACAGACTATCCCCCAATTTAACTGATCCCCAAAGGTTTTTGATTAAATAGCGGAATAGAAAATATGATCCCAAAAAAGTGTATGTATATCACACGTACACAACCACACTAGGCCCCAATTACTATTGTTTGTACCCCTAAAAGGCTAGGAGTAGGGGGAGTATGGAACAGGCAGCACCCTCAAACCTTCAGAAGTATGAGATGAACCCCAACAACTTGGAAAGGTGGATCTCTCTCACACGTACCAACACAGACTATCCCCCAATTTAACTGATCCCCAAAGGTTTTTGATTAAATAGCGGAATAGAAAATATGATCCCAAAAAAGTGTATGTATATCACACGTACACAACCACACTAGGCCCCAATTACTATTGTTTGTACCCCTAAAAGGCTAGATGAGGAGTAGGGGGAGTATGGAACAGGCAGCACCCTCAAACCTTCAGTATGAGATTGTGTTCACTGTACCCCACAAAGATTGAGTTCACTGCACCCCACAATGATTGTGTTCACTGCACCCCACAAAGATTGTGTTCACTGCACCTCACAAAGATTGTGTTCACTGTACCCCCCAAAGATTGTGTTCACTGCACCCCACAAAGATTCTGTTCACTGTACCCCACAAAGATTGTGTTCACTGCACCCCAAAAAGATTGTGTTCACTGCACCCCAAAAAGGATGTTGTTCACTGCACCCCAAAAAGGATGTTGTTCACTCCACCCCAAAAAGATTGTGTTCACTGCACCCCACAAAGATTGTGTTCACTGCACCCCAAAAAGATTGTGTTCACTGCACCCCAAAAATGATTTTGTTCACTGCACCCCAAAAAGGATTTTGTTCACTGCACCCCAAAAAGGATGTTGTTCACTCCACCCCAAAAAGATTGTGTTCACTGCACCCCAAAAAGATTGTGTTCACTGCACCCCACAAAGGATTTTGTTCACTGCACCCCAAAAAGATTGTGTTCACTGCACCCCAAAAAGGATGTTGTTCACTGCACCCCAAAAAGGATTTTGTTCACTGCACCCCAAAAAGATTGTGTTCACTGCACCCCACAAAGGATTTTGTTCACTGCACCCCACAAAGATTGTGTTCACTGCACACCAAAAAGGATTGTGTTCACTGCACCCCAAAAAGATTTTGTTCACTGCACCCCAAAAAGATTGTGTTCACTGCAGCCCAAAAAGATTGTGTTCACTGCAGCCCAAAAAGATTGTGTTCACTGCAGCCCAAAAAGATTGTGTTCACTGCAGCCCAAAAAGATTGTGTTCACTGCAGCCCAAAAAGATTGTGTTCACTGCAGCTCACACACAGAAAAATGGATGTGGATCACTGACACCTGCCTATCTCCAATCCCACACCACACAGCAATATCGATTGTAGTTTGTAGAACACAGTTTCCCTAAAATTCAGCAGACTCTGTCCCTAACAGGATTGAGAAGAGATCGTAGATCAGGATTGAGTGCAGATTCACCCCACCCCCCACACAGCAATATCGATTGTAGTTTGTAGAACACAGTTTCCCTAAAATTCAGCAGACTCTGTCCCTAACAGGATTGAGAAGAGATCGTAGATCAGGATTGAGTGCAGATTCACCCCACCCCCCACACAGCAATATCGATTGTAGTTTGTAGAACACAGTTTCCCTAAAATTCAGCAGACTCTGTCCCTAACAGGATTGAGAAGAGATCGTAGATCAGGATTGAGTGCAGATTCACCCCACCCCCCACACAGCAATATCGATTGTAGTTTGTAGAAGACACTGACCCTATATAATTCAGCAGACTCTATCCCTAAAATGCCTACAACTCGCCCTGCCTAAACACTCCGACCTGTCCCTCAATTCTATCCGGACACAAATGGTTTTTTCCTGCCTATCTTTCCCTAATCAGCAGCCAGCACGTTGATGTGTGCTCTGTCCCTGAATCTAAGCAGCATAATGACGCCGCTGCGGCTGCCTCGAACTTATAAAGACTTGGTCACATGCTTCAGACGGCCAATCACAGCTACTGAGACATTTGCAGGCATGGCTGGGATGGCTTAAGGCACACCAGTTAAACGATTGTTGATTGGCTGTTGAAAGCCCGCCATGAAAAGAGCGCCAAAGCATGCAAAACCCGGAAATAAAACGACCGAACACGGATTTTTACCCGAACATACAGTAAAGTGTCCGTGTCCGTGTTCGGGTACAAAAAATCCAATTATTCGGTACGAACACGAATAATACAGTCCGTGTTCGCTCAACACTACTCATAGTGACGGTTATTACCGTCACATTAACATCATATCAGAAATTATTACTCAGGTTATAATCTCAATATCACAACCTAATTCAAATCACACAGATACATCTCCCTAAAGAAGGCTGTTTTACTTCATTCCCATTTTTTTTTAAATGCACTGTTTCCACTATCAAAAGATATTAAGATTCTGCAATTTTGACGCATTTAAATGGCTAGGGTGGTCAACCAGCCAGGTGTCTCTCTTGAGACTTAAAGTTGTCACACTCAAAAAAACGCTATACTGACTATGTCAATCTGCCTACTGGCTTTCACAAGACCACAGGCAGGCTAACATTTGCAGAGGAATGCGGTGCACCATGACAGTCCCTAGAAACTTATCAAAAAAGCTACTTAACAATTACTAGTTGCATGCAGAAAATATAAGCCCTTATCACTTTAAGGTTATTCAGAAACGTACATACATAAACACTTCTTAATATCCCCACAAGCTCCAATCTTTGTGGTTCCTACAAGTACCTGAACAAGCTCATGTCCAACTCAACAAAAATAATACTAAATCCTAAAAACACTGCTAAAATTATGAACAAAAATAATATCCTAATCGGCCATGTCCAACTCAACAAAAATAATACTAAATACTAAAAACACTGCTAAAATTATGAACAATATGCATTTACGCAAAGTGCAATGCAGTTCTTCTAAACAACCAGAGAGGACATATGCATTTAAGCAGCTGCCATCCAGTTCACTTTGAACTCTTAACCCACTTTGAGTCCGTTATAGGTGGGCAGCCAAAAAAGGTGGACTCTACCTACCCCAAAACACTTCTTACACCAAAACTGAAAGGATACTACAACCTGACTTACAACAAGTTAATAGTATCTGTCTATCATAAAGGATGTACTCCCTATTATATTACTTCTATACTGACCTGTGCCGGCACTCTCCATTCCACACTCCCAGACACACACACAGAGCTCTGCAGGGAGCAATGTAGGACTGAAGTGAAAACACGGACAAAGAATAATGCATCCCTCGACTTTTATTTCCTGGTTCAGTATCTTAAATTCAATATACTGATATGACCGAGCAATACTTACAACATTACATCAATAGAAATGTCCATCCATATAAAGACCAACTCATTACTTGTCAGTGTCACCAGTAAAGACAAACCCACCTTCATAGCCCTGTTATGAACATGTTTTTGTCACCTTTAGCAACACTTACTAGTAGGTCATAAACACCTCTTTAGAGTTTATCTCTGTGTTTTTGTACAATCTCAAAGTCAGTTCCAACTATGTCCCAGACATATTTATCATCATTCTCAGGCTCAACTTCTGGGAAACATTGGCATGTTATCTTAAAGCAACAAGTCTGTGTTTCCACATATTAGGATTGTCAGCTAAAACCCAATGTTAAAGAAGTTCTCTAAATTAAGTTATAGCAAAGAACAGGGCTTTTTTTCTCAGAAAAAAGGTGCTGGAACTCATCCTCCCCAGCCCACTCCCCACCCCCACCACGCCCACAACCCCACCACAACCACGCCCACAACCCCGCCCCCCAGCTGCGACTTCCTCAGAGGTGAAAATTGCACAGTTGCCAAATAGTGGGTGTGATCGAGGCTCAGAGCTGCGTATCACAGAAGACGCAAGGTTCAGAAAAGAGAAACACACAGAGTACAGGAGTATGTATTGTGCAGTGTTGAGGAGTGCATAGCATACAGGGTGTAGTAGCTATAAACATGTACAGTACACAACATTAAAAAGTACAGTATGTACCATACAGCACAGCATAGAGACTATGATCAGGAGCATGTAATGTACACTGTTCATACATAATTTAAGGCGTATGACACACACTCCTAACCACTACCCCTGTATAATGTGCTATACATTATATAATAGTGACCTCTGTTCTCGTTACATATTTTCTCTTTTACACACTTCTGGCCACTGCCCTCTGTCAGTTGTGCTGTACCTTACATACTCCTGACTGCTCAAATCTGTATGCTGTGATGTATTTTGCATGCTCCAGGGGCCATTATTATAACACATGATTGTAAGAGGCATGTAATGTATAGCACTGCATACAGTTACGACTAGGTAATATTCAATGTACTGTATTTTACCAAACCATCACTGTTGCACGCTGCTATACATGACATACTCTCGGTTACTGAACTCTGTATACTTTGCTGCAGCAAAGTTCCCTTGTCCTCTCCAAGCAAAAATCCCACTTCCCTCAAGTATCCCCCACTCCTTAAAGTACCCATCAATTACTCGCCTCTGCAAACCTCTTTGCTTTCCTCTCCCTCCTCCCCCAGTTCAACTCTGCACTTTTTCTACAGTTCACCTTAGCACCCCCCTCCACAACTCACCTCTGCACCCCCATCTAGAGCTTATCTTCACAGCTTTCACCTCTGTATTATCTGTACACCCCTTCCTTGCTATCACCCCTTAACAAGTCCCCCTTTCCCAACACTCCCCTTTGCACAAATCCCCCTCCACAGCTCTTTTACAAATCCCCCCTCCCCCCAAAGCTCTCACCTTTTCACAGATCCTCCCCTACCCCCAGCCCTCACCTTTTCACAGATCCCACCCCAGCCCTCATTTTTTCACAGATCCCTCCCCTCCCCCAAGCCCTCACCTTTTCACAGATCCCTCCCCTCCCCCCAACTCTCACCTTTTCACAGAGCCTCCCCTCCCCCCAGCCCTCATCTTTTTTTACAGAAACCACCCCCCTCCCAGCCCTCATCTTTTCACAGAGCCCCCTCCCCCAGCCCTCACCTTTTTACAGACCACCCACCCCCAGCACTCACCTTTTTACAGACCCCCCAGCCCTCACCTTTTCACAGAACCCCTCCCCCAACCCTCACCTTTTCACAGAGCCCCCTCCCCCCAGCCCTCACCTTTTTACAGAGCCCCCTCCCCCAGCTATCACCTTTTTACAGATTCCCTCCACCCAGCTCTCGCCTTTTCACAGAGCCCCCCCAGCTCTCACCTTTTCACAGACCCCCACCCCCCAGCCCTCACCTTTTCACAGACCCCCCAGCCCTCACCTTTTTACAGACCCCCCTCCCCCCAGCTATCATCTTTTTACAGACCCCCCTCCCCCCAGCTATCATCTTTTTACAGATTCCCTCCCCCCAGCTATCACCTTTTCACAGAGCCCCCCCCAAGCTCTCACCTTTTCACAGAGCCCCCCCCCTCACCTTTTCCCAGACCCCCACCCCCCAGCCCTCACCTTTTCAAAGACCCTGTCCCCCCAGCCCTCACATTTTTACAGACCCCCTCCCCCCCAGCCCTCTACTTTTCACAGAGCCCCCTCCCCCCAGCGCTCACCTTTTTACAGATCCTCCCCTCCCCCCAGCCCTCACCTTTTCACAGATCCCACCCAGCCCTAATTTTTTCACAGATCCCTCCCCTCCCCCAAGCCCTCATCTTTTCACAGATCCCTCCCCTCCCCCCAGCTCTCACCTTTTCACAGAGCCTCCCCTCCCCCCAGCCCTCATCTTTTTTTACAGAAACCACCCCCCTCCCAGCCCTCATCTTTTCACAGAGCCCCCTCCCCCCAGCCCTCACCTTTTTACAGACCACCCTCCCCCAGCCCTCACCTTTTTACAGACCACCCTCCCCCAGCCCTCGCCTTTTTACAGACCACCCTCCCCCAGCCTTCAAATTTTCACAGACCCCCCAGCCCTCACCTTTTCACAGAACCCCTCCCCCCAGCCCTCACCTTTTCACAGAGCCCCCTCCCCCCATCCCTCACCTTTTTACAGAGCCCCCTCCCCCAGCCCTCACCTTTTTACAGACCCCCTCCACCAGCCCTCACCTTTTTACAGACCCCCCTTCCCCCGGATATCACCTTTTTACAGATTCCCTCCCCCCAGCTCTCACCTTTTCACAGAGCCCCCCCCAGCTCTCACCTTTTCACAGACCCCCACCCCCCAGCCCTCACCTTTTCACAGACCCCCCAGCCCTCACCTTTTTGCAGACCCCCTCCCCTCAGCCCTCACCTTTTCAAAGACCCTGTCCCCCCAGCCCTCACATTTTTACAGACCCCCCTCCCCCCAGCCCTCTACTTTTCACAGAGCCCCCTCCCCCCAGCGCTCACCTTTTCACAGACCCCCCTCCCCCCAGCCCTCCCCTTTTCACAGAGGCCCATCCCCCCAGCCCTCACCTTTTCACAGACCCCCTCCCCCACACAAAAAACTCTCTCACCTAGTATCCACAGATTGCCCTCCTCTTTTACTGCTTCGGCTTTTTTTTTTTCATTACAGTGACATCCCTGCAGTTCAGCCTATCAGAAATGAAGCATGGAGCAGGGGAGGAGATTCACAGCACTTCACTCGGCTCCGTGCTGCACATAGTTGTAACAGGCAGGAGATGAAGAAAGAAGCCGCCTACCCAAGCCCCTCCTCCCCTCCTCCGTGCTGCATTCTTGATAGTCAGAGCCACAGAGCTGCAGAACATCACTATCGAGACTGGCACAGTGAAAGTGGTGGAGGAAGTGAGTCCTCCACCAGCTTCTGTGTAATGTTACAAGCGGGAGAGCACAGGGCAGCCAGAGGTGGCGGAACTGCGTTCCGGTGCGTTCCGGCGTGTTCCAGCAGAAAAAAAGCCCTGGCAAAGAACAAACATATGCCAATGTTTAAGGGGCGCATACTTAGAACCTCCCTGTTTGTCACAACATGACAATTTATGAATTCTGCCTCCAATCGCATCATTAGGCACAATGTGATATATTTCAAGCATTTTTTTTTCTTTTAATTTTGATGAACACTTAGATAGGGCTCCTTTTGCATGAATTACTGCATCAATGTAGCATGGCATGGAGGAAATCAGCCTGTGGCATTGTTAAGGTGTTATGGAAGCCCAGGTTGATGGCGGCCTTCAGCTCGTCTGCATTGTTGGGTCTGGTGTCTTTCATCTTCCTCTTGACAATACCCCACAGATTCTCTATGGGGTTTAGGTCAGGCGAGTTTGCTGGCCAATCAAGCACAGTGATACCATGACCATTAAAGCAGGTATTGGTAGTTTTGGCAGTGTTGGCAGGTGCCAAGTCCTGCTGGAAAATGAAATCAGCAACTCTATAAAGCTGGACAGCCGAGGGAAGCATGAAGTGCTCTAGAATTTCCTGGTAGAGGGCTGCACTGACTTTGGACTTAATAAAACACAGTGGACCAACACCAGCAGATGACATGGCTCAATGACTGTCTTCTGGACAACTGTCAAGTCAGAAGTCTTCCCCATGATTGTGTAAACTACTGAACCAGACTGAGAGACCATTTAAAGGTTCAGGAAACCTTTACAGGTGTTTTGAGTTAATTAGCTGAATAGAGTGTGACACCAACAACATTTAACTTTTTCACAATATTCTAATTTTCTAAGATACTGAATTGTGGGTTTTAACTGGCTGTAAGCCATAATCATCAAAAGAAAGAAATGCTTGAAATATATAACTCTGTGTGTATTGAATCTATATAAATTATATGAGTTTCACTTTTTGAATTGAATTACTGAAATAAATTAACTTTTTGATGATATTCTAATTTTTTAGATGCACCTGTATACTCAGGAGGTCAACAACCTGCGATGAGCTTGGTCCTAGGAGTGCATGCGAGTGGTGATAAGAACAGGATTTTCATTTTTATCACAGTGCACAGTCACTTTTTGTTCAAGAATTGCAGCACATTTGCACATTCATGGACTCTTGGCACCTTAATTTTGCACTTTATGATTTGTGGCACTATATATATACTGTATAAAGTATAGAATATAGTGGGCAGCGCAGCTATCTTTATTGCCCATGAATGGTTGGGATATGATAATCCCTGAGGAGGTATATAGGTTTTCACCTCCTTGTTTCCTTGAACTGGTAAAATAGTCAACTAAAACCCATTCATTAGGTATTCAATGAAAGAGATAAATAAAACAGGCCACACATGGCGTTAAAGGTATGAAAAGGGGGTGAATCCATGCTAAGGATAGGGGTAACTGGCTGCTGCCTACCTCCAAAGTATAACTCTAAAGAGATATACGAGAAATGGAAAATGGGAATATGAGGTAGATGGTGCTACATAAAAATAATGATAATAATATATTTGGACAAAATCAGGTGCAACAGGGCACTATGCAGGGTAGATCATAAAACCATATGAATATCTCACTATATCATAACATAAGATCAAGTATTAAAATAAATAAATACGTGAAAGTGCCAAAAACGTGCCGATAGTGATATGATGCAGTAAATTCAGGAATATGAGAGTGAAAAGGGGATAATGGGGAAATGTGCACTAATGGCAAGTCCCTAAAATTAGTGAGACAACCACAGTAAATAAAAAGAATAGAGTGACTATGGGTGGGTCAAAATGGCACAATGTGCAATATGAGGTAGTGGAATACTTAGTTAATAATATCAAATGATAAATAAATATCATATTAAATATATAATCCGAAGTGCAAAGTGGTCTCCAATAGTAACAATTAGTGTAGTACCAATTAATAAAGTGACTAGTGCTATGAGAACCAATGTGCAAATCACTGTTTAAAATATAATAATGGCACATAAATAGGTGACTATAGTGATAGAATCAATTCTGGCAAAAGGTCCATAAGGTGATATTTACTGTTGAATCCAAAATTTAGGTGGGTCTTGGGGTGATCCAATCCGGACATGCAGATGAGGAACCAAAGTGCTCCCCTCTCAGTAAAGCCCGCACTCACCGGAACACTGTACCCCTACAGGGGTAGAAAGCGTTGTACCCTCCTGGGGTGTAATCCTGTTAGGTAAGGGGCCCTGTACTCAATGTTTCAGGTCATCCGGTTGGGTCCTCACTCAGGTCAAGGGATATACTCAAATGGTATTACTTGTATTACAATATTAAAATGATAAACGAGCGTGATAAAGGAAAACGGGACCGCAGCTATCCTGTGTGTGTGGCGAGGCTTCCGGAACGCCGTGCGCTCCAACCACCCTGCATAGTGCCCTGTCACACCTGATTTTTGTCCAAATATATTATTATCAGATATATTTTATTATTATACCTTTCCACATGGCGTTAAAGGCTGTTCTCCATTTAAGTACCTAAAAAGAAAAAACTCCCACCTATACAGCTGTCCCTACTGATCTCCTGTTTCTCTTCATTCAAAAAAAATCTGTCAAGGGTTAAAATCCAGAGACAAAGTCCCCACATCTTCACTTAGCTCTGGCTAATGACAGACTTCATTGAATTGTGGAGTAATAATGTCCATTCAGTGCGCAGGATGCTGATGATCTCCCGTGCTCTGAGCAGATCAATGGTAGTCATTTAGGAATGATGCAATTGCAACTCTTCCTAACAAGCTAATACACTGTTATTGTAAATGCCCTTTTTAGTCCAAATTATAGCCATCTATGATTGCAACCATAGCAAAAGTATTTCCCTGAATTCCCACCTATCGGAAGTCTGTACAGAGCTATAGAGAGCGATTAACAAGCATTCCTTACAACAGGAGATTTATCTCTGGTAAGATACTTCCAAGACTTGTGCAAGCCTAAGAATAAAGATGCTATGGACAAACATCAGTCAGTGCTCAAAGATTCCACTCTGTACAGTGTTGTCTGTGTTACAGACTGACACATGCTCCACATTGTGCTGTACGCTACAGACTTCATCACGCTCTGCACTCTGCTGATAGCCTGCTTTGCACATTGTGCTGTATGTTACAGACTTCACCACACTGAACACTGTGCTATGTGCTATAGACTGAAGCAGGCTGAACACTGTGCTGTATGGTATACATTGTGCAACTCGGAATACTGTGCTGAAAGTTATAGACTGCACCATGCTTCACATTGTGCTGTATGTTTTTACACTGCGCCACGCTGAACACTGTGCTGTATGGTATAGATTGCACCACACTTCACATTGTGTCGTGTGCCATAGACACGGAGCTGTATTGTATGCTACATATGACACCATGCTTCCTATTGGGCTGTATGTTACAGACTGCACCACGCAGAACACTGTGCTATATATTATACACTGCACTACGCTCAGGGCCGGCGCTCCTGCTAGGCAAACTAGGCAGCCGCCTAGGACGCACTACTGCCTAGAGAGGGTGCAGGCCAGCCTGGCTGATTGGATGGATCATGTCGTTCGCCAGCGGCAGCTGCGGTTCAGCTGGCATACTGCTGCTGACTGTCACTCACTGTGCAAGTGTGCAGTGCAGGCCTCACACAGTCACCTGTACTGTGCGCAAATTGGATTGGTTAATGTTCACGGTGCCGCCGGACCTTGTAAATCTGGATCGCGAATAGGATTAGGCTGCAACCTGGCTGCCAGCAGTGTGCCAGGACAGGTGCTGTGCCAGGTGCTTCCAACCAATGAGGTGCTGCACGCCTCAACGTGACATCATTTCCTCCTTCCATCCACAACAGAGCAGAGGACCCCGCAGTCAGCCCCTGTCCCACACCACACGTAGCTGAGAAGAGAAGGTTAATGAGAAGAGACGGGGACCAGTGTGATTAATAATATCAGTAGTAATATTTAAGCAGCAGTCTTGGGTGATCTCCAATATTATATATTAGTGATATATAATATTGGGTATCACACAAGACTGCTGCTTTTGTATATATTATATTTACTGCTGATATAATATTTTTTGAACTGACAGTAAGAGAAATCAATATTCATTTTTTCGTTGGGGGGGGGGGTTGGGCGCAAGTAGCAGGTCTTGCCTAGGGTGCAAAATAGTCTAACTTATAGACTGTGCCACTTTGAACTCTGGGACACTTTGCTGCATATTACATACTGCGGACTACTCAACCCTGTATGCTGTAGAGTAAAGGAAAAAAAAAAAAATATATATATATATATGTATATATATGTGTCTCCATTATGGAGACTGTATAGGAGTAAATACAAATTAACTTTAAAAAATCCACCCAATGCCTCAGACTTAGGAGACCCAAAATATCTCCCAGGTTTACACGATAGAGATATTTTCACCCCATGGATTATCAAAGACTTAGCAACACTTCATCATAACCTTACTCTTAATTCTACTTTCACCTCATTTGCATCAATTCAATCCAGATACCGATGACCAAATAATGAGCACTGCAATTTTTTACAAATTAGATATTTCTACCAAACTCAATTTCAGTTAACAAATATAGACCCACCCACTTTCTTTGAAAAAATTTGTCTACAGAACCCAAAAGGGAAAGGCCTTATTTCTGAAATATACAATAACCTGGTGAATACATCCTCAAATGAAAAACTCCCATATACTGTATACTTAAACGGGAAGAAGAATGTAATCTTCGTCTTTCGGTGGAGGACTTGTATGATAGCATGAACCAGATCCCTCACAATACGGTAAACTCCCATTAAACTTATCATCAGATGGTACCTAACACCGACTAAATTACATTCTGTTTTCCTATCAATTTCACTGTTTCAGAGAATTCCCTTCTCCAGGCTCCTGCACTCATATTTCTTGGGAATCTGACAAAATCTCTTTCATCTGTCATCAATTAGAAAAAGTTGCATCTAATATATCCGATAGTCCTATAACTCTCACTTTACCGTATTGCCTTCTTTTTACCACTATCACAAGCTTATCCAAACCTCAGATGAGGCTTATACATACAATATGTGTTGCCATACAATGGCTGATTGCTATACATTTGAAATCTTCTTCATTCCCATCTACCCAACTAAAATCAAGAATAAATTCTATTAACCTCATGGAGAAAAATGTTCACACTATTTACAATTCCACACAATTCTTTAATAATAAATGGGATCCCTAGTTTAAAAACTCAGATTTTTTATTCCAATCCATCAACATTGGACTTTAGAGAACAATAGACGTATTAAGGTTATCTGAGTTCCGTCCCATAGAACTGTCCCTATGTACTTGAATATGGAATGCTATTCTAGTTAAGATGTAAGGGGGGCATGGCTTGAAGCTGCATGAGATAGGATGTGCCTGAGCTGAGCTCTCCTTTCTATGATCCTGCTATCTCTGAATCAAGATATTTTACCTGCATTACTATTACCCAGGACCCGACACACCACCGCGCCATGTCTCCCCCTCGCAAAGCTTCAGAGTCCGCCGCAAAACTAGATAAATTCCATCGGCAGGACAGAGATGAGCTGGCCAAAGAGAGCGGCCCCCTCCAGACCACCTTGGGCCCATAACTCGCTGATATGCTAGGATTTCCAGAAGCTGCGGGACCATGTGGTGGAGTCCGAGCAGAGTTTTGGCCATCTGGAGGATGCTGTCCATACTCCCCAGGATTCAGCTGACCAGGGAGCCGACACATAATACAACTACAGCAGAAGCAAGATGTCCTTGAAAACTGAATGCGACGCAACAATATGCGCTTTATTGGTTTGCCAGTGGGCTCGGAAGGTACCAGCCCTGCAACCTTTTTGGAGGAATTGCCTATTGCCACATATGGGCAAGCAGCCTTTGTGCACATCACATGCCTTCTAAGAAACCACTGCAAGGAGCACCACCACGTGTCTTGATTGCGAAATTTCTAAACTTTAAGGATTAAGATGCCATCCTCTGCCTGACCAGGCAAAAGAGTAATAGTCCCCTACACAAATATTCTGGCATTTCCTGACTATTCAGCTGAAACTCAGCAACAACATAGCAGATTTACAGCAATTAAGAAGGGCCTCCAGATCTGCAACCTAAAATACTCCATGCTATTTCCCACTCGCCTACGTGTGGTGGGTGAGGATCGTGTTCATTTTTTTGAGGAGCCTGAGGCAGCAGTCACATAGCTTGACATGGCTTGACTTGGATACATGAATATTGGAGTCGTGAGTACGATACTGTTTCTTCTTGTGTTTCTTTTGTCCCTTACCCCATGGGACACTGCTCATGACATATTGTTTTCCTGGACATGAGACAGAGAGTATCTTTAAGGTCAGGTGCAACCAATGTATATCTGGGCCTCTTCTCTATGGTTTTCTATTTTTTATTTTTTGTTGCTTATTTTATTTTTTTTACCTTCAAAGTCTCTAAGATAACTCTGTAAACAATACAATATAATATATAATATAATAATAATATAACATATAATAATAATATAATATATAATATAATTAGAGTTGAGCGGACACCTGGATGTCCATGTTTGGCGGGTTCGGCCGAACTTGAAAAAAAAGTCCGGGTCCGTGTCCCGGACTTTTTCCGAACTTTACCCGGACACCGAACCCCATTGAAGTCAATGGGGACCCGAACTTTCAGGCACTAAAATGGCTCTAAAACACCAATGGAAAGGGCTAGAGTGCTGCAAATGGCAGCAAAACGTAGTAAAGAGCATGGCAAGTGCTCTGCAAACAAATGTGGATAGGGAAATAACTTAAAACAACAAAAAAAAACAGAAAAATAAAACAATTTTCTTCATCGGTGAAGGACGAGGCCCATATGGAGTAGGAGGGAGGTTGAGGTGGTGGTGGATGTGGCGGTGTAGGTGGAAGCGGCGGTGGAGGAGGACGAGGTAACCAACACTGCTTTTTTTCTGTCATTTTAAATGAGGGTACACCCCAAAAGAGTGAGAAAGATCAAAAATAGAACAATGGCTGGGTAAGGTCGGTATCCATCTCTATTCTGCACAAGGTACGGAAAAGTCCCGTGGGATCCATGCCTGGTTCATTTTAATGAACGTGAGCTTGTCCACATTGTCTCTGGACAGGCGGCTGCGCTTGTCTGTGATAACGCCCCCAGCCGTGCTAAATACACGTTCAGATAATACACTGGCTGCAGGGCACGCCAGCACCTCCAAGGTGTAAAGGGCAAGCTCAGGCCATGTGCCCAATTTGGAGACCCAGAAGTTGAAGGGGGCAGACCCGTCATTCACAACATGTAGGCGTGTGCACACATACTGCTCCACCATGTTGGTGAAATGCTGCCTCCTGCTAAGACATTCCATATGAGCTGCTGGTGCTGCTGTTTGTTGTGGTGTGCTGACAAAGCTTTTCCACATTTCGGCCATGCTAACCCTGCCTTCTGAGGTGCTGGCGGTGCCCTGGTTGCGTTGGCGACCTCTTCCTCCTCCTCCTCTGCCTTGGCCTTGTGCTTCCACTGTGGCCCCGCTGTCAGGTGGGAATGCCAGCAGCATCGCGTCTACCAGCGTGCGCTTGTACTCACGCATCTTGCGATCGCGCTCCAGTGAGTGAATTAAGGACGGTACGTTGTCCTTATAACGGGGATCCAGCAGCGTGGCCACCCAGTAATCAGCACAAGTTAGAATGTGGGCAACTCGGCGGTCGTTGTGGAGACACTGCAGCATGTAATCGCTCATGTGTGCCAGGCTGCCCAGAGGCAATGAAAGGCTGTCCTCTGTGGGAGGTGTATCGTCTGTGTCCTCTGTATCCCCCCAGCCACGCACCAGTGATGGCCATGAGCTGGCCTTGGTGCCACCCTGCTGTGAACATGGTTCCATCTCCTCCTCCATCTCCTCCTCCTCATCCTCCAGAACTGTGCCTCTGCTGGACAATTGTGTCCCTGGCGTTTGTGGGTGCAGGAACCCACCCTCGGAGCCACTTGCGAATGACTGCCCTGAAAGCCTTGGAAATGTTACCTCTTCATCCTCCTCCTCCTCATCCTGTGCCACATCCTCTTCCATCATCGCCCGAATCGTTTTTTGAAGGAGGCATAGAAGTGGGATAGTTAAGCTGACAACGGCGTCATCGGCACTGGCCATGTTGGTGGAGTACTCAAAACAGCGCAACAAGGCACAGGTCTCGCATGGAGGCCCAGTTATTGGCGGTGAAGTGGTGCTGTTCCACAGAGCGACTCACGCGTGCGTGCTGCAGCTGAAACTCCACTATGGCCTGCTGCTGCTCGCACAGTCTTTCCAGCATGTGCAAGGTGGAGTTCCACCTTGTGGGCACGTCACATATGAGGCGGTGAGCGGGAAGGCCGAAGTTACGCTGCAGCGCTGACAGGCGAGCAGCAGCAGGGTGAGAATGCCAAAAGTGCGCACAGACGGCCCACACTTTCTGCAGCAGCTCTGACATATCGGGGTAATTTTTAAGGAACCTCTGCACCACCAAATTCAGCACATGCGCCAGGCAAGAGATGTGCGTCAAACCGGCTAGGCCCAGAGCTGCTATGAGATTTCGCCCGTTATCGCACACCACCAGGCCGGGCTTGAGGCTCGCTGGCAGCAACCACTCATTTGTCTGCTGTTCCATGCTCCTCCACAACTCCTGCGCGGTGTGTGTTTTTTCCCCCAAACAGGCAAGTTTTAAAACTGCCTGCTGTCGTTTACCCCTGGCTGTGCTGAAGTTGGTGGTGAAGGTGTTATGCTGACCGGATGAGGAGGCGGTAGAGGATGAGGAAGCGGAGTAGGAGGAGTTAGGAACAGGAGGCAAACTGAAGCGCCCTGCAATTCTCGGTGGTGGAGGGACATGCGCCAAATTGCTATCCGCCTCAGGCCCATCCGCCACTGCATTTACCCAGTGTGCCGTTAGGGAGATATAACACCCCTGACCGTGCTTACTGGTCCACGTATCGGTAGTTAGGAGGACCTTGGCACAGATGGCGTTGCGCAGTGCACACCAGATTTTTTCCCCCACTTGGTTGTGCAGGGAAGGGATGGCTTGCCTGGAAAAGTAGTGGCGGCTGGGCACGACGTACTGTGGGACAGCCACCGACATAAGGCTTTTAAAACTGTGCGTCTCCACCAGACGGAATGACAGCATTTCAAAGGCCAAGAATTTTGAAATGCTGGTATTCAGGGCCAGGGATCGCGGGTGGGTAGGGGGGTACTTCCTCTTCCTCTGAAGTGTTTGGGAGATGGAAAGCTGAACGCTTCCACGGGACATTGTGGAGATGGTTGGTGACCCAGGTGGTGGTGTTGCTGACAGATCGTCTGTTTGCGGGGTGGCAGGTGCCGGTATCACTACAGAGGTGGATGAAGAGGCCGAGACTGCAGCAGAAGAGGAAGCAGGAGGAGCCAGAGACATTTCTTGGTTTTGAAGGTGTCTACTCCACTGCAGCTCGTGCTTTGCACTTAGATGCCTGATCATGCAGGTTGTGCTCAGGTTGAGAAGGTTTATGGCTCGCTTCAGGCTCTGACTGCACAGGGTGCAAATCACTCGTGTCCTGTCATCAGCACATTTTCTGAAGAACTTCCACGCTAGAGAACTCCTTTGAGCTGGCTTTGGTGCGCTCGGTCCCTTGCTGCGTTGGGCAGTAGCAGGCGTAGTGTCTAGGGCACGGCCGCTCCGCCTCTGCACCCTTCTCCCTCTTCGGCTGTGCTGGTGGCTCTGTGCGACCACCGCCTCTTCCTCCAAACTACTCAGGTCACCTGCATGACCTTCATTCCATGTGGGGTCGAGGACCTCATCGTCCTCCACATCATTTTCCACCCAGTCTTCACCCCTGCCCTCCTTGTCGGTCTCCACAATTCTGAGTGCCGCAGCAGTTGGCACCTGCGTTTCGTCATCATCGGAGACGTGCTGCGATGGTCCTTCCATGTACTCATCTTGAGAAATAAGTGGTTGGGCATCGCTGCACTCAATCTCTTCCACTTCTGGGGCAGGGCTAGGTGGATGGCCCTGGGAAACCCTGCTGACAGAGTCATCAAAAAGAAGAAGAGACTGCTGCATGACTTGGGGCTCAGACTGCTTGCCTGATTTCTTTGCAAGGGGGTGAGGTGAAAGACGGTTGGACATTGGCTGTAGGTGCCAACTCTGACCTTTCTGCAGTAGACTGGGTGGGAGACAATGTGAAGGAACAGGAGGCACTGTCAGCAGCAAACCAATCTACTATCGCCTCTACTTGTTCTGGCCTCATCACTTCTAGAGGCGCATGATGCCCTACCAAATACTGCTGCAGGTTCTGTCGCCTACTCACACTTGAGGAAGGTGTTTCACTTGTGCATGTAGCTGGCACAGATCGACCACGTCCTCTCCTTGCAACAGGAGCTCTACCAGCAGCACCACGGCCCCTATTTGACGGTCTCCTCATATTTCTGTAATTTATGATCTTGCCCTAGAAAGGTGTTTATTGAATAGCGGAACAAAACAACAACAGTATCGCACGGGTGTATCTCACAGTCAAATATGCAAACTATGCCGCAATTTAATTTTTTTTACCCCAAAAGGGTGTTTATTAAATAGCGGAATAGAAAAATAGTATACAAATACAACGGGTGTATCTCACAGTCAAATATGCAAAGTATGCCGCAAATTAAATTTTTTTCACCCCAAAAGGGAGTATATTGAATAGCGGAATAGAAAAAAGGATATAAAACGGTGTATCTCATACGTACAAACACAGACTAGGCCCCGATTACAATTTTTTGTACCCTAAAGGAAGGATGAGGATGAGGAAGAGGAGTAGGAGGAGTTCGGAACAGGAGGCAAACTGAAGCGCCCTGCAATCCTCGGCGGTGGAAGGAGATGCGCCAAACAAATTAAAAAAGGTGTATCTCACACGTACCGATACAGACTATGCCGTAATTTAGTTTTTTACACTCCAAAAGGGTGTATATTGAATAGCGGAATAGAAAAATTTTTATAAAACGGTGTATCTCACACATACCACCCCAGACTAGGCCCCGATTACTATTTTTTGTACCCTAAAGGCAGGATGAGGAGTAGGAGGAGTTCGGAACAGGAGGCAAACTGAAGCACCCTGCAATCCTCGGCGGTGGAAGATGCGCCCCAAAAATTGGAAAGGTGTATCTCACACGTACCGATACAGACTATGCCGCAATTTAATTCTTTTTACCCCAAAGGGTGTAGATTGAATAGCGGAATAGAAAATATGATATCAAAAGGTGTATCTATCTCACACGTACAGACCCAGACTAGGCCCCGATTACTATTTTTTGTACCCTAAAGGCAGGATGAGGAGTAGGAGGAGTTCGGAACAGGAGGCAAACTGAAGCACCCTGCAATCCTCGGCGGTGGAAGATGCGCCCCAAAAATTGGAAAGGTGTATCTCACACGTACCGATACAGACTATGCCGCAATTTAATTCTTTTTACCCCAAAGGGTGTAGATTGAATAGCGGAATAGAAAATATGATATCAAAAGGTGTATCTATCTCACACGTACAGACCCAGACTAGGCCCCGATTACTATTTTTTGTACCCTAAAGGCAGGATGAGGAGTAGGAGGAGTTCGGAACAGGCAGGAGGCAAACTGAAGCACCCTGCAATCCTCGGCGGTGGAAGATGCGCCCCAAAAATTTGGAAGGTGTATCTCACACGTACCAAAACAGACTATGCCGCAATTTAATTCTTTTTACCCCAAGGGTGTAGATTGAATAGCGGAATAGAAAATATGATATCAAAAGGTGTATCTATCGCACACGTACAGACCCAGACAAGGCCCCGATTACTATTTTTTGTACCCTAAAGGCAGGATGAGGTGTAGGAGGAGTTCGGAACAGGCAGGAGGCAAACTGAAGCACCCTGCAATCCTCGGCGGTGGAAGATGCGCCCCAAAAATTGGAAAGGTGTATCTCACACGTACCGATACAGACTATGCCGCAATTTAATTCTTTTTACCCCAAAGGGTGTAGATTGAATAGAGGAATAGAAAATATGATATAAAATTGGTGATTTTTCAATAGCACATGTGAACACAGCAGTGTCTTATGTCACAGTCAGCTCTGCAGCAGGCTATGAAGGGGAAAAAAAAGAAAATTCCCCTTTAAGTTTGTAATTTTTAAATAGATTAGTACAGACTATGCCACAATTTAATTTTTTTTTAACCCAAAAGGGTGTATATTGAATAGTGGAATATAAAAAAGTGTATAAAATTGAAAATCACTCAATAGCACATGTGAACACAGCAGTGTCTTATGTCACAGTCAGCACTGGAGCAAAAAGGCTATGAAGGGGGGAAAAAAAAATCCCTTTTAACTTGTAGTAAAATAGATCTAAGATGAACGCTGCACACAACTGACTGATAAAAATAGATTTTTTTTCTCCCTCCTCCTCCTCCTCAGTGGGCTCAAGTGAGGGCAAAAAGATTGTTCACTGCACCACCACCCACACAGCAAAATCGATGTATACTGTCCCTGCCTAATCTCCAGCCTGTTCCTAATATGTATATTAAAAAAGAATAGCGCACACATGCAAAAGAAATGACTATCAAATATGGAGACAATCCATAAATAAAAATGGGAATTTAGTCCCACCATATGGCCATATCGTGCTCAAGCCCACCACTGCGTCAAAGTACCCCATTATCAGTGGGTCCTACACTATCCATAAAAAAGGGGTGAATCCAGCCTCTCTTACCCTTGGAGACAACACTCCTTGCTGGGAAAGATGTGCTAATGCACTACAGGGGACTCCTCCTATATCTACTTGATAGTGGACACCAATAGAGTACAGGTGTGTGTGGGGGATGGGATGCTCAACCTCCGAAGTCTGGTCAGACCGAATACATAATAAACAAGCAAAAAATTGGGGGAGCCTAATATGCTCAATAAGATATTTCACTGCACCACCCCCCACACAGCAAAATCGATGTAGAAGACTGACCCTGCCTAATCTCCAGCCTGGCCCTAAAATGCTCTAATAACTTTCCCTGCCTGCACTCCGACCTGTCCCTGCATTCTTTTCGGACACAATTTTTCACAGAATCACTGTCCCTAATCAGCAGCCAGCACGTATAATGTGTGTGCTCTGTCCCAAAACTACAGCAGAATGATGCGGCGCGCTGGGGGCTCTCGAACTGGTCACATGCTTCAGATGGCCAATCACAGCTACTAATACATTAGTAGGCATGGCTGGGATGGCTTAAGGCACACCAGTTAAACGCTTGTTGATTGGCTGTTGAATGCCCGCCATTAAAAGCGCGCCATTACATACAAAACAGGAAATAAAATGACCGAACACGGATTTTAAACCCGAACATACAGTAAAGTTTTCGGGTCCGTGTTCGGGTAACAAAAATCCAATTATTCGGTACGAACGTGAATAATACAGTCCGTGTTCGCTCAACACTAAATATAATATAATATATTGTAAACAATAAAATTATACTCCTCATGCTGTTTTATATCATATGCACAAGTACTGGTTTTGTCTTTTTTTCAATATAAATTTTTCTAAAAACATTGATATATATATATTATGATATACCATAATTTGTTACACAATTATGTATTTCTCTCTTGTACCACTAAAATACTCTCATTAAAAAAGTTTGTAATAAAAAAATAAATGTTTTGACTTTACATGCACTCTAAGGTAGGCGTGCAGGTTTTAAATTTAAATAATTAAGAACATATCGTTTTCTCTTGTGGAGTCACAAATCCAAATAAAAGCTGCCAAATTTTTCACTGCTCTTTACTTCGTGATGGCAGTAAGACTTTAAAAGTAAAAGCAGATTTTCATTCTACTTTAACATACTGTGATCCATCTTCCCAGAGGGCAGATTTACTTTTGAAGCGAATTTTACATTAAGTGTCATGACAGCTTCTGTAATTATACACCAGAAAAAAGAAAATGACAGTAATAATCACTAACGTCAGAGATGCCCAGACACACAGGTTACTCAGATGGCTGGTCTTACATCCATAGAATATGATTTGTCCTCCCAGGCTGTATATGAGAAACAATTTGCTGAAATAACTGAGACACACCAACTAATCTGAAAGCAGAATGCAGGAGCCGCATTTATATCAACAGAGGTCAAAGTGCGTCTATAGCCACAGTATTAAGGAAATTTCAAACTAAAAACTGACTCAGAAAGTCAAATCAAATTAAAAAGAGGAACATCATGATGTTAAAAATACAAATGATTCAATAAATTCAGTTACTGTTGTGTTACATAATATCAAATGGGCTCTCACGGTTTTTCTTATTTAAAATTAAAACAACTAAATGCACAGTTTAAATATGTGTTAGTCCCGGTTCACATTTGTGCGATCACAGAGATCGCATGTAATTTTAGGATCTCTGTGCGGTGCAAATTCAGCCATACAGTTTGTATGGCTGAATTCACACCGCAATCGCACCCAACACGCACAGGACCCTTTTTTTGGTCCGCAGCAGAATCGGATCGCATGGTGGTTCACACTAGTGCGATCCGATTCTGTGCGCACTTTCAGATCGCACTGCGATATGCGATCTCAACTGGGGGTGTCGTTAACTTTTAATTGACACCTCCAGTGTATCTCATATGGCAGTGTGAACTGCCAGGGGTGCGGATGCGATGCGGGAACACGCTGTATATTCGCAGCGTTCCCGCATCGCAGAAATGTGAACCGGGACTTATTAAGATAGATGCAAACACAGTCACTGTAATTTTCAATATTTTTAAATATCTTTATTTCATTAAAATTAGGGATAAACAGAACTGCCCTTGGGTCGGTAGGGTTCAGAGAACATGTGGAACAATACCACTGCAAAAACATGTTTTTAAAATTCCATTAAGTTAGGATTAGTGCTTTTTCAAAAACATGTTTTACCACAATACCGGCCACTTTCACTCTCTTCCTTCCCAGGCCAATTTTCAGCTTTCAGCGCTGTCACACTTTGAATGACAATTGCGCGGTCATGCAACACTGTACCCAAATTAAATTTGTATAATTTCTTTCACACAAATAGAGTTTTCTTTTGGTAATATTTAATTACCGCTGGGTTTATTTTTTACTAAAAAAAAACGAAAAACGACAGAAAATTTTGAAAAAAAAAGCTTTTTTTAATTTCTGTCAGTAAATTTTGTAAACAAGTAATTTTTCTCTTTCACTGATGTGACGCTGATGAGGCGGCACTGATGGACACTGATAGGCTGCACTGATAGGCACTGAGAAGGTGGCACTTATGGGCAATGATGAGGTGGCGCTGATGGGGTGGCACTAATATGCCGCACTGATGGGCACTGAAAGGTGGCACTGATAAGTGACACTGATGAGCACTGATAGGCAGCTCTGATGGGCACTGAGAGGTGGCACTGATAGGCACTGATAGGAAGCACTGGTGGGTGGCACTGGTGGGCACTGGTGGATGGCACTGAAGGGCAGCACTGATGGGCAATAACGGGCAGCACTGATGGACACTGATGGGTGTCACTAATGGGCAGCACAGATAAGTAGGCACTGATGGGCACTGACTGGCAGCACTATAGGCATTGTTTGAGGTCACTGTGGGCACTGATTGAGGGCACTGTGGGCACTGATTGGGATCACTGATGGGCATCAGTTGGTCTGTCTGATGGGTGACATATAGGCACTGTTTTTACTTTACTGGAATCAGGGCACTGATGATCAGTGCCCTGATTACCTGTCCTAGACTCTCCACTTTGAGGAGGAGCCACTGATCGGTTCTCCTCGCCACACACTCTGACAGTGTGAGGCGAGGAGCACCGATAAACGGCACTTCCTCATTTACATTCGACCGGCTGTGATTGGACACAGCCGATCACATGGGTAAAGAGCCACGTCATTGGCTCTTTACCAAGATTGGACGAGATCGGCACCGCTCCGCCGTCATTTAAAGGTGGGCGGGCGGCAAGTGATTAAACTGCTGGCAAATTGAACAAATTACGCAAAAAATACACACAGACCACTCCTAAGGCTTTTCAGAATATATCACAAAAAACTAATGATTTCCCAGCACACTTACCAGCCAGCCTGCAAAACAACCAAATTTACCTTGTCTAAAAATTTAGGTTCAAAACAGAAGGTTTGGATTGCAAACGTTTGCAAACACAGTTTATGCGTAGACTGCAGTGCCCATGTCAAGGCTCCACTGTATACTATGGTCCTAACTTTAGAATCTGAGAGTCTCTATACTTGGAGCACATGAAGCAGTGGATAGGTTAAGGGCAGGTGTGCATGGAGAGAGCCTCCTCCTCCATAAAGGCACAGGGGCGCAGCTGACGCTTGTTTTTAACACAGGGTCAATTTGTTTTTTTTGCAGGCTAGCTGGCTAGTGGGCTGGAAAATATTTCGTTTTTTGTGATGTGTATTGCCATTCTGTGTGCACCTTACCATAAAGGCTAGTTATAGGCTGGGATTGTTGCCATTTTTTGTCCCCAGAATACATAGTATTCTGCTATGTATTTAGTGGGACCTTTAGAGGAGCTGTCAATGATATTTTCTAATATTTTGATATAGTGTATATTTTTAATATTGTATAATAATTTTTATATGTTATTACGTAATTTTTATAAATTTTACATATTTTATAATTTTATATATGTTAAAGGTGACACATACATTCTTGGATAATTGGTTTTGCTTTAATAATGTATGAAAAGTATTGCAATTTGTTATTCAGTTGTCACCACAAACAGGAAGCATAATGTTAGTCACTTCCGGTGTCATTGTCGGAATTTTAAATTTTAATATAGGTTCAATACAATGGTTTTAACTTTAATCCCGATTGAATAATAAGAGTGGAAGTTGGATGATTTATCCCCCACTTTTAATTTTGCAATACCCTATTTTTCACATTACCGGCCGACATGGAGGAGTTGATATAAGAAGGGCAATCATTTAATTCATAGTGATTCATTGCAATACTGTGAATATATTGCTCCATCTGAAACACCATTTAGTAGATAAGTCTGATATTCGGCCAAAAATGTTAAAAAGATGCATTAGAAAGCTTAAGCAGAGGGACCCACGAGAGACTTCCGGAGCCTTTCTCTGCTGACACCGGAAGTGACGCGGCTTCCATTAGAATAAATAGGACGGAAGTGACGGCACGCGAGAACCTCCTTTCTCTGAAGATAACCAATCAGTGGAAACGCGTCAGACAGGAGGCGTGCCGTCACCACGTCGCTCGGGATCTGGGCTGCAGCCGGACCCGGGCATCATAGGAATCCCTCACCGCTTTTATAACATACTTGCGAATTCTGTCAGCATAACATGTAAGTGCATATTTTATTCTAATAAACGATGTATCAAGGGTAATACACTATTAGTGGTCATTCCTTTACATGTCATGCTGGAGTGATACGATCTTTCTGTGGAATCTCACCAAGTGGCTGCTATCATCATCTGGATAGAGAGATACACTCTTCTGGGAGTATTGTGGCAGAGGGCTTTATTCATACCTATCTGGTAAGAGGCCCAGCAGGCTACTTTGCATGCACGGTGGAGAGCACTAATTTTGGTTTGAGCACAGGGATTGTTTGTTTTTGCAAAGAAGAGCACTTACTTTCATTCCGTCCGGTAAGGAGGAATTCCAACAGGTGGAGGGAATCAAAGTCACCATTTGAGTTCATCACCATCTGTCATCATTTAAATCACTGGATTGTTTTTTAAGCATATAGACACGTTGTGTTTGGGACTTTATTTAATCACATTTAGCTTCTTATTACTTTGTTTAATTTGAATTTGCATATGTGAGTTACCTGTAAAATATACTGTACATAATCACTTAGATAAAGCGCACCATCAATTTTCACATCATACATTCAATTCATCTGGGAGCAGCTTATCACAGACCAGCGCACTTTTTTTCATACACATTTATAATTTACTTTCGAGTAGCAGCAGGTCACTATGGATATTTTTGAATACTACAGCACACGCAAACTTTTAGTAGATGATATTTTTACTAAAACCACTTATGAGACCAAAGATTTGAGAGGAATCTTTATGAGATTAAAAAACGTAATGATATCTGAATTACATGCCTCCTGGGACATAGCATTTCTTGAGAAATATGTCCAGGAAAAAATGGTCCCTAGGAGTCTGAGGTGGAGTATATACCCAGACCAAGGTGACCCAGACCTCAAAGAATGGTTTCACTTTTTCAATGGAGCAGGCATGGGCCTATTGAATTTCCTCATTGACAGAAAGAGAAAGAAAGTTTTAAAACTGAATAAAGAGTTACTAGAAATAAAAGAGAAATTACTACCATCCATGCAGGAAGAAGCCTACAAAGTATACAATCAGGAATTAAGGGAGATACTGGCTATGGAAGATGAAGAACAAAAGGCCAAGAAAAGGAAAAAATACCTGAGGGGCTTGGAGGATTATCAAGTCTCAAAGGTATTCAAATGGCAATTAAATCTCATAGTAGAAGAGGAAAATAATATGGAAATCCAAAATTCACCAGGAGAAGGGACCTCCCAGAAGAGTTCAGAACCATTTGGTTTTAAAGAACCGAAGGATGTACCCAAGAAAGAGGTGAAAATACAAGAACCCTCCAGGAGAGGGGTGGAACAACAAGGGCATAAAGGATCTGAAAAATTCAAACCCCTTAAAGAAAATGTTTCGGGTCACAATATGAAACATCAGAATGGGGGAGACAATTATAGTACTAATAAAAAAGAGAGACTGAGACCTGCAAGACATGACTCTCATAGAAGAGAGCAGGAGTATTGAATGAACTCGAGGGAGAGACAATCCAGAAGATCGAGATCTCGGTCACCAAGAAGAGTCCCTATGGACTACTTGGGGAATTACACTGATTCTCCCCATACTCCCAGGATCAACTCTCAATACACCCAAAACAAATTTGAACCCTTACAACATAATGGGTATGATGAGAGGGAAGAGGTCTTTGAACCCCCACAGACAAAAACACCTATTAAAGCTAACAAGAAGAGTTTTTTAGGGCAGGGCCCAAAGAAGGGCAAAAAAAGAAGAAAATAACCAGAGGATGCAGAGGAGGCTCAAAGAAAAGAATTAAGAGCCAAGAGACTCAAGGAATTTTCCATCTCAGCAAGGTAGATCTTTCTGATTCTGAAAAACACACATTGAGCAAAGGGTTAAAATACGCCCCAAGAAAACCCTTAAACAAATTTGAGACATTTGTAGACATCCACAAATACGTGAGGAAGCTTAATGTGAAGAGACATTTCTTGTCAAAAGCCGGAGAGAGGAACTATGTATCCTATCAGACTTCATCTGTTATTCCTTCAGGTTTCAGAAACGCCTCACTATTCAACCCTCCAGGAGCCCCAAGTCATCACGTTACTGTTTTAGGGACTTAGTTCTAAAAGAACTGGAGGAGAAAAAGCTGGAATTTAATCCACAAGGTATAAAATTCCTATGTGAGAAGAAGAACCTAGTGATTCGGCCAGCGGACAAAGGTGGGGGGATTGTGCTATTGAAAAAGGATGATTACATCCAGGAAATGGACCATTTAGTAGCAGATCCAACCACGTATGAAGTTCTGAAAAGTGACCCCACTTTCACTTATAAGAAGAAGCTGGAAAAACTAATACACAAAGGTTTCAGCATGGGGGTTTTGAATGAGAAAGAAAAAGAGTTTCTCGTTCCAGTCTCACCTAGAATTCCCACTATATACTACCTCCCGAAGGTGCATAAATGTTTGAATAATCCACCGGGAAGGCCCATAGTTAGTGGAGTCGAATCTATAACTTCGAGGATAGGAAAATATGTTGACTATTTCCTTCAACCGCTAGTACAAGAGACACCTGCCTTCCTCAAGGACACATCTCAATGCATCAAAGATATCACTGAGGTAGAGGTCCAAGGGGATGTACTACTTGTTACGGCCGACGTGACCTCATTGTATACTATCATACCGAATGAAATGGGTTACGAAGCCGTCAGTACATTCCTTGATGCCAACCATGAGATTCCGTTCAAACAGAAGCAGTTCATCTTAGATCTCCTAATTTTCGGGATGGATCACAATTATTTCTATTATAACCAGAATTTCTATCGCCAGCGAACAGGTGTGGCTATGGGGGCAAAGTTTGCCCCCAGCTTAGCCAACTTATTCATGGCTCTCTGGGAGGACCAAAATATTTTCACCAACCGAGCCAAGGAATTGGTCATTTGGAGGTATATAGATGATACATTACTGGTGTGGCAAGGTGATGAAAATTCACTAAAGATTTTCATGGAAAACCTGAATTGCAATAATTGGGGCATCAGGTTCACTTACCAATACAGCAAAACCTCCATCAATTTCTTAGATTTGGTGATTTATCGAAAAAATTCAGGCTTTGCAACTCGATCCTTTTTCAAGCCAACTGATAGAAATGGCTTTATAGCCATAGACAGCTGTCATCATCCCAATTGGCTTAGATCGGTACCTAGAGGCCAATTTAGGAGGATAAGAAGGAACTGCACTGAGCAGGAAGACTTTCAACAACAAGTGGGAACTCTGAAACAGAGATTTGTTGAAAAAGGGTATGACATTTCGGAATTAGACAAAGAGATCGAAAATGTCACCCCCATGGAACAGAAGAATCTTGTGGAACCAAAACACAAAACCAAAGAAATATCTCCTCACTTTGAGTATGCATTCACCACTAGGTTTTCCAGTAATTACAATTGGCTTAACTATGTCTTTAGGAAATACTGGGGGGTCCTACAAGAAGATAAGATTTTAGGACCAGTTATACCTACCCAACCAAAAATAATCTTTAGGAAGGTGACAAACTTAATATTAATAGCTAGAAATCCAATCGAAAGACCACCTAGGACAGGAATGTTCCCAGACATGAAAGGCTTCTACCCTTGCAAAAGGTGCCGGATATGTACAGAAGCCACTACAGTGAGAACTAATAAATTTACCTCTACTGTAACAGGGAAGGAATATCCCATTAGAGAGTTTATCTCGTGTTACACCAAAGGGGTCATATACCTGCTACAATGTGAGTGCAATCTCCAGTATGTAGGAAGAACGATAAGAACGGCAAGCATCCGCGTAGGAGAGCACCTAACCAATATCCATAATGGGTTTCCAGGGCACAGTGTTTCCCAACACTATGCCACATGCCATCATAAAGATTCTAAGAAACTGCAAATTACGGTTATTGAGAAACATGTCCCTCACTGGAGAGGCAGCAACCTGGAAAGGTCAATCTCGAGACGTGAGACATTTTGGATCTATGAGCTCAAATGTTACAGGCCGAGAGGCCATAACATAGAATGGGACATCAATTCACATATCAATAACAGCTAAATATATAGCCAGTACATTCCCTTATAATTACCAATTAGCATGAGACACCTAGTACATTTATTCATCATATATACATATCTCGATATATTTTCTAATATTTTGATATAGTGTATATTTTTAATATTGTATAATAATTTTTATATGTTATTACGTAATTTTTATAAATTTTACATATTTTATAATTTTATATATGTTAAAGGTGACACATACATTCTTGGATAATTGGTTTTGCTTTAATAATGTATGAAAAGTATTGCAATTTGTTATTCAGTTGTCACCACAAACAGGAAGCATAATGTTAGTCACTTCCGGTGTCATTGTCGGAATTTTAAATTTTAATATAGGTTCAATACAATGGTTTTAACTTTAATCCCGATTGAATAATAAGAGTGGAAGTGGGATGATTTATCCCCCACTTTTAATTTGGCAATACCCTATTTTTCACATTACCGGCCGACATGGAGGAGTCGATATAAGAAGGGCAATCATTTAATTCATAGTGATTCATTGCAATACTGTGAATACATTGCTCCATCTGAAACACCATTTAGTAGATAAGTCTGATATTCGGCCAAAAATGTTAAAAAGATGCATTAGAAAGCTTAAGCAGAGGGACCCACGAGAGACTTCCGGAGCCTTTCTCTGCTGACACCGGAAGTGACGTGGCTCCCTTTAGAATAAATAGGACGGAAGTGACGGCGCGCGAGAACCTCCTTTCCCTGAAGATAACCAATCGGTGGAAACGCGTCAGACAGGAGGCGTGCCGTCACCACGTCGTTCGGGATCTGGGCTGCAGCCGGACCCGGGCATCATAGGAATCAGTCGCCGCTTTTATAACATACTTGCGAATTCTGTCAGCATAACATGTAAGTGCATATTTTATTCTAATAAACGATGTATCAAGGGTAATACACTATTAGTGGTCATTCCTTTACATGTCATGCTGGAGTGATACGATCTTTCTGTGGAATCTCACCAAGTGGCTGCTATCATCATCTGGATAGAGAGATACACTCTTCTGGGAGTATTGTGGCAGAGGGCTTTATTCATACCTATCTGGTAAGAGGCCCAGCAGGCTACTTTGCATGCACGGTGGAGAGCACTAATTTTGGTTTGAGCACAGGGATTGTTTGTTTTTGCAAAGAAGAGCACTTACTTTCATTCCGTCCGGTAAGGAGGAATTCCAACAGGTGGAGGGAATCAAAGTCACCATTTGAGTTCATCACCATCTGTCATCATTTAAATCACTGGATTGTTTTTTAAGCATATAGACACGTTGTGTTTGGGACTTTATTTAATCACATTTAGCTTCTTATTACTTTGTTTAATTTGAATTTGCATATGTGAGTTACCTGTACAATATACTGTACATAATCACTTAGATAAAGCGCACCATCCATTTTCACATCAATGATATTACAGTTTACATTTCAGGTAAATGACATATCATTGACAGTGGAAATGTAATTTTTGTTGGAGCACATCCTGCAGCAAGAGAGTAACCCCCTATGCACACACACAAAATTAATTCTAGACCCTTTAAGTCTGGTATGGATTTTGAGGGAGAACCCATGCAAAAAAAAGCATGCAGTCTGGCTGACCAGGAAAGGGGAAGATGAACAAGCAACCCCAAACCATAAACCAGGGTTCTACAAACTATGGCCCTGCAGTTTTTTAGGAACCCCAAACCCTAAAACAGGGTTCTACAAACTATGGCCCTTCAGTTTTTTAGGAACCCCAAACCCTAAACCAGGGTTCTACAAACTATGGCCCCCCAGTTTTTTAGGAACTGCTATTGCCACCATGCCTAGTGATGTCTGTGAATGTCAGAGTTTTACAATGCCTTATGGGATGTGTAGTTCCGCAACAGCTAGAGGGCCGTAGTTTGGAGATCCCTGCCCTAACCCATACCAGACAACAGGCCTTCAACATGAAAGGGTTGCATTGCTAGGGGGACCCTTCTTGCAAAGCACATTCACCATGTTTATGAGGACAAGGGCCTCTTCCCCTTGGGAAGCTTATCTGAATCTGGATGTCCCCTTTAAAAATAAGTGGGCTCCAGATACTGCCCTCCCTACCCTATGTGGATGAGTAAGGGGTACATAGTACTCCTTCTTATTAAAAAAAAAAAAAAAAAGACATCCAAACATTGGAAAGGCCTTTATTAAAAAATAAAAATCCAGCAAAAAGGCTGTCATTGTAAATCCATTGTCAGTCACGATACCCCCAGACCTAGCTCCCAGGCTATATTATGAAAGGGGCAGAGATATCAGTGACATCATTGAACAAATATGCCTATGGCCATATTTGTCAATGTTATTACCCAAATATAACCAGTAACCATATTTGGGATGTGATGTCATCACTATCCCTGTCCTTTGGCTCACATGGCTGGGAATACCCAACTCTGTAAGCAAACATGCTTGTGTTGTTGGCAGTTGCTAGGGACCCAATGGGTACCAGCCCATGCTGCTTCCTAAGAAACCATTGACAGTGCAAAGCTGTCTTATATAGAAGTCTTATTCATATAGTCTTATATCTTATTATCATAGTCTTATATAGAAGCAGTAGAAATACAACTTCTATTCATAATGCTTGGCTCTTGCTGCACAGGGAGGTTGAATCGACAAAGGTTCTGGGTTTTGTCTGCAAGTCTGAACAGCCAAAGTTCAGTTCAAAGCTAAATTATCATCAATGATAAGTGTCTGGTATTTATTTTTAGGGGGAACTGCATGCTGTTTTTTTGTGTGTGCGTGTGTTTGTGTGGGGGAGGGGGGGGGGGGGCTTTTAACATCTATATCAGACCATCATCTGGGGAAAACCTAGCCATTTTTTTGCAAACAGAAGTAAGCGTCTTGCCCTTTTCCAGCAATTTAAACACGCTATCTTTACTATTGTATTTTTTTTTCTGTACAAGGTTGTATACATCCTCAGGGCTTTTTTTTTCAGCAGGAACGCAGGGGAACACAGGTCCGGCACCTCCAGGACTGAATGTATGTAATGCCAAGGGGTGCTAGGGTGTGCTGCAGGGTCTGTTGATACTAGCTGCCTAGGGATCTGTTGTCACTGGAGGGGATCTATTTTTGTAGGGGACACATTATTTTAAGGAATTTTGCTTCTTCTCGCCAAACAATTTTTTTTTTTTGTCTTGGTACATGTTCCCCAAAGGCAATGACCACATTCCATGTCTTTTGTTTGACAGTTCTTTGGCTAGTAGCCTAAAAAATGAGCATCGCTGTTTTTTAACATTTGGCTCCTATTAATTTTTTATAGGGTTTGGATTCGGCACCTGAAATTAACTCATGTTCTGCCAATCCGCCTTGAACTGAACCTAGGTACATTTGGCTCATCCCTAGTGACCAGCACTGACTGAAGGCTGGCCTGTGTAGTCCAATCCAATGGAAGAGCTACTGTAGCCCTAATTGCTGAAAAATGTAACACTGGTTTCGATAGAAAGGTTCAGAACTCACAGTACATTAGAGTTTATTGCAGACCAGTCAGAGTGCCCATGCGACCCATGTCCACAGCGAAAAGTGCATACAATGGCAACAGGAGCATCAGAACTGGACCACTGAGCAATGAAAGAAGCTGGTATGGTCTGATGAATTACATTTTCTTTTACACCATGTGGATGGTCGGGTGCATGTGCCTTACTTACCTGGGGAAGAGATAGCCCCAGGATGGGAAGAAGGCAAACCAGGCAGTGTGATGCTTTGTCTTGTGGAGTCCATGCCTTGAAAGGTCAGGGCTGTTTTGGTGGCCAAAGGGGGACCTATTTAATATTAGGTGGGTGGTCATAATGTTACTGTGGGTGTTCATAATGTTAACGCTGATTAGTGAATTTATATAAAAACCACTATACCCTCCCTTAAAATGCAGCCCTTTGTAACCATGAATGGAAAACACACAAGGACATTTTGCCTAGAATTTGACTTTAAGGTAAATTGAATAGGCTCCATGACATCAACATTTCTGAAATTCCTAATATGCAGCTTACTGATTTCACTTGTTGCCTAGAGATGCCATTTATTTAAAGTTTATTATATCCCCCACCTTCACCCACCCTATTATATTTTTTCCTTGAATATCGGAAAGCTCAGCTGCATGTCACTCTATGTACATAGTTGTCATTAACCTGTAGGGAGAACAAAACAATGTACACGATGGACCACAACCTTGTGTATCATTTGTGAAGGTCACAGAACAGAAGCTGATGTGATAATTATCTTGCATTATTACAAGACTCGTTACTTCATTAGGCCATGAGACACAAGCTCTGTAATCATCTAAGAATATCAAACTGACGTGACAGTAAATCAATTTCCATTTCTGGGGACATTATGGACCTGCGAAAATGTCTTTGCTCATGATAATCAGAACTAGGTGAAAGGAATTTTTTTGTATTCATTATGTTTTATTTTGAGGCGATCTATAAAGTATTTTTGGGTCAGCTTGGCCCAAACTAGCTATTTAGAGTGAAAGTAAGCCTGGAGTTAGGCTTTAAGTAGATTGAAGATAAATTATCTTGGAAAAATAGAAAAATCCAGAGGATGTCAAAAATGTGTTTGTTTGCTAAAATTAAAAAGTAGATCCATTTGGCCTATACTGTATGTGCCAAATCTGTATTATACTTGAAAGACTCAGAACCTTTGTGACATGGTGGGACTTTCAAGGCACAACAAAACTTATTTAGACCCCATTCACACAGGGGCGACGCTACTTGCTGGGGCGACCTGTGACGCTGTGCACCGCGACCTTGGCGCGACATGCACGGACTTCATATCATTGAAGTCAATGCAGGTCACCTCCAGGTCCCCCAAAGTAGTACAGGGCCCTTTTTCTAAGTCGGAGCGACTTGTGTCGCTCCTATTAGAATGGGTCCTGTGCTAATCTATGGCAGGCGAGCCACCGCGACTTGTCAGGCGACCAAGTGGCCTGACAAGTTGCGCTAGTGTGAACCGGGTCTGAAAATTATCTAATGTTTATTTATATGCAGGGCTCTTTTCCTCCAACTCCTAACTAAATTCCACCACCTTTGGCTCAGGCCCTCTGCTTCCTGCTCACCACTATCACTTAGAAACACAGAGATCTGGCTTCTTGTGTTTTTCAAGTGCAGTATAAGGACAAAGGAGATGCCAGTGCCTGGGGTGCAGTGTGGATGCTGACACCCCCACTGGATGATCTCTCTGCAAGTGAGAGAGCTGAAGCCATCTACAGTGTGAGGGGATGTACTAGAAAAGAAGAATGGCAAAAGTGAGATGTGGATGGGGGATGCAGAGCTAAGCAGCTGTGGAAGAAGGCTGAACTCTGCACTCTGTGTGTAGCGCACCCCTGAGCCCTGCACTGTATACGTAGCACACTCCCGAACTCTGCACGTAGCACACCCCTGAACTCTGCACTCTGTGTGTAACCCAACTGAACTCTGCACTCTGTACATAATGCACTCCTGGCATTTGATGCCCCTTTAAGACCCTCTCACTGTTAGTGAAATTTTGACCAGTTTGGGGAGGGGGTTTTGGAGGGGTCGTGGTTGAGTTCCTGCACCTTTTTTCTGAGAAAAAAAACCCTGTTTATGCAAATGTTTATTTCTTAAATACAATTGCCAGTTGCATGTAAAATGAAATCTTGTTAGGTAATTTCTTTAATATTTATCCCTGTAGCTCTGGCAAGAGTGTTCCACATACAGGATTGTGGAGGCGGTTTTCTGTCTTAAGGTGTCTCCAAACTGTATGGAGGCATAACGGAGCCACCCTTGTATAGCAGCATGGTTAACTACTGGAGAGGATAGGCTTAGATGCACTAGCAAATTTAGATGGATTTGACTAACAAATAAAGCCGAATGCCAGCTAACACTTCTTAAAGCGGAGTTCCACCCTGGGAAAGTTTTTTTTAATAAAAATACCCTCGGGACAGTCAGGGCTAGTGCATTCCACAATGGCTAGCCTCTGATCTGTCCCGGGTTGCACACCTTTTAGAAGAAATACTTACCTTGAAAATGTATTGTCCAGCGCTGCCATCTCAGGTGTGGGCAGCTTGAAGTTAGCGCGATCCTCTTCTGTGTCCTCTTCCGTCTTCTTCGGTCCCACGATGCACTGCACCGGCCCCGCCGTCACTTCCGGTGCCGCAGCGTCATCCCTGCACAGCTTCTGGGCATGCCCAGAAGCTGTTTAGCAAGGTATGACAGCGCCTGCACCGGAACTGACGTCGGGGCCGGTGCAGGCGCATTGATTCCTGGGAGCGATGACGTTCAGCTCCCAGGAATCATTGCAAGCCAGGAAGTGACGAAGCCTCGTGGCCGCCGAGGGGAGGAAGAGGAAGTAAGGTAAGTATATTTTCTTCTAAACAAAGTAAGTAAAAAAAAAAAAAAAAAATTGCGATTATCCATTTGTTTTTCAGGTGACCCGGAGCAAGAAGATGGAGGTAAGTATAATTTTAGGGTGGAACTCCGCTTTAAGCGGTTCCAGCAACCGTTTCTTTTCCTTTTGAAAGGGCCACTTTAACTGTCCATAGGTTCCTTCCCCACTCAATGCAGGTAGCCAGGGACACAGCAGCTTCTTATCCACATGACCTCAATGACCAGTCTAGGGGTGTCTTTTTTTTAAAGTTTATTGCTCAGTAACTATTATTGGAGGAGCGGTAGGGTGTGAGGTGAGATACTCCAAAACACTTTGTGCACAAATTATAGAGGACTCTTCTCTACCTTTAATCTGCAACAATGCTGTCTCCTCCCCAGCTGTGGACCAGGGGGATTGCTGAATAGGTCCTAGCTGAAAAATGGACTGGGATGGTCTATCTTCTGGCAACCATGGGGGCATTGCACACGGGAGGGGGGGTGTTGGCTCTACCCACATATCCTGGCGACCTCCAGTAGCCCAGTTTCCATCCCAGAACTGGGGAGGAGGGTGTCCAAAGGCAAACAGTCCCTCTTCCCTTGAGCTCCTAGATCTATCCCTACAGGGGGAGAAGAGAACAGACTCTCCATGGTTACAGCCTATTTATCAGCAGCGCAGCCACCATCTGGGCACACCTCCACAGGGATTGGCTAGGTCCCACTATATATTCAGGCCAGGAATCTGAATCCTCCTGCCCTAAGCTCCAGAAATGTATTTCAGAGACAGAGGGAGTTAATCAAACTTTTAGCCTGTGAAACCCCAAACAGACTATACTAAACAATTACTGCTTCTGTGCCTACAGCAGAAGCTAACACTAATTTGTCTAACGACCTAAATATGAGCGAGCTACAATTGTAAACACTGGTACTGTCAGGGATAAATGGTTTGTCACAACCATCTACAGTAACTTTCACTTTTTTTCAGACAGCTCGATCTGCTAAAGGAAGTTGGAAATTACCATACTTACTGGCAGAATCATCAGGTGAAAATAAAGAAAAAAGCATAAAAAAAGAAAACAAATGCAGTCACAACATGTACAGACTGATCACCTGCAATAAGAAAAAGGCTTTATTAAATAACATCACAAATAAATTGGAAGACAAAAATACGTTGTATTTTTGTCTTCCAATTTATTTGTGATGTTATTTAACCATTCCCATACAGGGCAGTTACACCCCCTTCATGCCCAGACCAATTTTCAGCTTTCAGCACTCTCACACTTTGAATGACAATATCTTAGTCATGCCACACTGTAACCAAACAAAATTTTTATAAATTTTTTCACACAAATAGAGCTTTCTTTTGGTGGTATATGATCACAACTGGGTTTTTTTTTTTTTCGTGATATAAGCAAAAAAAGAGTCTTTTGAACATGTAATTTTTTTCCACACGTTTTTGGAAAATGTGGGAAAAAAATGAAAACCTATTTTTTTTTTTACACAAAGGTGTCAATTTATAGGATATTCCCAACACATAGCATGTACATAGCAAAAATGACACCCCAAAATACATTCTGCCACTCCTCCTGAGTATGGCGATACCACATGTGTGAGACTTTTACACAGCCTTTCCACATAGAGGGGCCCAACATCCAAGGAGCACCATCATGTGTTCTAGGGACATAAATCACACACAAAACTCTGATGGGCAGGTGACAGGCAGATGACAGGTACTCGGGTACTGATGAGCAGGCAGCAAGTACTCGGGTACTTTGATAGGCAGGCAGCAGGTGCTCTGATGAGCAGATTGAAGGTATTCAGGTACTCTGATAGGCAGTTGACAGGTACTCGTGTACTCTGATTGGTAGGTGACAGGTACTCGGGTACGCTGATGGGCAGGTGACAGGTACTCTGCTACTCTGATGGGCAGGTAACAGGTACTCACGTGGGAAACATCCAATTTCATTGGCTCTTTACCTTGATCGGGGATGGGCTCTGTCCGAGGGACGAGCCTCATCCCCGATCGCCACGCTGCGCACCCCCGGGGGCGCTTAGTAGCGGCGAGAACGGGCAGATGTCATATGACGGCCGCCCTTATCAATGAATTGTTCCTGCCGGCGTCATTTTACTATGGCCTGGTAAGGAACTGGTTAATAAAGCCTTTTTCTTATACCTGTGTGTCCCCTTGTGACTGTCTTTGAGTTTTCTTTTTATCTCCATGTTTGTGCATATTTTTGAGTTATGGGACTGCACCAACCTGTCCATTGTTTAGTGTTGGTGATAAGGTGCACTAAGGCAATGGAAATACAATATTACTCTATGTTATTTCCTTTATACTGTGGTAGATCCAGTAGAGAAAACCCCTCCCCTTCTTTTTTTATGATAATCTGCAATAGCTTACATTTTTGCTTTTGGGTTTAAATACCCTTTAAACTACTGGCTTGGCACTTTCCCCTCTAAATTCTAGTATGAGCCTGTAAACATCCCTTATGCTATATAGAGCTACTTAAGGGCTATTCTTCCCAAAGATTGGACGTAGTATTTAACAAGAATTCTTTATTTCTTTTAGTATACTAAACATCACTATTATGAAGATGCCAATTGTGACCTTTGGTAAAAAGTTAGCAGCTTAGTCCTCATCCCCATCTCCACAATGAAAAATCAATGTTCCATAACTGGTTTTCCACCTATGACCTGACCCACAGGTGCCATCATAATGAGGAAGTATAGTACTTCCTTATTAGAGCAGTAATAACACATGAGCAATGCTGAGACTACATACTGTAGCTACATTTTATAATTTAAAAAAAATAAATATCTTGTACTGATATTGCATTCGGTGTATGATTTGATGACTAGTTCGTCATTATGTATAGGGCTTCTACTGTTTATTATTTGCTTGTTGCTTTCCAAGTCTTTGCAGCACTGGAGGGGTTATGTTGAAAGGTGGCATAGGTCCCTTTGTTGTTTGTTCACATTAGAGATAAGTGACTTTATCCAGAAAATTAGAGTTCTCTTTTGGCTGCAACATCTGTTATTTCACTGAAAGTAAAAGAGTGACTTTCATCATTGCCATTTGAGCTATTTGGGACTGTGTGTGATTCAATATCCCCCAAATAAAGGGTGAAAAACAAAGAAAATTGGGACGGTAAATGTACCTCGGGGTTAATTCAAAAATATCATAACAAATATTTACACAAATAATTAAATAATCATTTATTACAAAAATTAAGAATGAAGTGTATACCACTAAAACAATGAATATATATAAATAAATAATCCCATTGAAAGCTCTGCAAAGTCTCCGGGCTCCAGGACACAGTCCAAGACTTATTAAGGGTCTAAGAAAGCAACAAGTTTGTCACTCAGTATGTGTAGGTAAGCAACCTAGATGGCATGAAGTCCTGCACTTAGGGTCACAGCTGCTTATGCACCTCACAGTGGAACACAGGTGCACCTTAACAGCCAGCAAAAATGTTGGCACCAAATGACTTCTTCAGGGACAAGTGACGTAACGCATAGGAGGAGCCTGTGATGTCAGATCCGGTGTTACTGCGACCCGTGCTGGGGAGTTGGCGAGCTAAAGCCACTCTCAGTATCTGTCAAGCTCATTTTTGCGTCGAAAGATTTTAAGGCGACTTACGAGCTCTTCTCAAATGTGAGTGCATCGGATACTTTGTTTTTAACTAAATACATTTTAAAACTGTACTGCACAATCAACCTATCTTGTTTTTGTATGAATGTGCCTGTGCAGTCTGATCACTCAGGATAGAGAGGGATCCAAAAGGGAAAATAAAGAAGCACTTTAAGGCTGGCTTAGCCTTTACTGCGAGTCTTTTGTTTTATCTCAGATGAGCACGCATTGCACCTAGAGTTGGATATTAGGTAGTTTGTCACACAATCAAGAATTAATTATTATCACTGAACTTTTATAGAGCACTGTGGACCACATATGCACTGATGATTCACGGACTTCATTAATTTTTAACCTTATATTGTTTTTGTTTGTGTGTTTTGATTTTCAAGCTTTCTGATATATATTAACCACTTGCCGACTGCCGCACGACTATATACTGTGACAGTCAGCGCCCTACAGGCAAAGTGACGTACCGGTACATCGCTCGCCCACGAGCCTGTCGTTCCCGCCCCCGCTCGTTCCCTGCCATCCCCGCGTGTGTGACCGGCAGCTCCGATGTCCGCCAGCCACTAGCGATCTCCCTCAGGAAAGGGAGAAAGACAGATGGCCGATGTAAACACAGCCGTCTGTCATTCTCCCTTAGATCATCACAGAGGTTATGCGATCCTGCTATGTAGGATCGTATGTCTCTGTGATGATCTAACAATCCACGCCCCCTGACAGTTAGAATCCCGCCCCTAGGGATAGACTTAACCCCTTGATCACCAATAAAGTTAACCCCTTCCCTGCCAGTGTCATTTTAACAGTAACAGTGCATATTTATAGCACTGGTTACTGTAGTAATGTCACTGGTATTCCCAAAAGTGTCAAAAATGTCAATCAGGGGTCTGATCTGTCCCCTGCAATGTCGCAGTCCCGCAAAAAAATCGCAGATCACCGCCATTACTAGTTTAAAAAAAAAACCAATAAAAATGTCATAAATCTTTCCGTAGTTAGTAAACGCACTAACTTTTGCGCAAAC
Source organism: Pelophylax lessonae (assembly GCF_965119305.1). Lineage (NCBI taxonomy): Eukaryota > Metazoa > Chordata > Amphibia > Anura > Ranidae > Pelophylax > Pelophylax lessonae. The sequence continues at coordinate 684,212,545 of NC_138769.1, read as the reverse complement.
CAATCAAAGTACGCTTATTGCGATTTTTTTTTACCAAAAATATGTAGCAGAAAACAAATTGGCCTAAAATGTTAAAAAAAATTTAATTTTTACATTTTTTTTGAGAATTTCATATAAAAAAATGTGAAAAATATTGTTATTTTTTCAAAATTGTCGCTCTTTTTTTGTTTATAGCGCAAAAAATAAAAATCGCACAGGTGATCAAATATCACGAAAAGAAATCTCTGTTTGTGGGAAAAAAAGGACGTCAATTTCGTTTTGGTACAGTGTCGCACGACCGCGCAATTGTCCGTTAAATTCACGCAGTGCCGAATCGCAAAATAGGGCATGGTCTTTGAGCAGCCAAAACCTCCAGGGCTTAAGTGGTTAATTGCAACACTATTTTGCATGTATAGTCTAAGATTGTGCATGGTTTATTACACTATAACAATTTATTTAGAAAATTTGCATCAACAAACACATGGAATTTCTTTTCATATGGTTATGAGATATACAATTTCATCATTAATTCATTTAAAAGTATTGTTACACATTTGCATCTATCTAAATAGCGCACCACTGCACACGTGTTTTCAGTTTTCATTTTTTTCAAGACTCAGAGGGCTTGAGTTGGTGGTTGCAGCAGTTTATTTCTATTAGGGAACATATAAAAATCACATTAGCAGCACACCAGTGCCCCCACTATATACATTAACATGGTTAATGCTTTATTTCAGGAGCTGGTATAGAAGGAAGGCTTAGCAAGAGTGAAGTTAGAACTTTTACAAAGACCCTTAGATCAAGGAGGATTGGCACTCCCTAGCAGGCGACTATACTACATGGCTGCTCAGATTCAACATTTAACAGTTCTCCTTTTCTATGGGAAACACGCATATACTTATGCAATATATTTTGGGTGACGCAAGGGTGGTATCAAAGTTAGAAACCAGACAGTTACTGCATTTGAAGTCCTTTCATTCAAAAAATTTGGGACACGTTTAAATCTATGCTTAGTTATGAGGAATTCCCTATATACACCCATCTATGAGGAAATTATACCCTGTAGGAAGTCACTAAATTTGGTACCATAGAGTGATGGGAATCCAAAGGCATAAGATACATCTAACTAATCTTTTGAAATCCTTCCAGCAATTACAAGATTAGTTTTGAATCTCTAGAAATAGAGACACATAACTAATTAAATAAAATAGGAAATTAGAGATTCCCCTTCTTTGTTCTAGATGCTGTGGCGACCTAGGCGATCCAATCATATTCAGATATTGGCAAGAAATAGAGGATATGATAAACGTTACATAAGATATTCAAATTCCCTCTGTTAAAAAAACTCCTCATTGCTGGCTATTAACCATCTCCTGTTTTTGGCAAGGAAGTTAGAGGCTGGGAAGTGGCCTTCACCTGCCCCTCCAACAGTTTATGATTGGATTAAGGAGGTTCATGTCTCTCTCTTTGGGGAAAAATTGATGTATCAAAAAAAAAAAAAAAGGATTCCCTAATAAATTTGAAACAAATATGGTTTGTATGGCTAAAAGCGCCTCAGGCAAGCCTACTGGAAAGTATGGGAGACGTGATACTATGGTGTTGCATTCTTATACCTACTTCCTATGGTATTTTTAAGTGAGATATATTTATACCCAAACTTATATGTAAGGCTCATACTGCCATACAGGAGTATAACTCTCAAAGTAGGTTTGGATTGGTGTTTTTCCCCTCTTTTTGTTTTCTTTTTCTTTGAATACTGTACATTGCACCATTTCTACCACATGGATACAGAACCACGACAGAACATGGTAAACTGGTTGCAGACACAAAACAGAGGTTTCTGTATATTCACTGCACCAAGTTGATGGCTGCAGCATTCCCACTATTAGAGGTTACCATTAGAGGTTCCTATGTGCGTATATTTTAGTATCCCTAGCTCTAGTGTTCCACCCTGAAGGAACAGCATGGGTTTGGTCCACAAAGATCAGATAATATTCTTCTAACCTCCAGCTCCAGCCCAGGACCCCAGACTTAGGCAACAGCCTGAAGATAATGACCCATCCAGAGACTTGTTTAAAACAGCCAGGTGGACAGGAACAAAGTTGGAAATTATGGCAGACTGCTGCTGAAGCATGCAAAACTTATAAGGGCTGACTCAACCCACTAGACTCCACAAGTAACTAAAATATCTCCTTTGGGTGAACTAACCCTTTTATTAAACCTACCACTTCTCTACTTCAATTCCTTGTAATCTTCACAATCCCAAAAGTTTAGCATTGACTAGTTGCCAATAAAATGTCATTTTATAAAAGCAAGACAGCAGTTGTGGTCATAAAAAAGAAGATAGGAATTATGGCAGGAAGATCTTGTGGCTGGAGTATGCAAGACATATGGGAAGCCAGGTATTAATTCAGCATAACAGACTCCACCTGTATATAAGATATCCCTTTTAAGCAGTGTAGCACCGCTGAATATAACCCAGGTCTTCCTAGCTAAGGGAGAGGCTGTCTGCCACAGAAACAGTTCCATGCACACCAGCAATACAGGCTTAGTCTAGGGAATGTCTTTTTTTTAATTTATTGCTGAATAACTTGGAACAGGAGAGGGAGACAATCATGAAGTGGAACAAAATTTATTGGATATTTCAAACTTTGTTAACAAATAAAAAACTGAAAAATTGGGCGTGCAAAATTATTCAGCCCCTTTACTTTCAGTGCAGCAAACTCTCTCCATAAGTTCAGTGAGGATCTCTGAATGATCCAATGTTGACCTAAATGACTAATGATGACACATAGAATCCACCTGTGTGTAATCAAGTCTCAGAGGTCCGTTTAAAGCGCAGAGAGCATCATGAAGAACGAGGAACACATCAGGCAGGTCTGAGATACTGTTGTGGAGAAGTTTAAAGCCGGATTTGGATACAAAAAGATTTCCCAAGCTTTAAACATCCCAAGGAGCACTGTGCAAGCGATAATATTGAAATGGAAGGAGTATCAGACCACTGCAAATGTACGAAGATCTGGCCGTCCCTATAAACTTTCAGCTCATACAAGGAGAAGACTGATCAGCCAAGAGGCCCATGATCACTCTGGATGAACTGCAGAGATCTACAGCTGAGGTGGGAGACTCTGTCCATAGGACAACAATCAGTCGTATACTGCACAAATCTGGCCTTTATGGAAGAGTGGCAAGAAGAAAGCGATTTCATAAAGATATCCATAAAAAGGTGTTGTTTAAAGTTTGCCACAAGCCCCCTGGGAGACACACCAAACATGTGGAAGAAGGTACACTGGTCAGATGAAACCAAAATCAAACTTTTTGGCAACAATGCAAAACGTTATGTTTGGCGTAAAAGCAACACAGCTCATCACCCTGAACACATCATCCCCACTGTCAAACATGGTGGTGGCAGCATCATGGTTTGGGCCTGCTTTTCTTCAGCAGGGTCAGGGAAGATGGTTAAAATTGATGGGAAGATGGATGGAGCCAAATACAGGACCATTCTGGAAGAAAACCTGATGGAGTCTGCAAAAGACCTGAGACTTGGACGGAGATTTGTCTTCCAACAAGACAATGATCCAAAACATAAAGCAAAATCTACAATGGAATGGTTCACAAATAAACATATCCAGGTGTTAGAATGGCCAAGTCAAAGTCCAGACCTGAATCCAATCAAGAATCTGTGAAAAGAACTGAAAACTGCTGTTCACAAACGCTCTCCATCCAACCTCACTGAGCTGTTTTGCAAGGAGGAATGGGCAAAAATTTCAGTCTCTCGATGTGCAAAACTGATAGAGACATACCCCAAGCGACTTACAGCTGTAATCGCAGCAAAAGGTGGCGCTACAAAGTAATAACTTAAGGGGGCTGAATAATTTTGCATGCCCAATTTTTCAGTTTTTTATTTGTTAAAAAAGTTTGAAATATCCAATAAATTTTGTTCCACTTCATGATTGTGTCCCACTTGTTGTTGATTCTTTACAAAAAATTACAGTTTTATATCTTTATGTTTTAAGCCTGAAATGTGGCAAAAGGTCGCAAAGTTCAAGGGAGCCGAATACTTTTGCAAGGCACTGTATGTACGGTATTAGATACTTGGAATTCTCTGCTGCCGCTTCTAATGATATAGCCATATTTTCAGCTTATTTCCTTAATACCTATAGATGTTTAACATTTTTTTTCATTCTGCCAGCAGCAGGACCATAGGTTGTTTAGAGGTCAGTGTTTAGGAAAACATATAATCTGGCTTAAAATGCCACTATTTAATTCAATTTACTTCCGACAGCCATACCTTTATTAATAGCCCCATAATAATTATATTTCACGGATTGCTCATGTTGTATTCTAATCTAATAATCTACAATATTTTTTTCAGATGCTTGCCTACACTAAAACCAGAGAACTAATAAATATATCAACTTAAATAATACGCCCCCGGTTGCCCCATATAGTTAAGCACTGCTGGAGATCTCATTTATGGTTTATTTGCTAAATGAGAACATTTACATCACTAGCTAAAGACTTATTGTTTCATAAAAAAACTACAAATTCAAATACCAGCATGAGCAAATGCTGCAGTAATTGTAACACCCAGAGAACAGAGCCATACATAACATATTCAGATAACTTAAGCTGTAGGAAGCACTTAACTGGCATCTGTAAAGAATTACCTGTACAAGAAAACAAATGGTCAAAGGCTTTCAAAGCTTTAAATCTATTTAAAAATCAATTATAATTACTCACAGCGAAAACATGTGGACTAAAACGTGTAATTTGTTAACAGTAACAATACCAAGGAGCAATGAGGTTTGGGTTTACCACCACCATGAGTTTACAGTACTGTCAAATGTAAGTGGAGATTCATCAGGGAGAATTTTTTTTAAACCAACAATGGGGCTTTTGGTTAAACCAGCCCCTCAATGTAAAAGGGAGGGGGCACAGAGCAGTCATAAAAAATGGTTGGGAAAGCTGACAACTTCATAAAGAAATAATATAGTCAGTTAGGAAACTGTACTTTAATTCTGATTGCTAGCTCTTTGGAAAATCAATCCATTTGATGCATTTTGTTCTAATTATTGGGGGCCTTTTTGTCTTTATTTTCCTGTGTCTGATATGAGGTCAGCTCCTTTAGCTGCTGCTGCTTCCATAACAAACTTTTTTTCCTCCAAGACTTGGGGAATTATTATTAGAATGCATAGGATGTCTTTGATAACGCCCATTAAGGCGGGCAAAACGCGTCAACGCATTTCCTGGGGACGGTTTAACCACACAACGTCACTTCCGCCTACTCGTGGAACGCATTCCGGCTAGCGATCCCGGAAGTGGGCGCAAGTTATGCTGATGTGGTGGTTTACATGCTGTCTGATATTTCGACCTATGTGAGTACCTTTTTTTAATCATACTGATATTAATAAATCCCTGCAGGATTCACTATGTCTGGCTCCTTCCCTCTTTTTTGAGCATCTGACCGAGAGGGGGCTATTGTCTAAAGTTGGAGGCTTATTTGGTGGTGTGCTAATCCATCCATTACCTGGTCCACATTGGAGATATCATTGATTTTGAGGCTTGATAATTCCCAGTTTCTGGTGAGTGGATCCCCAAAAGGGTCGTTTTTGGAGCACTTATCACTGTGTGGAGCACTTCAGGCACTTTCTGTCCAGCACTTTATTTTTGCACAATTCCACTATAGCACTTAGTATTTTTGATATATTTGATATATTGTAAAAAAAAATGTTTATACATATTTATTGCTATTTATGTATATATATATATATATATATAATTTATTTAATCATCAAGTGCACTTTATATTTATGAATCAGATTTCACATATTTCATTTTTGGAATATTATATTTATCACTTTTATCCCTTCCTGGTAGCGCTGTGTTTTAACAATATTTTAATTATTATTTTATGTTGATAGGGCCTTAAATTGTTTTTATTTTTTTTTTTGCAGTAAAGCTTCTCAAAAAAGAAAAAGTTTAAGCTAGGGACAGATTAATGAAATACAAATTTCTCCACTGCATCTACTACACGCCAGCTAGATTAGCGAGAATATATAGGTTCCCCAATGGCTGAATGTTTGATATATACCCTCTTGGCTTTGCCTGTAATTCATCAGTATTGGAAAAAAAAGGTTAGACAATATACCACTAGTGTCACAACCTTAACAGTTACATTGACCATCCAGGTGAGGTCTGTTGGGTTTGAAAGAAAGCTTTATGAATACAGTGGAAAACAGGACGATGCAGAGTATACTCTGTTTTTATGCCCAAAAAGCAATCCTCCTACACTGGAAGAATCTGGTAGCTCCTGCTCTGAGCAATTGGAAGGGAATAGGGCACTCCCATTCTACAAAGCTACCTATTTACATCGGGGGTGTCCTAGGAAGTTTGAGAATGTATGAGGCAGCTAGATTTCAGTGACTGATATGAGCAGGTAGTCCTGCATCGCTTCCCCTGGTATGTACTTAGACAAGACTGGTCAGTCATGGTGGGTCTGTATATTACTCCACTTTCTTGTCTAAACTGTCCTAGCTTGTGTTTTTGATTTGGGGAGCCATGATTTGGGGGAGACATGTCATCTGCTGGTGTTGGTCCACTGTGTTTTATCAAGTCCAAGGTCAGCACAGCCCTCTACCAGGAAATTCTAGAGCACTTCATGCTTCCCTCTGCTGGTTAGCTTTATGGAGCTGTTGATTTCATTTTCCAGTAGGACTTGGCACGTGCCCACACTGCCAAAAGTACCAATACCTGGTCACATGATCATGGTATCCCCATGCTCAATTGGCCAGCAAACTCGCCTGACCTAAACCCCATAGAGACACCAGACCCAACAATGCAGATGAGATGAAAGTCACCTTTAAAGAAACCTGGACTTCCATAACACCTCAGTAGTGCCACAGGCTGATCGCCTCCATGCCATGCCTGCTTTGATGCAGTAATTCATGCAAAAGGAGCCCCGACCAAGTATTGAGTGCGTACTATACTGTACATGTACATACTTTTAAGTAAGCCAGCATTTCTGTATTAAAAATCCTTTTTTTTATTGGTCTTATGTAATATTCAGAATTTTTGGTTTTCACTAGCTGTAAGCCATAATCATCAAAATTAAAAGAAAGAAATGCTTGACATATATCACTCTGTGTGTAACACATCTATATAAAATATATGAGTTCCACTTTTTGAATTGAATTACTGAAATAAATTAGCTTTTTGTTTTAGGAGCACACCTAACCTCTTGATCACCCCCAGTATTAACCCCTTCCCTGCCAGTGCCATTTATACAGTAACAGAGCATATTATTTAGCACTGAGCACTGTATTGGTGTCACTGGTCCCTAAAAAATGTAAAAAATGTAACAACAAAAAAAATAAAAAGTCCAAAAATCTATCCCATAGTTAGTAAACGCTATAACTTTTGCGCAAACCAATCAATATACGCTTTTTGGGAATTTTTTTTAACAAATATATGTAGCAGAATACAAATCGGCCTAAACTGGTAAAAAAAAATAGATTTTTTTTTATTTTTTATTGGGAATGTTATATACCCAAAAGTAAAAAATATTGTTTTTTTTTAAAAAAATTTGTTGCTCTTTTTTTGTTTATAGCGCAAAATCTAAAAACCGCAGAGGTGATCAAATTCCACCAAAAGAAAGTCCTATTTGTGGGGAAAAAAAGAACATCAATTTTATTTGGGTACACGACTGCGCAATTGTCAGTTAAAGCAATGCAGCGCCGAATTGCAAAAAAATGGTCTGGTCATTAAGGGGGTAAAACCTTCCGGGGCTGAAGTGGTTAAACAGAAAGCTGCAGGTGAGTTTCAATTTGTTAAGCACATATTTTTTGCACATTTTTTAGCGCAGTTATGGAGTGACACCACTCACTTAAATAGGCTTCCCTCCAGCCCAAAATTGCGCTAAAGTAGCTCATGTACCAGATTTGGGCACTGAACCAAGCGTGTTTTTTAATGGACATTTTTGAGCATTTTTCTGCAACTGCTACCCACGTTTGAGGTGCCATAAAGAAGTAATGGCATCGCAAGGACAGTGTGCATTTAAGCCCGTTTTCCATATGTTTGCCAGATGTGAACGGGGCCTTAGTGTGTTTAAATCTGCTGGTCTATCCAACACTCACTCTCCCCACACTGCCAATGCTACTGTCCAAAGGTGTTGCTCCTTCATCCAGAGTGGAGGCACTCTAATACAGGCGGTGTGTTACTGGCCAGATCACCAGTCAAAAACTAAAGGGAAACATGTCTAAAAAGACTAATGCAGCCACCACATCTAATGACTAGTATGCTGCAATATTTGACATTTTTGGCTTTGGGATTAATACTGCTTTAAGGTCAGATCTAAACCATCATCTCCATTTCTTTGCCATTTTAACTGTCATGGGTAAGCATGGATTCCAAGTTTTAAGCCCATTGGATTCCCAAGCTCACACAATCAGACAATGATAATAGGAGCAAAATCAAAGTACAAGACTTACAGATGGAGGTGAAGCTTTGGACGAAACATGCAGTTATCAGGCAGAATCAGGGAACAATCTAAGACCAGGGTTAGTGACAGGATGATGTTTTTTGGACAGATGGTTAAGACTTTTTAGTAGATGTTAGTAAATATAATTTCATCAATTTAATTGTCAGGACAGAATTCTTGCCATCTAACTTCTTAATAATTAAGGGGTGTGGCCTAGTAATATTAACATGGGTGAAAATTACATCTTCACGGGCATATCTGGCAAATGTAGTATGAAAAGGTGGGCACCAAACTATAATACATGTGTAATCTACAGTGGATATAAAAAATCTACACACCCCTGTTAAAATGTCAGGTTCTTGTGATGCAAAAAGATGAGACAAAGATAAATCATTTAAGAACTTTTTCCACCTTTAATGTGACCTATACACTGTACAACTCAGTTGAACAACAAGCTGAAATCTTTTAGGTGGAGGGAAGTAAAAATAAAAAAAATAAAACAATATGGTTGCATAAGTGTGCACACCCTTAACCGCTTGCCGACCGCCGCAAGTACATATACTGCGGCGGTCAGCCCCGGCCAGGCAAAGTGACATATATATATATACGTCACTAGCCTGTGACCGGCTTGTGAGCCAATAGCGGGCGAGCGCGCGCCCGCTGAGGCGCGCGCCCGCCCCGGCTCGTTCACTAAGGAGTCCGAGCATGTGACACACTGCGATCGTCGGTAGAGAGGGAGAAAGGCAGGCGGCTAATGTAAACAAAGCCGCCTGTCATTCTCCCCTGTGTAAAAATGGAGATCAGACGGTTCTACTATGTAGGACCGTTGATCTCTGTTTTTACACTAGTAGCCATGTCCCATCACAGTTAGAAACACGCCCCTAGGACACACTTAACCCCTCCCTCTCCAATACAGTTAACCCCTTCCCTGCCAGTGTCATTTTTACAGTAACAGTGCATATGTATAGCACTGATTACTGCAGTAATGTCACTGGTAACCCCAAAAGTGTCAAAAATGTCAGTCAAGGGTCCGATCTGTCCGCCGTAATGTCGCAGTCCCGCAAAAAAAATCGCAGATCGCCGCCATTACGCGTTAAAAAAAAACACACCAAAAATGACATAAACCTTTCCCTTTGTTAGTAAACGCAATAACTTTTGCGCAAACCAATCAAAATACGCTTATTGTGATTTTTTTTACCAAACATAGGCAGCATAAAACAAATTGGCCGAAAATGTTAAAAAATTTTGATTTTTACATTTTTTTTTGGGAATTTCATATAAAAAATGTGAAAAATATTGTTATTTTTGCAAAATTTACGCTCTTTTTTTGTTTATAGCGCATGATCAAAAAATCGCACAGGTGATCAAATACCACCAAAAGAAAGCTCTGTTTGTGGGAAAAAAAGGACGTCAAATTCGTTTAGGTACAGCATCGCACGACCGCGCAATTGTCCGTTAAAGTCACGCAGTAAAAAATCGCAAAAAAAAACCCTGGTCAGGAAGGGGGTAAAATATTCCGGGGCTTAAGTGGTTAAATTGATACTTTATTGAAGCACCTTTTGATTTTATTACAGCACTCAGTCTTATTGGGTATGAGTCTATCAGCATGGCACACTTGACTTGGCAATAATTGCCCGCTCTTCTTTGTAAAAACCCTCCAAATCTGTCAGATTTCGAGGACATCTCCTGTGCACAGCCCTCTTCAGATCACTCCACTGATTTTCAATCAGATTCAGGTCTGGGCTCTGGCTGGGCCATTCCAAAACTTGAATCTTCTTCTGGTGAAGACATTCCTTTGTTGATTTGGATGTATGCTTTGGGTCATTGTCATGCTGAAAGATGAAGTTCCTTTCATGTTCAGCTTTCTAGCAGAAGCCTGGAGGTATTGTGCCAATATTAGATAAATATAAATCCTACGAGCAACCTTGAGGTCCTAGATGAATAGGCTATCTGCTGCAGACACTCCACTTCTCATAATCGTGTTGATAACTTAAATAAATAAACAGTGCCGCGCGGATATATAGTTATAAATAACACTACAATTATAAAATCCGTGTAAAATATGCAATATTAAAGTGCCAAACAGCGCAAATGAATATGATGTATAATAGTAATTATATACAAAAGTGCAAAAAGATGTAAAAAGAGTCCAGTGTAGGATAATAAATAACGTGCTAAAAATGAATAAATACAGTCCAAACAATCATGAAAAGTGCTCTGTGCTCCCAAAGATGTGTGACCAGAGTGTCACAGTGGATAGCCACAAGCGTGCACCCCCTTGTGATTGGGCGCTCACCTCAACTCCTTATACAAAACGCCTGAATACAGAGATCCTATGAGGCAACCATCCTTATCCTTAAGACTCCTCTTTATCCACAGCTGAAATCTGGCCTGCAGTATCACTCAGTATGACTTTAAGACTCCTCTTATCCACAGCTTGCAGTATCACTCAATGTGGCATAATATAGAAATAGAGAGACTTGCAATAGTGCATAAAATCCTTCAAACAAGTGTTTATTGAAAAATTATATAAAGGTCTCACTCACATTAGTAGGTGCATAGCATGCATATATACAATAGCCTTTAGAGATGATGGAAATCGTAGTGGTATAGCGGGGGAGACCGATCAGCGCCGCTTCAGATGTACAGCGTACGCCAAGTGCTGTTAGTCTCACCAAACTTCGGTGCAGTGCTCTGTTCGTCCTCGCCCCTCCCCTACGCGTGACGACACAGGGACCACGTGTCTTCCTCAGGGGGATATGATTGGACGTTGGACTGCTCATGCTGGAAAATAAAATGTGGCAGGTTTAACTTTTAACAATATAACAAAAAAAAAACACAAAAAATGACATTTGATTTTTAAAATATGTATTCATATAAAAAAAATGAATTTGTTATTTTCACTAGAAATTCTACCACTGAATTGACTTTTTTCAACCAGACTAATTATGTAACTATGTAACCCTTTTATGACCAGAATTTATTGAAGCATCAATAATACCTAGCTACATAGTCAGGTTAAAAAAAGACACAGGTTTATCTAGTTCATCCAATAGAAAATAAATAAATAAATAAATAAATAAAGAAATATAAAAAAAAATAAATAAAGTTGAAAGCCTCCATGTACAGAATCTTTAACCACAGCTAAAGGAAGGCAAATAAAAAAAAAACCCCTATAAAGCAAAGTCCAATTTGTTCCAGCATGACAGCTAGATAGTTGCCTCTTTACAAAGTAGTCAGCAGAGGCAGCCTAAAACTAGCAATGGATAAGTTATTTGACAAAAGAATAAAATAGTTGTAATAAACCAGAAGGCATTCAATTCACAGCCGAATGGGAACGTACGTTTCCCCCTGCTAACACTTTACTTTTTTTTAATAAACTTAGTCATAATATGCTTCTTAATCTGTCAAATATTTATCAATAAATGCTTTTTTTTATATATTTTATTTCATATCAAGAGAAAACACCAAAAAAACATCTAAAAACCATGTTATATAAATCCCTTAAATATATACAGGCGGTCCCCGGGTTACAAACATCTGACTTACAAATGACTCCTACTTACAAACAGAGGGAGACAACAGGAAGTGCGGAGAAATCTCCCCCTAGGAAGGGAAATCCACTTCTGTAAGAGTTCTCATGGGAAAAAGGTGTCTCCACTGAAGCTTCCACAACAACCCAAAATTTTCCGAATCCAGTTGTCATAGGGACAGAAAGTGAGGTGATATGTTCTGAACAGGGGTACAGACAGCAAAACAAATGTTACAGGGGTGTTAACCCTTCCCTATGCTATCCAAAAAACATGAAAAATATTATTTTGTCTGGAGCTACACTTAAAAATGAACCTGTTCCGAATTACAAACAAATTCAACTTAAGAACAAACCTATAGACCCTATCTTGTTCATAGCCCGGGACCGCCTGTAATTGTTTCCCTATTTTCTCCACCTCCCCCCGTCCATTCCCCCCACCCCCACCTACCTCCCTCCCCTTGTGCCATTTTTATTTTTTGTCTATTCTACACATTTATCTGTATACTTCTTGGTTTTCTTAATTTCTTCCACTTTCCCATGTACTATTAAATCTTTCAACATAGCCCTCCTCTCTACTACAGAGGTATTCTGTTCTATATATATAATCAATTCTATCGAACCATTCCTTCATAGTAGGTACCTCCAGATTTAACAATTTTTTTGCATTGTTCCTTTTGCAGCATTAATTAAATTGAAGACCAAAGATCTCTTATATTGTTTTTTTTTCACAGTTTGTGTTGTGAAAGAGGCAAACCCAGGGGTTGTTTGGTATCTCCTCTCCTGTAATTTCCTTAACCACTTGCCTACAGTGCACTTTCCTGCCCAGGTCAATTTTCGGCATTCAGCGCTCTCACACTTTGAATGACAAATGCGCGGTCATGCTACACTGTACCCATATGACATTTTTATAATTTTTTTCACACAAATAGAGCTTTCTTTCAGTGGTATTTAATCCCCGCTGGGTTTTTTATTTCTTACAAAAAAAAAAGAAAAAAAGACAGAAAATTTTGAAAAAAAATGTTTTCTTATTTTCTGTGAGTAAATTTTGAAAATAAATAATTTTTCTTCTTCACTGATGTGCACTGATGAGACGGCACTGATGGGCACTGATAGGCTGCACTGATGGGCACTGATGAGGTGGCACTTATGGTCACTGATGAGGTGGCACTTATGGGCACTGATGAGGTGGCACTGATTAGGAGGTACTAATATGCCGCACTGATGGGCACTGAATGGGGCACTGACAGGCGGCACTGATGAGCACTGACAGGCAGCGCTTTTGAAAATGCTCTGATTGGTGGAGCGAAACGCGTCAGTCCGTCTGACTTATGTATCCCACAACTTCCGGTTCCGGTTTCCGGTTAATGAGGGTGGAACGCACGGATATTGTTTGGCGTCCCACTTGGTAACATGAAGGCTGTTTTATGACTACGATCTTGTAAGTGTATTTCTTTTAAGCGTGTGGAATAAATAGTTTGAAATACTACACGATGATAGCTATTCTTTTTTTATGATTATCGTGTATGGATATTGATCCTGGATGGTGCTGGTTGGAGTTTGCTCCGATATATGATCCGATGCTTGATGGTGTCTGCTGTTCTTAACCAGTGAGGAGTAATCCTTAAGGCGTATATGACAATATTGTCTGGTGAGTAGGGAACCGAGAGGGGAGCACCTAATCACTATTTGAGAGCACCGGCACTTTGGATGTCTTTTTTCTTCACCAAGCAAGCACTGAGCACTTTTTGTGTGGATATATTTCTTGCACAGAGACTAGCACTTAGCACTTTGGAATATTTTATGAACTTTTGTTAAATAATATCAGTTTGGCATTTTTTATGATATTTATACAATTATCACTGAAGCACTGGACACTTTAATATTATTGAATGTATGCATCATATCTGATTTATTGTATTGCACTATTTTGGATGTATGGTAGCAATTCATAATTTTACACATATATATCAATTTTTTGAGCACATATTATTTACAGCACGGTTGCAACACCTATTTTATATATGTAGCATATTGAGCAGCGCTGATATATCATTTTTCTACTGATGAGCACTAACAAGCAGCACTGATGGGCACTGAAAGGTGGCACTGATGGGCACTGAGAGGCCGCACTGACGGTTGGCACTGATGGGCACTGATGGTCGGCACTGATGGGCACTGACGGGCGGCACTGATGAGCACTGACGGGTGGCACTGATGGACACTGATGGGCAGCACCATTAGTGCCCACAATCAGTGTCCATAGTGCTGCCAGTCAGTGCCTAGATGAGCAGGCACCGATGGGCACTGACTGGCAGCACTATGGGCACTAATTTTGGGCACTGATGGTGGGCACTGATTGGCACTTGATTTCACATTTGTGTAATCGGGGCACTGATGATCAGTGCCCTGATTACATGTCTTTGTCTCCCCTATGAGGAGGAGAAACTGATCGGCTCTCCTCGCCTCACACACTGACAGTGTGAGGCGAGGAGAGCCGAAATAACGGCACTTTCTCATTTACATGTGACCGGCTGTGATTGGACACAGCCGATCACATGGGTAAAGAGTCATGTCATTGACTCTTTAACGAGATCAGGGTCGCGCCGTGTCCTAGCAACACGGCGCGGCCACAATCGCCGCTCTGCGAGCCCCCGGGGGCGCGCAGGAGAGGCAGTTCTGGGGCGCTGTCTTATGATGGCACCCCAGAACAATAGATGCACCGCTCCGCCGTCATTTGACAGTGGGCGGGTAGCATGTGGTTAATGTACCTTTGTACCTCTTGCCAATAAACCTTGATTTTTTTGTACTCCCACCAGATGTGTGCCATAGTACCCTTCTGATTGCAACCTCTCAAACATTGTGGGGAGTTGCATTGTTGGTATTTTTGAGCTTTCACAGGGGTTATGTAGCATCTTATTAGGCATTTATAATTCATTTCTATTGTTTTTATGTCTGTCACATAATCATGTGCCCCTGTCAGAATTTTCGCTACCTGTTGTTCTTCTTATCTTAAATCCAGCTCATCTTCCCATTTTCTAATGAATGTGGGCATCTGCAGCGCTTCCAACTCTGTGAGTGCTCTATGAAGCTGAGATACTCCATGTTTCACAGATCTCTGTGTATTACATAACCATTCCATTGCGTTTAGGTTCTCTTCCATTCTGATTGGTTGTGATAGAGCAGCCACAAAGTGTTTCAGCTGGTGTGTTTCAACATTCACTCAATGTTGTGAAATCCCCTCTGTGTTTTAGCTCTTGGAGTGAACGTATTTTCCCTTTACATACAGTACAATACCTTTAATGGTGTGCTACCTAGCCAGTTTTCAAACATAGTGCCTTTACCGGGTAAAAAAAAAAAAAAAGTTGTTCCTGTTAGTGAAATTAATGGTGAATTGTGTACCCATTTTGCCTGTCTATAAATAATATCCCAGACCTTAAAAACATTTCTAGTCAAAATATGTGTGCCTACATCGAACGTTCTATATTTTGTGGTATCCAAATATTTATGCCTAATTGTGTCTTACTCCTTGTGTTCTCCATCTTAACCCATCTTTTCTCACTTTTTATATTTGACCATTCTAGCATACATATTAGTATAACTGCTGTATATATGAGGTAGAGCTATTGGAATCATTTGACATTTATATAATATTTTTGGGAGAATTACCATTTTTACTATATTTATCCTCCCCATCCATGAAAGTGGTCACCATAGTATTTTCCTAATTTCTGTTTTAATTTCATTAAGAAGGGGGGAAAAGTTAGCTTGGTACAAATTCCCCAATGAAGCTGTCAGCTTTATTCCCAAGTATGTTAATTCTTTTTTCCCATCAAGAAAATGGAAACTCTTTTTGAAGTGCCAGTTCTCCTTTTTTACTTAAATTTATGTTTAAGACTTCTGATTTTACCGGATTGATTTCCAGGTTCGATAGTTCCCCATAGGTATTTGGAAATGTTGTTCTGGGGTTTGATATGTAGAACAGGACATCATCCTTCCTATCAGGAAGGACATCATTACCTTCCTATATCTACACAATTATGAATTGTCACCAAAAAGGTTCAAATGAGAGTACATATAGGAGGGTAGACAGCGGACGTCCTTGTCTTGTTCCATTGAACATATCAAAAGGGGATGATAGACTTCCATTGACCTTTACTGATGCTGTAGGGTGGTTATAAAGGTTTTTGATCTATTGGGGCATCTCAGGTCCTATTCCTCAATTTTCAATTGTTTCCATCATAAAACCCCAGTCCACTCTGTCACATGCTTTTTCAGCGTCTACCAACAGAAGTAGGGCTGGGGTTTTCCCATTTTTCTTTTTTTTGCAACAGTAATAATGTTCTTATTCCATTGTCTTTACTTTCCCTTCCTCGTATAAATCATGTTTGGTCTGCATGGATCCACTCCATCATTAGCACTTTTAATCTTGTTGTGAAGATGTTTGCGTAGATTTTTGTATCTGCATTCAACAATGTTATTGGTCTGTAGCTGGAACACAACGTTATGTCTTTCCATTCTTTTGGGATAACTGTAACATGTGCAAGTAATGCCTCTTTCCTCATCTCCTCATCTTCTCCTAATTTATTTATATAAGCACACTGTAACGGATCCACCGGCACCCTGACCGGGCGCCTCCGTTGATGGATGCTCCTAGTGCTTCCCGAGGGCTCCAAGCACTCCACCAGACACCGTAACCACTTCAGACCCCACAAACCGCCGCAGCTTGGTTAGGGTCTCGCTGTCTCCCACCCACCTTGGACCTACGACAAGGCTCCAGGTTTCCCCACAGAGTGCAGCAGGAACAGGAAAAATCTCTTACACAAGCTCTTACAAGAGATGATTGATTGAAGTGATTATCCAAGGGAGTATGAAGAACATAGCAATCCCTAGTAGCATATTTCCCTAATAAAAGACAGAACTCTAGATTGAGGGTGAAATAGAACTCAACTTTATTGAACAAGAAACATACTTTTATACCGTTTTCCCCCACAAGGTTACCGCCCAGGTGGACCTTGTTAAAAACAGGCCCTGACATTCAAAATGTTTTAATGAGTTTTAAACTTCCATACAGTGTACACAAAGATATACACTGTGGGACAACCCCCCTCCCCCTTATCAGCCAATCCACATACACATATACATCCCATAATAAGCTTATCTTAAGGCAGACAGAACAATGTGAGGTCATTAACATTTAACAATGAGACAGGCACAATCCACATTCCCTCCCAATACACAAACAATAGGGAAGTCTGCCAATGACAGTCTGTGTGTCTCTCTCACAGACAAGCACATGGAATACACTGTGTAAGGTGGTATTAAATCTTCATATTTCTATATGAAGATATGGTTGACAAATATTACTGTCCCATCTGAAGCAATTCAAACCATTAAGTATCTGCTCCTCACCTCCAGTGATGGTGAATACCATCACACACACATTTTTGGGATAAGTTGTTTGTTGACTTTTTTATAATATGTTATTGTAAATCCATCAGGTCCTGGGCTTTTTCCTGTTGGTGTATTTTTTTTTATTGCTGTTCTGATCTCCTCTTGTGTTATTGGGTTGTCTAAGGCTCTCAGTTTTTCTATTGCTACTTTTGGAATTTTGCATCTCTTAGATATTCTTGCATTTTTTGTTTTCTCCCCTGCCTCTTTTTTCCTTACCGAGTAGAATGTGCTGTAGTAACTATGAAAAACGTTTGCAATATCTGATGTTAAATACAGTGGGTACGGAAAGTATTCAGACCCACTTAAATTTTTCACTCTTTGTTATATTGCAGCCATTTGCTAAAATCATTTAGGTTCATTCTTCTTCCTCATGAATGTACACATAGCACCCCATACTGACAGAAAAACACAGAATTGTTGACATTGTTGCAGATTTATTAAAAAAGAAAAACTGAAATATCACATGGTCCTAAGTATTCAGACCCTTTGCTCAGTATTTAGTAGAAGCCCCCTTTTGATCTAATACAGCCAGGAGTTTTTTTGGGAAAGATGCAACAAGTCTTTCACACCTGGATTTGGGGATCCTCTGCCATTCCTCCTTGCAGATCCTCTCCAGTTCTGTCAGGTTGGATGGTAAATGTTGGTGGACAGCCATTTTTAGGTCTCTCCAGAGATGCTCAATTGGGTTTAAGTCAGGGCTCTGGCTGGGCCATTCAAGAACAGTCACGGAGTTGTTGTGAAGCCACTCCTTCGTTATTTTAGCTGTGTGCTTAGGGTCATTGTCTTGTTGGAAGGTAAACCTTCGGCCCAGTCTGAGGTCCAGAGCACTCTGGAGAAGGTTTTTGTCCAGGATATCCCTGTACTTGGCCGCATTCATCTTTCCCTCGATTGCAACCAGTCGTCCTGTCCCTGCAGCTGAAAAACACCCCCACAGCATGATGCTGCCACCACCATGCTTCACTGTTGGGACTGTATTGGACAGGTGATGAGCAGTGCCTGGTTTTCTCCACACATACCGCTTAGAATTAAGGCCAAAAAGTTCTATTTTGGTCTCATCAGACCAGAGAATCTTATTTCTCACCATCTTGGAGTCCTTCAGGTGTTTTTTAGCAAACTCCATGCGGGCTTTCATGTGTCTTACACTGAGGAGAGGCTTCCGTCGGGCCACTCTGCCATAAAGCCCCAACTGGTGGAGGGCCGCAGTGATGGTTGACTTTCTACAACTTTCTCCCATCTCCTGACTGCATCTCTGGAGCTCAGCCACAGTGATCTTTGGGTTCTTCTTTACCTCTCTCACCAAGGCTCTTCTCCCCCGATAGCTTAGTTTGGCCGGACGGCCAGCTCTAGGAAGGGTTCTGGTCGTCCCAAATGTCTTCCATTTGAGGATTATGGAGGCCACTGTGCTCTTAGGAACCTTAAGTGCAGCAGAAATGTTTTTGTAACCTTGGCCAGATCTGTGCCTTGCCACAATTCTGTCTCTGAGCTCTTCAGGCAGTTCCTTTGACCTCATGATTCTCATTTGCTCTGACATGCATTGTGATCTGGAAGGTCTTATATAGACAGGTGTGTGGCTTTCCTAATCAAGTCCAATCAGTATAATCAAACACAGCTGGACTGAAATGAAGGTGTAGAACAATCTCAAGGATGATCAGAAGAAATGGAAAGCACCTGAGTTAAAGCGGTTGTAAACCCTAGAAACAAAAAAAAAAAATACCTGCAAGACAAAGGCATAATGGGCTAGTATGCATACTACCGCTTTAAATATATGAGTGTCACAGCAAAGGGTCTTAATACTTTGGACCGTGTGATATTTCAGTTTTTCTTTCTTAATAAATCTGCAACAATGTCAACAATTCTGTGTTTTTCTGTCAGTATGGTGTGCTATGTGTACATTCATGAGGAAGAAGAATGAACCTAAATGATTTTAGCAAATGGCTGCAATATAACAAAGAGTGACAAATTTAAGGGGGTCTGAATACTTTCCGTACCCACTGTATACCATCTCTCCTTTGTTGTTTTTCAGCTTTTCTATATAATTTCGTGATTTTTTATTTTTTAAGATTTTTGACAAATATTTTCCTGGTTTATTCCCCCATCTATACAGTGGTGTATTTAGGTTTTGTGCTGCCCTAGGCCTGACTAAACTTGTGCACCCCCTAATTTAAATATGACCCACCCCTTCCTGTAAAGGCCACATCCCTTCCTGTTTATGACCAGTTCTGTCATCTGTAAACCACAGACCACAACCACACCCTCATCAGTTCTCATAAGTTCAGCCTCATTACTGCCCATCAGTGCAGCCTCATCAGTGCAGCATATCAGTGTAGCCCCATCAGTGCCCATCAGTACAGCCCCATCAGTGGCCACCAGTGCAGCCTATCAGTGCCCATTAGTGCAGCCTAAGATATTTGGACTTGGAATAGGAATATTTCACTTATTTGTAGAATGACTAGGATGTCCATAGTCATTATACAAATACGTGAAATAATCAGTGGCAGCAAACACAAGTCCAAATATCTTATAAGATAGGAGTAAACTTTCTAATCCAGTGACATATTGCAATAGCACATATAAGGTAAGCAGGTCCAAAATATTTTTGCAATCATATACAATTAAATGTCTAAGTTGTATATGATGTAATTCAATATGCTTGCTCAAGGACAAGGATGTTTAAAGAAATGGAAATTATATTATTGACATGATGCCTTCCATACGTGGGGGCGGAAGAGGGTAGGCGGAGCATTAGGCTGCAGTGCCACACTTATTAGCATTGGGGGCCGTCAGACCAGTTGTATTAAGTGTGGTTGGTGGCCTGCGGTCTGTCTAAATGTCATCACCTGCCTGTATTATCATACTGGTAGGTAGCAGTGTGACCGCTTTATGTAGGTGCCAGACTAATTTGCCTCCTGAACACTGCCCTCTGGCTCAAATCGCCCCCTAAAGACTGGCACTATACTAAAAGTGTAGCGCAAGTCGGCGGGGACCCTTTTCGTGCGGTAGCTGGGATGAGGCTGTTGTGGTTTTTTTTTCGTGCAGGGTGCAGCTTTTTTGCAGACTTTTGCAAGAAATTAGAAATTCCCTTTTCGAACATACCTGGTTGGACAGTAATGAGGAAGAAAAAAAATCTACCCAGGAAGAACAATTCATTATTAGAGCTAAGAAAAAGGAAGAAGGGACCTTCTGTTGGACTGGGGGAGGGAGGTGGTGGGGGGGAGAAGGGGTAGTCAAAATATGAAACAAGGGATGGGGAAACTGGAGATCTGGAGGGTTCCAGACCTATGCCTCATAAGATAGAGGAAGTAGGCCTAGTGTAGGCGCCTGTTAGACCACCACCCCAGAATTAGAGAGCAGTCACTAAAGAAAACCGTGATAGTTTAACTATGGTCCTGTTCTATGACCAGGAAAAGGTCAAACCCCCAACCTGTAAGATCAATGGAAGGGGAGGGAGAAGAGGACGTGGACAAGGAGCAGGAGGGTGGAAAAAGGGGAAGGGGGGAGGGAAAGAGTGGAGAGGAGGGGAGTAAGGGGGAAAAACAGGGTAGAGGGTAAGGGGAGGGGATAACAGTGCCAAAAATACTTCACCTTAGTTAGCTTTCCTAAGGCCTTTGGAGTTGACTACTTAGTCCACCAGAGCAGGTCTGACCAACCATTGTGCTCGCTAAAAGAAGAGGACAGTGGGAGGGAAGGCAGAAGAGAGAAAGGAGATGGAGATTTAACATGACAACTTTAAATATACTACCTCATAACGTCAGAGGACTTAATACTCCAGAAAAAAGACATAAGGTACTACAGGAAGTAAAAAGGTATTCTGCTAACGTAGTTTTTCTACAAAAAACACATATAGCACAGGGAACAAATGTAAAATGATTCTCAAAAGCTTTCCAAATATGGTACAATGGGGACTCTCCAACTAGAAGAGCAAAAGGGGTAGCAATCGGTATATCAAAAGGGATTAAATTTGAAATAGAAGATAGGAAGGCAGATCCAGAGGGTTGTTTTTTGTTCCTGAAAGGCGTTTTACAAGGCATGGAATGCACACTGGCACATTGGGGTCCTGGGGAAATTGTTGAAATTTAGGAAGGGTGAACTAATTTTAGCAGGAGACCTAAATTTCTGCATGGATCCATAATTGGATAGTACTTCAAAAACACGGGGGAATGAAGATTGTAGACTAAGATTGGTTAAGAAAAAGCTACATCAATGTCAACTGCTTGATGTATGGAGAGTCCAACATCCCCAGACAAAAGATTATACATTCCATTCCCTTGTGCAAGGCACATACTCAAGGCTGGATTATATCTTAGTAGAACACAGATTTTTGGAAACAGTTATAAACTCATCTATCGAAAAAACAACACTTCAGAACATGCACCAGTTATAGTTAAACTGAGGGTCACGGGCACACGAAAAAGAAATGGTACATGGAGACTGAATGAGGAATTGATATAGGACAATAAAATAGATAATATAACAAAAGCAAATTTGAACAATATTTTTATTAAACAATTCCTTGGAGATCCCAAAAAAAACAATAAAGGAAGCACATAATGCCTACATTATGGGAGCGTTGATCTCAGTAGCAGCTAGAAAATAGAAGGAAAGAATTAGTGATATGGAGAAAGTAATTAAAGAGATTTATGAGTTGGAACAGACACACAAAAAGTATATAAACTCTGAAGTACAGCAATTAATAACATTAAAAAGAGACCAATTAAAAGACTTAATGGAGCAAGAAACAAGACAGGTCTTCAATAAAGTAGCAAAAGAAAGATATAGATGCAGTGCTGTATCTTGGCCTAGGTCGACAAGGCCCAGGCCTAGGGCGGCACTTTGCAATTTCTTGCAAAAGTCTGTTAGGTCTTCTGGGAACTTAAGTTTAGCCATACGTCCCTCTTTCTGGCCAACTAGACATGCTAGGAAGCCCCAATTGTACCGTATATGATGTTTTTGCATCATCTCAAGAAGTAGTTTCAGTAGTCTTCTTCTGTCTAGGGTTTCTTGCGATAAATCCACAAAAATCTGAAGATTGGCACTTTCATATTTAATTGGAGGCTTCCCCCTCATATTTCCCCAGATTTGTGCTTTTTCTTCATAGTTTTGGAATCTTATAATAACATCTCTGGGGGCCTCTGCTGGGGTGCATTTTGCTCTTCTAATCCTATGTACTCTTTCTACTTTTATTGGTTCAGTATCTTCTCTACCTAGAAATGGATTGAAAATGTTTTTAATTTTTTCTGGTAGATCTTCCCCATATGTCCGTTCTTGTAAGCCACGTATTCTTAGATTTTTCCTTTGGTTCCTATTTGCTTGACCTTCTAATTTATAAGCCAGATTCCTTTGCTCAAGTTTTAGCACCTTCAGTTCTCCTTTTAGATTGTTAATTATTTGTGTATAGCTCTCCAGTCTCTTTTCTGTGTCTTCTACCCAGGTTAGAATATGGCCTAAATCTCTATGTATTGTTGACATTTCAGTTTTTAGTGAATTTTCTAATGTTGCAAACATTGCTGCCATTTCTGTCTTTGTGGGTAATTGCACGTTCAGTAATTGTTCCTCCGTAGGTCCCGTCTCTGAATCACTTTCCGGATCTTGATCTGACCTTGACTGACTAAGTAAGCAAGCTTGTGCCTTTCAATATTGTTTTGTCCATTTTTATCCTTAACTTCAGCCTGTTTAAACCGGGTTCCTAGTTGTTTTTCCATTAACTGTTCATCTGAGTTTCCTTCGTGGGACATATATTTTTATATTGTTCGTGGACTTGTAGTAATTTTTAGGGGACTTTGCAGTCGCCCCTCTCGCGGTTTTCCCTCTCATGTCATGTGCATTATAATATGATGTAAATATCGTATTAGCTTATTGTTTTATATCTTTCTTGTCTGCTCCTTGAGCTTGCTATATGTCCCTTGTTATTTCTTTCAGAGTTCCTATTTCAGTTATATAGTTTTATGGCAACATAAGTGAGTCACTTTACTCCCTTATATAACAGGTTAGTGTACTTTGTAGCTTAGCACAGCTCAGTCAACATTCAGTCATCAGTCCAGAAAAAGAAAAAGAAAGAGGGTAATACGTTCAGAGGTAGGAGGCGTGGACTCATCGGTTCCAACCTGGAGCTTGTGTTCTTCCTAGAGGTTTTACTGCGTAAGGGATGATATTATGGTAAACAGTCCTCTTTATTATTTTAGGCTTCCTGAGGGGCTTCTGTGGGGTTCCAAGAGACATGTCTTGTTGTTGGTTCTTCTGGCTCATCTGCTAGGCTGGTGTTTTCTGTTCGCCAGATCCGGTGACCCTGCGCTCCCACAAGGTCCCAGCTGTCTGGCAGTATACTCCTTCACAGGATGCTGAGCCGAACCCTCTGCTCCCATGAGTCCCGCCAAGCGCTCTCTCAGACTCTTCCAGGTCCTCCCCGTGGACCTCTATCTCCAGGTCTGGCTCCGGGCTCTCTGTCACTCATTCCCTCCGGTCATCAGCTGCGCGGCTGCACGGGGGAGGACTGGGAAGGGGGGCAGGGTGGCAATTGCCCCCCGGGCCGCTCTGATTCTGAGTAAAAAGGCCACACTAAGGGCTGGATTAATGTTGAGGCCAGACACTGAGTAAGAAATAGCAAGAAAGGGGGATATTTGGCGCAAGCAGAATGCCAGTGATCCTAGGGCAGTCTATGCTGGGCTGGGAGGAGGAGGGGAAGGGGGGTTTTTATAGTTCCAGTGAGAATCCACAAGGTTCTGGTCCACTTGGATGGCTGCTGGCGGTTGAAGAGAGAAGTAACTCTTTATGAAATACAAGGGGAGAGAGAGCCCCAAAGCGCCGATCTAAGTGTAGCAGTTTAAAACCTTTAATGTAGGATAAAAGCAATATAACTCACAAGAGTGAAGTGGTAACAGGCATCAAGTTATATGTGGAGGTCCTGGGCATTTCACATCCAGGGGGTCTCTTGGAGTTCTTAGCGGAGCCGGTCCTGGTGCAGGGGAGCGGCGGTCTCCTGTGGGGGACAGGAGACAGTCCTGGTCCGTAGCTGCAGTGGGTTGCTGTTCCGCGTGTGGAGGGGCCGTGACGTCACTTCCTGGTGTGCAAGGCCTATGACAATCGGCGACGCATTGCGGAGCATGCGCTCATTTTTCAGGCCCCAGTGACAGCTGTTGAGCAGTGCTGGGAATTCTGCTAGAGTTGGTTCAACCTGCAGTTTAAGCGTAACTCTCCTTTTGTTGAGAAAAAACATTCCATTACCAATTTCCAAACATTAAATTAAAATTTTCGCCTTTATCATACTGGGCTTCGATCCTTCCCAAATATGAACAAATTTTTGAACGTTGTGATATACATTATATTACTTTGTTCGTTCTGTACTCATTCTGTGTACAGAACACCCCCAGGTAGTCATATTGCATTGCATTATCAGAAAATTACAGAGCTCCAGATTGAAAAGGAAAGGTATTTTTTAAATAAAATTAAATTACAATATGACTTGTGTCGCAATTATATATGCTCTATTATTTTTTCGTTATTTGCTATTTTTTTCCCCACGAAAGTGGAGTTACCCTTTAAACTCACAAAAGTGGATGTAGTTGCCCTAATTAATATGAAAATGTCAGAAATTAAGTCCCAAATACTTTAAATGATATCTGTTATAGTCTAAATGAATAATGCATGTGTACAATAATTTACTTCCTTTTAGTAATCAGGAAAAAACACAGCCATTAGGAGTTTGAAGATAAGGACATTAGACTCTCCCTACTGGGGAAATTGATCAAGCGTGACAAATGAGTACAAAAATGTTTTTGCAGCGACTTTCAACGCGCCGGTGATGAATTGAGGCAACTTTAGCTGTGAATAAGCCAAAAGCAGCCCTCTCACATTCCCAGCTAAATGAGTGTTCAACTGTTCATTAAATTCAACTATGAAATTGTAAAATGTAACTTTTTACAGAGGACAAAATATGAAGCAGTGTAAGGAAGTTCGATGCTGCCCTTATTTTTTTTTTTTTCAAGCTATAAAAATGTAGTATATCTTTGCACTTAATTATTTTTTTGTTTTTCATATTCATCTCTAATTATTTGAGGCCCTTCTGCTGTATCATTTAGCTTTTCCCCTTCCCCATGTTACTTTAGTAGATTAGGTTAAATGGGGGAAATAGGTTATATAAACATTAGGCCTTGATGTATATAATACTTGTTTAACCACTTCTGGACCGGAAGGATTTGCCCCCTTAATGACCGTACCATATTTTGCGATTCGGCACTGCGATACTTTAATGGACAATTGCGCGGTCGTGCGACACTGGACCCAAATACAATTGATGTCCTTTTTTCCCCACAAAAAGAGCTTTCTTTTGGTGGTATTTGATCACCTCTGCGATTTTTATTTTTTGCGCTATAAACAAAAAAAGAGCGACAATTCTGAAAAAAAAAAAACAATATTTTTTCACTTTCTGCTGTATAACATTCCCCCCCAAAAAAAGTAAAAATCAAAATTTTTTAACATTTTAGACCAATTTGTTTTATACTACATTTTTTGGTAAAAAAAAAATAGCAATAAGCGTATTTTGATTGGTTTGCGCAAAAGGTATCACGCCTACTAACTCCGGGAAAGATTTATGTCATTTTTATTGTTTTTTTTTTTACTAGTAATGGCGGCGATCTGCAATTTTTTGCGGGACTGCGACATTGCGGCGGACAGATTGGACCCCTAACTGACATTTTTGACACTTTTGGGGAGACCAGTAACAATATTACAGTAATCAGTGCTAAAAATATGCACTGTTACTGTAATAATGACACTGGCAGGGTAGGGGCTAACACTGTGGGTGATCAGGGGTTAAATGTGAGCCTAGGGGAGTGATTCTAACTGTGGGGGGGGGCGTGACTTGTGAAATGATCCTAGAGACCTGTGATCCTATATAGCAGGTAGCAGGATCACTGGGGCTTTGTGATCATTCCAGAGAGAATGACTGTTCTTCTCTCTCAGCGGGGAGCGATCGTGGGTGTCAGGCGGCAATCGGAGCTGCTTGCCCCTTGCATTGGAGTCCCTGCTACCTAGTGGGGGCAGGAGCGCGCGGCCTTCTGGTCCGGACATTATATGCAGACTGACCAAATAGGTTTAGGCTGGGTTCACACATATGTGAATTGAAATGTGGGTTTCTCCGCATCCAATTCGCCTGACAGGAGTGTGACTGGCTCTCAATGAAGTCAGTTCAACCACCTCCGAGGCAGCCGTGGTCAGCATTTTACAAAGGGTCCTGTGCGTCTTTGGTTCCCATTCAGGTGCGAATTCAGGCAAAATTTCTGACCTGATTCGCACCTGAATCAGAAAACAAGGAAGCGCCGGACCCCCTGCTGTGAACCGGGGCTGCAGCATATGTGAACCCGGTCTTACTATTTGAGTTTTAAGGGACACACAATTGTCCCAAAGGCCAAGCGTGTCACCACATGATAATGTCATCATCGCATCCTAGCATTGCTTTTTCCTGTCTCATTTGATAACTGTTGGAGGGCCTTCTTTTGCAACAAGAGGTTTCGGGTGAGCTCCACTCATGATGAATGTTTTTGGAATCTCTGGCTGTCCTCTCATTGGTGCTTCTGATGCTTTGGAATATGAGCCTGTCGGTCACAGTGATATAGAAATTGGGCAATTTAAGGAGAATCCCAGAGGGAGTATTAAACAAGTCAACGTTTACATTCTTCAAGTTTCCAGCTTTCTTTCTGTAGCTAGATAACAACTGTGCCTGTATCACATTAGTCCTCCATCCTAGCCACCTAGTGCAAATATGCAATGTAAACATAAGTAAAATCCTGCCTTTTTATACCCAGTAAATAAAACAAATAGGTATTTCCCATGTACATATAGATTCTATTCAGATAATTTTCTTTATCTGAAATCACCCTAAAACTTTTACATTTTACTCTTTTACCTGAAAGCTGCTGTTAGGGCATTCCAAGGCATACCTGACACAAGCTAAAGGTGGCAGATCTAACGGCTGGGTGTGGTTAAAGTATATATAAACCCAAAAACAAAAATATAACATATTGCATAATACCAGATGGAGCAGCACGATTCTGGATAAAATGAGATTCACAATTTTTGCTTAAAATAAAGATCACAATTCTTGACATAACATCATCTTTCACATTATACAAAAAAATGGGCTAATTTTACTGTTTAGTTTTTTTTTTTATTCATTGAAGTGTATTCTTTCCCAAAAGATTGTGTTTCAAAGACCGATGTGCAAATACAGTGTGATATAAAATATTGCAACGACCGCCATTTTATTCTCTAGGTTCTCTGCTAATATATATATTTATAAAAAAGTAGTTTTGGCTCTGTCTGCTTATCAGAAGAGCAACAGGCAAAACCTATGTGCACTCTGCTTATCAGGAAGCAGGATTTGTAGTTAGGCCTGCTCAGTGTGCCCAGTGTGTATTCACCTGGTATCAGGGAGTGTCCTCAGCAGATCCAAATGAGAGGCACATTGGATACTGGAGGAAACCTGACCAATGGTACACAGGCTTTTGGTACTCTCCCAGGAGTTGGCACAGACAGTGGTGCATTATGGGACATGGTATAAAAAGCCACAGGCACATGAGACAGGGGTCTTTGGGTGGGAAGCCAGGTCCCAGAAAGATGGTGGTGGCTGCCTCCTCTTCTGCAGCAGTTGGTGGTGGTCACAGGCAGTCGGCCTGGTGTACCAGGGGCATAAGACTGAACCCAGAGGTCCAGGAGAAGCTGACTACAGGAGTTGGGGCACAGCTGAATCTGAAAAAACAGTGTCCATGAGTACAGAGGAACTTGCCCAGGGGTCTGCCCAGGAAGGGGACCACTCCAGAGTGTAGAGTCAGTGGACGGGTGTCAGCTAGCCCAGTTAGAAAGGGGGTACTAAGGGAGTACCCTGAACAGAAATACCTTAGAAGCACTTACCTCATCTCCATTCAAGTGGCAGGATGAAGCAGTCTTGCCACATTCTCAAGTTTAGAGTCCTCAGCATTGTGAAACGTTAACAGTTGGAGTATCCCACTCATCCCTTCTTCCATCCCAATTACAATAAAACCACAAAAACAACAACCCCTGGACTGATCTTTGATTGAGCCAAGAACTTAAAGTAATAGGTTTCTGCAACCAATTGCTACAGGTAACCCAGGGGAATCCCTAAAGTGTAATATCCAGCAGCCCTCTAGGGAGCAGTGCTACATAATGTTTGGGGAGGGGGTCTAAGTAATTTTCTAGCAAAAAATACAGATTTTTTAACTTTTAAGCACCAAGTGTCAGAAAAAGGCTTAGCCGTCAAGTGGTGAAACTTACCTCATTTACAGACAGAAGTTCATCTCTTTGATCTAAAAGAATGAAATGATACAATGTTTCTCTATCTCTAAGCACTGAGCAAAGAGAAAGGCTCTGCACTGTTACATGAATCGTAGAAGTGCTGGATTAAGATCGTGAGAGGGGCTGAATCAAGATCAGGATTGCTGGCTGCATTCGTTTTTTTAAAGCATTTTTTCTTTATTTTCACCCCGTGATTCTGCCAGTAACATACACAAAAGAGAGCAAATAAGAGAAGTTCACTGCTAATGGTTATGAATCCTTGGAAATATAATTTTCTTTTAGGTGAATACAGATAAATAGCATCTAAGCTTCTATGACTCCACATAACCAATGTACCTTTATGCCACAGTGACAGTTGTACCCTCACAATATGTAAATTCACTGTGCCACAGACTCTGCTTCATCTCCTAGATGTATAGCCATTTAAAAAAAATGAACCTTTGAATTATACAGTATGCCTAATATATGTGCATAGAAAGGAGGAATAAGATGACTTTTTTGTTAAATTCTATCCACTAATAAAAGTTAGGGACTAGTTAAGAAAATGGTAAAGTTTGTAACTGAGAAGGGGAACTGAGCATAGGAAACAAGGCTAAGCGACTCACCTATATACGCAAAAATAGAAACTAAAGCCCCGTACACACGTACGGATCGTCGTCATACAAACGTTCGTCTTTTCTCCCCGGGATGTCGGTGTCTATTGAAAAGTGCAAAGACAGCACAAGGACAGCACAAGAATTTTGTCCGCAGACTTCAGCTGACTGCAGAAGTGATGTCATGTAATGGTTAACTTTCCCTGTGTTTTTTATTTTCTGAGCATGCCCAGTCTTGCAAATCTGCGGTCTGTCGGCTGATTTCTGTACTGACAGGCGAACAATCGTCCGTTCTGGTGTCCGCAGACAAAAATTTTCATGTTTGCAAGAAAAACTCTTGTCCGCGGATTGTGCGCAGACAGCTGTCGGAGGCACCATACTAACACGCGTACAATTGGCAGATCTTTCGTCCGCCGACGTTTGTATGACGACGATCCGTACGTGTGTACGGGGCTTTAGGTGCAGAAAATGGTAGTAGGTGCTCTGGACTGATGAGTCAAAACGTGAAATATTTGGCTGTAGCAAGGACAAAGGACTGGAGAGTGGTACAATAATGAGTGTCTGCAGTCAAGCATAGTGGAGGTTCCTTGCAAGTTTGGGGCTGAATTTCTGCAAATGGAGTTGGAGATTTGGTGAGGATCAATGGTGTCCTCAATGCTGAGAATTACAGGCAGAGGCTTATCCATAATGCCAATAGGGAGGCATGTGATTGGCCATAAAACTCACTCTTCAGCAGGACAACTGTCATGGTCTTACCTTCTTGCTGTTCTCCTTCGTTTGACATGTGCTGGCGGCCATCTTGGTTTCTGGGTTTCTTGTAGCCTCCCACCCTGCGGCTCCTCCTTCCCACTGGGAGGAGCTGGATGCCTAGCTCATATATATAGGAGGTCTGTGGCTTCAGTTCCTTGCTTGGTCCTCCTGTGTTCACATGCTTCTAAGACTGCTGCTGCTTCTGGTCCCTGATCCTGGCTTCGTCTGACTACCCTGCTGGTTCCTGATCCTGGCTTCGTCTGACTACCCTGCTGGTTCCTGATCCTGGCTTCGTCTGACTACCCTGCTGGTTCCTGACCTCTGGCTTCGCAAGGACTCTGCCTCGGTTTCGCCATCCGTTTGGACTTTTGCTTTACAGCTTGATTTTCAATAAAGCCTTCTTATTTTCACTTATCTGTTGTTGTACGTCTGGTTCATGGTTCCGTGACATTAGGACCAAGCCATGAATTCTGACGGTACAGGGCCATCCTCGCTACCCGCGCTGGTTGCCAGACTTGATCAGCAGGATCACCTGTTGGGTCGGTTCGCCGTGGCGTTGCAAACCCTGCTTGAACGCACGGCTCATTTCGCTCCCGTTGCCGATGGGTCGGTTGTCGCTCCTGGGCCCGCTCCTACTGCCGCTCCGGTTGTTGCGCCAGAGTCTACCCCGACACCTGTTGTTGCGCCTGCGGTGTTTCGGGGTATGACCGGTTCTGCCCCCCTTCCACAGCGCTTTGGGGGAGAGCCAACTCAGTGCCGAGGTTTCCTTAACCAGGTGGGCATTTATTTCGAGTTGCTGCCACATGCCTTTCCCACTGAGAGATCAAAGGTGGGCTTCTTAATTTCGCTGCTCTCGGACAAGGCCTTGGCCTGGGCCAGCCCTTTATGGGAGAACAACAATCTGGTGGTTGCCGAGTTTTCCGGTTTTGTTGCTTCTCTTCGGAGGGTATTCGATGTGCCGGCTCGTGCTGCCTCTGCTGCGAAGCTCCTTATGTCCATCAGACAGGGTTCACGATCCGTAGCTGAATACGCCATTGAGTTTCGTACCCTGGCAGCAGAGGTGGGCTGGAATAATGAGGCTCTGGTCGCTGCTTTCTCTCATGGTCTCTCGGATGCCTTGAAGGATGAGGTTGCAGCTAAGGACCTACCAGTGGAGCTCGAGTCTCTTATTTCTTTCTTGATTTTGATTGACACCAGACTCAGGGAGTGACCTTCCTTTAAGGAGAGTCTGCGGAGGCCTCCTAACAGATTGGCGCCTACCTTTGCTGTCCCACCCGTGCCTCCCTCTCCTCCCACGCCTCTTGGGGATGACTTGGCTGGGGGTGAACCCATGCAGCTGGGCTTTGCTCGCCTGTCCGAGGGGGAGAGGGTACTCCGAAGACGCGAGGGTCGATGCATGTACTGTGGTCTCGGTGGGCATTTTCGGTTGGCATGTCCGAACCGTCCGGGAAACGCTCGCACCTGAGATCCTGTCGGGGGCAGATCTTGGGTGGAGTCTCCTCGTCCCCGGTTTCCCGTGTTGACAAACCACTGATCACTGTTGTCCTCTCCTGGGTCGGGGGCTCAGTGAAGACCCAGGCGTTGGTGGACTCTGGTGCTGGTGGTTTGTTCATTGATGGTGTGTTCGCTGCCGCCAATTCCATTCCTCTGCAGGCCCGAGGTTCTCCACTGGCTCTTGAGGCGATAGACGGCAGACCCCTTCTGCCGCCACACGTGACTCATGAGACCCTTCCAGTGGGGATAGCCATTGGTGCCGTTCACAGAGAGTCGGTCTGCTTCCAGGTTATTTCGTCTCCACACTACTCGGTGGTCTTGGGGTACCCCTGGCTCCAGAAGCATAATCCGACTTTCGATTGGAGATCGGCCGAGATCCTCTCATGGTCACCGCAGTGTGGGGCTAGTTGCATCCATGGGCCTGTCAAGTTGCTGTGTACTTCCTCGGACTCTCTGTTGCCTCCTGAATACGAGGAGTACCGGGATGTATTCGATAAGGTGCGCGCGGTTGCCCTACCTCCGCACCGCCCATACGATTGTGCCATCGAGTTACAACCTGGTGCCGTTCCTCCTCGTGGCAAGGTCTATCCACTGTCGGTAGCGGAGAATGAGGCCATGGAGGAGTACGTGAAGGAGGCGATTTCACGCGGACACATTCGCAAATCCTCGTCCCCGGCAGGGGCTGGATTTTTCTTTGTGAAAAAGAAGGGCAGTGAGTTGAGGCCTTGCATCGATTACAGGGGTCTCAATCGCATCACGATCAAGAACGCTTACCCGATACCCTTGATTTCCGAGCTGTTCGATCGCCTTAAAGGGGCCACGGTCTTTACCAAACTCGACCTGAGGGCGGCATATAACCTCGTAAGGATCAAGGCGGGCGATGAGTGGAAGACCGCGTTTAACACCAGGACCGGTCATTATGAATCCTTGGTTATGCCCTTTGGGTTGTGCAATGCGCCCGCAGTCTTTCAGGAATTCATTAACGATGTTTTCCGTGACCTGTTGCAGCAGTGTGTGGTGGTCTATTTGGATGACATCTTGGTATATTCTGAATCCATGGAGACCCACATTCTGGATGTCAGACGAGTGTTGCAATGGTTACGAGAGAACAAGCTGTTCGGTAAGCTTGAGAAATGCGAATTTCACCGATCCCAGGTAACCTTCTTAGGTTACATCATTTCCGCTGAGGGGTTCTCCATGGATCCTGAGAAGGTTTCGGCTGTCTTACAGTGGCCCCAGCCCAGTGGTCTTCGCTCCCTGCAGCGCTTTTTGGGCTTCGCCAATTATTATCGGAAGTTCATCAGGGACTTTTCCATGCTAGCCAAGCCTCTCACGGATCTGACCAGGAAGGGCAGTAATTCCCAGGTCTGGCCGCTCGAGGCCATCCGAGCTTTTGAGGCTCTAAAGTCCGCCTTTGTGTTGGCTCCGATTCTGTCGCATCCCAACCCTGGGTTGCCCTTTGTCCTCGAGGTGGACGCGTCTGAGACAGGAGTAGGCGCCCTTCTGTCTCAGCGTAGAACACCAGAGGGTCCTCTGCTTCCTTGTGGGTTTTACTCCCGGAAACTGTCCTCCGCGGAGTGCAACTATCAGATTGGTGACAGGGAGTTATTGGCCATCGTGCAGGCCCTTAAAGAATGGAGGCACTTGCTCGAGGGTTCGGTGGTTCCGGTCCTCATCCTGACGGACCACAAGAATCTGACCTACCTTTCTGAGGCCAAGAGATTGACACCACATCAGGCCAGATGGGCTCTGTTCTTGTCACGTTTTAATTACGTGGTCTCCTACCTACCCGGTTCCAAGAACATCAGGGCGGATGCCTTATCACGGCAGTACTCCGACCTGTCCAGGGAGGAGTCGATTCCGACTTCGGTCATACCTCCGAATCAGATCCTGGCCGCCATTCGCACCAGCCTGACCTCTCCCCTGGGTGAGCAGATTTTGGCGGCTCAATCTGGTGCTCCCTCTGGGAGACCCAACGGCAGATGTTTTGTGCCTGAGGAGTTGCGCACTCGGTTGTTGCGAACCTACCATAACTCCAAGACCGCGGGGCATCCTGGAAAGAATCAGCTGTCCTGGGCTGTTTCACGTCTGTTCTGGTGGCCTTCCCTACGTTCCGACATCGCCGCATATGTAGCGGCATGCTCCGTTTGTGCCCAGAGTAAGTCCCCTCGGCACCTTCCGTTGGGCCTTCTGCAACTCATAGCCACCGGGGAGCGCCCATGGTCACACCTGGGGATGGATTTCATTGTGGACCTCCCTGCATCCCGAGGCCATACGGTCATTCTCATGATTGTGGATCGATTTTCCAAAATGTGCCACTGTGTTCCTCTCAAGAAGTTACCCTCTGCACAGGAGTTGGCCACGATTTTTGCCAGGGAGGTCTTCCGGTTGCACGGTTTGCCCAAGGAGATTGTGTCGGATCGGGGGAGTCAGTTTGTGTCCAGGTTCTGGCGCGCCTTTTGCTCCCAGTTGGGGATTCATCTCTCCTTCTCCTCGGCCTACCACCCTCAGTCCAATGGGGCCGCAGAACGATCCAATCAGGCCTTGGAGCAATTCCTTTGTTGCTATGTCTCCGATCACCAAGACAATTGGGTTGACCTCCTGCCTTGGGCTGAGTTTGCCAGGAACACGGCGGTGAACTCTTCCTCTGGGACGTCTCCCTTCATGGCCAATTATGGGTTCCAACCTGCCGTGTTACCGGAGGTATTCTCTCCCCAGGATATTCCGGCTGTGGAGGATCAACTTTCCGTCCTACGTGCTTCTTGGGTACAGATCCAGAAGTCCCTTGAGGTCTCTGCGCAGCGCCAGAGACTCCAGGCTGATCGCAGACGAGCGCCTGCTCCTTCCTACCAGGCCGGAGACCGTGTATGGTTGTCCACCCGCAACCTCAACCTTCGAGTGCCCACTCCCAAGCTGGCGCCTCGCTTTGTTGGTCCCTTCCGAGTGCTTCGCAGGGTAAACCCGGTAGCCTATGCCCTTGCGCTTCCTCCTGGCATGCGGATCTCCAACGTGTTTCATGTCTCCCTGTTGAAGCCACTGGTGTGTAATCGTTTCACTTCCTCGGTTCCTCGGCCTCGTCCGGTCCAAGTGGGCAATCGTGAGGAGTATGAGGTGAGCAATATCCTGGACTCACGCCTGGTCCGCGGTCGGGTGCAGTTTTTGGTTCATTGGCGTGGTTATGGTCCAGAGGAGCGTTCCTGGGTTCCCTCCGCAGATGTCCATGCTCCTGCCTTGCTCCGAGCCTTCCACGCACGCTTCCCTCAGAAACCGTTCTTTACTCCGCGGAGGAGGGGCCCTTGAGGGGGAGGTACTGTCATGGTCTTACCTTCTTGCTGTTCTCCTTCGTTTGACATGTGCTGGCGGCCATCTTGGTTTCTGGGTTTCTTGTAGCCTCCCACCCTGCGGCTCCTCCTTCCCACTGGGAGGAGCTGGATGCCTAGCTCATATATATAGGAGGTCTGTGGCTTCAGTTCCTTGCTTGGTCCTCCTGTGTTCACATGCTTCTAAGACTGCTGCTGCTTCTGGTCCCTGATCCTGGCTTCGTCTGACTACCCTGCTGGTTCCTGATCCTGGCTTCGTCTGACTACCCTGCTGGTTCCTGATCCCGGCTTCGTCTGACTACCCTCCTGGTCCCTGACCTCTGGCTTCGCAAGGACTCTGCCTCGGTTTTGCCATCCGTTTGGACTTTTGCTTTACAGCTTGATTTTCAATAAAGCCTTCTTATTTTCACTTATCTGTTGTTGTACGTCTGGTTCATGGTTCCGTGACAACAACGACCCCCAACATACAGCCACTGTCATTAGGAACTATCTTCAAAGTAAAGAGCAAGACATCCTGGAAGTGATGGTTTGGTCCCCACAGAGCCCTGATTTCAAAATCGTCTGTCTGAGATGACATGAAGAAACAAAAGGATATGAGGCAGCCTACATCCACAGAATATCTGTTCTTAGTTCTCCATGACGTTAGGAACAACCTACCTACCGAGTTCCTTCAAAAACTGTGTGCAAGTGTACCTAGAAAAAATTGATGCGC
Organism: Pelophylax lessonae; assembly: GCF_965119305.1. NCBI lineage: Eukaryota > Metazoa > Chordata > Amphibia > Anura > Ranidae > Pelophylax > Pelophylax lessonae. The sequence continues at coordinate 684,176,931 of NC_138769.1, read as the reverse complement.
TTTAAAGGCAAAGAGTGGTCACACCAAATATTGATTTGATTTCTTTTATGTTCATTTACTTTCCATTTGTTATTTGATAAAAGTAAACTATAAACACTTTCTGAAAGCCTTCCTAATTTACGGCATTTTTTCACACCTGCCTAGGACTTTTGCACAGTACCTCATATGAGCTATATATATATACTGTATATATATATATATATATATATATATATATATATTGTAAGGGATTAGCTCGGTGGTAGGCGTATGGGTGACCCCTTTGGGGGTGCGTTTTCACAGAGAGATAGCCGAGCAGAGGTTGAAAACAAGACTGATTTATTCATGCAATTTACTTCACATAATTGCAAGCGTCAAAACAGCCAAAATAAAATAAAAGACAAAATAAATCCTTGCCTCTGTGGGCGGCTACCTTCTCACGCTGGAACCTACCTAAGAAGTCTTCCCAACCTACTGTTGGGCCGACACTGCTGATCCTACAGCAGACACTCAAATGTCCATTTGTTTGCTTTTCACACAGCACAAACATTGTCCATTGAACATGTCCCTTTGTTTTCTTTCACACAGCACATGTTCATTTATAACAGGATCCTTTACTCTTCAGATTCTTCACATGGAACACAGTTCATTTAACAGGTCCCTTTACTCTTCACACTCTTCACATGGAACACTTCTCTTCACACTCTTCACATGGAACACTTTGTCTTCTCACCTTTGAGACGTCTTCACTCGTGGTTACCCTCCTTAGCTTCACATCGCTTTAGGGGGTCTTCTCCCATGCTCACCAGCTTGTCGGGAGGCACACATCCGACTGTCCCCCTCTCCCAGCCCACACGGCGACAGGCGGCAGCAGTCCTTCTCCCATGCCCACACGGCGTCGGGAGGTACACGTATGTCTGTCCTCCTCTTCCCAGCTCACACAGCGACAGGAGGCAGCACTCAATAGATTTTCTCTGGACAAATTATAGAGTCCTTGATCTCCTCATTCTGAACAGCTGAATGGTTTTCAACTTCCTGCTGGCTCTCTCTGCAGCCAACACCCTATAGTATCAGTGAACTTTCAAAGCAGGTGGGAATGTGTCTCCTCTCAGTGACTACATTCCCAGATTTACCTGACTTCCTGTCACATACCCCCCCCCTCTTGTTTCAACCCTAGGGTTGGGACACATATTTCCAGGCACGCATGTGTCAGGCACTGCTGACTCACTGATAAGCCTCCTATTATCCTCAAGCTTCCGGATGAAACTGTTTTGTCATCTTCATTGACAGATTTCTCATAAATGCCACACAGTTTGTCTCTCATATACACATTCTTCAACTGCATTTTTGGCATCATTTTGCTCCTTCTCGTTTCTGTCATCTTCATTGACAGCTTTCTCATAAATGTCAGACAGCTTGTCTCTCATAACCGTCTGTCCAATCCACCATGGAGGACCGTGATCCATAGGCAACTCAATTGGGCTAGTCTTAATGTCTTCAACATTCTTAAGACGCCTCTCTCTGCAATCCATAAATGTTTTCCACAAAACTTTGAGAACCTTTGCTTCACTAAGCTTTGTTCCAAGTAGGGACTCTTGACATCCCTCTGTGACTTGAGTTGCCTCTCCATACATCTGTACACAATCATTGACTTTTTGTTGTAAAAGGGAATGATCTTCCTTCTTGAGCTTTGCTTGCTCTAAGATGCTGTGCAGAGGATTTTCCAATTGAGACAACAGGCTGTCACACATTTCTTCAAAGTGACCCCTGTTCCTTTTCCCAGAGATATCAATATCATTCACCAAACATTTCATATTCATAGGCAGATCGGAAGCATTTGCACTCATCAACTTCTTAAACTTTTCGCCCTCCTGAGCGAGTCGCAGTAAAGGCCTACTATTTGATTTGATATTCAGTTTATATTTCTTGCCAAACTCTTCACAGAAGTAGTCAACCAGAACATCATCAACTTTCCTTACACCAACATAGGGGTTAAAGGCAACAACACAGTTGAACCCAGCGATCTGGGTGGTATCCATTATAGACCTCCTCTCTGCATCAGTGAAGAAGCATGGAACTGCAACACATTCTTTTACAGGTTTCTTCAATGCACTTTCTGCTGAACTATTTGACCGCTCAAGGTCACCTAGTTCTTTTTCTCTATCTGAATTCCACATGGAATGCGTCTCAAGATCACGATCAAACTTCTGCCACCCGTCTTTCACCAGTTCCATTTTGGAAACACTCCCTGAAAGGCACTTATTCATTTGCTTCACGTTTTCACCAACAGCCTTAGTTTTCCCCACTAGGTTTTCAGCCTGAACTGAGAAATCTTCCATTTCTGTACACAGCTGTTGGTTAACTCTTTCTAGTTCAGCCTTACACTCTAGAGCTTCCTCCAAAGAGCGAGCCAAGAACAGGGCTTTGCTCTCGTTATCACGCACCTCCGTTTCTTCACGTGCGCGTTCTTCTGCATATTTTGCAGACACAGTCTTCTCTTCACCAAGCATCTGATCAAACTTCTTTTTCACATCTTCAACACACTGTAATGAACCAACGCTTTCTTCCATGCGTTTTTTCATATCCGCTATCTGAGCTTGCAATGTTGCGACTTGCTCTGATAGGTTTTTCTTTGCTTCCGCCTCCTCTTTTAATTGTTCCAGGAAGCCATTTTTCTCATCTTCCATTTGTTTGAGCTTTGTGCTAAAACTCAGCCTTTGACACCTCTCTTCCTGTAAGAGTTCCTGCGTGTCTTGCAGCTGCGATTCCAAGATAGAAAAATCTTCCGCAATTTCTCTAGATTTTCTGTCTGCTTGAGAAAGCTGATTTGTAACATTGTCCAACTCAACCTGCAGTCGGTTTGCCTTCTCTAACAGCTTAGCACACAATCGGTCACCTTCTGACACCTTGACTTGCGATTCCAGAAGCTGTGCCTCTACTTTTTCCCTCTTATGTTCACAATCTTCTTTTCCCTGCATAAGAGCCTTCACCTCATTGGCTAGCATCTGGGAATAAGAATGTAATTCTGCCACACAGGCTTCTTTCTCCTTTAACTGCTGCTGGACACGTTGGGCTTCCCCTTTCCAACTTTCACAGTCCGCACGCCATTCATTTACCACATTGCTTAAAGTAGTGAGCTCATACACAGTACTCAGTAATTTAGCCTCTCTTTCACTTTTCTCTTTGTCGTTGAGAGACAATGTCGCTTTCAGAGCAACATTCTGTTCCTGCGACTCCTGCAGGTCTATTTTTGTAACTTCCAAACACTGAAGACTTTTTTCCAGCTGATTACGCAACTCCAACATATCCGCCATACTTTGCTTCTGCAAAGTCTGAATTTCACTTTCCTTTTCCATGAGGATGGTATCTTTCTCCATTATAGTCTCTCTGCGTTTTTGCAACTCGACCAAAAGAAGAGCAGTGGATTCTTCCCACTGTAACACATGAGACTTGAGTAGTTCATTCATTTCCTGCAAGTTTCTATGCTCCATTTTAAGCAACTCCAAGGCTTGTTCCTTTTCTTCCATTTTCCGTTGCAAGGCATCCAACTCAGCCCTGCACACATACTCGGTTTCCTCCAAACTGATGGCCTCCATTGGCTGCTGGCGTCTCTGTTTCCAGCCTGCCATGCTCTCTTGATGAGCCTTTTGTTGAGCTGCAAAGCTCCGTTGTTTCAGCATCTCCCCCATTTTGGGTTTACTTTTCATCTGAGCACACTGCGTCTCCATAGCAGTTTCATCAGTGTTGCTAGGGACAACAACCTTCCTCTTTAGTAGACTCTCTTTAGGCATGGATGGGGCTGGTTCAGACGGTAACATCCCCTCCATCCATAGAATCCGGTCTCTCATTTCATCTATCTTTGCATTTTTCAGGCGTTTGGATCGCCCCATCTTCAATAACTCCACAAATTTTTCACAGTCCAGCAAAAAATTTTCAGACCACTGTCTCTTTAACACATGTAGTTTTTCTCTCTCTTGCAAGATCTCTTTTCCTGCACACACAGTTTGTGCAGTCACTTGCACCAGACACAACAAAGTTCATCAAATAATTTTGAGACCGCTGTCTCTTTAAAACACTTTTTTTTTTTTTCTGTCAGGATCTTCTCTCCTGCACACATAGATTGTGCAATCTCATGCACCAGACAAAGTTCATCAAACATTTGCACTTCCTTGCAGGGATCTCTGCTTATGCCCACTGCATACCTCCACCATATGTAAGGGATTAGCTCGGTGGTAGGCGTATGGGTGACCCCTTTGGGGGTGCGTTTTCACAGAGAGATAGCCGAGCAGAGGTTGAAAACAAGACTGATTTATTCATGCAATTTACTTCACATAATTGCAAGCGTCAAAACAGCCAAAATAAAATAAAAGACAAAATAAATCCTTGCCTCTGTGGGCGGCTACCTTCTCACGCTGGAACCTACCTAAGAAGTCTTCCCAACCTACTGTTGGGCCGACACTGCTGATCCTACAGCAGACACTCAAATGTCCATTTGTTTGCTTTTCACACAGCACAAACATTGTCCATTGAACATGTCCCTTTGTTTTCTTTCACACAGCACATGTTCATTTATAACAGGATCCTTTACTCTTCAGATTCTTCACATGGAACACAGTTCATTTAACAGGTCCCTTTACTCTTCACACTCTTCACATGGAACACTTCTCTTCACACTCTTCACATGGAACACTTTGTCTTCTCACCTTTGAGACGTCTTCACTCGTGGTTACCCTCCTTAGCTTCACATCGCTTTAGGGGGTCTTCTCCCATGCTCACCAGCTTGTCGGGAGGCACACATCCGACTGTCCCCCTCTCCCAGCCCACACGGCGACAGGCGGCAGCAGTCCTTCTCCCATGCCCACACGGCGTCGGGAGGTACACGTATGTCTGTCCTCCTCTTCCCAGCTCACACAGCGACAGGAGGCAGCACTCAATAGATTTTCTCTGGACAAATTATAGAGTCCTTGATCTCCTCATTCTGAACAGCTGAATGGTTTTCAACTTCCTGCTGGCTCTCTCTGCAGCCAACACCCTATAGTATCAGTGAACTTTCAAAGCAGGTGGGAATGTGTCTCCTCTCAGTGACTACATTCCCAGATTTACCTGACTTCCTGTCACAATATATATATATATATATATATATATATATATATATATATATACAGTATATATATATATATATATATGCATACAGAATCACAGGTAAAAAGGAGGTGCACTCAACTGGACTGAAACAGTAGGAGGTATATTCAACAAAGTGTTTATTGTGGTCTACCCTGAGAAAGGGTGGCTGGGGCCCAACCCACCACCTACCTTAATAAATACTTTGCTGAATATTCCTATTACTCTTTATGTCAATTAGAGTGCACTTGCTTTTTGCCTGTGTTTCTGTATGTATATAGATTATAAAAAACTTAAAAATGATTATAAAAAGAGAAATGAGTGTGGGATGAAGTATAAATGTACAAATCTTTCCTGTATATATCTCTGCACCTTGCCCTTATCATTCCTAGGGTAAGAAATTCTATCACATTAATTGATGTTGGATAATTTGCTTCTTTTTTTTTATCATACATGAGGAATGTATTACCCTATACTAATCTTTGGTTGGTATAGATATACTTTTTTTTACTTTTTTTCTCTGTAGACTTGTTTTTATGATTGTGAATAAGTTTTCTGAACATTCAAAACCTTTGTGGGTCCTGAATAGGGATGATCGAACGGTTCGGGTGTTCGAGGTTCGGCCGAATTTAGAACTTTTTGCTGAAAAAGTTCAGAAATTCGGCAACCAGAACCGACCAAAATGCAATGGGCCAGGAAATGGGCTTTAAAAGCCTGTGATTGGACCAGAACCATTAGTAAAAGCCAATTGAGGGGGCAGGAGAATGCTAGGAATGTGATTGGAGTGACTAGGGGGTCCCTAAGCCAATCATTAGTGAATACACCCCCCAGTATATAAGATAGCCCCCGCCAAATTTCTAGCATTGTAATACAGGGACATGGAAGAGAGTGGAAGCAGTTCTGTTAATTAACCCAAAAAAATGCCCAAAAAAATGCTAGCGCCAAAAAAAAAAAACACCCAGGTGTGTTGTTGCAGGCATTTTTTGGGGGTTTTTGGAGGCAGGCAAAACATCTGAACTTGAGTATAGTGGTATATATACACACATACTTATATGTATTTTACACTTACACATATATAGGTGTTATAGGAGCGGAGCCATATTAGTGTAAATTATTTCATTAGCGCAAGCATATATTTCTGCTACTATCACACCTATATATGTCTAGGTGTATATATACATATAAGTATGTGTGTATATATACCCGTATACACAAGTTCAGATGTTTTGCCTGCCTCAAAAGACCCCAAAAAATGCCCAAAAAAACGCCTGCTACTAAACCGGCAAGGTGTGAAAATAGCGAAGCCATATCCCTGTTCTATAAATGACATAATACAAACGATCTTTTTTTTTTTTATTTCTGGACATGCTACAGAGCTGAAACTTCACAGGTACACTTTTTAGACCCCCCCCCCCCCCCCCCCCAGATACTAAATCCAAAGAATTTTTTTTTTTTTTTTTTTAATTTTTTCAATAATTGTCTCTCTATCAAAAATGACAATTTTTAAGAACTTTTTTTGTGTGATTAATAGTCCCTGGGGTATGACCCAGAACCCTAGGCACTTTTTAGGGGCATTTATTGGGTTTTAGGGCTTCAAAATGGTGTTTTTTGATTACCCAAGTTCGGGTCCCATTGATTTCAATGGGGTTCTGAAATCCGGGCCGAACTTTCGGGAAGTTCGGATGTTCTGGCCGAACCGAACTTTTGAAAAGTTCGATCATCCCTAGTCCTGAAGAAGCGGTATATCACTGCAATGCGTAGACTTTATTTGAAAGACACAGATTTCTTGTCTCTGTGATGTAACTAAGTAACTAGTAATGGTTTTTATATGGTTTTAAATTGTATTTAAAAAAAAAAAATGTTTTAACTACTTGCCTACTGGCCACTTTTATACCCTTCCTGCCCAGGCTTATTTTCAGCTTCCAGTGCTGGTACACTTTGAATGACAATTGTGCGGTCATGCAACACTGGACCCATATGACATTTTTATAATTTTTCCCACAAATAGAGTTTTCTTTTGGTGGTATTTAATCACCACTGGGTGTTTTATTTTTGTTGTTGCTAAACATAGAAAGACTGAAAGTTTTGAAAAAAAAAAATTTTTTATAGTTTGTTATAAAATTTTGCAAACAGGTAATTTCTTTATTTCTTTCCTTCATTGATGTGCGCTGATAAGGCTGCACTGATAGGGACTGATAAGGCAGCCCTGATGGGCACTCTTAGGTGTCACTGATGGGCACTGGTGGGCAATGCTGGGTTGCACTGAAGGCCACTGATAGGTGGAACTGAGACACTGATAGGCGGCACTGAAGGGCACTAATAGGTGGCACTGAAGGGCATGGAAAGGTGGCACTGATAGGTGACAATGATAATGAGGCACTGATGTGCACTGATTGGCAGCACTGATGGGCACTAATAGGTGGCACTGGTGGGCACTGATTAGCAGTACTGAAGGGCACTGGTGGGCACTGATCAGCAGTACTAATGGGCACTGGTAGATGGCACTGGTGAGCACTGACTAGCAGCACTAGTGGGTAAATGTTGGGACCGATGTCCCTTTTACAGAAGCCGGTTACCGGCTTTATTCTTTTCTCATTGTGAGTGGGGAAAAAAAAAGATAAACGGCTTCTGTTTACATTGTGTGATCAGCTGTCATTAGCCGATTAGCTGACAGGTGGTCACAATGTAAAGGACTCAGCAATCCCAGAGCGGCTGCAGCCGTCTTTTTGGATTATAGTGTGGGTGGGAACAGGTTATTTTAACTTATATGTTTTGTTGAATCACAAATAAGGGACATTAGGGGTATATTTAACCACTTTAAGACCGGAAGATTTTACCCCCTTCCTGACCAGGCCCTATTTTGCGATTCGGCACTGTGTTATTTAAACGGACAATTGCGCGGTTGTTGTGCGACGCTGTACCCAAAAAAAATTGGCGTCCTTTTTTTCCCCACAAATAGAGCGTTCTTTTGGTGGTATTTGATCACCTCTGCGATTTTTAATTATTGCGCTATAAGCCAAAAAAGAGCGACAATTTTGAAAAAAAAAAAAAAAAACAATATTTTTCACCTTCTGCTATATAACATTCCCCAAAAAAAAAAATTAAGAATCAAAAATTTTCAACGTTTTAGGCCAATTTGTTTTCTGCTACATATGTTTGGTAAATAAAATTGCAATAAGCGTATTTTGATTGGTTTGCGCAAAAGTTATCGCTTTTACGAACTACGGAAAAGATTTATGTCATTTTTATTGGTTTTTTTACTAGTAATGGCAGCGATCTGCGATTTTATGAGGGACTACGACATTGTGGCGGACAGATCGGACCCCTGACTGACATTTTTTACACTTTTGGGGGGACCAGTGACATTACTACTGTAATCAGTGCTATAAATAGGCACTGTTACTGTAATAATGACACTGGTATGGAAGGGTTAAATGTATGCCTCATGCTTACTGACGTGTGTGTGGGGGGGGGGGGGTTCTGTGACACAGACAGAGATTGTTGGTTCAGCAATGCTGAATCCTGTGATCTCTCCCTGTCTGTCACTGAGAAGATCCGTCTGCTTTGTTTACATAAGCAGGCGGGTCTTCTCACACTTTCCCCGACGATCGGGGAAGAGAGGCAGCGATCGCCACCTCTCCTCCTCCGGCCCGACTCCCGCTGTGTCTAAACACTGCGGGAGCGAGCCATTGGCGGTGCGTGCGTGCCGCAGAGACTGCTTGGAGTCCAGCGGCGTAGGTCTACGTAGGTCTACATCGCTGGACCCAGGGGAGCCGCACTGCCACAATAGGATTACTGTCGGCAGTCGGCAAGTGGTTACAGTCCCAAAGCCTCCCTTACCTTCCCTTTACTATATATTATAAAGAAATAAAAGTGAGAATAGTTGATGTGCAACATAGTAAACAAGCAAATTTCAGACATTGAGAACTGACTGAATATGTGTTTCAAAGCAAAATAATAACCAGCCCAATGCAGAACATACCAGGCATAATTAACCATAATGAAGTCTTTCAAAAACTATATTTATACTTTGAATAGGACAGCTGCACACCTCCAATTTAAAATGTACAAAACACTCCTATCGCTTCACGGCTCATATGTAATACTGTTGTCAAAACAAAATTAACCGGCATTATACAATGCAGAATATGGCAAAAATGCATCCAACAAAATCTAAGACTTAAAGCGGTAATTCTTGTGTGCTAATTCTTTTTTAATTTTTTAGGCTTTAATTCTTCTATTTTCATCTGGTAATCCTTCCAGTATGTCTGTTGTTTTTCAACAGAAAAGCTTTGCAGTTACAGGGATGAGACAGACCACAATCAGTTTTGATTATTTATGTAAAACCCTTATCTTAAAAGGAAAAAAAAACAGTTTGTTGTAACTTATTATAAAATGTTATTTGGAGTTCTGCTTCCATTTGTTAGTGTAATAAAATGGAAACAGATCCATTATAAGTTGCACTAAGTAAACACAGCTGGATAAAACAAAAACTGCGTCTGTCTTTATTTCAGGCTGCAAAGCAAAAAAATGTGATTATTTTATGTGATTCTTTTTATACCCACTGCAGAATACGCACAATATGTACACATACAAATATACATATGCACAATTTACAGGGGAAGGGTACATTTATAAATAACAAGACATTAGGCCCGTTAAATTAACGGGCGCTAGAACATATGGCTGACTGAGCGGCTCTCGCTTATCTCTTTTTTTTTTCTAACAACGCGAGAGCAGCATGACATAGCCAGCACTGCAAATAGCGTCCCTGTTGCCCTAGCAACAGAGACATGCGCAGAGCTGACCGAGCGGCTCTTGCGTATGTACCCGCGGTGTGCCCGCGCACACCCGCCACGTGCCCGCGCACACTGCCGCGTGCCCGCACACACCCGCCGCTTCAAGAGTTTTGGCCGGCCGCCCGACTGGGGTGTATGTAGGATATCTATTCTATATTAATAATATGCAAGTGTCTCTGCGTCCGTCCCTGTGTCTGTGGGATTGCGCTACTGCGCATGTGCCCCACGGACAGCCGTTGTGACTGCGGGCGGGCACCATGTCAGGGGCCCCAGAAGTAAGTCACACTGACCTGTGTAGGATGGGGAGCTCCTCTGTGTTGGGGGTTACCCCGATAATGGTGCTCTTCAGGGAAGTTCCGCTGAGCAGTCGGCTGCGGACCAGATCCATATTCCCGGGAGAGTCTACACTCACCCGCATGCTGGAGCCGGGCAGGAGCACGCCGTCATGGGTCAGGAGAAGAGGCAGGCGCCGGGGGATCTGGATAGAGCCGCTAGAGGCCATGACTGGCCACACACACAATCCGCACACCGACCGACCAAACTCACTGACAGCTCCGAGTCCGGGCAAAGAGCAGCAAGACTACAACTACAGAGAGCGACCGGAGACAAATCATCTCCGCCTGAGGAACCCACCCCAATATAATCACCTCATCATATACTATACACCCCAGTATCATCACCTCATCAGATATCCTGATGATACTGCAGACTGGGCTGGATGATGGGCTGCAGACATGGTACAGGGGAATGCAGTGCTGCGGGCATGGTACAGGAGTACCATGCCTGCAGCACTGCATCTCTTGTAGTATGCCTGCAGCCCCGCATAATGGCAGGCAGTGCGGCAGTGGAGGAGTCTCACTTACCTGATATGTGCTGGGGAGTAAGTCTGACCTGTGTAGGATGGGGGGGCTCCTTGGTGTCGGAGGCCGGGTCCCGGGTGTTGGGGGTAATGGTGCGGTGTGAGGGCCGTTCTAAATTAAGTGCTGGGGAGGCGGGAGGCGGAATTCCGATAAGTTGCCTTAGATTTAAAAATGGCGCCACCCGGCGCCAACACGTCATTGCACATTCGCCGCCGCATACGCCCCGGGAATAGCCGAACGTGTATGGCTTTTACCGAGCAGCGGCGCATGCGCAGTGACATGTTGGCGCAGGGTGGCGCCATTTTTGAATCTAAGGCAACTGATCGGAACTCCGCCTCCCGCCTCCCCAGCACTTACGAATTCAGAACGGCATTATCAGACAGAAACCGCGGTGTTCTCCATACCGGAGCTGCGGTCTTCTCCACCACAGATACGTTTCCTTCCACATCTGTGGCGGATGTTAAAAGGTGGGCAGGGATCCGCTCATATACACGCCCACCCAGCGCCAGGCTCTGCGTCTCATTGGCTGTCCGTGCGGCACATGCGCAGTAGCACATTTCCACGGACACAGGGACGGTGTGGAGTGGACGCAGAGACACTTGTCTTTTATTAATATAGATTAAACTGCAAATTCTCCAGTGATTTTTTTATGACAATTTGCCTTATTGACAGTCATCCATTTTTCCTGAGCATTTCACACCCACAATAACCCTATTTATAATTGGGTGCAGGGCCGCTGATAGGGGGGGACCACCAGTCCTCCTTTAGGGGGCCCGGGCACACAGAGGGGCCCCAATAGCACAGGGAATCGGTGCGGCCGGGTGGAGGGGCAATTACAGAAGGAAGCCCTGTGCGGCTCCCTGCAGCAGCTAAAAAAAACTGTTTCTCCTCCTCCTGCCAGCTTTCAGCTGCTGCAGGGAGAGACACAGACACAGGGCATCATTTCTGTAAGTGCTTCTCCGATACTGATCCCCTTCCCTGTTCTGCCTGCTTCTGGTCCCCCCCTTCTTGTGTGCTCCTCTTCACTGTGCCACCCCCCCCCCCTTCCCCACAGCGCTGCAGGCTTCCCTGTCCTGTAAAAAAAATAACAATGTATAAAACAAAAAAATAATAATTAAACAATGTAAAAAAAAATTAAAAGAAAATGTAAAATAAAATAATTATTATGTTTGTGTCCGCTAAAAAAGATTTTAGTGTATTTTTAGTGAAAATATTGTCTTGGTATATTCGGGGGGGTGCTAGGTAGGCTGTATGAGGCTCCGCAATTTCTAACAGCAGCCCTGACTGGGTGAATGTGCTTTTGGCCATTGTGGACAACAAAGAAATGTCACCTTTACAAAAAGCTTTCAAAACACCTTTTAAAATGGTTGTAAACCCTTACATATTCTTAGTGAAATGACTGACCTCAGGTGATACAAACAGACCCTCCTACATAAGTTGTTCCTGTCTATCTACAGACTTCACTTCTCTACACCCATTCAAAGTTAATTATTTATACAGCTTGTCTGAGATGTAAAAAAAACAGGGGGCAGAGAGCTGAAATTACACTCTGCAGAACTCAGCTGGGAGAGCTCTGACAGCTGATTGGAGAGAAGGGACTCCCCTTCAAACAACACAGAGGAACAGATCTGAGGCTGATAATCATCTGGAGATCCCTCCCCTGTCACCTTTTTTTCCTCTTAGTGTCAAGAAAACTTGATGCTGATAGCAGAAGAACAGAGCAGCAGACAGAAATGACACTTAGTGCTCCAATTTAAGACAAGTACACACTATGGCGGGATATGCTTTGTTCATATTTTATGTCTGAGGTTCACAATCACTTTAAACCGAAGATGAATTTGCCGCCTGGAGCTCTCCAGAGTGCTGAAACTGTGGACTGGAAGGGTTGGAGGGTTCTACTAGACAAAATGTATTTTTTATGTGTAGCACCCTCCTAGTCAGGTGCTAGGTAAAAGCATTAGTTTGCTTTCCTGCTTATCAGGGAGCAGGATTTCTAGTTAGGCCTGTTACATGTGTCCAGGTGTGATTCACTTGTTCTGAGGGAGTGTCCCCACTGTATCCAATAGGGGAGCCTGTAGGACAGTGGAGGAAACCCAGCCAGTGACACACAGGCTTTTGTGACAGTCCTAGAGGGAGGGCACAACCGCAGTGCATCCTGGGATTGATGATAAAAGCAGAGGGCACATGTGACAGGGCATCTTTGGGCGGGAAGCCTGGTCCCAGGAGGAGGGTGATGGCTGTCTCTCCTCCTGTCAGAGTGGAAAGTGGTCACGGGCGGTCGGCCTAGTGAACCAGAGTGTGGAGCTGAACTGTGAGGTCCAGGAGAAACTAACGGTGGAGCAGTGGCAGAGGTTCCTGTGAAAAACAGTGTCCGTGAGTACCAGGGAGCTTGCCAGGGGTCTGCCCAGGAAGGGGACCACTCCAGGGAGAGTCAGTGGACAAGGATCAGCACACACAGTGAGTCAGAAAGGGGGTGCCAAGTTAGACCCTGAAGAGAAGCAAAAGTACAGTTCACCAATTAAATCTTCACTTCAGTTTTGGAGACCCAAAACTATGGTCTCTAGAGAGATCCACATACATTTGTTCCAATTTATGATAAATAAATTGGGTATTTAGAACATGCCACTTTAAAAACCCTGTAGTTTTTCAGAGCTTAGAGTTGACACATTTAGTGGTAATAAACCAAAAATGTAATATATTGCAGCTTACTAATCATTAGATGTGGTGGCTGCATTCGTTTTCTTTTCTTTGGCTTATTCCCCTTTGTTTTCTTCTGGTGAGCTGACCAGCAACACACCTACTGTATTAACCACTTGCTGACCAGATATACGGCGGCAGGTTGACAGGTATCCACGAAACGACGCACCGTACGTCGCTTTGCGGGAGTGATCGTAGGGGTGTGCGCCCATTCGCCACAAATGAAGCTGATCTGTGGGGCCAGTGGCCGAGATTGCCACCGGGCACCCGCGATTGCTTTCCATGGAGACAGAACAGCAGTCTGCGGTTGTAAACACGGCAGACTGATGTTCTTTCAGCAATGGACCCAGGACTCCTGTGATCCTCCTATTTAGGAACACAGGGACCATTCCATAAGCCCATCCCCCAACTTAGGATGTCGACATTGATTTTTTTTATTTTTTATTTGCATCAGGCAGGCAGGTAAGTGGAGGAAGCAATTGATGCATTAAGCAGCTTCCAATCCTTGCATAATGTTTCCGTGTCTGAGTCTCCATATGAAACACTCAGAGACATTGACCTGTATGGTTAGCAAAGCTGCAGCTAATCTTTTATGACATAAGACTTTAATTTTTACAAGTACTCTTATTAAATTGATGACAAGCTTATAAATCCCTCTCCATGACAGTAGAAGGCTGTCTGATCATATGGGTTTGTGATGTCACCAGGGCTTTTTTTCAGCAGGAACGCGGGGGAACGCAGTCCCGGCACCTCCAGCACTGAATGTATGCCAGGGCAAGGGTTGCTCAGGTGGTCTGGAGGGTCTACTGATCCTGGCTGCTGGGGGATCTATTGTTGCTGGAGGGGATCTATTTTTGCATGCTGATCTATTGTTGCTGGTGGAGGATCTTTTGTTATTGGGGGTTAATTGTTGCTGGAAGGGATCTACTGTTGCTGGCTGCTGGAGACTCCATTGCTGCTTGCTGTTTGGTAATCTGTTGCTGCTGGGTAATCTGTTGTTGCTGCTGGGTAATCTGTTGTTGCTGCTGGGTAATCTGTTGTTGCTGCTGGGGTCTATTGTTGCTGGTTGCGGGGGATCTATTTTATTGTTTTTCTTGTTATCATTACCGAATTCCATACATTACACTACAAAATTATACTTTGCCCTATATTCTCCAAAAGGGGCTGTACTGAAAGCTGGGTAGGGGGGTGGAACCAAGGGTCAGTGCTCAGAGGTAGGTAGGGGGCGGAGACACAAAGTGACTTAGAAAGGGGGAGTTCCTGCACCTATTCTCTGAGAAAAAAAGCCCTGGATGTCACATCGTGGGCCGAGCACAGGGCCGGGACAAGGGGTGGGCAGGAGGGATGGCTGCCCTGGGCACCGTGGTATCATTTGAGGTAGGGGGGCGCCACAAAGGGGGGGGGGGTCGTGTTAAGAAGCAGAAGTTGGGGGGAGTATGAATTGTTCTAGGAGGGCAAATTTAGGGAGGTGCGCTAGAAGTGGTGATTTGGGGGATTTGTGTTGGGAGGGGGAATTTGGGGGGGGGGGGGTTGTGCTATAAAATTAAGACAGTAGAGAGGAAATATTTTTTAGGGGGGGGGTATATGTGCTAAGGCACCAAAAATCCTTGCACCGGCCCTGTTATGAATGTCTAGTATTTGTGGTAAAGTCAAAACTGTTGGACAATAACTTATTCACTAATAAGCAACACACTTGTCAAGATGAAAACGTCAATCGCAGCATGTCTTGGTTAAACACATCCCATGTGATTCACATGTCAGTACTGTAGGAAAAATCTAAACTTTCTTCCAGTTATAACAATAACTGCACAAAAGGTTTTTATTTTCTGCCGTTTGCTAAGGGATATGCACTACATCCCCTTGTGTATTACCATTAAAGTTCATACTCTTTTTTCACTTTCATATGAATAAAATGTGAGTAGAGTTTCTCGGTATTCACAATCCCACAGGAATTAACAGTAGTTACTGTTAAAAAAAAATAAGGAAAGAGAGATAAAGAAGAGTAATAAATTGTATAAATCTAAGTCAAAGTTATGGTGGGAGACTTTTTTTGTAAAATATACTGAGAACAATATCTGTCCACAAGGTCTTCGAGTTTTTTTTTATTCCCAACATTTGGAATATCTATTCCAAATTTAACCACTTGAAGACCAGGCATTTTCTGGCCCTTTTTGTATACATGTGAAAATCAATTTTTTTTTTTGCTAGAAAATTACTTAGAAACCCTAAACATTATATATGTTTTAAAGCAGAGGCCCTAGAAAAAAAATTGGTGGGTTTTGCAATTTTTTTTTATGTCACACGGTATTTGCGCAGTGATTTTTCAAAAGCAATTTTTGGGAAAAAATACCGTTTTTAAATTTGATTGCAAAAAAAACCCCACAATACATAACCCAGTTGTTTTGTAAAATATAAAAGATGATGTCACGCTGAGGAAATAGATAACGAACATGTCACGCTTTAAAATTGCACATGCCCTCGCAAAGGCGAGAAATTACATAAAGTTTACTATCTATAGGTGATGATTTAAATGCCTTTACAGGTTACCACTTAAGATTTACAGAAGAGGTCCAGCGCATGAATTACTACCCATGATCTGACATTCGTGGCGATACCTCATGTGTGGTACGACTGCTGTTTGCGTGCGTGCGGAACCAACACATACATTTGCGCGCTACCACGGGGGGGGGGGGGGGTACAGAGGCACTTTAATTTTTTTTTTTTTTTTTAATTATGAATTTATTTTTATTTATTTTTTTTTTTTTTTACACTGTTGCTTCATTTATTTTTTTTATCACTTTTATTGCTGTCACATGGAATGTAAACATCCTCGTGACAGCAATTGGCATGTGACAGGTACTCTTTATAGAGGGATTTGGGGTCAATAAGACCCCAAATCCCTCCTTTGCACTTGAAAGCATTCAAAACGGCGAGATCTGAATTTTTGAATACTTTAAATTTTCAAAAAAATGGTGTCGTTAACAGCCAGGCAAACCAGAAATGGTGTCATGCTTCTGGGTTACCATAGTGGAGACCCGATCAAAGCTGATTCCAGCTTTGTATTGGCCCCTGGCCAGCTGGTGGATGTGCCGTCTGGTAGCTCGGTTCTTCGGGTAGGAAGCAAGAGCTTGAAAGAGCCAAGGAAAGTGGTGGGGGGAACTGTCTCCTCTTACCGCTTGTAAAAGCAATCGACTGGCTAGAAAGCCACTCTGATTGCTATTACAAGAGAGACCACCGTCGGCTCTAAAAATTGGTACTGGGGTGATGCCTGTAGCTGCAGGCATCATCCCGGTAAAACCACCTGAAGTCAAAAGACCAGATATGTGATTTGGTGGCAAATTGGTAAAATTGGGTAGGAGAAGAATACATATACACACACCTTATCACCAAAGATATGTGGACTCCTGCCTTTACACGCACATGAAGTTTAATGGCATTCCAGTATTAGCAAGTAGCGTTCAATACTGAGTTGGCCCACCCTTTGCAGCTACTGTATAACAGCTTCAACTCTTCTGGGAAGGCTGTCCACAAAGTTTAGGAGTGTGTCAATGGATTGTTTGACCATTCTTCCAGAAGCTCATTTGTGAGGTCAGGCAGTGATATTGGAGAGAAGGCCTGGCTCACAGTCTCCGCTCTAATTCATCCCAAAGGTGTTTTATGGGGTTGAGGTTAGGACTCTGTGCAGGCCGGTCAGGTTCCTTAACCCCAAACTCACCCATCATTGTCTTTACGGACCATTCTTTGTGCACTGGTCCAGATCATTTGGTGAAGGGGGTGCATGGTGTGGGGTTGTTTTTTAGGGGTTGGGCTTGGCCTCTTAGTTCCAGTGAAGGAAACTCTTATGGCGTTAGCATACGAGTTTGGGGATGGCTCCTTCCTGTTCCAACATGACTGCACACCAGTGCACAAAGCAAGGTCCATAAAGACATGGGTGAGCGAGTTCGGGGTGGAGGAACTTGACTGCCCTGTACAGAGTCCTGACCTCAACCTGATAAAACACCTTTGGGATGAATTAGAGCGGAGACTGCAAGCCAGGCCTACTCTCTGTGTACTGTGTAATACCAGTGCTTGATCTCACAAATGCGCTTCTGGAAGAATGGTCAAGCATTCCCATAGACACAATCCTAAACCTTGTGGACAGCCTTCCCAGTAGAGTTGAAGCGGTTATGGGTGCAAAGGATGGGCTAACTCAGTATTGAACCCTACAGACTAAGATGCTATTAACCACTTTGCCACTGCTCACTAGAGCTCTACTGCGGCAAAGTGGTTCATTATCATTATCTCGGCGGCGCGCGCGCAGCGCTGGGGGCTCGCTCCCGCTGTATTCAGTCACAGCGGGAGTCGGGCCAGGGGAGGAGCAGCGGCAATCACCGCCGCTCTTCCCCGATCTTCGGGGAATCGAGTCTGGAGATCCGCCCGCTTTTGTAAACAGAGCGGGCGGATCTCCTAAGTGACAGGCAGGGTCAGATTGCAGGGTTCAGCATAGCTGAACCTGCGATCTGTCCTTGTGTCACTCAGTCACCTCCCCCCACACATGTCAGTAAGCACCAGGCATACATTAACCCCTCCCTCTCCAATAAAATTAACCCTTTCCCTGCCAGTGTCATTTTTACAGTAACAGTGCATATGTATAGCACTGATTACTGCAGTAATGTCACTGGTAGCCCCAAAAGTGTAAAAAATGTCAGTCAAGGGTCCGATCTGTCCGCTGCAATGTCACAGTCCCGCAAAAAAAAATCGCAGATCCCCGCCATTACTCGTTAAAAAAAAAACACCAAAAATGATAGAAATCTTTCCCTTAGTTAGTAAACGCAATAACTTTTGCGCAAACCAATCAAAATATGCTTATTGTGATTTTTTTTACCAAACATAGGTAGCAGAAAACAAATTGGCCAAAAATGTAAAAAAATTTTGATTTTTACATTTTTTTGGGGGGGAATTTCATATAAAAAAATTGAAAAATATTGTTATTTTTTCAAAATTTGCGCTCTTTTTTTGTTTATAGCGCAAAAAGTAAAAATCGCACAGGTGATCAAATACCACCAAAAGAAAGCTCTGTTTGTGGGAAAAAAAGGACGTAAATTTCGTTTGGGTACGGCGTTGCTTGACCGCGCAATTGTCAGTTAAATTCGCACAGTGCCGAATCGCAAAAAGTGGCCCAGACGTAAGACAGCAAAATCCTCCGGTGGTAAAGTGGTTAAAGTTCATGTGCGTGTAAAAGAAGGTGTCCCAATACTTTTGGAAATAGTGTATCTGTGGGAAAAATATGATGATTCTACTGTGTGAGTATTATGAGGCGGAGATTATTCATGTTGACAAAGACATCCAGGAGGTAAAAAAGATTTTGGAATCTAATATGGTTTTGGGTTTAATAAGGAGTTAATTCATTTTGTGGAACCATAGTTTCTTGGAAAACAAATAAAACAAATTAAAATATATTTGATCATGACAAGACTATACCTATACCAGACCACAGAACACAAGAGAGTGATTTTCAGAGAATATGGTACAGCACACAACACAAGAAAAAAAATCAAAGCATCTACAATGAAAACATGTTTGAAACATACCACAGGGGAGAACAATGTCACAGGAGAAGGGAACAGTACACAAATTTTAGAAACGTATAACACAAGGTCACAAACATGTGCCATGGTGCTACATAGGGATGGCTCTAGACCAGGCGTCTCCAAACTTTCTAAACAAAGGCCCAGTTCACTGTCCTTCAGACTTAAGGGGGGGCGAACTGTGACCATTAGAATCGTGACATCAGTGGGAATAAACAATGCCCCATCTTTGGTGTCTGTAGGAGGAATAGCGCCCCATCATTGCCCTGTCGTTTGTGTCATTGGGAGGAATTGTGCCCCATCCTTGGTGTCATTAGGTGGGATTGTGCCCTATTTTCGGTGTCATTGGGAGAAATTGTGACCCTTCATAAGTGTCAGGGTGGGGGGGGGGAATTATATCCCATTGTTGGTATCAGTGGATGAAAATAGTCCCCCAAGGACCGGATAACAAGCAAAGGGACTCATCTGGCCCCCGGGAGGCAGTTGGGAGACCACTGCTTTAGACAAATGCCCATTCCCACATACACCAAAATGCACAAAAATAAAAAGAGGAAAAGGTCAGGTCAATAGGTCACCAAACCAAGAAATTAAATTAGGAGCAATATCTGACAAAATTATTAACCTAACCACTTTAAGGCTGCATTTACAGCGTAGCGTTTGTCGCGCGTTTTTCTAACGCGATTTTTACCACGATTTTACCGCGATTTCAGGCGTTTTTGGAGGCAGGCATTGACATCTATCAAAAAACACTGGTAATCAGCCCAAAAAGAAGCTCATGTACTTTTTTCAGCTACAGGCGTTTTGCTTCAGGCGTTAAAACGCTCAGATGTGAACAGAGGCCATTTAAATGAATGGGGTTTTACTTGTTGGGCGTTTTGGAACGTTTTTTTCAGCTCCCAAAACGCTCAAAAACACCCAGGTGTGAATGGAGCCTAAAACTGACCAAAAATGAGACTGTGGGAATCTCTAAAGACCTAATATTCTGTCAACACAAACTGATGATTTTGAAGCAATAAAAGATTAACCCCTATTTGCACTAGGGTTGCCACTTTATCCCTTTAAACCAGGACATATATTAATTACACAGGTTCTGAGGCTGATATAATGCACATAAGGCACTAAGTGAGTTTAATTACCACCTTAACCACTTTAGCCCCGGAAGATTTTGCTGCTCAATGACCAGGTCACTTTTTTCAACTTGGCACTGCATGACTTTAACTGACAATTGCGTGGTCATGCAATGCTGTACCCAAACAAAATTTACATCCTTTTTTCCCACAAACAGAGCTTTCTTTTGGTGGTATTTGATCACCTCTGCGCTTTTTATTTTTTGCAATATTATTAAAAAAAGTGAAAATTTTGCGAAAAATTTACATTTTCTATAGTTATTTCTTTTGCATGTGTGCGCTATTCTTTGTAAATATGCATGTTGCTTGGTTCCTAGCTGCACCAGCTTTAGAAATGCATGTTCAGGGTGTGCCCCCCCCCAGCTCTTTGTTTGTTTGTTAGGTATTCGGTTTGTCCAGACTCTGGGGTTGAGCACTCCGCCCTTCCACACCTATACTCTATCAATCGCCGCCTCTCCTCATCCGGCCTGACTCCCGCTGTGTTTAGACACAGCGCCGCGGAGATCACTAGGAGTCCAGTGGCATAGGTCTACGTCGCTGGACCCAGGGGAGCCGACCTGCCGCAGTAGTATTAGCAAGTGGTAGCAAGTGGTTAATCAGCCACAGAACCTGTGTAATTATTGTGTGTTCTGGTTTAAAGGGATGAGGTGGCAACCCTAATTTGCACGAAAGATACTTTGACAAGGATGATCTTCCATTTGAAGTTATAATACAAGATTGGAGAGATTGAACTAGGCGAGAATATAGAGTCTCTTAGGGACTGAAGAGAACTGCTGGAAAAAGGCAATGTTTACTATGCTGACATTTGAAATTGTGGATTGTAATAATATCAGCTGGATATGCTCACATGGGATATGATTAACCAAGACATGCTGTGACTGGTGTGTTCATCTTGACAAGTATGTTGCTTGTTATCGATTGTTTATCCTCCAAATCCCAGGCACTCTTATTAAGTGTGTCAACTATAATCTGTGAAACACTATAGCTCATTTGAAGTGCCAGGTTGTATATTCTCAGCTGATTCCTCAAATATTGGAAGGAATGCATGCATATGGATCTCTTATCAGACCTTAAAATAAGGTCTCCATGATTGTAATTCTGACTTTGAATACTAGGATAGACAGTACTGATCCATGCTGGGTCATTAGGATTTTGCCATCTCGGCATTCATTTTGTAAATTCTTTTTATACAGGTGATTTTAGTATACACATTTTATCCCGTTCCTGTCTGGCCAATAGCAGATTGACGGCCAGGCGGTGGATTATTACCCTGAGTGGATTTCATATGATTTCCTGTCAGGAAGCGCCAATCCCACATAATCTGTCACCGGCCGTGTCCCGTGGATGACTGGTCAAAGTACTGGCTCGCATACCGGTACCATGTGACCGCCATGACCCATCACAGCAGGTCACATGACAGTTGTCCACAATGGATGGCTTCCTTTCATGCCATCCGTTGTATACAATTGTGTTGCTAGCTGTGAATGGTCAATTTGATCACATGGTACAGACAGGGTCAATCACAGCTCATCTGTACCATGTGATTAGCTTTGACCAATCACAGCTAATCACATCAAAACAGACTGAATGATTCAGTTTTGTTCAGTAAAATGCTTGCTTACAGAAATGTAATATATTGCTATAAGCAAACATAATGTGTAAAAAAAAAAAAAAAAAACTTGATCACTTTCCCAGAGTAGTACAATGTTACTATGGTAACATTACTTTGCTCTGGTCACAGCGTTTAAAAAAAAATTTGTAAAAAGAAAAATATATAATAAAAAAATTAAAACGTTATGTAGCACCGTACAGGTAGGTGCTAGGTAAATATAGTGGGACTTGTTTGCCTAACAGCAGGGCCATGATTGCTTTTTGGTTAGGGTATCATGGCTTCCAGGTGTGTCTTCTGAGAGGGGGGTCTCCCCACTGGCTCTGTGAGAGGCTTCTCATAGGGCATTGGAGGAAACCCAATCAGGGACACATTCAGGCTTGTAACTACCCCAGAAGGCAAATTCTGTTGCAAAGGATTCTGGGAGTGGGTATAAGTCTGAGGGGAGTGCATGACTCAGCGTCTTTGGTGGGAGCAGAGTCCCAGGAGGGAGAGAACAGCTGTCTCTCCTCCTGTTAGAGGAAGTGGATGTCTGTCGGGGTGCTGTCTGAGAATCCAGAGGATGCTAAGTTGAGCTGCGGGGATCCGGTGTGCCGGGAACCAGCGGAGGGAAAGAGGGGTCCAGTCCCAGGAAAGCCTACACAGGTCGTTAGTACTCAGGATTGCCCCTGGGGGTCTGCCTAGCGTCAGTGGGGACCACTCCGGAGAAGGTTCTAGGATTCAAGTATCTGCTAGTTGTAAAGGGGGTACCTAGGTAGAGGACCCTGAAGTGAAAGAAGGGGTACCTAGTCAGGGGACCCTGAAGAGTTAAAGGGGGCACCTGCAGTTTGGGGCCCTGAAGAGTCAGTGCACAATGTGTAGTGCATCAGTTAAGATTTGCAGCCATACAGGAATTCACAACAAGCTACCTCAAGCCAGTGCAAGGCAGGAGGGAGTAGTCAGTGACTTTTGAGTGCAAGTATTGATAGAAGTTCAGTATTCTACAGTCCTGGATCTTTTGGACTTAAGTCGGAGTTCCAGCACAACTTTCAGAGATACAGTGTGTTCAGATCGCCAGTGAGCGTTGGCTAGCGTCGGCTGGCGTCAAGACAGCGCTAACGGGTATTTTCGCTTTAAAAGTCCCAGATTTGTACATAGTCGAGCCAAAGGAGTATCCCTCTCATTCCCTTCTCCCATCCCCTAAAACTACAATAAAACAACGAAACAAAGATGCCGCAGTTGTCAATGTCTCAGTTCTCACACCCAGGGTTTTTGACTCTTAGGTTTTTAATTCAGTCAGTATCCCTGTTGGGGAGATTTCTCCCCACTTCTTGTTCCAGTAACCACACAGAGGTTATGTTCTCAATCAGAGACACAGACAACAATAAAAAGTGGGGAAATGTGGTCAAAAGTTTCAGTGCCAATATGTAAAATACTCCACAGATATTGGATGTTGTATTTGTTCTGACCATATATTTAAATAAGTAGATGTTTATCAGTTCCTTATTTGGACCCTGCTTAATCCAATGTTATTTACCACCCTCTAGCTAGTGTGCTAGTGTATATGGTTAGCTGTTAGTGTAGGTAAATTGGCTTAGCTGAGAGCCAGGCCTGGGTTGAATCTGGGTCAGGGATTAGTGGTTGGGCTGGATGACATAGCAAGCAGCTTCTCTGGTGCTTCTGTCTGTTCTCTGAAACATTGGAGAAGGTTAGAGATGTAGTGGGTGGAAGCTAGGAGTGGCTGTTTGGCATATTTAGGAGGTCCTCGTCCAATCCCCAGCAAAAAGGGGCTGAAAGGGGGTAGGCACCTCATAAATAGACATCAGTCATGCCAGCAGGGGCGGTTGGGTAGAAGATGGAGTGCTGAGGCTGCTGTCGGTGGCCCTTGAGAGCACCCCCTAGTCTGAGGGGGGGTGACCTTGGGCCTGGGGCTCGGGTGCTGAACACACAGAAGAATCCTTTTCTGGAAGCATAGGAGCAAGTAAAAGGACAGCAGAAGCAGATCAGCATGTCCAGGAGATCTCCTGAGATTCAGCTGGGTGGGCTGGTGAGTGTCAGTCTTGAGGACTTTGGAGAGAGTGTCAGTGTGGAGGACTGTGGCAGAAGTTAACCTGGAGGGCTAGTGAAAGGGGCTGATGCAGCCAGGAGGGCTGGCAGGGCCTGAAGAGGTGGTGCTGGGAGCAGTGACTACAGAGAAAAAGTGCTGGGAAAGTGTGAGCTGTGTCACCCTATCTGTTCACCATGCATAGGGCCTGTGAGTCCCTGCCTGAAATTGGCCTTTGCTACAAAACCACCACAGGGGGGTTTCTGCAACCAAAACTGTGCTGGAGGAAGAAGAAGTGCTGTATATACAGTAGAGACTGTATATAGGGGAAGTTGTCCCTGAAGTTTGTTTGAAATCAAGTGGGCATCCCATAAACTCCCATGCCTTTCCAAGTTTATTATCCTCAATATAACAAAAAAAACAAAACAAAAAACAAATACTGTTCTCTTACTCTGGAGTGACCGTGAAGACTCGGTGTGCCTGGCTGTAAAGGGTGGGGGATCCCAGTTACTTGTGGCTCCTTAGAGGGTGCTCTACAGTTAAAATTTGGGGGTTTGCCACAGGCAGAATTCTTTACTTGCTGTTAATTAGATGCAGGCCATAACGGATTATGAAGGGAAAAATAATCAGCATTCCAAATAGTGCAACAATAAATAACATTCGAAAAAAGAGGACTGAGTTATAAGTGACCATACACCGATCTCAATCACCCAGCGCTTAGGTAATCATTAACGAACAAATGATTCAATAGTTTCAATAGTAATTAAAATAAGAATAAGACACAGCTGCTGCCTAAACATAAAACTTAATTATAAAACAGGTGTATATCCTCTTAACGTGTCAAGAATAATATCCACAAGCAGCGCTAAATCGTGGCATATAGATAGTCATGACTTAAAAGTCCAGATATAAGTTCATAGGGATAGTAGTAGACAGGTTTCTTGTGTAGTCACAAAGGGGTTAATCACCAGTGCTGGAGCCAGAAAGATTGCTCAATCCCTTCACCTCACCGTGTGTGTCACTCCCCAAGGAAACACACTTACCAGATACTGGCAAAACAAGTCGCCCAACAGATCCACTGATAAATCCAGACAAAGAAGTCTCCAAGATCCACTTGTAGAGACGAGTGTATATCGCTGATCATCCAAAAAACATGCAGTGCTCCAGCGTAGTGCATAGGAAAGATAAAAGTAGGGGCACATAGAGCAGTATTACCAAAAAGATTTTATTGCCCAAACAACAACCCCCCTTCACAAATGCACTTACACAAACATAGGATAAAATCAGCTTTAAACATAAAATCATAAGAAGAATAGAGCACAGCCACCCCCTGTGGCAGCGGTGGTGGTGAGGGGGAGTGGGAATCAGTGGCAGTGGTGGTGGTGAAAGGGGTGGGATTAGAGGCAGCAGTGGTGAGGGGGGTGGTAACAGTCATATTCCCACCACCTCTGCCTCTTACTGATCCCTTTCCCCTCACCACGACCACGGCTGCCACTAATCCCACCCCCACTCCTACAGATCTCATTCCTATTCCTATCTGTTTAAGGTGATTGGGGGAATAGGGATGAGGTGTAGTGGGTGTAGGGGGGTGGGATCAGTAAGAGGCAGGGGTGGTGGTGGATGGGATCAGTTACACAAGCAATTTGTTACTTACTTTGTCAGTCAGTCGATTCCCCCTTAGTATTAACTTGCCCCGGGATGCCTCTGTGTCATGGGGTCTCTTTGCAGAGGGGAGAGCTCCCCCCCCTTCACTCTATTGGTGTCATCTGGTCAGCTGATATTTTTTTCTTCAGTGTCCACCTTCGCCTCCCTACACGGCTTCTCTCTCTCTCTCTGGAGAAGATAGGCGGGACTCCAGAGTCAGGAGACTCCAGTTCTCAGCTCAGCCTTCCCTCAGAAGCTGGCTGCACCCCCCACACGGCGGAACGAATGGACGGGCAGGCAGGTGGGCACTCACAGTAGCACAGCCAGAATAGACGGGCCCCCCTACAGTGGCAGAACTCCAGGGCCCAGTCGCAATTGCGACTGCTGTGACCCTGGTAGTTCCGCCACTGATTCAGTTGTACATGAAAAGTGTAAAAGTGTCCATGTGCAAAATAGAACTCAATTTTAATAATGCAATACAAAAAAAAATCAAAAACAGTCCATAACTGCAAAACAATCCAGTGAAGAAATGATCAGTGCAGAGTGAAAAAAAAGGGATCCTTCACCAGCAGCACCCTCACATTTAATGTAATTGACTGCAAAGGATTTGCAACCAAGTATTAAAAAGTGAAAGTTTGATTTATGATTGTTACTCTGTCCCATTATTTTTGGTCCCTTAAAAAGTGGGAGGCACATATACAAACTGTTGTAATTCCTACCCCTTTCACCTGATTTGGATGTAAATACCCTCAAATTAAAGCTAAGTCTGCAGCTAAAGCACATCTTGTTTGTTTCATTTCAAATCCATTGTGGTGGTTTATAGAGCCAAAAAGATTAGAATTGTGTTGATGTCCCAATATTTATGGACCACCTGACTATATAAATATGAAAAACAGGCTATAGTTTCCTTTTCATTTTCTAAGATCAGCCACTTTATAAAATCCCTGCGTGCGCTGTTGGCTAGATGGAGCACTTAAACAAAAAATAAAAAATAAAAAAAACAGTTTACAAAAAAAAAAGTAATAAACAATTACAGGGTAAGAAAAATGTAGAAATGAATCATGTGGGTACTTTCAGTGTTTGTTAAAATAAAACTGAAATGTTACAAAATCAAAACATACCAAAACTATTCAACAGAATTCTTGTAAGTAAAATAAGCCCAAAGTCAGATATTCTACTACAGTTAATCCAGATAAGAAGTTTTTATAATAGTGGATTTACTTAGTTGATTTAAGCCAATACACACTGTGAAAATCAATTAATTATCCAGCCTTGATCTTTTATTAATACGCAAAATGTGTCATTATTAAATATGCACACATTGCATTAGATCCCATCTCACAGCATGTTGTAAGTGAAGTAAATGAGCCACATAGAATTCTGAGAACACTGATGTTCTGCTACATAAACACCAATCAAAACACTTTATGATTAAATTAAATTATTGTGTACAGCTTGTTCTGACAGTTTGTTCTGTTTATTTTAATAAATTAAATTACCTGTCACTAATGAAAAAATATTTTTTGTTGGTTGACGACTGTCAAAGACTCATGAACGCCAAGAGTACAAATTTTACTTAAAATGTATATAGGAAAATAGTTATAGGAATTCCTATAAATCCATTTTCATTAGTTGTGCTAGTTTTAAGAGACACTTAACAATATCCCTTTTTTTTAATAATACATCCATAAAAATCTGCTACTTAATGCCCTGTAATTTGTCTACATTTAAAATATGAAAAAAAAACAAAAAAAAAAAAACAGACCATTCAACAATTATGTATTTCTTGTGCATATATAGGTACATCAATATACATATATACATGTACCCAGCAACATCTTCCACAGATCACATACAAACATTAGAATTAATTTGTTCTCAACCCCATACAGAAGAACAACATTAACCAAGGCAAACATTTTCTGCCAGATCATAGAGCAACTTTAAGTGTATCTATGAACCAAAAAAAACCCTCCACACTGTATATAAAAAAATTTAAAAAAAACTTTCAGGAAAGACAGTACCGCACACTGCCCACATACACCATCTTATATAGAAACACAAAAAAAACGAAAGACTTATTTAAAAGAATCACGTCAAGGCTCTGAAATCTTCTGTTTCCATACAGAGAATTCACATTGAAAAGAGAATTCTGATTGAAAAGACTCTATCGGGGCACTATGCTGTGGTTTCCTCCGTCCTCATCAAATGGCACAGTTCTACAGTCCACTCCCCAATCGAGGGAGATTTAGTACAATGCCATTATCCAGGGATCAAGGCTCTAGCTGTACAGAAAAAGAACCCAAACAATAACTTCTTAATGAAAGATATAGATCAAGGAATTCCCAAGAGCAAGGCCTTCTCAGATGTCCACCTAACATTTTGTGATGTAACCTTATTTCCTGGGGCATCATGGCAGCATACACTGGATTGTGGCCCATGCTTGCAACTTGATAGGACTAGATAGCTATAAGTTTTCGGATAGACCGACCCCCTACCCCCATGCCACTCTGCTGGGTCTGGTTTGTATTGTCTGCCTATTCATGAACTATATCTGTAGGGTGTTAGTATCCTACTGTCTATGGAGACCGCTGCCCAAGCAGACCACCCTAAGCTTACAAGGTAAGGGGTTGGGTAAGTAGAGAAGATAGATCAAAGGAGAGACACATTACTAACATTGGTGCAACTTGACAGCCCTCCCAGGTCATCAAGATCCTCCATTTCAAAATGGAGAGAATGTTCTGGCCATGCTTCACCTTCAAGGGACAGACAATCCAGAAAAAAACTCACTCCAGGTCCTCCTCCCATCACCCCCACTCCCGCCAAGCAAGGTTACCCTCTCTGCATTATTATCAGTCCTCTCGCGGCCATCATTCCTGCCCAGGGGATAACTCATGCTGGGCTTGTGTCCCCAATAAGCTGGTTTGCCATTTCTGCGTCAAAGAGGCAACCAAAGAAAAGGATGTGGATGTCAGAGAGGTTACGGATTTATTAGAGAGTCTGTTAAGGAGATTATTTATCATAGAGGCCTCTGCTTCTGATTTACAGGCAGCAGCCCAGAGCACCTCTACTTCAGCCCTCCGAGTTCTGCAGAAATCAGATGGAACCATTTAACAAATCAGTCACAAAGTCAGATAGTTTTCTAACATTAAAGAAAGAGCCAGAGGCCTTCCCTTTTATTGATGAGCTGGGTGAACTTATCCAGAATGAATGACAGAAGCCAGACAAGAAGGCAAATATCAATAGCAGGCTTGTAAGGTTATACCCATTAAAGGAATTCAAGGATAATCCTTTAATCACTGCTCCAGTAGTTATAGCATCTTCGATGCGTTTGGCGAGGCATGTTACTTATCCAATAGAAAATGCGGTGACCTTTTGCAAAAAAGATTTTGACCTAAGCATCCATATGCAGCAGGGGGAGTCTGCAGACCAGTCATTGCATTGCAAGCAGTCGGGAAGGCAATGTCCAGTTGGACATCCAACATTGAGAAGTCTTTAGTCGAGGGAGCAGATCAAAATAAGCTGATATCGGCCCTACAAGAACTGAAATCGACAGGGGATTTTGTAGAAGAGGCATCTGTGAATAGAATTACACTGTCCACAAGAGCAATGCTTTCCTCCTTTTTTAGCTAGAAGAGCTCTATGGCTAAAGCCTTGGGCAGTGGATCTTACATAAAAATCGAATTGGTGTAAGATCCCCTATAATGGAATCAACTTGTTTGGCTCCAAGCTGAACGCAGCCATTTCTAAGGTGACTGGTAGTAAGTCGGCCTGATCTTGTCGGATTTGAAGCCCAAATCCCAGAGGGGCCCTACTTACAGATGCAACCTCTGCAACAAATACAGGGAAGCAAGATTCCACAGACCTGGCCTAAGTCTTCTTTGGTTGGAGAACAGCTAAAGTCCTTTTAAGGAAATGCCCGCCCAGCCTGTGAAGGTTGGGGCCAGGCTCATGCTCAGGCTTTGCACACTGGTATGGGTGAAACATTTGATGAATCCTTGAGCGGTGTCCACCATTTCGTTCAGCCACCAGTGGTGTTTTAAGGGGAATGCTCTGAAGGATCATTTATGAACAACTAGGCCTCCCTGGGAAAAAGGAGGATAATGGGCAAATACGTCTTAGATCTCCTTCAGAAGAGGGCAATTATGGAGGTACCAGTCTCTCTGCAAGGCAGAGGATTTCACTCACCCTTATTTCTAGTGAGGAAACAAAATACGGGATCTTTATCCAGTGCTGGATATAAAGGGCCTCAACAGGAAAATTTGTCTCAAGGCCTTCAAGATAGGGAGCCTTCAGTCAATACTGCTTGCAATGAATATCGGAGATGCTGTCCATCAGATGCATATCTTCATGTACTGATTCACCCTGCTTTCCAGAAGAAACGTACGCTTTGCCATCAATCACCAGCATTTCCAATTTTGGATTTTGCCTTTTGGAATATCCACAGCTCCCAGAACCATTATGAAAGTTTTGCTTCCTGTAATCTTGCTCCTGGGATAGAGGGGCTTGAGAGTCCATCATTATCTGGACGACATCCTCCTGCTTGCCAGCAACAGGGATGCTCATATGCAACATCGGAAGCTTTAACACTTCGGTTGGATGATAAAATGGAAAAAGAGGAATCTACGTACCACACAAAGGATGGTCTTTTAGGCACACAACTGGACACCTAAATCAACATGGTTCAGCTTTCGGAAGAGAAAATAGGCCCTCTAATCCACAAAGTAAAAAGGGCTTTATCATTAACAACATTGCAGGTCAGATCCTGTCTCAGCATCCTGGTGTCTAGGATCTCCATGTTCTCAATGATTCAGTGGGCCCAATGGCATAAAAGAACCTTGCGCAGTGGGATGGAGTATCGATGCATCAATCAATCATCATTCCCAACAGGGTGAAACAATATCTTTGGTGGTGGACTTGGGTCCACAACCTAATGAAACATCCCCCAATTGTTCCCCAGGGAGCAGAAGTTGTAACTTTGGACACCAGTCTGAAAGGTTAAGGAGAACATATCAAGATCAGGCAGCCCATGGTCGCTGGGCGTTTAATCCCCAGGGGATGGCCCCAACTATCTTGAATCTCAGAGCTGACCTGAAAGCCCTGTTAACCTTCAGCTCTTTATTGAGGGGTAAGAGGGCAATGAGGTAGCATGGGGGGGGGTCTGCCGGGAAGATGGCCCCGGGCGCAACATCTAGAGGGGCCCATCCCGTGTCCGCCATCCACGATGTTAGTTTGTCGAGATCCATAATTATTTACATTTTGGCAGTGCTCTCTCTCAGCCTGCCTGGCTGTCTGAGCTCAGAGATTTGGAGGCGGGCACCCTGTGATTGGCCGAACAGGGGCAATGGGCAGCAGATAAAGGGCCGGCTGAACTTGTCACGTGGTGGGACTGGCCTGTGGGTGATCTCGGTCTGCACCTGTGCAGACGCCTGCTCCTGGAATCCTGCCTCGCTGCCTGCCGTGCTATGTTTCATCCACAGCGGACCGGAATCAGATCTCCTCATTGTACCAAACTGGCACTGGTAGACAAAAAGAGAAGGTG
The DNA here is from genome assembly GCF_965119305.1 of Pelophylax lessonae. NCBI lineage: Eukaryota > Metazoa > Chordata > Amphibia > Anura > Ranidae > Pelophylax > Pelophylax lessonae. Next base: position 684,145,963 of record NC_138769.1, on the reverse strand, counting down.
AGAGTCCTATTGCTGGACCATACAGAAATAGGGTCTGAATCGTCACCAAGATGTGCCAAAGCCGTAGAACTTTTTGAATGCGCAATAGACAGGTCGAGAAGTTCTGGGGCGACCACCAGTGAGGATTCCTCTGTGACAGGGCTCGTTGTAGATAACTGAAGGATGGCATAGTATGAAGGGTCAGTGGTGTGAATGTTGGAAGGAGAATAGGAGGGCCCCAAGTCTGTTTTACACTGGCATCCATGGGTGGGGTCCTCAGGGTGCCAGTGGTGGTGACCACTGTAGTCACTTGTTGGAGTAGAGTGGTCACTAAGTGGGCATGTACACAGTATATAGGTCTTCTTGCTCTGTCTTCCCCCTCTTCTACACCATACAGAGCTGACTCTGAGCACCAGCCTGGTGCATATTGCACATTGTCAGAAACATGCTTGGGCCCAGTAATGGATTGCTAAGGCACTGAGCACTGCCTTGTGGGGTTGGAAAGGGACCTGCACATTTGTCCCATAGCTGGAAGTGTGGGTGTTTTAGGAGAGTGGCCAAGGTTATAGAGGTGGATGGGAGCTTGGTGGTATGAACAATATTATGTAAACAGTGGTGTTATGGGGTATTTACAGCAGAACACTCCCAAATGTATATAAGAAACCAAATAGTAAAGTATGCGGTTTTAATAGTGCTTTCACTTTGCAGGAAGGAAACAAATAAAATAAATAAATAAAAAAACACAGTAGTTGTACATTAGTAAAACAGTAAGTGCTCTGCGCTCCGAGCCCACCCTTTTTTTGAAGCCTATTAGAGCCTCTGGCTCTAATCACTTGCTTAAAAAAAAAAAAGGAGCCCATTAGAATCCATGCGTCCGGCGCCCCGCATGTAGAATAGGGGGCAGGAGGCATAGATGGGGGGGGGGGGGGGCGGTGCCCTTGTGCCCCTAATGCACCAGCCACCACTGCCCTGATCCCTACATAAAGAGTACCTGTCACTGCCTATTACTGTCACAAGGGATGTTTACATTCCTTGTGACAGCAATGAAAGTGATCAGATTTTTTTTTTTTTTTAAAGTGTTAAAAATAAAAAATAAAATAAATTGGAAAGAAATTTTTTTTAAAGCGCCCTATCCCCTTGAGCTCGTGCACGAAAGAAGACGCATACGTAAGTCGTGCCCGCAAATGAAATGAAAACGGTGTTCAAATCAGACATGTGAGGTATCACCACGATCATTAGAGCAAGAGCAATAATTCTATAAAAAGACCTCCTCTTTAACTCTAAACTGATAACAGTTAAAAATCTTAAAGCCTCACCTATGGAGATTTTTAAGTACCTTATTGTTGCCATTCCAGGAGTGTGGGCAATGTTAAACCATAACATGTTAGGTATCAATGTACTCGATTTATTCGGCGTGACATCATCTTTCACACTACACAAAAAATTGGGCTAACTTTACTGTTGAGTTTTTTTAAAATTCAGTGAAATAATTCTTTTCCAAAAAAGTTGTGTTTGAAAGACCACTGCGCAAATACCACGTGACAAAAAATATTGCAATGACCACCATTTTATTCCCCAGAGTCTTTGCTAAACATATACAGTATATATAATGTTTGGGGGTTAGAAGTCATTTTCTAGCAAAAAATACAGATTTTAATATTTTCAATTTAAATTGGCTTGGTCCTTAAGTGGTTAAAAATGGTCAAAATTTGGCAAGATTCACCTCTTATAGATGTCAGTGGAATTTGCCTATAAGTTCAAGTTCTCCTTGAAGAATCAAACCTGGGCAGATGTGCCTATTACTAGTAATTACATGAATGCATCGTTGTCCTTGTACCCTCCATTGCATAGACTGTATCTTCTAATGATGGCAAGCTACGTCAACCTCATTCTATTACATGTAGAAGTACAGAGTGTCTTCTCACGCTCAGCAAGCCTAGCTCTCTTTCAGCGTATCAGAGTCTTGTGGTCAAGGTGCCTTTGTTAAAACATTGTCACTGTACTTTGCTTTTTAACTAGGATACAAAAAAAAGTTTCACTGAATATGCTTTTATTTATAATTGTGCTTTTTGGACTTTCAAAAGAACATCTGCCCTTCTTCTCCTAATATGAGAAATATGAATTCAAAGAAATATTCAGTAGACATTATGGCCCCGTGAATGCTTTTACCTTTGCTTAGGTAGATGCCTTATTTTAATTCATGAAATTCCTTTTTGTTAGGGAATAATGAGCTTACTTAAACAGGAGGAACAAAAAAAATGCCCTTGTGTTAGCTGAAAAGGAGGTAATAAATGAGCAATTTGTACACATTATTCTAACTGTGAAGGCTCAATCATGCTGGATTCTGGTGGGTATACATATGTCTTGCTTGTTGTGATTATTACGTTTTTTTATTTTGTTAGAATTAGTTACATAGAAAATAAAAGAACATCAGTCTATATTAGGAATGTTGTTTGAAAAAAATAAATTGTACAGTATTTTGGTAATACTAGTGAACAAGTCTGTTATTTGAATGGCTGATTTGGAATGGGGTGTTTTATTTGAAGCTGGACCCAGGGAAAAAGAAAAATGCTCCTGCGTATTGGGGCTGCCCCCGCACTGCAAGAAAAAACTACTTAAGGATCGGGTCTATTTCTGAAACATGCTGTTTACAAGTTAAAATCAGTATTTTTTGCTAGAAAATTACTTAGAACTCCCAAACATTAGGCCCTTTTCACACGGGCGATCCAATCCAATCCGATCTGCCTGTCAGTTTTTCAGGCAGACCTGGTCGGATACTTCATGAATCCCTATGGGGCAGGGGATGTCAGCGGAGACATGTCCACTGACACCTGCTGCTATCTGATCCTGTCCGTGAAATCCAGACGCATGGAAACCCTATTTTCCATCCGTTTGGAGGATCAGATCGGATGGGATCAGATGAGAACGGACAGGCGGTCCTTTCTCATCCGATCTCCCCATAGAGGACAGTGGGGATTTGACAGCTCCGTCTCTGCATACAGAGCAGAGACAGAGCTGTTATCTGTCTGCTCCGCGGGGATCGGCGGATTGATCCCCCACTGAGCAGAACGGACTCTGTCAGGCGGTGCACCTATGTGAAAGTGGCCTTATATATATTTTTTTTTAGCAAAGACTCTGGAGAATAAAATGGCAGTCGTTGCAATATTTTTTCGTCACACAGTGTTTGCGCAGCAGTCTTTTAAAAGCAATTTTTTGGGGAAAAAAGTACACTTCCCTGAATTTAAAAAAATCTAAACAGTAAAAAGTTAGCCCAATTTTTTTGTATATTGTGAAAGAGGATGTCACGCTGAGTAAATAGATACCCAACATGTTACATTCCTTGTGGCAGTAATAGGCAGTGATAGGTACTCTTTATGGAGGGATCTTGGGTCTAAAAGACCCCAAACCCCTCCAATGCACTTCAAAGTACTCAAAATGCCAAAATCTGCATTTTTGAATACTGTCACTTTTTTAAAATCGGCACCATTGGCAGCCGAATAAACCGGAAGTGATGTTTTGATGTTGCTTTCGGGTTACTTCATCGGAGACCCGATTGAACTCAAATCCAGCTTCGTTTGGGGCTCTGATCAGCTGGTGGATGCTCGGGGTTCCCGGTGGGACAGGAGACCTGGGCAGAGCGGCAGAAGGTGGCAGGAGGGGCCCTGTGATAATGGCCGAGCAGCTACTGAGCCGCATCGGTTGTTATCATTAGAAACCTGACCACTGGCTATAAAAAATGGCACCAGGGTGATGCCTCTAGCTGCAGGCATCACCTCGGTACAACCACTTCTTTAAGCCAACATACAGGTAAGTCGGTTTGCAGGAAGTGGTTAAATGCTTTTTTAGGTCTAGGGGGCTGTACAAAGTATCCTTCCCATTATCCTCTGCTCCTGCAACCCCCCTCCAGGCTGTGAGGTCAGTCTCTGCAGCCTCTACTCCTCTATGCTCCAGTGGTCACAGGTCCTCTGATGTCAGAGCCCATATCCAAAGGACATAAGGACACTGAAGGACAATCCACTGCTGGAGTATAGGGGAGTAGAGGAGAGCTCTGGCGCCCCCCCCCTTCCCTTGCCAAGACTTAAATGAGTGCTTAACCTTTGCAGTCCAGGGCCAGCCCCACTGCAAGGAAGATTTTTTCCCCTCCCTTGAGATGAACTTTAAAGTGGAACTCCACTCCTCTTAAACAATTGCCACTTTTGAAGAGCGAGGGGGAGCAGGTACCAAATTCTGACAGGTACCTGCTTCCCACTTCTGTTCCGAGCGCCGCAGCACTCGGCAATGAAAGTTCTCCTTCCTCCCTCCCCCCTGCAGTCTACTGGGACACTGACAGGTCCCAGAAGACTGCATCCACCACTCACGATGTGCAGCACGACACAAGCTGTCATAGCCGGTGCCCATAGCGAAGATGTCGACGCTGGGGACCGAAGACAGTGAGTGAGACTGCCTAGGGTGAGCTCACCGCTGGATGGTATTCTTCATCAAGTGCCAATTTATATGTGGATATATATCGGTGTGAGATTTATACGGTCTGGTGCGAGTATATGCTGAAAGGATTACGCTTATGTGACCCCCTATAATCAAGGGGTCCCATATTTCTGGCAAGCAGTAAGATTTGCTTGCACTGGGTGAACGAGTGAAGGTGGAGGCTTAAAGTAATACACACTCCTATCAAGTTTAAGATTTCCTATCAGCTGCTGATATTTGGGTTATCTGTCTGATGTTTTGAGCACTTGATATATTTAATTGATTTATTGTCACTCCCTATTGATTGAGCACTGGAGTTTGACACATTTCATTTTACTTCACTGTTCACTATTAAGCACGTTGTGGTTTATATAATTTACATAATTTGATTCATTTCTTGTTGAGCGCCGTACCTTTATATATTTTGCATATAACCATGGAATAGGCTATAGCATAGTGTCCTTCAATATTTCTGTTTAATATACTGTCTCTGTAGAAGTATTTAATGGCATTGTTGTGCCAATGCCTCAATATAGGCATTGAGAGACTTTTATTTCTATTTTCCTATTACTGTATGCATGTATAAGAATTATAAAACATATCTTTAAAACAATACAGTAAACCCCCGCTTGCGTTTTTTTTGTAATGTTATTTTACTATATAAATCATTAAAAATGAAATATTGTTATATTTTCCATAGCTCTTGCTATGTCTCTCAGTATCTTTTATGTGTTTAACCTCCCTGGCGGTATGATTATGTCAGGAATTCTGTACCAAAAGCGGTACAATTTTTTTCATGGAAATTTGACCTTATGTATTATGGGCCTACAATTCTTAGTAATTACTGACTTAAACCTGACCAAAACAAGAGTCTAGTAGACATCCCAGATGTGATAAATTTGAAACACAAACGCATGAATTATAATCCAATCAATAATATAATTTTATTATATAATATATATATATATACATATAAAATATATAATATATAATATATAATATAAATGTTATGTGTGTGTTTGTGTTTTGTGCAACGTTCAAAGTTTGAATCTCCCTCCCTAGTTCCGCTCCCATGCAGCATTGCTGCTGCAGTAAACGGAAATAGGAAGTCATCACACCGACGGAGGACGGACAAGCGACGGGGATCTCAGACGGCTGGCGATCACAGCAATGGGAGATCATCGCTGGATCGCCAGGAGAAGGTAAGACACCGCTGCACGCTCTACCCATCCACCCCGAGCGTGACTCGGGGATACCGATAATAGCATAGAAAATCCACCCCGAGTCACGCTCGGGGATACCGCTAAGGTGGTTGAATGAGTTTCTATTGTTTTAAAAGTGTGTTTAAAGACCTTAAAAAGATTTTACACGTAAAGTGACAGTAAAAAAAAACATGCCTACAATGCATTTTAATAGGGTTTTTCTATTTCGCAGATTTTCACTTTTCGCGGCTGGGTCTGGAACGTAACCCCCGCAATTTGAGGGGGGTTTACTGTATTTTCAAAACATTAGCTTTCAGACCAGACTCTTATTCAGATCTATAAAATACAAGTTTTTACCTTCCTACCCTCTAAAGCGCCAGACACCTTGTGATCTTCTCTATCCTCCGGCTTTGTGCTCCACTAGACCCTCTAGGCTCTCCCCAGACCTGGCAGGGATTTTCCTATCTTCGCAAAGGCTCAAATACAATGAAAATGAAAGTAACCAGGCAAAAACAAACATAAAAGCTGCAAATAGTGTATTTGACATGGACTTTCATTGCATTTTTGATTTAAGCACACTAGACTCCCATCTTGTTCTGCAATGTTGAAATGTGTTCTGTAACCTTTATTTATCTCACAGACACAACTTCTGCCAGAAGCTCTCTCTATCTCTACTAACCCTCCCCTATCAAGATTTTACTTTGCAACTGTTATGATATTTCTTCTATTCGCTAGTTTTAATAACATTTCTATTTGTTTGTTTTTAATAACATCTTACACCATCCCTTTCTTATCTACAGTATTTCACAAAAGTGAGTACACCCCTCACATTTTTGTAAATAATTTATTATATCTTTTCATGTGACAACACTGAAGAAATGATACTTTGCTACAATGTAAAGTAGTGAGTGTACAGCTTGTATAATAGTGTGAATTTGCTGTCCTCTCAAAATAACTCAACACACAGCCATTAATGGCTAAACAAAAGTGAGTACATCTCTAAGTCAAAATGTCCAAATTGGGCCCAATATTTTGTGTGGCCACCATTATTTTCCAGCTTTGCCTTAGCCCTATTGGGAATGAAGTTCACCTGAGCTTCACAGGTTGCCACTGGAGTCCTCTTCCACTCCTCCATGACGACATCACAGAGCTGGTGGATGTTAGAGACCTTGCACTCCTCCAGCTTCCATTTGAGGATGCTCTGCAGATGCTCAATAGGGTTTAGGTCTGGAGACATGATTGGTCAGTCCATCACCTTTACCCTCAGCTTCTTTACCGAAGCAGTGGTTGTCTTGGAGGTGTGCTTGGGGTCGTTATCATGTTGGAATACTGCCCTTTGGCTCAGTCTTCAAAGGGAGGGGATCATGCTCTGCCTCAGTATGTCAGTGACAGCACATGTTGGCATTCATGGTTCCCTTCTGGGACCCCAGACATGCAGACCAATTTGATGCAATGTGAGGCGTATGGTCTGAGCAAAAACAGGCTGATCCCCCACCCCTTCAACCTCTGCAGTATTCCCAAAGACAACCTATGGATATGACGCTGAGCACGTGCACTTAACTTCTTTGGTCGAGGCCTGTTCTGAGTGGAACCTGTCCTGTTAAACTGCTGTATGGTCTTGGCCGCCGTGCTGCAGCTCAGTTTCAGGGTCTTGGCAATCTTCTTATAGCCTAGGCCATCTTGATATAGAGCAACAATTCTCAGAGAGTTCTTTGCCATGAGGTGCCATGTTGAACTTCCAGTGCCCAGTATGAGAGAGTGAGAGCGATAACACCAAATTAAACACACCTGCTCCCCATTCACACCTGAGACCTTGTAACACTAACAAGTCACACCGGGGAGGGAAAAGGGCTAATTGGGCCCAATTTGGACATTTTCACTTAGGGGTGTACTCACTTTTGTTGCCAGCAGTTTAGACTTTAATGGCTGTGTGTTGAGTTATTTTGAGGGGACAGCAAATTTGCACTGTTATACATGCTGTACACTCACTACTTTACATTGTAGCAAAGTGTCATTTCTTCAGTGTTGTCACATGAAAAGATATAAAAAAATATTTACAAAAATGTGAGGGGTGTACTCACTTTTGTGAGATACTGTATGTATAAAATAAAATGTAACAATAAATTTTGTAACAACAGACATTTTAAAACACAGTGATTGGGTCCTGTGAATCTGTTCCTGCAATTGCAGAGTTAACCTTTATTTATAGAGTCTCAACCAGAAATTTCTACAACAATTATGGCGAGTCAGATATCAGGAGTGGGCAGAGTCTCCAGAAGGAACTGGGCTTTGATCGGGATCATCGGGAACGCAGACCTCCAAATGCCAGCTAGGTAGGCTGTCCTTGATTATATTTTCTGCCTTTCCTATGTGTCCTATCTGTCAGTTCCCACTCTTGAACCTTTCCAGTTGGGTAACGTGTGTGTGAATGTGTTTGTGTCCCCCTTCACAGGTTGGACTGTGTGTGGATAGGGAGAATTCTCTGCATTTCCCTGTGGGCGACCTGGGTCAGAGGCACATGGTGGAGTCAGATAAAACCCACAGAGAAAAGACAAGGAATGTCTCTTAGTGAGTGTTTTGTCTATTGTCATAAATCCCTTTCTGTCCACGTAGATAAGTGGAGACTACTCTTGTAAATCTGCAGATTTGATGTACTATTTGTTTTAGAGGCAAGAGGGTATAGACACAAGTAGAAAAGAGAAAAGACTGGCCAGTCATTATGGGCATTAAATTAAGTGAGGGAATGAAGGGTGAGAGACCTTCAGAAAATGCCCAGCGCAAAATGAGCGCTAGAGAATATATGAGCTGAAGATACGCTTCCGTCTATACTTAACCCCTAGATAAATGGGTAAAATGGACAAAAGGTACAGCTAAACCTTGAAAATCTGAAGGGACTTTTGATTTACAAACATGGCAAACTTTTCTGCACGATTATGGCCCCCTACTGTACAGTGAAGGAATGTGGAGAATGGCTTGCACATGAGAGACAGAAGCTAAGTTAGCAAATGAAAATGGCTAGACGGAAATTGTTAATAAAAAGTACTGTACAAATTTAGTATGTTTGGCCAGAAGACTCTGTAGAGGGGTACCCCCCCACCTTATGTGGCTGCCAGTTTGACTTTAAAAGACCCATCTACAAAAAGCACAAGAATCAAATTATGTGAAACACACAAAAGATCAACTGGGCAATATAGTAGAGAGCAGAGGATTAATAGTCCCCATATCAACCTACTAAGAGGGATTTGGCTCTATGCCAATATCTTAGAAACAGATGATTGGCATAAATCGAAAGGCACTTATGTAAAACTAGATCTCTCTGAACTTAAGGCTTTGGCCAGAGAAAGAGAGATAGAGTCTGAACTTTCAGAACAAACCATAATTTCCAAATTGTGGCAGCAAGATCAAGTGAAAGAGGAGAAAGAGAAGTGAGAAGCCACCCCTTCTGCCCCTGTCACAGAGCAATCTGTTGCAGTTTATCCTGTCAGTGTAACGCTCTGGGGTTTGATTTTGTGAACTGGATTTGCAGCTGCAGAATTTCCACTCAGTAGTCGTGTAGAGATGTGTTGAATCACCTTATCCAACTCTCTTGACTCATCATGGTGGTTCAGCCTGCTTCAGTATGCACATACACAAACACTCAGAGATGATATTGTTGGAGTGATAGAGGTCTATGCAATAGTAGTGAGGTGATATACTGAAGGGATAGGCTTGAGTAGTGATAGCAAATAATAATAAGCACTCAGGTAGTAATGTTGCAGGTGTTGCAGGAGTGATAGCAGATGGTGATAGATAGTATGCAGGAGAGATAGCAATCATGTACAGGTAATAGGTGATAGGTGATAACAGATGAAGTGTACAGGATATGCTAAGCAAACACAAGGATATAGGTTACAGGTGGTAGTAGGTTCAAGAGCTAACACTCTAGGTAGCGATGCAGGTGATAGATGGTGAGAGCATGTATCTTAGAGCTTAGTAACAGTTCTTATTATGCAGAAAGATATAGCAAGTGGTTTGGTAGGAAGGGATCCCCTGCGGGGTACTTATCACAGGCTGGTGAGCGAGGGTAAGGATCAGGTAGCGAGGTAAAGGATCAGGTAGCGAGGTAAAGGATCAAGTAGCGAGGTTTCGGTCAGTCCAAGTATAGGGAAGATAGCTGGAGGATACGGCAGCGTCAGTCAGGCTTGTATTATGAGCGGTTGCAGGAACACCTTGTGAGTGCAGACCGTCGGTTGAAATAGCCGCTCAGAGCGGCGCCTAGTGATGACGTCATCAGTTGTTAAAGAGACATGCAGCTATATGCGTTCCATCTACCTGAATGGTGGAACGCAACCCGGAAGTAAGAAGCTAGAAGGTACTGAAAGTACCAGGATCTTACAGTACCCCCCCCCCCTAAGGCCGGCTCCAGAAGGCCTATAGCACTGGTCTCTCAGGGTATTTGGAGTGAAATCTTCATATAAGCCTGGATGTGTGAACGTCAGAAGCATCCAACCAGGTGTCGTCTTGGGGTCCATAGTTTTTCCATCTGATGAGATATTGGAGTTTTCCTCTGTGGATACGAGAATCCAAAATCTCCCTAATCTCAAATTCTTCTCCACCTTCAACTTGTACTGGAGGTGGAGGTAAGATGGTAGGTCTAATCCTTTGGTTGGGTATATGTGGCTTTAATAGCGATACGTGAAAAATGGGGTGTATTTTAAGATCCGCCGGTAATGTGAGTCGAACCGCAGACGTTCCTATGAGTTTCTCGATTGGGAAAGGTCCCAAAAACAGAGGTCCAAGCTTTTTACTGGGGATTTTCAACCTCAAGTTTTTTGTAGATAGCCAGACAAGATCCCCAATAGTGTATTGAGGGGAAGGTCTTCTACGAAGGTCGTAGTACCTTTTTTGTTGGCTATGAGCATGTGATATGGTGGTGTTAAGTAAATCCAGAGAGTCTTTTATTTGGGTGAGATAGTCAGAGGCTACTGGATTACTTGATGGTAGGATGCATGGTGGAAGAAGTGTGAGATGAAACCCATAGTTTAGGTAGAACGGACTTTGCTTAGTAGTACTGTGGGTTGCATTATTATAAGCAAATTCTGACAAAGGGAGGAGGTCCACCCAATCATCCTGTAGGTATGAGGTGTAGCAACGTAAATATTGTTCAATACACTGGTTGACTCTTTCAGTTTGCCCATTAGTCTGTGGGTGATAAGGGGAAGTAAGCTTCCGCTCAATACGCAATATGCGACATAGAGCTTGCCAAAACTTAGAGATGAACTGTGATCCCCGGTCAGATAGGAGAGTCTTTGGAATTCCATGTAGTGTGAACACATGTTTCACCAGTAATTCCACTGTTTCCTTAGATGAAGGTAGTCTGCGAATAGGAATGAAATGTGCCATCTTTGTCAGATGGTCCACTGACACTAAGATGGTAGTAAATCCTTTGGAAGGTGGTAACTCTACTATGAAGTCTAGAGACACATCTTCCCATGGAACTTTGGGTATTGGTAGACTGCAAAGTAGACCAAATGGTTTTGTAGTGTCAATTTTGGACCTTGCACAGATGTCACATGAGGAAACAAATTTCTGTACAGACGTCTTCATTCCAGGCCACCAAAATTGCCTGGGGAGTAAATTAAATGTCTTAGTCATACCCATATGTCCTGCCATAGGTACGTCATGTGATAGTTCTAAAATTTTAGTACGCATACCAGGAGGTATGTAGAGTTTGTTGTCAAAATAGAGGAAGCCTTCTGCATCAGCACTTAGTTGTGGTGGTGGTGAATCCAGTCCTAGGCTGTGCAGAATCTCTTCCTTTAAGGAACGAACAACACCAATAATACGATCATGGGGTATTATAGGAAGTGAAGGGATTTCAGCACAGTTATCTTCGGTTAACCGTGATAACGCATCCGCCTTCTTGTTTTTATCTGCAGGAGTGTAGGTCACTAAGAAATTGAATCTTAGGAAGAATAATGACCACCGTACCTGCCGATGGGAAAGGGTCTTGTTGATCTGAAGGTATTGGAGATTCTTATGATCTGTATATATGAGTATTGGCAACCGGGTACCTTCGAGTAAATGTCGCCAATTTTCAAGTGCCAGTTTCATGGCAAGCAGCTCCTTTTCACCCACTGGGTAGTTCACCTCTGGGCTACTTAGTGATTTAGAGAAAAAAGCAACTGGGTGAAGTGGAGAAGCGTTTGTTGGTCATTGGGAAAGAACTGCTCCTACAGCCATATTTGACGCATCCACCTCTAGGATGTATTGGAGGGATGGGTCTGGATGGCGTAGTATGGGAGCTGAAGTGAAGCTTGATTTTAACAAGCGGAAAGCTTTATTTGCTTCTTCAGACCATTTGTATGTTTTTTTCACACTTGTGAGTTGTGTGAGCGGTCTTACGATAGAAGAGAAGTTCTTGATGAACTTCCTATAGAAGTTTGAGAATCCGAGGAATCGTTGTAATGCCTTACGAGTTGTTGGTACAGGCCAATCCAGAATACACGATATCTTGCTCATATCCATCTTAATGCCATTCTTTGATATGATGTATCCTAGGAATAATACTTCTTCCTTATGGAATAGGCATTTCTTCAGCTTTACATATAAATTGTGTGCGAGTAATCTGGACAACACAAGTCGTACATGTCTTACATGTTCAGACAAGGATTGAGAGTAAATGAGTATATCATCCAGATATACCACAACACAAACATCGAGTAGGTCTCTGAAGATGTCATTTATGAAGCGTTGGAATGCTGCGGGAGCATTACACAATCCAAAGGGCATCACTAGATATTCAAATAGTCCGTATCTAGTTCTGAATGCCGTCTTCCACTCATCCCCATCACGGATGCGGATGAGATTGTAAGCCCCTTTTAGGTCCAACTTTGAAAAGTAAGTGGCTCCACGCACTTGTTCAATGAGTTCCGGAATGAGAGTTAGAGGATAGCGATCCTTTATAGTAATAGTATTTAACTGCCTATAGTCAATGATAGGCCTAAGACTTAGATCCTTATTGCGGACAAAGAAAAGTCCTGCAGCTGTGGAAGAAGTAGAGGGTCTAATAAACCCTTTCGCTAAATTCTCATCTAAGTATTCCTTAAGATGGGAAAGTTCATCCTGAGATAGAGGATAAACATGTCCGAAAGGTAGTTTACTGTTAGGGAGTAGATCGATACAACAATCATAGTCCCTATGGGGAGGCAATACTTGAGCATTTTTCTCAAGGAAGACTTCAGACAAGTCCTGATAGCATGGTGGTGGTGTGAATTCATCCGACACCATGGACAGGATTTTTTTATAAGATTGGAGGTTACACGTGGTCTCGCAATAGTGAGAGGGGAAAGTTAGGGTCCGTGTTTTCCAATCAATGTTTGGTTGATGTATATGCAACCAGGGAAGCCCAAAAATAATGGGAAAATGTGGTGAAGGTAATACATCAAAGGTGGTGGTCTCAACGTGAGACTTGTTAGTAGTAACAAGAAGTGCTTGTGTTTGATTGGTAATTGGACTAGAAGATAACGGAATACCGTTAATTAAACTGACAGAGACAGGGATAGGTTTTGAAATAATAGGTATTTTATTCAAAGCAACAAAACTAGTGTCAATGTAGTTCCCACAAGATCCTGTGTCGATCATAGCCTTAGTAGTAATTCTATTTTGGTCCCACTGTAAGATCAAATGAATGAAAAGATAGGGATTAGAAAAAGAAGTCGTTAATCCCCCCAGTAATACATGTGAACACTTACCCTCTTTTTTGAGGACAAGGGGACAGACGCTTATCAGATGATCAGCGGATGCACAATACATGCAGAGATTTTGAGATTTTCTCCTGGCTCGTTCAACAGACAACAATGGTGGACGTATAATTCCTACCTCCATAGGAGTAGGGTCGGAGGACGAAAATCGAGAAGGATTGGTTAATGGTACTCCCATTTTCTCAGCCTTCCTTTCTCGTAACCGTCTGTCGATATTGATGCTGAGTTGTATTAAGGCATCCAAAGTGCCAGGTAAATCCGCTCGGGCGAGCTCGTCTTTTACGGCTTCGGATAACCCGAGCCTGAACTGGGTTCGTAGAGATGCGTCATTCCACCCTGAATCTAGGGTCCATCTCTTGAACTCTGCTACGAAGTCTTCAACAGGTCTCCTTCCCTGTTTTAAAGCCCTCAATTGGGTGTCAGCAGTACTCTGCCTGTTTGGGTCTTCATACAGGCTAGAAAGTTCTGCTAAGAACGCATGATAGGAGTTGAGAAGAGGGTCGTTTTTCTCAAAGAAGGAGTCTGCCCAGGCCCGTGGATCACCTGACATATATGATATAGTGGTACAGACTTTAATTTGGTCTGTATTGTAAGTACAAGGTTTTAAATTAAAAAGCAATTGACATGTGTTTTTAAATTCACAAAATTTTTTCCGATCACCTGTGAACACTTGTGGAGGGTTTATTTTGGGCTCACGGGGTTGAGCAGCAGTGAGCTGTGATACACGGGCTACCTGCTGTCTCAAAGTCTGATTTTCTTTTTGCACTTCGGTAAGAGAAACAATTAATGCATCTACCTTTTGTGTTAGGTGCATCACATGAGTGGCTAAATCTGCTGAATCCATTTTTTCAGGTTCGTGCAATCTGTAACGCTCTGGGGTTTGATTTTGTGAACTGGATTTGCAGCTGCAGAATTTCCACTCAGTAGTCGTGTAGAGATGTGTTGAATCACCTTATCCAACTCTCTTGACTCATCATGGTGGTTCAGCCTGCTTCAGTATGCACACACACAAACACTCAGAGATGATGTTGTTGGAGTGATAGAGGTCTATGCAATAGTAGTGAGGTGATATACTGAAGGGATAGGCTTGAGTAGTGATAGCAAATAATAATAAGCACTCAGGTAGTAATGTTGCAGGAGTGATAGCAGATGGTGATAGATAGTATGCAGGAGAGATAGCAATCATGTACAGGTAATAGGTGATAGGTGATAACAGATGAAGTGTACAGGATATGCTAAGCAAACACAAGGATATAGGTTACAGGTGGTAGTAGGTTCAAGAGCTAACACTCTAGGTAGCGATGCAGGTGATAGATGGTGAGAGCATGTATCTTAGAGCTTAGTAACAGTTCTTATTATGCAGAAAGATATAGCAAGTGGTTTGGTAGGAAGGGATCCCCTGCGGGGTACTTATCAGAGGCTGGTGAGCGAGGGTAAGGATCAGGTAGCGAGGTAAAGGATCAGGTAGCGAGGTAAAGGATCAAGTAGCGAGGCTCCGGTCAGTCCAGGTATAGGGAAGATAGCTGGAGGATACGGCAGCGTCAGTCAGGCTTGTATTATGAGCGGTTGCACGAACACCTTGTGAGTGCAGACCGTCGGTTGAAATAGCCGCTCAGAGCGGCGCCTAGTGATGACGTCATCAGTTGTTAAAGAGACATGCAGCTATATGCGTTCCATCTACCTGAATGGTGGAACGTAACTCGGAAGTAAGAGGCTAGAAGGTACTGAAAGTACCAGGATCTTACAGTCAGAACCCAATACGTTTTTAAAAGAAATTAAGTTGACAGTACCCGTCTTAAATCAAATGGCATGTACTTTTTTAGTCCCCAGGAAATGATTAGAGGGATTGGGGGATCCTAGAAAGAATTCAATTGGGTTTAAAAATAAATTTAGTGCTGCCCAGGAAGCATATGAGGCTTCTGTTACTGACATTTAGCAGCTTTTTATTAAAGCAGTGGGAAGCAACATGTCAGGATATATACTTTAAGAATGTGATGTAGACGTCATAAAGCTAGAAAAGATGGTTAGTGGACGGAAGGTTTGTGAAAAATTAAAGGAAAAATTTCCAGAAATATATGGACAAACCAGACATGCTGAATTCATGAATGCTAAGCAAAAGATAGAGGAAGACTCCACTCCACCTTTTCCAGCAGAATTGGAAGTTATTTATGGGCCACCAGCAAATATAATGTAGGTCTGCTGGACTGCACCCCAGTTATGATAAAAATTAAACCAGGGGCCCAACTCCCACAGATTAAACAGTACCCACTGAGCATTGCTCAGACAGAGGGGATAAAGAATCAGATCACTCAACTGAAAGCAGCAGGGGGTTGTTGTACCAATTAAGTCTCAAGCCAATACACCCCTGTTCCCAATTGCAAAGAAGCTAGATAAGAAGAGTGGGCAAGTGACATACCGCATGTTGCATGATTTGAGAGCCATTAACAATATAATTGAGACAGACACCCCAATTGTGCCCAACCCTACACTTTACTAAGGCCCCTTTCACACTTGTGTGACTTGTACTGCGATTTGGGACTGCAACGTTGCATGACAAGTCATACTCCATGACTTCCAATGAGTACTGTTCATATCTGTACAACTTCAAATCACAACAACTTCAAAATAGTCCCTGCATTACATTGGACTCATTTTAATGCATTTTGATGTCCATAGACATAGGCTTTGCATCAAAAATTGTGTCCAAATCACGGTAAAATCACGACAAAAAAATTGCAGCAAAATCACGCGACTTTTAGGTTGCACAAGTGTGAAAAGGGCCTAAGTGGAATACCTGCCTCCAGCACCTGCTTTACAGTGACTGATCTTGCAAATGTTTTTTCTGTGCCCCTACACTCAGATTGCTGGCATTCATTTACCCATGATGCCCAAAAGTTAGCATGGACAAGATTGCCCCAAGGCTGTGTGAGTAGCCCCTCTAAATATAATATTGCATTAAAGCAAGTATTGGACCACTGGTCCCCCTCACACCCAAACACAGTTTTGCTTCAGTACATAGCTGATTTGCTTGTTTGTTCAGATACAAAGGACATTTATAGCAGAGTAGAGTAACCGTAAGCCTTCTCATATTTCTCTACAACAGTAACAACAAAGTTAGCAAAGATAAGATGCACTACTGCCAAGAGAAAGTGATCTTCCTGGGTCACTGCATTTCACATGGAATCTATCACCGAACCCCAGATCAAGTCAAAACTCTAGAAAAGTTTAAAAAGCCAAGAAATGTACGTCAACTACGTGACTTCCTCAGGGAAGTGGCATATTGTAGAGACTGGATTCCAAATGCATCAGAACTTATGGCTCCTCTTTTTGAGGCTAACACTACAAACCGTTTCAAACTCACATCGGACAATAAATTGCAGATGAAAGAGCTTATTAAAATTTTGTTACCCGTAGCAACAGTCTATGGAAACATATCACTTTAATTGCTTGGCTCAGACAATGAACAGTCCAGGGGATGTTGTTTTGTAGTTTATTGTAGAACTGGGATAGGAGAAGGGATGAGTGGGATACTTCAACTGATAACTATTCACAATGTTGTGGACAACTGACTTAGGATGCGGCAAGGCTGCTGCTTCACCTTGCCACTGAAGTGAAGATACTTTAATACATGAAGTGTTCCTGCTTGAATTATCTCTTCAGGGTTCTGAACTTGGCACCCCCTTTCTTTCTTACTGTGTGTGCTGACACCCATCCACTGACTCTATCCACTGGAGTGGTCCTCTTCCTGGGCAGACCCCCGGCATGCTTCTCTGTACTCATGGACATGGTTTTTCCGGAGTCACTCTGCCTTCAACTCCACCAGTCAGCTTTCCTGGACCTCCGGATTCAGCCCTACACTCCTGGCTCACAAGGCCGACCACCTGTGACCACCATCCACAGCAACAGAAGGAGAGACAGCTGTCACCCTCCTTCTGGGACCTGGCTTCCCGCCGAAAGACCCCCTGCTTCATGTGCTCTTGGCTTTTATACCCTATCCCATGATGCACCTCTCTCTGTGCTAATCCACTGGGACACTTACAAAAGCCTGTGTATCATTGGCCAGGTTTCCCACAGCATGCAACGTGCCTCCCCATTGGATCTGCAGGGGACACTCCCTGAGACCAGATGAATAAGCACTGTGCACAATGAGCAGGTCTAACTATCGATCAGGCTCCTCTGATAGGCAGAGAGAGCAGACTGCTGCTCCTCTGTTAAGCAGGCAGAGCAAACTATTTTCCCTGCTTAGCTCCTATCTAGGAGGGTGCTACAATTGTATGGCTCTGATGGGCGGTAGAAAGGGCCTCTGTCACCCCAGCAAAAGATGAGCCTTTATCAGATTGTGACACACACTTATTCATAGATGGTTCCAGATTTTACACTGATGATGGTCAGCCACACACAATGTTTGCTGTAACCACTACAGACACTATTTTATATCAAGAAGCATTGACACCCCAGATATCAGCACAGAAAGCTGAGTTGTGTGCTGTAGTCAAAGCATGTCAACTCCTAGAGAATCAAAGGGGAAACTTTACACAGACAGCAGATATGCATTTGGAATAGCTCACGATTTTGGGCCCATTTAATTTTCTGACTAGTGCAGGGAAGCCAGTGAGGGCATGCAAAACTCATTGAGCAGCTATTTGAGTCCTTTCAGAAACCAGAAGAAGTCGCCATCTTGAAGGTAAAAGGACATGCAAGGGGAAATGACATGACAGCCAGAGAAAATACTTTAGCGGACCAAGTAGCAAAGGATGCTGCCCTTATGGCATTTGGAGTCACACCCACTGTAGGGGTCACCCAGGTAGCAGGGAAAGATTCCCTTCATCAAGAGCAGTGGGATATAGAAACTTTAATTCAGTTGCAGAACCAGGCACCTGACGGAGAGAAGGATAAGTGGATCAAATGTAATGCTACCCATAAAAAGCAGGGCCTGTGGGGCACTGAGAACAGGTGGTGTCTACCTAGGAGCTTGTACCCAGTTTTAGCACAACTGGCACATGGCATCAGTCATCTTGCTAAGGGCGTGATGGTGGCACTTACTGACTGCTTTAGGATACCACCTGAAGTTAGTACACTTGCAGCCAGGTTTTGTGCTTCATGTCTCACTTGTGCTCTGCACAATGCAGGGAGGCCTGGCCATGTTCCCCAAAAGCATTCTCCTAAACCAGATTTCCCTTTCCAAATAATTCAAATAGACTACATTCGGATGGCCAGAATAGGCAGGCTCTAGTGTGGGTTGACATGTTCTCAGGTTGGCCTGAGGCCTGGCTAGTAGCTAAAGGAAATGCAAAAGCAACAGCAAAGAAAATTTTGAACAAAATAGTTTGTAGAAATGGAGTTCCTAAAACTATTGAGAGTGACAGGAACCCATTTTACTGGAGAAGTGATGAAACAGGTAATGGACGTCCTTCACATACAGCAAGCTTTCCATACACATTATCATCCACAAAGTAGGGGTAGAGTTGAGAGAGTTGAGGGTGGAAGCTTTACCTATAGCCCTATATTCTGTAAGAACTACCCCTAAACAACCACATGGGCTGTCCCCTTTTCATTTGGAGGGCCACCCAAAACAGGGCTATATTTTCCCCAACAGTTGCAGGCTTCTCACTCTAGTCTGTTGGACTATCTTCAGATTTTGTAAGGAACATTTAATAAAGTACATGAAGGTGTTTACAACTCTATCCCCGACCCAGATTCTGTATCAGGTGTTTATAGAATCCATCCAGGTGACTGATGGGTTGTTAAGTGACACACCAGAAAGCTGCTAGAACAAAAATTTGATATTTGGTGCTTTTGACAACAGGTTCCGCTATCAAGTTGGAATGAAAGCCCACCTGGATTCACGCCAGTCATTACAAGAAAATCCTAAAGTGATGATATCCTTTGAAAGAAAAATGCTGTTTCTTTTCCTGCTATTTATGAGAACTGAGACATGGAAAAATAACCGTTTCATCCAAATGTTAAAAATGTATGCAACCCATAGCAACACTAGTAACTGCTGGGTGTGTTCTCACTTACATCCCCAAACGGGAACAATACCCATGATAGCAATGCCTCTTAACTTCACTGATCTAAACAGAATCTGAATAAATGGCTCATACATAGTTTCCATAGCTATCGAGCACAGATCAGTAACTTTAATGGTTTCAAAACACAGTCACTCCACAGATTTGTCTAAACATTGCATGCCCATTTAACACTAAATGTGCACAGGTGGGCAATTCAGATTGCACTGGAGCAAAAATTATAGCTTATGGAGGAAAATAGACTCAGTATTATTATATCCCAGATCCAGAACTAAATAGAACCCTTTATAGTACAAATTGCTCACAGTTCCCAATATGTAGAAATATTGGTTACCTGAGATTCCATGTTATTGCATCTATTTTTTAAGAACAGGAATACCATCCATACGTAGAGGGTTATATTTTATATGTGGAGATAAAGCTTATGCCTGGCTTCCTACTAATGTTAAAGGTACATGTTATATTGGGAAGTTATTACCTGCTTTGTCTGTTCGCAAGGATACAGTGCAGGCCAGGTCAAAGTCCAGAATACCTTTAGTGTTCAAAAGAGAGCTGTTCACTGAAGGGGACATAACAAGGTCATGGTTCCCTTCCTGGACTAGATGGGGAATTGAAGCAATGAAAAGAATAAATAGATACTCTAGAATTGCAGATGAGATTATTAACCTTACTACCACTGATATACAGTAGGTGTATTAGATGAAGAAATAGCTCAGCTTAAAAAAGTAGTATTAGAGCTTAGATTAACACTAAATTATCTCACTGCAGTTCAAGGTAGGATGTGTAAGGTTTTTCACACGGAATGTTGTATATACTTTTTTTTTTATTATAAATATTTTATTATTTTCCAAATCGCAATGAAAAAAAACAAGAAAAAAAGGCAAACATCTCACATAACATTATAAACAAGCAAAAAATTGGGGGAGCAAACCCTGAACATGTATATCTAAAGCCGGTGCAGCTATGGACCAAGCAACATGTATATTTAAAAAGCATAGCGCACACATGCAAAAGAAATGACTATCAAATATGGAGACAATCCATAAATAAAAATGGGGATTTAGTCCCACCATATGGCCATATCGTGCTCAAGCCCACCACTGCGTCAAAGTACCCCATTATCAGTGGGTCCTACACTATCCATAAAAAAGGGGTGAATCCAGCCTCTCTAACCATTGGAGACAACACTCCTTGCTGGGAAAGATGTGCTAATGCACTACAAGGGACTCCTCCTATATCTACTTGATAGTGGACACTGATAGAGTACAGGTGTGTGTGGGGGGTGGGGTGCTCAACCCCAGAAGTCTGGTCAGACCGAATACATAATAAACAAGCAAAAAATTGGGGGAGCAAACCCTGAACATGTATATCTAAAGCCGGTGCAGCTATGGACCAAGCAACATGTATATTTAAAAAGCATAGCGCACACATGCAAAAGAAATCTGCTCTAAGAGGCTGGATTCACCCCTTTTTTATGGATAGTGTAGGACCCACTGATAATGGGGTATTTTGACGTAGTGGTGGGCTTGAGCACGATATGGCCATATGGTGGGACTAAATCCCAATTTTTATTTATGGATTGTCTCCATATTTGATAGTCATTTCTTTTGCATGTGTGCGCTATGCTTTTTAAATATACATGTTGCTTGGTCCATAGCTGCACCGGCTTTAGATATACATGTTCAGGGTTTGCTCCCCCAATTTTTTGCTTGTTTATCTCACATAACATTGCCAATACAGATTAAACCCCATTTACCCCACCTCACTCTCCCCTTCTACCTCCAACCCACCCTCTCTCTTTCTCAATGGTCAATTTCCAGATTTTGATATTTTTTTCTATTTACAGTGTTTGAAATTCTATCATGAGTCCACCATTGATATTTCCAAATATTTACCAGATTTTGTAAAGTTTTCTCAATTTCTCAATTTTTTCATCACATAATGTGTTTGTTCCTCTTCCCTACTGCCTAAATGCTCCATATTATAAATGTGGTCTACTCTGTTACACCATTCCTTCAGGGTAGAGCTCTTTACCTCTAACCATTTTTTAGGGATAACTCCTTTAGCTGCATTCAATAAAATTGGAACCAATGTAGTTTCATATTGTTTAAATTGTATTTTTGTTCTATGAAATAGACACCACCAGGGGTCATCTAAGACATCTACTCCTGTAATCTCCATGATAATTTGCCTTACTTTTAACCAGTAGTCTCGGATTTTAGGGTAATCCCACCAAATGTGGAACATCGTCCCCTTATCCCCACACCCTCTCCAACGTCGGTCTGTTTTTTTCTGGTTGGTATTTATGTGCTGTGCTATTATTGGAGTTATATACCATCTAGATAAGCATTTATAATTTAGTTCAATGGTACCGACATCTATAGCAGAGCAGTATGTGACTCTCAATAGCCTATTTATTTTGTGATTTAACAATGATATCCCTATTTCCTTTTCCCATTTTGAAATGAAAGAAGGTATCTCCCTGCCAAAGCTTAACATCCCGTATATTTGCAATATACCATGCTTTGGCTTTTCAGTTGAGAAATATAGTTTTTCTATTATATTCAAGTCTTTCTCCGATCTAATTGGCTATGGTAATGAATTCACAAAATGCTTTAGCTGGATACCTCCACTCATCTACTTTAATATTATTCTCACCTGAATTTACATTTTGGTATGTCCTAATTCTACCTTTGTGTACAATATCTTTTAACAGTGTATTCCCTATCCAATTATTGAAGTGTTTCTCAATTCTGGTAAATAATAATTTGTACCATTTAGTGAAATCAGAGGGGAATTACTGTATATTCCTATTTAAACTGTTTCATGACCTGGTCCCAAATCTTATAAACGACTTTTGTGATTTCCGGCATTTCTTGCTGTGTTTCTCTGTACTTTAGTGGAATCCATATAGTTTTATTTAATTGAGTGTTATTTTGTATATTTTCAATTTCTATCTATCTTAGTCTATTATATCATTCGTGAAATTATTACCGCTCTATATCTACCTTTCTATATCTGGTGCTGACAATCCTCCTTGTGATTTATTTCTAGTGAGAACCACATACTGCACCCTCGGCTTCTTCCCTTGCCATATATATTTCAGTAACATTGTTTTAATAATCCTAAAGAATACAGGAGAGATATCAACTGGTAGCATCTGAAATGTATACAGAATGTTAGGTAACAAAAGCATCTTAACCATATTAACCCTTCCAATCCATGATATATAATGGTTTGAGCTTTTTCTAATATTAGCTTTTATCTCGTTCAATAGAAGTAAGTAATTAGTTTGATATACATTTTTTTTATTAAAGAAGTTAGGTATATCCCTAAGTACTTTAATTTAGATTTTACCCAGGTAAATGGAAAATAATTTTCAGCCCTTGTTCCTTCTCCTTCTTCAAACCTATTTCACAATTTTGGATTTTATTTTGTTAATCTTAAAATTCTAAAGCTCACCAAGTACTTTTAGGATATTTGGGAGGGTAATTCTAGGGTTAGTGATATAAAACAAGATATCATCTGCATATGATGTGATCTTATGTTCATCTTGCCCCACCTTTACTCCCCCTATATCTTTATCTTGTCATATTTTTGCTAATAATGGTTCTAATGTTAATATAAATGACAGGGGCGAGAGAGGGCATCCCTGCCTCATCCCGTTCTTCATTTCAAATTTTGATGATAATTCCTCATTTACCCTAATCGAGGCAGTAGGGTTTTTATATAAAACACTTATCCATTGTACCATCCTTGGTCCTATACCAAGCTTTTTTATTGTCTCAATCACGAAGTTCCAGTCCACCCTATTAAATGCTTTCTCAGCGTCTATTGACAGCAGTAGGGCCGGGACCTCAGAATTTCTCGTTTTTTTCAGCAGGATAAGGGTTATCATTGCATTTTCCCTTCCCTCTCTTCCCAGAACAAAACCTGTTTGGTCTGCGTGGATCCATTCTTCCAAAATACTTTTTAATCTAGTTGCCGGTACTTTTGCATATAATTTCATATCAACATTTAAAAGGGCTATTGGTCTATAACTAGAATAAAGAGTCAGATCTTTCCCTTCCTTTGGTATTGCTGTTACTTATGCTTGTAACGATTCTTCCCTCATACCTCCTGTCGTCCCTATCTCATTGACATAGGTACGTACACATCTTTGGAATTAATATTTCTCCAAGCCTTTTATAGTAACGTGGCGTAAATCCATCCGGTCCTGGGCTTTTCCCATTTGGTGTATCTTTTAGTGTCTGCCTGATTTCATCCTCAGTAATAAATACTTCAATTGCTTCCAATTTATCTCCTATAACTTTAGGTAGTTTCGCTTCTTTAACCACTTGCCTACAGTGCACTTTCACCCCCTTCCTGCCCAGACCGATTTTCAGCTTTCAGCACTCTCACACTTTGACTAAGAATTACTCAGTCATGCAACACTGTACCCATACAAAAATTGTGTCCTTTTTTTCACACAAATAGAGCTTTCTTTTGATGGTATTTGATCAATACTGGGTTTTTTATTTTTTGTGCTATAAATAAAAAAATACTGAAAATATCGTGAAAAAACGCATTTATCTTTGTTTCTGTCATAAAATTTTGCAAATTAGTCATTTTTCTTCACAAATTTTGGCCAAAATTTATACTGCTACTTATCTTTGGTAAAAATAACCCAAGTAAGTGTATATTATTTGGTCTTTGTGAAAGTTATAGAATCCACAAGCTATGGTGCGAATCATTGAAAATTGATCACACTTGATCACACCTGATGTACTGAAGGCCTATCTCATTTCTTGAGACACTAAAAGTCAGGAAAGTACAAATACCTCCCAAATGACCCCTTTTTGGAAAGTAGACATTCCAAGGTATTTAAAGAGGGCCATGGTGAGTTTTTTGAAGTTGTAATTTTTTCCCACAATGCTTTGCAAAATGAAGATTTTTTTATTTTTTTACAAATTGCCGTATTAACAGGTTATTTCTCTCACACAGCACATGTATACTTGCAACTACACCCCAAAACACATTCTACTACTCCTCCTGAGTATGGCGATACCACATGTGTGAGACTTTTTCACAGCCTGGCCACATACAGAGGCCTAACATCCAAGTAGCAGCGTCCGGCATTCTAGGATCACAAATTACACATATAATTTCCTGACAACCTATCGCACTTTTGAAGGCCCTGGAGCACCAGGACAATGGAAACCCCCATAAAATTACCCCATTTTGGAAAGCAAACAGCCCAACGTATAATTTTTGAGGCATAATGAGTCTTTTGAATATGTAATTTTTTTTCCACAAGTTTTTGGAAAATGTGGAAAGAAAATGAAAACACATTTTTTTTACAGAAAGCTGTCCATTTATGCAATATTTCTAACACATAGCATGTACATAGCAAAAATTGCACCCCAAAATACATTCTGCTATTCCTCCTGAGTATGGCGATACCACATGTGTAACACTTTTTCACAGCCTGGCCACATACATAGGCCTAACATCCAAGTAGCGCTTTACACAAAGTTGTCCATTTATCCACTTTAAGACTGGGCCTATTTTTGACACTTGGTGTTTACAAGCTAAAATCATTTTTTTTGCTAGAAAACTACTTGGAACCCCCAAACATTATATATTTTTTTTTAGCAGAGACCCTAGAGAATAAAATGGAGATCGTTGCAATATTTTTTATCACACCATATTTGCGCAGCAGTCTTCCAAATGCGATTCTTTTGAAAAAAATTCACTTTTTTTAACAAAGAAATTAGAAAACAGTAAATTTAGCCCAATTTTTTTCCATAATGTGAAAGATAATGTTACGCCGAGTAATTAGATACCCAACATGTCATGCTTCAAAATTGTGCATGCTCACAGAATGGCGCCAAACATTGGTACTTAAAAATCCCCATAGGCAACATTTTAAAAATTTCTGCAGGTTACTAGCTTAGAGATACAGAGGAGGTCTAGGGCTCAAATTATTGCTCTCACTCTAACGATCGCGGCGATACCTCACATGTATGGTTTGAACACCGTTTACATATGTGGGCGGGACTTGTGTATGCGTTTGCTTCTGCGCACGAGCTAACGGGGACAGGGCGCTTTAATTTTTTTTTTTTTCCTATTTATTTTATTTATTATTTTTTTATTTTTACACAGTTTAAAAAAAAAAATGTTTTGATCATTTTTATTCCTATTACAAGGAATGTAAACATCCCTTGTAATAGAAATAGGCATGACAGGTCCTCTTTATTGTGAGATCTGGGGTCAAAAAGACCTCACACCTCACAACTACACTAAAAAAGAAAAAAAAAATTGTTGAAAGAGGAAAAAAAAAAAAGAAAAAAAAAAGCGGCCCTTTAAACCGGTTGCTAGGCAACGTCTTTTGACGTAGCTCCGGTCCTCCAAGACCATAGAGTTGAGTGAGGGCCATCTTGCCCTCACTCGACTTCCTGTCTCTGAGGATCCGGGACCGGATAGTTTTCCCCGCTGCCGGCGGGTCCGGTAAGCTGGGAAAACATCTATGACGCGGCAGGACGGGGGGGCACCTCTTCCCCTGCACCGTAAGGGTAATTCCGTGGCGAATCCGCCACTGGGACCACCCTTATCTGAAAGCTGACCGCCCGCCGTTTCAAAAAATATCGGGGTTATGGGGGCTATCTGCTGCCATAACCCCAGTATTTAGCTTTTAATGGCCGACGCATATAGTCGTTAGGCGGTCAGTAAGTAATTGCATGTATATGGCAAACAGGTGACGATGACTGATGGGGTGACAGGTGACGATGACTGATGGGGTGACAGGTGACAATGACTGATGGGGTGACAGGTGACGATGACTGATGGGGTGACAGGTGAGGATGACTGATGGGGTGACAGGTGAGGATGACTGATGAGGTGACAGGTGATGATGATTGATGAGGTGACAGTTGACGATGATTGATGAGGTGACAAGTGACGATGATTGATGGGGTGACAGATGATAATCACTGACGGGGTGACATGTGACGATGATTGATGGGGTGACAAGTGACGATCACTGATGGGGTGCCAAGTGACGATGATTGATAGGGTGACAGATGACGATGACTGATGGGGTGACAGATGACGATGACTGATGGGGTGACAGGTGACGGTGATTGATGGGGTGACAGGTGACGGGCGATGGTCACTGATGGGTGACAGGTGACGGGCGATGGTGCACGGCGGTACTGATGGCAGTCTCTGGTGACAGGTGCACTTTAGGCTACGTTCACATGTGAGCGCAGCGATCATGGGCAGAATCACTGCGATTCTGCCCGCGATCCAGAAATCATTGCAAATCGCGGGGCGCCTGTGCGTTGCCTGTGATTTGCAATAGCACCCCAAACGCTGTGCGATGTTGCTGCGATTTCCGCCTGCCGAATCGCGGTAACATCGCGCAAACAACGCATGACGCCCCAAAGAAGCTCTTGTACCTTTTTTGGGAGTCATGCGATGTTTGCGCGATGTTACCGCGATTCGGCAGGCGGAAATGGCGGCAACATCGCACAGCATTTGGGGTGCTATTGCAAATCAGGGGCAACGCACAGGCGCCCCGCGATTTGCAATGATTTATGGATCGCGGGCAGAATCGCTGTGATTCTGCCCGCGATCGCTGCGCTCACATGTGAACGTTATGGGTGTCAATTTCTGGGCACTGATGAGGTGACTGTTGGGTGACAGGTGACATTGGGGGGGGCTAAGGACTGTGTGGGGACATTTATTTTTGTGATTTTACTTTGTGACATGTGTACAGAGCAGTAACTCACTATTTCTAGCTCTTCTCCCCTCATACTGGAAACTGTATGAGGAGAGAAGAGCTAGTAACAGTCAGTTACTGCTCTTTGTTTACATTTTGTGATCGGCTGTGAATGGATTCACAGCCGATCACATAGTAAACAGTCACTGTCAGTGACTGCTTACTACCGCTGGTGACAGCTGTGTTCCTACGGAACACAGTGCCACCGACATGACCGCGCTGCACGCTCCCGATCGCGCATGCGCGGTCATCTCCCGGGCGCCTCCATTGTGATCGGCTGTGTCATTGGAACACAGCCGATCACGTGGGAAACAGCCACGCCCATTGGCTGTTTCCCCCCTGCCGGTGACGGGGGGTGTCCCGGGAACACCCCGACACCGGCAGTGCAGGGCGGTGCACACGCGATCGCGCGCCTGCCCTGCTTAAAGTGCCGCCGTCATATGACGGCGGCCCAGGATAATGGTCGCACCGCTCCGCCGTCATATGACGGCGGGCGGGCGGCAAGCGGTTAAGATATTTTTGTATTTTTTGTTTTCCTTTTTTGCTCTAATTTTTGTGATTCCTTCTGGCGTACATTATGTAGGGCACTATAAACGTTTTGAAAGGCTCTTGTTATTTCTGTTGTTGAGTATTGCATTTCTCCCTTACTATTTTTCATGTTTTCTGTATAATTAAACATTTTTTTTTTTATTTAATAGTCTTGCTAGATGTTTTCCTGGTTTATTTCCAAATTTGTACCTATGTCTGGCCACTCTGTTGAAACAACATCTAACCTCTTGCTCTGGTAGATCTTTCAATTTATCCCTTTTTAATATTACATTTTCTTTTATCTCCCTGGTCATATTTATCTTATGTTTTTGTTCCAGCTCATGAATCTCTGTTGTTAACGTATTTGTCTAGTTCTTTCTTTTTTTTTTTCCAGAGGCATTTGTTATTATTATTTCCTTAATATATGTTTTATGAGCTTCCCATACTGTAACATTGGAAATATCTGGTGACTCGTTTTCTCTGAAATATTGCTCTAATACATTTTTTTTTCTTATTACCTATTTCCTCATCTAGAATTAGATCCTCATTTATTCTCCAGATGATTGTATTTTTTTGAAAACCTGGGAGTTTTATTTCTGTTATAGATGGAGCATGGTCAGATAGATTTATAATTCCTTTTTCCGTACTAACTACCATTTTGATTATTCTATGATGATCATTATGTAATCCAGTCTGGAGTACATAGAGTGCACAGAGGAGATGAAGGAATAATTTTTCTCCTTTGGATGTTGGATTCTCCAAGCGTCAATCAGCCACTCTTGATAAAATGTTCTCTTTATTTGCCTGAGCTGCCTTCTTCCAATCATCCGTGCTCCTGTCGTACAATCAAAGACTGGATCCATACAAAAATTAAAATCTCCAGCCAAAATCAAAAAACCTTTTCTGAAAAGGGACAATTCATTCAATATTATAGTAAAATCCACCCCTTGCAATTTTCCTTTTAAAAAAATATATCGGGTTTGTGGATCCTCTTCTATCTTCAAGAGTAAATCTAACATCTTTAGCGAATCCAATTGCTACTCCTCTTGTTCTTTTAATTGCAGAGTCTCTGTATTACCATATCGGATAGTTTCTTGAATACATTTTCACATTTGTTACTACTGAAATATATGTCTCTTGCAGGAATGCAATACTAGCTTAGCTCCTCTTGAGCTCCCCTAGTATTTTATATCTTTTTATCAGGGTGTTCAGGCCTCTTACATTATATGTTAATAATCTTAATGGGTCCATAGTCCTTTTTTTCCTTTCAGACCTCTCCCTGTGTTAAACAGGAGAGAGGCCTAGAAGCTTCTTTTACACCATTTCTGCTTGTACTCTTGATTATATTCAACTAGAGAAACAACATAAAAAAATATTATCTTAACTTTGTTACTCCCAAATTCCCCCTCTATTCCCTCCTACCTCCCTTCCCACCTCCCAATTCCCCTCCCCACTCCCCTCATACCATCCAAACCACCCCCCTCCTGTCGCCCTCCCAATCCACTTCCATGGTGTTGAAATGATCATATCTTGATCTTAGGATAGTCAAGTCCTGCCAGGGCCCTCCTTGCCCTGCTACCCGTTTCCTCAGGGTGATGCTCTATATGTCCATGCACGTATGTCCCTCTCCTTTCCAGGAGAGATGATCTCGAGCCCGCCAGATTGCCATCCTACATGTTCATTGACTCATTCTGCACTCCCCCTCCCCTGACCTGATCAGATTTATTTTTTTTTAATTCAATTCAGTTCAGTTCAATTTCTCTTCTCTAAAGGTATGCTCCACGGTTCTTCTTCTTGAAATATTTTTTCTGTTTCTGCTTCTTTATACCAACCTGGCAAAGTGGGCCTAGGAATATCAAGTTCTTTACAGAAGTCCTGAGTTTTCTCTGGGAAACTTAGCCTAGCGGTTTGACCGTCTCTCCTTCCTATTAAACATGCAGGGGATCCCAATTGTAGCGTATTTCTTGTTTCTGCAAAAGTTCCACTAGAGGTTTCAATATTCTCCTTTTTAACGTTTTAGACGATAAATCAGTAAGGATCTGTATATTACTATTTTCAAAGTTTAGTGGTGTTTTTTATTTTTCAAGTTCTCCCATATTTGGGCCTTTTCAGCATATTTCTGGATTCTTACAATATTATCTCTAGGGGTATCCACTGGAATGCCTATTGGTTTCCTAATCTGGTGAACTCTCTCGATGAGTAATTGTTCCATTTCACCTCTTCTTAATGGAGGGTTAGAGATTTTTTTCATTTTTTCAGTTAAATCCTCTCCTTGTGTTGCATCAGGTATTCCGCAGATTCTTAGATTTTTCCTCCTATTTCTGTTCTCTTGGTTTTCCATTTTATACGCTAGACTTCTGTATTCTCTCTTCATATCCTTAATTTCTTTTCTTAATTAATTTATTATAGTTATATGGTTATCCTGTCTTTTTTTCCAGTTCTTCCACCCTCACCAACACATGCCCTAAGTCGATGTGGATTTTTGTCAGTTCAGTTTTAAAACATTTTTCAAGCTCGATGAACATTGCCTCCATTTCACCTTATTTAGGCGATTGATCATTTAAAGATTGCTATGCGTGTTCTTGCTCCAACCTGGATTGTGTTGTGATATCCATATTTATTGGTGGTTTGTTCTGTTTGCTCTTTTCTTTTACATAATTTTGCTTTTTACGTGCTCCTTGCTGTCTCTCTTGGGGTGGCTAATCTGAGGTATCTTCCTGTGTCATATATATCCTGATTGTTCCAGGACTGTAACTCACTCTTGGTGACTTAACAGCTGCACCTCCGCTCGCTGTTTTACCCCTCATTTTTTTCCCTTACAATTTCCAAGAGAGAGTCTATAATAAGAGTCTACAGCACATCTAAAATAGGTCTTCTTATATTAAATGTCACAAATAGCAATTCATGCAGCAGTTCAGTATGAAGTTCAAAAGGTTCAAGAAGAAAAATAAAAACTTGTAAACTCTGACAAAAATTCAATCAGAAATTCAGCTGTTAGGCATATATGAGACTCTAACAGGCTATATACAGAGCTTCCATGTAACTCTGTGTAACTGTCCAGCCATCAGTCTCTAAGTTTAGGATCTAATCCATATAACTAATCCAGTAACTCCATTTAACTAATGCAGTAACTCCATGTAGCAATATTTCCAGGCATTGAGCCGGATGTGGATCTGCTATGGTCACCGGTAACACCAACAGCACATTTAAGCTGATTGCCCAAGTGTGAGTCAAAGAACAGTCTGGCATCTTTGGTTTGTTTTGTTTATTTTATATGGGGATGGTAGAAGGGAATGAGTGGGATACTCCTCTGGCTCAACTAGGTACAAACTGGGACTCTTGAGAAAAAAAATGCCTTTCAGCGCTGACTTGACGCAGGCTGAATGCCGACCAACGCTTGCTGGCGCTTGAGATCACTGCCTTGCGGTACTGTACTGAACACTGACTTCTGACACTCTGGTTAGCACAAAAGTCCTTGACTGTACGGAACACTGACTTCTGACACTCTGGTTAGCTCAAAAGTCCTTGACACTGCTCCCTCCAGTCCTTCCTGACTGAGGTAGCCTTTAGTAACACTGCTGCTGCTGCCATTCTCAACACTGTACACTTCCACTGTACACTTCCACTGTACACTGAATACTTCAGGGCCCAACCACTTGCACCCCTTTACTCTTCAGGGTCGACACTGGCACCCCCTTTTTCTCTTCCTGCACCAGCTAGCTAGCTCCCGGATCCCTATGACCTTCTCTGGAGTGGTCCCCTCTCACTAGGCAGACCCCCCAGGGGCAGTTTGCAGTACTCACGACTGGGAATGCTTTCCTGAAACTCGACCCCTCTCAGCTCCGCTGGTCCGCAGCACACCGGATCCTCTCTGCAGCTCAGCTCAGCCCTCTGTCCCCTCAGGAAAGCCTCCCGGGACACCTGATTCCTCTTGACAGGAGGAGAGACAGCCACACTCTCTCTCCTGGGACTCTGCTTCCCGCCAAAGATGCTGGGTCATGTGCTCCCCTCAAACTTATATCCACTCCCAGAAAGCTGTGCGGCAGAATCTGCCTTTCTGGGGTAGATACAAGCCTGGGTGAGCCATTGGCTGGGTTTCCTCCACTGCCCAATGAGAGCCCTCATTGAGTACAGTGGGGAGACTCCCCAGTCTCAACAGCTACACCTGGGAGCCATGACAACCTAGCTGAAAATCATGGCCCTGCTGATAAGCAGCCAAGGCCTACTACACTTTACCTAGCACCTACCTTGTAGGGTGCTACATCAATATACATGTAGCACCCTACAGGTGGGTGCTAGGTAAATGTATAGTGGGCCTTATCTGCTTAACAGCAGGGTTGTGATTTATTTAGCTAGGGTGTCAGGGCTTCCAGATGTGCCTGCTGAGGGGAGAAGTATCCCCACTGGCTCCTGTGAGAGGATTCTCATAGCGCAGTGTGGGAAGCCCAATCAGGGGACACATCCCAGCTTGTAACTACCCCAGAAGGCAGATTATGCTGCAAGGGATTCTGGGAGTGGGTATAAGTTTGGGGGGAAGTGCGTGGCACGGTGTCATTGGCTGGAGCAGTGTCCCAGGAAAGAGAGTGTGGCTTTCTCTCCTCCTGTCCGAGGAAGGTGGATGTCTCAGGGTGTCGCCTGAGTGTCCAGAGAGTGCTGAGTTGAGCTGAGGGGATCCGGTGTGCCGAGAGCCTGCGGAGAGAGAGAGGGGTCCAGTCCCAGGAAAGCCTACACAGGTCATGAGTACTGAGAATTTCCCCTGGGGGTATGCCTGAAGTTAGAGGGGACCACTCCTGAAGAGGTTCTGGGATCCATTGTCAGCTAGCGGTAAAGGGGGTACCTAGGTTGAGGACCCTGAAGCTACAGAGGGGGGTACCTAGTCAGTGGACCCTAAAGAGTTAGAGGTCAAAGGGGGCACCTGCAGTTTGGGCCCTGAATTGTACAGAGTGTGCCAGTTACAGTGACAGCTATACAGAGTTCTACTACATACTACCTCAAGCTGTGGCAGGCGGGGGAAAGTATTCAGTGACTTTCACAGTACAACAGTGTCAGGAGTTCTACAGTTCTCAGTCTTGGAACTTCTGGACTATAAGTCGAGGATTCAGCACTTCTTCTGTTCTACAGAGTGTTCTCAGTGTCAGTGAGCGTTGGCTGGCACCGGCTGGCGTCAAGGAAGCGCCAACGGGCATTTCAGAAGTAAAGTCCGAATTGTAATTAGTTCAAGCCTCAAGGAGTATCCCACCTATTCCCTTCTCCCATCCCCTTTATTCCAATAAAAAACACAAACAAAGCAGTTGTCGCTGCTTCAGTTGTCACACCCAGGGTCACAGCTCCCATGGGCTGGAGAGATTACCGGTACTAATGGCAGACTCACATCAGGCCATAGGCCTGGAAACCTTGCTACATACAATATCACACAAAAGTGAGTACACCCCTCACATTTTTGTAAATATTTTATTATATCTTTTCATGTGACCACACTGAAGAAATGACACTTTGCTACAATGTAAAGTAGTCAGTGTACAGCTTGTATAAGATTGTAAATTCTTACAAATAAAAACATCAGGTACCTTCTCTCCTTCTCTTTCCCGTTAGTTATATTTTTAGCAGATTCAGACCTTCAATATAAAAATGTACATCACTCACAGTCTTTTTCAGCTGCCTCCACCTTCATAAACAGGACTCTAAACTCCTCTTCTCTCCGTACCGTTCCTCCTCCTCAAAGTGGCAAGAGACTGTGCGGGCTGCACCGTGCCTCCCGCTCTCCAGGCAGCGGAAGGCGACGGAGAGACTAACCAGGTCGGGTCGGAGTGGGGTGTGCAGGAGCGGGACGCGTAGGGGAAGGCAGGAGGGAGAGAGGGAGAATCGCGTCTCACCGCCGCATTCTAGGATGGCACAGCTCCCCGGCCAACTCTACATGCACGTGCATATCATAAAGGCTCCTCCCCCTTTCAACGGGAAAAAAAGGCGTGTTGTATATACATTTCTGATAATGAGGACATCTTGCTAGGATAAAAGAATTACAAACTAAGGCCAGAGACATTTTGCTAAAGATGGAACCCCTTTAAGGAATTAGGAGGTTTTGGTGACTTTGTATATGGCATAACAACATGGTAACAGAATCTAGGTGCTTACATAATGATGTTTCTGTTTCTCATACTTGTTATTTACTTCCTCATTAGGCTATGCGTCTGTGTGACTACCCACTGTCCCCACAGATGGTCCACCACCCCTGATGAACCTATTATTCTGACTAAGCTAGGAGAGAGCTGAACAGGATGCCGTCTCTCTGTGCCAATGTAGCAGGAGTTACCAGCCACCGGCAAATGTAACATGGAGAAGAATGGTGTCAAATAAACAAAAGGCGGGAAATGACATGGACTTCCATTGTATTGTCTATTTAAACACAAGAGACTCCTTTTTGTTCTCAATGTTGAAATGTGTTCTGTAACCTTCACTTATCACACAGACACAACTTCTGCCAGAAGCTCTCCCTATCTCTAGTCACCCTCCTCCCTAAAGTTTTTTACATAACAAACAAAACAAGGACCATCTCTATGGAACAAGGACTGTCTCTATATAACGAGGCAATTAGAAATTGAAATTTGGGAAAACATGAACTTTACTGGCACAGGTATATAAAATGTAATATTTATTGTTGACAGTTAAAATATAAAACATATAAATGGCAAACAGTTGCCAACACATACTAAAAAATAAACACAAAAAAAGAAAGAAGATAGGTGATTTCCAAACTACCGCATTATACAATGCAAGCATAGATATACATAGACTCTGTGACATTAACCATAATATATATCCCCCAAGAAGGAGGAAAAGAGATACCACTTCCCCTCCTGGGGAACTGTAGGTAGGAGGGTCACAGGTGTCAAAAGTAGACGGAGTGTGAGCTAGGCTGACATGTTTCGCAGGTATGCTTCATCTGGAGCTCTGGTTCATTACTCTGTGAAGGTGCTTAAAAAAAAAGGTAAGTCAAGGGGGGTTATCGGAAGAGTCAACAAGATTAAGTCAAGATATACATGTTAAGATATCTCCAAAAACATTGATCCTTATCCAACTGGGGCTGCAGTTAAATATTGTAGAGAATTGGCCAAGTGTGGCTTCTGGGAGACCACTCAATAGTCAATAAAATTAGATAGGGTTTCTAGTAAACAGGTAGGAAGAGGTCAAACATTGTGAATAGAGTCCCAAACAAAAGGCTCAGCAATCCGATCACCCCCCCAGGGATGGGGAGATACCACCATTTACATGGTATAGATGCACCCAGTTAGCCACCACCTGGTTTATGCATTTCTTTGTTTTTCATAATCATTCTATAAAACAAGGACCGTCTCTCCAGGATGAGGACTATGAAATATACACTTAGTAGAGGGATAGAAGACAATAAAATGTCAGAGGGGTTTGTTTATAAGATGGGGCTGTCCCTATTAACTTTTTGCAGCCCGCGCTATAGCCAAAAGATGGCTACAGTGCGGGCTTAAATTGCCGGGAGGGCATCTATGAATGTCCACCTATGCATTTGATGCCTGTGCCTCCCCTGCGGGGCACACACAGCTTGCTCTGATCAGCGAGTCCATGAGACTCGACTGATCATAGAGTGGAGTAAGGGGTCAATCCCGCCCCTTACCACGTGATCAGCTGTCAGCCAATGACTGATCACGTGATACAAACAGAGGTGGTAATCGGCTTTTTTTTCTTCACGCTGACAGCAAGAGGAGAAAATAAAAAGCCGATTACCACCTGAAGTAAATGGGACATCATTCTCGCACACTACAGACCCACTCCTTGTTTAGCAAAAAAAAACCCCAGTGGTGATTAAATGCCACCAAAAGAAAGCCCTATTTGTGTGAAAAAAATGATAAAAATGTCATATGGGTACAGTGCAGAATGACCGCTGTGACAGGAAGTCAGGTAAATCTGTGGATGTTGTCACAGACAGGAGATACATGTCTGCTTGGTTTAGACAATTCACCAATTACTATAGGGTGTCGGCTGCAGAGGTAGCCAGCAGGAAGGTGTAAAGAAGTTGAAAACCCTTCAGCTATTCAGAATGAGGAAATTAAGGCCTCTATAATTTGTCCAGAGGAAGTCTATTGATGGCTGCCTCCTGACGCTGTGTGAGTAGAGGAGGACAGTCAGATGTGTGCCTCCCGACGCTGTGTGAGCATGGGAGAGGAAATGCCTCCTGAAGCGATGTGCGCTGAGGAGGGTAAAAAGTGTGAAGACTACTCAAGGTGAGGTCTTGAACTATTTCTATGTGAAGAGAAAAACAAAGGAATGTCCTCTATGTGAAGAGAAAAGGGGCATGTTCTATGTGAAGAGAAAAGGGACATGTTCTATGTGAAGAGAAAAGGGACATGTTCAATGGACATTGGTTGTGTGAAGAGAAAATAAATGGACTATTGATGGTCTGCTGTAGGATCAGCAAAGTCTGCCCAACAGTAGGTTGGGGACAGACTCCTTAGGTAGGTTCCTGTGTGTGAGAAGGTAGCCGCCCACAGTGGCAAGGATTTATTTTGTGTTTTATTTTATTTTGATGTTTTTGAGTCTTGCACTAGTGTGAAGAAAATTGCAAGAATAAAACCTTACACTGTTGTTTGCAACCACTTCTCGGCTATCTCCCTGTGTAACGAACCCCCCCCCCAAGGGGTCATCCACACCCGCCACCGAGCAAATCCTCACAATATGGTGGAGGTATGCATTGGGCAGAAGCAGAGATCCCTGCAAGGAAGTGCATCTGTTCTATGAACTTTGTCTGGTGCATGAGATTGCACAATCTGTGTGTGCAGGAGAGAAGATCCTGAAAGAGAGAAAAACTACTTGTTTTAAAGAGACAGTGGTCTCAAAATTTTTTATGAACTTTGTCTGATGCATGAGATTGCACAAACTGTGTGTGCAGGAAAGGAGATCCTGCAAGAGAGAGAAAAGCTACTTGCTTTAAAGAGACAGTGGTCTCAAAATTTTTTGCGGGACTGTGAAAAATTGATTGTGGAGTTATTGAAGATGGGGCGGTCAAAACGCCTGAAAGAAGCAAAGATAGCTGAAATGAGAGACCGAATTCTATGGATGGAGGGGATGTTACCGCCTGAACGAGCCCCATCCATGCCTGAACAGAGTCTGCTAAAAAGAAATTACATTCTCATTCCCAGAAACTAGCCAATGAGGTGAAGGCTCTTATGCAGGGAAAAGGAGATTCTGAACACAAGAGAAAAAAAGTAGAGGCACAGCTGCTGGAATTGCAAGTCAAAGTATCAGAAGGTGACCGATTGTGTGCTAAGCTGTCAGAGAAGGCAAACCGACTGCAGGTTGAGTTGGACAATGTCACAAATCAGCTTTCTCAAGCAGACAGCAAATCTAGAGAAATTGCCAGATTTCTCTATCTTGGAATCGCAGCTGCAAGACACTCAGGAACTCTTACAGGAAGAGAGGTGTCAAAGGCTGAGTTTTAGCACAAAGCTCAAACAAATGGAAGATGAGAAAAATGGTGTCCTGGAACAATTAGAAGAGGAGGAGGAAGCAAAGAAAAACCTATCAGAGCAAGTCGCAACACTGCAAGCGCAGATAGGGGATATGAAAAAACGCATGGAAGAAAGCGTTGGTTCATTAGAAAATGTTGAAAATGTGAAAAAGAAGTTTGATCAGATGCTTGGTGAGAAGAAGACTGTGTCTCCAAAATATGCAGCAGAACGCGACCGTGCAGAAGCGGAGGCGTGTGATAAAGAGAGCAAAGCCCTGTTCTTGGTTCACTCCTTGGAGGACGATCTAGAGTGTAAGGTTGAACTAGAAAGAGTTAACAAACAGCTGTGTAAAGAAATGGAAGATTTGGTCAGGTCCAAGGATGATGTTGGGAAAAGCGTTCAGGAGCTAGAAAAGTCTAAGCGAGCCTTAGAACAGCAAGTAGAAGAGATGAAGAGATGAAGATTCAGTTGGAAGAACTTGAAGAGGATCTGTCCCAAAGAGGGGATAGTGTGCCTGATGCAGTTTATAAAAGGATCAGTGTTTTGGGGTCTGTCCTGAGTGAGCATCAGAAATTTGATGACATGTTGCTTGAATCACCCCTCTGGAATAAACAGTTCCTTCAAAAACTTCAAGCACTGGAAAATGTATCATTAGAACTTCAGCAAGCAAAGGAGCTGGGTAAGAAAAGTGATGA
Source organism: Pelophylax lessonae (assembly GCF_965119305.1). Taxonomy (NCBI): domain Eukaryota; kingdom Metazoa; phylum Chordata; class Amphibia; order Anura; family Ranidae; genus Pelophylax; species Pelophylax lessonae. Next base: position 684,108,086 of record NC_138769.1, on the reverse strand, counting down.
TTTCTCAGTTCAGGCTGAAAGTCTAGTGAAGAAGGCAAGTGATATAAAGCTTGGAGAAAAAAGCAAACACCACCTAGTGGAGAAAACTAAGGCTGTTGGTGAAAACGTGAAGCAAATTAATAAGTGCATTTCCGGGAATATTTCCAAAATGGAACTGGTGAAAGACAGGTGGCAGAAGTTTGATCGTGATCTTGAGATACATTCCATGTGGAGTTCAGATAAAGAAAAGGAACTAGGTGACCTTGAGCGGTCAAATAGTTCAGCAGATATGCAATTCAACCAAAGCAAGGAAATACTAAAGAAGCTACAAGGGAAAAGTAGTGCAATAGCAGAATGTGCATTGAAGAAACCTGTAATAGCCTGTGTTGTTGCCTTTGACCCATATGTTGGTGGAAGGAAAGTTGATGATGTCTCGGGAAAAAGGAACAAAATGGAAGAAATGTGTGACAGCCTGTTGTCGCAAAGGGAAAGTCCTCTGCACAGCATCTTAGAGCAAGCTAAGCTCAAGATTGTTGAAGACATTAAGACTAGCACGATTGAGTTGCCTATGGATCACGGCCCTCCATGGCGGATAGGACAGACGGTTATGCAGGACAAACCTGAGAAGGAGCGAAATGATGCCAAAAATGCAGTTGAAGAATGTGTATATGAGATGAGGGACAAGTTGTCTGACATTTATGAGAAATCTGTCAATGAAGATGACAGAAACAGTTTCATCCTGAAGCTTGAAGATACTAGGAGGCTTATCAGTGAGAGTCAAGAGCAGTGCCTGACACATGCGTGCCTGGAAATCTGTGTCCCAACCCTAGGGCTGAAACAAGAGGGGGGGGTATGTGACAGGAAGTCAGGTAAATCTGTGGATGTTGTCACAGACAGGAGATACATGTCTGCTTGGTTTAGACAATTCACCAATTACTATAGGGTGTCGGCTGCAGAGGTAGCCAGCAGGAAGGTGTAAAGAAGTTGAAAACCCTTCAGCTATTCAGAATGAGGAAATTAAGGCCTCTATAATTTGTTCAGAGGAAGTCTATTGATGGCTGCCTCCTGACGCTGTGTGAGTAGAGGACAGTCAGATGTGTGCCTCCCGACGCTGTGTGAGCATGGGAGAGGAAATGCCTCCTGAAGCGATGTGCGCTGAGGAGGGTAAAAAGTGTGAAGACTACTCAATGTGAGGTCTTGAACTATTTCTATGTGAAGAGAAAAACAAAGGAATGTCCTCTATGTGAAGAGAAAAGGGACATGTTCTATGTGAAGAGAAAAGGGACATGTTCTATGTGAAGAGAAAAGGGACATGTTCAATGGACATTGGTTGTGTGAAGAGAAAATAAATGGACTATTGATGGTCTGCTGTAGGATCAGCAAAGTCTGCCCAACAGTAGGTTGGGGACAGACTCCTTAGGTAGGTTCCTGTGTGTGAGAAGATAGCCGCCCACAGTGGCAAGGATTTATTTTGTGTTTTATTTTATTTTGATGTTTTTGAGGCTTGCACTTGTGTGAAGAAAATTGCAAGAATAAAACCTTACACTGTTGTTTGCAACCACTTCTCGGCTATCTCCCTGTGTAACGAACCCCCCCAAGGGGTCATCCACACCCGCCACCGAGCAAATCCCTCACACCCCGCAATTGTTATTCAAAGTGTAACATCGCTGAAAGCTGAAAATTGGCCTGTTCAGGAAGGGGGTATAAGTGCCCAATAAGTAAGTGGTTAATCAGGGACCTGGACAATGACATACACAGTAGTGGGTAAAGGAGAGGGACTGGTCTCCAGGTCACTGTCTCTCTATCTATCAGGATCCCTGTGTACTGTGACATGCTGTGTATGCAGTGGGTGAATGGTCTCCCAGCATGCAGCCAGTGTTGTCCAGTGTCTCAGTGTAGCACACACACAGGCAGTAGACATGTGCAAACACACACTGACAGGTGAACAACCCCCTCCCTTACTAAGCACTCGTTCATAGTCCCCTCACCTCCCCGCACAGCTGGGTATGATTCTTCCAGCACTGCCACAGAGAATACCAAGCGGGCAGTTTAGGGAGAGGGGGGAAGTGGAGAAAGTGAGTGAGAAGGTAGGAAGCACACTCAATGCTGGCTTCATTGGCTCATCCATCTGTCAGAAAGCTCTAGACACAGTGCACTTCCCTCACTCTAACAATCCTATGTGTCTTCTATGGAGAGGGCAGAGGCTGGAGATTCCCCTCTTCCGGCTGCTCAGGGGGAATTTAAATCCCATGCTGTGAAGGGTCAGGCGCCCAGAGTAGCGAGTCCCTGGGAGGTGAATAAGTGCAGACTCCAGATGCAGGGAACGGGGCCCCCTATTTATCCCGGGCCCTCGGGCGCTGCTCGAATGGTCAGTCCGCCTCTGTACTATTCCCTAGTTTTTAATAACATATTTCTATTTGTTAGCTTTTCATAACATCTCACACCACCACTTTCTTATCTATGTATAAATTTAAATATAATAATACATTTGGTCAGAACGGACATTTTAAAACACAGCGATTGCGTCCTGTGAATCTGTTCCTGCAATTGCAGAGGTAACCTTTATTCATAGAGTCTCAACCAGAAATTTCTACAACAGTATTCCAAAAACGACTTTTAATAAAACAAGAATCACAAATGAAAACAACTTTTCTCAACATGTTTTGTCCCAGCTTAGGCTCCGTTCACATATTGGCATCCCGGATCATGGGCAGAATCGCCCAAAAGAAGTTCTTGTACTTCTTTAGGGCGACAGGCGTGATTCTATTTGCGGGATTTTACTGTGATTCGTCGGGGGACAATTGCAGCAAGATCGCGCTGCGTTTGAGGTGCCATTGGAAATGACGGGAATCGCGCGGGCGTCCCGCAGTTTGCCATGATTCAGGATCATGGATAAAATCGCAGCGATTCTGCCCACAATACGGGATGCCAATATGTGAACCAAGCCTTAGACTCATCAGGTGATATTGCTGTTATATCCACTGCCTTGCTTATACAGGTGCATCTCATAAAATTAGAATATCATCAAAATGTTAATTTCAGTAATTCAATTAAAAAAGTGAAACTCATATATTATATAGATGCGTTGCACACACAATGATATATTTCAAGCATTTCTTTCTTTTAATTTTGATGATTATGGATTTCAGCTAGTGAAAACCCAAAATTCAGTACCGTATTTTACGGCGTATAAGATGACTGGGCGTATAAGACGACCCCCCAACTTTTCCAGTTAAAATATAGAGTATGCATAAAACAGTGCAAGTGGATTAAACTTTTCCAAATTCACTCTAAAGCTGAAAGGAAGTATAAAACAATAAATCCATGGGAGCTTCCATGCTCCACAACCCCCCTCCTTGCATCCCAGTCCCCTCCACAGTACCCCTCCTTGTATCCCAATCCCCTCCACAGTCACCCTCCTTGTATCCCAGTCTCTTCTACAGTTGTCTCCCCTTACTTGCACATTACTCCCTTTCACAGTCCCCTTTACAGCCCCCCCCCCCTTACCTTACACAGCAGATAGAGGATGCAGCATGTCCAGGCATAAGGCAGGAAGTGTCCAACTTTTCATTTAACAGGCAGATTGGTTGCTAGGACCGCCCCTAGCAACAACAAATCACAGGCTTTTTAACTTAGACAGCGGTGGAGGTAGGGGCGGGGGAGCCTGGATGGGAGTTCTGTCAGCTTAGGCAGTCTGTGTGGCAGCATAGCTGAAGTGCTCTCACTCCCCCACCGCATATTCTCCAGTTCGGCTCCAGCATCCGCCGTATAAGACGATACCCGGCGTATAAGACGACCCCTGACTTTTGAGAAGATTTTCCTGGGTTAAAAAGTCGTCTTATACGCCGGAAAATACGGTATTTCAGAAAATTAGAATTACATAAGACCAATAAAAAAAAAAAGGATTTGTAATACAGAAATGTTGGCTTACTGAAAAGTATGTCCATGTATCAGTATAGTATGCACTCAATACTTGGTCAGGGCTCCTTTTGCATGAATTACTGCATTAATGCAGCGTGGCATGGAGGCGATAAGCCTGTGGCGCTGATGAGGTGTTATGGAAGCCCAGGTTGATAGTGGCCTTCAGCTCCCCTGCATTGTTGGGTCTGGTGTCTCTCATCTTCCTCTTAACCACTTTACCACCGGAGGATTTTGCTGTCTTACGTCCAGGCCACTTTTTGCGATTCGGCACTGTGCGACTTTAACTGACAATTGCGCGGTCATGCAACGCCGTACCCAAACTAAATTTACGTCCTTTTTTTCCCACAAACAGAGCTTTCTTTTGGTGGTATTTTATCACCTGTGCAAATTTTACTTTTTGCGCTATAAACAAAAAAAAGCAACAATTTTGAAAAAAAAAACTATATTTTTCACATTCTGCTATATGACATTCTTTTCAATTTTGAAAAAATAACACTCCACACTCGATTCCCCAATGACCTACGTCGCTGGACGATAACTAACCGCTTTGCCGCAGTACAGTCAAAATTACATAAATCTTTCCCGTGGTTAGTAGACGCGATAAATTTTGCGCAAACCAATCAAAATACGCGTATTGCCATTTTTTTTTTTTTACCAAAAAATATGTAGCAGAAAACAAATTGGCCGAAAGTGTTAAAAGATTTTCATTTTTCATTTTTTTTTTCGGGAATGTCATATAGCAGAATGGGAAAAATATTGTTTTTTTTTTTTTCAAAATTGTCGCTCTTTTTTTGTGTATAGTGCAAAAAATAAAAATCGCACAGGTGATCAAATACCACCAAAAGAAAGCTCTATTTGTGGGAAAAAAGGACATACATTTTTTTGGGTACAGCGTCGCACAACCGCGCAATTGTCCATTAAACTAACGCAGTGCCGAATCGCAAAATAGGGCCTGGTCATTAAGGGGGCAAATCCTCCCGGTCCAGAACTGGTTAAAGTTCATGTGCGTGTAAAAGCAGGCGTCCCAATACTTTTGGTAATATAGTGTAAGTTGAAAAAGCGTAGTGGCAGAGAGATGAGCTCATTGGTCGGCTGTTTCTCCTTCACTGTCACAGGGAGGGAAGGGACAAGACCTGTAAGTTTTACCCAAAAACAAATTATATTTATTATAATGCAGCTTACTATTTCTTAGATGTGATGTCTAGGGTTGAGCGAACACGGACTGTATTATTCGGGTCCGTACCGGATAATTGGATTTTTGTTACCCGGACACGGACCCGAAAACTTTACTGTATATTCGAGTTTAAAATCTGTGTTCGGTAATTTTATTTCCTGTTTTGTATGTAATGGAGCGGTTTTAATGGCGAAGTTTCAACAGCCAATCAACAAGCGTTTAACTGGTGTGCCATAGAAGCCATCACAGCCATGCTTACTAATGGCATGGCTGTGATTGGCCAGCTGAAGCATGTGACCCAGGTCTTTATAAGCTAGAGACACAGCGCGGTGCGCGTCAGTCTGTTCTAGTGTAGGGAGAGAGCACACACAACGGTGCTGGCTGCTGCTGATTAGGGACAGAGACAGGAAAAAAAAACATTGTGGCTGTTAGAAAAGAATGTAGGGACAGGTCGGAGTGTAGGCAGGGAAAGATAGAAAAGCATTTTAGGGACAGGCTGGAGAGAGTAGGCAGGGAGAGATAAGGAGACACAGGACAGAACAATCGTCCGTTAGCGATCTACATCGATTTTGCTGTGTGGGGGGTGGTGCAGTGAACGATCTTTTTGCCCTCACTTGAGCCCACTGAGGAGGAGGAGGAGGGAGAAAAAAAAATATTTTTATCAGTCTGTTGTGTGCAGCGTTCAGCTATATTTTACTACACAGTGCTGTTCTAATCTGCTATTTAAAATTTACAAATTTAAAGGGGAATTTTTTTTTTTTTTTCCTTCATAGCCTGCTGCTGACCGTGACATAAAACATTTTGCTGCCATTTGCAGCACTCTAGGCCTTTCCATTGGTTTTTTTAGAGCCATTTTAGTGCCTGAAAGTTCGGGTCCCCTTTGACTTCAATGGGGTTCGGTGTCCGGGTCAAGTTCGGAAAAAGTCTGGGTCACGGACCCGGACTTTTTTTTCAAGTTCGGCCGGACCCACCGAACACGGACATCCAGGTGTCCGCTCAACTCTAGTGATGTCTGCATTCATTTTCTTTTTTAGGCTTTTTTTCCCCTATTTTCACCTGGGGATTCAGCCAGTTAGTTTGTGTTTTTTCAAAAGAACAAGCTGTCTTGCAGATGTAGCAGTTACAGAGTTGTGACAAACCATTTACCACTAACAGGGTTGCTTACAATGATCAGCTTTCAATCCTTTATGGAAAACCTTTATCTAAAAAAAAAAACAGTTTGCTTATAAAATGTTACCTGGAGTTCAGCTTCCATTTGTTAGTGTACCTAAATCTGCTAGTGCATCTAACACTCCCTTCCCCCTAAACTGACAATGTTGCCGTCCAAAGGTGCCCCCTGTGCTCCTTTATCCAGAGTGGATGGAGGTCTGTTACTGGCCAGGTAAGCAGGTGGAAACAGAGGGGAATAAGCCAAAAAAAAAAAAAGAAAAAATAATGCAGCCACCTCTTCTAATGACTGGTAAGCTGTAATATATGACATTTCTGGTTTTGGGTTCAATACCGCTTTAACTGCAACAGAGACAAATCTGGTCTTCTGCTCTACCAACCAGGGCTGTGCTGTGTAAATTTCAAGACTGGATTGACAAAAATAAAAATGTATTGGCAGGTAAACAGCTCCCTTATCTATATTTAACCTCTTCAGCCCTGAAAAGTTTACCCCCTTTCATGACCAGGCCGTTGTTTGCAATATGGCACTGCGTTATTTTCACTGACAATTGCCCAGTCGTGCGACGCTGTACCCAAATACAATTGATGTCCTTTTTTTCCCCACAAATAGAGCTTTCTTTTGGTGGTATTTGATCACCTCTGCAATTTTTATTTTTTGCGCTATAAAAAAAAAAAAAAAGGAAATTTTTTACATATCCAATAACAAAAAGGTAAAAAAATCGAATTTCTTCATCAATTTAGGCCACAATGTATTCTGCTACATGTATTTGGTAAAAGTAAATCCCAATAAGCGTATACTGATTGGTTTGCACAAAAGTTATAGCATCTACAACTATGGGGTAGATTTATGGGATTTTTATTTTTTTTATTTTTTTTTACTAGTAATGGCAGCAATTAGCTTTTTTTAGTGGAACTGCGACAATGCGGCGGGCAAATCAGACACTAACCGTGACACTTTTTGGGGACCAGTGACACCAATACCATACTTATTATTATTATTATTATACAGGATTTATATAGCGCCAACAGTTTACGCAGCGCATATACTTGCCAACTGTCCCGTTTTTGCCGGGAAATAGGATCCTGTCCCGGGTAATTTACATTGTCCCGGCAATGTACTTATTTACAATTTGCACTTTATTTATATTTACATATTCCATTTTTTGTATGGTCACACCTGAGCACATTTGACACTTTAGAATTGCAGGGAATTGTGATGAGAATTTTAAACTTAAAGGCAGAAGTAGTGCAGCTGAATGGGAGAATTATTCCAACTCTGCTACTTTAGCCTCAAGTTTAAAATTCCCTTTTAAATTTCCTGTAATTCTCTCTTTATTGAGTAGACCCTAAAATCTAATGATAAGTAGGCAGAGATTAATTATGTGGAGTGTGGGGAGCTTCAGGGAAGTGGGTGTGGTAAGTAATTGATAGCTGTGCTGCAAAGTGTCCCTGGAAATTTTTTTCAAATGTTGGCAACTATGCAATACAGTGATCAGTGCTAAAAAAAAAAAAAAAATGCATTGTCACTGTATTAATGACACTGGCAAGGAAGGGGTTAACATCAGGACGATCAAAGGGTTAACTGTGTGCCTAGGAAGTGCTTTCTAACTGTGGAGGGGATGCTTTGACTGGGGGAAGACAGAGATCCGTGCTTAGCAGGAACACAAGATCTTAATTTTCCACTCTCACCGAACGGTGGTCTGCCTTGTTTACATAGGCAGACTGCCGTTCTGCCTCTCCTGAGAACCGTCTTGGGGTGCCGGTGAACATTGGGCCCACTGGACCTGCTGATTGGCTCCCACTGTTTCCAAACACAGCGGGAGCGGGTCACCGGCGGCACTTGCGTGCGCCCCAGACCCACTACACTAAATCACATACAGGTGCGTGATTTCGCGCAGAGGGGCTGCCCTGCCGCAGTATATCTGCGTGGGGCGGTCCGGAAGGGGTTAATATATGTATTATCCGCTTGCCTGAAATTAATTTGTAAAGTAAACCTATTACCACTACTGTCAGGTTTATATATCAGCAGCAGAAATCTTCACCGGGATAAAGAAGGCTACTATTTTGACCTCCTGAAATGTCAGTTACCTTGCTGTCACTGCCCTTCAAGCAATTAAAGTAATTTTTAAATAAATGTTGACAGGTAGGCATTTTATGGCAGAAGAGGCTCTGTATGTTGGTGTTATGTATGTACAGTATATATGTTGTTATAAATAAAAAAATGTAAGGTTTCTGCACTGTGTGTTAAAAAATGTAAAAACAAGGCAACTGACACATAAGCAGTATACCCAACTTAAAACGTAATAAGAAAAGAAGGTGTAGCGCAATAAGCATATACAAACATAATTCAAATGTATATGTAAATGAACATAAAATGTAAATACATATTAATGTTATTTTTTTATTAATTATATTTATTAATATTAAGTAAAAATATCAGCCCATGCATCATGATGTCATAGATAACAATAGTCAATAGTAAGGCGACCAATCCAGTGTGCAGAATTGATGGTGTCCAAATGAGTGCCACCATCACCAACAGAAGGATTGCAAACTCACTAGATGTCAGGGCTGCCACTACAGCAGCAGGAAAGCCTCAAAACACTTATGTGGGTCTCTCTGGGCAACAAGAGAGTGGATATCTTCTACCGGAAATTCATAGCAGGTTCCAACTGGAGATAACTCAGCTCAGCCAGAGGCCAGAAATATGATCATAGTGTAATAAAGTTTATTCATTCATAGTAAAATACAAAGCATGTCCAAATAAAAATTATACATAAAACTCACATTGATTGCTGCTGGTGACCCGGAATCCCTCAGCAGTGGAACGTCAATGCCAATGTAACGCACCAACGCGTTTCATTCTAAAGGACGTCATCAAAGGACAACAAACATTTGTCAAACGTGCCATTTTTTTGTAAAATTCTCCTTTAAATGGGCGGTGTTCTGTGCCTAAATACTTATGCTAAGAGGGAATGTGATCATTTATAAAAAAAAAAGTCAAAAAAGGTATTTATGTTTTTTTTTTTTTATAGCTATACAAAAATGTTTTGCCTTTCATTTCTACTTTAAACTGAATGGGATGTTTTATAAGGTGATCATTTACAATCACTTTAAGTGGATTAAAACATGCTTGGGACAAACATAGATCTATAAGTCTATTGGTTCATAGCTGCAGCAGCTTTAGAAATACATGGGTATGCTCCCCCACATTTTTTGCCTGTTTATTATAGATCTATACTTCTATCTATCTATATATATATATATATATATATATATATATATATATATATATATATATATATATATATGTTATATGTATGCTGTATAAGTATAAATGTAGAGCAAATCTGATACTTGGCTGGCTGTTTGATACCAGCTTTCAGTCTATGATAGGCACATGGCAGCAAGGTGGACAAAATTTCCCAATCCCTTGAGTCAGAGAACAAGCTTTGCAGGTCTTTTTTGGGGGGGGTATGAACTTGGATAGAGTGAGAGTGAACCTATGGATACTCCAGTAACTTCAAAACTTGTAATAGAGGACATTAATACTGAACTAATACTTCAGGGTAAAGGCACCCCCTTTTGTAGACAATGTTGTACTAAACAGGAACTCCTTAACAGGAATACAGTCCTGAGTATACAAGTACTGTGCGGCACTGATGAGCACTGATAGGTAGCACTGATAGGCAGCATTGATAAGCCCTGATAGGTGGCACTGATAGGCGGCACTGATAGGCAGCATTAATGAGCACTAATAGACTGCACTGATGGGCACTGATAGGCGACATGGATGAGCACTGTTAGGTGGCACATGACTGGCACTGATAGGCTGCATTAATGAGCACTGATAGGTGGCACTGATAAGAAAATATATAAAACAATACTGCGCTCATGAATAATTGTTAACAAATATATATAACAGAGTATGCGGACATGGTACAGGAGATGTCAGAAGCTACGGGCATGGTACAGGAGATGCAGAGGCTGCGGACATGGTACAGAAGATGTCAGAGGGTGCTGAGTTGAGCTTAAGGGGATCCAGTGTGCCGAGAACCAGGGGAGAGAGAGGGGTCCAGTTCCAGGAAAGCCTACAAAGAATCATGAGTACTGTGGATTGCCCCTGGGGGACTGCCTAGTGTCTGAGGGGACCACTCCGGAGAAGGTTCTGGGATCCAAGAGTCAGCTAGCTGTAAAGGGGGTGCCCGGTCGGAGGAACCTGAAGTGTCAGAGGGGGTACCTAGGTTGAGGACCCTGAAAGTGTTAAAGGGGGCGCCTGCAGTTTGGGCCCTGAAGAGTCAGTGTACAGTGTGGAGTGTACAAGTTGAGAGTTGCAGCAGCACAGGAATTTACAAAGAGCTACCTCAAGCTAGTACCGGGCTGGAGGGAGCTGTTCATTGACTTTTGAGCAAAGCAGTGTCAGAAGTCAAGTATTCTACAGTCCTGGATCTTCTGAATTAAAGTCGAGGTTCCAGCACAGTTTTCAGTGATACAGTATATTCAAGCTTCAGGAAGCGCTGGCTAGCGTCAGCTGGCATCAAGATAGCACTAACAGGCATTGTTCTATAAGAGTCCCAAAATTGTACCTAGTTGAGACAGAGGAGTATCCCACTCATTCCCTTCTCCCATCCCCTAAATACAATAAAACAAACAAACTAAAGATGGTCCTTGTCTCAGTTCTCACACCTAGGTTTTTCAGCTCAAATGTGCTGAGAGTGTTACCGGTAACAATGGCGGACCCACCTTAGGCTCAAGGCCTAGAAAACCTGCTACACATACATTTAAAAATGGCATCATCTGGCACCATCATGTCACTGCGCATGCGCCGTCTGCCCAGGAATATCCGATCGTGTACGGGCTTTCCCGAGCTGTAGCTGGCGCAGCGTGGCGGCGCCAGTGCAGTTGACATGTCGGGCCGGCCGCAGCCATTTTTTTTACCGTGCCACTGTCCTTTAAGCAGACCCAGGGCTGGAGGGACTTGCCGGCCTACTGGGAAATTTCCCGGCATCCCGGTAGGCCAGTCCGGCCCTGGCCACATAGGCTAACATAGAGGGGAGTTTTACAGCTGCATATGCAAAAAATGGGTGTATTACAGCTGCAGTGTGCATGAGGCCTAAGCCTACATTCACACTGATGATTAGGGCCAGTGTGAATAGTAGTAGCAGGCTCTGTTCCCTGCAGTAATGGGCTTTTTTCAGCCTCCTGCACAGCCAGCGATTAACTGCACTTGCACTTTGTGTTCGTCCAGCAGCGATCCCTGCAAATAATCACTGGCTGTGCAGACATTACAGGATAGGGGGCCAGTGGTGCACCTAGCGGCTGAGAGCCACAGCAAGAATCTCTGATACCTGCCACTACTTTTTGCACACTGGCCCTAATCACCAGTGTGAATGTAGCAATCACATCAACAATGTAATACATTGCATGCACAAAAATAATAAAAACCAGTACTACACAAATAAATACAAATTATAATCCCTATTGAACCCTTCAGGATGTAATGCCTTTATTCTGTGTATCCACCACACCTCCATTTTCTTCAACAGAAAAATATGATATATGGAAACAATGTCATGTGAATCTTCTTTTAGACATGATTTACTAATTCTTCTGTTACACAGGCAGACTACGTCAAATGTTATACTTTCAATAATTAGATTTCACACGCTGAGCAAACAAGCAATTAATGCCAAATGTTATCATTTATGGCCCTCAGTCTAGTAATACACATAATATACTCTAATGATAGGAAAACTTAATTGTTCTCAACTGAGACTTTGACCTACAGAACATCTGTCCTCTGCGGCACAGTAATATATGTCTCATTGTTATATCGAGTTGATTACGTAGGTTTAAAATCTCATTGTGTCAGTGAAATGTATTATAGTCATGTAGCACCCTCTTAGGTAGGTGCTAGAGAGAGAGTATAGTTTTGGATCTTTTCTGCTTACCGGAGAGATTGCCAGGTAAATCTATATTGTTCTCTGCCTACCAGAGAGCAGGATCTGCTAGTGAGGTCTGCTCATGGTGCTCAGGTGCAGCTCAGTTTGACTGAAGTGTTTGACATTGGTCCAATAGGGAGGCATATTGGACAGTGGGAGGAAACCTCACAAATGAGTGCACAGGCATTTGGTGTAACCCTGGGGATTGGCAGAGGAACGTACCTGGGGATTGGCGTGCACGCTGGGATATTGTATAAATGCCATGGGCACATGTGCTCGGGGTCTTTTAGCTGGAGAGCGAGGCTCCAGAGGGAGAGGCGGCTGCCCTGCTTCTTTGGAAGTTGCCATGTTGCCTCAGGTGGTCAACCTGAGGGCCTAAGAGTTAGAGAGAAACTGAACCTGGAGGTCCTGCAGAGCTGACTAGAAGGGAGACACTGGAAAGGATCTGATTCTGCATACAGTGAGTAAAGATCTGTGTCATGGGGCCACATCTTTTAACAATAGAGGCCAGTGTTTTTTCATTATTTCTTCAAACTGTTTGTATTGGCGAGTAAAACTTGTCATAAAGGCTACTCCATAGTCCATTTTCTTAGTTTCCTTCTTTTTAAACAGGTTGTCTCTATCCAAATCTCTAATTGTTTATTTTGTTCTTTTTAGGTCATTAAACCTATACCCTTTTTCTTGGGACCTCTCCATAATAATTTCTGCCTGTGTGCCATAATGCTCTCTAGTATCACAATTCCTCCTGATCCTCAGCATTTGACTTTTAGGAATAACACTAAGCCATCTTGGATGGTGACAAATCCCAAATGGAATGTAACCATTCCTATCAACCTCTTTGAAATAGGTACCTGTCTGTAACTTCCCATTCTTTTTGTATATGACAAGATCCAGGAAGGTTACAGTTTCAAATCCGTATGTTTCAGAAAAAGAGATACCAAATAGGTTGTCTTTTTTTTGTCTTTTATCCAGCCCACAAAATGAGAATATCGTCTATATATATTTTGTAGACTTTAAGTTCTGGAATATTTCTACCAATTATAGCTTAATTTACTCATAAAGATGTTCGCCACTGAGGGAGCATTTTTAGCTCCCATAGCCACTCCTCTCATCTGCCTGAAATATTTCTTTCCATGCCAGAAGAAATTGTGGCTCATTTCCAGATCAAGGGCCTGAAAATAAATTATTTTTGTTTGGTTTTGATATTAGTTGTATCCAAAGCCCACATGACTGCCTCTAACGCATGGTGTTTTTGAATATTAGTTTACAAGGCATTCACATCAATACTCGTTAAAATATCTTGACTGTCAACTTCAATATTTTTTAGTAGTTCTAAAAGATCTTTACTATCCTTAAGGTATGCTGGACATTGCTGGGTCAAAGCAATCCAAATATTCCCCCATCCTAGAGAAAAGGGAATCCACCACACTAACTATGGGTCTACCCAGGGGTTTTAACGGGTTCTTATGAACTTTCGGTAGCTGATATATTACAGGGACTTTTGGTGCATCTGGATTTATGTACCTAGCTTCCTTTTTGTTTAATATTTCTTCTTTACATGCACATTTTAATAGTCTTTTGAGTTTTGCATTATATTTATTGGTTGGATTTCCTTTCAGCTCCTCATATGTTTCCGTGTCACCTACTAGTCTGTTCAATTCATTCAGATAGTCCTTTTTATTTCAAATCACTAGCCCTCCCCCTTTGTCAGCTGATCTACAATTTGCCTAATTTTCTCCAGTTCATCTAAAACCTTCTCTATATCCTTTTATTGCTTGGTTGGGTTAATCCTCAATTTTTACAAATCATTTTCCACCATAGCTTTAACCACTTCAATACAGGCCACTTTCACCCCCTTCCTGTCCAGGCTAATTTTCAGCTTTAAGCGCTGTCACACTTTGAATGACAATTTTGCGGTCATGCTACACTGTACCCATATGAAATTTTTTATCATTTTTTTTCACACAAATAGAGCTTTCTTTTGGTGGTATTTAATCACCGTTGGGTTTTTATTTCTTACTTTAAAAAAAAAAAGAAAAAAGACAGAAAAATTAAAAAAAAATTTTTTTTTCTTATTGTCTGTCAGTAAATTTTGAAAATAATTAATATATATATATATATATATATATATATATATATATATATATATATATATATATATATGTTATTTTTATTTTAATTTTTGATTTTTTTTATCTTATTTTATTTATATTTTTATTTTATTTTATTCGTAATTTTATTTTATTTTCATTTTTTTTCCTATTTTTATTTTTTAATTATTATTTTTTATTTTATTATATATTTTTTCAATATATTTTTTCACTATTTTTGTATAATTTTTTTAATTATAGATGTTTGATAGATTAGTGGATTGGTTGTATAGATACTTTTTCATAATTACCGTGTTTCCCCAAAAATAAGACCGGTCTTGTATTAATTTTGGCTAAAGAAAACACACTAGGGCCTATTTTCAGGGGGATGTCTTATTTATTTTCGGAATGTTCAATAATCTACATTTATTCAATACAGTTATTTCACCTTCTTCTGGAACATCGTCATAACTCCCCAAACCCCAAATTCCGGCCTGAATTTCTTGCATCTCCATTGCCTTTTGAACCATTGGGCTTATTTCTCTCATGTACAGAAATAGAGCTCTCCTTAAATGAGTACCTATTCTCCATGTAGCCTGCTCGTAGTGCTTTGGCAACACAGCTGCCAGTGATTTTATCCCATGAATTCTTCACCCATGTCACAACCTCTTGCAGGCTAGGTTTTACAAAGTTTCCACGCTGATTTCTCTCCAATCTATTTTTAGTGTATTCATTGATTTCCATGCTCAAATGGTCCTTGAATGGCTTGTTTATTGCAATATCAAGAGTCTGGAGATAAGCAGTCATTCCTGCGGAAATCATTACTTGATCTATTCTTCTCTCTGCAAGGAAGTTTTTCATGTCTTTTGCACGGTGTGTGCTGGCTAAATCCCAGACTAGCAGACCTCTTTGGCCACCTCTCAAAACAAGTGGCAGCATTAAATCGACCCACTTCCTTATAAATGCTTGGTGCACCAGGCTTTTTCAGTTTCAAGAAGATAAATGCCTGAATCACGTTCAATCCTATCTTTCTTGCCCTTTGCAATGATTAGAGGTGTGGCTTTCTTTCCATCCAGACGAATTGCCAAAATACAGGTAACACGTGCACTTTCATAACCAGTGGAGGCAACGTAGATTGACGAGGCTCCCCTCTGATCAATCGTCGTTTGGGATCTTTGGCCCATAAGCACTGGAGTTTCATCCATAGCAATCATGTTGGAGAGTTGGTATTTAGAAAAGTCAATGTCATCAACAAAGAGCTTGGATGCAAGTGCACGTTTTAATCCAGCAAATGTTATTGGAGCAATTAGAAGTTAACAAGTTAACAAATGCATATGCTATAATAACAAGATCAGTAATATGCAAAGAACCTGAGGTACAAATGGTCATACAAAAATAGGCGCTGGGTGGTTTCTCCGACATTAGGGCTAAATTCTCAAAGAGTAGTCAATAATACAGTAATATTCATATTGTACTGGTGTATAGGGGTTATAGATGCAGGGGAGATTTGATATCAGGTGATTGTTTCCCAGGGGTTAGTCAAGTGGGTTTAAAGTGCATATGAGTAAGTTATGCTTATGGGAGATGATCTTGTGTTTGGCCTATGATGGGCAAGTGGATGCGTGTGTCCTGCACACACACACCACAGCCAAATGTGAGTATGATTTCTGTGATATTTCAAGAGGGGAGAGGAAGAGTGTGGGAGTGGAAGCGAGAAATAATAGAATAGGGGAGAAGTAAATAGTAGTGTTATTAAAAGCGATAATCTGGTGCCTAAATTATGTAAGCCTGTGCGTTTTTGTGCAAGGATAGCGATGTAAGAATGGTATATTGGTTAGGTAGGAGGTTTAAAATATTGAGATGTGTTTATAAATAAACCGTGTTGAAATATGTAAGCCAACAATCTCTTTTGAATCAAGGGTGGAGTAAAGTATGGTCTATTATGAATCTCAGGATGCAAAGGTGTTTAGGTTGTGAGTAGGAGGGATTCCAGATATTTGGTGATAATTGGTGGAGGATATGAAGCTGATCCAGCCTGCCCATGTGAAGGTAAATTTGTGCGGGGTATCCCGAGATATCGAGATGAGCTTTTAGAATTCAGCTATTTTATCTACCGTGTTTCCCCGAAAATAAGACCAGGTCTTATATTAATTTTGGCTTCAAAAACCACACTAGGGCTTATTTTCAGGGGATGTCTTATTTACGGTATGTACAATGACTATCTTCAAATGATTGTAACCCTAAAATAAATATCCTGATCCTTTAAAGCATGATAGACAGCACAGTGCTTGTGCTTTGTCATTTAGCCCTCTCTATGTTCTAAAAAGCCTAGAGTAAAACAATAAAATGTTAAAAAAAAAAAAGTTCTCTCCCCGTCAGCTCAGAAATCAGCATTATGACATTCTGTCCAATGCTTATGTTTATTCATTCCCAAAAATAAACCTTGGATAAAGTCATTGTAAAATTATGTAATCGATTTTGTCAAAAGATTATATAATGTGCAGTGTGTCTCCTTTTGTAACTTTATTGTGGAAAATACCTTATTTACAGTGCCGCTGGGCGCTCATGTGACCCTCTGGAGCTCTACTTTCCTCTCCGAATACTCCGAGGGAGGGGCTAAGATCAAGGATTTTACTAGGGCTTATTTTCTGGGTAGGGCTTATTTTGCAGCCATCCCTGAAAAATCATGCTAGGTCTTAGTTTCAGGGTAGGGCTTATTTTCAGGGAAACAGAGTATGTGTTTAAATGCAAGTGCACATTTAACAACTTCAGTATCTTCCAGCTTGAACAGTGTTGCTGATCTTCTTAGAGACAGTTCATTCCGCTGAAGGAAGCCATCCAGCCAGTCTTGTGATGCTTTGAATTCTTCTGGGGGTATTTCAATCTGTGATGCCATTGCAAGGGCAAATGCTTAAATATCAGCCCTGCGCACAACCAACGCCTTTTCTCTCTTGTCAGCAATCCATTCACAGATCATGTCTTCCAGCTCAAGAAATAATGGCTGCCGACCTGATCCACACTTGCGCTTCTTAGCATTTTCCTCGTCCACCTTTTGACAGAGGTTACCGTACTCTGCTCACCATTTTTGGACCATTCGGAGATCTAACTTCATCTCTTTGCAGAAAGCCATAGGATTCGTCCCTTGGGAGTCCTCCACGATTCCTTTCTTGTACTCGACGAAATGCCTCTTTCTTTTTGAACTCCTCTTGCCTGGGGATCAAAATACCGTACCGTATTAATACCGTATATGCATCAGGGGCACAATAAGTCTCCACTCCTTTTGGGGTTTCTCCTAATTCCACTTTCCCATAGGTATAATTATAGGCGATATCTCATCATATAGGCAATCCCTCCATAAATAGTATGTGCAAATATCCGATGATATAAGGAAGAAAAACTCTATATAGTGATGTACTGTTTAACACTATTGAGTTTATTTAAACATAAATAGAAGTACTCACATTTAAAAGCAATATGCAGTGAACATAGGTGAGTAGGGACCGCAAACCCCTCGTCTAGCGGTATTTCCGGAACGCCGTGCGCCTCAATGACCGGATATGCGTCTCACTGGTTCACTCGGGCGGAACTTATGTACCTACGTTCTACGCGTTTCGTCATCAAAATGACGTCATCAGGAGCCTAATGGAGGCTCCTGATAATGTCATTTTGATGATGAAACGCGTCAAACCCCAAAAGGAGTGGAGCTTGAAACCTGCTTGGCTGAGTAATTCACCCTAAGGTTCGACACGCTGGTTACCCCTGTAGGGGTGCCACCCTCTGGTGAGTGCGGGAATTATTGAGAGGGGAGCACTGATTTCCTCACCCAGCACCCACGCTTTGGAGCCATTTCTGGGACCCACACTTTTCTCTTAAAATAACCTTTTCACCTATACATTTATTTATTTCTCCATAAAAACATCACTTATGGACTTTTTTGGAAATTAATTGTTTTATATGGACTTTTTTACTGGATCACTTATATTGATTTATTTATTTGTTTATACACATATATATTATCTTTTGGCTCACCATAAATCACCTGATCTATTGGAATAGTATATCTGGCTTTCCAGATCACTTTATAATAATTTTTGAGCATCACATTAGACACATTTATCAATTGATCTTTATAATTTATATTTTTTTCACTTTAAGAATTATCAACTATTTATATTGATGCACCATATCTTTTTAATTTATATTAATGTATTTTTAATCAGCACATAGTCACTTTGATCTGCACCATATCACTTGCATTTTTACTTTTGTGCACAATTTATTGCCATTTATATTACTGTGTGTTTTTATATTGTATTACTTATTTATTGGTCTAGTGCAATAACCCATGTTTATTTGGTTTCTAATTGATAGAAACATATCCAACCTATTGATTGATACACAATCTTTGGCAGCTGTCAGGTCAGGAGTCAGTATTTTGACATAATTTTATTCCCCAAAAAACATCTTGGTTATAAGATCCTTAAAAAAATTAAGTAATCCTTTTTATAAAAAGATTTGTATAAGGTGCAGTGTTTCTTCCTTTGTATCGTAACTGTAGTTTGGAAAATACCTTATTCTCAGCTCCTCTGCGTGCTCATGTGACCTGCTTGAGCTCTTCTTCTCCCCTCCAAAATCCCTGCTGATGTCATTCCGCTCTGAGCACTGCAGAAGGAGGGGCCACAGATGGGAGGAGAGGGGAAGAGGGAAGGGCCGAGATCAGAGATCCCCGCTGACATCAGCCCACTCCTAGCACTGAAGTGGGAGGGGCTGCAGACATCAGCCGGGAAGAGTGAAGAAGATCTCCGATGGGTCAGCAGTGCTGTAAATAAGGTATTTTACATAATACAGTTACAAAGGGAGACACAGCACCTTATAGCGGTATAACTGTTTTACAAAACGGATCCTGAACTTTACTGGGGCTTATTTTCAGGGTAGGGCTTATATTGCAGCCTTCCCTGATAATCAGGCAAGGTACCTGGTATTTAAATGTTTATGTTTAAACATTTAGTTAATGGCGAAATATATTAAAGGTAAAGGTAAATCCAATGTAGTGGTTGATGCTCTCTCTCTGGTTTCCAGATGGAAAAATTCTTCAAACTTCTTCCCGTAGCAGACAAATGTGGAATTTTTGTGCCTTCCTCGATTATAGGATCTAGTTTAATATCTTATACTATTAAAAATTCATAAGCACAATCCACTTGGTCAGAATACTCCTCAGCATGGTTCATGTGGTTGGCTTTTATGAATGAACACAATCTAACATTATTTCAATTCTCAGAAAATGTGCTTCTGTTATTCTTACATTTTTTAATGGCTAAACAATAGTCTCTTGGGCACATATAAACAAAATGATATAGAGTATTTCATTTTTCATGAAAACGTCACAATTTCCCACCAATTTATGGTTTATTTTTTGGTACGTCAAGCTATGAAAGGATATAAGAAGACTCATGTAAAGTTAGATCAGAGGCTTCCTATATCGTCTGATGTCTTTATTTAATTCATGTTTAATTGGCAACAGAATTTGTTTCTCTGCTTATGAGGCAGTTTTGTTTCGGTCAGCTTTCTCATTAGCATTTTTTGCTGCTTTAAGAATCTCTGAGCTGATACCTGGCAATAATAATGGTAATTCTGGAATTGCTTTTGAGAATGTCCACATTTCTGAGGCTAAAGTGCGTATATTTCTTAGCCGCTCAAAAACTTAATAACTAGGAAAAGGTAGTTTGATTACCCTTTACAAATGCACAAACATCATTATTTGCCCAGTTTTTCTACTCACTGCATACGTTACATAATACCTTGTCATAATGGTTTGCTTTTATTACATGAGAATGGTAAACCATTGATGATTTTTCAATTCATTAAAATGCTGCAAAAGCTTTTACAGGCAATAAAACTAGGTGGATTGAAGATTTCTGCTCATTCATTTAGGATAGGAGCAGCAACTGAGGCTGCTAGGATTGGACTGAATGCTGAGCAAATCAAAAAAATCTGTAGATGGAAATCGAATGCATATGCTTTATATATGAGACCTAATTGTTCTTTCTGACATTTTTCAAGTAAACAGACCATTTGGATACTTGGGCACTCGTTTGTTTATTGGTCACTTCTGAGAGCATTTGACAGAATTTGTACTGAAAATTTAGACATGGACCCAAGTCTTTTTCAAGTGTGTTGGTTTGGAAGGAGGGGTATGCACTGGGGGGATTTGAGGATAAATACATTGGAGTTTATTTTTTAGATGCAACATGACATTCAAGCCCTAAAGTCTTTCTTGCCAAATGCTGTCATCATTTTTTCAGAAATTGTGCCTAGGTTGCGTTGGTTGCAGAATGTTGCCTTGAGGCCCTTCGAAAAAATATGTAAACGTATTAATAGGAGATTGGAAAAGTTTATGTCACTGGGTTATGGGTTTTCTTTCCGACATGTCGATTTAGAAGGGGGGGATTCCAGACTTATATAGGAGTGATGTGATTCATCTCTCGGATAGAGTTCTGGATATTCTTAATAATGACTTCCAGACATGTATTGAGATGGGCACGGGGTGGGGTGGGGTGGTTGCCAAGGTAGCTGTTAAACTGACTCCTTTGCTATATGGGGACAGTTGTTTTTTTTAATCAAGATTTTTATTGGAGTTCACCAAACATAACAATAACTTGATCGTGAAAGCAAAGTTTAACAAACATATGATAAACATCAGACAAGATGAGTCACAGAACACATAAACTTATTGAGGTGACCACTCATATCTTAGGATCATACAGCAAAAATACCAGTACGAATAACTCTTTTATAGTTAATGAACTCAGTGTGAGGGAAGAGGGGAGAGTAGATAGGGGTGGAGCAGAGAGGGGGGCAGGAAGAGATGTGAGGAGTAAGGGAAGGGAAGGAGGTGGAGAGGGGAGGGGGGAGGGAGAGGGGGAGGGGAAGACAAAGGTGCAAGATCATTATCCTTAAAAGTACAACAAAATCTGTAGGCATGAACATTTGCTGAGTCAGAATGCTACAAGCAGCCACACTTTAGAAGGACGCTCAAAGTATGGCGACCCAGGGGGGTGCCGCTGGTTGAATATGTGGTGAGGGGGATGACAGATGATGGTAGGGGAGATGCTTGAGTTCTCACAATAATGGAAAAAGGGAGGGATCAGTTAGGGCAGCAGAGTTTTTCCATCTGAGATGAAAGGCATTAGGGTTGGGGTGGGGAGAAGTTCCGTGTTGCGCAGGGTTAGAAGATCAGATAGGAGTTCCGCCATGGTGGGCGGAGAAGTA
The DNA here is from genome assembly GCF_965119305.1 of Pelophylax lessonae. Lineage (NCBI taxonomy): Eukaryota > Metazoa > Chordata > Amphibia > Anura > Ranidae > Pelophylax > Pelophylax lessonae. The sequence continues at coordinate 684,086,544 of NC_138769.1, read as the reverse complement.
TCCAGCCAGCATCGGAGAATAACTCTGCGGGCAACCATAAAGCATGTAATCAGCCAGCGTTGGTTTTGGGTGAAGAGGAAACGCTGTTGTCGGGATAGTGAGGAGGTTAGGGAGTCCAAATGGCCAAAGAGCAAACCATAGATATTTTTTGGGAGCAGGAGACCCAGTGAACGTGAGATGTGACGAAGAAGACAATCCCAGAAGGTGGAGATTGACGGGCATAGCCATAGCTTGTGGAGAAGGGAAGGGTGAGAAGCCTTGCAGAGAGTACAGAAGTGGTGTTGAGTATCTTGAGGCCATCTGAGATGGGGAATATAAGCCCGGTGAAGGATCTTAAACTGTTGCTCCCTCCAGAAGGCATTGCTAGCTTGACGACAGGTGGTCCTGTAACCTGATAAAACAAGCTCGCTGGCAAGGTCAGAGTTGAGGGCCTTGTTCCATGATCCAGCGATAGATCGGGAGAGACTGGCACTGAATTCCCCGAGCAACGGTTTGTATAATTGTGAGATTTTGTGCCTGCCTTGGGTGATCCAAGTGTCCAAGATTGTACCTTTGAAGCATTGACTAGGGGAGCTGCAGAGGGAGTCCACAAAGCCCAGACATTGACTAATATATAAGTGATGAGATGTAGGAATACCATATTTGTGAGAGAGGTCAGCGACGGGAAGGGGTCTCCCCGATGCCGTGTCAAATAACTGTGAAAACATCGTAATGCCCAGTCCCGGCCACGTCTGGAGGACAGCGAATTGCTGAGCCTGCGGAAACAGGGGATGGTGACGGATAGGCAGATAACGAGAGAGGGTTAGAGGGGCCCCCATCCGTTTCCTCACCTCCCTCCAAGCCAGTACCGTGTCTCTAATGAGTACATTGTGGCGTAAAGAGGGAGGGAGATCCCTGAAACCGCAGTGCAGCAAGGCGACCAGATTATATGGAGCGACCATTTGCGTCTCCAGATCAAGGTTGGTATATCTCGATTTGGCCTCTATCCAGTCCAGACAGCCCCGTAGGAGGCAGGAAATATTATACAGTCTAGTGTTAGGGAGGTCGATCCCTCCCTCTCGTTTAGTGAGGTGGAGCTTACTTAAAGCAATGCGAGGGCGTCTACCCTTCCATAGAAAGGTATTCAAAGATTTATCTAACCTTTTGACATCCGCATGTTTGAGGAGGAGAGGAATGGTCTGGAGGGGGTAGAGTAATTTCGGGAAGCTTGACATTTAATACAAATGGGACCTGCCAAATAGCGACAGGGGGAGGTTGGCCCAATTATGCAGTTCTGCAACAATTTTATCTATTACTGGAGTAAAGTTGAGATGATAAAGTGAGGAGGAGTGACGGCCTATTTTGATGCCTAGGTAGGTGATGTGTGTGTCCGTGACTCTCAGAGGGGAAGAGGCGGCCCATGAAGGTGTGCGTGTGGTGTTGAGTGGTAGTATCTCACTTTTGGAGAAGTTAATGCAGAGTCCCGCGCATAGCCGAAATTCGCTGAAGAGTGACTGAATAATGGGAAGGTCATGGGAGGGGTCCGACGTGAAGATCAATATATCATCGGCAAATAGGGCCAGGCGTAGCTCTTGCGATCCCACCCCAATGCCCCTAAGGTCCGGGTGATGCAACAAATATCTAGATAGAGGTTCAATCGCCAAATTAAATAAAAGCGGGGAGAGGGGGCAACCCTGTCTCGTCCCCTTGTGCAACCGAAAAGTACGAGAAATGTTGCCCACCGCCACCACCTGTGCAGAGGGGGAAGAGTATATAGCCCGTATTAGATCGAGGAAGGGGCCCGTGAAGCCTAGTTTGGTAAGAACCAGATCCAACCACTAAAAACTGACGTTGTCGAATGCCTTTTTTGGCGTCTAATGTGATTATTGCAGCATCAGTATTCGGATCGGTTTTGGAGGCCTCCATCGCCACGAGAACCTTCCTAATATTGGAAGTTGCGGATCTACCCTGGGTAAACCATGCTTGGGCTGGGTGAATAATGGAGGGCAGGATGAGGGCAAGTCTATTTGCAATAATTTTGGATAGCATCTTGGAGTCGACATTGAGGAGTGAGATGGGGCGGTATGATCCCGGGTCAGTGGGGTCCTTTCCCTTTTTCGTATAAGTTTAATATGCGCCTGGAAACCCGTGGGCAAATAGGGATGCCCTGATAAAATGTGATTAAAAACCTCAAGCAAGGTAGGGGCAACCGATTTGAGGGCTAATTTATAAAAATCCGGGGTCTACCCGTCGGGACCAGGTGATTTCCCTTAAGTCAGCGATTTAATAATGCTGGTCACTTCCTCCAGGGTCACCGGGGCGTTAAGGAGGGATAGTTGGTCCACCGAGATAGTAGGGAGGGGGACAGAGGACAGAAGGGTCGATCCCGCCGAAGGGTCTATAGGGTCAGGACTGTATAAGGACTGGTAAAATTGTTCAAAGAGGTCTATAATACGTTTTGGGTCTTCAACAAGGTTCCCTTGAGGGTCTTTAAGGGCCGTAATATGGGTAGGAGGGTGAGAGGTTTTGCTGAGGGAAGCCAACAGCTTCCCAGGTTTCTTGCCATAGGTATGAAACTGCCAATCTTGATGGGATTTAAACAAGTTTTCTCTGTTCTCCGCCCACTCGTCAAAGCGTGCCTTTGCCAGTCTCCACTGTTCCCTAGTAGAGGGAGTATTACAGCGATTTAGGGCCGCCTGCGCCACCCGTAGGGAAGCACTGGCCACAGTGAAGGCGCTGGCTATCTTTTTCTTATAAGCTGAAGCGTAAGAGATAAGGCGACCCCTGAGGACCGCTTTCCCCGTCTCCCAAAGTAGAGTCGGGGAACAGTCCGGGGAGGAGTTGAGGGCGAGGAAGTCAGCCCAGGCTTCCTTGACGAGTGTTCAAACACCAGGATCCCTGGCTAAATAGGAGGGAAAGCGCCAGGTCCCTTGTAAAGGGGCAATGGACTGGAAGGCTATATCAAGTGACACGGGGGCATGATCCGAGATTGCGATGTCATGGATGGAAAAGTGGGCCGTGAAGGGGAGCATGTGATCATTAGCAAATAAGTAGTCTATTCATGTGAGGGTATTGTGGGGGTGCGAGAAAAAGGAGAATTCCCTTGCATCTGGGTGCGACTGGTGCCACACATCAGTAAGCCGAGCACCATCAGTAAAGGTATGGAGCACTGGAGAATTGTTGCTCAGATGGTCAACAGGACGGGTCTTACCCGATGACCTATCTTCCCCTGGATGCATAATATGATTAAAGTCACCCGCTACCAGTAAGGGGAGGTGGAGATAGTCCGCCAATCGGGTGGTGAATTGTTGGAAGAATGATTTGGATGGTGAGTTAGGTGCGTAAACACCTGCTATCGTCCAGTCCCGATTCAGGGTTTTGAGATGCAGAACGGATATGCGGCCGTCCTCGTCCAGACTGGAGGACAGCAAGTCACTGGGTAACCATGTGTGAATTAAAATCATGACACCCGCTTTACCCTTAACAGTGGAAGAGCCGAAAATTTGTCCAACCCATATTTTCCGCATGCGAAAAAAAATCTTTTTGAACCAAATGGGTCTCTTGGAGTACGGCAATGTCTGCCCTCACCTGTTTCAAGTGCCTGAGAACAGCCATGCGTTTGTTGGGGGAGCGCAATCCCCTCACATTCCACGTAACTATTTTCATGTGGGTAGAAGGAGCTGGAGGAGGTTTGATCGCAGACATACCAACCAAGATAGCATCCTATAAGTGGTAAGAAGACACAGCAATAAGTGGGCATGAAGCGCACAGCATAGTAACAAAATAAGAGCACCCTGGGAGAAAGAGAAGGGGCAATTAGGGGAACAAGGCCCAACCGGGGTCCAGGGGAGGGGGACAACAAAAAAGAGCATCAGAAGCCTAGACTTCACTTTTTTACTCATGTAACAAATGCATACGTAAGGAACAGCATTACCGTTAGTTGGAGTCTGGCGTCCTCGACTTAGTTAGTGGGGTCAACAGATCCGCCACAGCAGAGCAGAGTTAATCTGCTAGGAAGAAGAGGAGGTTGGCAGGAATCCAATCAGGGTAAGGCCTAGAAGTATGGAAAAACAGTAAATCTCAACGAAAATAACAAATATAAATGCATTCACAATATGGTATAGCAAATAATGCGCCGGCGGGCGCTCTCCATTACTAGACAGAACACTAAGTAGCTATGGGATCAGATAGGGAAACATCCCAGCCCAATGAACACGAAAGATCCAAAGCACCGAACAGGTAAGTTGCACACGGATCGGTGGAAAAGAGCAAGACATCTTACACTAAGGCAGCTGCCATAAAAATAGTAAATCTCAGGAGAGGGGTATGAAGGGGTCTCAACGATGCCTGGAGCGGGTAGCAGGGCCAAAGACACGCTGCTTTTTGGCCGGCTCTTTCCTGGGTCTCCTTTGCTCCCTAGCACCCTGGGGGCGAGAGGTTGGCAGAGTAGGCGCTGCATCCAAGGAGATGTTGTAGTGGGTGTGGAGAAATTGGGAAGCGTTGTCCGGGTGAGAGAAAGATTTTTGGTCTCCGGAAGTGTCTGTAAGGCGAAGGGGGGCCGGATAGGCAAGGGTAAACTTTATGGCCTTGTGGTAAAGGGCCTGACAGATGGGCTGAAACGCCTTCCTACGTCTCGATACTTCCTGTGAATAATTGGCAAAAACAAGCAGTTTGTGGCCGTCTATCTGCAGGGACTTGGAGTTGCGATAAGATTTAAGGATGTTCTGTCTGTCCATGTAATTCAAATACCGGACGATTATCGGGCGAGGAGAACGTCTGTCATTGGACGGTGCTCCCAGGCGATGTGCCCGTTCCACGGTGCAGGTGGAGGTGATCCCCAGTGTGGTGGGGAGGCGGGTCATTGTGAAGTCGGTCAGAGTGTCGGCCCCATAGGTTTCTGGTAACCCTATAATCCGGAGATTATTTCTCATGGAACGGTTTTCCAGGTCGTCCAGTTTGTCCAAGAGGTACCTCTGGGTTTGTCTGGCCTGCTGGTCCATAGAAAACGAGCCCTGGAGTTCGTCTTCCAGATCTGACATTCTATGCTCCAGGTCAGTCAGTCTGTGGGAGAGTTCCCCTAACTCCTTTCTGAAGCTGGACGATGCCCTGTGCTATAGCCTTGTCCACCGCTTCAGTAATGGTGAGTGACAACAGGGCAGCCACTGCCTGGGCCAGAGAAGCAACCTGCATGTCTGGAGTGTAGAGGGGAGCTGTCCCTGTGAGGTGGGGGCGGGCGGGGGAGCTGCATCCACCATGTCAGCTTCCTGAGAGGCCTGCATTACCGGAGCTCCTTTGGGGGGAGGGGCGGTCTGCGGAGGTCCGTGGTGGACAAATCTGTCTATAGTTACCGGTTCCCCGAGGTGTCCGGGAGTAGTCCGCTGGGTCGGATGGCTCGGATGGACGGCGGGAGCGGATTTATAAGCCGATGAAGCCGGGAGCCGCTGCGCCGCGCTGCTGCTACATCAGGCGCCGGAACCGGAAGATGGGGACAGTTTTAAATAATACTGTTTTATTTATGATAATTCAGCTTGAGCTGTCCTAGCTGAGCTGATATTAACTGATATAAAGTTAAACTTATGTATTTTGACATTTATGAGATGAAACGTTATGTTTTAATTGGTAAACTGATAATAAAGGCCGTGGCCAATAGCTCTGTCCAAAGAAAAATATTGTTTGTGTTTTTTACATGTCTGAGTCAATTTGCTGCTTGCAGTCCCATATGTTTTCCTTTTTGGTTCAATCATTTTATTAGGTTTTGCAGATAAAAGAAAAAGTACAAAACAGCTTGTTCAAGCAAGTAACAGCAATGATGATACAAGATGACATGCTTCCAAGAAATGTGCCAAATGAGACAATTACCATATTCAAAGGAACAATAAAGGTAGTGAACCGCATTCATTGCAGTTGATGTATCAAAAATGCAACAGTATTAACAAGGCAACTACATTAAGGCTGTTAGTGAAAGCACCAGAAAGGGGAGGGTGGTATTAACTCTACATTTGGTTTCAGTTAGGGATAGTGCAGGAGTTTGCCATGCGTTGCTTTGCTGCTGTAAAAATGTGAAGCAGTAGTTTGAAAGTTTTCTAGCGTATGCCTGGGGGTTTGTGATTCAGAAGGGTGTATTGGACTTCAGAGGGACAGTGACCATAAGGCTGGAGATCAACTGATAAGACACTTGTCCAGTAATGATAAACAAAATAGTGAAGCGCTTCACTATATATACTGTATACATATATATATATATATATATATATATATACATTCAATGGCCATTTATTAGGTACACCTTGCTAGTACCAGGTTGGACCCCTTTTTGCCTTCAGAATTGGCCTAAAGTGGTTGTAAAGGTACAAGGTTTTTTACCTCCATACATTTTATGCATGAAGGTGAAAAACCTTCTGTGTGCTGTAGATCCCCCTTATTACTTACATGAGCCCCCTCTCGATCCAGCGATGTCCACAAGAGCCTTGTCTCTCTGGGGATTCAAACTCCTGATTGGCTTTTGGAAGCAGTGGGAGCTATTAGCTGTAAACCATAGCCAGTGAACCAATAAGGAGACAGATGGGGCAGAGCCGAGCCGCAGCTCCATTGTGTGAATCGACACGCAGAGCCGTGGGGCGGTAGCGTGCCTGCTTGGGTGCCCCCAGAGCAAGCTACTTGATGTAGGGGCAACCGGCAGGAGGGAGGAGCCAGGAGTGCCTGCGTGGGACCCTAGAAGAGGAGGATCCAGGCTGCTCTGTGCAAAACCATTACAGAGCAGGTAAGTATAACATGTTTGCTATTTAAAAACAAGACTTTAATATTGTACACACAATCAGATAATCGGTCGACTTACCGTTCGCATTTTGTTGCATGATACTAATATCGAATTCAACAATGCATACTAAACATATGATTTTTTTTCGTACGATTCTGGAAAAGCTTCCTGGTTATGTAGCTAAGTATCGGATAGTGAAAAACAAAAACAATGGCAGCCAGACTTTTTCCGGGTTATTTTCGTGTTTCTGATCATGCGTGGTCTTTGTCTATCGATTTTTAGCGGACGCATACTGTACTGATTAAATGATTGTCGTTTGCTAGGCTATCGTACGACAAAAGTTTTCGTGTTTGTCTCTTTGGGTTTTGTTGGTCGAAATGTCGTGATCGGCTGTCAAAAGCTGTGTACTAATGATCAGATTATCATGCGATCAATTTAAAAAGCGATTATTTTTCCTACGGTTTACTGTTTGTGTGTACGAGGCATAAGAGTACTGCATATAATGAATCCATACAGAGCAAATTAATTGCCTCTTAATATTTAATTTCCAAGATAAGGAACCCTTAGACCAAACAAGTTATTCTTTCTGGTGAATCACTTGTTTGGTATATCTGCCGGCTCAGCCATGGACTTCACTCTCAGCATCATTTCCAGCTCATTAATAAGATCCACTTTGTCTACAACATTACTTACTAAATTGAATGGAAATTTTAGCTATTACAGAAGGCACTGCGCCTGTGTTCCATTTCTCTGATAAATAAAAAAAACAAAACACAGCAGCTGAAGGATATTAACAAATACTTTTAATGATTATGGAGAACTAAAAAAACCTATAAAAGAGGCTCAAGCATTAGAGAAGACTTAAATCTAAATTATGTAAGATAATGTAGCAGTGTCTTCAAAAGAGTTGACCAGACCTTCTCAACATAGTATAGTAACAGAGATTCTATCAGTGGCGGCTGGTGCTCAAAATTTTAAAAACAGCGGGTATAGAAAGTTTTTGTTTTAGCTGTAATTACTCTGCAACATATGACATCCAAGTTAAAGATATACAGTTAAAGATATACAGTCAGGTCCATAAATATTGGGACATCTACACAATTCTAATCTTTTTGGCTCTATACACCACCACAATGGATTTGAAATGAAACACACAAGATGTGCTTTAACTGTAGACTTTCAGCTTTAATTTGAGGGTATTTACATCCAAATCAGGTGAACGGTGTAGGAATTACAACAGTTTGTATATGTTCCTCTCACTTTTTAAGGGACCAAAAGTAATGGGACAGATTAACAATCATAAATCAAACTTTCACTTTTTAATACTTGGTTGCAAATCCTTTGCAGTCAATTACAGCCTGAAGTCTGGAACACATAGACATCACCAGACGCTGGGTTTCATCCCTGGTGATGCTCTGCCAGGCCTCTACTGCAACTGTCTTCAGTTCCTGCTTGTTCTTGGGGCATTTTTCCTTCAGTTTTGTCTTCAGCAAGTGAAATGCATGCTCAGTCGGATTCAGGTCAGGTGATTGACTTGGCCATTGCATAACATTCCACTTTTTTCCCTTAAAAAAACTCTTTGGTTGCTTTCGCAGTATGCTTCGGGTCATTGTCCATCTGCACTGTGAAGCGCCGTCCAATGAGTTCTGAAGCATTTGGCTGAATATGAGCAGATAATATTGCCTGAAACACTTCAGAATTCATCCTGCTGCTTTTTTTCAGCAGTCACATCATCAATAAATACAAGAGAACCAGTTCCATTGGCAGCCATACATGCCCACGCCATGACACTACCACCACCATGCTTCACCGATGAGGTGGTATGCTTTGGATCATGAGCAGTTCCTTTCCTTCTCCATACTCTTCTCTTCCCATCACTCTGGCACAAGTTGATCTTTGTCTCATCTGTCCATAGGATGTTGTTCCAGAACTGTGAAGGCTTTTTTAGATGTTGTTTTGCAAATTCTAATCTGGCCTTCCTGTTTTTGAGGCTCACCAATGGTTTACATTTTGTGGTGAACCCTCTGTATTCACTCTGGTAAAGTCTTCTCTTGATTGTTGACTTTGACACACATACACCTACCTCCTGGAGAGTGTTCTTGATCTGGCCAACTGTTGTGAAGGGTGTTTTCTTCACCAGGGAAAGAATTCTTCAGTCATCCACCACAGTTGTTTTCCATGGTCTTCTGGGTCTTTTGGTGTTGCTGAGCTCACCGGTGCGTTCTTTCTTTTTAAGGATGTTCCAAACAGTTGATTTGGCCACACCTAATGTTTTTGTTATCTCTCTGATGGGTTTGTTTTGTTTTTTCAGCCTAATGATGGCTTGCTTCACTGATAGTGACAGCTCTTTGGATCTCATATTGAGAGTTGACAGCAGCAGATTCCAAATGCAAATCGCACACTTGAAATGAACTTTGGACCTTTTATCTGCTCCTTGTAAATGGGATAATGAGAGAATAACACACACCTGCCCATGGAACAGCTGAGCAGCCAATTGTCCCATTACTTTTGGTCCCTTAAAAAGTGGGAGGCACATATACAAACTGTTGTAATTCCTACACCTTTCACCTGATTTGGGTGTAAATACCCTCAAATTAAAGATGAAAGTCTGCAGTTAAAGCGCATCTTGTTTGTTTCATTTCAAATCTATTGTGGTGGTGTATAGAGCCAAAAATATTAGAATTGTGTCAATGTCCCAATATTTATGAACCTGACTGTAACACCAACATGTCAGAAAAAAATAGAAACAAATCAAAAACAGAATCACTGAGTTAAAAAAAGGGATCACCCTACCCACCCCCCCTAGATTCCTGGAGGAGGATGAGCAAGGTCTCCTGGATTAATCTACACTACATTGTCAAAAGTATTGGGGCGCCTGCCTTCTCCACACACGGCTAATGTGTAAGGTAAAGTCTACAGGCTTTGAAAGATCGGTTTGTAAATGGTTAGAACATTGGCTAAAGGCCAAATTCAGAAAGTAGTGGTTATTGATTCATACTCTGAATGGTCTAAGGTTATCAGTGGTGTACCCCAAGCAGGGATAGGCACGGACCAAGGCTGTGGCAGACATTTTCCAAAGTACAGTCCTTAGTGAAGGACACCAAGGCACATTTCAAATGAAGACCATCAAAAAACATTCTGTCTACTCTCTGGCCTAGTTCTACAAGTACAAGTACAAATACGTTTAAAATAACATTTACATAAAGACTGGTTGTGGTATACTGTTATAAATGGTTTAAAAGATTTTCCAAATTCTTACCTTATATTTTTCGGTTGTTTTGAGACGCAGCAGGAGTATCAAAGTCCAAATGCGTCAACACGACAGTTCTCAAAGCGATTTCTTGTAGAGATTTTGATAGCATTCAGGGCTCAGTGTTAACAACAGAATAGACCAGTAATGGCGAACCTTGGCACCGCAGATGTTTTGAAACTACATTTCCCATGATGCTCATCTACAGTGCAGAGTATCTAATTTGAAGATTATGTTTGATAATATATTATATATATGATACCTACATCCCAAATTATTCACAAATCGTTTTTTAACCAAAAACCCTAGTAGGGAGACTGCTGGTGACTGAGGGCTAGGTAGGGACTTTATTGGTATTGTACCTTAAATATATACCACCTAGCCCTCAGTCACCAGTCTCCCTACTAGGGTTTTTGGTTAAAAAACAATTTGTGAATAATTTGGGATGTAGGTATCATATATATAATATATTATCAAACACCATCTTCAAATTAGATACTCTGCACTGTAGATGTAGATGTAGGGACTTTATTGGTATCGTACCTTAACCACTTCCCGAACGCCGCATGACTATTTACTGCGGCGGTCAGCCCCGTACAGGCAAAGTGATGTAGTACTACGTCGCTAGCCTGAGAGCCTCTAGGGGGCGAGCGCGCGCCGCCGGAGGCACGCTCCCACCCCCGCTCATTCCCTAACAAGGCTATGCGTGTGACCGGCGGACCCGATGTCACTCGCGATCTCCCCGTGGAGAGGGAGAAAGGCAGGCGGCTGATGTAAACAAAGCCGCCTGTCATTCTCTCTGATCTAACTGCAGAGATCATACGATCCTGCTATGTAGGATCGTATGTCTCTGTGGTTACATCACTAGCCACACCCCTTTACAGTTAGAAGCACGCCCCTAGGGACACACTTAACCCCTGCATCACCAATAAAGTTAGCCCCTTCCCTGCCAGTGACATTTTTACAGCAACAGTGCATATGTATAGCACTGATTACTGTAGTAATGTCACTGGTACCTCCAAAAGTGTCAAAAATGTCAGTCAAGGGTCCGATCTGTCCGCCGCAATGTTGCAGTCCCGCCAAAAAAAATAAAAACGCAGATCACCGCCATTACTCATTAAAAAAAAAACACCAAAAATGACAGAAATCTTTCCCTTAAGGCCCGTACACACGTGCAGATTGTCGGCCGAAAATGTTCGGCCGCCGAACGATCTGTCGATTTTCGGCTTGTTAGTATGATGCTTCCGACAGCCGACAGCGCACTTTCGGCCGAAAAGAATCTGTCGTGCAAGCATTATAATTTTTGTATGCCGACACCAGAGCGGCCGATTGTTCACCAGTCAATACAGAATTCGGCCGACAGACAGCAGATTTGCAAGACTGGGCATGCTCAGAAAAGAAAAAACACAGGGAAAGTTAACCATCACATGACATCACTTCTGCAGTCGGCTGTAGTCGGCGGACAAAATTCTTGTGCAGTCTTTTGCACTTTCAACAGACACGACAGCCTGGGGGCAAAAGACGGCCGATCGTTCGGCCGACGATCTGCACGTGTGTACAGGGCATTAGTTAGTAAAAGCAATAACTTTTGCACAAACCAATCAAAATACGCTTATTGCGATTTTTTTTACCAAACATATGTAGCAGAAAACAAATTGGCCTAAAATGTTAAGAAAAAATTTAGATTTTTACATTTTGGGGGGGAGGGGATTTCATATAAAAAAAATTTGAAAAATATTGTTATTTTTTCAAAATTGTCGCTCTTTTTTTGTTTATAGCGCAAAAAGTAAAAATCGCAAAGGTGATCAAATACCACCAAAAGAAAGCTCTATTTGTGGGGAAAAAAGGACGTCAATTTCATTTGGGTACAGTGTCGCACGACCGCGCAATTGTCCGTTAAATTCACGCAGTGCCGAATCACAAAATAGGGCCTGGTCAGGAAGGGGGTAAAATCTTCCAGGGCTTAATTTGTTAAATATATACCACCTAGCCCTCAGTCATCAGTCTCGCTATTAGGGTTTTCAGTTAAAAATTATTTGTGTACTCTACAGAGTACAGGTGCATCATGGGAAATGTAGCCCCAAAACATCTGGGGTGCCAAGGTTTGCCATAACTGGAATAGACAGTTTAGACAGTTCAGTGTATTCACCATCAATTGACTTGAATAAAATACTCCAACATTTTACAATATTACTGGAACAATGGTAAGAGGCGAACAGGGTTTAGACAGCATCATCTTCACAGTATGTAGTGTACTCCTTTTCTATCTCTTTAGAATTAATGTGGTTTGAAAATTGGTAAAAAAAAATGTTTTCATGTCACAAAGACATTGCAGGGGTTTAAGAATAGCATACATTAAACCAAATTACTTTCTGGGAACCTTGATTTAAAAACCTTTTCAAGTGATTTGGCATAGTCAATAAACATACTTTTAACTTGAAGAATTTCATTTTTGAACCAATATTGCTGTTCTTCACACTCTAAAAACATTTTATTGATTTAGTCACTGGGAATACACAGGTCTGAAGGAGAGATGAAATATTCCTCTGCCGACTCAAGAGAAGATCTTTTTTTAAAAGATTTTAGAATACCCTTGCAATTATTTTACCAAAGAGCAGCATGCACTGTAAAGGTCAGAGTTCTCTTTCTGTAATGATAAATTCATGGATGCCAGAAGAGGCAAAACCCAATTTAGAAAATGTAAGGATAAACTTTGGTGACTGTAACATTTCACAAATATTTTGACAGCTACTTTTGTATTTACTGGCCCATTCTCAAACGATTCTCTCTCAAAATACTGAACTAGAGAGTCACGTAAACTTCTAAGCTACTAAACTTAACCAACAATTTTTTTTGTATCTTATTAAATTTGTATAGTCTTCTTCATTTAACTCACAGATTTGTCTGAACTCCTTTTTTCCTGCAGCACCTGAGAGCTCTACTGCGGCAAAGTGGCTCTTGTAGGTCCTACATCGGCAGACACTCCGACTCCGAGCCGGAGGCTCGCTCCCGCTGTATTCAGTCACAGCGGGAGTCGTGCCGGGGGAGGAGTGGCGGTGATCACCGCCGCTCTTCCCCGATCGTCGGGGAATCGAGTCTGGAGATCCGCCCGCTTGTGTAAACAAAGCGGGCGGATCTCCTAAGTGACAGGCAGGGTCAGATAGCAGGGTTCAGCATAGCTGAACCTGCGATCTGTCCCTGTGTCACTCAGTCACCTCCCCCAACACACGTCAGTAAGCACCAGGCATACATTAACCCCTCCCTCTCCAATAAAATTAACCCCTTCCCTGCCAGTGTCATTTTTACAGTAACAGTGCATATTTATAGCACCGATTACTGTAGTAATGTCACTGGTAACCCCAAAAGTGTCAAAAATGTCAGTCAAGGGTCCGATCTGTCCGCCGCAATGTCGCAGTCCCGCAAAAAAATCGCAGATCGCCGCCATTACTCGTTAAAAAAAAAAAACACCAAAAACGACAGAAATCTTTCCCTTAGTTAGTAAACGCAATAACTTTTGCGCAAACCAATCAAAATACGCTTATTGCGATTTTTTTTACCAAAAATATGTAGCAGAAAACAAATTGGCCTAAAATGATGAAAATGAAAATTTAGATTTTTACATTTTTTGGGGGGGAATTTTATATAAAAAAATGTGAAAAATATTGTTATTTTTTCAAAATTGTTGCTTTTTTTTTGTTTATAGCGCAAAAAGTAAAAATTGCACAGGTGATCAAATACCACCAAAAGAAAGCTCTGTTTGTGGGAAAAAAAGGACGTAAATTTTGTTTGGGTACGGCGTTGCATGACTGCGCAATTGTCAGTTAAAGTCGCACAGTGCCGAATCGCAAAAAGTGGCCCAGACGTAAGACAGCAAAATCATCCGGTGGTAAAGTGGTTAATCACTTCTGGACCGGAAGGATTTACCGGAAGGATGACCAGGCCATTTTTTGCGATTCGGAACTGCGTTATTGTAACGGAAAATTGCGCGGTTGTGCGGCGATGTACCCAAATAAAATTGTTTTCCTTTTTTCCCCACAAACAGAGCTTTCTTTTGGTGGTATTTTATCACCTTTGCGATTTTTATTTTTTGCTCTATAAACAAAAAAAGAGCGACAATTCTGAAAAAAAAAACAATATTTTTCACTTTCTGCTATATAACATTCCCAAAAAAAATATTTAAAAATCAACTTTTTTCATCATTTTAGACCAATTTGTATTCTGCTACATATTTTTGGTAAAAAAAATTGCAATAAGTGTATATTGATTGGTTTGTGCAAATGTTATCGCGTCTACAAACTAGGGGAAAGATTTATGTCATTTTTATTTATTTATTTTTTTTACTAGTAATGGTGGCGATATGTAATTTTTATTGGGAATGTGACATTGCAACAGACAGATTGGACCCCTAACTGACATTTTTGACAATTTTGGGTGGACCAGTGACATTACAGTAATCAGTGCTAAAAATATGCACTGTTACTGTACTAATGACACTGGCAGGGAAGGAGTTATCCTAGTGGGTGATCAAGGGGTTAAATGTAAGCCTAGGGGAGTGTTTCTAATTGTATGGGGGATGGGCTTTTGAAATAATCATAGAGACCTGTGATCCTATATAGAAGGATCACAGGCGCTCTGTGATCATTCCAGAGAAAAGAACAGTCAGCTGTGTTTACAATAGCTGACCATTCTTCTCTCTCAGCGGGGAGCGATCGCGGGTGGCTGGCAGCAATCGCGGCCACTGGCCCAGTGCATCGGCATCCCCCCTTAATCTTACCTGTTCACCAATATTCCCCGTGCCACCAGGTTTTCCTGCACCACCAGGTACTCCAGGCTCTCCCTGCAAAGAATTTGTACAGTATATCACAAATGTGAGTACACCCCTCACATTTCTGTAAATTTTTTATTATATCTTTTCTTGTGACAACACTGAAGAAATGACACTTGGCTATAATGTAAAGTAGTGAGTGTACAGCTTCCATAACAGTGTACATTTGCAGTCCCCTCAAAATCACTAAACATACAGCCATTAATGTCTAAACCGCTGGCAAAAGTGAGTACACCTATAGGTGAAAATGTCCAAATTGGGCCCAATTATCAATTTTCCCTTCCCGGTGTCATGTGACTTGTTAGTGTTACAAGGTCTCAGGTGTGAATGGGGTACAGGTGTGTTAAATTTGGTGTTATCGCTCTCACTCTCTCATACTGGTCACTGGAAGTTCAACATGGCACCTCATGGCAAAGAACTCTCTGATGATCTGAAAAAAATAATTATTGCCCTACATAAAGATGGCCTAGGCCTAGGCTATAAGAAGATTGCCAAGACCCTGAAACTGAGCTGCAGCACAGTGGCCAAGACCATACGGTGGTTTAACAGGACAGCTTCCACTCAGAACAGGCCTCGACATGGTCGACCAAAGATGTTGAATGCACATGCTCAGCGTCATATCCAGAGGTTGTTTTTGGTAAATAGACGTATGAGTGCTTCCAGGTTTGCTGCAGAGGTTGAAGGGGTGATAGATAGATAGATAGATAGATAGATAGATAGATAGATAGATAGATAGATAGATAGATAGATAGATAGATAGATAGATAGATAGATAGATAGATAGATAGATAGATAGATAGATAGATAGATAGATAGATAGATAGATAGATAGATAGATAGATAGATAGATATTAGGGATAGACCGATATGGTTTTTTCAGGGCCGATACCAATATTTTGGTCACAACGTATTGGTATTGGCTGATATGGGGCGATATTTTGTACATTTAAGTTCTGAAAAATAAAGACAATTTTTGACACAAATCTGGTACTGAACATGTTAATTTTTGTTTAATGCTTAATGGCTGGCTTGCTGGCACCCTGTGGTGTGTGGCTGGCTGGCTGGCACCCTGTGGTGGGTGGCTGGCTGGCTGGCACCCTATAGTGGGTGGCTGGCTGTCTGGCACATTGTGGTGGGTGGGTGGCTGGCTGTCTGGCACCCTGGGTCGGGTGGCTGGCTCCCTGTGGTGGGTGGCTGACTGGCACCCTGTGGTGGGTGGGTGGTTGGCACAGGGGCTGTGGGTTGCTGGCTGGTACAGGGCCTGTGGGTGGCTGGCTGTCTGGCACCCTGTGGTGGGTGGCTGGTTGGCACCCTGTGGTGGGTGGGTGGCTGGCTGGCTGGCACAGGGGCTGTGGGTGGCTGGCTGGTACAGGGCCTGTGGGTGGCTGGCTGGTACAGGGCCTGTGGCTGGCTGGTACAGAGCCTGTGGGTGGCTGGCTGGCTCACTGGTACAGTGCCTGTGGCTGGCTGGCTGGTACAGGGCCTGTGGATGTGGGTGGCTGGCTGGCACCGGGCTGCTGTGGGTGGGTGTATGGCTGTGATACACTCCGCGAGACTAGTCCTGAGTCCATATGAGGCTGTCCAAGGCGAGGGAGGCAGCCTAAGAAGGCAGAATGATGTCACAAAAATATAAGCAATATCGGCCAATTCCGGGGCCGATACCGATATATCGGGGAAAGTGCATACCGGCCACCGATATATCTGCCTTGCCGATAATCAGTCTATCCCTATTATATATATTATATATTATATTATATATTATATATTATATTATATATATATATTTAGCCAACATGACCCACTTTAGAGAAGACCAGGTTCCCCCATAGATCCGACTTCGGGGGCGATTTAAAAGACATCTGTGCGGGTTCATGCACAGATGTCCAATGAAATTGCCCTCTAAGTCACCAAATGTAGTACAGGAACTACTTTTGGAAACTGTTTGAGACGCTCCCATTGCCGGCAATAGACTGCGATTTGACCTGTTAAATCACAAGTCAAATTGGGCTGATGTGAATGGGGGCTCTATGTTTTTATTGTCAAAGCTGAAGTTAGAAGCTGATTGGCTACCATATAAAGCTGCACCAGATTTTGCACTCTCCAATCTTAGTAAATCAACCCCAATGTACCTATACCCAAAAACAAAAATGTAAAATATTGCAGGTTACCAGTCCTTCAATGCAGTGGCTGCATTTGATTTGTTTTTTTTTCTTTTCAGAATTTTTTCTATTTATTTTTACCTGGTGATTCTGCAATTACCACAATTCCTGGCCTTGATTGGGTTCACTGTACTGTATCTATGGAGGTTTCCATGATTGTCAACCAGGCTGAACTTATAGTAGAGCCATAGGCAAAACTTTTTTTTTCTCATTTTGGATAGAACAAGGGAGGGTTATAACCCCTGGCAGATTTATTTTCCCCATCTGTGTCCCATTGCGGAGATTTCCCTTCACTTCCTTTCCCATAGCCAAACAGGAAGTGAGAGAAAATCCCTCCAAATTAAGGGAATTCCTTGGGGACCCCCAGATCACCAGAACTAGTGTACACATTGGAAGATTTCCCCTCTATTACTTTTCAGATGACAACTCAAAATGTGGGATTTTCTTTTACTTTCAATGATAATGTTAAAAATGACAAATAGAGAGAGCAAATCTCCCTAAGGGGGAATACAGACAGCAATAAGGCTCCTTTCATACCTGTATAAAACCTTAAAGTCGCGTGACTTTGATGCGACTTTGACGCAACTTGAAGCAATGTGAGAAAAAATATACCAAGGTATATTCCACGCGCCTAGGAGTAGCCTAGTCATAAAATATAT
Organism: Pelophylax lessonae; assembly: GCF_965119305.1. Lineage (NCBI taxonomy): Eukaryota > Metazoa > Chordata > Amphibia > Anura > Ranidae > Pelophylax > Pelophylax lessonae. The sequence continues at coordinate 684,068,915 of NC_138769.1, read as the reverse complement.
GGTGTAGGGTACAGCAGCTGCTGTAGAGAAAGAGAGTAAATTGAAGGGTAATTGGTCTTAATAGAAAGGCCTGCTACAGCGCTTGCTGGTTAAACCCTAATTGAATACCAATGATATTTACTACAACAGGTGATATGTAGGATGAGGTGGCAACCCTATCTGGAGGTGCCGGAACTGAGTTCCCCCATGTTCCTGCTGAAAAAAAAGCCCTAGACCAACCATTTTTGATCGAATCTCCTGCTTACCGTCGCTGTGTGCGTTGGTTGTGCGTATGTGCGTCTCCGGACACAGCGCAGTGACACGCGGGGATCTCTGTATGTCATAGCATGGAATCCGCTGGCAGACGCTGCAGATCAGAACTGGACGCAATCCCGGAGATTCTATAAATTAGCTGAGTGTGACAGATATGGTATATATGGAGTGATCCAGCCTGCAGTCTTACGGAAGTCTGGAGCTATGTCAGAAAGAGTATCTTATTGGTCCTGGCTTTATATCTCTTGTGGTGAGCCATCATCCTTGGGAAGTTCCTGGTCTGTTTGATAGAGGCTGTCCATCCCGAGCATATCTTGTTGGGCTTATATTCCCCCTCAGTGAGGTACGTGGGCACTGCTTGGGGGGCATGCCGGTGTGGTGAAGGGTCACCTTTCTTTATATCAGAGCACTTGAACACTTACACAGGACTTTGACACTAGAGATGATGCCAGCAAGCTGGATAATATCTAACCAAATTTTCTTGTAGATATGTCACATGATGGACTATGTGATTAATCATAGCGCTGTTAGTGTATGCATGTGATTTATCATATGTACGCACCAGGTTTATAGGTCAGTGGTTCTCAATTCCGGTCCTGGGGACCCACTAACAGGCCAGATTTTAAGTATTACCTTGGGGGATGCAGACTAGAATACCACAATCACTGAGCAGCAAATGAGATCACCTGTGATGTAATTTAGTTATCTTGCAAACCTGGCCTGTTGGTGGGTCCCGAGGACCGGAGTTGAGAACCTCTGTTATAGGTGATATGTGACAAACATAAAAACTGTCAGTAAAAATATATATGATCTGTCAATAAAAAATAAATATAAATATAATTAATATATGTGAGCAATGTGTGTTGAACCAAAAGGGAAAACACAATGAACAAAATACCTAATAAATATAAATATACACAGATATTAAATGGTGCACAATGTGAACAAAAACGTGCTATAGAAATATGTGCAGGCCAAAACAAGTCCAAAATGAAAAAAAGGCTGAAATCTTCTTGATGGTGAATGAAGGTGAAGAAGAGGACGTGCAAACACCAAATCCCTCTTGGCACCCACGTGTAAAGAAAAAGAGAGGTAATACCCTTACCAACTCAACATAATAAAACACTTGAGAAGATGACACCAGCCAGTGTAATAGATATAAAGTCCTGACCTTTCACTCTTCCACCCGATATGTGGTATATCAAAACTCTTACCAAAGGCAAGTATTTCATAGGTCAGATGGTGAGTGATAATGTTCTCCAAATCATCAGGGAAACTATCCAGGCTAGCAGGCAGTGAATTTTCTTGTAAATCTTATTCTGACTCCGGTTTCTGTATGGGGGTTGGTCTCTCTCCTATACCCCTCAAACTCAGAGACAGATAGTGCCCAAAAAAGAATGGAACAGGCAATAGTGCATTACCTATTAAACAACTTTATTAAAAAAAGGTAGAACACTTACAGTTAAGTTGAATAAATAGGCGAATGCAAATTCAATCGTGGCCGCTCTGCAGTGCGGACCACGGGTGGTGATGGCGCAGGCTTCTTCCCCTGATGAGACATCGACTGGGAATGGAGATAGGGGCCGAGTTAGATTGGAACGCATAGCGTCGTTACGTCACGAAAGGTGGAACGCAAGCCGGAAGCACCGCTCGCCACTCCTAAAACTTGGTGAGGAACAGCCAAACTCTGCTACTAAGGTGAGGTTGTGGAAGACAGTTTCATGTCACAGGTAATATGCCATGGCAAGACTGAGCACAGCAACCAGACATAAGATGGGACCCGCCTATCTGTAATGATTTCCAGGAACCAGACCTAGGAGCTCCGGACTGAATAAAAATCCCCCTATGGACATTCCTATAGCCACTATTGGTTACCTTTCTTTCTAAGGGTGAGAGCGACCTCTAGTGGAGAGCTGAATCACGAGCACTTGAGTTCACCACACTCACTTTCACCGTTTTTACTTTGAGCACAGCTATATATAGGGGATTGCCCCTCGGCTACATTTTTTATCTACTGTTTTTATATCGTGAAGCATATTTATTATTATACACCATCTTGTCACTTCACATTAAATATTTTTTTCTAGCACTGTGTGATATTTCTTTTTAACATTTTAATCGTATATTTTACCTACACGGTATTTCTTGATTCACATGCACCTTTGCACTGGCACTTTACTCCGCACATGCTTTTAAAGTGATTATTATCTCAAGGTTTGGATATACCATTATTTTATATATTAGGTAGCGCCGCCTCCAACTATTTATCCTCTTTTACATATTATAAAGTGTATCTACAGATTGTAAGCATCCACTTTTCACTCTGTTATTATAATTTTTAAATAAAGCAGTATTAGACTATATTTGGCTTCCCACTGTCTTCTCTATACACCGGCCCGAGACCCGCATCCAAGGGCTCTGTTTTAAGGAGAAGGAGGGAGAAGGAGAGTTCCCTGTATTGCCATCCAGTTCCATTGAGGTTATTAGCCTTACAACCTTTAATGTGGAGGAGCTCGGTGTAGGATTGATCCATCCTGGTAAAGGGATCAAAAGCGTTTTAGGTCTGTGTGAACTGACGTCATCTGGTAAGCAGATATTGATTACCATTATCACAAGTTGGAGCACCTTAACTGAAGTTATTTTACTGCCTGGACTGCAGTCACTGTTTGCACAATATTTTGTGAATCATCACAGATTTGTTAATTATTTATTTATTTGCTGCACAGAGTATAATTTATACCTGTACAATATTGTGTATGATTCATCACAACAGTCACATATTGTGTATTATTGATCACAACAGTCACATATTGTGTATTATTTATCACAATAGTCACACATTGCACTAATATTGTGATTGCTTGTTTAGTATTTTATATTATTTAGTAATTTTTGGGTCACTGTATATATATATATGCTCCACACGGATGATATACACACCTACAATTGATTTTATATCTTCACACTCATTTGCATTTTGGGGATATTGATTTGTTTCCAATACACATCACCAACACAAATATATGTGGGTACACTTGATAGATACACTTTATAATATATTTCCCAAAATATAAAAATGCCTACTAATACCAGCGCCTACTTTTATCTTCCTATATATCTATGTTTTTTTGGTACATACCATTAAAATAAAGGGGCAGCAGGTATTTACATATATAGGGTCATATTATCAGAACCAGGCGCCTTCACCTGCACAACAATAGTAATAGTCTGCTCGGCGTCTGCATGACGCTGGCCGTTACCTGCTCTGGATCTCGGGGTTAAAAAGCTGAGGCTGATCTTTATCTATCTTGCCACTGGAAAGACAATTGGGACACTTATTCAGCTTATGCATCACATATATCAATGGGGGCTAGATGTGCCCATACACTCTGTTTATTTCATGGACTACACTATATTGCCTGGCCTGCCCTCTTATTGTCCCCCTGATCTGGATGGGTTTTCCTGCTACAGTCCCAGGAGAGACATTTGTCCGGCACCCCTTTCTGGATGCTGGTTCCACTCTTTGAGCTGACTTATACCCCCCCCCCCCGGCATCAAACTTCTGATGAAGCGGATAGGAATCTGTGAAACGCGTAGAGTCTTAGGATATCAAGATTTTTTGTTTGTCACATCTTTGTCAATTATGTATTTTTAGTCTTTCATGTATATATCATCATGTATCATTTCAATATGAATTTATTCTATGAATTATCAACTTTTATATGTCAGTTCTTTGTTTCAGTTGTTTTTACTATATCTTAATATATATTGTAATTGTTATTGTGTACTCCGTATGATCATGGAATATTGTTTAATGACTTTTTAATTTGAAACTATCTGTACCTTTGTTTTATATATTTACTCTTGCAAAGTCCCATGGCCTTTGTATTTTTTGGCTGTACAGAAAATAGTAAAGAAGTGAAAGTGTGCTTTTAAAATCCAACTCTTATCCATTATGCTAACAATGAAGAAAATAATAAACACCACAGGATATTGCGGCACAAAGCAAATAAACAAAGGCTGTATGCATGAAGGTTGAATCTATACGGTTCTGCTGAGTCACCGAGATCCATTTCTGCTAAGGTCACTGCAAAGAATAGGAATGTCAGCCAATGGCCTTTCCTTTGCGTTCAAATCCAACTCACCTTATCATGCTCACAATATAAAGAAAAGTATAAACATCACAGGTTATTCCTAATGAAACAACATATAAAACTGTAAGGCTGGGTTCACACTGATACGGTCTGCCACATCGCATGTCATTTGTAGAGGAATCGCACCGGATTCCTGTACATATGACATGCAAAATTTAGTGTGGTGTGAATTCAGCCATACATTATATATGGCTGAATTCACACTGAATCTGCACCAAAAACACGCAGGACCCTTTTTTTTTTTTGTCCGCAGACCCATGCTATCCGATTCCACAGTTGGCACTGCGTTCTGCGAACCGATTTGTGGGTGTCATTGACTTTATATTGACACCCACAGCGGTTTGCAGAGCACAGTGTGAACTGTCTGCAATTCTAATGCCGTGCGGGAACCACACAGGGATCGCTGTGGGTCCCGCACCGCATCAGTGTGAACAGAGCCTAAAGCAGAAGGCTTAATCTAAACAGTGATTCTGGGACTCCAAGTTGCAAAGCAGATTAAACGTTTGCCGACCGTATACTGTATATATATATATATATATATATATATATAGCAAAGCAGCTGCATGTACCTGTACGTGATCCTGCACTTCCGGGTCAGGGACGTGCATGCGCCCCGCTGTGATTGGACACATTTGAAAAATCATGTGCGCCGGGACCCGCCGATCGTTTCTGGGAGAGACAGAACATTGGTCTGCCTATGTCAGTGGTTCTCAACTCCAGTCCTCAGGACCCACTAATAGGCCAGAATTTAGGTATTACCTTGGGGAGATGCAGACTAGAATACTGCAATCACTGAGCAGGAAATTATATCATCTGTGATGTATTTCATTTATCTTGAAAACCTGGCCTGTTAGTATGTCCTGAGGACCGGAGTTGAGAACCGCTGGCCTATGTAAACAAGGTAGATTGCAGTTCTGTTAGGAAGGAAGATGGAGATCCTTTTTTTTCTGCTAAGCAGGAACGCGGATCTCTTCCTTTCCACAGTACAAGCACATCCCCCACAGTCAGTAAGCACTCCCTAGGAACACATTTAACCCTTTGATTGCACCTGATGTTTACCCCTTCCCTGCCCATGTCATTAGTACAGTGACAGTGCATATTGTTAGCACTGATCACTATATTGGTGTCACTGATCCCCAAAAAGTGTCACTTAGTTTCTGATTTGTCACAGTCCGCTATAAGTTGCTGATTGCCACTGTTCTGCCCAAAAACTCCAACTCGCCAAAATCTCCAACCATGTCACTTCCGGTGACTTTACAGCAGGACTAATTGGAGATTTCAATGAGTCGCTGTTTTCATAGACCACCGGCAGCCACTACACTATGGTATGCGCTATAATGACTGGACATTGTTAGTAACGCCCGCTACTAACCAACAAAATGGCCACCTCCGAGGCGGCGACAACTTTTTTACTCCTTACGCGGTGTTCTGTGAAAAAAGGTAACTGGTCATGTACCGTAGTGTATAGGCTGCCAGTGATCTGTGAAAACAGCAACTCATCCAAATCTCCATTTATTCCTGCTGTAGAGTCACCAGAAGTGATGTGGTTGGAGATTTTGGCGGGTTGGAGTTTTTGGCAGAACACCACCATTACTAGTAAAAAAAAAAAATGAAAATGCCATAAATCTATTGCATTGTTTGTAGACGCTATACATTTGGTGCAGACCAATCAATATACACATATTGGGATTTTTTACCAAAAATATGTAGCAGAATACATATTGGCCTAAATTGATGAAGAAATGTAATGTTTTATGTATTTTTATTGGATATGTTTTATAGCAAGAGGTAAGAAATATTGTTTTTTTTTTTTTTAATTGTAATTTTTTTTTGCTTATAGCGCAATAAAAACCACAGAGGCGATCAAGTACCTCCCAAAGAAAGCTTTATTTGTGGGGACAAAAAGGACATCAATTTTGTTTGGGTACAGTGTCTCACTACTGCTCAATTGTCAGTTGAATTAACACAGTGCCGTATCACAAAAAATGGGCTGGTCAGGAAGGGGACAAACCTTCCGGAGGGCAAGTGGTTGAACAGCTATTGTTTTCCCAACTAAAAGATTGCACATAGTCTGACCACCCCAGTCATTGTGACCGCATGTGACGATGACACGCTCAACCTCACCCTGCACAGGACAACAATCTAAGTGCCAGCAGACAGAGATTGATCATCTCTAGGCTTCTTTAACTCTGCATTTAAGAAACAATAGCTATTACTACCTGTTTTATCGGAAATCTGCATCATTCTTGGCATCTTCTGTAACATTTCTGGCCTTAGAAAATGTTTCACTGCCACTCCAGACAGGAATGTAACAGAAGTTAGAATTTGGTAATGTTTGGGGGCAATAAGTTCTTTAGCTTTTATTTAGATGGGGCAATTTTTTTAATTTTTCACAGATGTAAAAATCTGCATTTTTGCTATATGTTGCGTTAAACAACCCCCCCAAATATAAAAGTATATATTTTGTAAAGGAGAGATCCTGGAGAAAAAAAAAATTGCGGTAGTTGCAATTTTATATGTCACATGATTTTTGAAAAGCTAGGAAAAAAACGCTAAGATGAATTTCTTTGTGCAAACAAACATTAAATTATACCAAATCTTTTGTTAAAATATAAAAGATGGGGTTGCGTTGAGTACATAGATACCAAACATGTCAAGCCTTAAAACAGGGATCTTCAAACTACAGCTTTCCAGCTGGTATGATGGGAATTGTACTTCCTGAACAACTGGAGGGCCATAGTTTGAAGACCCCTGCCTTAAAATTAGGCACGCCCATGAAATCACCAAAACCGATGGTATCCAAAATTCTCCACCAACAACAATTGAAAAGCCTTTACAGATTATCAGTTTAGAGGTAACAATGAATTATGGACCTAGAATTAATGCGCTCACTCTGACGTTCGTAGCAATACCTCACAAGTGATGTGCAATTTACGTTTATAGTAGAGGCTGTATTATACCCTCTATGAATAATGGACCTTTCGATCATCTACCCATCCTCCATTCATAGATCATGTTTCATTCAGATAAGTGATGCTATGGCTTCTATGAATAGAGGATGTGGGAGGAAAGGCATAGTCGAGAGCTCTTGATAAGTAGCTGTCACATGTATTATGATGGTGGAGGTGGGGGGCGGTGAATTGGAGGAGCAAGATGTCTACTAAACAAGTAGACAACACCAAAAAGGACACATCACACTAATAGTAAGTAATGCCCCTTGTGCTGCTTTTTTTTTTTTTTTTCTTTTAACTAAACTTAGGCATTAAGACATTAACATGACCAATTAGCTGTCTGTACATTATGACATATTCATATGTGGTATCAAAATAATATTAATTTACTGACACATTTTTGTAGATACCTGTTATAACAATCATTTTAAAATATCAGGATTGATGGAATATCACTGAATTTTGAGATCTGCAGTTAACAAAACTCTGACAGGTATGTTGATTCCCATACCTGCTAGCTAAACTATTTACACTCTAATTGGCCTAGCAATTTTACAATGTGCTTAATTAAGTCTCTGTATAAAGTGATACTAAAGTGTAAATGTTTCATTTTTTAAAAATAACAAGTATGGTATATTTACCTGCTCTGTGCAGTTGGTTTTGCACAGAGCAGCCCAGATCCTCCTCTTCTCGGGTCCCTCTTCGACAATCCTGGCCCCTCCCTCCTGCTGAATGCCACCCCCCCTTTCCTATCACAGCCCCCCCTTACATCACAACCCCCTTTCACATTAGAGCCCCCAACATTAGCAACCCACTTACATCACAGCCCCCCTTGCAATCACAACCCCCCACATCACAGCTCACCCCCACCTGACATCACAGCCATTCACCTCACATCACAAACCCTTCATATCACAGCCCTCTTCTCATATCACAACCCCCTATATCACAGCTGCCCCATATCACAGCCCCCTTTCACATCATAGCACCCCCATATCAAAGCTCCCCCCTCACATCACATCCACCATATCACATCACAGCCCCCCATATCACAGCTTCCCCCTCTCACATAACAGCTCCCCCATATCATAGCTCCCCCATATCACATCACAGCCCCCCACATGACAGCTCCTCCTCTCGCATCACAGCCCCCCTCACATCACAGCTCCCCACATCACCGCTCCCCCTCTCACATCACAGTCCTCCATATCACAGCACCCCTCTCGCATCACAGCCCTCCATATCACAACTTCTCCCTTTTACATTACAGCCCCCAATATCACAGCACCCCCCCATTCTCATCCCAGCTCCCCCTCTCACATTACAGCTCCCCCTTCTTACATCACCCCATATCACAGCTTCTCTCTCTCACATCACAGCCCTTCAGTATTATAGTCCCCCCCTCTCACAGCCACTCATATCACAGCTCACCCCTCACAGCCCCCCTCCCCCCATTTGTAAGCTCCCCCCTCTCACATCACAGCCACAGATATCACATCACAGCCCTCCAATAATAATATTCTCCCTACCTTAACTCAGTGTTGTGGAGGGCGGGGAGAGTGACGAGTGGACTCCTGTTCTGGGTGTGCTTGCCTGCTGCTGCTGTTAGGCTCTATGCCATCTGCCCTCCTCCTTGCTTTGGGTTCAGCGGCGGGCGGATGCATTGGGGGAGGAGAGGGGTTGGACAGCTGCCACTCCCCCTTCTGTTCCCCCCGCCTGCTCTGCTGTGACTTCAACAGGGGCAGGGGCGGGTATGTGCATGCGGGCGGGGGGGGCAGCTGCTGTGGTCCAAATTAAAGTGCATCTGGGTCCGGATGCGACCCAAAGTCCACCTATTGAAGACCCCGGGCCTAGGGTTTGCTATATTGGTGTTTGCCGTCTGTTGTAAATCCACTATTTCTTCATAGTGATAGCGCAAGGGTCTTATGATTTTATCAAGAATTGGCCTTGCTGTCAAAAATTGAGATGATATGCACCTGTCAAACAGTTGCAGAAAAACTGGTCCTTGGGTGTTTAACCACTTTAAGACCGGAAAGGATTTGCCCCCTTAATGACCAGGCCCTATTTTGCGATTCGGCACTGCATTACTTTAACGGACAATTGCGCGGTCATGCGACACTGTACCCAAATAAAATTGATGTCCTTTTTTTTCCCACAAATAGAGCTTTCTTTTGGTGGTATTTGATCATCTGTGCGATTTTTATTTTTTGTGCTTTAAACAAAAAAAGCAACAATTTTGAAAAAAAAAAACAATATTTTTCACATTCTGCTATATGACATTCTAAAAAAAAAAAATGTAAAAATCAAAATTGTTTTACATTTTAGGCCAATTTGTTTTCTGCAACATATTTTTGGTAAAAAAAATTGCAAAAGGCGTATTTTGAATGGTTTGCGCAAAAGTTATCACGTCTACTAACTACGGGAAAGATTTATGTCATTTTTATTGTTTTTTTTTTTTTTTTTTTACTAGTAATGGCTGCAATCTGCGATTTTTTGCTGGACTGTGACATTGTGGCGGACATATCGGACCCCTCAAGTGACATTACTACAGTAATCAGTCCAGAAAATATGCACTGTTACTGTAATAATGACACTGGCAGGGAAGGGGTTAACCCTATGGGTGATCAATGGGTTAAATGTGAGCCTAGGGGAGTGATTCTAACTGCGGGGGGGGGGGGGCATGGCTTGTGAAATGACCATAGAGACATGTGATCCTATATAGAAAGATCACAAGGGCTCTGTGATCATTTCAGGGAGAAGGACCGCGGGTGTCAGGCGGCAATTGGAGTCACCTGACACACGCATCAGCTTCCCTGCTGCCGAGTGGGGGGCGGGAGTGTGTAGCGGCGGTCCGCGCTCGCCCCCTAGCCTCCCACGCGTGACCGACGTACCCCTACGTCGGTTTGCGCAGGTGAGCCATCCTGCCGCCATATATATATATATATATATATGTATATATATATATATATAGCAAGCGGTCGGCAAGTGGTTAATTGTGCCCATGAAACCTACACCAAAACATTTCTTCCAGATGAAATCAAGATCCACAAAGCTAGGCAGCCTAGACAGTCCTTCAGAGATTCCAGATCCAGAAAGCACTTAATCAGTGATATCAGCTTTAGAAGCTTGAAAGCTGCAGGTAAGCCAGGAATGATTCATTTTGATAAATGTCAGCCCCGGTCCATGGAGTCTGTAGACAGATGCGCTCTCTTATCTGTCACAAAATCTCCGGCAGCAATGAATGCCGTTCGGAAAGTATGCTGGATGCAGGGCAGCCCAGCAGCTCAATTGCATGCTGGGCAAGTTCTGGCCAGTGGTCTGTCCTCATGATCCAGTAACCCAGTGGATCGTCAACTGGAAAGCTCTCCAGGTCTGTTTTTGCCCCTAGATAATCTCCCACCAAATGATGCAGATGCTGCCAATTGGATGTGGAAGCTGACAGGACTGGGCGCCGAGGACTAAAAAAATTTTGAAAGGCATTAATGAGGCAGCCCCCTTCTCCACCGCTCCTCTGTTAAAAAACAGAAGGCTCATCGTTTTCCATCAGACTGTAACCTCCCGAGTCGGAAAGGGCATTACAGTCATTTTTTCTTCTTTCCTTCACTCAAGCCTGCAGCCTTTGCTGTGTAATCATTGTAAAATAAAAATGTAAATATGTGGCAGTAAATACCTTATTTACTGTACTTCCTCTTTCCATGCTTGGAAGTAGCCTAGGTGAGTGACGTGGTTTCCTGTATTTGCACTGACTCCCGGGAGATAGACGTCAGATATCCCAGCTGTGCTCTTTTTTTTTTCTTCCTCTCACTCTCGTGAGAGCCTTCTGGCAGGGGAGGGTCGGGTAGAGTGGAGGAGGGCTGTTGGGTAGTGACAGAAAAACCGAGGATGCCTGCAGGGCTGGATGTGGCCAGAGATAGAAGGAGACTCTGTGTGGATTTTATATAGCATCCGCAGCGAACTTCATCTGCCACTGCCATAGCAACATGTAAATAGAGGCCTGGAAGCGCTGGTTCTATTGCGCAGGTGTGGCCGAGCCCTTCATGCACAGGCACTTCCAGGCCTTTGTGTACTATAGCAGCCACAGTAGAAGTTTGTTGCCGCTGCTATAGTGACCTGTCCATGTCGGGACGGAAGCATATTTTCTACTGCCCATGCGTGGCCGGGAGCCTTTTACCGCACCGAGATTTCAATAGACGACGAGGCGGAGTTGACGGTGACATTTCCAGGAAGACTGTGGCTGCAGTTTCATTTTCCCTCACTAGAAATGGCCATTCCCAACACCAGCATGGGAGATATAAAAAAGGCATTTGACCACAGAATGAGTAAGCTGACAGACAACACTGTTTACAAATTATGCTGTATGGTGATTAATCTGCATTATGATGTTTTTATTTTGATTCGGCTACCTTGACTGCAGTTCCTCTTTAAGGTGTCCTCAAGAGATATAGTCTTCTGCTCCCTTTGGGGGGACAGGATGAGTTCTAAGACTTTGCCTTTGTAATGGTGGTCAATGAGAGGTTGACAACAAATAGTGTTCCTTCTCCTGATGTCATGGCATCAGGCATGAGAAGCAGACTCTTTGGGGTCACTGAGGATTACAGTATCTGGAACTGCCTCCTCCAAGCCACGTACCACTCCCAAGGGTTCTGAGGATTGAAAACTATCTGTTAAGGGTTGATGTATATCTTGCTCTGCTTCAATGCCTCCAAAACTGCCAGAATTCTCCTCCTTCTCCCTCTCCTCTTGTGTGTTCTGTAGCATGGCAACATTGGTGTCTGTATAAAGCAGGCCTTGAGAGGAAAGGAAGTCCTCCTCTTCCTCCCAAATGCCCTATCCATAATGCCACGCAGAGTCTGCTTCAGCAGGAAAATAACAGGGATTGGGTCACTAATGTATGCATTGTCACAGCTCACCATCCTTGTGGCCTTTTCAAATGGAGACAGTACAGTGTCGTGGGAAAAAATCAGAGCCAGCCTGAGGCTGTCGTTGTGCCATACTCACACAGGTACTCATTGACGGCCCTCAGCATTGTGAAAAGTCGAGATCCACCTAGTGGTCAGGTCACAAATCAGGCGGTTTATGGGCAGGCAGAATTTCAGCCAACAGAGTACTGGCTGTGTATAACCGCCTGAAATAGCTGCAGACTCTTCTGGCCTGCTTTAGCAGATCTTCCAACCCTGGGTACCTATTTAAGAAATGCTGCACTACCAAACTGAGGACATGTGTCAACTTTCCCTGTCTAGAAAGGAGGTTTGTGCCTTTATCACACACCACTATTCCTGGCTGGGAGAACATGACCTGTGTTCTCCCCACTCTGTAGGCTCATGTTTCTACCTTTCTCAACCTCAGAAACAAGATCTGAATCAACAAATGGCTGTGCATAATCAAGGAGCAAGTGGCTGATGCTGTGTTCAAATAACTCAGCTGACTCCTCCATGCCTGATGCTGGGGCTATGGCAGGAGTAGCTGTGGACAAGAAGGCAGAATAAGCCACTCTGGCAGCTGCAGTGAACTGTGCACTAGCCTCTGCTTAGGTGATGGAGGATGAGGATGGTTTAGTAAGCCGGTCCACCACCTCCTCTGTATGCTGTGGCTGGATAGCCCAGGCAACATCAGTAAACAGAGGAAATGATGCCCTGCCTGGGGACGGACCATGTCTGCCCTTTCCTGTGGACACATACGCCACTGGCCCCCTCACAGTGCCATGGTAATGTCTGCCTCTCATTGTTAGCCTCCCAGACATGATGGGGGGGGGGGCTTTTTAACTAAAATATAATAAAGATGTGGAAATGTGTATGTGGATGCACTTTAATCAATATAAAGTGAGTACTTAAATTTGAGTACTCACTACACAGACACACTACACTGACACACTACAATATACTGCAGTAAAACTGCACTGACACACTGCAATTTACTGTGGTATACTGCACTGAAATATACTGCGTTAAACATGCACATACACTAAAATACAGGAAATATAATACACCTATTAAAATGTCAGGTTTCTGTCCTGTAAAAGACTAGACAAAGATAAATAATTTCAGAACGTTTTCCACCTTTAATGTGATCTATAAACTGTACAACTCAGTTGAACAACAAACTGAAATCTTTTAGGTGGAGAGAAGTAAGAAAAAAAACAAAAAACTAAAAGAATATGGTTGCACACCCTTAAACTTTGTTGAAGCACCCCCAGATCCCCCCCCCCCCCACAGATTTTCAATTGGATTCAGGTCTGGTCTCTGGCTGTGCCATTCTACAGCTTTGATATTCTTTTGGTGAAGCCATTCCTTTCTTGATTTTTACCTTGACTAAGGCCCCTTGTTCTAGCTGGAGAAAAAAATCCCCAAAGCATAATGCTGCCACCACCATGTTTCACTGTGGGCCATGGCGATCTTTTGGTGATGTGCGGTATTGTTTTTGCGCCAAACATATCTTTTAGAATTATGGCCAAAAATGTCAACCTTGGTTTCTTCAGACCATAACACATCTTCTCACATGCTTTTGGGAGACCTTAAATGTGTTTTTGCAAAAATTACCCGAGTTTTGATGTTTTACATAGTAAGAAAAGGCTTACGTCTTGCCATTCTACCCCATAGCCCAGGCATATGAAAAATTAGCCAGATATTCCTGCAGCTCCTTTAATGTTGCTGTAGCCCTCTTGGCAGACTCCCTGACCAGTTTTCTTTTCATCTTTCTGTTTTAATCAATTTTGTAGGGACGCCCAGTTCCTGGTAATGTCACTGTTGTGCCATATTTTCTCCACTTTATGATGACTGTCTTCACTGTGTTCCATGGTATATCTAATGCCTTGGAAATTCTTTTGCACCCTTCTCTTGGCTGATACCTTTTAATAATGAGATCCCTCTGATGCTTTGGAAGATCTCTGTGGACCATGGCTTTCGCTGTAGGATGCAACTAAGAAAATGTTAGGAAAGACCTACTAGAACAGCTGAACTTTGGGGTTAATCAAAGGCACTTTAAATGATGGCAGGTGTGTACTGACTCCTAATTAACATGAGTTTGATTGCTTAACTCCTTTTTAACATGAGTGTGATTGCTTAATTCTAAACACAGTTACATCCCCAGTTATAAGAGGGTGTGCACATTTATGTAACCACATTATTTTAGTTTATTTTTTTATTTTTACTTCCCCCCATAAAAGATTTGAGTTAGTTTTTCAATTGAGTTGTACAGTTTATACGTCACATTAAAGGTGGAAAAACATCTAAAATTATTTATCTGTGTCTGATTTTTTACATCACAGAAACCTGACATTTTACCAGGGATGTGTAGACTTTTTATATCCATTGTATACAGCGTTAAACAGGCAATAATGCACTGAAATATATAGCATTAAACGTGCACTAACGCACCCAAATATACTGTGTTAAACGTGCAGTAATGCACCTAAATATACTTAGTTAAACGTGCACTAACGCAATGAAATATACTGCATTAAACGTGCAGTTAAGCACTAAAGGTACAGCGTTAAACGTGCAGGAACGCACCTAAATATACTTCGTTAAACGTGAACTAACGCACTGAAATGTACTGCGTTAAAAGTGCAGTAACGCACTGAAATGTACAACGGTAAACTTGCAGTGAGGCACTGAAATATACTTTGTTAAACGTGCACTAAGGCACTGAAATATGCTGCATTAGACGTGCAGTAACGCACTGAAATATGCTTCGTTAAACGTGCACTAATGCACTGAATTATACAGCCGTAAACGTGCAGTTATGCACTGAAATATACAGCATTAAACGCGCAGTAACGCACAGAACTATACTGCGTTAAACGTGCACTAAAATATACTGCAGTAAACCTGCCCTGACAAAATAAACTGACACTAAAATAAAAATAAATGGTCAAACTAAACTCACACTGCACTTTCACTAGATTCACACTAAATTGATAGTCTACACTTACAACAGAATCAGAATAGCACACTATAGCACACTAACTTACTAGCACCACTGATCAGAGCCCTGTTCTATCTCTCTCCACTTCAATATCACACTACAAATGGCCACTATTGAAAGAATATTTTTAAAGTGTGGGGTGGGACTAAGAGCAATGAGCCATGATTGGATAGAGTCCTCATTACTTTCTCCAATCATGGCTCTGACAGTGCTCTTGTGCCCTGATTGGGCAAAGCTTTCATTGCTTCAGCCAATCAGGGCTTCTAGATCACTGTGCGGCAGCGCAGTGCATTTTGGTCATTCGGCGGGCTGAACAAACTGTCGAATGCCTCGATAATTTGGGTGTTTGTCGAATAGGTGACCAGTCAATGTTCAGCCCGAACTCATGCTCGGGTCGAACCATTCACCCAACTTTAGCGTACATTGTGAGATGAGCTGGTAGAGGAAAATCAGTGCTCAATGCTATTTCCCTCACAATACTCTGTAGTCAGTGCTGGGACAAGTGTCACTGACAAGAATAAGGATCCCTATCTTTTTATATGTGGAGCCTGGTAAAGAGTCTGGCCAAGAGGTGGTGCTATCCCTCATGTGAAACAATGCAATTCTATCAGAATGCAGTTCCCCCATGCTAACAAAGCTATCTTGATGGCAGGAATAGAGGGGTTGTTATATAGAGCATTAGCAAGATGTCTAATAATAATATTAATAATACGTAAAGTAATCCCTGAGTGGTAAGGCTGCACTAATATACCAATTCAAGAGTAGGGAATCAGATTGATAATCCTTGTTGACTGGCTCTGACACACATCATGAATTGAATAAAGAAAAAGGAAAAATAGAACCTGACATTCCTGTTTTTGCTGCTGTAAATTGTTTTTTCTTGTATGATTTTTTTTTCTGCAGAAGCTGTTATTTTTTCCTGGCAGAGTATACCATTTGATTCTTTTCTCATGTGCTTGATCATGCTTTGAGAAATGTGATCTTTACTTTTGATAAGTTTTCGTGTTCTTTCATGCTTACACAATGCTTTTTTTTTCCACTTGTCTGCGCAGACAATCTTACCACTCGATTTTGTGTTCTTGAAACAATTCCTCAGCAGAAACATTACAAAGCTGGCTTTTTAAATGTTTTAATGCTCACAGTTCAGCCTAGCGTAACTTGTAAATTTTGATTTTTTTTTTAAAAGTAAAATTATGCCTTCTTCTTTTCCACTACCAGTGCCCTATGCTGCCGTAGCTAAGTAACAGCCACACCCCTCTCCCTAGCTTCCTTACACAGACTTGTAATGCAGAGGAAGAGAGGAGGCGTGTCTCACCTGTTACTGAATACTGATTGCAGAGTGCACTGGTTCTGACTCTATTTGGACAATTGGACAGCATAGTCATGAACAGACACCTTACAAAGCTGCTGGAAATTAAGGTAAGATTATGGAAATGGAGCTTGTTAGAGAAAAGCCTAACTGACTGTACTTCTATTTCTGTGAGTTTTATTGGATTCTAAAGTGGTTGTAAACCTGAAAAATGAAAAACAATGTGATCTGTAGGATGAATACAGATCAGCAGTAGAAAGCATTTGAGATTAATTTGACAACTGTCTGCACTCCATGTCTTAGCAATCCTTCCTGTGTTCTGAGCAGAATAAAGTCAATACCAGCAAAAAATGGTAACAGCACTTCCCTTCTGTGTTAATTGACAGGCTGTAGGAGGAGATCTGCACCAGCCTTCCCACTCAACTGTGAGAAATGGGCGTGTCCCTACCGGTCCATGTCTCTGTGTAATCTGACCAGGGGAGAAAGAAGAAGGAGGAAGAAGAAGGAGGAGGAGGAGGAAGAAGGAAGAATAAGAAGGAAGAATAAGAAGGAGGAAGAAGAAGGAAGAAGAAGGAGGAAGAAGAAGGAGGAAGAAGAAGAAGAAGGAGGAAGAAGGAAGAAGGAGGAAGAAGAAGGAGGAAGAAGAAGAAGGAAGAAGAAGGAGCAAGAAGAAGGAGGAAGAAGAAGGAGGAAGAAGAAGAAGAAGGAGGAAAAAGAAGGAGGAAGAAGAAGGAGGAAGAAGGAAGAAGAAGAAGAAGGAAGAAGAAGGAAGAAGAAGGAGGAGGAAGAAGAAGGAAGAAGAAGAAGAAGAAGGAAGAATAAGAAGGAGGAAGAATAAGAAGGAAGAAGAAGAAGAAGAAGAAGGAGGAAGAAGAAGGAAGAAGAAGAAGTAGGAAGAAGAAGGAAGAAGAAGGCGGAAGAAGGAGGAAGAAGAAGAAGAAGAAGGAGGAAGAAGGAAGAAGAAGGAGGAAGAAGAAGAATGAGGAAGAAGAAGGAAGAAGAAGAAGGAAGACGAAGGAGGAAGAAGAAGAAGGAGGAAGAAGGAAGAGGAAGAAGAAGAAGAAGAAGGAAGAAGAAGGAAGAAGAAGGAAGAAGAAGGAAGAAGAAGGAGGAAGAAGGAGGAAGAAGGAGGAGAAAGAAGAAAGAAGAAGGAGGAAGAAGAAGGAAGAAGAAGGAGGAAGAAGAAGGAAGAAGAAGGAAGAAGAAGAAGGAGGAAGAAGAAGGAAGAAGAAGAAGGAAGAAGGAGGAAGAAGAAGAAGGAGGATGAGGAAGAAGGAGGAGGAGGAGGAAGAAGAAGGAGGAGGAGGAAGAAGAAGGAAGAAGAAGAAGAAGGAAGAATAAGAAGGAGGAAGAATAAGAAGAAGGAAGAAGAAGAAAGAAGAAAAAGAAGGAAGAAGAAGAAGTAAGAAGTAGGAAGAAGGAGGAAGAAGAAGGAAGAAGAAGGAGGAATAAGGAGGAAGAAGAAGAAAGAAGAAGGAGGAAGAAGCAGAAGGAGGAAGAAGAAGAAGAAGGAGGAAGAAGAAGGAGGAAGAAGAAGAAGGAGGAAGAAGAAGGAGGAAGAAGGAAGAAGAAGGAGGAGGAAGAAGAAGGAAGAGGAAGAAGGAAGAATAAGAAGGAGGAAGACTAAGAAGGAAGAAGAAGGAGGAGGAAGAAGGAAGAAGAAGAAGTAGGAAGAAGAAGGAAGAAGAAGGTGGAAGAAGAAGGAGGAAGAAGAAGGAAGAAGAAGGAAGAAGGAGGAGGAAGAAAACGAAGGAGGAAGAAGAAGAAGGAAGAAGAAGGAGGAAGAAGAATGAGGAAGAAGAAGAAGGAGGAAGAAGAAGGAGGAAGAAGGAAGAAGAAGAAGAAGAAGAAGAAGAAGGAAGAAGAAGGAGGAGGAAGAAGAAGGAAGAAGAAGAAGAAGAAGAAGGAGGAAGAATAAGAAGGAAGAAGAAGAAGAAGAAGGAGGAGGAGGAGGAAGAAGAAGGAAGAAGAAGAAGGAAGAAGAAGGAGGAAGAATAAGAAGAAGGAAGAAGAAGAAGAATGAGGAAGAAGAAGGAAGAAGAAGAAGAAGGAAGAAGAAGGAAGAAGAAGGAAGAAGAAGGAGGAAGAAGGAGGAAGAAGAAGAAAGAAGAAGGAGGAAGAAGAAGGAGGAATAAGAAGGAAGAAGAAGAAGGAAGAAGAAGGAGGAAGAAGGAAGAAGAAGGAGGAAGAAGGAAGAAGAAGAAAGAAGAAGGAAGAAGAAGGAAGAAGAATGAGTCAAACTAAACTCACACTGCACTATCTATCACTAGATTCACACTTAATTGATATTCTACACTTACAACAGAATCAGAATAGCACACTATAGCACACTAACTTACTAGCATCACTGATCAGAGCCCTGTTCTATCTCTCTCCACTTCGATATCACACTACAAATGGGCACAATTGAAAGAATATTTTTAAAGTGTGGGGTGGGACTAAGAGCAATGAGCCATGTTTGGATAGAGTCCTCATTACTTTCTCCAATCATGGCTCTGACAGTGCTCTTGTGCCCTGATTGGGCAAAGCTTTCATTGCTTCAGCCAATCAGAGCTTCTAGATCACTGTGCGGCAGCGCAGTGCATTTTGGTCATTCGGCGGGCTGAACAAACTGTCGAATGCTTTGATAATTTGGGTGTTTGTCGAATAGGCGACCAGTCAATGTTCAGCCCGAACTCATGCTCGGGTCGAACCATTCACCCAACTTTAGCGTACATTGTAAGATGAGCTGGTGGAGGAAAATCAGTGCTTAATGCTATTTCCCTTACAATACTCTGTAGTCAGTGCTGGGACAAGTGTCACTGACAAGAATAAGGATCCCTATCTTTTTATATGTGGAGCCTGGTAAAGAGCCTGGCCAAGAGGTGGTGCTATCCCTCATGTGAAAAAATAAAATTCTATCAGAATGCAGTTCCCCCATGCTAACAAAGCTATCTTGATGGCAGGAATAGAGGGGTTGTTATATAGAGCATTAGCAAGATGTCTAATAATAATATTAATAATACGTAAAGTAATCCCTGAGTGGTAAGGCTGCACTAATATACCAATTCAAGAGTAGGGAATCGGATTGATAATCCTTGTTGACTGGCTATGGCACACATCATGAATTGAAGAAAGAAAAAGGAAAAATAGAACCTGACATTCCTGTTTTTGCTGCTGTAAATAGTTTTTTCTTTTATGATTTTTTTTTTTCTGCAGATGCTGTTATTTTTTCTGGCAGAGTATACCATTTCATTCTTTTCTCATGTGCTTGATCTTGCTTTGAGAAATGTGATCTTTACTTTTGATAAGTTTTCGTGTTCCCTTCATGCTTACACAATGCTTTTTTTTCCCACTTGTCTGCGCAGACAATCTTACCACTCGATTTTGTGTTCTTGCAACATTTCCTCAGCAAAAACATGACAAAGCTGGCTTTTTAAATGTTTTAATGCTCACAGTTTAGCTCAGCGTAACTTGTAAATTTAGATTTTTTTTTTTTTTTAAAGTAAAATTATGCCTTCTTCTTTTCCACTACCAGTGCCCTATGCTGCCATAGCTAAGTAACAGCCACACCCCTCTATCCTAGCTTCCTTATACAGACTGTAGTGCAGAAGAAGAGAGGAGGCGTGTCTCACCTGTTACTGAATACTGATTGCAGAGTGCACTGGTTCTGACTCTATTTGGACAATTGGACAGCATAGTCATGAACAGACACCTTACAAAGCTGCTGGAAATGAAGGTAAGATTATGGAAATGGAGCTTGTTAGAGAAAAGCCTAACTGACTGTACTTCTATTTCTGTGAGTTTTATTGGATTCTAAAGTGGTTGTAAACCTGAAAAATGAAAAACAATGTGATCTGTAGGATGAATACAGATCAGCAGTAGAAAGCATTTGAGATTAATTTGACAACTGTCTGCACTCCATGTCCTAGCAATCCTTCCTGTGTTCTGAGCAGAATAAAGTCAATACCAGCAAAAAATGGTAACAGCACTTCCCTTCTGTGTTAATTGACAGGCTGTAGGAGGAGATCTGCACTAGCCTTCCCACTCAACTGTGAGAAATGGGCGTGTCCCTACCGCTCCATGTCTCTGTGTAATCTGACCAGGGGAGAAAGAAGAAGGAGGAAGAAGAAGGAGGAAGAAGAAGAAGGAGGAAGAAGGAAGAAGAAGAAGAAGAAGAAGGAAGAAGGAGGAGGAAGAAGAAGGAAGAAGAAGAAGCAGGAAGAATAAGAAGGAGGAAGAATAAGAAGGAAGAAGAAGAAGAAGAAGGAGGAAGAAGAAGGAAGAAGAAGAAGTAGGAAGAAGAAGGAAGAAGAAGGCGGAAGAAGGAGGAAGAAGAAGAAGAAGAAGAAGAAGAAGAAGAAGAAGGAAGAAGAAGGAGGAAGAAGAAGAAGGAGGAAGAAGAAGAAAGAAGAAGGAAGAAGAAGAAGGAAGAAGAAGGAGGAAGAAGAAGAAGGAGGAAGAAGGAAGAAGAAGAAGAAGGAAGAAGAAGAAGAAGGAAGAAGAAGAAGGAAGAAGAAGGAGGAGGAAGAAGAAGGAGGAAGAAGAAAGAAGAAGGAGGAAGAAGAAGGAAGAAGAATGAGGAAGAAGAAGGAAGAAGAAGGAGGAAGAAGAAGGAAGAAGAAGGAAGAAGAAGGAAGAAGAAGGAGGAAGAAGAAGGAAGAAGAAGGAAGAAGAAGGAGGAAGAAGAAGGAAGAAGAAGGAAGAAGGAGGAAGAAGAAGAAGGAGGATGAGGAAGAAGAAGGAGGAGGAAGAAGAAGGAGGAGGAGGAAGAAGAAGGAAGAAGAAGAAGAAGGAAGAAGAAGAAGGAGGAAGAATAAGAAGTAGGAAGAAGGAGGAAGAAGAAGGAAGAAGAAGGAGGAATAAGGAGGAAGAAGAAGAAAGAAGAAGGAGGAAGAAGAAGGAGGAAGAAGAAGAAGAAGGAGGAAGAAGAAGGAGGAAGAAGAAGAAGGAGGAAGAAGAAGGAGGAAGAAGGAAGAAGAAGGAGGAGGAAGAAGAAGGAAGAAGAAGAAGGAAGAATAAGAAGGAGGAAGAAGAAGGAGGAGGAAGAAGGAAGAAGAAGAAGTAGGAAGAAGAAGGAAGAAGAAGGAGGAAGAAGAAGGAGGAAGAAGAAGAAGAAGGAGGAAGAAGAAGGAAGAAGAAGGAAGAAGGAGGAGGAAGAAAACGAAGGAGGAAGAAGAAGAAGGAAGAAGAAGGAGGAAGAAGAAGAAGGAGGAAGAAGAAGGAGGAAGAAGGAAGAAGAAGAAGAAGGAAGAAGAAGGAGGAGGAAGAAGAAGGAAGAAGAAGAAGGAAGAAGAAGAAGGTGGAAGAATAAGAAGAAGGAAGAAGAAGAAGAAGGAGGAGGAGGAAGAAGGAGGAGGAAGAAGAAGCAGGAGGAAGAAGAAGGAAGAAGAAGAAGGAAGAAGAAGAAGGAGGAAGAATAAGAAGAAGAAGAATGAGGAAGAAGAAGGAAGAAGAAGAAGAAGGAAGAAGAAGGAAGAAGAAGGATGAAGAAGGAGGAAGAAGGAGGAAGAAGAAGAAAGAAGAAGGAGAAAGAAGAAGGAGGAAGAAGAAGGAAGAAGAAGGAGGAAGAAGAAGGAGGAAGAAGGAAGAAGAAGGAGGAAGAAGGAAGAAGAAGGAAGAAGAAGGAAGAAGAAGGAAGAAAAATGAGTCAAACTAAACTCACACTGCACTATCTATCACTAGATTCACACTTAATTGATATTCTACACTTACAACAGAATCAGAATAGCACACTATAGCACACTTACTTACTAACACCACTGATCACAGCCCTGTTCTATCTCTCTCCACTTCGATATCACACTACAAATGGGCACAATTGAAAGAATATTTTTAAAGTGTGGGGTGGGACTAAGAGCAATGAGCCATGTTTGGATAGAGTCCTCATTACTTTCTCCAATCATGGCTCTGACAGTGCTCTTGTGCCCTGATTGGGCAAAGCTTTCATTGCTTCAGCCAATCAGAGCTTCTAGATCACTGTGCGGTAGCGCAGTGCATTTTGGTCATTCGGTGGGCTGAACAAACTGTCGAATGCCTCGATAATTTGGGTGTTTGTCGAATAGGCGACCAGTCAATGTTCAGCCCGAACTCATGCTCGGGTCGAACCATTCACCCAACTTTAGCGTACATTGTAAGATGAGCTGGTGGAGGAAAATCAGTGCTTAATGCTATTTCCCTTACAATACTCTGTAGTCAGTGCTGGGACAAGTGTCACTGACAAGTATAAGGATCCCTATCTTTTTATATGTGGAGCCTGGTAAAGAGCCTGGCCAAGAGGTGGTGCTATCCCTCATGTGAAAAAATACAATTCTATCAGAATGCAGTTCCCCCATGCTAACAAAGCTATCTTGATGGCAGGAATAGAGGGGTTGTTATATAGAGCAATAGCAAGATGTCTAATAATAATATTAATAATACGTAAAGTAATCCCTGAGTGGTAAGGCTGCACTAATATACCAATTCAAGAGTAGGGAATCGGATTGATAATCCTTGTTGACTGGCTATGGCACACATCATGAATTGAAGAAAGAAAAAGGAAAAATAGAACCTGACATTCCTGTTTTTGCTGCTGTAAATAGTTTTTTCTTGTATGATTTTTTTTTCTGCAGATGCTGTTATTTTTTCTGGCAGAGTATACCATTTCATTCTTTTCTCATGTGCTTGATCTTGCTTTGAGAAATGTGATCTTTACTTTTGATAAGTTTTCGTGTTCTTTCATGCTTACACAATGCTTTTTTTTCCCACTTGTCTGCGCAGACAATCTTACCACTCGATTTTGTGTTCTTGCAACATTTCCTCAGCAAAAACATGACAAAGCTGGCTTTTTAAATGTTTTAATGCTCACAGTTTAGCTCAGCGTAACTTGTAAATTTAGATTTTTTTTTTTTTTTTTTTAAGTAAAATTATGCCTTCTTCTTTTCCACTACCAGTGCCCTATGCTGCTGTAGCTAAGTAACAGCCACACCCCTCTATCCTAGCTTCTTTACACAGACTTGTAGTGCAGAAGAAGAGAGGAGGCGTGTCTCACCTGTTACTGAATACTGATTGCAGAGTGCACTGGTTCTGACTCTATTTGGACAATTGGACAGCATAGTCATGAACAGACACCTTACAAAGCTGCTGGAAATGAAGGTAAGATTATGGAAATGGAGCTTGTTAGAGAAAAGCCTAACTGACTGTACTTCTATTTCTGTGAGTTTTATTGGATTCTAAAGTGGTTGTAAACCTGAAAAATGAAAAACAATGTGATCTGTAGGATGAATACAGATCAGCAGTAGAAAGCATTTGAGCTTAATTTGACAACTGTCTGCACTCCCTGTCCTAGCAATCCTCCCTGTGTTCTGAGCAGAGTAAAGTCAATACCAGCAAAAAATAGTAACAGCACTTCCCTTCTGTGTTAATTGACAGGCTGTAGGAGGAGATCTGCACTAGCCTTCCCACTTAACTGTGAGAAATGGGCGTGTCCCTACCGCTCCATGTCTCTGTGTAATCTGACCAGGCGAGAAAGAAGAAGGAGGAAGAAGGAGGAGGAAGAAGAAGGAGGAGGAAGAAGAAGAAGGAGGAGGAGGAAGAAGAAGAAGGAAGAAGAAGGAGGAGGAGGAAGAAGAAGAAGGAAGAATGAAGAGGGAAGAAAGAAGAAGGAAGAAGGAAGAAGAAGAAGTCGAATAAGGAAGAAGAAGAAGAAGGAAGAAGAAGAAAGAAGAAGAAAGAAGAAGAAAGGAGGAAAAAGAAGGAAGAAGAAGAAGGAAGAAGAAGAAGGAAGAAGAAGAAGGAAGAAGAAGAAGAAGAAAAAGGAACAGGAAGAGGAGGAGGAGGACCCCAAGCTTCAGTACTTTGCCACGCCCACAGATTGTCAGATTTATGAGGGCTACAATTGAATGAAGATACATTTTTCACAGGTACACACAATGAAATTCAGGATATAACAGTATTATCTTCGAAATTGTGCAAAATACTGTTTTGAAGATTTGGGTTTACAACCACTTTAATGCTCAGATTTTCAAAAGGGAAGAAATGATTTAATGATTTAAGCCTAACTCTGTACCTTATAATATTTGTTTTGGTTTTAGGGAAGGGTTATAAGCTCTGTCAGGGTAGGATGGTAAATCATCCCAGTGGGGTCATAGACAAAAACAAAAATTCAAAGTCAGGGAAAATTGTTGAATGAGTCACAAAATGAAATAAATACCTGACCGGAGTCTAAACTCTATCCCAGCTATGCAGAACAACATCAAAAAATGGACGTAGTTGGGGCCCATTCATGCCTCATTCCTATGCACCACACGCATTGAGACTCATTGATTTGTACTGCTTCAGGAAGTTCATCACAAATACAGTATCTCACAAAAGTGAGAACACCCCTCACATTTTTGTAAATATTTTATTATATTTTTTCATGTGAAAACACTGAAGAAATGACAGTGCTACAATGTAAAGTAGTGAGTATACAGCTTGTATAACGGTGTAAATTTGCTGTCCCCTCAAAATTACTCCACACACAGCCAATTATGTCTAAACCACTGTCAACAAAACTGAGTTCAACCCTTCAGTGAAAATGTCCACATTGAGCCCAATTAGCCATTTTCCCTCCCCGGTGTCATGGGACTCGTTAGTGTTACATGGTCTCAGGTGTGGATGGGAAGCAGGTGTATTAAATTTGGTGTTATTGCTCTCACTCTCTCATACTGGTCACTGGAAGTTCAACATGGCACCTCATGGCAAAGAACTCTCTGAGGATCTGAAAGAAGCCTCTTCTAAATAAGATGAGCAAGAAAGCTCAAAAACAGTTGGCTGAAGACAAGCAGACTAAGGACATGGATTACTGGAACCATGTCCTGTGGTCTGATGAGACCAAGATAAACTTATTTGGTTCAGATGGTGTCAAGCGTATAGCGGCAACCAAGTAAGGAGTACAAAGACAAGTGTGTCTTGTCTACATTTAAGCATGGTGGTGGGAGTGTCATGGTCTGGGGCTGCATGAGTCCTGCCGGAACTGGGGATCTACAGTTCATTGAGGGAACCATGAATGCCAACATGTACTGTGAAATACTGTAGCAGAGCATGATCCCGCAGGCCGCAGGGCAGTATTCCAAAATGATAACAACCCAAAACATACCTCCAAGACGACCACTGCCTTGCTAAAGAAGCTGAAGGTAAAGGTGATGGACTGGCCAAGCATGGCTCCAGACCTAAACCCTATTGAGCGTCAGTGGGGCATCCTCAAACTGAAGGTGGAGGAGTGCAAGGTCTCTAGCATCCACCAGCTCCATGATTTTGAATGGAAGAGGACTCCAGTGGCAACCTGTGAAGCTCTGGGGAACTTCATGCCCAAGAGGGTTAAGGCAGTGCTGAAAGATAATGGTGGCCACACAAAATATTGACATTGGATTATGATTAAGCCCCCGTTGGAGTGAAACAGCTCCAATCAACTCCAGTTCTTCACCCTGTGTTTTGATTGTATGGACATTTTTGGCATTTTGGGTGCCATCATGGATTGCCCACCCACGTTAAATCTGCTTCCTGTTTGCCCCCTTTAGTCAAATTTCCTCAGCTCCTGGTTGAGAATTTCCTGGGAATCACCATTTGGAAATATTGTCATATTTATTCTTAACTGGTTTGTAGGTATCAAAGCCCCCCTGGCGGCTTTTGAGGTTGGAATCACTCAACAGTGGGGAAAATAATTATTTGATCCCCAGCAGATTTTGAAAGTTTGCCCACTCAGAAATGAAGGGTCTATAACTTTTATCATAGGTATATTTTAAATAATAGAGGCATAATATCAACCAAAAATCCAGAAAAACACATACATATTCTATTGGATTAAGGTCTGGAGGCTGGCTAGATCACACCATGACTGTAACGCCGAGTGCTCCGGGTCCCGTGACTTCCCCGGAGCACTCGAGGCGTCCTGCGGGCTGCAGCGCTCCGGTCGGCGTCCCAGACCGTGAGCGCTGTTCCCCCGCATCGGCGGTGCTCACCCGCCGGGTCCTCTCTTCTCAGACTCCCGGCGCACGCCGGGTTCCTTCCTCCTCCCGGCGCGCGCGGCCCCGCTCCCTAGGGCGCGCGCGCACCACTGCATTAGAATTTAAAGGGCCAGTGCACCACTAATTGGTGCCTGGTCCAATCAGTCCAAATCCCATAAAAACCCATTTCCCCTTCCTGTCCTTGCCGGATCTTGTTGCCTTTTGTGCCTTGAGAAAGCTTTTGGTGTATTTTCCCTGCCTGTGTATCTGACCTTCTGCTGTTGCCCCTGACTACGAACCGTTGCCGCCTGCCTTGACCTTTTGCTCCGTCTGACCTTGCCTTTGCCTTGTCCTTCTGTACCGCACCTAAATCAGCTGTCTTTGAGGTTGAGCCGTTACCGGAGGATACGACCTGGTTGCTACCGCCGCAGCAAGTCCATCCCGCCTTGCGGCGTGCTCTGGTGAAAACCGGTAGTAACTTAGAACCGGTCCCCTGGTACGGTCCACGCCAATCCCTCACTGACACAGAGAATCCACCTCCAGTACAGTCACCTGCCGCCAGTCTGGACCCTGACAGTAGATCCGGCCATGGATCCCGCTGATGTGCCCCTGCCTAGTCTCGCTGACATCTCTACCGTGGTTGCCCAGCAGTCCCAGCAGATTGCTCAGCAAGGTCAACAGTTGGCACAGCTGACCGCCATGCTGCAGCAACTTCTTCCCGCACGGCAGCAGCCACCTGCTTCTGCTTCTGCTTCCGCTCCACCTCCGCAGCCGGTGGCCGCCACCTCCGCTAGAATCCGTTTGTCTCTCCCAGACAAGTTTGATGGGGATTCTAAGATGTGCCGGGGATTCTTGTCCCAATGTTCCCTGCACCTGGAGATGTTGGCCGATAAGTTTCCTACGGAACGGTCTAAAGTGGCCTTCATGGTCAGTTTACTATCTGGAAAGGCCTTGGCCTGGGCCACGCCGCTCTGGGACCGCAACGATCCTGCCACTGCCTCTGTCCAGTCCTTCGTTTCTGAAGTTCGCAGTGTCTTCGAGGAACCTGCCCGTGCCTCGTGAGCAGAAACAGCCTTGCTAAACCTCGTCCAAGGAGACGCTACAGTAGGCGAATATGCTATACAGTTTCGCACTCTGGCTTCTGAACTGACCTGGAACAACGACGCCCTCTGCGCAACTTTTAAAAAAGGTTTATCCAGCCATATCAGGGATGCTCTGGCCGCACGAGAGATACCTGATTCCCTGACGGAACTCATCCAGTTGGCTACTCGCATAGATATGCGCTTCATTGAAAGACGCCAGGAACTTCGCCAAGAAAAGAATCTTGTTCGCAACAGGCGTTATCCACGCCTGGCACCTCTCTTCCAGCAACCATTGCAGCCGGTTGCTGCGCCTTCCGCCGAGGAGGCCATGCAAGTGGATCGGGCTCGCCTGACCCAGCAAGAAAGGTCTCGCTGGAGGAACGAGAATTTATGCTTATACTGTGCGAGTTCCGAACACTTCTTAAAGGACTGTCCAGTTTGTCCTCAGTGTCAGGGAAATGCTCGCACCTAGTGAACGTGGGAGAGGCGTCGCTGGGTGTAAATTCTTCCTCTCCACGCTTGATTGTTCCGGTACGGATTTCTTCTGCTGCTAAAGTCTCCTTCCCGGCAGACGCCTTCTTGGACTCTGGTTCTGCGGGAAACTTTATTAAAGCCTCCTTCATCAACCGCTTTAGCATCCCTGTGATCCGTCTCGTCAAGCCCTTCTTCATTACTACAGTTAACGGAGAAAATCTGAACTGTACCGTGCGTTATCGCACAGAACCCGTGCTCATGACCATAGGGGTCCTCCACCAAGAAACCATTGAATTTTTTGTTCTACCGAATTGCACGTCTGACGTCGTTCTTGGCTTTCCCTGGCTCCAGCGCCACACTCCTACCCTTGACTGGACCTCTGGGGATATTAAATCATGGGGGTCTACCTGCCACACTCATTGCCTCAAGTCGGTACCTATTAGACAAGTCTCCGTCTCCTCACCAGTGCTCAGCCTTCCTAAGGCCTATCAGGACTTTACTGACGTCTTTTGCAAGAAACAGGCGGAGGTCTTACCACCACATAGACCCTATGACTGTCCCATTGATTTGCTTCCCGGTACCACACCACCCCGTGGCAGGATTTACCCCCTCTCCATTCCTGAAACCAAGGCCATGTCGGAGTATGTTCAGGAGAACCTCAAGAAAGGTTTCATCAGGAAGTCTTCTTCTCCTGCCGGAGCAGGATTTTTCTTTGTTGCCAAAAAGGATGGGTCACTACGTCCATGTATTGACTACCGTGGTCTTAACAAGATCACGGTAAAGAATCGCTACCCTTTGCCTCTCATCTCGGAGCTCTTTGACCGTCTGCGCGGAGCAAAGGTCTTCACTAAGCTTGACCTCAGGGGCGCTTATAATCTCATCAGAATCCGTGAAGGTGACGAGTGGAAAACCGCTTTTAATACCAGAGATGGCCACTTTGAGTATCTCGTCATGCCTTTCGGCCTGTGCAACGCTCCTGCAGTCTTTCAAGACTTTGTCAACGAGATTTTCCGGGACATGTTGTATACTTGTGTAGTGGTCTATCTTGACGACATTCTAATCTTCTCTCCCAACCTGGAGGAACACCGTCGCCATGTTCGTCAAGTGCTCCAGCGCCTTCGTGTCAACCACCTTTATGCCAAAATGGAAAAATGTCTTTTTGAGCGTAGCTGTCTTCCGTTTCTGGGATACCTAGTTTCTGGACAGGGTCTTCAAATGGACCCCGACAAACTCTCTGCAGTCTTGGATTGGCCACGCCCCTCAGGACTTCGCTCCATTCAAGGCTTCCTTTGATTCGCCAACTATTACCGCCAGTTTATTCCCCACTTCTCCACTATCGTGGCACCTATTGTGGCACTAACCAAGAAAGAAGCTAATCCGAAATCCTGGCCTCCCCAAGCTGAAGAAGCCTTTACTTGCCTTAAAACCGCCTTCGCTTCCGCTCCAGTCTTAAATAGGCCCGATCCTCTGAAACCATTTTTTCTGGAGGTAGATGCCTCCTCTGTTGGAGCCGGAGCGGTTCTTCTTCAAAAGTCTGCTAAAGGAAAAAACGTCACCTGTGGCTTCTTCTCAAAAACATTTTCCCCTCCTGAAAAGAACTATGCCATCGGGGACCGTGAACTACTAGCCATTAAGTTGGCACTAGAAGAGTGGAGACATCTTCTGGAAGGATCCCTTCATCCAATCACCATCTTCACTGACCACAAAAATCTCTCGTACCTTCAGTCTGCCCAGCGCCTTAATTCGCGCCAGGCCAGGTGGTCATTGTTCTTTGCCCGATTCACTTTCCAAATCCATTTTCGTCCTGCTAATAAGAACATTAGGGCGGATGCCCTATCACGTTCCACCGATGCCTCCGAAGATGAAACCGTTCCTCAACACATCATTCCCCCTGAGTGTCTAATTTCAACTGCCCCTGCTTCACTGGCATCAGTCCCTCCAGGGAAAACATTTGTTCCTCCACGTCTTCGCCTACGGACTCTCAAATGGGGTCACTCCTCTCACCTGGCTGGTCACGCTGGAATTAAAAAGACGACACTGCTAATTGCCAGACACTATTGGTGGCCTTCCTTTGAAAAAGATGTAACGGAGTTCGTTCGGGCCTGTACTGTCTGCACACGTGATAAAACTCCCCGCCAGAAGCCTGCAGGTCTTCTCCTTCCTCTGCCACTGCCTGAACAGCCTTGGTCCCACATAGCAATGGACTTCATCACGGATCTTCCCGTATCCCATGGTAACACAGTCATATGGGTGGTTATTGACAGGTTTTCAAAAATGGCACATTTTGTCCCGCTTCCTGGTCTCCCTTCTGCGCCACAGCTGGTGAAGCAATTCTTTTTGCACATTTTTCGTCTTCATGGCCTTCCAACACACATCGTCTCCGATAGAGGCGTTCAGTTTATCTCTAAGTTTTGGAGAGCTCTCTTCACCCAATTAAGAATCAAATTGAACTTTTCTTCTGCCTACCACCCTCAGTCCAATGGACAAGTGGAGAGGTTTAACCAGATCCTTGGTGACTATCTGCGACACTTCGTCTCCTCCCGTCAGGATGATTGGGTCGACCTGTTGCCCTGGGCCGAATTTTCGTATAACTTTAGAGACTCTGAGTCATCCACCAAATCTCCGTTTTTTGTGGTGTACGGCCGTCACCCGCTGCCCCCCCTCCCCATTCCCACTTCTTCTGGGGTTCCTGCCGTTGATGACTTGACTCTGGACTTCTCCTCCATCTGGAAAGATACTCAAAAGTCGCTCACCCTGGCCGCTTCTCGCATGAAGAGACATGCAGATAAAAAAAGAACTCCTCCTGTCTTTTCCCCTGGGGACAGAGTGTGGCTCTCTGCCAAATACATCCGGTTTCGGGTCCCCAGCTACAAACTGGGTCCGCGTTATCTCGGGCCTTTTAAAATCAAAAGCCAAATTAATGCTGTCTCTTACAAACTCCATCTTCCTCCCTCTCTCCGTATTCCTAACTCCTTTCATGTATCCCTTCTCAAACCCCTCATTCTTAACCAATTTTCCCCCAAGGTCACCGTTCCTGCTCCTGTCTCTGGGTCCTCTGACGTCTTCTCAGTAAAAGAGATCCTCGCCTCCAAGGTCGTCAGAGGTAAAAAGTTTTTTTTGGTTGACTGGGAGAATTGTGGTCCTGAGGAGAGGTCGTGGGAGCCCGAGTCCAATATCCTCGGCAAGGAGCTCATCCACAGGTACCTGGGCTCCAAAAAGAGGGGGAGACCTAAGGGGGGGGTACTGTAACGCCGAGTGCTCCGGGTCCCGTGGCTTCCCCGGAGCACTCGAGGCGTCCTGCGGGCTGCAGCGCTCCGGTCGGCGTCCCCAACCGTGAGCGCTGTTCCCCCGCATCGGCGGTGCTCACCCGCCTGGTCCTCTCTTCTCAGACTCCCAGCACACGCCGGGTTCCTTCCTCCTCCCGGCGTGCGCGGCCCCGCTCCCTAGGGCGCGCGCGCGCCGCTGCATTAAAATTTAAAGGGCCAGTGCACCACTAATTGGTGCCTGGTCCAATCAGTCCAAATCCCATAAAAACCCACTTCCCCTTCCTGTCCTGTCCTTAACCAGAACATGCCCTTTTATTTTACTACTTAACCAATTCATTTCACTAGATCACCTTGTATAAGCACTCTTTAACAGTTTCATCTCCTGTTCCATGTTTCTATTTTAAATTATTTGCTGGGAAAAAAAAAAAATATTTTACAGAACATATATACACTGTTATCTTTACAAGTTTACTGTTTAAAAAAAATATGTGGTTTAGGGTATATCTGTTTTATTTTAAATCAGTTTTAAACCACTTGCCGACCGCATGCCGCAGTTGTACGGCGGCAGTCTGGCTCTCCCAGGCAAAGTCTCGTAGATGATTGGCCCTTGCCTGGGAGGAGCTAGGGGGCGATCATGTGCCGCCAGAGGCGCGCTCCCGCCCCCGCTCGTCAGCTGGGAAGCTAGTGCATGTGGCAGGCGGCTCCGATGGCTGCCGGCCACTCGCGATCTCCCGCAGCTGAGAGAGAAGGACGAACGGCGGATGTAAACACAACCGTCCGTACTTCTCCCTGAAGTGATCACAGATGTCATGTGATCCTGCTATATAAGATCACATGTCTCTGTGATGACTTCACAAGACCCCCCCCCCCACAGTTAGAATCACGCACCTAGGGTCCCATTTAACCCCTTGATCATCAGTACTGTTAACCCCTTCCCTGCCAGTGCCATTTTTACAGTAACAGTGCATTTTGGAGCACTGATTACTGTAGTAATGTCACTGGTACCCCCAAAAGTGTCAAAAATGTCAGTTAGAGGACCGATCTGTCCGCCGCAATGTTGCAGTCCTGCAAAAAATCGCAGAAAGACATAAATCTTTCCTGTAGTTAGCAGTGGCGGCCGGTGCGTTGGGGGCGCAGGGCGCATGGAGTTCAATGGAGTTTTTTTTTTTTTTTAGTCACCTGACTAGAGCCAGAGGTTCTAAAAGGCTTCAGCAAAGGGTGGACCCGGGGCACAGAGCAGTGCGTCCCGGGCCCACCCATTGTGTGACAATAGCGAATGAAAATTCATTATTGTCACCCGGATCCTCCTCCTGGCCAATCAGGAAGCGGGTCCAATACGGAGGGGGGGGGGGGTTTGGCTTGGCACGCTGTTCACTCTACATTGAAAGGGGGCATGCTGGCATCTCTGCATTAAAAGGGGGCACGCTGGCATCTCTGCATTGAAAGGGGGCACACTGGCATCTCTGCATTGAAAGGGGGCACGCTGATCTCTGTGCATTGAAAGGGGAAATGCTGGTCACTGCATTGAAAGGGGGCACGCTGATCTCTGTGCATTGAAAGGGGGCACGCTGATCTCTGTGCATTGAAAGGGGGCACGCTGGTGTCTGTGCATTGAAAGCGGGCACGCAGGTCCCTGTGCATTGAAAGGTGGCACGCTGGTCCCTGTGCATTGAAAGGGGGCACGCGGGTCCCTGTGCATTGAAAGGGGGCATGCTGGTCCCTGTGCATTGAAAGGGGGCACTCTGGTCCCTGTGCATTAAAAGGGGGCACGCTGGTCCCTGTGCATTGAAAGGGGGCACACTGGTCCCTGTGCATTGAAAGGGGGCACGCTGGTCTCTGTGCATAAAAAGGGGGCACGCTATGCCTTAATTACTGAAGGCCCCTTTCACACTTTTGTGACCTCAAAGTGACGCAATTTTTTACAGCGTTTTTTGCCGCAAAGCAATGCCTATTACATTTTTCTGTTTGCGCCCCCCCCCCCCCCCCAAAAAAAATTTTGAGCACCAGCCGCCACTGGTAGTTGGCCCCGCAAAACAATAAAAATGACATAAATCTTTCCTGTAGTTAGTAAACGCAAAAATTTTTGAGCAAACCAATCAAAATACACTTATTGCGATTTTTTTTACTAAAAATATGTAAACAAATTGCCTAAAATGTTAAAAAATTTTGATATTTACCTTTTTTTTTTGAGAATTTCATATAAAAGAATGTGAAACATATTTGTATTTTTTCAAAATTGTCGCTCTTTTTTGTTTATAGCGCAAAAAACTAAAAATCGCACAGGTGATCAAATACCACCAAAAGAAAGCTCTGTTCGTGGGAAAAAAAGGACATCAATTTCGTTTGGGTACAGCGTCGCACGACCACGCAATTGTCTGTTAAATTCACGCAGTGCCGAATCGCAAAATAGGGCCTGGTCATAGAGCAGCCAAATCCTCCAGTCTTAAAGTGGTTAACAATCAATAAAATTTAAATTATGCCAAAAATGAAATATACTGTATGCAAAAAAAAAAAAAAAAATTGTATTTCTTTTGTAAATACCTTTAACATGCTTTTTACCAAAAATATAATTTTTAAAGTTGCAGTAAGTTGAACAAGCAGCAGAATAAAATGTATATGTTTCCCCCTCAGTAATGGTACTTGTGTTTGAAATATTATTGATCAAACTTGCAAAAAGTTTTAATTTTTTTCAAATTTTTATTTTTTTCCCATAAAATGCAAATAAATTAAAACAATTCTCAAAGGATTTTAGGACCAAAAAATCCCTGTTTGTCCCACCCAAAAACGATATATGTGTCATTTCTGTATCATAAGGGATTACAAAGTTATAGACTCATGAATAGACACGTAGTGGAAACGTGAAAATATGGTCTGGTCCATAGGGAGTAAACAAGTGTGAGGGCCGAAGTGGTTAAATCTGTAAGATGCGTGGGGGTGCCATTAGGAATCAATGGCACTGCCGTGCAACTGCAGAGGGGCAGAGTGTTTTTTTGCTATGCGGGAAAGCGTGCATTCCTGTAATGCCCTGGAGTGAACAAAGCCTTACTGCAACACAATGATCAGAACGAGCTATTATTCTTTAAAGGAAATGGAGCTTGTAAATGTCTGAAGGCCATTGGTTGATTCTTTTCTTTTCCTCTACTTTCTTACAAACATTTCTTGCCAAATAAGTTTCTCTGGCTGTAGCAATCAGTGTTCAGCACTGGACAGCTCCTAGAGAAGTCTTTATCTTTTGAATCAATTTATTCCCACTTCATCTGAAAATGACACTGCGGGAGACGCTCTCAGACACTACGCCGATTTAAAAGTGCAGACTTTGACAGGTTTAGAGCACTCAGGCTATATGCTGTAATGGTAAGCTTGGGTTTACTGGTAAGTCCAGGGACTGAATTCATCAGCTGAATGTGCTACAAATGGCTTTACAAAGGCATTGTGGTTACATTAGACATCCCAATTATGTCTCACTGACAGCACAGTGGTTTCCTGTAAATATCTAGCAGCCACCTTTAATGAGGACAGAGTCAATTCTCCCGAACACAACAGTTAGTGATCATCACTAGGATTCTCTACACAAAGAGAGTAAGTAATGTAATGTAGTATATAGTAGAGATTATGCCACAATAGTAGCACAATGCTTCAGATTGCGTGATCAATTACTAGTACGTGCTGACGATCTGCAAGGGTATAATAATGATCACTATAGCAGAAAATGCCCTTGTGCTCCCAGCCTATTCGTAAACTTCAGCTGACAGATGGCAGCAATTTAAAATGTTATATATACAGTATATATACAGCTGCAAGAAAAAGTATGTGAACCCTTTGGAATGATATGGATTTCTGCACAAATTGTTAAAAAAATGTGATCTGATCATCATCTAAGTCACAGCAATAGACAATCACAGTCTGCTTAAACTAATAACACACAAAGAATGAAATGTTGCCATGTTTTTATTGAACACACCATGTAAACATTCACAGTGCAGGTGGAAAAAGTATGTGAACCCCTAGACTAATGAGATTTCCAAGAGCTAATTGGAGTGAGATGTCAACCAACTGGAGTCCAATCAATGAGATGAGATTGGAGGTGTTGGTTACAGCTGCCCTGCCCTATAAAAAACACACACCAGTTCTGGGTTTGCTTTTCACAAGAAGCATGTGAATGATGCCTCGCACAAAAGAAGTCTCAGAAGACCTACGATTAAGAATTTTTGACTTGCATGAAGCTGGAAAGGGTTATAAAAGTATCTCCAAAAGCCTTGCTGTTCATCAGTCCACAGTAAGACAAATTGTCTATAAATGAGAAAGTTCAGCACTGCTGCTACTCTCCCTAGGAGTGGCCGTCCTGTAAAGATGACTGCAAGAGCACAGCGCAGACTGCTCAATGAGGTGAAGAAGAATCCTAGAGTGTCAGCTAAAGACTTACAAAAGTCACTGGCAAATGCTAACATCCCTGTTAGCGAATCTACAATTCGTAAAACACTAAACAAGAATGGATTTCATGGAGAAGAAGCCACTGCTGTCCAAACAAAAAACATTGCTGCACGTTTACAGTTTGCACAAGAGCACCTGGATGTTCCACAGCAGTACTGGCAAAATATTCTGTGGACATATGAAACAAAAGTTGAGTTGTTTGGAAGAAACACACGACACTATGTGTGGCAAAAAAGAGTCACAGCACACCAACATCAAAACCTCATCCCAACTGTGAAGTATGGTGGTGGGGGCATGATGGTTTGAGGCTGCTTTGCTGTGTCAGGGCCTGGACGGATTGCTATCATCAAAGGAAAAATGAATTCCCAAGTTTATCAAGACATTTTTCAGGAGAACTTCAGGCCATCTGTCTACCAGCTGAAGCTCAACAGAAGATGGGTGTTGCAACAGGACAATGACCCAAAGCATAGAAGTAAATCAACAACAGAATGGCTTAAACAGAAGAAAATACACCTTCTGAAGTGGCCCAGTCAGAGTCCTGACCTCAACCCGATTGAGTTACTGTGGCATGACCTCAAGAAAGCGATTCACACCAGACATCCCAAGAATATTGCTGAACTGAAACAGTTCTGTAAAGAGGAATGGTCAAGAATTACTCCTGACCGTTGTGCACGTCTGATCGTCTGATCGTCTGATCTGCAACTACAGGAAACGTTTGGTTGAAGTTATTGCTGCCAAAGGAGGTTCAACCAGTTATCCAATATAAGGGTTCACATACTTTTTCCACCTGCACTGCAATGTTTACATGGTGTGTTCAATAAAAACATGGCAACATTTCATTCTTTGTGTGTTATTAGTTTAAGCAGACTGTGATTGTCTATTGTTGTGACTTGAGATGATGATGATCAGATCACATTTTTTGACCAATTTGTGCAGAAATCCATCATTCCAAAGGGTTCACATACTTTTTCTTGCAGCTGTATATATATATATATATATATATACAGCCCTCAAATTTTCTACTCGCCTGCTCGCATTTTGCGGAAAATTATTTAGGGCGAGTGTGGGGCTGCTCTGGGAGCCGCTCAGGGGAAGAGAGGAGAGGAAGAGGAATATATATATATATACATACACACATTCTTTTTTTTTTTTTATTTAAGTATGTATTCCTAAAGAGTAACTCCACTTTTGCTGAGAAAAAAACACTCCCCTTTGGGTGATCTCTGTACATTGCAAGGATTTTAACAAACTTTGTTGCAGATTCCTATTCCTACCATTTGTTATTCTGGAGAAATAGCTGTTTGTTTGTCTGTGTCCACGCTCAGAGTGAATGTGTAGGGGAGTGTTTTTTTTATTTATCAATCAGCTGCTGCACCTGCAGGGCTCCAATGAAGAAAAATGCAGAGTCTGCATCCCTTTAGATTTAATTAACTTTTGGGAGAATCTCACCAAAAATTATATTTTTTTGCAGGGGAGGCTCAAAATCAAATTTTTATCTCAGTGCAGACTTCTGGAAAAATCAGTAAGCCAATCACACAAGCAGGTAATTACATTTTCACCATCTGTGTACAGAACACCGCAAGGGATCCACATTGCATTGAGTTTTACAGAGAATTACAGCAGCAGCAGAATGAAAAGGAAAGGTCATTTTTAATAACATTCAATTACAATATGACACAATTGTATACACTATATTATTTTTATTCATTTGCTTTTTTTTTACCTGAAAGAGGAGTTACCCTTTAAAGCAGTTTTAAACCCAAATCAAAAATGTTATCTATTGCAGCTTACCAATCATAAGTACCTACACACTCTAGATGAAGGAGCAACAGAGACACCTTTGAACAATAGCATTGGGTAGTGTAAGTGTTCTGTGGAAAGGTCTTTATTTTATTTAAGACAACATTGTCTTGTTTTATTGATATTTCCATGGGGAACAAATGTGGTTGTTGGCATTTAGAGGAGTGGGCTTATAGGATTTTGTGAATTTTTGTATTTGATATTTTTAATAAATGATTTGAATTTTTCTTAACCCCTTGCCTACCGAGCACTTAAATCCCCTTCCTGCCCAGGCCAATTCTCAGCTTTCTGCACTGTCACAATTTGAATGACAATTGCACGGTCATGCAACACTGTACACCAACTTAAATTTTTATCATTTTGATGGTATTTAATCACTACTGGGTATTTTATTTTTTGCTGAACAAACAAAAAAGGACAGAAAAAACAAAAAAACAAACAAACAAAAAAAACAGTTTTTATAGTTTGTTATAAAATTTTGCAAACAGGTAATTTTTCTCCTGATAGGTTGCACTGATAAGCACTGATAAGCACTGATAAGGCAGCACTGATAAGGCAGCACTGGTGGGCACTGGTATGTGGCACTAATGGGTGGCACCGATGGGTGACACCAATGGGCACTGATGGGCGGCACTGAAGGGCACTGGTAGGTGGCACTGAAGGGCACTGATAGGTGGCACTGATATGTGACACTCATGGGCACTAACAGGTGGCACTGATGGGCACTGATAGGCACTGGTAAGTGACACTGATAGGTAGCACTTATGATGGGGCACTGATTGGCACTGATAGGTGCCACTGGTGGGCGTTGATAGATAGCACTGTTGGGTAGAGATGATCGAACGGTTTGGGTCGACCGTCGGTTCGACCCGAACATTAGGGGTTCGAAATTCGGCCGAATTCCGAACTTTTTGCAGAAAAAGTTCGGAATTCGGCAACCAGAACCGACCAAAATGCAATGGGACAGGAAATGGCCTTTAAAAGCCCGTGATTGGACAGAACCATTAGTAAAAGCAAATTGAGGGGGCAGGAGAATGCTAGGAATGTGATTGGAGTGACTAGGGGGCCAGAGGCCAATCATTAGTGAATACGCCCCCCAGTATATAAGATAGCCCTGCCAAATCTCTACAATTTTAATACAGGGACGTGGAAGAGAGTGGAAGAAGTTCTGTTACTTCTGCTTCAAAAGTGTCATTTAGCAATTATTAGTGTAAGGAAAGGGATATCTAATGTAGTTAGGGTGCTATTTTCCACTTTAGTTAGCTTCAAAAATCTAGTTTCTGTAGGGAAAGTGTTAAGTGCCAGGGTGACCGTAGTGTAGTGTAGGGTGAACTGACACTGACTGCTATGGCAGGGTGACCAAACCCTTCCATTTCAGGGTGACCGCTATAGAGAAAAGATTGTTTCTCTTAGGTGACTTATAGAACAGGGATATGGCTTCTCGCCGGTCAGCCTGCTTTTTGTTGCAGGCATTTATAGGGCTTTTTTGAGGACATGTTTGGAGTCAGGCATGACATCTGAACTTCTGTATAGGGGTATATATACACACACATGTATGTATATATACACCTACACATATATAGGTGTGAAAATAGCAGAACACTATGCTTGCGCTAATGAAATAATTAACAGGCATATGGCTCCGCTCCTATCACACCTATATGTGTGATACTTGACAATCGGTACAAGTGTATGGGGCTTAACACGCACTGTTCATTCCAAACAAACAGAACACCTGTGCATTTCCATGCGGGAAACACAGACCTCATACGAGCATCTGCCTTAGTATTAGCATTGTGATTTGTTGTGTAAGTGTTTGATGCTGTCGGATCAGCTGGCTCATATGGAAAACAAAATGTTAAAAAGGGAAAATTGAAAATGATAAACAACAAATAATATATATATATATTTTTACATTTCCTCGTTCCAGGTTCTTTGCAAGTTGGCAGCTTTGCCTGAGTATAAAATATTGTATTTAGCATTTCTAAATGCAAACTACGCTTTTACAAAGTTTGATAGATTAATTATAATCGCTGCACCGGCTGTTTTGTAATGTAATGTTATTTATTATGACCTTTCTATTTCAATTTGCAGCTGCCATGAAATTTCAAAACTGCCAAAAAAATGATAGAAGTTACTTTTTTTTGTAATTGTGGGATTACTGGGAACGTGTGTTTGCAAAGAGCAGCCCCAGAAATGTAATTGTCTGTTTTTTGTGATTGGCTCGCTGATATTCCCAGTTTGCACAGCACTGAAGATATCTGTAAAAAAAAATAACGTTTGGTAAGATATTTTCAAAATGTCATAAATGCTAACATTGCAAGGGTTACATCAGAGCACAAGGAAGGCATGAAGAAGTAGGTCAGGGAATAGCTAAGTGAGTCTTTAATAGATTTCTATTGATTTGTGTGAACATATTCTTTGCACTTGTGTGCATCGAAATGGATTAATTATCTCCCAATTGGAATTTCAATTCATGATTTTAAAGTGTTACAATCGGTTGCACTGCAGTGTTTCACACATTAACATGCAATAAAGCAGCCCTTTCATTGGGACAGCAAACAGCAAAGCAAATGCCCCTGTATAATTGTTTTAACCATAATACAGCACAGCACACAATATAACATATATTACTTTATTTTATTGATTTATTACATTTCATTATTACCGCAATAAATAGGTGCAAAGCCAGGTGCTTGTACAGTATCTCACAAAAGTGAGTACACCCCTCACATTTTTGTAAATATTTTTTTTTATCTTTTCATGTGACAAAACTGAAGAAATGACACTTTGCTACAATGTAAAGTAGTGAGTGTACAGATTGTATAACAGTGTAAATTTGCTGTCCCCTCAAAATAGCTCAACACACAGCCATTAATGTCTTAACTGCTGGCAACAAAAGTGAGTACATCCCTAAGTGAAATGACCAAATTGGGCTCAAAGTGTCAATATTTTGTGTGGCCACCATTATTTTCCAGCACTGCCTTAACCCTCTTGGGCATGGAGTTCACCAGAGCTTCACAGGTTACCACTGGAATCCTCTTCCACTCCTCCATGATGACATCACAGAGCTGGTGGATGTTAGAGACCTTGCGCTCCTCCACCTTCTGTTAGAGGATGCCCCACAGATGCTCAATAGGGTTAAGATCTGGAGACATGCTTGGCCAGTCCATCACCTTTACCCTCAGCTTCTTTAGCAAAGCATTGGTCGTCTTGGAGGTGTGTTTGTAGTCGTTATCATGTTAGAATACTGCCCTGCAGCCTAGGCTCCAAAAGGAGGGGATCATGCTCTGCTTCAATATGTCACAGTACATGTTGGCATTCATGGTTCCCTCAATGAACTATAGCTCCCCAGTGCTGGCAGCTCTCATGCAACCCCAGACCATAACACTCCCACCACCATGCTTGACTGTAGGAAAGACACACTTGTCATAATATTCCTCAACTGGTTGCAGTCACACATGCTTGACACCATCTGAACCAAATAAGTTTATCTTGGTCTCATCAGACCACAGGACATGGTTCCAGTAATCCATGTACTTAGTCTGCTTGTCTTCAGCAAACTGTTTGCGGGCTTTCCTGTGCATCATCTTTAGAAGAGGCTTCCTTCTGGGATGACAGCAATGCAGACCAATTTGATGCAGTGTGCGGCGTATGGTTTGAGCACTGACAGGCTGACCCCCCCACCCCTTCAACCTCTTCAGCAATGCTGGCAGCACTCATACGTCTATTTCCCAAAGACAACCTCTGGACATGATGCTAAACACGTGCACACAACTTCTTTGGTTGACCATGGCAAGGCCTGTTCTCAGTGGATCCTGTCCTGTTAAACTGCTGTATGGTCTTGGCCACCGTGCTCAGTTTTAGGGTCTTAGCAATCTTCCTATGGACAATGTGGGCTATGTGGGACTTTAGATGAGACACCGGCAGGTATGCCCAGCGTCTCCATCCCTGTATCGGAAAAAACAAATTGAAAAGGATTAAAAGAGGTGCATGGAAGCCAGCCAGCCCCCAGTCTGATGTACTCACCCTCCAGTCTGCCACCAACCAAGTAAACCTGTCTCAATATAAATAAAGAACAGGGGTTTAGTTGGCACGCATTTGCAAACGCATGTGAAAGCTGCAGAGCCACGACACGGCACCCTGTTTTATCTGCAGTCCCTAATACTTTTAAATTTAAGTGTCTCCACTCTGGGAGCACATGGCTGCTAATGGGTGGATAGGAGGCAGGTGGGAGGGAGCAGCCCAAACTTCCCCCAACCCACTTCCATCCACGACTGGTATGGTATCTCAATGCTCTAATTGCAATGTTCTTAAGATGGTACAAACTGAAAACGACCAGCTGAGAAGCATACACCTCCAATCCCTTGGCGGATGCAGTGTAAAACACAGATTGGGACTTTCTTCCTATAGCCTTGGCCCTAGGCTAGAGCAACTATTCTTCTTTTCAGATCCTCAGAAAGTTCTTTGCCATGAGGTGCCATGTTGAACTTCCAGTGACCAGTATGAGAGAGTGAGAGTGATAACACCAAATTTAACACACCTGCACCCCATTCACACCTGAGACCTTATAACACTAATGAGTCACATGACACAAAGGAGGGAAAATGACTAAATGGGCCCAATTTGGACATGTTCGCTTAGGGGTGTACTCACTTTTGTTTCCAGAGGTTTAGACATTAATGACTGTGTGTTGAGTTATTTTGAGGGGACAGCAAATGTACACTGTGTTACAAGCTGTACACTCACTACTTTACATTGTAGCAAAGTGTAATTTCTTTAATGTTGTCATATGATAAGATATAATAAACTATTTACAAAACTGTAAGGGGTGTACTTACTTTTGTGAGATATTGTAAATTATTATCATGGTTGGCTCTTGTGTGGGTTCATTGCACTGTTTAGTTTTGTTGCCCTGCAGAGTTGGAAAGTCCTGAGAAGCAATGGTTAACAATGCTGGCCAGGTTTTCCAGGGTTTTTTAGGGAAATTCCACCCTCTGCAGGGAAAAACATTTAAAAGGGGAACTGCCTCTTGGGCAGAGGGTCTTTGTGATCCATTCATTGGAACTGAGTATGAGCTGTGCCAGGATGTGATTGTTACTTTGATTGGTGCCATCCCTTGTGGGAGCTCAGTTGGAGATCCAGGGACATGGCCACTACAATAATTGTCTCACCTATTAAAGTGTGACTACCTCGTGGGGAAACATCTATCGGGTCCAAATAAGCACTTTGTATTAGAAAAGAAGTGCAAGAATTGCCTGTACATT
Organism: Pelophylax lessonae; assembly: GCF_965119305.1. Classification (NCBI taxonomy): domain Eukaryota; kingdom Metazoa; phylum Chordata; class Amphibia; order Anura; family Ranidae; genus Pelophylax; species Pelophylax lessonae. The sequence continues at coordinate 684,026,062 of NC_138769.1, read as the reverse complement.
TGTTATATTAAATAACTTTAATAAAGAACTTTGTTGTTAAATAACTTTGACTGGTGTGAAGTCAGTTCAGGACAATCGTAAAGGGATGCATGCATGCTTGGTTGGCATATCACAGAACAAGGGTCACACCAGGGAACAAGACAAGATAGAGAAGATGTTTAACAAGCGGTGAAACTAAATAGAGGAGCCTATATTGCTGTTGCCAATAACTACAGTACTAGTGTCAATTTCATAAGCAATCAGCCAGTCGGGAAGCGGTGTGACTTAGCCAAGGTGACAAAAGTGAAGACTGGTAGTAAGGAATCTTATGTGCTTAGGCTCCTTCCCTAGCATTTGGAACCTAACTATTGGGTCCGACACGTTGCACAGGGCATCCTAGGAACCCAGCATACATGACATAGAAGATGGATGGGGCCTTGGGCAGAATAAGTACGGGTTATGTACAAAAGTTGAGCTTTCTAGGAATCAAGCGTAATATACTAATCAATGTCAATGGAATGAGGTGAAGGGTAACTGGGCTGGTGGAGTCTATTGGAAACTCCATAGTACTATTGGCTCAGAAATGCTGCACAAGAAAGAGAGAAGAGCTATGAAGTGTAACGAGAAACTGTAGTGTATAATGTATAATGTAAAGATTTACAGAAGTTGGGTCATAGATTACAAGGAGTTATTTACAGTATGTCTGGGTGAAGAAGTGTTTCTTTTAAGATAAAGTGCTGCCTTAAACGCCACACTTGCGTTAAGCAACAGCCTCAGCCCACCTCTAGGGGCATTAGCGAGTGCTTTCTCCCATCCCCATCTGAGCACCGCCCACAAGCCTATATCACCATTTTATTTATTTAGGAATAATTGTAGGCATCACCATATTATACATATTTACGTTGGTCCAGCTTGGACCAATGTAACTATGTATATACTATACCTGGCTGATGCTGCTCAAAGCTTAAAACCACTGTAGCAGACACCGCTACTCCAGTGATCTTCACTTGCTTTTTGGTCCAGCGCCGAGATGGCTGCTCTCCTGCACGGTGAACGCAAGAGGTCGGCCACTCAGCAATGACACAATTTCGGAAAAGGTTTGAAAAACGTTCTCTGATTGGACGAGGTGGAGACGAGGAGGCGTCATCCTCCCCACCTTATCCAACCAGAGAATGATTTGCATCTGTTTAGAAAGTGGAAAACATTATCTGAATAGCACCCATGCTGAGCAGCCAATCTTCCCATATTCACAAGGCATCAGGCTGGCTGCTAAGCGCAGGATGAAGAAGCAAGTGGAGTTAACTGGAGTAGCAGTGTCTACTTCAATGATTTCCGGCTTCCAGGGGCATTAGCCAGGTATGGTATATACTGTACATAGTTACTGTATATTGGTCAAAGCTGTAATAAGTATAACATGAGGATGCCTGAAATTATTCTTTAAGGGGTATAAGTAAAATTATACTGGGGGGGGGGGGGGGGATAAACAGTTATATGTTGTAGTTAATTTCTTCATGTACTAATTGGAATTTGTAAAAAAAAATAAAAATAAAAAAAAAGGTTTTGTAATAGAAATACAGAAGATTATATTTTTCTGTTTTCGTCTTAAATAAAGCCTGTAAAGCAAAGTATATGATTACTACTATGAAAGTGTATTACATCCCTAACCCTTATTTGCTCTATTTTGGTCTAGATGAATTCCAAGAATGGCAATTTGTACAGATAAATTGGTCCAGCTTTGGGCCATGTAAGTACAGTATGTATGTACCGTACCTGTGGGATCCCCATGGAGGCTTGAAATTACTGTAGTAGGCACAGCTACTGATCTCCATTAGCTTCTGGGTCTCATGCCGAGCCACTGCACTGTCACATTCTGAACACAGGAGATTGCTCTCTTGGCGAGGGTGCCATTCCAGAAACAGCTTTCTCCGTTTGAAGCAGTGGCGTCACACTCTTCACCTTGCCCAATCAAAAAAACACTTTGCATTCATTGAGAAAATGAAAAGTAATATTTGATTGGAGCTCATGCACGGGACCCAGCAGCAGTATCTACTACAGTAATTTCCAGCTTCAGCAGGGATTCCACAGGTATGGCACATACATACCTAAAGTTTTTGTAAACCCACTTTAACCACTTAAGCCCCGGAATATTTTACCCCCTTCCTAACCAGGGCCTATTTTGCAATTCGGCACTGCGTGACTTTAACGGACAATTGCGCGGTCGTGCCTAAACGAATTTGACTTCCTTTTTTTCCCACAAACAGAGCTTTCTTTTGGTGGTATTTGATCACCTGTGCGATTTTTTGATCATGCGCTATAAACAAAAAAAGAGCATCAATTTTGCAAAAATAACAATATTTTACACATTTTTTATATGAAATTCCCCCCCAAAAAAATGTAAAAATCTAATTTTTTTAACATTTTAGGCCAATTTGTTTTATGCTACCTATGTTTGGTAAAATAAAATCGCAAAAAGCGTATTTTGATTGGTTTGCGCAAAAGTTATTGCGTTTACTAACTAAGGGAAAGATTTTTGTCATTTTTGTTGTTTTTTTTTAACGAGTAATGGCGGCGATCTGTGGTTTGTTTTGCGGGACTGCGACATTGCGGCGGACAGATCGGACCCTTGACTGACATTTTTGACACTTTTGGGGTTACCAGTGACATTACTGCAGTAATCAGTGCTATACATATGCACTGTTACTGTAAAAATGACACTGGCAGTGAAGGAGTTAACTTTATTGGAGAGGGAGGGGTTAAGTGTGTCCCTAGGGGCGTGTTTCTAACTGTGATTGGCTGTGGCTACTAGTGTAAGAACAGAGATCAACGGTCCTGCATAGCAGAACCTTTTGATCTCCATTCTTACACAGGGAAGAATGACAGGCGGCTTTGTTTACATTAGCCGCCTGCCTTTCTTCCGGTGTAACGGAAGATCGCGAGTGCCCGGCGGACATCCGGTCCGCTGGGCACACGTGCGGGGGGTCCGTGACCGCGCGGGAGCGCGCCTCCGGCGGCGTGCGCTCGCTCCCTAGACCCTCACAGGCTAGCGACGTAGCCCTACGTCGCTTTGCCTGTGAGGGGCTGACTACAGTTATTTGTAAGGCTTACCTATAGGTGCTGTAAATATCTCCTGAACTTGCACTGTTTAGGAGATATTTATATTGCATGCAGCCGATGACGTCATCGTGCTAGCCGTTTTTTCAGAGCCCTGTGCCGTGACCAGCGGCTCCCGTGCGCATGCGTGGGAGTGACATCACATGGCTCCGGCCAGTAATACAGCCGGAGTCCGCAGACCCAGAAGGAAGACGGGCAAAGATGGATGCGGCCGGCAGTGGGGACATTGCGGGCTTCGTTGCAGGTAAGTGTCACATAATGTGTTAGTATGCGATGCATACTAACACAGTATGCGATGCATACTGTAACATTGGAAAAAAATGCCATATCTAAACTTGAGCTTTAGGTATAACATTGGGGGTGATTTGTTATCTGTTTGATAAGTACAAAAAATACCTATTAATCAAGTCAAGAATTCAGAGCTTTCCTATGCACACTTCCTGTCTTATCTCAATTAATGGATACAATTAACCCTAGTCTAATTAGCCCTAATACATCTTGACTACAGAACAACTAGACCCTATGTTGAGATGGAAGAGTTTAAAGAGGAGTTCCGGCCTCAAATACCTTTTTAACTAAAAATACCCCTATAACACTAACCCATTGCCCTTTACAGAACCGCTATTCTCATACTTACAAGGTGTACAGTATTGGATTTTAGTCAAAATCTTGCTTTTAAAAATGCTGTCTGGGTGCGGCCATCTTGGATGTGGGCATCTGAAGCCGCAGTGTAATCTTCTGTGTCCTTCTTCCTGATTCCAGGGAGTGTTCTGGAAGTTCCTCCTGATTCCAGCCTCCTTGGAGTGATGACAAACAGCTCCCAGGATGCAATGCAAAGGCAGAAGTGATGTCGGTGGCCATGGTCACAGAGGGGGGAGAAGGAGGAAGTACAACCAAAAATGCCCTGAAAATAAGGTAAGGGACCCCAATTGTTGATCAGCATAGCGAGCACTCCAGGAATCACTAAAGTTGCAAAATAGGCCGGAACTCCGCTTTAAGCAGTTGAGTAGTTAGGTGAATGACAACTGGGCAGAACTGACAAAACTCAAAAATGCTGTGTACTGTTAGATCACAGCAAGACTTGGGAGCCAAGTGAATTTCTAAAACAAAAGGAACAGATGGCACACAAGTCCCAGTCTAGCGCATTACCTTTGCGACAATTTATTATTTATAAAATGTATACATTATACTCACAAATGGAATAAATGTGTCAAGCAAATATATATAAAGTCCCCCAGGTACTTCATTCAGCATGATCCGCTGACCTGAAGAAGAGGGGACACCCCTTGAAACGCGTCAGCTTTGTTTGGACTTTTCATTCCACAACTGATACTGGTCAGCAGATCATGCTGAGTGGAGCATCTGGTGGACTTTATATATTTTGCTTGACACATTAATTCCATTTGAGAGTATAATGTATATATTTTTTTAAATATTAAATTGTCGCAAAGGTAATGCGGTAGGCTGATGCGCCCTCTGTTCCTTTCGTTTTAGAGTTCCACTTGGGTTTCCCTGGCCTGTTGTGAGTGACAGCACAGCCGATGTGGTGGCTGAACCAGTGGAGACACATGTTTTCTATCAGCCGCACAGCAACTTCTCAAGCCCAGGAGTTTGGACTTTTCTCCTAAGTGGATTTCTGGCAGCTTATTAAAATAAAAGGCTTCAAATATACTTTAATAGATTTCACAAATAAGTTAGCTTTGCATGATTTCAGAGTTTGAGTTTCCTACAAAGTGTCCTGTTTAAACTAAAATTACCAATTTTTTTAAAGTATTTTTGATTCCTTTTCTCCTTTTGAAAAGTAAAGCCTCGGAATGTATACTGTGTATCTCTTCTCACTTTGATCTTTCATGGTGTCCATTTTTATATAATCACAGGATGGAATAATTCTGACACACAGAGCTACTCAGCCCAATTCATTCATCTTTTAAGCTGCTTTTCCTTTCATAGCTTTTAGACCACTGTATTCAAGTGTCAGAGATAAAAGACGAAATAGTGAAAAAAAGTAAATTAGAATAAATTTGGTTTATCTGAAGTTGAGGTGGACGTAAGGGATGTTTTAGTTAAAGGTACAGGATGCGCATCTTTGTGTCTTCCAGCCCCTTATGGTAAATAAAGCGTAATATAAATTAAATAAAATGTCCAGAAGGTTTCATATATCGGGAATCCGCTCCCACTGGGGGCAGAGTGGCTGACCACGACTTAGTTGTAGTCAGGGCTGGGACAAGGGGTGGGCAATAGGAGCGGCTGCCCTGAGCACTGTGGTATCACTGGAGGTGGGATGGAGATTGGGGGAGGGGATCTGTGTTGGAAGGGGAATTCGGGGAGTTCACAAGGAGTAAGTATTGTTCTAAGAGGGGAAATTTGTGGATTTGTGCTAAAAGTGGTGATTTTTGTGTTGGAAGGGGGGATGGGGGAAGATTTGTGCTAGGAGGAGTGATTGAGGGTGTATTTGTGCTTGGAGGGGGGATTTGGAGTGGGGGGGGGGATGTGTAATAGGAAGGGGACATAGGGGTAGAGAATTTTTTGGGGTGAGGGGGCATTTGAGCTGAGGCATGGGGGGGGGGGGTAAAGATTTGTGCTGGGAGGGTGGATTACAGAAGGTGAGCAGATTTGTACTTGGAGAAGGGGGAATGTATGCTTACGGGGTAAGCATACAGATTAGTGCTCAGTTTTTTGTGGGGGGATTTTTGTTAACACATAATGCTCATACATTTTGGGAGGGGGGCACAGTTTGGCATGTTTACCCTCAGCTCTAGATGACTTTGTCCTGACACTGGTTGTAGCAGCTGGACAGATGCTGGCAAAAGCCACAGAGTAGTAAGCCTTCATGTACACGGGATGTTTGAAAACCTCTCCTGAACTCTGGAACTGAACAGCTAGTAACCGATAATTAAAAACTTCCATTTTGGCGCGTTTACATGCCACGTTTATGTGCATCAGCGGTTTGTGTTTAGCTGTGTTTTTACATTATAAAATGGTCAGAAATATATCCCTATTGAAAACACCTATAAACAAAATGCCACGTTTAGACATGTTTGCACGCTGTTACAAGCATTTGGTGTTTCCATTGCCAATAAACTTCCGCCTGAACGCATTTGTTTACTTTAAAAAAAAAAAAAATGTCACTAAACTCAACTGTCTCTAAACGACCATAAACGTCTCAGTGTACATGGGCATATAAGATAAGATAGGTGAGAGTTCAAGGGCTGCAGATAAAAAAACGCCCAACCGCTCCTAATCATCCATTTATCAGCAACAGTGTACAGCAGAGAGCTATTAGTGTTGGTGAGAGCCCTGAGAAGGGCTGAAACTCAGAATCTAAGGAGCTGCCTGGTCTTCACCAGAGCTCCTAGAGGTGGAGATGTTACACTGCAGGTGAATCCCAAGCTGCAGTCCTCTGACTCACCCAAGCAGGCTGCAAATGAGGGAGAGTGGAAGTCCCTTGCAGCCCTTGGACATTGGATTCACTAAGCAGTAGGTAGCACAGTCCCTGTTAGCAGGAATACATTAAAACACAAAGAAAGCCCAGAGGAGAAGCACAAGACTCTGAAACCCACAGGGAAACAAACTTGTTAGCAGTGCCTGATTCGCTGCCATCAACAGCCATGCTATCCAAGGCATATTTGCCAACTGTCCCGTTTTTGCTGGGACAGTCCCGGCAAATGGGAGCCTGTCCCAGGTAATTTACATTGTCCCAGCAATGTACTTATTTACAATTTGCACTTTATTTATATTTCCATATTACATTTTTTGTATGGTCACACCTGAGCACATTTGACACTTTAGAATTGCAGGAAATTGTGATGAGAATTTTAAACTTTAGGCAGAAGTAGTGCAGCTGAACGGGAAAATTATTCCAACTCAAATTTTAAAATTCCCTTTTCAATTTCCTGTAATTCTCTCTTTATTGAGTTGACCCTCCAATCTGATAAGTAGGCGGAGATTAATTATGTGGAGTGGGCAGAGTTTCAGGGAAGTGGGTGGGGTAAGTAATTGATAACTGTGCTGCAAAGTGTCCCTGGAAATGTTTTTCAAATGTTGGCAACTATGCCAAGGGCCCCTCCCACTATCCTCCTGTAGTGGAACGAGATAAAGTACACACACCTGAAACGTGGAGAAAGTCCACCATCTTTGGTCATTCCCATTCTTTTGGACCAAGGCCCACCTCCAGATATAAGGAATGTCCATATGTTCAGCCCTAGTGGCACTGAGCCTGAAGCATCCATTACTGAGTCCCCTCCTTGGCCACTGCACCCCTCACACAAATAGGTGCATGAAAAAGGAGTTTTTTTATGTGGTAGGTGGAGCCTGATGGGGAAAAGAGACAATTGTAAGCAGGGTTAATACCCCTTTTAGGGAAACCCTTCCCCTGGGTGAGTACTGTGGGCGGGGCTAGCTTCTCTCTATAAACTGAGGCAGGAAGAACTTTAGAGCAGAGGTTGATGAAAAAAGGTTTCCTGCAAAATACCAATATCTTATGTTACAGCCCAGGTGAAATATATCCTTCAGTGTAGGCCCAGTACAGGCCTCATCAGAGAACCCATCTAGGGAACTTAGAGTGAGGAAACTGGAAGTGCTGGTCGTCATCCTCATGTTAAAGTAGAGATTGAACTGTACAGTGTTGATGAGGCGTATATGTGTTTTGGAAATAACTGTGCACTATGCACTCTGTTCCCACTACAGAAAAATGTTAAGAAGGCTAAATGTATAGACATTCCTTTATTTCTGGAGGTGGCAAAGTTTATTCACATTATAGGTACATGGTACCCCATTCTTTTCCTGCTGCAGGAGGACAGTGGGAGGTGCCCTTGGTAAATCAAGGCCCTGCCTTATAGACTAGACAGTTCCTCTTTTAATTGACAGCACACAACATAGTGCAGATCCATTAACTGTGGCAATGAAATCCACCCACTGCCATGCGTTGTCTTTCAAAATCAAACAACGTCCAAAATTTAACCACTTACTAACCAAGCCAATTCTAGCACTTCTCTCCTACATGTAAAAATCATCATTTTTTGCTAGAAAACTACTCAGAACCCCAAACATTATATATGTTTTTTTTAGCAGGGAGACCCTAGGGAATAAAATGGTAGTCATTGCAACATTTTATGTCACACGGTATTTGCGCAGCAATTTTTCGAACACTTTTCTTTTGGAAAAAAAAACTGTTTAAAAAAAAAAACACTAAATTTTTTTGTATAATGTGAAAGTTACGCCGATTAAATAGATACCTAACACGTCACCCTTTAAAATTGCGCACGCTCGTGGAATGAAGCCAAATTTCTGTGTTTAAAAATCTCCATAGTCGACACTTTAAAAATGTTTACAGGTTACCTGTGTAGAGTTACAGAGGAGGTCTTGAGCTAAAGTTATTGCTCTCACTCTAACATTTGTGGTGATACGGTTTGAACGCCGTTTACATATGGGGGCCATATGTGTATGTATGCATTCACTTCTGCGTGCGAGAACGCAGGGACAGGGGCGCTTTGATTTTTTTTTTTTTCTTTATTGTTTATTTTTTTTTGTTTCAATGTGTTTATTAGAAAACATTTTTAGGGTCCTTTCACACGAGCGCTCCGATCAGATCCGCCTGTCAGTTTTTTAGGCGGATCTGATTGGATACTCCATGCATCCCTATGGGGCAGCGGATGTCAGCGGAGACACCTCCGCTGACGCCCGCTGCTATCCACATCCGATCCTGTCCGTGAAATCCAGATGGATGGAAACCCTATTTTCCATCCGCCCAGGGGATCGGATCAGATGGGATCGGATGAGAGCGGACAGGCGGTCCACTTTCATCCGATTCCCCCATAGAGATGCATGGGGCTCTGACACCTCCCTCTCCGCACACAGAGCGGAGAGGGAGCTTTTTACCTTCCTGCTCAGCGGGGATCTGTGTTTACCATCCCATGCTGAGCAGTACGGATCCTCCGTGTGAAAGAGCCCTTAGTTTACAACAATGGCAACATATAGGCGACATAAATCTAAACAAGAAAATGTGACTGAGCCGAACTGTGACAAAAACCAATCACCTTCAAGAAAAGAAGTTTATTTTTACTTTTATTTTAATATTTTGACACTTTCCTTTTACATTTTTTTTTATCACTTTTATTCCTATTATAAGTCGTCTTTGCAGTGAGATCTGGGATCTATAAGTTCCCAGATCTCGCCTTTAGGCTGGAAAGGTTGAGATAAAAAAAAAAAAAAAACATCTCGGCTTTCCAGCCGATGAAACAGCAGTGTTTAGATCTGCCGAGGCCAGATGTGACATCTGAACATCGCGCCCAACCTCCGAAGGCCAATAAGATGATCGGGGACCATTTGGTCCTCAGTCAGCTCTATGGTAAACGGTTGCCACCAGGCGATTCTTTCTTCGACTCACCAATTGAACGGACGAGACGGTAGAAGCACCAGAGGGTGGCGGGAGGAGAAACAGCTGCAGGCATCATTTAGATATGCCCACTCAAAGTCTACGATGTCATATGACGTCATTGGCCGGGAAGTGGTTAATGTTTCACACATATTTTGCATTATCTTTATTTTCTCATATAGTTCTACAAGTTTTTTTAACCTGTCCCTTGACTACACTAAATGAAGACTACTTAATGCTTATTTTGATGAAAAGGTCAGCCAGTGGTGATATAGCAATTCTTTCCAATGTAATGTTTGAAATATTAATGTAGCATTTTTTGCATATATAACAGACTCAGTGCAAACAAGGAGTCAATATTCTGAATGTAATAAGACGCTAATCCATAGAGGTTGCATAAAGGTCACATAATTGCCAAAGGTGCTGTGTATGATTTGATTGGACGGACAGGATGCCACAAGTTCACCTTAACCTTTTTTTTTTTTCTACTGACGTCAGTTTCCCTGCACTACAGAGCTTTTTAATGGCCATATCAGCAAACTCCTTATGTTCTCGACATATAAATACTTGTACAAGTAATTATCAACTCAAGACACAACACAGATGGTTGCTCATATACAATGCTTGGCTGGGTCATTAGCATGATAAGAGTAGGTCTATAGTCGCAGGAAATCGAAATTGCTTTTAGATATTTTAATTCTGTCTCTCTGTAATTTAGATTGTAAATACGAATTCAAATGTCTAGCGACAAACACAGCATAAATACACCAATCATTTGCAATCTTTTTGGGCCCAGTTACAATGCAGTAACACATGTTTTATTGCATGTTACAATGTGCTGCACCCTCCTAGGAAGGTGGTAGGATTAGGTAGATACAGTATCTCTCAAAAGTGAGTACACCCTTCACATTTTTGTAAATATTTTAATATATCTTTTCATGTGACAAAACTGAAGAAATTACACTTTTCTACAATGTAAAGTAGATATTGTACAGCTTGTATAACAGGGTAAATTTGCTGTCCCCTCAAAATAACTCAACACAGCCATTAATGTCTAAACCACTGGCAACAAAAGTAAGTACACCCCTAATTGAACATGTCCAAATTGGGCCCAAAATGTCAATATTTTGTGTGGCCACCATTATTTCCCAGCACTGCCTTAACCCTCTTGGGTATGGAGTTCACCAGAGCATCACAGGTTGCCACTGGAGTCCTCTTCCACTCCTCCATGACGACATCACAGAGCTGGTGGATGTTAGACACCTTGTACTCCTCCACCTTCCGTTTGAGGATGCCCCACAGATGTTCAATAGGATTTAGTTCAGGAGACATGCTTGGTCAGTCCATCACCTTTACCCTCAACTTCTTTAGCAAGGCAGTGGTCATCTTGGAGGTGGATTTGGGGTTGTTATCATGTTGGAATACTGCCCTGCGGCCCAGCCTCTGCAGGGAAGGGATTATGCTCTGCTTCAGTATGTCACAGTACATGTTGGCATTCATGGTTCCCTCAATGAACTGTAGCTCCCCATTGCTGGCAGCACTCATGCAGCCCCAGACCATGACAATCCCACCACCATGCTTGACTGTAGGCAAGACACACTTGTCTTTGTACTCTGAGTGGAACCTGTGCTGTTAAACCACTGTATGGTCTTGGCCAGCGTGCTGCAGCTCAGTTTAAGGGTCTTGGCAATCTTCTTATAGCCTAGGCCAGGGATCCTCCAACTACGGCCCTCCAGCTGTTGCGGAACTACACATCCCATGAGGCATTGTAAAACTCTGACATTCATAGACATGACCAGGCATGATGGGAATTGTAGTTCCTGAACAACTGGAGGGCCATAGTTTGAAGACCCCTGGCCTAGGCCATCTTTATGTAAAGCAACAATTCTTTTTTTCAGATCCTCAAAGAGTTGTTTGCCATTTAATTTAAAACACCTGCATTCACACCTGAGACCTTGTAACACTAATGTGTCACATGACACCGGGGAGAGAAAATGGCTGATTGGGCCCAATTTGGACATTTTTCATTAGGGGCATACTCACTTTTGTTGCCAGCGGTTTAGACATTAATGGCTGTGTGTTGAGTTATTTTGAGGGGACAGCAAATTTACACTGTTATACAAGCTGTACACTCACTACTTTACATTGTAGCAAAGTGTAATTTCTTCAGTGTTGTCACATGAAGAGATATAGTAAAATATTTACAAAAATGTGAGGGGTGTACTCACTTTTGTGAGATACTGTATATATATTTAAAGAGAACAAGTGTGCGCCATCAGAGGCTCGCTCCCTCTGTGATTCTACACAGCAAGAGCTGATCAGCGGGTCCCACTGTCCGCCAGGACTGCTGATTGTTCAGGACACAGGCAGAACGGCGATCTGCCTATGTATACAAGGCAGATCGCTGTTCTGTTAAATAGGGAAGGCATTGTTCCTGTCTTCCTGCACAGATCTATGCCTTCCCCTAGTACAAGCACCTCCCCCACTACAGTAAAAAAACAACTAGGCACACAGTTAACCTGTTGATCACCCCTGATATTAACTCCTTCTCAGCAAGTGTCATTAGTGCGGTGACAGTGCATATTTTGCAGCACTGATCACCGTATTAGTGTCATTGGTCCCCAAAAAAGTGCCAATTATGCCAAAAAAGTTACAATATCATTGGAATGATGAACAAATTAATTATTTGCATGTGACTATCATGAGACAGAATAAATCACTCATTACTAAAGTATATTTTAAACCAACGGATCGTAACAGTTACCTTCCCATACACAGCGGGCACCATCCTGAATGGCTAAAGAATATCTGGAAGGGGCCATTAATGTGGGTCAGGAGGAATTGCACCTCCGACACCGACTTTATACAACAATCCCAAATTATAAAAAAAAAACGGGATTAGTTGAGAAGGGATACAGTGCTGATCATTTGGATGGGGTGATCCCATCTGTTGGACATGTGTCTCAAGATGCTGGTCTAAGGGATAAAGAACACCCAAATGATTGCAAACATGAATGGGGTTTCTTCAGTAACTATCATGCCCAATACAGAAAAGTGGAGGATATTTTTAGGAAGTATTGGACAGACCTAAGTATGGATAAGATATTGAATGATTGACTCCCTGAGAAACCTATTTTTATGTATAGGAAGGCACCCTCGTTTGGTGATACGGTTGTCAAAAAAATTCTTGACCCACCAGTAAGACCTCAAATGTTCTGGGATAGGGCAGGCTTTTTCGCCTGTAGAAAATGTAGGGCAGGCCAAAAAGTAAATACACATATCAGAGGTTTGACTCATTTTAGGATGACGGGTAACGAGAGAGAATTTGATATCAAGGAGTTTATCTCATGTAATTCCACGTATGTGGTATATGCTTTAGAATGTCCATGTGGGCTCATGTATATCGATTGTACCAAAAGAACACTAGGCAAACGGGTAGCAGAGCATATTACCAACAACTACATTGGATATAGAGACCATAGTGTTTCTTTACACTATAGGCGTAAACATAATAGGGACCCTTCAGGACTTAAGTTCTGGGGGATTGATAAATTGTTTCAAGCCTGGAGAGGGTCTAATAGAGTAAGAGAATTATCAAAATGTGAAACCAGATGGAATTATTGGACCAATACACTGAGCCCTAAGAGTATGAATGTAGAATTAGACCTAAATTGCTTCATAAGTAGTGTTGAGCGAACACGGACTGTATTATTTGGGTCCGTACCGGATAATTGGATTTTTGCTACCTGGACACGGACCCGAATACTTTACTGTATGTTCGGGTTTAAAATCCGTGTTCGGTAATTTTATTTCCTGTTTTGTATGTAATGGCACGCTTTTAATGGCGGGCTTTCAACAGCCAATCAACAAGCGTTTAACTGGTGTGCCTTAAGCCATCCCAGCCATGCCTACAAATGTATTAGTAGCTGTGATTGGCCATCTGAAGCATGTGACCCATGTCTTTATAAGTTCGAGAGGCACAGCGCGGTGCGTCATTCTGCTGTAGTGTAGGGACAGAGCACACATCATACGTGCTTGCTGCTGATTAGGGACAGACAGTGAAAAATTGTGCCCGAAAAGATTGCAGGGACAGGTCGGAGTGTAGGCAGGGAAAGTTATTTGAGCATTTTAGGAACAGGCTGGAGAGATTAGGCAGGGACAGAACAATCGTCCGTTAGCGATCTACATCGATTTTGCAGTGTGGGGGGTGGTGCAGTGAACAATCTTTTTGCCCTCACTTGAGCCCACTGAGGAGGAGGAGGAGGAGGGAGAAAAAAATATATTTTTATCAGTCTGTTGTGTGCAGCGTTCAGCTATATTTTACTACAGATTGCTGTTCTAATCTGCTATTTAAAAATTACAAAGTTAAAGGGGAATTTTTTTTTCCCCTTCATAGCCTGCTTGCTGCTGAGCTGACCGTAACATAAAACATAAGACACTGCTGTGTTCACATGTGCTATTGAGTGATTTTCAATTTTATATACTTTTTTCTATTCCACTATTCAATATACACCCTTTTGGGTTAAAAAAAAAATTAAATTGTGGCATAGTCTGTACTAATCTGCTATTTAAAAATTACAAAGTTAAAGGGAAATTTTTTTTTCCCTTCATAGCCTGCTGCAGAGCTGACCGTGACATAAGACACTGCTGTGTTTACATGTGCTATTGAGGGATTTTCAATTTTATATACTTTTTTCTATTCCACTATTCAATATACACCCTTTGGGTTAAAAAAAATTATATTGTGGCATAGTCTGTACTAATCTGCTATTTAAAAATTACAAAGTTAAAGGGAAATTTTTTTTTTCCCTTCATAGCCTGCTGCAGAGCTGACCGTGACATAAGACACTGCTGTGTTCACATGTGCTATTGAGTGATTTTCAATTTGATATACTTTTTTCTATTCCACTATTCAATATACACCCTTTTGGGTTAAAAAAATTAAATTGTGGCATAGTCTGTACTAATCTGCTATTTAAAAATTACAAAGTTAAAGGGGAATTTTTTTTTTTCCCTTCATAGCCTGCTGCAGAGCTGACCGTGACATAAGACACTGCTGTGTTAACATGTGCTATTGAGTGATTTTAAATTTTATATACTTTTTTTTTATTCCACTATTCAATATACACCCTTTTGGGTTAAAAAAAATTAAATTGTGGCATAGTCTTTACTAATCTGCTATTTAAAAATTACAAAGTTAAAGGGGAATTTTTTTTTTCCCTTCATAGCCTGCTGCAGAGCTGACCGTGACATAAGACACTGCTGTGTTCACATGTGCTATTGAGTGATTTTCAATTTTATATACTTTTTTCTATTCCACTATTTTTTGGGGCGCATCTTCCACTGCCGAGGATTGCAGGGTGCTTCAGTTTGCCTCCTGTTCCGAACTCCTCATACTCCTCATCCTGCCTTTAGGGTACAAAAAATTGTAATCGGGGCCTAGTCTGGGTCTGTACGTGTGAGATACACCTTTTAATATCATATTTTCTATTCCGCTATTCAATCTACACCCTTTTGGGGTGAAAAAATTAAATTGCGGCATAGTCTGTATCAGTACGTGTGAGATACACCTTCCAAATTTTTGGGGCGCATCTTCCACCGCCGAGGATTGAAGGGTGCTTCAGTTTGCCTCCTGTTCCGAACTCCTCCTACTCCTCATCCTGCCTTTAGGGTACAAAAAATTGTAATCGGGGCCTAGTCCTTGTTCTATTCCGCTATTCAATATACACCCTTTTGGAGTGTAAAAAATTAAATTACGGCATAGTCTGTATCGGTACGTGTGAGATACACCTTTTTAAAATTGTTTGGCACATCTCCTTCCATTGCCGAGGATTGCAGGGCGCTTCAGTGTGCCTCCTGTTCCTAACTCCTCCTACTCCTCTTCCTCATCCTCATCCTGCCTTTAGGGTACAAAAAATTGTAATCGGGGCCTAGTCTGTGTTTGTATGTGTGAGATACACCGTTTTATTAAATTTTTTATATTCCGCTATTCAATATACACCCTTTTGGAGTGTAAAAAATTAAATTATGGCATAGTTTGTATCGGTACGTATGAGATACACCTTTTAAATTTGTTTGGCACATTTCCTTCCACCGCCGAGGATTGCAGGATGCTTCAGTTTGCCTCCTGTTCCGAACTCCTCCTACTCCTCTTCCTCATTCTCCCTTTAGGGTACAAAAAAGGCCTAGTCTGTGTTTGTACGTGTGAGATACACCGTTTTATATCCTTTTTTTCTATTCCTCTATTCAATATACACCCTTTTGGGGTGAAAAAAATTAAATTGCGGCATACTTTGCATATTTGACTGTGAGATACACCCATTGTATTTGTATACTGTTTTTCTATTCCGCTATTTAATAAACATCCTTTTGGGGTAAAAAAAATTAAATTGCAGCATAGTTTGCATATTTGACTATGAAATACACCTGTGCGATACTGTTGTTGTTTTGTTCCGCTATTCAATAAACACCTTTCTAGGGCAAGATCATAAATTACAGAAATATGAGGAGACCGTCAAATAGGGGCCGTGGCCTGGGTCGGGGTGCTGCTGGTAGAGCTCCTGTTGCAAGGAGAGGACGTGGTCGATCTGTGCCAGCTACACGCACAAGTGAAACACCTTCCTCAAGTGTGAGTAGGCCACAGAACCTGCAGCAGTATTTGGTAGGGCATCATGCGCCTCTACAAGTGTTGAGGCAAGAACAAGTACAGGCGATAGTAGACTGGGTTGCTGACAGTGCCTCCAGTTCCTTCACATTGTCTCCCACCCAGTCTACTGCAGAAAGGTCAGAGTTGGCACCTGCAGCCGATGTCCAACCGTCTTTCACCTCACCCCTTGCAAATCAGGCAAGCAGTCTGAGCCCCAAGTCATGCAGCAGTCTCTTCTTCTTTTTGATGACTCTGTCAGCAGGGTTTCCCAGGGCCATCCACCTAGCCCTGCCCCAGAAGTGGAAGAGATTGAGTTCAGCGATGCCCAACCACTTATTTCTCAAGATGAGTACATGGAAGGACCATCGCAGCACGTCTCAGATGATGACGAAAACGGAGGTGCCAACTGCTGCGGCACTCAGAAATGTGGAGACCGACAAGGAGGGCAGGGGTGAAGACTGGGCGGAAGATGATGTGGAGGACGATGAGGTCCTCGACCCCACATGGAATGAAGGTCATGCAGGTGACCTGAGTAGTTTGGAGGAAGAGGCGTGGTCGCACAGAGCCACCAGCACAGCAGAAGAAGGAGCAGGGTGCAGAAGCGGAGCGGCCGTGCCCTAGACACTACGCCTGCTACTGCCCAACGCAGCAAGGGACCGAGCGCACCAAAGCCAGCTCAAAGGAGTTCTCTAGCGTGGAAGTTCTTCAGAAAATGTGCTGATGACAGGACACGAGTGGTTGGCACCCTGTGCAATCAGAGCCTGAAGCGAGGCATAAACCTTCTCAACCTGAGCACAACCTGCATGATCAGGCATCTAAGTGCAAAGCACGAGCTGCAGTGGAGTAGACACCTTCAAAACCAAGAAAGGTCTCTGGCTCCTCCTGCTTCCTCTTCTGCTGCAGTCTCGGCCTCTTCATCCACCTCTGTAGTGATACCGGCACCTGCCACCCCGCAAACAGACGATCTGTCAGCAACACCACCACCTAGGTCACCAACCATCTCCACAATGTCCCGTGGAAGCGTTCAGCTTTCCATCTCCCAAACACTTCAGAGGAAGAGGAAGTACCCCCCTACCCACCCGCGATCCCTGGCCCTGAATTCCAGAATTTCAAAATTCTTGGCCTTTGAAATGCTGTCATTCCGTCTGGTGGAGACGCACAGTTTTAAAAGCCTTATGTCGGTGGCTGTCCCACAGTACGTCGTGCCCAGCCGCCACTACTTTTCCAGGCAAGCCATCCCTTCCCTCAACAACCAAGTGGGGGAGAAAATCAGGTGTGCACTGCGCAACGCCATCTGTGGCAAGGTCCACCTAACTACCGATACGTGGACCAGTAAGCACGGTCAAGGGCGTTATATGTCCCTAACGGCACACTGGGTAAATGCAGTGGCGGATGGGCCTGAGGCGGATAGCAATTTGGCACATGTCCTTCCACCACGAGGATTGCAGGGCGCTTCAGTTTGCCTCCTGTTCCTAACTCCTCCTACTCCGCTTCCTCATCCTCTACCGCCTCCTCATCCGGTCAGCGTAACACCTTCACCACCAACTTCAGCACAGTCAGGGGTAAACGACAGCAGGCAGTTTTAAAACTTGCCTGTTTGGGGAAAAAAACCCACACACCGCGCAGGAGTTGTGGAGGAGCATGGAACAGCAGACAAATGAGTGGTTGCTGCCAGCGAGCCTCAAGCCCGGCCTGGTGGTGTGCGATAACGGGCGAAATCTCATAGCAGCTCTGGGCCTAGCCGGTTTGACGCACATCCCTTGCCGGGCGCATGTGCTGAATTTGGTGGTGCAGAGGTTCCTTAAAAAGTACCCCGATATGTCAGAGCTGCTGCAGAAAGTGCGGGCCATCTGTGCGCACTTTTGGCGTTCTCACCCTGCTGCTGCTCGCCTGTCAGCGCTGCAGCGTAACTTCGGCCTTCCCGCTCACCGCCTCATATGTGACGTGCCCACAAGGTGGAACTCCACCTTGCACATGCTGGAAAGACTGTGCGAGCAGCAGCAGGCCATAGTGGAGTTTCAGCTGCAGCACGCACGCGTGAGTCGCTCTGCGGAACAGCACCACTTCACCACCAATAACTGGGCCTCCATGCGAGACCTGTGTGCCTTGTTGCACTGTTTTGATTACTCCACCAACATGGCCAGTGCCGATGACGCCGTTGTCAACTTAACTATCCCACTTCTATGCCTCCTTCAAAAAAACGATTCGGGCGATGATGGAAGAGGATGTGGCACAGGATGAGGAGGAGGATGAAGAGGTAACATTTCCAAGGCTTTCAGGGCAGTCATTCGCAAGTGGCTCCGAGGGTGGGTTCCTGCACACACAAACACCAGGGACACAATTGTCCAGCAGGGGCACAGTTCTGGAGGATGAGGAGGATGAGGAGGAGGAGATGGAGGAGGATATGAAACCATGTTCACAGCAGGGAGGCACCCAGGACAGCTCATGGCCATCACTGGTGCGTGGCTGGGGGGATACAGAGGACACAGATGATACACCTCCCACAGAGGACAGCCTTTCGTTGCCTCTGGGCAGCCTGGCACACATGAGCGATTACATGCTGCAGTGTCTCCACAACGACCGCCGAGTTGCCCACATTCTAATTTGTGCTGATTACTCGGTGGCCACGCTGCTGGATCCCTGTTACAAGGACAACATACCATCCTTAATTCACTCACTGGAGCGCGATCGCAAGATGCGCGAGTACAAGCGCACGCTGGTAGACGCGATGCTGCTGGCATTCCCACCTGACAGCGGGGCCACAGTGGAAGCACAAGGCCAAGGCAGAGGAGGAGGAGGAAGAGGTCGCCAACGCAACCAGGGCACCGCCAGCACCTCAGAAGGCAGGGTTAGCATGGCCAAAATGTGGAAAAACTTTGTCAGCACGCCACAACAAACCAGCACCAGCAGCTCATATGGAACGTCTTAGCAGGAGGCAGCATTTCACCAACATGGTGGAGCAGTATGTGTGCACACGCCTACATGTAGTGAATGACGGGTCTGCCCCTTCAACTTCTGGGTCTCCAAATTGGGCACATGGCCTGAGCTTGCCCTTTACGCCTTGGAGGTGCTGGCGTGCCAGATGTATTATCTGAACGTGTATTTAGCACGGCTGGGGGCGTTATCACAGACAAGCGCAGCCGCCTGTCCAGAGACAATGTGGACAAGCTCACATTCATTAAAATGAACCGGGCATGGATCCCACAGGACTTTTCCGTACCTTGTGCAGAATAGAGATGGATACCGACCTTACCCAGCCATTGTTATATTTTTGATCTTTCTCACTCTTTTGGGGTGTACCCTAATTTAAAATGACTGAAAAAAAGCAGTGTTGGCTACCTCGTCCCCCTCCACCGCCGCTTCCACCTACACCGCCACATCCACCGCCACCTCAACCTCCCTCCTACTCCATATGGGCCTCGTCCTTCACAGATGAAGAAAATTGTTTAATTTTTCAGTTTTTTTTTTGTTGTTTTAAGTTATTTCCCTAACCACATTTGTTTGCAGAGCACTTGCCATGCTCTTAACTACATTTTGCTGCCATTTGCAGCACTCTAGCCCTTTCCATTGGTGTTTTAGAGCCATTTTAGTGCCTGAAAGTTCGGGTCCCCATTGACTTCAATGGGGTTCGGTGTCCGGAAAAAGTTCGGAAAAAGTCCGGGACACGGACCCGGACTTTTTTTTCAAGTTCGGCCGAACCCGCCGAACACGGACATCCAGGTGTCCGCTCAACTCTATTATTAATATTGGTATTGATGTGGTTTTACATACTGTAATCTGAATACTGATTTATGTTATTGTAATCTTTTTTTATAAGATCAATGACAAATGTTAGCTCATTCTAATTGTATTTTGTTTAATAAGTTTTATGAGTTTTTTAGTTATTTTTTTATAGATTGGACTAACTGGGATTTTTGTGCACAGGAATGTTGGGCTCCCCCAAGCATGAAATTAGATTGAATCTCGTGCAGGGGATGGGCCTAACTAGTGTATGAATAATCTGATGTGATTTGTCCTAATTATTAAGTATAGTGCAAATCTGATTAGAGATAGATATCTAGGTAATTCAGATTAGATTGTACCGATATCTGGTTACATAAACTAGTTTTTGGCACTGACATCTGCTGCACACAATGTGGTTTCAATTTAAACTTGATTAGAGATAGATATTCTGGCATTTTCTATTACATTGTACCGATGTCTGGTCATTTAAACTAGTTGCCTGTACTGACAACCATTGCGCGTGATGCACTGAAGATAGATTCAAGAAGAAGGGGTCAACGCACCTGCTCGCTAGAGTAAATGTAGAAGGGTCTGTGTCGCGTGGCCATGCCCACTGATGAAGACCTAATGACAAAATGTGTCCTGGATGTGACCACGCAGCTTCTGTGACGCTAGCATACCTTGGCTCTACCCGGGAACTACCGAACTCAGGAGATAACCAGGGTTGGGTGAGAGAGATCTGATAAATATGTTTATCTTTTAGTCAAGTGACACTTCCCATAAACCTGGTGAAGGAGAGTTCTGCTCTCTGAAACGCGTCGTGTGGAGGAAGTTTCAACTCTATCATCGCTATCCTTCACAATTGGTTAATTCGCAGTTGATCCTTTTATGTATAAATTGTGTCGTGTGAACATTGTCATGTATATTTTTTGTTTTTGTAAAACTCTTTTTTAACACGTATATAGAAAATACATATATATTTTTTTAGTATTTTTTCTTTGTATGATTAAATATAAAAGTGACTTAAAAGTCCCATCACTCAGGGGAAAAAAAATTGTATAGCTCATGAGGGATGTGGCACAGGCAGAGTCTAACCACTAGTATTTTGTTAATACATTTTGGTAGCAAATACGACTCCCCACTTTTTTGGTGGAGAAACTCTGCACATTAATATTAAATTATATTTTCATTCATTATTTCTTTGATTCAACTTTATTTCAAATTTCATTAGTCGTATGTACAGATTTATAGTATGATGAATTATACAGGCAGAGATTGGGATACACTAATGTCCGGTTATCTCAAAGACTTTGGAAAAAAGGAACTAGTTGATTCAGAACTCTCCTCTCTATTTTTCAAGTTGTCCAAGACTTTATAAAAAAAAGTTGGCTCTATTTTGGTATATTAAATCCTTCCAAGACTATATCATAGAGGATATTAACCCTCTGGGATTGGGAGTCCAGATGTTTCCTACTTTGGAGGGACTGGACTCTGATTTCAAACCTGAGTGGGAAAACATCTTACGCACATGCTCATGAAGCATGATGAATTTATTAATAACTGAATATCGAAAACATTTTGAAGCCTTGGACAAAGAGATAAACACTATAAATACAAAATTACAAGTATACAAAACACACAAATCATTCTCTGAGAGAAACAATTAAAGAACCAACTAGAACATTTTAATAAGGATGTTCTCATTAAAAAAGAAAAAAAGTACATGAGGGACAAAAATGCATTTTATGAGAACAAAGTCTACAAGTGGAATCAAATTCAATATAAAAAAAACACATTTTCTAAACATAACGAACACTATTCAGCTATGTCACAGTCTTCCTCTAGTCTATCTTCCATTTCTTCACAGGCATCTTCAAAACATAAAGGTCCAAAATGATCCAAGAGACAATACTATGGCGATTTGATGCAAGGACAATCAGCAAAAAAACAAAGCCTTGATGTTTCGCAACACATTCCCAATTCGAGCACTCCAACACCTGGGTGTGCTGTATCCCTGGTACCAGGTAATGTACCAATCTCGGTGAGGGGCCCTTCTTCTTCTTCCAACACACTTAATGATTGTACTTTCATCTCAAATTCACACAATCTCTCTCCTGCACTATCAGGGACACCTATCACAGATTCTGCTTTTATAGAATCACTTCTTTCATGCACATTACTGATATGACTCACAAGACAGACACAATGTCAATGAAGCAACAGTAGCTCAAAATGACTACAATATTGTCAATCTTTCATCATACACACTTTCACAGAACAAAACTTAGATCCTTAAAAAGGGCCTCAGTTCCTGCCCTAATGAAAATCTTGATAAATTCGAACTAATCAAGGATCTTCAACTTTTTGTCAGAAAATTGATTCTAAAGGGTCCATTTCAGAAAAAAAGATCTGGATAGCACTTTATCCTTAAAAGAAAACAATGTGGTCAATTAAATCACCTCCTCACTAGAAGAGAGCGATTTGATCGACCTTATTGAAACCGTGGATCTTTCACAGCTCCTATTGACAGTTGAGGAAGATACCACCCCACATCGGGACATATCTGCCAGATCGCAACTCAAGAAAAAATCAGACAGATTTCCAGCCCCCAGCTCCAATCCAAATATCACCTCTTTTCTAAAACTATTCAACAAAGAAATAGAAAGTCTATGGGTTTACACACTAGTTAATACCAATACCAATGACAGAGAATCACATGCCCTGAAACCACTTGCAGAAAATCTTGCGATTACTATTAAACCAGCGGATAAGGGAGGTAACATTGTCCTTATGGACAATGTAAAATATATAGCATTGTGCAACAAAATCCTAAAAAAATCACGCATGGTACTGCTATATCACTGCTGACATAGTAGAAAAATTCAATAGGGAATACTATGAACTCACAGACACAGCATATCTAAATGACATCATCACCAAATCAACCTGGGAGTTCGTTAGAACAAATTTTCCCATCATTCCGACTTTCTATGCCCTCAAAAAGATCCATAAAAACAACACAGGATCACTCATGGAAAATGACAGCAGAGTGGTTGATGAGTATCTTAAACCACATGTACTTAGTATGCCTTCCTATGTACGGGATACAATCAACTTTCTCCAAAGTATAGACAACTAACATATTCCACAGAGTGCCCGTCTAGTCACGATAGATGTAGAGGCACTCTACAGTTCCATCCCCCATGATAAAGGGCTAGCAGCCATTAGACACATTCTATACCAGCAGGGAATTAAGGATTGGGCATATAATGAGTTCATACTGTCCCTTCTTGATTTTGTTCTCCATCATAATGTCTTTACCTTCAATGGCTCCCACTACCTCCAGGTGCAGGGTGTAGCAATGGGGACCTGTTTTTCCCCATCCTACGCCAACCTGTACCTGGGGTAGTGGGAGCGGATGTTCCTTATGAACGAGAGCATGTCGATGTACATGGACCATATTTTATTATGGTCCCGGTACATCGATGATGTGTTCGTTATATGGGATGGCTCTCAAGATCTCCTAATGCAATGCATTGAGAGAATAAATAAAAATGAATTCAACCTAACATTCACCATGGTACAGGATATAAACCGCATTGCTTTTCTCGATGTTGAGATATATAGAGGTGAAGACAATGCCCTCTGCAGCAGCCTGTACATGAAGTCAACAGCAGGAAATGAAATTTTGTATGCCTTCAGCTTTCACCAAAAAAACCTTGATCCAGTCAATTCTATACAGCCAATATCTAAGAGTAAGATGTAACTGCTCAGACGATATCACTTTCATGATTGAAGCTAAGAAAGTTCGGGACAGACTGCTGCTGAGAGGCTATTCGCATACCTCCTTAAAAAAGGTCTATAAACACGCCTTCCAACAAATCCGACATCATTTACTATATTTAGCAAAAATTAAGGACAAGAAAGACAATAATACACCCAGGATTATTACCAAATTTTCAAACCAGCACAAACAAGTAAAGAAAGTCATAGGGAAATATTGGCATATTGGCATATTCTTATAATGGATCCCTCTTTTGGCCGCTTTGTCCCAGAGAACACACTTTTTACATTCAAAAGGGCCACTTCAATCAGAGACAGGCTAGTGAAAAGCAACCGCAATATTCCAGACAACCGAATCACCCAAGCGCTTACTCTGATGGGGATGACAGGCATGCCGCTCTCCTCAGGCAGGGTACTCCAAACACATGGAAGAGAAAAGGAGGCGCAAACACCTATGGCATTACCCATGGACACCTTTAAAAAGTTTACTAAAATGCCAAAAACATACACACAGACATGAATAGTAAAAAGCGCATATAGAGAATCCACCATATGTGGAAATGAACATTACAGGGAATTAATCCCACTAATAATGGGTCATCCAAGTGGTCTGTCTTTTGTTTTTATGGATCTTCGGAATCTGGTATATAACTGGAATCTGGAACTGCCTTTAAATTCAAATATCTGCTTTCTTTTTATCCAATATACCCTAATTTGTTCCTTTTTTAATCCGTTAGATAAATTGGCCTTTAAGTTTATTGGTGGGATCCCCTTCTAATGGTTTGTATGTTTCCCTTTTCCCAATAATCCTTGATAACTCAGCCTCATAATCTTCTTCTTGAGTATTACCAACCCCCCTCCTTTGTCAGCTGGTCTAACAACTATATCCCTTCTAGTTTCCAACTCTTTAATTCCTTCCCATATAATTTTGGTGCTTCTATTACGTTTTACCTTGAGTTGTTTAACCTCTTGCTGTACCATATTTCTAAGTACTTGAATATATTGGTATATACAGGAAGTATAGACAGCGACCAGACCTCAATGCATTTCGCCATCCATAGGCATTGTTAGGAAATCCGGTTGGGTAGACTCCAATAGCTATATTTCAACCAAGAGCTGTCATCATCCACGATTGGTCAAGGTCATTCCAAAAGGTCAATTTATAGGTATCAGAAGAAATTGTAGCAATATTCAAGACTACTTGACTCAAACAGACAAACTAATACATAGATTTAAAGAGAAGGCGTACATGGAAAAACAGCTGGTGGAGGTTAGAAATAAGGTTTGTTCTATAAATAGACAGGAACTATTGAAACCCAAGGTACGACAAAAGGATAATAGGGAAGTAGCCTTCATAACAGGCTACAACCTATAATATAGAGAAGTGGAAAGATGTATTAATAAATATTGGCCTATCCTTCTAAAAGACAACACACTTAAAGAGGTGCTTCCTAGCCGCCCTATGTTTATATATAAAAGGGCAGCAGGTTTGAGACATAAAATACCCAAAAACATACCAGACCCTCCAAAGAGAGTTAGACCTTTTTTTAGAAAGGAATGGGTTTTATAGGTGTGGAAGGTGCAAAGCATGTAGGACCAGTAGGGTTAAAAAGAGGAAAGAGGAATTATTTTCCTCCTCTGAGGGGAAGGAGTATATAATAGAGAAGTTCATCACATGTGGGACAAGGTATGTCACCTATTTGTTAATATGTCCATGTGGTCTTAGATACGTGTCCAGGATGGTTACATTTGGATATTGACCTTAATTGTTATTTGAATGATTTCTAATGGAGGTTTGAATATGAGATTTGGGTATTTAAATGATAGAGTGGGGGTTAGGGGTGGAGACCGGGAATGGTGTTGTGATACCATGTAGCAATATGCAGCCTATAGGTAAAGCATTTAGACTCATTGATATACATTTTGGATCACCAAATATCTAGGTGAGAACATTTTTTGATAGGGTATTTGCCATGGGATCCATTTCAATAATGGGCTTGGATCACTCATACCCATGTTTGATCATTTGTCTTGTACGCACCCCTTAATCTAACTCCTTTCCCACCAGAGGAGTTGGAATTGATTGGGAGGGGACCCCCCTTTTTTGGGTCATCTGGTGGTATTTGTCAATTATTAATGGAGCCATCATATCATAGGTGTGCGACCAGGGTGCGCCAGGTGTGCCCACCTTAATCACCCTGTGCAGCACAGATTCCCCCTACTGCCCTGGCTCCCAACCCCCTTACCCCCACAGCTCTTCCAGCTTCCCTCTTCTCCTCTCCAGCCGGCTGTTGCTTTGGGGATGTTTTAGGATGAGTGGGGAAAGGGGCCAGTAAATGTATAATTTGCCAGCCCCCTCCCTTTCTGAATGAACATCGTGAGTGATCGGTAGTGTGTGTTTGAGCTTTGGTGTGCACACCCTAATGCATCATATATAGGACATATAGGATGAATGAGAGTGTATGTTGGAGTTTTGCATAGTAAGTAAAATCATGTCATGTGGAGCCTGACCATTAGGGAGCAGTGTTCCAATAGAATTTAGTATTGGGGATTTTTTACATATATACTGTATATTTTTTAAAGGCTTTTATTTGTTTATATATATTTGTACATATGTGTTATATACAGTATTTGTGCGTTCAATCACATACATATATGTGTATTTGATTGTTTCATTTAATTGTAAAGAGCTCGATGGTTCGATGGTCCATACCTCACCCCTAAGATTAAAAGCAAAATATAAAGGGCTATAACGAATCTGGACTGTAATAGGTTGTTCATAATAGGTGGGGGTCACAGAATATTTGTTTATGCAATTTGCAGCTGCTTGGCAGCGCACCAATTAGGAACAAGCAGTAACTACTTAGATACTCAGGCTTAGAATGGCAACCGGATTTCCTGACGATGACTATGGATGGTGAAATGCATTGAGGTCTTGATGCTGTATAACCGCTGACATCAAATTTGGTAGCTTCGTGCAATGTAGGCCGACCGAGCAGAGAGGGGGTAGGACTATACTGGTGTGATCATATTTGGGATGCAGTAGAGGTGGTTCAAGCTGGTGCCAGTCTAGGCACCTTTTATGTAAGCAGAATATTAGAAGATTGTTGTGCTCATCATTAACTTTTTATTAAACGGTGTTGACGATTATCCTGTCCTTTTGTCTTTTTACATATGTAACCAGTTATCTGAGAGGAGCCTGTGTATAAATACAAATTGCCTAGTGGTGGAAAAGACCTCTCTTGGCTTTGGGCGATCATTTTCCTGATAAGCCTTGTGGTTCCTAGGGACCTGGGGACAATATTTGCTTTGCACGTGGTGGAGCACTAAATAGTTATAGGAGAGGTGCACGGGTTGTGGTTACAGTGATTGAAGATCTTTATCATTATTGGCACCCACATTATTGAACTGTCACTAATCTACTGTACACTTTGACCTAGAAGGTTTATTATAATCACAATTTTTTTTTTTTTTTTACAGATTTGTTAATATAATTCGATTTTTATATTGGTTTTTAGTGGTCACATATTGATGTCTTGTGATACAGTATCTCCCAAAAGTGAGTAGATCCCTGACATTTTTGTAAATATTTTATTACAACTTTTCATGTGACAACACTGAAGAAATTACACTTTGCCACAATGTAAAGTAGTGAGTGTACAGCTTGTATAACAGTGTACATTTGCTGTCCCCTCAAAATACATCAACACACACTCATTCATGTCTAAACTGCTGGCAACAAAAAGTAAGTTAAAATGTCCAAATTGGGCCCAATTAGCCATTTTCCCTCCCCGATGTCATGTTAGTGTTACAAGGTCTCTGGTGTGAATGGGGTGCAGGTGTGTTAAATTTGGTGTCATCACTTTCATTCTCTCATACTGGTCACTGGAAGTTCAACATGGCACCTCATGGCAAAGAACTCTCTGAGGATATTAAAAAATAATTATTGCTTTACATAAAGATGGCCTAGGCTGTAAGAAGATTGCCAAGACCCTGAGCTGCAGCACGGTGGCTAAGACCATACAGCGGTTTAACAGGACAGCCATCCAGTTCTGAAGTCCCAAACAGCTTTGGTGTCAGAAGTGTGATGCAAGATCATCTAAGATGAGTAAATTGTACCTTATTTTTGGTGCATTCTAACACCTTCGCTGTGAATATTTTTTGCATCAAAGAACCACGGGCCATTTTGGAAAAGCATCCACAATCACTAACGGGTATTTCTGTGTCTTGCCTGTTTTGGGCATGTGTGTAAAGTCAATTTGCAAATGTTTAAAAGGAGCACTGGGTGACAGTAGATGTTCATGTTGCACATGATGTAGAATAGTTGGGTTGGTCCTGATACAAGTAATGCATCTTTGTACATATTCTTTGCACAGATTGGGTAAGTTCTGTATGCAAAAATTTACATTTAAAACTTTTGCTGTTTCTTTGTACCCTCTGTGTCCTATCCCATGATACTGGGAGAGAAAAAGTGGGGCATTACTTTGAGGTATGCCTACTCTCCCCTCTTCGGCAAAGATCCCTTCAGGGTTCTTTTCCAAACCTTGTGAAGACCAATACCGAAGGTCTTCTGATGTTGCAAAACTTTGCAGTGACTGTAGCATATGATCTTGTGGTAAAGTTGGGGGAAACAAGGCAACCTTTTTTGCTGCTCTAAAAACAGGCAAAGCTGCCTCTTTTGCAGCCTGATCTGCAAGTGCGTTTCCCAAAGACACATGTTCCTTTCTGCTTGTGTGTGCCCTGCAGTGTATGATGGCCATCTGTGAGGGGAGCTAAATGACTTCTAAAAGGTCAGTTATGAGAGCAGAATGGGTAATTGATTTTCCATCTGCTGCCACAAAACCTCTCTGTTGCCAGATCCTTCCAAAGTCATGGACAGTTGAATAAGCATATTTGGAGTCAGTATAAATGTTTACTTGCTGTCCTTTACCCACTTGCTGACCGCCCCATGCAGATTTACTGCGGCAGGGCGGCTCGGTTGTGCATAATCATGTAGATCTACGTGATTATGTTCACAAGGTCTCTGATTAGACACAGCGGGAGCCAGACTGCGGGAGGAGCAGGCTCGATCGCCGCAGGCCTTGGGCGGTCTTCGGGGAAACTGACAGGAGAGCCGCTTGCCTATGTAAACAAAGCAGGCGGCTCTCCTGTCAGACAGCTCAGCTAAGCTGAAACACCGATCTCTGCCTTTCACAGAGCCCCCCCCCACAGTTAGCAAGCACAATTAGGCTTACACTTAACCCCTTGATTACCCCCAAGTATTAACCCCTTCCCTGCCAGTGTCATTTTTACAGTAACAGTGCATATTATTTAGCACTGATTACTGTATTATTGTCACTGGTCCCCAAGAAGTGTCACTAAAGCCCCGTACACATGTAGCGATTGTCGGCCGTAAATATTCGGCCACCGACCGATCGGCCGATTGTCGGCTTGTTAGTATGATGCTTCCAACAACCGACTGCGACTTTTTGGCCAAACAGAATCTGGTATGCAGGCATTAAAATTTTTGTTGGCCAACACCAGAACGGCCGACTGTTCGCCAGTCAGTACAGAATTCGGCCGACAAATAGCAGATGAGCAAGACTGGGCATGCTCAGAGAAGAAAAAACACGGAAAGTTAACCATCACATGACATCACTTCTGCAGTCGGCTGTTGTTGGCCGACAAAATTCGTGTGCAGTCTTTAGCACTTTTCAACCGACAACACAGCACCGGACAAAAGACGGCCGATCATTCAGCCGACGTTCGGTACGTGTGTACGGGGCTTTAGTGTCAGATTTGTCCACTGTAATGTCGCTGTCCCGCTAAAAATCGGTGATCGCCGCCATTACTAATAAAAACAAACAAACAAAAGTCCATAAATCTATCCCATAGTTTGTAAACGCTATAACGTTTGCGCAAACCAATTAAAATATGCTTTTTGGGACTTTTTTTTACCAAAAATATGTAGCAGAATACAAATTGGCCTAAACTGATAAAAAAAATTAGATTTTAAAAAATTTTTTATTGGCAATGTTTTATAGCAGAAAGTAAAAAATATTGTGTTTTTTTTCAAAATCGTTGCTATTTTTTTGTTTATTGCGCAAAATCTGAAAACCGCAGAGGTGATCAAATACAAACAAAAGAAAGCTCTATTTGTGAAAAAAAAGGACATCAATTGTATTTGGGTACAGCATCACATGACCACGCAATTGTTAGTTAACCGCTTGCCGACCGCCGCACGACTATTTACTGCGGTGGTCAGCCCCTCAAAGGGAGGGGCTCTAGGGAGCGAGCGCGCGCCGCCGGGGGCACGCTCCCGCTCGCTCACGGACCCCCTCGCGCGAGTGACCGGCAGACCCGATGTCCGCCGGTCACTCGCGATCGTCAGTTACACCGGGAGAAAGGCAGGCGGCTAATGTAAACAAAGCCGCCTGTCAATCTCCCCTGTGTAACAGCAAAGATCATACGGTCCTGCTATGTAGGACCGTTGATCTCTGCTGTTACACACACAGCCATATCCAATCACAGTTAGAATCACGCCCCTAGGGACACACTTAACCCCTCCCTCTCCAATAAAGTTAACCCCTTCCCTGCCAGTGTCATTTTTACAGTAACAGTGCATATGTATAGCACTGATTACTGTAGTAATGTCACTGGTAACCCCAAAAGTGTCAAAAATGTCAGTCAAGGGTCCAATCTGTCCACCGCAATGTCGCAGTCCCGCAAAAAAAATCGCAGATCACCGCCATTACTCGTTAAAAAAAAACAATAAAAATGACAAAAATCTTTCCCTTAGTTAGTAAACGCAATAACTTTTGCGCATCCCTTAGTTAGTAAACGCAATAACTTTTGCGCAAACCAATCAAAATACGCTTTTTGCAATTTTTTTTACCAAACATATGTAGCAGAAAACAAATTGGCCTAAAATGTTAAAAAATTTAGATTTTTACATTTTTTTGGGGGGGAATTTCATATAAAAAAATGTGAAAAATATTGTTATTTTTGCAAAATTGTCGCTCTTTTTTTGTTTATAGCGCATGATCAAAAAACCACACAAGTGATTAAATACCACCAAAAGAAAGCTCTTTTTATGCGAAAAAAAGGACGTCAAATTCGTTTGGGTACAGCGTCGCACGCCTGCGCAATTGTCCGTTAAAGTCACGCAGTGCCGAATCGCAAAATATGCCCTGGTCAGGAAGGGGGTAAAATCTTCCGGGGCTTAAGTGGTTAAAGTAACGCAGGGCCAAATCGTAAAAAATGACCTGATCTTTAAGGGGGTAAAACCTTCCGGAGCTGAAATGGTTAAAAAGTTGACAGGTCCTTGTTAATGCCACCAGCTCCGCAGCTAGTGCAGATGGGACATTAAGTGGTTTAGCTTCCGAAGTAATGTCTGGGAGCATGGCCATAGCATAACCTTTATGATACATGTTGTCATAGGGCCTTGAGCATGAACCATCCACAAAAACTTCAACTGCATCTGGGATAGGTGTTGTCAGTAAATCAGGCCCAGGCGATGTTACAGTATGTATACAGTCACGTGAATCCATCACCTCATCTCCCTTCAAACCAAGCATGGCATTCAGAATGGGAGCTGGCCCTGAGGTGGATGAAGAAAATGAAATGGTTAGAGCTGCAGTGGAGAAGAAAATAACCTCATATCCAATGAGCCTCTGAGCGGACATGTGCTGAATATTCAAATTTTTAAGCAGATGTAATACCTGATGTGAAGTGTGTAAATGTTTTTCATGTCCCAGAGTTATTGTGGCAGACATTCTAGGGGGGTGTGATTCTCTAGGTAGCCTGAGATTCAACAGATTTGCCAACATCCCTTAAACTGCATTTATAGGTTTTTGGGTCCTCAGACCAAACAAAAGTGGGACTTTATGGGCAAAAAATATTATATTTTATCATAAAACATATTTTATTCAAAAAAATCTCATAAATAAATAATACACAAAGAAATGTACATATTGGGCTAGGGGCCCATGTAAGTGAAGGTGACAAGAAAGAAGGAAAATGTGACATGTGTGAAATGGTGACTTCTAATGTCATTTTCCATGCTTGAATAGAATCTGGATGTAACAGAAAGCATCCGAATTCCTATGCATTTTGGCTAGGTTCAAAAGGTGCCTTTATCAAGGATATCACCATGTAATTCATTTTTTTTATGCAGAGGTGCAGGATCCATACAGGGAGCCTGTCTTCCTCCCCTTCATTCCCTGAGTTGCAGCGAGAACTCATGTATGATAGGAAAGCAGCTGATCCTATAAGTAGGTATATGGTTTTAAATAAGTGTCTATGTATATCTGTGTATATAAATTTGCATAATTTGATGCAGTGCCCTGCGTATGGTCTGAGCACTGATAGACTGACAACCCCACCACTTCAACCTCTGCAGCAATGCTGGCAGCACTCATGCATCTATTTACCAAAGACAACCTCTGGATATGACGCTGAGCACGTGCACTCAACTTCTTTGGTGGACCATGGTGAGGCTTGTTCTGAGTTGAATCTGTCCTGTTAAACCACTGTATGGTCTTGGCCACCATGCTGCAGCTCAGTTTTATGGACTTGGCAATCTTCTTATAGCCTAGGCCAGTGATGGCGAACCTTGGCACCCCAGATTTTTTGAAGCTACATTTCCCATGATGCTCATGCACTCTGCAGTGTAGTTCCAAAACATCTGGGGTGCCAAGGTTCGCCATCACTGGCCTAGGCCATCTTTATGTAGAGCTACAATTCTTTTTTTTTTTTTTTCAGATCCTCAGAGAGTTCTTTGCCATGAGGTGCCATGTTGAACTTCCAGTGACCAGTATGAGAGAGTGATAACACCAAATTTAACACTCCTGTTTCCAATTTACACCTGAGACCTAACACTAACGAGGGAGTCACATGACACCGGGGGGGGGGGGTTGGCTAATTGGGCCCCATTTGGACATTTTCACTTAGGCGTGTACTCACTTTTGTTTCTAGCAGTTTAGACATTAATGGCTGTGTGTTGAGTTATTTTGAGGGGACAGCAAATTTACACTGTTATACAAGCTGTACCCTCACTTTATATTTTAGCAAAGTGTAATTTCTTCAGTGTTGTCACATGAAGAGATATAATAACATTTTTATAAAAATGTGAAAGATGTACTCACTTTTGTGAGATACTGTATATATTTACACATACACATACATACACATATATTTGTTTATTGCTATATCTGTATTTTGTATCAAGATTTCTTGCCTAGTCTTTTTTGCTGTGTCTTCTGCCCCCACTATTATTTATCATTGTTGTTACTATTGGGCTTTGTAGTCCAAAACAAAACAAACAAAAGTGAGTTCACGCCGCGCCCCCCAAGTTACACTATGAATTGGTCCCCCTAGTTATTCCTCTCCCAGTCCTTGAGAAGATGCTCCAAGTGGCATTGTATTTTGTTATCCCCTGATCCTCCTCTCCCTCCAGTGACGTCACTGCCGCTGTGCGTTCTACACTGGTTAGCGTGGCATCCCAGGCCGGTGTTACCGCTACCCATCAAAAAAATGAATGGAAGTGAGCTTCTGAGCAAAAAATGCTTACTGTGCATATGCCATGCATTCCAACATGGACGTTATGCATTCCAATATATTTCCTAATCTGACAGAATGTAGAGGAAGCAGCAGACATAGTCTTACACCCAATCAACTCTTCAATTCCACACTTTTTTTTAGCAGTAAACTCACCTTATATACTGAAGTACAGTATGACATTTTATTATTAAATTATTAGTAGTATTAGTGTAAATACAGTGACAAGCCTGCAGGCAACAGCCATCTTGGCACACCCCCTATTGCTCAGCGCCAAACTGATTACATAGAGAAATAGACTATTTCACTCCGGCACGGTGAAATAGTCTATTTCAGTATATAGGGTGAGTTAACTGTTTAAATAAGTGTGCAATTGAAAAGTTGCTTGGGTGTAAGAACATGTCCACTGCCGCCTTCATGCTCTGTCAGATTAGAAAACCTATTGAAACGTGTAGCGGCCATGTTGAAATGCATGCGCAGTTAGAAATTTTGTTTGCAATGTCACTTCCGTTGCATTTTCTGTTGGGTAACGGTATTCTGATAGAACACCAGCCCTTTACCACCTCCAGCAGCAGAACCCAATCCCAGTGATCCTGCAGGATGAATGTTGGATGGATCCCTGTTTTTACAGATGAGCCTGTATTATTACTCTTGTTAGTGTTTTTAATCCTTTAATAAATTATAATAAATCTGTTATTTGGGATACTACACTTAGCTGGAGCTTCCTTCCTTTCTGCTGTCCCATTTGACATCAGGAAGAGGTGACTGGCCAGTGGGCATATACTTCAGATTTGGAGCCCATCAGGACTTTTGGAAGTGGCTCCCTTGAGGAACATGGATTGCAAACTCAGGTAAGTATTATAAAGGCTTTAAAATGTATTATATTCATTTAAAACTGGTAAATGGCTGGGATGGAAGGGGGGGCTTTCATAACTGAAGATGAGCTTTATTCCACGCCAAAGACTCACTCTTGGGTTTAATGCAGCTTAGGAGCTTCAAAAGTAAGTGAACTAAGTGCATTCAGAATATAGGCTAATTTGATCTCTAGGGTGATAGTATCACATAAAGAAAGACAGAAATCAAGAGAGAATTTTTTTTTTTTTTTTTCAAAATAGTAGAGCTTCAAAAAGGTTCAATTCCATCTATATTTTTTTATTTTGCCAAAGATGTGGAGCTAGTTAATATCAATAATAGACTGATCAAAGAAGAGGATCATTTTATTTATTAACAGCCTTTCTCTTTGTCAATGTCTTGATTTTAATAATGTTTGTCCTCATTTTCACATGACATTATACAAAAGATGTTTCCGGAGCAAAACAGCTAAACCACAGTGTACATTAAGCAAATACGCTGTTTACAAAGTGATTAGATATAGCAGCAGTGTTTCCCTTGGGCTGTGGGAAACACACAGTACAGATAAATCTCCAATAACCTCAGTAAATGTCAGGTCTCAGAATACCTTTCCTCATTTCCATAAGTTCCATTGTGGAACATTCACATTAATTAATACCATAGTGGTGGGAGGAGCCTATCTGAGCACTAAACAGTAGACCAATGGATTGACAGATATTTCTGACTTTGGCACAACACAGCAAGGCTTTTAGAAGAGCTTGTTCGATAAGTCAACATACACAACAGTCTCCATCAAATAGAGGTATGGTCCTGCTGTGGAATACATTCATAAACACAAATGCCATACATAGTGAAAAGTTCACTTTTCTGAGCACCAATGGGTGAACTGACAGCTCAGGTAAGCATAGTAAAAAGTCCTTCATCTTGGAGAAAAACATCTAGGCCTTTTGAAGATCATGTATGGTCACCCAACTGATACAATGGGCTCCACTGCCGAGATATCTGTCTTTCCAGACTGGATGTTAGAGGACGATGGCAGGGTGTGAGAAACTAGTGACCTCTTGAAGCTTCGGCTTTCAGGCCAAGCTACTCTATATGAAGGGATGTTAGAAGGAAGCATGTCCTCCCGCTGGCTCGTCTGTTTTTTGCACATGTTAAGCAATGCTTTTAACTCCGATCGGAAGTTGTCATTAAGCCAACAGTATATAAATGGGTTGTAGCAGGTGCTACTCATGGCAAACCAGTGAAATGCAAAATAAAGAGCGTTGTTGGTGCGAATGATTTGGCTGGAGAGAAGGACAACATAACAGTTAAGGGGGAACCAGCACACAGCAAAGAGGACCACTACCAGCATCAGCATCTTAATGGTCTTCTTTTTTTTCCTTCGGAGAGCAAAATACTGCTCGGTAGTCACATCTCCTATGGCATTCCGAAGCCACAGCTTTTTTGCCACTGTGGTGTAGGCCACCGAGATGATCAGCAGCGGGAGAACGTAGAGTAGGATGAAAGTGGCCAGATCTAGGTATTTCCAGAACAACTCAGAGGGTTCAGGGAATTCAGGGAGACACAGACTTCTGATATCCTCCTCACTGCAAAAGAAAACAGACTTTAAAGAGTGTATGTACAGTTACAAAGACCATTATTTACAGCAAACCCTAAAGAAAAAAGCTGAGAATACCATTTACCCTTCATCTTGAATTACTTATAAAAATTGAAGCTTCCCGTGCCTTCAGTTTGAATGTTAAAGTGGTTCTAAAGCCTTAAGGTCTTTCACCGTAATGCAATCTATGCATTAAGGTGAAAAGCCTTCTGTGCTACAGCTCCCCCCCCCCCAGACACCCCCCCCCTTTTTCTTAAATGAACCCGATCCGATGCAGCTGCTGTCGCTCTCCTCATTGGACAGATTAATCACAGCAGGAGCCATTGGCTGTCAATTAAAAGCTGTGACATGAGAACGGGGCGGGGCCAAGTCACGCTGTCTGTGTCAATGGACAGTGGGACTTGGAAGCGTGCCTGCACGATTCCCTCCCATGAAAAGTGGCTTTTGGCACCCGATAAAGAGGAGGTGCCTGTAGTGCTGGCTGGGAACCCCAGAAGAAGAGAATCGGGGCTGCACTTTGCAAAACCAATGCATAGAGCAGGTGAGTATAGGCATGTTTGTTATTTTAAAAAAGCAAACGTTAACAACCACTTCAGGCACTGTTGTCCCTGTCTGCTAGTCTCAGAAGATTTAGTGATGTTATTACTGTTCTGCTCACTGTTCATCTTGCTAGAGAGGAAGCTGATGTGCATTGATCTCCCTGTGTCTGCTTTATCTATTCTGTAGATCTGTGCTTTGCAAACCTCTTGAACACAGGCATTACTGGTGACTAGTCAGCTGCCCTCTGTAGAGAAGCAAATATAAGAAACATGTCCCTTCAAAAACATCTCAGCAACAGAAACTCCCCTTCTATCATGACAGGTTCCCTTTAAGGTGGATGGCATGTTAAATGACTAAAGACCGAAACTGCTCCCTCTGTTCACTCCCTTCCTTTTACTCTAAAATACAGAATGTTGTTATAACTGTTTTTTTTTTTTTTTTGATAAAATGATTTGCTCATCAACAAGTTTTAATGAAAGACATGTATATATTGCACATTACCTTGAATACAAAATATAATACTACAGTAATAAGCATATACACTGAGCTGGAATAATGGTGGATTCAGGAAGCTACAATAACACTTTAAACAAGAAAAACCCACGCTATTGCTCAATGTACCATACTGATGCAGCTGCTCAAGGTGTAAATAAGTGACTAAATCAATGGTACATTAACACAGTGCTATACTGTGCACATAAAAACTGAAAATCCATAATAAAAATTCAAATAAATGCAAGTCTATAAATAAAAGCAAGTCGGCGATGTAAAACTAGTACATGTCTGTGATGTAAAACATGTAAAATCAGCATGTAAAACCAATAGGAGGGGCAAAACGTATTGGACGGGACTTCCGGTTTCTGGTGGCATCACGTCCAGCCCATGGAGTGCACGCCAGCTGTGGCACTTCTGGGTTCTGGTTTTCTTGAGCTGTTTGCCAATGCATGCTGGTTTTACATGTTTTTATGTAAGTGCAGTTTGTATTATGTGGTTGGCAATAAATAATTACTTGTAACAAAATATGGTGTAGCGCTAGTAATAATAGTTCAAATGAACTCAACAGTCCATATAAAACAAATACAAATGGTTGGAAGGAAAGGTCCGTCAAAAAAGAGAAAGGAAGGAAGTGCTCCCCGAATCTCGTATCAAACTTTCACCATCCTGAAATCCAGTGTATGGAGACCACCACCAAGTAGAAAAAATGGCCCCTTACCACAATGCAATGATCCCCACCACAGAGATCATTGACCGCTTGTATTGGAAATCAGACAGACCAAGTAGATGACAGTCCAGCTCACCAGGAAGGTCTCAACAGCTCCACTCGATGTAAGTACCTGTATGCTTTTTTTTTTTTTTCTGTGTCAGCCTTTTCGGAAGCTATTTCTCCACAACTCTCATATCACATTTCCTCAGTTCAGCAGCATGTTTCCGCAGCAGTGCCTTGTTCCTGTTGAACAAGGCACTGCTGCAGAAACATGCTACAATTACTACACTCCCAGATAGCAAGTAATTGTGCTGCAAGGTTGAAAATGACTTGCTAAGCTATTGCTAGACTTACCAGCCTTTACAAGTTTGTTGCACAATTGTAGCAAGTCCGCATTGCATGAATCCAGATCAACTTTGGTTGCAAACATTCTGCAAGTCTGCTGCAAGTTCTGGTTCAGTTATGTTGTGCAATAGTCATCCCACCACAGGGGTCACTGTAGCTGAATTTTCCTGCTGTAGACTTGCAGAGCTCTTGCTGTAGACTCACCACTGCAACTTTGCTCTTGCTAGAGACTTGCCACGCAAATTTGCTACAAATTGGAAATGTGTCAACTAGAACTTGTGCTTCAAGTGCTCTGCAAGTGTACAACTTGCAAATGAAAATGTGCAGCAAGTTAACAGACTTACATTTCAGCACTGCCACAGATTTGTGGCAAGTTATCCTTGCTATCTAGGCTAAGAAGGTTCTCTCTTCCCTTTTGATCCTCTATATTGCCTGAGGTTGCAATTTGCCCTGTTCTTATTACCAACAAATGCTGTCATTCCTTGAAGTGGAGAAAGGAGTCTGGAGGCGTGGGGAAGGGGAAGGAGAGTGGAATAAAGAGGAACCCCATCCTATTTATAAAAAGCTTGTCTAAGCCTCATGCTGTTGGCTGTGGGGCTATCCATTCCGGTGGGTGCAGGCCCATCATGGGGGGGGGGGGGGCACAAGACATTATTCTTAAACATAAACTTACTTTAATAATGCAGAGCACGGAGCACTTCACAATGAATAAATATTAGACTTTTGTACATCACCCGAGGACTGTGCAATCTAAAGTATGTACTATTCATCATGGAGTTGTTTTTATTTACACACATGTGAATATATGTGAATATTTATCATGGGCTTTTATTTTTTTACGTACTGTATGGTGATCTGTTTATGTACCTTTTTTTTACAAAAACACTTTAAATATCTTAAAGCGACTCAAAAAATGAATATTTTATGTAATTATCAGTGTTAATTTTGGCAGCAAATTTCGATTTAGTTTTAGTCATAGTCTTTTGAATAAAATGCTGTTTTAGTTTTAGTTGTATTTTTAGTCATCTGAATTATTTTAGTCATATATTAGTCGACTAAAATCTCCAGTACATTTTAGTCGAGTAAAATGTCATACATTTTATTTTAGTCAACTACAAATTGAAGGGTTTGGGTAAATTGTAATGCATTATTTTAACATTTATTTAGAATTTTCAAACTATTTTCAATATCTCTTTATTTTAATTTTTCACATAACAAAATAATATACAAACCATAGAAAAAAAAGGGAAGTAATACAAAATCCAATAGTAAAAACAAGAACAACATTATTGCAGTAAATTTGTCAGCTATAGAATTTTCAAACTAATTATATACTCCTGGAGTAAAAATCTAATACTATGTTTTTATTTTTGGGGTTGAGGTTTGAACATGCTCTACAAACACAGATTTAACAT
Source organism: Pelophylax lessonae (assembly GCF_965119305.1). Taxonomy (NCBI): domain Eukaryota; kingdom Metazoa; phylum Chordata; class Amphibia; order Anura; family Ranidae; genus Pelophylax; species Pelophylax lessonae. The sequence goes on along the minus strand of NC_138769.1, from coordinate 683,986,954 downwards.
CTTTATAAATAAAACCAAGTTCATAAACAAACAAAAAGGTTGCTTTTTGACAAGCAGAAGTCAAAAATTACATTTTAGTTTTAGTTGTATTTTGGTCTTATCATTTTAGTTTTAATTGTATTTTAGTCATCTGAATTGTTTTAGTTATAGTTGTATTTGTTATTTTTTTTATAGAAATGTTTATTGGTTTTAGATGCTGTTTACAGGAAAAAAAAGAGGAAAAAAATTTCATATAGCATTATCCATTACTTCAAAAGTCCCCATACCTCCCTCCCTCAGTCTCCACCCCCCCACCCCCTTCTAACTTTATTATTCAAAATCCAATTTGATGTTACTCTCTGTCTTTTCACTAGTTTGACCGGTATTCCAACTTCTATAATGGATCCGTTATCCAAATTTCAACATATTTTCTGGATTTCTTAAAATCTGCCCATTTTCCGCATTTTTTGTAACAAGCGCTTTAGTTGATCCTCTTCGCTACTACCAATATATTCCATATTGTAAACAAGGTTGATTTTATTGCACCATTTCTTAAGGGTTGGACTCTCTACTTCCAATAATTTTTTCAGGATTACTCCCTTTGCTGCATTCTATAGGATTGGAACCAATGTAGTTCTATATTTTTTAACCACTTAAGCCCCGGAAGATTTTACCCCCTTCCTGACCAGGGGGTATTTTGCGATTCGGCACTGTGTGACTTTAACGGACAATTGCGCGGTCGTGCGACGCTGTACCTAAACGAATTTGACGTCCTTTTTTTCCCACGAACAGAGCTTTCTTTTGGTGGTATTTGATCACCTGTGCGATTTTTTGATCACGCGCTATAAACAAAAAAAGAGCGTCAATTTTGCAAAAATAACAATATTTTTCACATTTTTTTATATGAAATTCCCCCAAAAAAAAAGTAAAAATCAAAATTTTTTAAAATTTTCTGCCAATTTGTTTTATGCTACATATGTTTGGTAAAAAAAATCGCAAAAAGCGTATTTTGATTGGTTTGCGCAAAAGTTATCGCGTTTACTAACAAAGGGAAAGATTTTTGTAATTTTTGTTGTTTTTTTTTTTTAACGCGTAATGGCGGCGATCTGCGATTTTTTTGCGGTATTGCGACATTGGGGCGGACAGATCGGACCCTTGACTGACATTTGTGACACTTTTGGGGTTACCAGTGACATTTCTACAGTAATCAGTGCTATACATATGCACTGTCACTGTAAAAATACACTGGTTGTGAAGGGGTTAACTTTATTTGGGAGGGAGGGGCTGTGTGTGTCCCTAGGGGCGTGCTTTCTACTGTGATTGGCTGTGGCTTGAGCTGTAAGGACACTGATCAACGGATCTACATACTAGATCCGTTTGATCAGTGTCTTTACAGCGAGGAGAATGACAGGTGGCTTGTTTACACAAGCTGCCTGACATTCTCCCTCTCCCCCGCCGATCGCCGAGTGACCGGCGGACATCGGGTCCGCTGGTCACACGCGCAGGGGGGTCCGTGACCACGCGGGAGCGCGCCTCCGGGGGCGCGCGCTCGCTCCCTAGACCTTCACAAGCTAGTGACGTAGCCCTACGTCACTTTGCCTGTGAGGGGCTGACTGCCGACGTAGATCGGCGTTAGGCAGTCGGCAAGTGGTTAAATAGTGTTGTTGTTCTATGGAACAAGCACCACCATGGGTCATCAGGGACACCCCGGTGACCTCCTTGACAATTTGCCAGACTTTCGACCAAATCTTGGGGCAGTCCCACCAAATATGGGACATCGTTCCTAGATCCCCGCATCCTCTCAAACATTGATCCGTTTTCTCTGATTGGTATTTGTGTGCTATTACTGGTGTTATATACCATCTGGACAAATATTTATAATTCAGTTCAATGGTGCCCACGTCTGTTGCGGAGCAGTATGCGGCTCTCAATACTACATTTATTTTGTGACCCTATCTTCCTTTTCCATTTTATCATGAATGGAGGTTTCTCCGTACACGTCCCTTCTGTTTGCATCTTGTGGATTTGAGATATGCTGTGTTTTGGCTTATCAGATGAGTTGCATAGTTTTCCCACTATATTTAGATCTTTCTCAGATCTAATTGGCTGTGGTAATGACCTCACAAATTGCTTCAGCTGGAGATACCTCCATTCCTTTAGTTTCATATTATTTGTACCTAAATGCAACTCTTGATATGTCCTAATGTCACTGTTGTGAATAATATCTTTAAGCTGCGTGTTTCCTGTCCAATTATTAAAGTGTTTCTCATTTCCAGGTGCGAAATAATTTGTGCCTTCCAGTGGTATCAAAGGGGAGGTATATTCCCATTTAAACAGTTTATTGACCATATCCCAAATCTTATATACCGCTTTTGTCATTTTAGGTGGTTCTTGTTGTATTTCCCTAAGTTTTGGTGGGATCCATATAATTTTATTTAGATTTTTCCCTAGATTTCCCTTTGTCCATGCTATCACTCGTGAAATAATCACTGATTTTTAATACCTTTCCATGTCTGGTGCTGATAACCCTCCTTGTGACATGTCCCTAGTGAGAGCCACATACTGCACCCTAGACTTCTTCCTTTGCCATATATAGTTTAATGTCATTGTAAAGATTTAACATATTGTCCTCATTTCTCCTTTAATCCCATTCATATAAGTACATATCTTTGGGACTAATATTTCTTCAAATGTTTTATAGTAACGTACCGTATATCCATCTGGCCCTGGGCTTTTCCCATTTAGTGTATCTTTTAGTTGTCAAAGATTTGTATTAGTTTCAGATAGAAATGAACAGCAAAGCATCAAAATGCACAGCAGGTTGAGAATAACAACAAGGTATAACATGGTATACACATGGCGTGTACAGCATAACAAAAGGAATTTGGACTGTGAAGTCACGCAAACCTAACAGATTGAGAAAGACATACAACATAAGTAGCAAACCCTCTAACGATCCAGGCACCCCTATTGGGGACTAACTGTGCCAGGAGACTAATAAAGTAGTCCTCTCAATGTCCATGAAGGTTGGAATGTTCCGTGCCAGGAAACTGTACGCCATAACAATAAAGGAAGCAGCCGCGAGAGGCAATTGAAAAAGCCCCCGGCAGCCCCTTAGTGGGGCCAGCGGAGCCGTGTACATTGCAGTCATCTGCGGCTGAGTGAGATGAAATAACAAAAATCTAGAAATGTTATAAATTCAGAACAGAGGTATTGTAGAGAAAGAGAAGGAAAGAATATTGAGGAGGGAGGAAATAGGGTGAGTAAAGAGAAGGAAATAAAGAGAGGAAAGAGGCGAGCAGGAGAAGAAGGTAGGGCAAGTCTCCTCAGGGGTCTCCGCGGGTGGATTTAAATTGTCCTGGTAAGAGTGGGGTCTTAGTGTAGACAGCCCAAGGCTCCCAAACTGCTTCAAATAGATGTTCCTTGTTGAGAAGGATACTGGCTAGTTTTTCTTGCGTCATAATCCATGAGACTTTACGCTTTACTGCATGAATCGAAATACCTTCCCGCTTCCAAGACTTAGCCAGTGTCATTTTGGCTCCTAACAAAATGAAAAAGAGGAGCCTAGACATATGTTTAGGGGCCTTGTCAATTTTAAAGTTGAGAAGAGCAATCTTGGGGTCTTGGGGTATAGCTAATCCTGAGATTTTCCGCAACAGGTAGAAAATCTTGTTTCAGAAAGATCTAATTCTTGGGCAGGACCACCACGTGTGAAACATGGAGCCCACCAAGCCGCAGTTTCGGAAGCATAAGGGGGACGCATTGGGGAACATGGAAGCCAACCTGGCCGGGACCCTGTACCATCTAAGAAAAACTTTCACATTAGCCTCAATCAGGGAGACATTGATGACGCCCTTAAATTTAGTGAATCTTTTTAATGCCTCCCAGATTTCAGCTTGGGAGATTGGTGACTCGAGCGCTACCATTTTGTCTGCTGCTACTTTAGGTAGTCTTGCTTCTTTAATATATCTTTGTATCTTTTGTATTCTTATTTGCTCTACATGTTGTGATTCTTTCTGGCGAACGTTATATAGGGCATTATAAAAGCTTTGAAAAGCTCTAGCTAAATATTTCCGTTGTTGAGTGGACCATTTTTCCCCTTCGGTTTTTCATTCTTTCTATATAGTTTTGAGATTTTTTCTTAGTTAGTATTCTTGCTAAGTGCTTTCCTGGCTTATTTTCAGATTTATAACGATACCTGGCAACTCTATTGAAGCTACGCCTAGTCTCTTCTTCCAATAGATTTTTCAATTTATCCCTATTTATTACTTCATTTATCTCCCTAGCCATTTCCTTTTTATGTTTCTGTTCCAGCTCTTAAATCTCCTTTGTTAATCTATTTATTTGTCTAGTCCTTTCTTTTTTCTTTCCGAAAGCTATTGATATTATATCCCCCTAACGTATGTTTTATGGGCTTCCCAAACTGTGGCATCAGAGATATCCAGGGACTCATTTTCTAGAAAATACTGATCTCATTTTTTTTATCTTACTACCTACTTCCTCATCTAGGATCAGGTATTCATTTATTCTGCAGGTCTTTTGTATTTTTTAGGGATCCAGGAGTTCTTATTTCTAATATTGATAAAGCATGATCGGATATAGTTATAATCCCTAATTTCGTACTATCTACTGCTGCTATCATTCTATGGTCTATCATAATATAGTCAAATCAAGTATAGTCATGTCAAGTACATAGAGTGCACAGAGGAATAAAAGGAGTAGTCTCACTCTTTTGAATGTTAAATTCTTCAGGCATATATCAATTGAGCTTGATGCAACTTCCTCTTTACTTTTTTGAGTTTACATTCTCCCATCGTCTGTGCACTCATACAATCCAAGACTGGATCCATGGAGAAATTAAAGTCTCCTGCTGATATAAAAAAAAACTTTTTTAAAGAGGGATAATTCATGCAGTATTTTCCCCAGGTACCCGCTAGGGTTTTTATTCTGGCAATATATATTTGAGTAAAATCTATATCTTGCAGTTGTCCCCTCAAGAAAATACAGCGGTCTTGTGGGTCAGACCTTCTCTCTTTAAGAGAGAACCTTACATCCTTGGCCAACCCAATTTCTACCCCTCTTGCTCTTTTAATTGGTGAATCACCATAATACTATGTCGGGTAATGTCTTGTCGGGTAATGTCTTGAGTATATTTTCACATTTGTATCCTGTGAGATATATGTCTCTTGTAAAAATGCAATACTAGCGTTCCTCCGGAGCTCCTCGAGCATTTTATGTCTTTTTGTTGGGGTATTCAATCCTCTTACATTATATGGCATTAATTTGAATAAATCCATATTTTTCCTTCGATCATCCTTCCCTTCTGTCATTTTTGCTTCCCAGACCATCTCCTGTTCTGAGGCGGGAGGAAGGGCTGGGAGCTTCTCCTACTATATTTCCATTTGTACTTCATACTACAGTATATTCAACAAGAGAGATAACATCATCTAAAGATATTTCCCTAACTCTGTTACAACAAAATTTTCCTAGCGGGCTGAGTCTGCAGCCTGTACGACGTCCTCTCCTCTCCACTCCAGATCACCACACCTCTCCAGCTGAAATCCTCTCCTTCTCCAGTAAGGTTACACATCTATATTAAGGATGATCGAAGTTTGGTTCGGCCAGAACATCCAAACTTCCCGAAAGTTCGCCCCGGATTTCAGAACCCCATTGAAATCAATGGGACCCGAACTTCGGTAATCAAAAAACAGAATTTTGAAGCCCCAAAACCCAATAAATGCCCCTAAAAAGTGCCTAGGGTTCTGGGTCATGCCCCATTAACTATTAATCACACAAAAAAAGTTCTTAAAAATTGTCATTTTTGATAAAAAAAAAAGCCAATTATTGAAAAATTAAAAAAAAAAAAAATTTTGGGGGGGTCTAAAAGGTGTGCATGTGAAGTTTCAGCTCTGTAGCATGTCCAGAACCAGAAAAAAAAAAAGATCGTTTGTATTAGAAAACTTTCAGATCTGATTTTTCACCAATATGGCTTCTCGGTTTTCACACCTTGCCGGTTTAATAGAAGGCATTTTTTTGGGTTCTTTGCAGTCAGGAAAAACATCTGAACTTGTGTATAGTGGTATTGTGCACAAGTTCAGATGTTTTGCCTGCCTCCAAAACCCCCAAAAAATGCCAGCAAAAACACACCTGGGGATTTTTTTTTGACGCTAGCGTTTTTTTTGGCATTTTTTGGGGTTCTTTTGAGGCAGGCAAAACATCTGAACTTGTGTATAGTGGTATATATACACACATACATATATTTATATACACACCTAGACATATATAGGTGTGATAGTAGCAGAAATATATTACTGTAAATGATTTCATTAGCGCAAGCATATATTTCTGCTACTATCACACCTATATATGTCTAGGTGTGTATATAAATATATGGATGTGTGTATATACACCACTATACACAAGTTCAGATGTTTTTCCTGACTGCAAAGAGCCCAAAAAAATGCCTTCTATTAAACCGGCAAGGTGTGAAAACCGAGAAGCCATATTGGTGAAAAATCAGATCTGAAAGTTTTCTAATACAAACGATCTTTTTTTTTTTTCTGGTTCTGGACATGCTACAGAGCTGAAACTTCACATGCACACCTTTTAGACCCCCCCAAAAAAATTTTTTTTTTAATTTTTCAATAATTGACTTTTTTTTATCAAAAATGACAATTTTTAAGAACTTTTTTTTGTGTGATTAATAGTTAATGGGGCATGACCCAGAACCCTAGGCACTTTTTAGGGGCATTTATTGGGTTTTGGGGCTTCAAAATGGTGTTTTTTGATTACCGAAGTTCGGGTCCCATTGATCTCAATGGGGTTCTGAAATCCGGGGCGAACTTTCGGGAAGTTCGGATGTTCTGGCCGAACCAAACTTTTCAAAAGTTCGATCATCCTTAATATAGATGTGATATCATCCTTAATATAGATCCCAAAAAAATGCCTTCTATTAAACCGGCAAGGTGTTACAGGAGCGAAGCAAACCCCCTGTCAGAAAGTTTTCTAATACAAACGATCTTTTTTTTTTCTGGTTCTGGAAAAATCAGAAAATCTCTTTTTTTTTTTTTTTTTTTTTAAATTTTTCAATAATTGGCTTTTTTATCAAAAATGACAATTTTTAAGAACTTTTTTTGTGTGATTTTGTGTCTGGGGGGTCTAAAAGGTGTACCTGTGAAGTTTCAGCTCTGTAGCATGTCCAGAACCAGAAAAAAAAAGGATTGTTTGTATTAGAAAACTTTCTGACAGGGGGTTGGCTCCGCTCCTGTAACACCTTGCCGGTTTAATAGAAGGCATTTTTTTGGGATCTTTGCAGTCAGGAAAAACATCTGAACTTGTGTATAGTGGTACTGTGCACAAGTTCAGATGTTTTGCCTGCCTCCAAAACCCCCCAAAAAATGCCAGCAAAAACACACCGGGGCATTTTTTTTTTTGATGCTAGCGTTTTTTTGCCATTTTTTGGGGTTCTTTTGAGGCAGGCAAAACATCTGAACATGTGTATAGGGGGTATATATACACATATATGTCTGAATATATACCCCTAGACATATATAGGTGTGATAGTAGCAGAAATATATTACTGTAAATGATTTCATTAGCGCAAGCATTTATTTCTGCTACTATCACACCTATATATGTCTAGGGGTATATATTCAGACATATATGTCTATATATACCCCCTATACACATGTTCAGATGTCATGTCTGACATCAAACATGTCCTCAAAAAAGCACTGGCAGTGGCAGCCCCTGCAGCATAAAAAATGCTTGGCTGGTGAGAAGCCATATTCCAGTTCCGAAGCTATTCAGAGAAATGATCATTTCTCTATAGCGGTCACCCTGCTATGGAGGGGTTTTGTCACCCTGCCATAGCAGTCACTGCCAGTTAACCCTACACTACACTACGGTCCCCTGACACTTAACACTTTCCCTACAGAAACTACATTTTTGAAGCTAACTTAAGTGTAAAGGAGCACTCTAACTACACTAGATATCCCTTTCCTCACACTAAAGATAGCTAAATGACACTTTTAAAGTAAAATTAACATAACTGCTTCCACTCTCTTCCATGTCCAGTATAACAATGCTAGGAATATGGCGGGGGCGATCTTATATACTGGGGGGCGTATTCACTAATGATTGGTCTAGGGACCCCCTAGTCACTCCAATCACATTCCTAGCATTCTCCTGCCCCCTCAATTGGCTTTTGCTAATGGTTCTGGTCCAATCACGGGCTTTTAAAGCCCATTTCCTGAAGCATTGCATTTTGGGCGGTTCTGGTTGCCGAATTCCGAACTTTTTGGGCAAAAAGTTCTAAATTCGGCCGAACCTCGAACACCCAATGTTCGGACCGAACCGATGGTGGACCCGAACCGTTCGATCATCCCTAATCTATATGTGTCCAATCAGCTGTATGGTGAATTACACTTCAATGCTATACAACTGGCCCTGTTACCTCCTTTCCTTTGCTGGAGCCACAGATCCAGACCATCCGGACCGCTGTGCCGTGGAGTCACACACCAAGCCAGCCAATCCACATAGCCAGTCATGCAGTGAGGCCGCAAGTTCAAGCCGTCCAGAGTGAACAGACAGCCACACAACCACAGTCCACAGTAAGGCCGCACGTCAGGCCCGCCTGGGCCGTGCAATCATCCGCGCAGAGAGGGCAAACATCTGAGCCATCTGAGAAGGGTAGAGAGATCCGGAGGATGAGGGAGAGAGCAGGTTCAAACAGCCTCAGCGCAGAACTCTGCCGTAGCAGCATCCATGGACGACATCTCCGCCCGCCCTGCTCTCCCCGTCTTCACGTGCGTGCCGTCCAAGCTCCTCCACCCATGGCCGTCCGACTAAATAGTGTTGATTTAGTCAACGAAAATATTTTTGTCTACGAAATTAACACTGGTTATTAAGATGGTTGAAAGCGTCTTTCCCATGTGCTTGGTGATCAAAAATCCAATGGCAGCTCCTTTATAAAGTCAGGACCCACAGGATTGCAGCCTGCCATGTCATCAGAAGCAAGGGATTTCCTAGTGAGTTAATTATATTCAGTATTTCACAAAAGTAAGTACACCGCTCACATTTTTGTAAATATTATATTATATCTTTTCATGTGATAACACTGAAGAAATGACACTTTGCTACAATGTAAAGTAGTGAGTGTACAGCTTGTATAACAGTGTAAATTTGCTGTCCCCTCAAAATAACTTAACACACAGTAATTAATGTCAAACCGCTGGCAACAAAAGTGAGTAGACCCCTAAGTGAAAATGTCCAAATGTGCCCAATTAGCCATTTTCCCTCCCCGGTGTCATGTGACTCATTAGTGTTACAATATCTCAGGTGTGAATGGGGAGCGGGTGTGTTAAATTTGGTGTTATCACTCTCTCATACTGGTCACTGAAAGTTCCACATGGCACCTCATGGTAAAGAGGATCTGAAAAAAAGAATTGTTGCTCTACATAAAGATGGCCTGGGCTATAAGAAGATTGCCAAGACCCTGAAACTGAGCTGCAGCACGGTGGCCAAGACCTTACAGCGGTTTAACAGGAAAGGTTCCATTCAGAACAGGCCTCGACCATGGTCGACCAAAGAAGTTGAGTGCACATGCTCAGCGTCATATCCAGAGGTTGTCTTTTGGAAATTCATGTATGAGTGCTGCCAGCATTTCTGCAGAGGTTGAAGGGGTTGGGGGGGGGGGTCAACATGTCAGTGCTCAGACCATATGCTGCGCACATCAAATTGGTCTGCATGGCTGTCGTCCCAGAAGGAAGCCTTCTCTAAAGATGATGCACAAGAAAGCAAGCAGACAGATTGCTGAAGACCAGCAGACTAAGGATATCGATTAATGGAACCATGTCCTGGGTCTGATGAGACCAAGATAAAACTATTTGGTTCAGATGGTGTCAAGCGTGTGTCGCAGCAACCAGATGAAGAGTCCAAAGACATGTGTGTCTTGCCTACAGTCAAGCAGGGTGGTCGGAGTGTCATGGTCTGGGGCTGCATGAGTGCTGCCGGCTCTGAGGAGCTACAGTTCATTGAGGGAACCATGAATGCCAACATGTACTGTGACATACTGAAGCAGAGCATGATCTCCTCCCTTCGGAGACTGGGCTGCCGGGCAGTATTCCAACATGATAACGACCCCAAACACACCTCCAAGATGACCACTGCCTTGCTAAAGAAGCTAAGGTTAAAGAGGATGGACTGTCCAAGCATGCTTCCAGACCTAAACCCTATTGAGCATCTGTGGGGCATCCTCAAAAGGAAGGTGGAGGAGCGCAAGGTCTCTAACATCCACCAGCTCTGTGATGTCGTCATGGAGAAGTGGAAGAGGACTCCAGTGGCAACCCGTGAAGCTCTGGTGAACTCCATGCCCAAGAGGGTTAAGGCAGTGCTCTAAAATAATGGTGGCCACACAAAATATTGACACTTTGGGCCCAACTTGGACATTTTCACTTAGGGGTGTACTGACATTTGTTGCCAGTGGTTTAAACATTAATGGCTGTGTGTTGAGTTATTTTGGGGGGACAGCAAATTTACACTGTTATACAAGCTGTACACTCACTACTTTACATTGTAGCAAAGTGTCATTTCTTCAGTGTTGTCACATGAAAAGATATGATAAAATATTTACAAAAATGTGAGGGGTGTACTCACTTTTGTGAGATACTGTATATTTTAATGCACCTTAAAGGAGCTCTTCTGCCTGTGCTAACAGCTTTCATTATCCTAAAGGTATGTCGAATTCCAAAGATAGGCCTTCCTTTTTTTTTTTTTGCACATCCCAAAAATGCTCATATATATAGCAACTGATGATCATTGGATTTGTTAGCAAACCACATTTAATATGATTATCACACGATCATACAAAATTCAGCTTTGCAAAGTAATGGAGTTTAGAAAGATATTTTCCACGTGTAGGATATAGGACGTAGTGCAGATGTGAACCTGTCAGTCACCAATGCCTTTTTCTCATTTCTGCTGTATCCCAATGTCATTCTAATGTAAAATGTCAAAACTTCTAGTACAGTTTGGGCAGAAGAAGATTTTGAGAAGAGGTCAATCTGAAGTACCTGGTTGACCTGGCTTACCTGTATTCAAAGGTGAAAAGTGTTTGGTAAATGGCGTGCGGCAGAGAGAAACAGGAAGCCATTATCCAGATGACGGCAATATAGGCCACCCCTCTAACAGTTGATATCCGTGGCTTTAACGGATGCATGATAACCTGGAAATAGACAAAGAGAATCTGTTTACAGACCAACTTCATATAAATGTTTTTGGCTTTAGGGTCAACAGTACTTTTTTTTTTTGTTTTTGTTCCCATTGCCCTGGGTGCCACCCACCTTGTTGAAGACTTATCTTCAGACTTGATCTAGTGATCTATACTGTGCAGCCCCACTCTGAGCCACATGGCCAAAACTACACAAATGGCTGCTTTGGGCTGCACACATGTACTGCAGCCCCATCCATTCTAGTGGAAAAGCCATACTCATGGTAGCATCAAGCCAGGAGGGTAGCATTTGGTTTAGGAGCAACAAAGGTAAACACATAGTACAACTGTGCTTTAAACACTGTTTAATCCAGCACTGTGTTCATTGCCAAAATTTGGGGGGGGGGCATGGGGAGGTATTACTAAGAGGCAATTTGGCTCTGCCATAGGGCTTATGTGATAACATGGCGCATACTGACAGGTGAGAAAGCATAGTGAGCAGAACAGTTGACTTCTCTGTGTATTGCTGCTCCTTCATTACCTAATCAGCATGTTTAAAAAGGGGTGGCTGGCTTACATGTTTCAAGGGCAGTGCCCACTTCATCAGAGCTCACAGGGACACCTTAAAAGCAATGTATATGTTTTGTGCACGGTTTATTACATATTGAACTGTACATATTGCCATTACCTTTTGGTGTATTGGTGAATTTGCCAGTCAGGTAATTCGGTTGGATTGCTGCTCCACACTTTTGTTTGGTTTTAGTTAGTATTGTGGTGCTTAATGACCCCTCCGCTCTTTAGGGGCGGGACTTACATTGAGTTGTTCCTTTCTAAATTACTATATATACATTTGCTGTCAAGGTGTCTTGGTGAGCTCTGACAAAGAGGACACTGCCCTTAAAACACATAAGCCACCCACCATTTTGAGGTTGGGCATTATCTGAGTATGTGTACTGGATTTGTTTTTTTTATGCCTGAAGTGTTATACCTGTAAGTATACTGGAGTTCCTATTTTTTACCAAATAATTTTTCATGGTAAAGCACTAGGCTGGAGCACCCTCTCTTTTTGTGTTTGTTTCAGTTACTTGGTTTAGGGATCCCCCTATCAGAAGAAGGTAGCAAGGCCTATGCATTGCAGAGTTCCTCATGGATGAACTTTTTCTCTAATGAGAGTGGAAGAGTTGCACTACCCATGACTGTTTTTCATTTACTTTATTAGACTTGAGGCTCCCACTCACCTTTAGCGCTGTTGTTTTTCATTGTTATTTATTTTAACCCGATGATCCAGCCAGTAGGTCTGTTATTTTTCAACTTCCTTTAACAGACCAAACTTTCCAGCAAAAGGGGCAGTTATAAGATTTAGGCAAACCATTTAAGATTGACAGGGGTGCCTACATTGATCCGCTTTTATCAATTTATGTAAAACCTTTATTTCAAAAGGAAAAGAAACTGTTAAAAAAGCTTTAACTGAAGTTCAATTCCTGCTTTCCAAAGGTGTCACCATTGCTTCTTCAGCCAGAGTGGTGACACCCTTAGACAGAGCGTGTGTCAATGGCTGGATCACCAAGTGAAAATAAGGGAAACAAAGCCACATTTAAGAACTGGTAAGCTGGTAAATTTTGCCTTAAAATATGTGGTATTATATATTAAAAATTAATATATATATATTACATTTTTTACATAATACCACATTTAAAGTGTCACTAAACCCACATCATAAAAAAAAATATCAATAAATGCTGTATTACATGCTTCTGCTAAAACCTGGTTGATCCTGCTGCTATCTCTAGCTTCTGTTCATGTCCCCAGTTCAGTTGGGGATTTTGCAGAGCAGTGTTGGCAGCTCTGCACATGCTCAGTTTTTTAGTAAGTTTCTATGCTGAGCATTTCCTCCCTATCACATCTGAGCAGCCCATGTGACTATAGAGTCACACATGTGGGCGTATACACAGTGGTAAATGACAGCTCCCTCCCTCCCTCCTCCTCCATGCCCGCTAACCAGACAAACAAAATGAGGGTGGGATATTACGTGTGGATTAATTGAGGCTTCACCTCCCTCCTATTCCAAGACACAGGCTGGAGGGGTGTGATATACAGTGCCTTGCAAAAGTATTCGGCCCCCTTGAACTTTGAAACCTTTTGCCACATTTCAGGCTTCAAACATAAAGATATAAAACTGTAATTTTTTGTGAAGAATCAACAACAAGTGGGACACAATCATGAAGTGGAACGAAATTTATTGGATATTTCAAACTTTTTTAACAAATAAAAAAACTGAAAAATTGGGCGTGCAAAATTATTCAGCCCCCTTAAGTTAATACTTTGCAGCGCCACCTTTTGCTGCGATTACAGCTGTAAGTCGCTTGGGGTATGTCTCTATCAGTTTTGCACATCGAGAGACTGAAATTTTTGCCCATTCCTCCTTGCAAAACAGCTCGAGCTCAGTGAGGTTGGATGGAGAGCAATTGTGAACAGCAGTTTTCAGTTCTTTCCACAGATTCTCGATTGGATTCAGGTCTGGACTTTGACTTGGCCATTCTAACACCTGGATATGTTTATTTGTCAACCATTCCATTGTAGATTTTGCTTTATGTTTTGGATCATTGTCTTGTTGGAAGACAAATCTCTGTCCCAGTCTCAGGTCTTTTGCAGACTCCATCAGGTTTTCTTCCAGAATGGTCCTGTATTGGCTCCATCCATCTTCCCATCTTCCCATCAATTTTAACCATCTTCCCTGTCCCTGCTGAAGAAAAGCAGGCCCAAACCATGATGCTGCCACCACCATGTTTGACAGTGGGGATGTTGTGTTCAGGGTGATGAGCTGTGTTGCTTTTACGCCAAACTTAACGTTTTGCATTGTTGCCAAAAAGTTCAAATTTGGTTTCATCTGACCAGAGCACCTTCTTCCACATGTTTGGTGTGTCTCACAGGTGGCTTGTGGCAAACTTTAAACTACACTTTTTATGGATATCTTTAAGAAATGTCTTTCTTCTTGTCACTTTTCCATAAAGGCCAGATTTGTGCAGTATAAGACTGATTGTTGTCCTATGGACAGAGTCTCCCACCTCAGCTGTAGATCTCTGCAGTTCATCCAGAGTGATCATGGGCCTCTTGGCTGCATCTCTGATCAGTCTTCTCCTTGCATGAGCTGAAAGTTTAGAGGGACGGCCAGGTCTTCGTAGATTTGCAGTGGTCTGATACTCCTTCCATTTCAATATTATCGCTTGCACAGTGCTCCTTGGGATGTTTAAAGCTTGGGAAATCTTTTTGTATCCAAATCCGGCTTTAAACTTCTCCACAACAGTATCTCGGACCTGCCTGGTGTGTTCCTTGTTCTTCATGATGCTCTCTGCGCTTTAAACGGACCTCTGAGACTATCACAGTGCAGGTGCATTTATACGGAGACTTGATTACACACAGGTGGATTCTATTTATCATCATTAGTCATTTAGGTCAACATTGGATCATTCAGAGATCCTCGCTGAACTTCTGGAGAGAGTTTGCTGCACTGAAAGTAAAGGGGCTAAATAATTTTGCACGCCCGATTTTTCAGTTTTTTATTTGTTAACAAAGTTTGAAATATCCAATAAATTTCGTTCCACTTCATGATTGTGTCCCACTTGTTGATTCTTCACAAAAAATTACAGTTTTATATCTTTATGTTTGAAGCCTGAAATGTGGAAAAAGGTTGCAAAGTCCAAGGGGGCCGAATACTTTCGCAAGGCACTATATATATATATATATATATATATATATATATATATATTTGTATATATTGTTATTCATTATTTATTTTTACTCTGTATTCCAAAGAATGTGTTTTTTTTTTTAATTTGGAACTTGTGACCAGCAGCAGAGGACTACGATTGCCTCCTGCTTATTCAAACAGAAAAGGATAAGGACTTTAATGATTGCCATAATTATAGGCCTGGCCAGTTCTATATGCCAATAAATCTCTACAGTTTTTTGTTTTTCTCTGCAAAAATGTTTCTGTTATAAGATTCTTTAAACTCCTGAAGGGTCTTCTGTTGGATTTCATAACTCGTAGATGACCCTGAGTTCTGTGTTAGCAGCGTCTGTATTTGTTCTTCTATTGCTAGAGATTCATTTTGATAGTGTTCTTTCAAGATCTGCATCATTTTAAATGAACAGATTTGTAAATTTTGTTTCCACGTTTCCTTTAGGTCTTTTATGACCTGAGGTATCGTTGTAAAAATCTGAATGCATAGTCCTAAAGGAACGCATTGATGTTCTATGTTTTTGTCAAAGTACCTATTATGAAAAGATAAATTTCATTTTTTTTTTGATCAGTAGTTGTTTAAGTTTGGGAAGATAGATATCTATACTATTATATCAAAAGTATTGGGACACCTGTCTTTACACGCACATGAACTTTAATGGTATATCCCAGTCTTAGTCCGTAGGGTTCAAAATTGAGTTGGCCCAGCCTTTGCGGCTATAACAGCCACAACTCTTATGGGAAGGCTGTTCACAAGGTTTAGGAGTGTGTCTATGAGAATGTGTGACCATTCTTCCAGAAGAGCATTTGCCAGGTCAGGCACTGATGTGGATGAGAAGGCCTGGCTCACAGTCTTTGCTCTAATTCATCCCAAAAAGTTAGGACTCTGTGCAGGCCAATCAAGTTCCTCCACCCCAAACTCGCTCATCCATGTCTTTATGGACCTTGCTTTGTGCACTGGTACGCAGTCATGTTGGAACAGGAAGGGGCCAACCCCAAACTGTTCCCACAAAGTTGGGAGCATGAAAATGTTCAAAATGTCTTGATATGCTGACGCCTTAAGAGTTCCCTTCACTGGAACTAAGGGGCCAAGCCAAAAATAACCCCACATAATCCCCCCTCCACCAAATGATTTGGACCAGTGCACAAAGCAAGGTCCATAAAGACATGGATGAGTGAGTTTGGGTTGGAGGAACTTGACTGGCCTGCACAGAATCCTGACCTCAACCTGATAGAACACCTTTGGGATGAATTCGAGTGGAGACTGCGAGCCAGGCCTTCTCATCCAACAACTGTGTCTGACCTAACAAATGTGCTTTTGGAAGAATGGTCAAACATTCCCATAGACACACTCCTAAACCTTGTGAACAGCTTTCCCGCTGTAGTTTAAGCTGTTATAGCTACACAGGGTGGGCCAACTCAATATTGAACCCTATGGACTAAGACTGGGATGTAAAAGCAGGCATCCCAATACATTTGGTAATATAGTGTATATACGTGTTCTCCGGACCAGAGATCTCTAGGTGTAATTTGTCCATCGATTCCTCCCATGATTGCCCACAAAAAGTCATCAGAATGATGGAAAGATATCAATATGTGTAAAAATCTTGAAAATTCTATACAAAAAATCAATAATTATAACATCAATTGGCTACTTCCATTGGGGTTATATGGAGTATCACCGTCTCTA
Source organism: Pelophylax lessonae (assembly GCF_965119305.1). Taxonomy (NCBI): domain Eukaryota; kingdom Metazoa; phylum Chordata; class Amphibia; order Anura; family Ranidae; genus Pelophylax; species Pelophylax lessonae. The sequence goes on along the minus strand of NC_138769.1, from coordinate 683,970,337 downwards.
AAAGGAATGGATGTTTGCCACTTTATGAGACAATAGTAAAGCAAGGAGACGTGACTCAATTATTATGGCACCACATCCATAAAGAATTCAAACAATGGCAACCATTAAAGTCCAGTCAAGGAAAAGTATCCTTTTTTCTTTTTCTGTTTGATTTATTTATGGATGTGGTGCCATATTATTCGAGTCACGTCTCCTTGCTTTACTATCATCTCCTTCTGCTTGTGTTTCTCTGCAGACAGGTTGGGGAAGACCTGGGTCAAGTGACAGCTGTATATCAAATACTGTAGTAAAAAGGTACTTCAATGTTTTATTTTTTTATTAAAAACCTTACAGTGCCATCATCACCGTACAGAAATAGAAGGGACAATTTCAATTAAATAGTGGGTGTTTTAAGGATTGGTAAACTGTTACTTTTCTTAATCCAATATTCAATTTTTATTTTGAGGTTTAAAGTGTTTGTATACTGCAACATTTCATACTCCTGATATGTGCCTGCTGTACCATGTACTTGTATGAGAAAGTATCCTGTTCTCTTTGTATTACTCCCTTTATGTGAAATAATCCCTGGTTTTCCTGCCAGTCCCTGTTTCCTATTATAAACTGACCACACTATGCAGGACAACACAGCGTGGTTAGTTCTCTAGCTGTGCTGGGAACTCAGCCTGCTCTCATTCAATGATCAGACTTGTCCTGACACGCCTCCCCTGCCCAGCCATTCACTGGGAAGTTCAGTGTGTTACTGCATCTCCTCCCCCCAGCTCTTATACAGCTTAGAACAGAGGGAATGTGGTCACTTATAAAAAGGGGAAAAAAGGTATTTATAATGTTTTTTTTTAAATCTATACAAAAATGTTTTACCTCTTATTTCTATGTTAACCACTTGCCGACCACTCCAAGTACATATAGTGCGGGGCAGCGGCTGTTCTGTGTGAAATCACATACAGATACGTCATTTTGTGCTTCCTACACATTGGACACAGCAGGAGCCAATCAGTGGGTACTGCGGACCCAATGTCTGCCAGGCCCCACCATTCGTTCCTGAGAGAGGCAGAACGGTGGTGTGCCTCTGTAAACAAGGCCAATCGCCGTTCTGTGACAAGGGAAGACAGAGATCCTGTGTTTCTACTAAGCAGGAACACGGATCTCTGTCTTCCTACAGTACAAGCACTTCCCCCACACAGTTTGAAAGCACTCCCTAGGGACAGATTTAACCCTTTGATATGCCCTGATGTTAACCCCTTCCCAGCCAGTGTCATTAGTACAGTGACAGTGCATATTTTTTAGCAATGATCATTGTATGGGGGCAATATTGCAGTCCCGCCATAAGTCAATGATTGCCACCATTATTAATAAAACATTTTTTATTTAAATTACATAAAAGCATTGCATAGTTTGTAGGCTATACCTTTTGCGCAAACCAATCAATATACGCTTATTGGGATTTTTTTTAACAAAAGCATGTAGCAGAATACATATTAAATATTAACCTAAACTGATGAAGAAATTCGATTTTTTACATTTTTTTATTGGATGTGTTTTAAGAGCCGGTTCACACTGGGGCGACTTGTCAGGCGACCTGGTCGCCTGACAAGTCGGCGTGGGTCGCCTGCCATAGAGTAGCACAGGAACCGTTCTAATAGGAGCGACACAAGTCGCTCCGACTTAGAAACCGGAGCTTCTTTGGGGCGACCTGGAGCGACCTGCATTGACTTCAATGATATAAAGTCCGTGCTGGACGCTCCGAGGTCGCGGTGCGAGCTGTGCACCGCGACTTCACAGGTCGCCCCGGCAAGTCGGGTCACGCCTTTGTAAACCGGCTCTAAAGCAGAAAGTAAAAAATATTGTTTTGGTTTTTATTTCACAATTGTCTGTCTTTTTTTGTTTATAGCGCAAACAATAAAAATGGCAGAGGTGTTCAAACACCCCCAAAACAAATCTCTATTTGTGGGGAAAAAAGGAAATCAATTTTATGGAAGGGGGCGGAAAGCAGGGGTGTAACTGCAGGGGTTGCAATTGCAACCGGGCCCCATGTTCCAGGGGGCCTATGCGGATCCCCTGTACACCTGGATAGGAGGGCAGCGGGGGCAGCATGTAGAGAAATCACTGTCCTCATTTTTCCTTCTGTAGCTGCAGGTCACACTTGCGACTGGGCCCTCAAATTCCACCACCGTGGGGAGGCCCCAAGATGGCAGGAAGGGGGCCCACTGCAGAACTTGTGAAAGGGCCCCGCAACGAGAGTAAAGGGCCCCAGGTTCAGTGGGAAGAGCCCCAGGCTTGAAGGGAAGGGCCCCGGCCAGAGGACCAGGGGGCCCTTTATGGTTTCTTGCACCGGGGCCCTTTATGGTTTCTTGCACCGGGGCCCTGAAGGTTATAGTTATGCCTCTGCCGAAAAGGTTATTTTAACGTTTACAATCATTTAATCAACTACTACTTTAAACAAAAGAATACATTTTCTTTTCTGGGACAGTAAGTGAGAGAAACGCTTTCCAATAAAGCCATGAATATCAGCACCCAGCCGGCTTTTCATACATTTATTCTTACCCTTTTATGTTACAATTGCAAAAATGTTACTTTTTCATTTTTTTTACTTATACAATAAATCTTTATTGTGAAAAATGAAGTCTATTTTCCCCATCATTAGCCATTACTGATGTGTAAACCATCTTCCATTGAGGAGGACGACACAAGTATCGTACACTTTGGCAAACTTTCTAATGTTTCCACATATTCTTACTGGCACTATTCCTAGATCTTATCTATAAAGCAACACGTATCTCCCATTCACTGATCCTCTAACGGCCTCTCACTATATGTAGCAAAACTAGGATGAGCGTTGAGGTTACAGTGGTGGATTGTCTCTGTGTGACTTAAGAACACTATCTTCCATTACGATGGTTCTTCTCCTCTACAAATAAATAGTGTCACTCCGCTTTGGAGCCTAAATTAAGTGGAATTCACAGGATGTGATATAAACAATAAAGGCAACCCAGCAAGAAAAAAGAAAAAAAGAGTGGGATTGGCAGTAGCAGCACACCAGTATGAGGTTATTAAAAGGTTATTTCAGTCAGCAAGATATCGATCAACACATGATGTTCAAATCAATGCAGTTACTTGTTGACAGATCTCACTCTGTGCAGGGGGTTCAATGATGTATTATGTACAATGACACCCTACCTGGTGCCTGTCCACTGCGATTGCTGTCAGGGTAAGTGCAGAGACATGCAGGGAGCAATACTGGGCAAAGCGGCTCACATGGCACATGCCTTTCCCGAACATCCAGGTACTGTTCACAAAGCGAGCCTATGGAGAGAGCCAGGAAATATTCATATATCTAAAACAATAAAATGTAGTTATGCAACCTATTAGCATGGACATATGCAGTTGCCAACATTTGAACATGATTTCTAGGAATATTTTAAAGCATTAAACCACCCAAAGCTGATATTTCAGGTGTTGGTAGATGCTAAAGAAGTGAACCTTCTGATGGTTTTTTTTCTGTCTTTTTAGAGCAGCCTTTTTCAACCTTTTTACCCCGGAGGAACCTTTGAAATACTTTTTATTATTTTATTATTTAAATTTCAGGTTTCAGGGGAACTCCTATTTAAACCAATTCATCGGAGGTCAGTGGGAAGAATTCTATCATATCAAAGTTAATCAGAATGCTATTACCAGGGGAGGACTGGGCCAGGGGGCAGGGGGGCAATTGCCCCCCGGGCCACTCTGATGCCTCGTAAAAAAGGTTGCACACTGCTTCTGCCACAGACATGCCTAAAGGATTCCTGGTGAAGAGAAGTATAAAGTCCCCAACCGCTGACCTACTGAGTGTGGGATGAAGACAAGAACAGAGCGCAGGCCTCCCCCCTAACATGGATGGTGTAAACTGTATCTGAGTTGAGGCCGGTTCAATGCCCCACTAAAGACTCTCCTCCCCTTGGCCAGCCCCGACCGAGCTGTCCCAGCTCCACCCTGGTGGCCAGGTCAGGAACCCAGATTCGGCCGGTGAGTAGAGAGTACCTGGAGCTGAGCTTCAACCTTGAATGGGGGTCAGGAGGAGGCCAGGAAGAGGGAGAGTGGGAAGAGGCACCATGGACCTTTGGTTTGTACTTGCCCCCTGGGCAGAAAGTTGCCAGTCAGCACCTGGCTATAACAGACAGCTAAACAGATTATTGATGTCATGCAGCTGGCTCTGCCAAGTGCCATTGCCCCCTGAACTAAGCATGCCCCATCAAATTTCAGGTCATTCAGTCAGAGTTCTAGGAACACCTAGCAATCGCTAGGGGAACCCTAGCTTTCCACAGAACCCTGGTTGAGAAGGGCTGTTTTACCCTTACTACGCCCATGGTTTTGATTCCTTACCCCTCCCTTGAGTCTGGCACCACGCTCCTTCATCCCCAAGGGGGGATTCCTTCATGCCTCCCTCCCCCCTCTCCTTCCCCCCTCACTTGTCTGCCCCTTGTTCCCCCCACACAGTTCTCATCTTCTTCTCCCCCCCCCTTTTTTTTTGTAACCTCTCCCCCCGCTTACTCTCATACTTTTCCATTATCCTCAGTGCGCCTCCTTGCTCTCTACATCCCACAGTCTCCCAGAACCCTTGAGCTCTTTGGCATAGTCCCCTTTTGGGTTACCAAACAGCTACTCCCTTCAATTATCTGGACCTAACTGTGAGTCTTGTGTTATGCTTATACTTCCCTTGCACTCCACTCTACGTTACTATCGATTTCTAGCCCCCCCCCCCCCCGATCTAACATGTTCTTCTTAATGCCTTAACCCTTTTTACGTTATATTGTATTCATTCTACTCATTGTACTTACCGATTATGTATACTTCATGCACTCTAACTTGTACCGTTGTTCTAAAATCTTTGTTACTTTCAATAAAATATTTAAACAAGAGAAGGGCTGTTTTAGAGACTATGCTGCCATTTCTCCATTCACCAGCTGCTGCAGCTAGTCTACACTTCTGGCTGCATGGAACAGTTGCTTCTCCTCCAGATGCAGTGGTTCCCTCTGCTGGCTTGTTCATCACCACAGCATGTACTGTACAAGCCAGCAGAAGGAACCAACGTTTCCAGCAGGGGGAGCAAGCATTTAACTCATCCAGCAATCCTATACTTGCAGTGACTAGGGAATACAGATGTGGTTACCACCATAAAAGTAAGTATGAAAAGGCTTCTTTTACTGGTTACCTAGTTTGTAAAAGTGACCCTTGGTGGCAAAGTCGATTTAAATTGTTTTTCCACTTTTCAAAACAAACAGGTGCTGCGCCAGAAAAATGAATAGGGAATATGTAAAAAAAAATTATATATATAATGACAATATGTGTAAATAATAAGCAAACTCAATAACCTTAAATCATAAGTGCTTCCCAATATCACACAAAAAATCAAAAAATAAATAGGTGTCAATAAATCAATATGTGCATACACTCAAAATCATGAAATTAAATGTCCATAAATAGGTGCATTCCAATCCTCAAAGTAATGGCCACCACAGACGTGATTAATATATGATATTGTGCTTCCCTCCACTGCCACCAGAGATCAAAGCCTCTCACCTTAACCACTTTACCACTAGAGCATTTTGCTGTCTCACGTCTGGGCCACTTTTTGAGATTCGGCGCTGTGTGACTTTAACTGACAATTGCGCGGTCGTGCGACGCCATACCCAAAACGAAATTGACGTCCTTTTTTTCCCACAAACAGAGCTTTCTTTTGGTGGTATTTGATCACCTGTGCGATTTTCACTTTTTGCGCTATAAACAAAAAAAGAGCGTAAATTTTGAAAAAACAACAATATTTTTCACATTTTTTTATATGAAATTCCCCCCCCAAAAAATGTAAAAATCAAAATTTTTTTACATTTTTGGCCAATTTGTTTTCTGCTACCTATGTTTGGTAAAAAAAATTCACAATAAGCGTATTTTGATTGGTTTGCGCAAAAGTTATTGCGTTTACTAACAAAGGGAAAGATTTCTGTCATTTTTGGTGTTTTTTTTTAACGCGTAATGGCGGCGATCTGCGATTTTTTTGCGGGACTGCGACATTGCGGCGGACAGATCGGACCCTTGACTGACATTTTTGACACTTTTGGGGGTACCAGTGACATTACTGCAGTAATCAGTGCTATATATATGCACTGTTACTGTAAAAATGACACTGGCAGGGAAGGGGTTAATTTTATTGGAGAGGGAGGGGTTAATGTATGCCTGGTGCTTACTGACGTGGTGGGGGGGGGGGGAGGTGACTGTGTGAGCCAGGGACAGATCGGAGGGTTCAGCTATGCTGAACCCTCCGATCTGTCACTCCCTGTCACTTGGGAGATCCGCCCGCTTGTGTTTACACAGGCGGGCGGATCTCCACACTAGATCCCCGACGATCGGGGCAGAGCAGCGGCGATCGCCGCTGCTCCTCCCCTGGCCCGACTCCCGCTGTGACTGAATACAGCGGGAGCGAGCCTCCGGCGGCGCGTGCGTGCCGCCCACAAAGGGGAGTGTCTGACGACGTAGGTCTGTGTCGTCAGACGATAACGAGCCACTTTGCCGCAGTAGTACTACGGTACTCAGTGGCAAAGTGGTTAAGATTTGACCCAGAACACTGAGTCAAAAACAGCTTTTTTACCCCTCTGGGGTCACAGGCAGATGTCGCCAAATGGTAAGGAGGTCTCAGACGGATGCACAGGGACAAGGTAACAGCGATGGTGCCGCTTTCACACAGGGCACATAGAGATCACCACATAAGCAAAGAAGCAAAAAGAAATCTAATGCTCTCCGTGCGGATAAGCTGGTAACAGCCGTTTATTAAAATCAATATACTCACAAACAGCCACTTGGAGTCATGCTTGTAACAATGAGATCGCACAGCTGAGAGGATACACCGAGCAGCAGGGAAGGCTCCGCCCCCTATACGCGTTACGTCTAAGCCTATTGGGCGCTGACTTCAACAGTAGAGGTCGAGGATTATTGATTTTAAGTTCAATAATTGGTAGAATTATTGGCAGTTTCCCATCTCCCGTCTGAATATTTATTGTATATTATTAAGAATGCCAAAGTAAATTCTGGAACACACCTAAATGGACAGGGATACCCAAAACCCCTGAGAGGATTGGAACAAAATTTGGAATTAGGTCTTTTTTTGTAAAAAACAAAACAAAACTGGAGTTCCGCTTTACTTCTTCTCCCCTCTATAAAAAAAATATAGAATTGGCCTGAGTTAGGCTCCAAAACATAGTTTTCAGCTCATTACACCATACATCCACATTTCTATGTAATTATAGTTGTAAACAACATCAACATCTACGAAAGACAGCTGTCATTAGTGTTTATGATGAAACATCCAACACAGCTGCGTCTCTTCTGTGCTGTCACATAATGTACATATAAGCTTTCACTCCAGTCCAGATAAATCCTTGCCAGCAATCAATAATAAGCTGCTTTATAAATTTTCATGAAAATTCACAGTTGGTGTACTTAAATGGTGCTTAGATGGATACACAAGCCGTCTAAAAGGAATTAAATCAATGGAGCAAGTGGGTTTTTAAAAGTGGTTTACTGTTTGCATGTTCGGTATATCATTTCTGTATATTTGTTTTTTTTATGTAAATACCCACATGGGTATAGCAAATCAGTGGTCATTTTGATGTGAAATTTCACTTTTAATCATAGTCTTTTCACTAAAATGATATTTTAGTTATAGTCATATTTTAGTCATCTGAATTGTTTTAACTTTAGTGGTATTTTAGTCAACAAAATTCTATAGTATCACATAGCTCCCAACTGCCCCTGATTTCGAGGGACTGACCCTGGTTTGTAACAAAGTCCTTCTGTCCCTCTTTCCTCCTCATTTGTCCCTCATGTTGGTCTTATCTATACAGTTGTATATAACATGCACTATTTATCTTTAAAAAAGTGTTTCCCAGTGCTAAACCTTTCATCCAATTTCTAGATTGCTGCATTTGAAAATTCCAAAAGCTAATATAAAGGAATATAAGTAGTTAAAAAAAGCACTTGTGGGTTTAACCAATCATTTTTTTTGTACAATTGTCCTTTAACCACTTTACCACCGGAGGATTTTGCTGTCTGGGCCACTTTTAGTGATTCGGCACTGTGCGATTTTAACTGACAATTGCACGGTCGTGCGACACCGTACCCAAATTAAATTTACGTCCTTTTTTTTTACACAAACAGAGCTTTCTTTTGGTGGTATTTGATCACCTGTGCGATTTTTACTTTTTGCGCTATAAACAAAAAAATAGCGTAAATTTTGAAAAAATAACAATATTTTTCAAATTTTTTTTTATATGAAATTCCCCCCAAAAAAATTTAAAAAATTGGCCAATTTGTTTTCTGCTACCTATGTTTGGTAAAAAAAATCACAATAAGCGTATTTTGATTAGTTTGCGCAAAAGTTATTGCGTTTACTAACTAAGGGAAACATTTTTGTCATTTTTGGTGTTTTTTTAACGAGTAATGGCGGCGATCTGCGATTTTTTTTGCGGGACTGCGACATTGCGGCGGACAGATCGGACCCTTGACTGACATTTTTGACACTTTTGGGGGTACCAGTGACATTACTGCAGTAATCAGTGCTATATATATGCACTGTTACTGTAAAAATGACACTGGCAGGGAAGGGGTTCATTTTATTGGAGAGGGAGGGGTTAATGTATGCCTGGTGCTTACTGACGTGTGTGGGGGGAGGTGACTGAGTGACACAGGGACAGATCGCATGTTCAGCTATGCTGAACCCTGTAATCTGTCCCTGCCTGTCACTTAGGAGATCCGCTCGCTTTGTTTACACAAGCAGGCGGATCTCCAGACTCGATTCCCCGACGATCGGGGCAGAGCAGCGGCGATCACCGCTGCTCCTCCCCTGGCCCGACTCCCGCTGTGACTGAATACAGCGGGAGCGAGCCTCCGGCGGCGCGTGCGCGCCGCCGAGAAAGGGGAATGTCTGGCGACGTAGGTCTACGTCGCCAGACGTTATCGAGCCACTTTGCCGCAGTAGTGCTCTAGTGAGCAGACGGCAAGTGGTTAAGTGGGCATGGCAGGGGGCGTGTCCTATGCCATCTTTTGCTAATAGGTGTCCCTCTTTCCCATCTTGGAAAGTTGGGAGGTGTGGTATCATAAACAGACAAAAATATTGCTTTTTGACAAACAGAAAAGCAATTTTCTTGCACCTTTTTTTCTTGCACCTTTTTGGCACTTCATTGGACTTTTCTTGGAACTTTTTTATGTTCACTAATAACTTAGCCCCCCTTACATTACAGACCCCCCTATGAAGCCCCCCTTACATCAGAGACCCCCCACAGAGCCCCTCCTTACATCAGAGACCCCCCACAGAGCCCCACCTAACATCAGAGACCCCCCACAGAGCTCCCCTTATATCAGAGACCCCCCACAGAGCCCCCCTCACATCAGAGACCCGCCCACAGAGCCCCCCTTACATCAGAGACCCCCCACAGAGCCCTTCTTGCATCAGAGACCCCTTACATCAGAGACCCTCACAGAGCCCCCCTTAATCAGAGTTCCCCCACAGAGCCCCCTTACATAAGAGACCCTCACAGAGCCCCCCCCCCCCCACAGAGTCCCCCTTACATCAGAGACCCTCATAGAGCCCCCCTTACATCAGAAACCCCCCACAGAGTCCCCCTAACATCAGAGACCCCCCACAGACCCCCCCTTAGATCAGAGACCCCTCTCTAAAAACAGACAAAGCTGCCTCTTTTGCAGCCTGATCTGCAAGTGCGTTTCCCAAAGACACATGATCCTTTCTCAGAGATGTATAGTAACTAAGTAGAACTACTTCACTACTGTACTTAAGTACAGAAAGGCGGTATCTGTACTTTCCTAGAGTAGAATTTTTTTCTCCTACTTCCACTTTTACTTCACTACATTTTTTCAATGATTTCAATACTTCTACTTTTTTACTTTTACCTCTATTTTTTTTTTGTGCTGCATAGTTACTCGTTACAATTATAAAAATTACCACTGCCAGAACAGTAGATGGCAGGTTTCATGAAGCTCAAAACATGTGTATTATCAGCGCATACGAAAATAAAAGCTACTGTATGTATAAATAAAAGCTGCATTTGAAATAATAAAAAACAATATAATGTTCAAACTTTTGACTTCTTTATTTAATAACTACATAACACAGTACTTGTACTTTTACTTTCAGTACTTGAGTAGCAATTTTTTTTTCAAAACTACTGGTACTTTTACTTTCAGTACTTGAGTAGCAAAATTTTTTAAAAAACTACTTGCAATACTTAAGTATAAAAAATGTTGAATACTTTAGTACTTCTACTCAAGTCACTTTTTGATCAAGCACTTCCACTTCTACTCAAGTCACTTTTTGATCGAGCACTTGTACTTTTACTCAAGTATGGGTTTCGAGTACTTTATACAACTCTGCCCCCCACAGACCCCCCCCCTTACACCAGAAACCCTCACAGAGCCCCCCTTACATCAGAGACCCCCACAGAGTCCCCCTTACATCAGAGACCCTCAGAGTCCCTTCCTTACATCAGAGACCCCCCCAAGTTCTCTTTACATCAGAGACCACCCCCCCCACAGAGCCCCCTTTGCGTCAGAGACCCCCCTTACATCAGAGACCCCCCCACAGACCCCCCTTACATCAGAGATCCCCCACAGACCCCCCTTACATCAGAGCCCCCCACAGACCCCCCTTACATCAGAGCCCCCCGCAGACCCCCCTTACATCAGAGCCCCCCCACAGACCCCCCTTACATCAGAGCCCCCTACAGACCCCCCTTACATCAGAACCCCCTTACATTTGTTACATACTGGGGCAGGAGAGAGGGTAAGCTTACTTACCCCAGGATGAAGGCTCAGGCTGCCTGCAGCTGTTCTTCTGTGTTAAACTTCCCATCCACACATCCCCGGAGAGTGTGGGCAGGGCAGACCCAGGAGGAGAGGGGCGGGAGGAGGAGGAGAAGGGGTGGGAGGAGGAGGAGCAGCTGATGATCTCTCTCTCTCTCTACTCTCAAGTCCCTGAGGCTGAGCTGTGTATGAGATACAAAGCTCAGCCCTGCAGTCCAGACTCGGAATGGAGACACAGGCACAAGTGCACAGCGGGAGGTAAAAATTAGGCCATCATTACACGCCAGAACAGTCAAATAAAGATATGGAGACGCTCTGTGTGAGACAATTGTAGTAGAGGATTGCACACTACTAAATGCTAACCTCTTTATTCCCTGAATATAAAAAATAAAAACATCTCCACCGTAGAACAAGAGAGAGAGAAACTGATAATGTGTTTCAAGCCATTAGGCACATAATCATAGCATAGCATGTTATAATTAAGCATCAGTTGGCATGAAATGCGTCAGCAGCTTCTCTGTCACTTGTTATGCATAGAGATGTTTTTACCTTCTATATCACTGTGTTGGTGTCTACCAGCATGTGGTCATCCACTACAATTGGCAGCGACGTGCTGGTCGGGCACCTGGTTTAACTTGGGGCGGGTTAGCCATGAATCGCTTTTTATGTGCTTGTCTAGACAACGTTGTCTTTGTGTTATTCACTGGGTGTCTGGGTGGTATTTTTTACCTATATACGTATTTTGTGTAATTTATACCTTGTGTCAGTACTTCTATAAAATTGTTGCATTTTTACACCGTTGATGGTTCTCTGTTACAACTATTCCTCCCGAGTACCCCCCCCACACTGGGGGATCTCATGGATTATATTTTTTGTATGTTCACCTAGTTGTAGAGACTCCAACTGGACGGAGAGGTGAAATATTATATCGGTAGAACCATTTCCCTAATTTATAAGGGTTTGAATGGATAGAGGACTTCATGTTCTTTTACTTCTTAGCCATGAATCGACCTGGAGTGGTCATTCTCATTGAAAGGTTTATGTGTTGGGCATTCTTTAATAGAGGAAACTATGTGAGCGTAATGGGCGAATTAGCAAATATGAATAAAAGGCTTTAGTAATGATAAAGTATTTCTGTTGAATTTCAGAGAAGGAAGACCGTCTCTTACTTACTTCCTTTATTCATTATCCTTGTTTAAAAAGATTAAAGCTAACTTTTAATAATAATAAAATGGTGCGTGTAGCAATTTTACATGCTCTATTAATTTTTTTAATGAAAGTGGAGCTCTCCTTTGACTAAGTCTGATGTTATGATAAAAAAAAAAAAGAAATTAGAGTCTTTAAAAAGAACCAGGATGTTGCAGAAGATAATAAAAATAGGACTAACAGTGCACAGAAAAAAAAAAATAATAATTTTGGTTATGCATGTACCGGATTATACTGTACTGTACGTCATTTTTTAATATATATATATATATATATATATATATATATATATATATATATATATATAAATGCAGTGGGTATAGAAAAGAATCCCCCCCCCCCTTTTAAAATAGTAACTTTTTTTGCTTTGTAGCCTGAAATGAAGACACACACATTTTTTTTTTATCCAGCTGTATTTACTCACTGCAGCTTAAAACATCCAAGTGAAAGATATAATGCCAACATGTCAGAAAAAAAATAAAAAAACAGGGTTGGAAAAAGGATTATTCCCACTTCCCTCCTAAAAATGACTTGTAAACTCAATCAGGTGTAACTAATATCCTTCTCAATGGCACACAAAGCCATTTGACATTCGACTGTAAACAGCTGTGGTCATTTTGATAAGCTCAGCATGGAAAGAGCTTTCCTGGAGCATTTCCTTCCCTGGTAGTGCAACTGAAGCAAACAAGCAACTATGGGTGGCAAGCCACTGACAAAAGATCTCCGGGATAAAGTTGTAGACAGTAACAAGTCCTGAGATGGATACAAAAAAATGTCAAAGGCTTTATCAATGCCTAGAAGCACAGTGAAGTCTATTACTAAGAAGTGCAAGGTAATGGCCATTTGCAGATGTCTTGCTGATTCAATCCATGAGCCCCTTGAAATCTTTTTTTTTTTTTATTATTGTATACTGGTCAGTTGTTGGCTTTATACGATTCTTGTTTTATAAAAGGTAAAACATTGTTAAAAATGATCAATTATAAAAAAAAGAAGTTATTTGGTACAACAGAGACCCTCCCTGGATCAGGACGTCACTCCAAACTGGATGAAAGAATCAGGAGGAAACTGGTCAGAGAGGCTACCAAGAGGCCTACAGCAACTCTGAAGCAGCTGCAGGAATGTATGACAAAGAGTGGTCATTGTGTGCATGCAGAGATGTATAGTAACGAAGTAGAACTACTTAAGTACTGTACTTAAGTACCGAAATGCGGTATCTGTACTTTCCTAAAGTAGAATTTTTTTCTCCTACTTCTACTTTTACTTCACTACATTTTTCCGATGATTTCGATACTTCTACTCCGATATTTTTTTTTTGTGCTGCATCGTTACTCGTTACTTTTAAAAAAATTACCACTGCCAGAACAGTAGATGGCAGGTTGCATAAAGCTCCAAAAAATGTGTATAATGTCATTCATTTGTAAATCAGCACATACGAAAATAAAGGCAGTGTATAATAAAAGCTGCTATACCAAATCTTTCCAATAAAAAGAAAATATGAAACAAACAAAGGTGCTACAGCGGCAGCGCTTAAAGTGCATCAAGAAACAAACTACTAACAAACACAACTTGGCTGTGCGAATAAAGTGCCTGTGCAATCGATATAATATCATCGTTGCCCCCAGTGTGCCCTGCCCACACTTCGAGTCCACACAGTATCAAAAAAACAACAGTGCTAAAGCCTAAATGCATTGAAAATAATTATTCCCACAATGTAGTAACAGTAAATTCAATTCATATAAAAATAAAATATGAAAATAAAATCACAATAAAATAAGTTATGAAATAATAAGTTAGGTGACTTAGGGTCAGGTCAGGTGCGTGCAACAAGTTGAAGTGTGTAAGATAAGATTGCTTTAGGTGATGAACTTCTTGGCGGCCCTGGCAGGATGACGGGGACACCCGCCATTTCTGGAGCCGAGCCACTGTGATTTCCCAACATGTGACAAAGTGACAGCCAGGAGATCTAGTGTAGTGCTCAGCTCAACAATACCGGTCCGCTTTTATATATAAAAATGAAATAAATATACATACTGACTCACAATTTAGTAGTAGTAGTAGTAGGTAGTAGCGTGTAGCAGGCAGCACAACTCAATTCAATCAATCCCACAGCTTCGCTCGCGCCGCGGCCCGCGGAATCACTGTCGTCATCATGATCATCAAGTTAAGAGACCGCACTGGAGGAGCCGTGCTGCCACTTCCCGCTTGAGGTCTCTCCGCCTCTAAACGTGATGTGTCACTCAGACTCCACCCCTTAGGGCCCTTACTGAGTCTGAGAGGAGTTGTGACGCGGGAGCAGGACTCGGAGCATTTTCTTTGGCATCTCTCTCATCTTCTTCTTCTATGAGGTGAGGTGAGTGAGGTGGACCGTGGAGAGACTGAGAGGGCCTAATCCTTGCCATCTGCCACCATGGCAATGTGCCATTTGAGAATCAAATATCAATATAAAATATATATATTATATTAATATACACACACACACGGGCACGGCCTGGGCCGGCCCGGGTCATGGGCGGCTGGGTGGCTTTTTTGAACCAAGATGACGGTGATGGCTATGATGATTATTTATCCGATCATCCATGGTCCATGGACTCACCTGGACCATAAGTGTTGTTGTGTGTGTGGGTGAGGTGGACTGGTGCCTGTGCTTCCTGCGGCCTGCCTCTGCCTGTGCGGCTGTGCCCGCACTGCAGTGGCCACTGGCAGTGGCACAGGCACTTGACTTGAGCAAAGCAAATGAGCACTAGTGTGAAGGAGTCAGGACTCAGGACAGGTGGTGGAAGCATGTTCTGACAAGTTCTTATAATGAAAATAATATATATAGACAGGTTTTTGAACCAGTGCAGTGCCAGTGCTGCTCCTAAGGTGAGACTGAGAGAGGCTATCCAGTCCACCACTTTACTTGAGCAGATCACAGAAGAAAGGTGGAAGCATCTGACAGCAAGTGACAAGCACTTCTTAGATTGCACACTGGAATTCAGTTATGGACTTTTCGTTATAAAGTTTAGTTTACACACTTAATCTTGCACCTAACTTATTCACAATCACAACTTATTTTATTGTGGTATTGTCATATAATATATTTTATATGAATTAAATTTACATTGTGGGAATAATTTGCACTGCATTTAGCACAGACATGTCACTTTATTTTTGATACTGTGGACGATTAATCTGATTTTGAATACAAGAAGAATATATATTATTATTATATAATTGCATTTGCAGGTACTTTATTAGCATTTTTAGCACAGCCACTTTGTTAGTAGTTTTTGATGCATTTTTCACTTTTTAAGCGTTGTAGGTTAAGGTTTGTGATTGTGAAGCTGGCCTGGCACATCATCATCAATCATCAAGCGAATCAAATCAATCCGCGGATTCCGTGATTAGACTGCGCATGCTCATTCTGCCTCAGCTGAAAAGATGGACGAACCAAAAACACCACCTTCCACCCCTGGCCCTTCAACTTCAAGTGATCTGCCTGGCTGTGAGAGTGAGGAAGCTCATGAAGGAGACCACCCCTGGCCCTACTTAGAGTCGATGTTCTCATATGTCGGTGTGAAAGACAAGTCATATAGAATGAGGTGCTTACTCTGCCGCCCGAAAGGTTGTGAAATACTGGCCTTCAAAAATTCACCGTCGAATTTGAAGAAACATATCAAGGTAAGTTACAATTTTTTACAAATATCAAAATCACACCAGCTTGAGCTATCAGCTGTAACTGTAAGCCCTTTAGCGTAGCGATTAGCGAGTTAGCGACATGCTTAACGTTAACGCGTTAACTAGCTGTCATAAATTTCATAAAGGCTATGACGCAGCGTTGAATCGTGTTTTTGACCCATCCAGTAAGATTTAATCTTACATTATGTTAAAAAAATCATACAAGTTTTTTTGGTCACATTAAAAAAGTTCATATATAAAGACACAAACAACAAGGCGTCTAAAAACAACACAGATAAATGAAGGAATGGAATACTTTCATCATGACTACCACAAAGGGACACACAGTGGAGTGCCTATGTGTAGATTTCTTGCCCTGTTGCTGCCTATTGGCATTGGCATTGCCCAACATGTTTCGCGGTATCTTCTCCGCTTCCGCTTCGTAAGGGCCAAGGGGTCTTATCATGTTAACAGAGACTTTTTCCTCCTACGTCCTTCCTAAACATCTAAACAGAGAGCTTGCATTCAAAGCAAAGATCTATCAAAGGAATATAGATAAGTTAGAAAAATAATATAAGAGAGCAATATATCAAAAAAGCCACTGACCAAAAAGAAGGTCAGAGCCGTTCAGCCTGGTAATGTAAAGTAAAGCATAGCATAACATCATTTATTTTATTTATACTGTCATCATTATAGCTTGATGGTCCTATGTATGTTGGACTGAAATGGACGGTACAGTAACTAAAGCATAATATTGGAAATGTGTTGCATTTAATGATTTAATAATTAAAACACCTATATTAAAGTGTATCAAACTTGTAATGTTAAGGGATCATAGGACCAGTCCAGGACCAGGAGAGAAAGAGAACTTTCCTCCAAAATAGAAAGATATGTTCATGATATATATTCATATTCAATTCATTTGCCTCTATTTGCAGTTGATCATCCCTTGTTAAACAAAACAGGTGCAAGCAGAAAAATATATGTTAAGTAACTAGTTATTAAGTTAAGTACTGTCTTGTGTCTTGTTTCCCCTTTCCATCATGGCTGCTATATGGTTACGTTACGCAGCGCTGGTGAGTGTGACTGGTCAGATGCGCCCATAACCATAATAATCCGGCCGGAATGGCTCTCCATTCCGAATTTCCGGGTGCTGATTGGCTGGGCGGGGGGTGTGGAGATGTCCATCATCTGCCTCCCCGCCTGCCGTAGTACAGACAGTCAGCTGCGCTAGCCATCTGCGCATGCGCATTATGGGTCCGGGTCCGGCCGCGTCACACGCCGATGGGCGTGAGCGGCCGGACAGGACTCGGAGTCCTATAAAATGTCGGCAGATGCCTGTCAGCCAGCCTCGGCCACGACTACACAGACATTAGCACAGCAGGCTCCACGGACGGCCCAGGACGGGACGGAGGAGGTTAAACTACTTGGTAAAAAATGCATTCGGGGTGACGGGGTCCACACTCTTGCTATCCTATCTATCATGATGTCAGGCACTCTCTTTCTTGTGGCTCATTTAATTAACTTTTATATGACTCTCTTTTCTTTGCAGTGAGCCCAGCATGGTAGTCTGACCATGTGGTCCCGTCCGGGCCGTCCGTGGCTTCCACAGTGTGTGTTTCTGTTTGTGACCTGCTGCTGGTCTTCCTTTTCTAATTGACCAGTTTTTTTTTGAGGCACCTCTCTTTGGCTCTCTTTACCATCCCTCCTTCCTTCCCTGCCCTGGTGAGTCTTTGTCTGCAGTGTGCTGAGCCTGAGTCTGACTGAGTGCTGCTGACTGGACTGTCTGCTGATATTATTATATAACAGTACTTTTTTACTGTGTGTGTAAAAATAATATATATATACATATATTTTTCTGCTTGCACCTGCTTTTGTTTAGCAAGGGATGCGAGGCAAACATAATGATCATGATGAACATATCTTTCTATTTATTTTTACAATATGGAGGAAAGTTCTCTCTCTCCTGGTCCTGGTCCTTATATCCCTTATTCCCTTTTAATTTTACAATTGTTTGATGTCTGCAGAGTGCAGACTGTGCAGCACTGCACATTTTAATATATATGTTTTGAATCGATTAAATGCATATTTAGTAACACTTTTCCAATATGCTTAGTTACTTTCTGACTGCCATTTGTCCATTTCTTACTCCAACATAGGACTCCCATGTCCGTCTAGGAGGCGTTTCCGCTCAGTTTTGGTGGTTGCCTCCCCCTCCTTCCCGGCCTGGACCATCTTCTTGGCTAAGTCGTCATCGTGGGGCCACCTTCCTTCGCAGGAATGTCATCACCAGCTATGTATGTATAAATGATGTCATGTTATTGCTGCTATAAATAAATCTATCTATCAAAGAAATAGATAAGTTAGAAAAATAATATAAGAACAAATCAAAAAGCCACTGACCAAAAGAAGGTCAGAGAGGTAATGTAAAGGCGTCAAGCATAGCAGTGCTATGCATGCTTGATGCCTGACCTTCTTTTGGTGAGTGGCTTTTTGATATATTGTTGTTATATTATTTTTCTCTAACTTATCTATTTCTTTGATAGATTTATTTGAATGCATTATGCAACTAGCTCTCTCTTTAGATGTTTAGGAACTCTCTGTTAACATAAGACCCCTATACGAAGTGGACAAGATACCGCAAAACATGTTGGGCAAGAAATCTACACATTAGGCACTGTGTCCTTGTGGTATCATGAGAGTATTCCTTCATATGTGTTGTTTTTAGACACCTTGTTTGTGTCTTACTTACTCTTTCTGAACTTTCTTAATATATTGTTGTGAGTGAGAGTGACCAAATAAACTTATATGATTTTTTAACATAATGTAGCCTTAGTGTACCCAGAAAGTCCTCATGCCTCCTCCTCCCTTTTCCTTTCTACAATTGATTTTAGGACCTAGGTACTTCTTTATTGGGTATTTGTCATTATGACACCCCAATTAGTACTAGGATTTAACTTGGTGTACTGCAGTAATTTCAGGTTATTTATAAAATTATATATAAAATTATATATGACAATGTGTAGAAAAATTCCCTAAAAAATATTTTAGCCTAGTTTAGACTGGAGTGAGGTGAAAACAGGAAAAAAAGTGCAAAGTAAGTTGGCTAGCTGTTAATTTTATTCAATTATATGGTAGAAAATTAGACTATTAGTCAAAATAAACTTTTGGTGATGAAATCAAAGTGCTGAGTGCTGACTGACAACAAACAAAGCATCTCAAATTGTCTGCTCTGCATGCATCTCAAGTGGTCTTCTTCGCGCACTCATGTTTCTCATCATGAACCATGCTTGTTGTATCAAGTGTTAGGCTTACAGGGTTTTGCAGCAAGAATGCAGAGAAGTACTAAAGCAGAATCCATGAAGGATCTTTGCTTATGGGGGTTTCTTGCTTAGTTTTTTGTATATAGAATTATGGTGGATAAGTATAACTGACTTTAATTGAATTATTTTTGCTTTTTATTAATAGTGTGGGTTATACACTCACCTAGCTATGTTGCTCAGTCACGTAAAACTTTATAATTCTGTGAAGGTAAAACAATATATTTTTTGGTCTCTTTTCAGAGCAAGCATGACTGCCACTTGAATAGATACGAGGAACTCACATCTGCAAAGCGAAAGAAGAAGACTGTGATTCCCTCCCCTTCCATCAAGCAGCCGACATTAATGGGTAGCTGGAGCACAATGCCTCAGAGATCCATTGACAAGGCAATCATGAAGTATGTTGTCCGAGGACTTCAGCCTTTCAACATTGTAGAGCAAGCAGCTTTCCGCGATTTTGTGTTAGACCTGGTACCAAATACCAAAATAATGACAAGAATCACACTCACATCTATGATTGATGATGCTGCCAAACAGATGAAGATCAAGATTATTGAGGCCATGCAAACTGTTGACCACATCGCGACAACCACTGACTGCTGGTCAGCCAGGCGGCGTAGTTTCATTGGGGTCACAGCTCACTGGCTGGACCCGGAAAGTTTAAAAAGGTGCTCAGTGGCCCTGGCCTGTAAAAGATTAAGAGGCTCTCACACTTTCGACCTTCTGGCAAATGCACTTAATGATATCCATGCTGAGTATGACATTCGAGGGAAGATAGTCAGAACAACCACGGACAATGGCTCCAACTTCATTAAAGCCTTCAAACTCTTCGGTGAAGATGGAAATGCTGGTGCTCTAGTTGAGGTGGAGGAGGAGGAGGAGGAAGAAGCAGACAAAGATGAGGAGGAGGTCGAGTTTGTCGATGTATCTTCACTTTTGGATGAGGATGATGGTTTTGAGTTCCAGCTCCCGAAGCACCAGCGGTGTGCATGCCACATTCTTAACCTAATAGCCACTGCCGATGCCAGCAAAGCAGTGTCCAATGAGGCGTACAAGAAATTATACTACTCAACATTTGCCAAGTGCAATGCACTTTGGAATAAGTGTTCAAGATCCTCAACAGCAGCTGAAATTGTGGAAGATGCTTGCTCCCTCCAGCTCGTGCGACCAAATGCAACAAGGTGGAACTCTGTCTTCATGGCTGTGGAGAGACTGCTCAGGATAGTGAAAGAAAAGGGAGAGGCAACAATGAGAGTTTTCTGCACAGATTTGAAGGTTCCAATGTAAGTTTAAAAATGGTTTATGGTACTCTTTCTGTTCAAACTCAATTCTGGTCCATATTGTCTACTTGTACAACATTTAATTGAATGGTTAACATTGAACGATGTACCAAATTCATTGCATGATAATCACCACATCCAATCATGTAGCAATGCTGTTTTTTGTTTCTTATTGTTTATATGTTCTTGTCTTCTTCATAGGTTTAATCCAGCTGAACTCGCATTCTTGTCTGAGTATTCTGCTGTCATGTCTCCAGTCGCCCAAGCAACTAACATTTTGCAAGCTGAAACCAATGTCCAGATGGGGTGGCTGCTCCCAACCGTCAAGCTCCTGAAAATCAAGCTGAACAGGATCAAGATGCCTCTGAAGTATTGCAAGCCGCTTGTGGATGCCTTGCAGGTGGGCATTCAGAATCGCTTTGGCCCTATGATGGAAGACCCAGAGCTGGTGGCCGCTGCTATTCTGCTTCCAAAATTCAGGACAAATTGGACACAGGAGGATGAGACTATCAAAATGGGTAAGATATATAGTGTAGTATGGGTGAATTATTGTGTATTTTTTGTGCAATCACAAATTCACATACCATACAGCAGTACAGCTCAAATATTGCGGGATTACTTTTAATTTTTTTTTTTTTATATGAAAACAAACACACATGAGCTTGTCCTGCATAGAAGATATTGCAAACATACCAGGGCATTATGATGTTAGAGTGAGAAATGATGTGGTAGTATGGGAGACTTCCTCTTTAGCATAGCAGTATCATGGCACTGGCAGCCAAGCCTTCCTGTCTAAGGTCTGCCACCAGGCTGTAAATGCTGCAAAAGGCTTTTTGTTTAAGGGAATTATTTGAATTATAAAGTCGCCACTATTATTTCCATTAAAATCATCTACCGACAATGTCATCATGTCAAATCTGTGTTTACTTTCATGGGTTGAAACTCTTATTATTGTATAAGTTCCACAATAATTCTATATAAATCAAACTTAAGCAAGAAACCCCATAACCAAAGATCCTTCATGTATTCTGCTTTAGTACTTCTCTGCAATTACTTGCAAAACCCCTTAGGCCTAACTTCATACAACCAACCATGCATCTCATTCATGAGGAGGAGTGCGCGAAGAGTAGACCACTTGATGCAGACAAGTTGAGATGCTTTGTTGTCAGCACTTTGATTTCATTATTTTGACTAATAGTCTAATTTTCTACCATATACAATTGAATAAAATGAACAGCTAGCTAAGCTAACACACTCTTATATTTCAGGAATGGAATATATCAAACGAAGTATTGAAGACCCCTCGTTGCACTGTACAGAGGTCAACAGGTCCAGCTCATCTGATGAAGACGACTTCTTTTCTGGCATGCAGGGTTCGAAGGCACAAGACAGTGCCAAACAGCTAGATGCGTACTTGTCATGTTCAGCAGATAACATGGACTTGCTCAAGTCTTTTCCAGCTGTGTGCAAGTTGTCTGTTAAGTTAAACACACCTCTTCCAGCATCAGCAGCCTGCGAGAGGCTTTTTAGTATTGCAGGATTAGTCTTTAGCCCCAGAAGAGCGAGACTGACTAGTTCCAATTTTGAAAACCAACTACTTTTGAGGATAA
Source organism: Pelophylax lessonae (assembly GCF_965119305.1). NCBI lineage: Eukaryota > Metazoa > Chordata > Amphibia > Anura > Ranidae > Pelophylax > Pelophylax lessonae. The sequence goes on along the minus strand of NC_138769.1, from coordinate 683,948,425 downwards.
ACCAAAGATTTCTAACTTAAACTGGTATGCATTAAGCAGTCATATAAATATATTTAAGAAGGGAATAAGCTGTGGAGAAAAAAAACACAAGCAGGGAAGAGAGGGTAGGGATGCTTTAAAGGGGCATATTTGATCTGCTTTTGTTTAAGCTCAATGTTTTGCTCTAATCACTTTTGTTGTTGCATAAGAAATACTTGAATGTGGCCTACTGGCCTTTGAGATCTTTTAGTTGCCCTAACAAGTTGAGGATGAAAAGAAAATGCGTAACTTCCAAAAATGACTGCTTTATGCACACTGCAGGGAATAAGCTGTGGAGAAATAAATGTGAATATTAAGGGTGCGCTGCTGGCTGCTGATGCTGATATGTAAAAAAGCTGCAACCAGGACAAAAATAAATGAATCTGTGATAAATTAAATATATGGTGCACTAAATCGTATATAAAGCAATATACAATATATTCCAATAATGGAACAGTGTATGAAATGAAAGTCCAAAATATTGTGAATCTTGAAATATGTGACAAAACAAGATGAATATATTTTCAAAGGTGCAGGAATCAAACAGGACCTATTCCAAATAGGTGCAGACTCCCACCACCTTGTGGATTTCCCCCTTACCCGGCAGATGAAGGTAAGTGCAAAATAATATCCAAAATAGATCCAGTGAAACAAAATTGCAAAACCTGTGCTCTTAACTTTCAGTGAAAAAAACAAAATCAGCCTCTTACCAGAAAAAATGTCTATGTACGCTTGTGACTCTCCTTGGTTGGGAGCAGGGCCGGCCTTTGGGGTGTGCGAGCTGTGCGGCCGCACAGGGCGCCATGGGCAAAAGGGGCGCCGTGCGGCCAACGCAGCTCGTACATGATCAGGCAGCACAGTGGGAGGTAAGCGGCGACCGCGGCATGGAGAGAGTTAACACAGGCCACGACCGCCGCTTACCTTCCACTGTGCGGCTGTGCCTGTGTCTTCTATAGCTGCAGGGCTGAGTGCCCGCCACTGACAGATCCCCTCCTCTCCAGGCCAGGGACGCCAGAGGAGAGATCGTCGGCTCCCCCTCCTCCCGCCCCTTCTCCTCCTCCTCCCGCCCCTTCTCGTGGTAAGCCTCCATACTAAGGTAAGTAAACTCTCTCCTGCATCAAATGTAAGGGGGGGCTCTGTGTGGGGGTCTCGGATGTAAAGGGGGCTTTGTGTGGGGGGGTCTTTGGTGTGGGGGGTCTCTGATGTAAGGGGGCTCTGTGTGGGGGGTCTCTGATGTAAGGGGGGCTCTGTGTGGGGGGTCTCTGATGTAAAGGGGGCTTTGTGTGGGGGGTCTCTGATGTGTGGGGGTCTCTGATGTAAGGGGGCTCTGTGTGGTGGGTCTCTGATGTGGGGGGTCTCTGATGTAAAGGGGGCTTTGTGTGGGGGGTCTCTGATGTAAGGGGGCGCTGTGTGGGGGGTCTTTGATGTAAGGGGAGCTCTGTGGGGGGCTCTGATGTAAGGGTGGCTCTGTGGGGATGGTCTCTGATGTAAGGGGGCTCTGTATTGGGGTCTCTGATGTAAGGGGGGCTTTATGTGAGGGGTCTCTAAAGTAAGGGGGCTTTGTGTGGGCATGGTCTCTGATGTAAGGGGGCTCTGTGTTGGGGTCCCTGATGTGTGGGGGTCTCTGTAAGGGGGCTCTGTGTGGAGGGTCTCTGATGTAAGGGGGACTCTGTGTGGGAGGGCTCTGATGTGGGGGGCTCTGATGTAAGGGGAGCTCTGTGTGGAGGGGCTCTGATGTAAGGGGAGCTCTGTGGGGGGCTCTATGGGGGGCTCTGATGTAAGGGTGGCTCTGTGGGGATGGTCTCTGATGTAAGGGGGCTCTGTATTGTGGTCTCTGATGTAAGGGGGGCTTTGTGTGAGGGGTCTCTAAAGTAAGGGGGCTTTGTGTGGGCATGGTCTCTGATGTAAGGGGGCTCTGTGTTGGGGTCCCTGATGTGTGGGGGTCTCTGTAAGGGGGCTCTGTGTGGAGGGTCTCTGATGTAAGGGGGACTCTGTGTGGGAGGGCTCTGATGTGGGGGGCTCTGATGTAAGGGGAGCTCTGTGTGGAGGGGCTCTGATGTAAGGGGAGCTCTGTGGGGGGCTCTATGGGGGGCTCTGATGTAAGGGTGGCTCTGTGGGGATGGTCTCTGATGTAAGGGGGCTCTGTATTGGGGTCTCTGATGTAAGGGGGACTTTGTGTGAGGGGTCTCTAAAGTAAGGGGCTTTGTGTGGGGATGGTCTCTGATGTAAGGGGGCTCTGTGTTGGGGTCTCTGATGTAAAGGGGGCTCTTTGTGTGGGCTGGGGGGTCTCTGCTGTAAGGGTGATCTGTGTGGGGGGTCTCTGATGTAAGTGGGGCCTCTATGGGGGGTTTCTGAACTCTCTGTTGTAAGGGGGCTCCGTTGGGGGGGTTTCTGTTGTAAGGGGGGCTCCGTTGGGGGGTCTCTGATGTAAGGGGGGTCTCTAATGTAAGGGGGGCCAAGTTTGTAGTGATCATAAAAAAGAAAAGTCAAATGAAGTGCAAGAAAAAATGTGCAGGGCGCTGGTGGGGGCGCCACAGGATCAGCTCGCACAGGCCGCTTGAACACCTAAGGCCGGCCCTGGTTGGGAGGTTCACTTCTTTCTTTCCCATTAACAGCAGATATGAAATTATATTCATCTTTTGTCACATATGAATATGATATATATACAGTGGGTACGGAAAGTATTCAGACCCCCTTAAATTTTTCACTCTTTGTTATATTGCAGCCATTTGCTAAAATCATTTAAGTTCATTCTTCTTCCTCATGAATGTACACATAGCACCCCATACTGACAGAAAAACACAGAATTGTTGACATTGTTGCAGATTTATTAAAAAAGAAAAACTGAAATATCACATGGTCCTAAGTATTCAGACCCTTTGCTCAGTATTTAGTAGAAGCCCCCTTTTGATCTAATACAGCCAGGAGTCTTTTTGGGAAAGATGCAACAAGTCTTTCACACCTGGATTTGGGGATCCTCTGCCATTCCTCCTTGCAGATCCTCTCCAGTTCTGTCAGGTTGGATGGTAAACGTTGGTGGACAGCCATTTTTAGGTCTCTCCAGAGATGCTCAATTGGGTTTAAGTCAGGGCTCTGGCTGGGCCATTCAAGAACAGTCACGGAGTTGTTGTGAAGCCACTCCTTCGTTATTTTAGCTTTGTGCTTAGGGTCATTGTCTTGTTGGAAGGTAAACCTTCGGCCCAGTCTGAGGTCCAGAGCACTCTGGAGAAGGTTTTTGTCCAGGATATCCCTGTACTTGGCCGCATTCATCTTTCCCTCGATTGCAACCAGTCGTCCTGTCCCTGCAGCTGAAAAACACCCCCACAGCATGATGCTGCCACCACCATGCTTCACTGTTGGGACTGTATTGGACAGGTGATGAGCAGTGCCTGGTTTTTCTCCACACATACCGCTTAGAATTAAGGCCAAAAAGTTCTATTTTGGTCTCATCAAACCAGAGAATCTTATTTCTCACCATCTTGGAGTCCTTCAGGTGTTTTTTGTAGCAAACTCCATGCGGGCTTTCATGTGTCTTACACTGAGGAGAGGCTTCCGTCGGGCCACTCTGCCATAAAGCCCCGACTGGTGGAGGGCTGCAGTGATGGTTGACTTTCTACAACTTTCTCCCATCTCCTGACTGCATCTCTGGAGCTCAGCCACAGTGATCTTTGGGTTCTTCTTTACCTCTCTCACCAAGGCTCTTCTCCCCCGATAGCTCAGTTTGGCCGGACGGCCAGCTCTAGGAAGGGTTCTGGTCGTCCCAAACGTCTTCCATTTGAGGATTATGGAGGCCACTGTGCTCTTAGGAACCTTAAGTGCAGCAGAAATCTTTTTGTAACCTTGGCCAGATCTGTGCCTTGTCACAATTCTGTCTCTGAGCTCTTCAGGCAGTTCCTTTGACCTCATGATTCTCATTTGCTCTGACATGCATTGTGATCTGGAAGGTCTTATATAGACAGGTGTGTGGCTTTCCTAAGCAGGTCCAATCAGTATAATCAAACACAGCTGGACTCAAATGAAGGTGTAGAACCATCTCAAGGATGATTAGAAGAAATGGAAAGCACCTGAGTTAAATATATGAGTGTCACAGCAAAGGGTCTGAATACTTAGGACCATGTGATATTTCAGTTTTTCTTTTTTAATAAATCTGCAACAATGTCAACAATTCTGTGTTTTTCTGTCAGTATGGGGTGCTATGTGTACATTCATGAGGAAGAAGAATGAACTTAAATGATTTTAGCAAATGGCTGCAATATAACAAAGAGTGAAAAATTTAAGGGGGTCTGAATACTTTCCGTACCCACTGTATATTTGAAGATTCACAATATTTTGAACTTTTTATTGACTTAGATTTCATACACTCTTCCTTTATTTCATTATTGGAATATATTGTTGTATATCACATTGGTTTATATATGATTTTGTGCACCAATAAGCTGTGGAGAAAAAAAAAAACAGGCAGGGAAGAGAAGGAGGGATGCTTTAAAAGGGGAAGGGAGGGACTTTATCTGTTTTTGTTTATAAAAAGTTACAGCCTAAGGAATTGTGATTGTCCTTTAGGTTAATCATTTGAATAAATCATTTGAAGTAATAAAAACAAATATTATGTTCAAACTTTTGACTTCTTTCTTTAATAACTACATAACACAGTACTTCTACTTCTACTTTCAGTACTTGAGTAGAATTTTTTTTTCAAAACTACTGGTACTTTTTACTTTTACTACTTAAGTAGCAATTTTTTTGAAAAAACTACTTGCAATACTTAAGTAAAAAAAATGTTGAATACTTTTGTACTTCCACTTAAGTAACTTTTTCTGTGAGCACTTCCACTTCTACTTAAGTAACTTTTTGATCGAGTACTTGTACTTTTACTCAAGTAGAAATTTTGAGTACTTTATACAAGTCTGTGTGCATGTGACAATAATATCACAAATTCTCCACAAATGTGCCTTGTATGGGAGGGTTACAAGAAAAAAGCCCCTCCCCAAGAAAGGCCGAACGCAGTCACGACTGAGCTTTGCCAAAACGCAACTTGACGATTTTGAGGCCACATTAAAAAAAAGGTGTTATGATCAGATGAGACTAAAATTAAATAATGTGACCTCAACACCAAACGATATGTCTGGTGGAAATCCAATACAGCTCACCATCCAAATAAACACAATTCCTGCAGTAAAGTATGGAGGTGGTAATATCTGGTTATGGGGTTTTGTCTCTGCAGCAGGGACTGGAGCACTTGTCAGGATAGAAGGAAAAATAGATGGGGCAAAATTCCATCACATTCTTGAGGAAGATCTGCTCTCCTCTGTCAGAAAGTTGTCAATGGGAAGAAGGTTTACTCTCCAACATGACAGTGAGCCAAAGCACACAGCAAATGAGAGGAAAAAGGAGAAAAGGGTGAAAGTCCTTGCAGGGCCTAGTCGGAGCCCAGACTTAAAGAGGTTGTATACCTCCAAATAAAAATGTAAAAATAAAAACCTCAAAGACAAAGGCATCGCATACAAGCTCATCAAGAAATTCTTACCTTAGAAGGAAGCCCTCGCAGTGGCGCCCGCTCACCGTTGACACGGCCGATATGTTCACCCGTCTTCCTTCTGGGTTCACGTCCTTCGGCCATCTGGTTGGTCGGAGCCGCAATGACGTCACTCCCGCACATGCGCACGGGAGCCACCTTTCACGGCACAGGGCTCTGAAGGAACGGCAGGGGCGGCCGTTCCTTCTGAGAACATGCACCAATGATTTCACTGGCATCATGCAAAGTAAATATCTCCTAAACGGTGCATGTTTAGGAGATATTTACAGTACCTATAGGTAAGCCTTATCATAGGCTTACCTATAGGTACAAGTTACAGAGGAAGCTTTATTTCCTCTTTAAACCACATTAAAACTCTGTGGAATGACTTGAAGACTGCAGTCCACAAACGGTCACCATTAAATTTACCTGAACTTGAGCAGTTCTGCAAATAAGAGTGGGCAAATATTGCAAAGTCTAGATGTGCAAAGTTAGTAGAGACATCTCCCAACAGACTAAAGGCTGTAATTAAAGCAAAAGGTGGTCCGGAAAATACTGACACAAGGGGTGATTCATTTTTTCTGTTATTTGGTTTTTTTTATTATTTTTTTTCTGACATGTTTGTGTTATACCTTTCAATTGGATGTTATAAGTTGCAATGAGTAAAAATAACTGGATAAAACAAAAACTGTGTCTGTCTTAATTTCAGGCTGCAAAGCAACAAAATGTAATTTTTGTAAAGGGGGTGATTCTTTTCTATACCCACTGTATACAGTACATCCAGTCATCCACATAAGATCCCACAAAGAAATCTCTTATTTTTCATTTATTTATTGTTTATTGCTTGTGGTTTACCTCCCCCCTGAGTGTTGTTACACAGTTTTACTGAGGAGGTGAACAAAATGCGGTGTTGTAATACAATAAAAGAACACTTTTTCTATAGATGGGAAATCCCATGACTATTACCTTGAACACATTTATGCCGGGTTCCTCTGTAACACAAAGCTCACTGGGATTTTTCACATACTTCCCTAATAAAAAACAATACGTCTTTATCAGCATCTTAATATAACATATAAATCACTCCCAGAGGCTGTCTCTGCAAATTAGAATATTATTATATAATGCAGGAATGTATCCGCTGGGAGCAACTTGTTCATCGCAGTTTTCTGCTGAATGAATGAACACTGGAGGAAGATGCTCCCGCTTGATAGACAGTGTCTTTAACCCTTTCACTGCCAGAGCCGTTTTTGCATTTTTTTTTTCCACGCATGTTAAAAAAACTGTTTAGGCGTGAAGAATAGTTAAAAACCCCAAACCAAAAAAAAAAAAATATATATATACACACATACACGCACACAAACACAGGTATATATATACAGTAGTAATCGACCAATATCGTTTTTTTATTGCCGATACCGATATTTTGGTCATCGCATATCGGTATCGGCCGATATGGTTTTTTTTGACAGGTACTCTTGTGGAGGGATCTGGGGGTCTAAAAGACCCCAAGCCCCTCCTCTGCACTTAAAAGCATTCAAAAATGATTTTGAATTTGGCGCCGAGTACCCGGAAATGATGTCATGACATCACTTCCAGGTTTTTACATGGAGACCCGATCAGAGCCCAATGCGGCTTTGATTGGGTCTTCTCTTCGGCTGCCGTGCAGGCTGGTTGCCCGGGTCCCCCGGTGGGACGGGAGACCTGGGCGAGCCGCGGAAGGCGGCGGGGGGGCGGGGACGTCCCCTCCCGCTCCTTGTAATGACAGCCGAGTGGCTTCTCAGCCGCATTGGTTGTCATTACAAGACAGCCAACCGTCAGCTATGGACGCCGATACCAGGGTGATGCCTCTAGCTGCAGGAATCACTCTGGTACAAGCACTTTCCTGGAATATCGGCAATATCGGTAACCTCCGGGGCCGATTCTGATATATCGGGGAAAGTGCAGATCAGCCCCTGATATATCGGCTTTGCCGATAATCAGTCGATCCCTAATATACAGTATATTTAAATAACTAAAAATGTATATATTTATATATATATGTACACATACACTATATTATCAAAAGTATTGGGGCACCTGCCTTTACACGCACATTAACATTAACTTTATCCCAGTCTTAGTCGGTAGGATTCAATATTGAGTTGGCCCTCACTTTGCAGCTATAACAGCATCAACTCTTCTGGGAAGGCTGTCCACAAGGTTTAGGAGTGTGTCTATGGGAATATTTGACCATTTTTTTTTAGAAGTGCATTTGTCATATCAGGCACTGATGTTGGACGAGAAGGCCTGGCTTGCAGTCCCTGCTCTAATTTATCCCATAGGTGTTCTGTCAGGTTGAATACTTAGTCCAGATTAAGCTCTTGCAGGTTGGTACAATGTTTATTATATAAGGGACTTATACTAGAACCAATCTATAACTAAGTACTCACATCGTGCATTTTATATGATTCGATAGATTAGAGAGTATTGATCCAAGCATCAATCCGCAAGGATTTTCTGGGTGTCATACAAGGCGCTTGTCCTCTCCCACTTTAAAACTTTTAAGGTATGCAATACTAATCTCCCATAGCTAAGTACATTTTTTATAATACCAGCATATAAAATAAATGTGATTTTTATATACAGTATATATATATATATACACAAACACACACACACACTATGTTACCAAAAGTATTGGGACGCTTGCCTTTACACGCACATGAACTTTAATGGCATTCCAGTCTTAGTCCGTAGGGTTCAATATTGAGTTGGCCCATCCTTTGCAGCTATAACAGCTTCAACTCTTCTGGAAAAGCTTTCCACCAGGTTTAGGAGTGTATCTATGGGAATGTTTGACCATTCTTCCAGAAGCACATTTGTGAGGTCAGGCACTGATGTGGGACAAGAAGGCCTGGCTTACAATATGTGCTCTAATTTCTTCCAAAGGTGTTCTATCGGGTTGAGGTCAGGACTCTGTACAGGGCAGTCAAGTTCCCCCCCCCCAAACTCACTCATCCATGTCTTTATGGACCTTGCTTTGTGCACTGGTGCACAGGCATGATGGAGCAGGAAGGGGCCATCCCCAAACTGTTCCCACAAAGTTGGGAGCATGAAATTGTCCAAAATGTCTTGGTATGCTGACGACTTAAGAGTTCCCTTCACTGGAACTAAGTGGTCAAGCCCAACCCATGAAAAACAAGCCCACAGGAGAATCCCCTTTCCACCAAATGATTTGGACCATTGCAGAAAGCAAGGTCCATGAAGACATGGATGTGCGAGTTTGGGGTGAAGGAACTTTGCATCATATTGGTCTGTTTAATATACTTTTAAAAATGTTTAGTTATATCTGCTCAAAAAGTGCAAAAAATACCTGTTGGTCCTGCCAGATGTGTTGTGATTAGAGGTGCACCAAATGGAAATTTTGGTGCTAAAACCAAAAATGCAGGATGCACTTGGCCGAAAACCAAAACTGAAACCGAAAATGACAGTTTTTTAAAAATATTTATATTTTTATATATACACAGTGGCTTGAAAAACTATTCATACCCCTTGACATTTTCCACATTTTTTCATACTGCAACCAAAAATCTAAATGTATTTTATTGGGATTTTATGTTATAGACCAACACCAAGGCACATAATTGTGAATGGGAAGGAAATGATAAATGGTTTTCAACATTTTTTTTACAAAAAAAAATCTGAAAGTGTGGCATGCATTTGTATTCAGCCCCACTGAGTCAATACCCTTTGCCTGCCTTCATGTGGCCCTTGGGGCGCTATTTCTCCCACTGTAACAAGGCACCATTCTTCTCACTGACACCAACATGGGGCACATTTCCTGTCACGGATACCAACAATAGGGCACTATTCCTCCCACTGGCACCAACAATAGGGCACTATTCCTCCCACTGACACCAACAAAGGGGCACTACCCCCCCCCCCTATTGACACCAACAATGGGGCACTATTCCCCCTATTCCACCAATGATGGGACACTATTCCTCCTACTGACACCAACAAGGGGAAGGGGGAACTTTTCCTCCCACTGGCACCAACAATAGGGTACTATTTCTTCCACTGACACCAACAATAGGGCACTATTCCTCCCACTGACACCACCAAAGGGGCACTCCCCCCCCCAATGACACCAACAATGGGGCACTATTCTACCATTCACCCAATGATGGGATACTATTCCTCCTACTGACACCAACAAGGGGGGAGGGGGAACTATTCCTCCTACTGACACCAATGATGGAGCACTGTTCCTTCCAATGTTACTAACAATGGGGCAATATCACCTCTCTAATACCAATGATATGGCACTATTCTTACCATTGATCCCAACAATGCAGCATTATTCTTCCCACTGACACCAATGATGAGACACTATTCCTTCCACTGAGACCAATGACGGGGCACTATTCTTTCCACTGAGACCAATGATTGGGCACTATTCCTTCCCATGATACCAACAATACCAACAATGGAGCAATAACCCTCCCATCCACTAATACCATTGATGGGGCATTGCTTACTCTCATTGACTCCAGGGCATTTTCTACTCATACTGGACACAGTCTTTCCCCCTTAAAGTCTGAAGGACAGTAAACTGGCTCTTTGTTTGGAAAGTTTGGAGACCCCCTGGCCTAGCCTATAGTTACCATTCATTATCATAACTTGGGGACAGTCACCATTTTAAGGGGTCCCCAGGAAACAAGTATCACTGGAGTCAGGGCTGCTGTTATAAATCATGGGGCCCCATACTGCCCCCTTTAATTCTGAAGGAGAGTAGACTGGCCCTTTGTTTGGAAAGTTTTGAGACCCCAGGGCTAGCCTATAGTTACAGTAATTGTATTTTATTTGATTTTTTAAATAATATCGTGAATTTAAATTAATATGAATTTATTGTCAGCCATTATTGGCACCTTTAGTGCAAGACAGGCTCAAGAAAAATGTATCCCTTTAAATTCTATATATATCTTCACACTGGTCCATTGCGCTTCCATTGGGGTGCTACAAATCCTACTTGCTGCATTTCGCACCTCCTCATTGAAATGCATTGAAAACGCAGCAAGAATGCATCAATAACGCACCCATGTTACGTTTTGATGTCACATGACCTATGAAAAACAAACCGTAAGCACAGTAAAATCGTGGTAGAATGGGCTCAAATTCATGGCAAAATCGATGCAAATGTGTGGTAAAATCATGGCAAAATGATGCAAATTTGTGGTAAAATCGCTTTAAAACCTTCTCAAAGTCACAGCAAAATCGCGTGCGTTTTGGCGCCATTTGTCAGCACCTTTTCCTTTTAACGGCAAAATGCCATTAACACCATTTTCGGCCGATATGTTTCGGGTGCTGAAATTTCGGCACATCTCTACTTGTGATAACCTATTACGTTCTCGGCCTCTGCTGCACCTTAATCAGCTAGTGTTGTTCCCAGCGGGTTTTGTGGACTACAATTTCAGTCAGAGTTCTGTTCTTTCTTTCAGCTACTCCATTTTGTTCTGGTGTATATGGGACTGTCTTTTGATGTTCTATTCCATTCTGTTTTATGTACTCTTGTATCTTATATCCTGTGAATTCACCTCCATTGTCACTCCGAAGTATGAGAGGCTTCCTCTGAAACTTGTTACTGGTCTTTATTATATAGTCTTGTAATTTGTCAAAAACTTCACTCTTGTGTTGTATTAGGTAGGTGACTGTGTATCTTGAATAGTCGTCTATGAAAGTCACTATGTACCTTTTGCCTCCAGGTGTAGGTGGGTTTAGGGGACCACACACGTCACTGTGAACTAAGTCAAGTGGTCTTGAAGCTCTCTTCTGACTGACTTTGGGGAGTGTTGCTCTTGTAGCTTTGGATTTAATGCAACATTCACACTTAACAGTAACTGGACAAGGGGATATTGTTAGATCCCTTGTCAGATTTCTCCTCTGTAGTTCCTGTATGCATTCTGGGTGTCTGTGACCTAGACGTCTGTGCCATATATGTATACAGTCATTGTGCTTGTGTGTACATAGTCTCACCTTTTCCTTCACTGTGTCTAGGTGATATAGATGATCATCCAGCTTGGCACTTGCTACTGTCTGGTTGCCGTTTAGGATTGAACACTTGTCACCTTGGAATTTTACAGTGAGTCCTCTGGCTGTCAGACGCTTCACAGATAAGAGTCCTCCTTCTAGATTAGGAACATAAAGTACATCTTTCACTGGTATGGCTAGATTATGTCCCGTATCATCAGGGCATACAAGGGTTCCATGCCCATATCCTTCTGCATGTATTTTGCTTCCATCTGCAAGATAAATAGTTTCTTTGTTGTTCAGATCAAGTTCTGTGAAAAAACTTCTATCACTTGTCATGTGACTGGTTGCCCCCGAATCGATGCACCAGCCTTGACATTTATTGTTGCCTGTCGCTTTAAAAGTGGCATTCCAGTTTCCTTCCCATGGATCATTGATTATGGCTTTGACCTTTTGTTTAGCATAAGAGGGACGCTGTCTTCTTTGCTCTGCTTTCCATATCGTACAGTCTTTCTTTATGTGTCCCTGTTTGTGACATCTGAAACACACTCTGGTCTCTTTCCTGTGTAACCTTGTGTCTGTAGCTTTAAGAGCGGTTCTGGTGTCGGTTTCTGTGGAGTCATGCACTAATTCCTTTCTTCTCTGATACTCATCTATGAGCCTGGTTTTTACAAATGTTAGCGTCAGATCTGTCTCAGGCCGTGTTTCCAGTGCATTGATTAGTGCAGTATATGTATCGGGCAAACTGCATAACAACATGGCTGCTGCGTGGCTGTCTGATATATTCTCCCCGATTGATCTGAGTTGTGCAATCACTTCCAGCATTGCATTCATGTGCTCCTGCATGTCCTGTTCTCTGCTAAGTCTCATTCTGTAAAGTTTCCGCAGTAGAAACAGCTTGCTGTTTAAACTGGATCTTTCATGCAGTCTTTTTAGAATGTCCCACATGCCTTTCGCTGTGTCCTCATGGCGTATATGTATGAGCTGATCATCCTCCACTAGTAAGCTTATGGTGGCCCGTGCCTGTCTGTTTTTCTTGTCCCAGTCCTGATTATTGTCCTGTGGCCTCTCTGTAGTGGTAACCTCCCACAAGTCATCTCTAGATAACAGCATTTCCACTTTAAACTTCCATAGCTGATAATTGCCATTGTTCAGCTTGGCAACTGAGAGTTTAAGTTCTGAGTTTCCAGACATTTTTCCCTCCTTTATATATAAACAGTCTTACTTGTCTATTGGAGATGTCACTGGAAACCTTCCTTATGTCGATCTCCGCATCAGTCACACTGTCTCCCGTTGAAGGCTTTGTTCTGCCTGGGCCGCACCTGGTCATAAGACTTTATCCGGATCCTGGGCCCATAACCTGTTGCAGAGTGCGATCACTGGGTGCAGCAGAGTCCATTCAGATCAGACATTGTGGAGTAAACAGGAACTGGCTTCTTTTATTGGAACATAACACAGATATCAAAAATGTCACTTTCTCATGGTAATAAGAACACAGACAGGAAGAGATAACCAACAAGTACAGTGCAGTGTACAGGAAATGACAACACATCATAGAGAATGCATAGCATATCACTAAGCATTAGCGACATCTACTGTCCTATTTGTGAACTGCAGTTTATCAGATAAGCTGAAAGCTGTTGTATCTCCAACACAGAACACCTCCCCTCTGTGTTATGGAAATGGGAATAGGGGAGGTGTTCTGTGGTTCTGTCCTATAATGACAACTCTGTTCTTTTTATTGTTACAGTCAAGTGAGTAAGTGTTGTCACCCTGTAAAGTATGTTCCCCACAGATTTACCAGGTAAAAATAAAAGGACAGAAAAAAACGAATGCATCCACCACATCTACGGACTGGGAACGTGCAAGATATAATTTTTATTTTTTATTTTTTTTCAGTTTAAATACACTTTAAAAGCATTTGGCATATTTCTGCAAAGCAAACATTAAAGTAAAAATCTCATGGCAGAAACATAAGGGCTGCAATTGCTGCTGACCACCTTCTGAAAATTCTAGTTGCCTAGCTGTTATGTTGACTCACTGTCACCATTACGTTTTGGAGTCACTGGCCAGTTTGCAGATCAGAGAAGGCTGAGAAAAGTTTGAGTCAGAGCAGACTTGTTCTAGGTTAGTGGTGTTACAATATTGATGGATGAAATATTATCAGAAATAGGCATGGGAATAATGTACAGTTGCATCTAATAAAATTTAAATATCCACAAAAAGTGAATTTATTTCAGTAATTCAATTCAAAAAGTGAAGCTCATATTTTCTATAGATGTGTTACATGCAGATATATTTCAAGCATTTCTTTCTTTTAATTTGGATGATTATGGCTTATAGCTAGTAAAAACCCAAAATTCAGTATCTCAGAAAATTTTAATATTACATATAGTAAAACCAAAAAAAAAAAATGGTTAATACAGAAATGTTGGTATACTGAAAAGTATGTCCATGTACAGTATAGTATGCACGCAATACTTAGTCGGGGCTCCTTTTGCATGAATTACTGCATCAATGTGGCGTGGCATGGAGGCGATCAGCCTGTGGCACTGCTGAGGAGTTATGGAAGTCCAGGTTTCTTTGATAGCCGTCTTCAGCTCATCTGCATTGTTGGGTAAAGTGCTCTAGAATTTCCTGGTAGAGGTAGAGCACAGTCCTCTACCAGGAAATTCTAGAGCACTTCATGCTTTCCTCTGCTGACCGGCTTTATGGAGATGCTGATTTCATTTTCCAGCAGGACTTGGCACCGCCCACACTGCCAAAACTACCAATACCTGGTTTAATGATCATGGTATCACTGTGCTTGATTGGCCAGCAAACTCGTCTGACCTAAACCCCATAGAGAATCTGTGGGGTATTTTTAAGAGGAAGATGAGAGACACCAGACCCAACAATGCAGATGAGCTGAAGGCCGCCATCAAAGTAACCTGGGCTTCCATAACACCTCAGCAGTGCCACAGGCTGATCGCCTCCATGCCACGCCGCATTAATGCAGTAATTCATGCAAAAGAAGCCCCAAACAAGTTATTGAGTGCCTAATATACTGTACATGGACATACTTTTCAGTAAGCCAACATTTCTGTATTAAAAATCATTTTTTTATCGGTCTTATGTAATATTCTATTTTTCTGAGATACAGACGTTTGGGTTTTCACTAGTTTTAAGCCATAATCATTAAATTAAAGGAAAGAAATGCTTAAAATATATCGCTCTGCGTGTAACATATCTATATAAAATATATACTTTTCACTTTTTGAAATAAATTACTGAAATATATTAACTTTTTGATGATATTCTAAATTTATAAGATGCACCTATATATGAGGAGATGATTATTTAAAAAATATATACAGTAATTAGGGAGTCAATAGCAGCTGTTCTTTTAATTAGAGTCTCTGAATATTTATCATATGAAAAGACCTCCTTGCTTCAAAGAATTTGGTTTGAAAAGATACCATTCCGAGAGCATATATTACCTCTGTGTTGATAAAATGGTCAGTTCTCACATAAACTCTGATTACGGTATGGGAACACTCTTTAAGATTAAAACCTTGGTGCTGTTTAGGAAAGCAAAGTTGTGTCTAGAGCTGGGCATAGATGCATCAAAATATAGTCGGTTCAGCATGGACTGGTTGAATATCAATCTGTGCGTGGACCTCCTTGATTGTTAGATTGACTTCTGTCGAACGAACATGCTTGAAAACATTTGGCGATCAGCAACGGATGCCACTGATTAGTGTATTCTGACAGCAGCTATCAGAATACGATGTCCCAGCAGGAGCATTCATCCATCCAGCTTGCTTGTGTGGATGGACGACTTTGTTTGTTTTTTCCATTCAGCAAAGTAAAACTATCTATGCCCAGCTTTAGGCAAGTCCAGATGCCTCCGAACTGTAGCCCGGGAGCTGGATGTGGTACATTGACTGCCTTCATGCGGCCCTTGGGGCACTATTTCTCCCACTGATACAAGGCCCTATTCTTCTCACTGAAACCAACATTGGGCATAATTCCTGTCTCTGTAACCAACAATAGGGCACTACTCCTCCCACTGACACCAACCCTGGGGAACTATTTCCCCCATTGACACCAACAATGGGGCACTATTACCCCCCGCCCCCCCCCCAACACCAATGGCACCAATGATGAGACACTATTCCTTCCCCTGAAACCAATGATGGGACACTATTCCTCCTACTGACACCAATGATGGGGCACTATTCCTTCCCATGGTACTAACAATGGAGAAATATCCCCCCTCTAATACCAATGATATGGCACTATTCCTACTACCACTGACCCCAACAATGCAGCACTATTCTTCCCACTGACACCAATGATGAGACACTATTCCTTCCACTGAGACCAATAAGGGGGGACTATTCCTTCCCATGGTACTAACAATGGAGCAAAACCCCTCCCCACACCAATACCATTGATAGGGCACTGTTCACTCTCGTTGACGCCAGGGCATTTTCTACTCATACTGGACACAGTCCTGCTCCCCTAAAGTCTGAAGGACAGTAAACTGGCCCTTTGTTTGGAAAGTCTGGAGACCCCTGGGCTAGCCTATAGTTACCATTCATTCTCATAACTTTGAGACAGCCCCCATTTAAAGGGTCCCCAGGAAACAACTATCCCTGGAGTCAGGGCTGCTGTTAGAAATTATAGGGCCCCATACTGCCTACCTGACAGGGCCCTTCTCCCTCCCACCCCCCCGGAAAAGATCAAATTATATTTTTGCTAAAAATACACTAAAATCTTTATTATATGACATGTTTACCGTCCCCCCTCCTCCTCTCTCCATCCTGAAACATCTCCTTGTATGCCCACAGCAGTCGGCCAAGCTGTGGGGAAATGGGGTGCACAGGGAAAGTAGAGGGATAGGGACGTGGATTCAAGAACTGATCCCCCTGCAGCACAGCTAGAGGGAGGGAGTGGAAGAGAAGCTGGCAGCACTGCAGGGGAAGGCAGAAGAGGATCAGTGTCTGCAGGTAGTAAAGCTGGCCCTCCTGCTCAGCAGGTGCCTAGGCCCCCCCTTTTAAACTAATGGGGCCCGAGCCAATTATAGGAGGGCTGGATGTACTACCTTATCAGCGGCCTGGAGTTGTCCCGAGCCATCTGGCACTGCAGGGCAGGCACATCACTAGTATTGGGGAAATGCATATCCTGCAGGATACCTCGGGTCCCAACACCATGACAGCCAGACTTTTTACATTTTCTAGATTTTGCTACAGTAGAGCTTCTTCAGAGGTGTTGCATTGGTTTTTAAATAAAATGAGCAAACCTCCAGCATCTATCAAAAAAAAAAGCATTTTTTGATGCAGAAAGGGGAGTTATTAAACTGGACATAAAATAAAAAAGTTATTATTTGTTATGTAGCACCCTCCTTGGTAGGTTCTAGGATGAGTGTTTTATAGTTTTTGTTTTTTTCTGCTTAACAGAGCGACAGCTAGGTACATTTATGTGCTGTCTGCTTAACAGAGAGCAGTGATCTGCTAGTGTAGTCTGCTCAGTGTGCTCTGGCGCTGCCCTGGCCAATTGTAAGGGGAAGTGCCCCTAGGCATGCTGGGGGCCTGTATTTATGTTCAAGGAGTACATAGGCTCTGGGTCACTCCTAGCAGAGGATTGCGATAGGCTGGGGGGAAGGGTGTAGCCTCCTAATGGCACTTGATGCAATGTGGCCTCAGGTGGGCGACCTGAGGGCCTGAATTGCTGACATGCGGCTTCAGGTGGGAGATTTGGGAGCCTGAAGTCTGTGTGGCAACCCTGGTTCTACCATAGCTGACAGAGGATCTGGTCTGATATCACAGGGAGAGAAGGCTGCCAGTGGTGCTTGAGGAGCCTTGTGAGTACAGACACCCTAAGGATTCTTAGACAGTAAACACCCCTCTTGTATTCTTAGCCCTGGTTCACACTGCCACAACTTTTCATCCTTGAGAGTTCAAAGTTGCATGACAAGTCGGACCCTATTAACGGTAATAGAACCGTTCTAACTGGTGTGACTCAAGTCGCTCCGACTTAGAAAAAGGTTCCTGCACTACTTTTAATGCAACTTCAATACTACTTGCATTGACTTCTGTAAAAGACTCAAAGTCGTGGCAGCGTGAACCCAGGTTAAGTCAGCTGAGGGTTCACTCAAGGAAGAACGCTGGCTAGTGTTCTTAGAGATTTTTTCTAGAACTGTCCACTACTTTACTAAGGGACATTGCTCTGTTCTGCAAACAGTTTGTTGCTGCTGTGAAGAAGTCTGCATGTGCCTTTGCAAAGACCTCAGTCAAGTTTCACTAGGAAAGGAAGTTAGAGTCCTCAATGTAAATAGTTCCATTTTGAAGCATCCCACTATATCCCTAGACACCCCTAGACTGGTTATTGGGGTAACGAGCAAAAGTGTGTGTGCACCTGGCTGTGGGAAATACCTTGTGCCTGGCTGCAGAGTAAAAAGAGAGGAAGACCCGGGCAACATACCATGGCTCCTTTGGGGTTGGTGCTACAGTTATGTTATGGGGAACATTTAGACACATTTAGACATGTGCCTAGGCACTCATGTTCTGTAGGCTCTATTGTGCTGTTCACTGTTCTCCTTGCTGGAGAGGAATCTGTACCTGAGGGCCCACAGTGCAAGGAGCTCCCTGAAGTATATAGAACTATTTTTTGCAAGTTTGTTCTGCATTCTTTTTTGTTCTGCAACATTCTGCAAAAAAGATGAGTACACTTTGTTTTAACCTGTTGCCGATCGCCCCTCATACATTAACTACAGGGCGGCAGCTGCTCTGCGCAGCATTACATACCTGTACGTGATTCTACACTTCCGGGTCTGGGGCGCTCACATTCACTGCCATCGACCCGCTCCCACTGTGATTGGACACAGCAGGGGAGAGTCAGTGGGTCACCGGGCGATCATTGGGGAGATAAGGAGAACGGCGGTCTGCCTATGTAATCAAGGCAGATAACCGTTCTTTTAGTAGGGAATGTAGTGATCTTGTGTTTCTGCTGAGCAGGAACACGGATCTCTGCCATCCCAAAGTACAAGCACCTCCCCCACAGTTAGTAAACATTCCCTAGGCACACAGGTAACCCTTTGATCGCCCCTGATGTTAACCCCTTCCCTGTCAGTGTTATTAGTACAGTGACAGTGCATATTTTTAGCACTGATCACTGTATTAGTGTTACTTGTCCCCAAAAAAGTGTCACCTAGTGTCTGATTTGTCCACCACAATAGTAGAAAAAATATAAAAAATTCCATAAATCTATCCCACTGTTTGTAGACTCTAAATCTTTTGCGCAAACCAATCAATATATTGGGATTTTTTTTACCAAAAATATGTAGAAGAATACATATTGGCCTAAATTGATGAAGACATTTGATGTTTTACATTTTTTTATTGGATGTGTTTTTTAGCAGAAAGTAAAAATATTGTTTAGTTTTTTTTTTTTTTTAATTGTCCGTCTTTTTTTGTTTATATCGCAATAAATAAAAAACACAGAGGTGATCAAATTCCATCAAAAAAGAAAGCTCTATTTGTGGGAAAAAGGACATAAACTTTATTTGGGTACACGAGAGCGCAATTGTCAGTTAAAGTAACGGAGTGCTGTATTGCAAAAAATGGCCTGGTCAATCTTCCAGAGCTTAAGTGGTTAAAGTCCTTTAAAACATCCTCTTCATATAATAGCTCCCAGTCATTTTGTAATTAAAACATGTAAAAACCGTAGTAGGAACAGAAAATCCTTGTAATGGCTATAAAAAGCTATGGTTGCTTTGTGATTAACAAAAGAATGAATTTGAAGATAGGATATTATGTGTTATTAGCATGTGAATATCATCTCTCCGCCAATAACTATCCTGTGAATACTGAGCTATGTATATGAACTCACTTTACCTTGTCTAACGTCTTTCATACTTTGCACAAGCAGATCTCACAGGCAACTGCAACTTTTTCCTATACTTCAGGGAAATGCGGCTTTTACGTATATTTTCTTTACATATTTAATATAGTCAGAACTAAAATATAAATTTTTTAAAAGTAATTTAGGGAGAATTACTAAACAGTGGCACAAGCATAAAACGTATGCCATTCTTCTAAACCAGGGAGCAGGGGCTGACTGGCAACTTTTGGCCCAGGGGCAAGTACAAACCAGAGGCCCATGGTGCAACGACTCGGCCCCCCTCCCACTCTCCCTCTTCCCGGCCTTCTGCTGACCCCCATTCCAGGCTGAAGCTCTGCTCTCTACTCACCGGCCAAACTCGGGTTCCCGACCTGGCCAGCAGGGGGTGGTTGGGGGATCTGGGACCGCTCGGTCCGGGGCTGCCTGGGGGAGGAGAGTCTCCAGTGGGGCATGGAATAGGCCTCTGCTCAGACACAGTTTACACCATCTATCCTGGGGTGGGGGGCTGCCCTCTGTCCTTGTCTTCACCCCGCACTCAGTAGGTCAGTGGCGGGGACTTTTTACTTATTTTCTAGAGGTATCCTTTAGACATGTCTGTGGCAGAGTAGCCCAGGGGGCAATTGCCCCCCTGCCCCATGGCCCAGTCCTCCCCTGCCAGGGGGTCTCCAAACCCAGTTTACTGTCCTTCAGACTTTAGGGAGGCCAGACTGGCATGAGTGGGAGTAAGCAATACATCTCTGGGGTTGGATGGGGTGCAGATGATTCTCCACTATGACTATAGCTACAGGGATGAATGAGAGCATGTTTAACCACTTGCCGACCGCCCACAGTAATATTATTGCGGCGGCTCCCCTGGATCCAGTCACATAGTACTACGTGACTGGAGGGCAAGGGGTTTTGGTGTCACGCGTGCGCCGCCAGAGGCGCGCTCCCGCTGTGTTTAGACACAGCGGGAGTCGGGCCGGGGGAGGAGAGGCGACAATTGCTGCCTTCCTCCCCGATCATCTGGTAAACGGAGAGAAGACCCGCCTGCTAATGTAAACAAAGCAGGCGGATCTTCTGTGAGACAGTCAGGGACAGATCTTGAAATTTCAGCTAAGCTGAAACTGCATCTGTCTGTGCCTGTCACAGAACCCTTCCCCCCCCCCCCCACACACACAGAATGTAAGCATACAGGCATACATTAACCCCTTTGATCACTCCCAGGGTTAACCCCTTCCCTACCAATGGCGTTATTACAGTAACCGCATATATTTTTAGCACTGATTACTGTAGTAATGTCACTGGTACACCCAAAAGTGTTGAAAATGTCAGTTAGGGTTCCGATCTGTCCGCCGCAATGTCGCAGTCCCGCTAAAAATCGCAGATCACCGCCATTACTAGTAAAAAAAAAAACATAAAAATGACATAAATCTTTCCCCTAGTTTGTAGACGCTATAACTTTTGCGCAAACCAATCAAAATATGCTTATTGCAAATTTTTTTTACCAAAAATATGTAGCAGAAAACAAATTGGCCTAAAACGTTAAAAAATTTTGATTTTTTAAATTTTTTTTTTTGGAAATGTCCTTTAGCATAATGTGAAAGATATTGGTTTTTTTTTTTCACAATTGTTGCTCTTTTTTTGTTTATAGCGCACAGGTGATCAAATACCACCAAAAGAAAGCTCTATTTGTGGGAAAAAAGGACATCAATTTTGTTTGGGTACAGCATCGCACGACCGTGCAATTGTCTGTTAACGTAACACAGTGCCGAAACGCAAAATAGGGCCTGGTCATTAAGGGGGCAAATCCTTCCGGGGCTGAAGTGGTTAAAGTTTGAAACACATGGGCAGTTCGAGGCATCCAACGTACAGTAAATTGCATCATACAGCTGCCCATAGTCATGAGTGGCTATTTGTTAGCTGTACGCAGGTATACACTATACTTGCACAAACTCATGCACAGGTGTAGTTTATGCCTGTGTACGTGCATGAGTTTTCACAAGCATGGCGAATACCAATGAACAGCTAGTTACTACGGGTGACTGCACTCTAAAGTTGTATCTCAAGGAAGTAAGCCCGTCATTTACAAAGGATGCAGCGAAGTGTCCATGTGAAGAGTCCTTAAAGTATTTTCACTATTTGTTTCTCAATATCTGAACACTATATAGTGGGTATAGTGGGCACAGGTTTACTTTAATCCATTTAGTCTTCTCTCCCACCTCAGAATGTGGTTGGGCCCTTCGCATTATGACACACAATGCAGGACAAGCAGTGATGCACTGTACATGAAGACAGGACCGTTGATAGGGGGGACCACCAGTCCTCCTGTAGGGAGCCCGGGCACACAGGGGGGCCCCAACAGCACGGGCAATTGGTGCGGGTGGACAGTGGGGCAATTACAGAAGTAAGCCCTGTGTGGCTCTCTGCAGCAGCTGAAAGCCATTTTCTGCCCCTCCTGCCAGCTGTCATCTGCTGCAGGGAGAGACACAGACGCAGGGCATTGTTCTTGTAATTACTTCTCCGACACCGACCCCCCTCCCTGTTCTGCCTGCATCTGATTCCCCCCCCCCCCCGTGTGCCCCCCATTCACTGTGCCAATCCCCCTCCCGGAGCGCTGCAGGCTTCCCTGTTCTGTAAAAAAAATAACAAATTGTAAAAAAAAAATCTTTAAACGTAATAAATAATTTTAAAAGTTGTAAAATAAAATAATTGCAAACATTTTTTAAACTTTTAAAAAGAATTATAATTTTTTTTTTTAATGTAAAAAACAATTAAAAGGACTAATTCACACAGGTTCTCTGTTATGTTTGTGTCCGCCTATAATGATGTTAGTGAAAATAATGTCTTGATGTATTCGGGGAGGGGGGGGGCCCTACCAGGTAGGCTGTACGGGGCCCTGTGATTTCTAGGGGGGAGGACATTGCATGAGTGAAGATGATAGAACAGCCTAAAGTGGTTCTAAGGTGGTTCTAGGCAAGACATTTTTTTTTTATCTTAAAGTTGTTGTAAACCCCCAGTAAGTGTTTGTACCTATAGGTAAGCCTATGATAAGATCAAAAATAGGTGCACTCCTTAAAAGTATTAAAATAAAATTAAATTAATAAACTCCTCTAGAGTCCACTAGCGGCGCTGCAAGTATAAGTTCACCATATACTGTGTATATAAGTAGATAGACCAAAAAGTCCAACACCAAAAGTGTAAGGGTAATCCAGGAAATAACAGTCCAATCGTCCATATACACAGTATATGGTGAACTTATACTTGCAGCGCCGCTAGTGGACTCTAGAGGAGTTTATTAATTTAATTTTATTTTAATACTTTTAAGGAGTGCACCTATTTTTGATGTTATTATTTTTATAGTGGCAGCTATCCGATATATATTGTAGTTGAGAGTGCATTTATGTACCTAGTGACAATATTTTTATCTTTTTCTGTTTGATTATTTTTGTGCGCTGGGTGAGCAGAATTTTATTCTTCTCCTAGTTCATTAAAGCCTATGATAAGGTTTACCTATAGGTACTGTAAATATCTCCTAAACATGTACCGTTTAGGAGATATGTACATTGCATGCGGCCGATGACATCATCGGCGCATGCACTCTGAAGTAACGGCCGCCTGTGCCATTCCTTCAGAGCCTTGTGCTGTGAACAGTGGCTCCCGTGCGCATCCCGATGTGACGTCATAGTGGCTCCGACCAATCAGATGGCCGGATGACGCGAACTCGGGAGTAAGACAGCTTAACATGTCAGCCGGTGAACAGGCGGCACTGCGGGGCCTTAGTTCTAAGGTAAGTATTTCATAATGAGCTAGTATGCGATAATGATAGCAAATTATACCCTTTGTCTTTCAGTTTTTTTTTTTTTTGAGGTTTACAACCTCTTTAATGCATTCTCTCAATTATGGTAAAAAATTTCCCAGTAGTTGTATCGCCTCCCGGCACCTCCCTTTATACTTAACTTAGTCCTATCTTGATCCAGTGCTGGGCCTGTCTGCAGCGGTGATGGTCTTCTTCTCACAGGACATGGAGGCAGCAGTGAGAGCCATTGGCTCCTGCTCCTGTCAATCAAATACTGTGAGGAGAGAGCAGGGGGCGTGTAGACACACAAAGCCTGACTTGGAAGTGAACCTGCAGGTGTGTCCCCATAGCACATGGCTTGCTATAGGAGTACTCACAGAAGAGGAGTTGTGGACAGCACCAGCGGGGGGGAACAAAAGAAGAGGAGGTTCAAGACCACTCTGTGCAATATCATCATATTAATTACAACATTGTAGCTCAATTATTTCTAGCCTACTCCTATTAATCTGAATGGACTTAAGGTTTGTAAACTTATTTTGTGAAGATCCCATTACATTTGCATCCTTGAATTCTGTGACATGTAGTCCATATGCCCTGTGAGTAGGCACTGCTGTGTCACACATTTCACCGAGCCTGCCTTCTGATCTACAGAGGAGCTGAGAATAGGAGTCAGTACAGGAATCACTGCTTGCAGGCAGCAAGGTACCATGGGACATGTAGTCTTTAGAAATTACAAGTAAACAGCAAAGGAGAAACTGTAAAGCATGCAGGGAATACAGGAAGTTGACAGGCAGACGACAGGCAGAAGTGAGACAAAATCAACATTTTAAATCTTCATATGGGGACATTTGTTCCACTGAAAACTATCTATATTGGAAGATTTTTCTAATTTTGGAGATATGTCCTTGTTAGGTATCTATTTACTCGGCGTAATATCATCTTTCACATTATACAAAAAAAAAATGGGGTAATTGTTGTGTTTTTTTTTAAATTCATTAAAGTGTATTTTTCCCCAAAAAATTGCAATCGAAAGACCGCTGCGCAAATACTGTGTGACATATAATACTGCAACAAAAATAATTCATTGGTAGCAATGGTTGCTTCCCTTCAATACACTTTGCAGGAACAATGAGACCCAAATACATTACAGAAAGATTGTGTGATCATTCAGAGAAAAGGCGGGGGGCACATTAACAACTCCCATAATGATAATGCTTGCCTATCATTGCTCTAGATAATGTACATACTGACTGAACACAGGAAATTATTCATTGTAAAGTTGCAAACTGAAGCAGTTTTCTTGCATGCCCAGGTTTCTGACAACGTTTTTTTTAATGTATTTAAGAGACACCAATCAAAGGTTCATGTAATGTGTTTTTTGCTAGAAACCACATCAAAAATGCAGCAAGCGTGACTTTTCCCAACGCTCCACACCCACAAAGCATTTGCTGATATGAATAGAGTCTGATTATATACACCTCTGCCACTGTAGCATACTAATCCTCGTTTCTTTTTTTTTTTTAAGCTGAACTTTATTAAATATAGAGGATTTTGAAAAGTGGAATCTAAAAGTGGGTTTATAAACAGGTTGGAATCATAAAATAAATAAAAAAACAGAGGAAGTAACAAATAAACTATACCAATATACACTGCTCAAAAAAGTTAAAGGAACACTTTTTAATGCGAGTATAGCATCAAGTCAATTAAACTCCTGGAATATTGATCTTGTAAGTCAAGTAGCACAGGGGGTTATTAATCAGTTTCAGCTGCTTTGGTGTTAAATAAATTAACAACAGGTGCACTAGATTGGCAACAATGAGACAACCTCCAAAACAGGAGTGGTCTTACAAGTGGAGGCCACTGGCTTTTTTTTCCCTACTTATCTTTTCTGACTTGTTTTTCACTAGTTTTGCATTTGACTAGGGTCATTGTCACTACTAGTAGCATGAAGCAATACCTGGACCGTAAAGAGGTTGCACAGGCAGTCCAACTCCTCCAGGATGGCACATCAATAAGTGCCAATGCCAGAAGGTTTGCTGTGTCTCCCAGCACAGTCTCAAGAGCATGGAGGAGATTCCAGGAGACAGGCAGTTACTCTATGAGAGCTGGACAGGGTTGTAAAAGGTCCTTAACCCATCAGCCGGACCGGTATCTGCTCCTTTGTGCAAAGAGGAACATGATGAGCACTGCCAGAGCCCTACAAAATTACCTCCAGCAGGCCACTGGTGTGAATGTCTCTAACCAAACAATCAGAAACAGACTGAGGGCCCAACATTCTCTAGTGGGCCCTGTGCTCACTGCCCAGCAATGTGGAGCTTAAATGGCATTTGTCATTAAATACCAGACTTGTCAGGTCCGCCACTGGCGCTCTGTGCTTTTCACAGATGAGAGCAGGCTCACCCTGAGCACGTAACAGATGTAAAAAGTTGTGGAGAAGACGTGGAGAACGTTATGCTGCCTGTAACATCATTCAGCATGACCTGTTTGGTGGTGGGTCAGTGATGGTCTGGGGAGGCAAATCCATGGAGGGATGCACAGACCTCTGCATGCTAGACAATGGCACCCTGACTGCCATTAGGTATCAGGATGAAATCCTTGGACCCATTGTCAGACCCTAAGCTGGTGCAGGGGGTCCTGGGTTCCTCCTAGTGCACCACAATGCCTGGCCTCATGTGGCGGGAGTATGCAGCCAGTTCCTGGAGAATGAAGGAATTGATACCATTGAATGCCCCCCATGCTCGTCTGCCCTAAATCCAATAGAACATCATCTCTGGGACATTATATTTCAGTCCATCCGACGCCGCCAGGTTGCAACTCTGTTCAGGAGCTCAGTGTGCCCTGGTCCAGGTCTGGGAGGAAATACCCCAGTACACTATCTCTCCTCTTATTAGGAGCATGCCCTGACGTTATCATGCATGCAAACAAGCACATGGGGGCCATACAAACTACACCATTTTGAGTTGCTGCAATGAAATTTCAGCCAAATGGACTAACCTGCTGCATCATTTTTTCACTTTGATGTTTGGGGTGTCTTTGAATTCAGCCCTCTGTAGGTTGATAATTTCCATTTCCATCTGACGATATGGCATCCTTTCCTAACACATTACCCAGTTCATATCAGTATAGATATCCAGCATGAAATCTTTCACTTTTAAGATCTGATGTGTTTTCAAAGTGTTCCTTTAATTTTTTTTGAGCAATGTAGTTGTATTTGCTAAAAATCATATGACTTATTTTAAATGCAAGTGGTATACATAGATTAAAGTGGAAGAAAAGCCAGAAGCTGGCCATAGGTGAAATGCAAGTTCAGCAAAGACCAGACAAAATTAGATCCATCTATGGGCAGACTGGTTGTACTGAAGTCGATTCATTGATCGACTTGGGTACAACTAGCCTTTTAGGTTTTTTTATGCAATCACTGCCGGGGGTTATAGGCTCCCTGCCAGCAGAACACAATAGTGCGGCAGGAGGGTAACTATTGTGTTAATGAGGGAATCGGGCGATTTTATTTCCTGCAACTACCATCTATGGCTTGTCTAAGTCTGTTCTTAATAATGTTCCCTCCTCCTTCTACCTATCCAACCTAACAAAAAAGTATCCTGTATGGACCCCAGGACAAAGTGGTTATAAAGTCAGCTCAAAATTGGCAAAGGGAGAAAAATCCTATCAATAGAGAGTGTTCTTGATATATATTGTATTTATTAAATAATTATCAAATGGATATAGAACACAAAATGTTGTGACAATAGAACACAAAAATATTGTGACATAGTCATTGCAACAATTACTGAAGACAAAACAAAAAAAAAAAAAATTAGACAGATGGTCGGTACGGAGGCTGCTTGCATCTAGAGCAGTGATTCTCAACTCCAGTCCTCAGGACCCACTAACGGGCCAGATTTTAGGTATTACCTTGGGTAGATGCAGACTAGAGTACTGCAATCACTGAGCAGCAAATTATATCACCTGTAATGTATTTCAGTTATCTTGCAAACCTGGCCTGTTAGTGTTCCCTGAGGACCGGAGTTGAGAACCACTGCTCTAGAGGGATATCCACGGCTTCTGCCGTATGAACTCAAAATTGAAAAGGTCGCCCTCTAAATGCAAGTCCCCTTGAAGCTCGAGCTGCATTGAATTGTGGAAGTATATGATGGAGAACAAGGTTCCTATTTGAAGTGGAATTAAGGAAAAACGGAATTGGGATTAGAGTTTTAAATAATTCCAGTGTTAATATATCAATTCCATTCTATAAAAAGTACCAATGGATTCCTCATGAATGTCCACAATGACTGGGTAAATTATCTTCTCATATAAATGGACTGATTGAAAACATGCATCCACTCCTCGTTAGAAATGTGAGCACGGCAACTGTGTATATGTACGTCTAAGACAAGGTAACACTTCACAATATCAGTGATTCAGCAACAGTGATACCGCAATTTGGATCCCCGTCAGATGGCGGGCTGTGGAGAATGTGGAGAACGCTATACTATCTTCTCACTACCGATGAATCGGTAGATACATTAACATCGGAACTTCCACCTCAAGCCTTTATTTGCACTGCCTTCACTCAATCCCTGGAAAGGAAGAGACAAGACATCTTTATTTACCAGTTAGAGGTATTTGTTCAACTGTATACGTAAGAGCCCTTCAAATGACTGCACATATGGAGCAACAGCTACCACTGTTACGGCTATCATTGTCGCAGATACAACTACCTCACTGTTGATGAATCACTGATATAGTGAAGTGTTTGGCCCCTTTCACACATACGGTCCGTTCAGTTCATCAGTTCAGTCACGTCAAAATGTATCAGTTTTCCATCCGTTTTCATCCATTTTTCATCCATTTTTCATCCATTTTTCATCCGTTTTTCGTCCGTTTTTCGTCAGTTGTCATCCGTTTTTCGTCAGTTGTTATCCATTTTTCATCAGTTGTTATCTGTTTTTCATCCATTGTCGTGCGTTTTTCATCCGTTGTCATCCGTTTTTCATCCGTTGTCGTCCGTTTTCATCAGTTGTCATCCGTTTTTCATCCGTTGTTGTCCGTTTTCATCAGTTGTCATCCGTTTTTCATCCGTTGTCATCCGTTTTTCGTCCGATCCATTTTTTTGAAGGATGAAAAATAGGGCATTCATCCGTTCAAAAAAAACGGACATTGACGGAAACGGATGAAAACGGATGTTAACTGATGATCATCCGTTGTCATCTGTTTTTACATAGAGATACATTGATTTCCGTTTTTCATCCGTCAACGGATGGATGAAAAACGGACAAACGGACAGCATGTGTGAAAGGGGCCTTACTTTGTCTCAGACGTACATATGCACAGTTGCCGTGCTCACATTCTAATGAGGAGTAGATGTATGTTTTCAATCAGTCCTTTTATATGAGAAGATAATTTACCCCGTCATTGTGGACATTCATGAGGAATCCATTGGTACTTTTTATGGAATGGAATTGATATATTAACACTGGAATTATTTAAAACTCTAATCCCAATCAGTTTTTCCTTAATTCCACATGAAATAGGAACCTTGTTCTCCCTCATATACTTCCACAATTCAATGCAGCTCGAGCTTCAAAGGGACTTGCATTTAGAGGGCGACCTTTTCAATTTTGTCTTCCTACGGTGGCAGCCGTAGATATCACTCAGCGGATCTCAACTCCGGTCCTCAGGACCCACTAACAGGCCAAGTTTGCAAGATAACTGAAATACATCACAGGTGATATACCGTAGTTTGCTGTTTACATTCAGTTAAAGGGGAAGTTCAACCTAAAACTAAAATCACTACATCTACAGGCAACCACGTTCTAGACGAACCTATCGAGCCCTGTAAAGAAGAAATCAGTATACATACCTTTTCTGAAGCAGCTCTGGTCGAGTTCCACGCTGAGCTGTCAGCGGCGGCTTCGCTGTGGAGGTGGGTGCAGAGGAGGCAGCTGATAATAGAAGCCCCATAGTAACTCTGTAGATCACAGGTGTCAAACACAAAGCCCGTGGGCCGAATGTGGCCCCCCAGGTCATTTCATGTGGCCCTCGCACCTCTCCTACAGCTGCAGCACTCCTCTTTTCTCTGCCCCCACCTTGTCTCAGCAGTCGGCAGCAGAGAGGACAGAACTCCTTTGCCAGATCCTGCACTCCTCTGTGCAGCTGCAGAAAGGCTTGCCTATGCCCCCCCTTATCAGTAGTCCGCAGCAGAGAGGAGGGCAGAACTCCTCCTACAGATCCTGCACCTCTCTGTGCAGCCTCAGCACCACCTTGCCTCTGCCTCTCCTGGTCCCTGCATTCAGCAGAATCTGGAAGCCTACTCAAGCCCTCCTTGACTTCTCCATCAGACCCTGCACTTTCTTCTTCACAGATCCACCCACATCATCTCTCTGGCAGCAACACAAGGTAAAGGGGTGCATTGTGATGTAAGAAGGATGGGTGACTCTTGACTTCTGATGGTGGGGGGGCTCTTGGCATCTCATGTACAGGTGTAAGGGGGCGTGGGGCACTCTGGACATCTAATCCTACAGATATAACCTTCCATTTAAAGGCAACCATAATGCTGATGTGGCCCGCAATGAAATTGAGTTTGACACCCCTGCTGTAGATGATGTCACTTCCCATTCATTTCACTGTCCTCTGCAGAGCTTCCACCGCTGGAAACCGGACTGGAGCAGCTTAAAAAAGGCATGAATACTGATTTCTTATTTACAGGGTTGGATAGGTTAGTCTTAAGTCCCGTACACACGTACCGATCGTCGGCCGAACGATCGGCCATCTTTTGTCCGAGAGCGTTCTTGTCTGTTGAAAAGTGCAAAAGACTGCACACGAATTTTGTCGGCCAACAACAGCCGACTGCAGAATTGATGTCATGTGATGGTTAACTTTCCTTGTCTTTTTTCTTTTCTGAGCATGCCCAGTCTTGCAAATCTGCTGTCTGTCGGCCGAAATCTGTACTGACTGGCGAACAATCGGCCGTTCTGGTGTTGGCCAACAAAAATTTTAATGCCTGCACGACAGATTCTGTTCGGCCGAAAATGTGCTGTCGGCTGTCGGAAGCACAATACTAACAAGCCTACAATCGGCCGATTGGTCGTCAGGCGAATCTTTACGGCCGACAATCGGTACGTGTGTACGGGCCTTTAGATCGTGGATGTCTGTAGATGTAGCGATTTTAGTGTTAGGGTGAACTTCCCCTTTAATGTGTTTTAACCTACATATGAAATTGATGATCATTAGCACCTGCTTTGTATAACTGGTTAATCATACATCTGTCTTTTATTCTACAAGATCCCTGACATTTTGAAAGTGTAAAAAGTGTTAAAAAGTGTAAGAATTTATGCTGGCTTGAAGCCAAAGGGTAGGCACACCAGATATTGATTTGGTTTAGATTTCCCTGCTGTTCGCTCACCTTGCATTTTGTCAAATGATAAAAATAAGCAATTAAAACATATATATTTGAAAGCATTCTTACTTTACAGCATTTCTTCACACCTGCCCAAAACTTTTGCACAGCACTGTGTATATTTATGCATGGTCTTCTCTGCACTATAAACTCTGTCTATGTTTTCTTCATCTTTCCAGATTTAAACCCTCATCAATAATAGATCAAGTCACAAGTGGCTGTTTCTTCTGTCCTTCACCTTCTGTATTCCAGCATCCACAAAATTATTCTCTGTCACCAGAACCTGTCTAAATGTCATTGCTACTGCAAGCTTTTCTAGTTTTAAAGGAAATGTGTTGTGCTTTTTCATATATCTTCTTTATGTATTATTTTCCATATAAAGAAACACTTCTATTGATTATTTTCAATCAGGTAAATGTAAATTATTCTAAACCCCACCCACTGCAAATACCCTTAGGTGTTTAATATATGATTTGTATGTGCAATCTGAAAAGAAAATATATAGGAGAAAACTCAAATTAGAAAAATCATCCTTTACAAAGAATTGGCTTTTTTTACACAAGAAGAAACAAGGTTAAAAAAAATAAAACTCTAAATTATGTCATCTATAAACTTTGCAGGTTACATTTAACATTGACATGCATGATTGCCGCTTCTAGCAGCACCTACATTTATCACTTTAGCAATTTATGTCAAGTCTGAGTGATACGAGTGGCCATGTGGGAGGTACAGATTTATAAATACTTAGCTGAGATTGAGCTCTTTGACATGCAGGTTGGTACAATGTTTATTTATAAGGGACTTTTACTAGAACCAATCTATAACCAAGTACTCGCATCATGCATTTTATATGACTATATAGCTTGTATAACAGTGTAAATTTGCTGTCCCCTCAAAATAACTCAACACACAGCCATTAATGTCTAAGCCGCTGGCAACAAAAGTGAGTACACCCCTAAGTGAAAATGTCCAAATTGGGCCCAATTAGTCATTTTCCCTCCCCGGTGTCATGCGACTCGTTAGTGTTACAGAATCACAGGTGTGAATGGGGAGCAGGTGTGTTAAATTTGGTGTTATCGCTCTCACTCTCTCATACTGATCACTGGAAGTTCAACATGGCACCTCATGGCAAAGAACTCTCTGAGGATCTGAAAAAAAGAATTGTTGCTCTACATAAAGATGGCCTAGGCTTTAAGAAGATTGACAAGACCATGAAACTGAGCTGCAGCACGGTGGCTAAGACCATACAGTGGTTTACCAGGACAGGTCCGACTCAGAACAGGCCTCGCCATGGTTGACCAAAGAGGTTGAGTGCAGGTGCTCAGCTTCATATCCAGAGTTTGTCTTTGGGAAATAGACATATGAGTGCTGCCAGCATTGCTGCAGAGGTTGAAGGGGTGGGGGTCAGCCTGTCAGTGCTCAGACCATACACTGCACACTGCATCAAATTGGCAACCAGGTGAGGAGTACAAAGACAAGTGTGCCTTGCCTACAGTCAAGCATGGTGGTGGGAGTGTCATGGTCTGGGGCTGCATGAGTGCTGCTGGCGCTGGGAAGCTACAGTTCATTGAGGGAACCATGAATTCTAACATCTACTGTGACATACTAAAGCAGAGCATGATCCCCTGCCTTCAGAGACTAGGACGCAGGGCAGTATGCCAGCATGATAACAACCCCAAACACACCTCCAAGACAACCACTGCCTTGCTAAAGAAGCTATGAGTAAAGGTGATGGACTGGCCAAGAATGTGTCCAGACCTAAACCCTATTGAGCATCTGTGGGGCATCCTCAAATGGAAGGTGGAGGAGCCGAAGGTCTCTAACATCCACCAGCTCCGTGATGTCATCATGGAGGTGTGGAAGAGGACTCAAGATTGCAACCTGTTAAGCTCTGGTGAACTCTATGTCCAATAGGGTTAAGGCAATTCTGGAAAATAATGGTGGCCACACAAAATATTGACACTTTGGACCCAACCAATTTGGACATTTTCACTTAGGGGTGTACTCGCTTTTGTTGCCAGTGGTTTAAACATTAATGGCTGTGTATTGAGTTATTTTGAGGGGACAACAAATTTACACCGTTATACAAGCTGTACACTCACTACTTTACATCGTAGCAAAGTGTAATTTCTTCAGTGTTGTCACATGAAAAGATATATATAAGAAGATATTTCCAAAAATGTGAGGGGTGTACTAAATTTTGTGAGATACTGTGTATATATATATATATATATATATATATATATATATATATAGCTTTGAGTTGAAGTGGTTATATCAGGATCATGGTTGCAGCAACAACCATGATCCTGGTACCATTTTTTCTGCCGGGAATTCCCTACAAAATAAAAGTTATTCAAGTGGCTATACAGCCACTCAATCACTTTTACAGGCAGCGGAAGTGAGTCCTCCCCCACTCTTGTCATCACAAAAATCTTTACTGGGAGAACAGTACAGATGTAACCACTTTGATCACAATTAATGTGAAGAGTGGAAGGATCAGAAGTTTCTTTCCCCTTTCTGTGAGGTTAGAAACCAAAAGCGATGAGGATTTTGTTACTTCCAGTATCAGTTTGTTTCATTAAAAGTCGTTACCAGCTTGTACAGCATTTGATCAAACCAATAATGGTTTGATCAGACGCTTTGGATGTCAGATGGGGAGATATGGGGTTTAATAGACCTGTCACAGCCCATGCTATCACAAGGGATGTAAAAAAGTGTAAAAACATGAATTTAAATACAATAAATTTAAATACAATTCCACTGGTCACCTCTGCTCTCCCCCTACTTCCACTGGTCACCTCTGCTCTCCCCCGCTCCTTCCACTGATCACTTTTGTTCTCCCCCTCCTTCCACTGGTCACCTCTGCTCTCCCCCCTCCCTTCCACTGGTCGCTTCTGCTCTCCTCCTCCTTCCACTTTTCACCTCTGCCCCCCCCCCCCACTTCCACTGGTCACCTCTGCTCTCCCCCCTCCCTTCCACTGGTCGCTTCTGCTCTCCTCCTCCTTCCACTGGGTCACCTCTGCCCCCCCCCCCCCCACTTCCACCGTCCACTGGTCACTTCTGCTCTCCCTCCTCCTTTTGGACACAGGTTACCTCTACAAACCCCCTCAAACATCCATTCATTTATCATTTGTGCACCTTTGCTCACCATGTCCCTTTCCTGCATCCAGGGGATCCATGTTCCCAGTGGTGATGCTTGTCAGGGGGCGGATCCTACAGAAGCTAACAGCCCAGGAATTTGCAGGGAGATTTTAGAGCAGCATGAGCATGTAATGTGTCTGGCAAGAGGGAGGTGGCGCTGCATTGCTGGCCGCCATAAAAGAATGATCTCTGTGGGTGCAGAGATGGAGATGTTGCCACCCCTGTAAAGAAGCCAGTGACTGACTCAATCCAACACAATCTACCTGTAACTAGAATATTACTTTTGGGAAGACTGACCCTTTAATAAATATACTTCCTCTCCTATCTATTGTAATATTCTCAGTGTCAAAGAGCGTAGTATTGCCTAGTTGGAAATGATAGGTTATTTTATTATGTTTGGATTGGGAGTGTAGGATTTCTTTTCCCTGTAGGAAGGTGAGATAATCCGAAGGCAGGTATGGAAATTCAAAAAGACATACCATGTCTGATATTGTCTGTTAAGGGACAAACACATCCTTTCTTTCTATATTTTCCTTTTCTCAAAGGAATATTTTTAAGAAAATTGGATTTAAATTGACTCTGTAAATAATTCACTTCTATCAAGTATTGCACAGAAGATGTGCTAATCCTTTTCATTCTTAGAAACTGTCTTTTTTTGGAATATAATTTAAAAGGAATGTTCAGATGATTCATAATAATATTCTGAAGGGGGGGGGGGGGTGTCGGGGATTTCATTTTTTTGCCTAGAGATTGACTTTAAAAAAGAACTATTGCCATATACCTAACTGTGCCTCTGTCATTCACAATGAAGAAGTGATTGCGGAACAATATTCGCCTGGAACATGTAAAGTCTATGCTAATCCACAGCTGGCAGAGATGTTTTATCATGTAAACTAGCTGTGGGACACACAACGCAAATTGGATTTTCCAGTGTTCTATTACAATAAATTATTCCCATTCCAGGGAACGCGAAGATCCATGATATAATGCCGGTTCATATCTGTGTTCATCTAAATATAGGAACAGACTGACGTACAGGGCATATGGCTGAGGCGGAAGCAATCTGGGCCCATTAGTCATTGAGGAACTGCAAGCCCCAGCTGGCCTTGCTGACAGGAAAGGATATTTGTAGCTCTTCTGCATTTGCTAGGAAAGTATTTGTGTGGTCCAACGCAAATATCAAACCGATCCGAGATTCTTTTAAAGGGGGGGAAAATAGCAAATATATGTTGCAGCTACAAACCTACTATTAGGTCACTAGGTTACTAGGTTTTCTTTCTTTCTTTCTTCCTCTCTTTCTTTCTTTCTTTCTTTCTTTCTTCCTTCTTCCTCTTTCTTTCTCTTTCTTTCTTTCTTTCTTTCTTTCTTTCTTTCTTTCTTTCTTTCTCTTACTTTCACTTTCTTTCTTCCTCTTTCTTTCTTTCTTTCTTTCTTTCTTTCTTTCTTTCTTTCTTTCTTTCTTTCTTTCTTTCTTTCTTTCTTTCTTTCTTTCTTTCTCTTACTTTCACTTTCTTTCTTCCTCTTTCTTTCTTTCTTTTTCTTTCTTTCTTTTACTTTCTCTTTCTTTTTTTTCTTTCTCTTTTTTTCTTTTTCTTTTTTTTCTCTCTTTCCTTCTTTCTTTCTTTCTTTCTTTCTTTCTTTCTTTCTTTCTTTCTTTCTTTCTTTCTTTCTCTTTCTCTCTCTCTCTCTCTCTCTCTCTTTTTCTCTCTCTCTCTCTCTCTTTCTTTCTCTCGCTCTCTTTTTCTTTCTCTCGCTCTCTTTTTCTCTCTCTCTCTCTCTTTTTCTTTCTCTCTCTCTTTTTCTTTCTCTCTCTCTCTCTCTCCTACCCGATACCCGGATA
The DNA here is from genome assembly GCF_965119305.1 of Pelophylax lessonae. NCBI lineage: Eukaryota > Metazoa > Chordata > Amphibia > Anura > Ranidae > Pelophylax > Pelophylax lessonae. Next base: position 683,912,838 of record NC_138769.1, on the reverse strand, counting down.
AGTAATGCAGCTTGTTCATTATACATTCTTTACCTATTCTTGCAACACATTCTGTATTGTATATCATCTATACCAATTTCATTGGTTCGCATACATTTTGCATTTGATTGTTATCGCACTCATACTTGTATGTGCTCTGTTGAAAACCTAATAAAAGTTTAAAAACAAAAAACAAATTAGCAAATAAAGAAAAAAAATGATAGCGTATACAATTGCGACACAAATCATATTGTATTTGAATTTTAATAAAAATTACCTTTACTTTTCAATCGGCAGCTCTGTAATTTTCTGAAAATGCAATACAATATGGCTACCTGGAGTTGTTCTGTACACAGAATGTTTACTGACCACACCCCAGAAACATAATTTCCTGCTTGTGTGATTGGCTCACTGATTTTCCCAGAAGTCTGCACTAAGATACAAGTCAGATTTCAGGCATCCCCTGCAACAAAAATGTCATTTTTGGTGGGATACTCTCAATAGAAAATCACGGCTAAAGGGATGCAGGCCCATCAGCTTTCCTCATTAGAGCCCTGCAGGTGCAGCAGCTGAATTTTAATTATGAAACCAATCCCATTAGAATACATATTGGCCTAAATTGATGAAGAAATTCGAGTTTTTACATTTTGTTATTGGATGTGTTTTATAGCAGAAAGTAAAAAATATACAAATGCAATCAGTAAATTTTACGAGCAACCAGGTAGTAGTTTAATTGCCGCAATAACTCCACTATCTCCCACAGTGTAAACAATTATATCAAAAAATGCAGCGCAATAAGTAAAGAACCAATTAGTGACTAAGTGTGATCCAATATTCAATGGGCATCAAATATATAATGTTCATAAATACTTAAATAAATAAATAAATTCTTGTAAACACATATAAAAATCCAATAGTGCAAAAAAAGGCTGAATGGACTAGTGTAGGTAAATCACTTAAAATAAACGAAATAAAAAATATACAATTTTCTAAAGTGCCACTGGTGCCAAATATGTGATGAAGTAAAAAAGTCAATTTGTGCAAAATAAATCCTATTGAGCCAGTGCAAGTACAATTGTAGCCTCTTCAAATTGTTTTTTTTTTCAGAATTGTCGCTCTTTTTTTGTTTTTAGCGCAAAAAATAAAAACCGCAGAAGTGATCAAATATTACCAAAAGAAATATATATTGGTGTGAGTCTTGCGCTGTCTGGAGAAACTCTAGTGTACACTTCCTAGATGCTGCGTGTACCGGTACTGTAAACCATACAGTGTAGAGTATATACTTGAGGGGGAGGGGTACCGCGCTTCAGGGAAGTACCGCACCTAGTCTAATAAATTGTTGGTAAACACAAACCAAACAAGTGTTCAATAACTGTGATGGTGCTCAACCACATCCATGTGTTGGCTACAAATATATAAGTGTACTTCTAAAATATTAAATATATGGTAAATAAATAATATCCAATATCAATACATTTTCAAAAAAATCTCCTTCAAATATATAACATATAAAGTGCACCAGTGTCTAAAGAGTTGATATAAATAAGGATACTCACACTCTTACAACAAAATAAATTAGTGAATAAAAAAGACAAAAAATTCATAAAGGTGACAGTAAAGTGCTCAGTGCTTAAATACACAGGTGGGTGAATTATTTTTCAATCTTGATATTCAGTCCTTATAAGGTGCTTAGAGGGTCCAAAATAGCAATAAAAAAATGTGATCTTTTTCTTCTATAAGGTGTTAAACCTCCACCTAACACCGTGTAAAATTGTGGGGTGTTTCTTCTCACTAGTTCCCCCTAAGGGTGTGCTACTTGCTCACCTCAATATATATGGTAATGCGCCTTTTGATACACATAAACTACTCCTCTCCTCTCCTTCCTTATACTACAATCAGGGGTGGTGTTCAGCCTGTGTTACATGGATGCATAGTGCAATATTGCCATAATAAAACCACTTTATTAAAAACAATCAAATGCACTTACAAACAGACGTCTAAAATTGCGCCTTTAGCTGCAAACAGGTAATCGCGGTCCTCACTTCCGCATTCAAACGTCACTTCCGGTCAAACGGCCCTACGCATTACGCCACTTCCGCTCACGTGGCTTCTTCAGGGGATCGCCTGAAGAAGCCACGTGAGCGGAAGTGGCGTAATGCGTAGGGCCGTTTGACCGGAAGTGACGTTTGAATGCGGAAGTGAGGACCGCGATTACCTGTTTGCAGCTAAAGGCACAATTTTAGATGTCTGTTTGTAAGTGCATTTGATTGTTTTTAATAAAGTGGTTTTATTATGGCAATATTGCACTATGTGAGCCTTTCATTTTGAGATCCGTTGGACACCTGGAGAACGCTGTACCCCGATCCATGTAACACAGGCTGAACACCACCCCTGATCGCAGTATAAGGAAGGAGAGGAGAGGAGTAGTTTATGTGTATCAAAAGGCGCATTACCATATATATTGAGGTGAGCAAGTAGCACACCCTTAGGGGGAACTAGTGAGAAGAAAAACCCCACAACTCTACACTGTGTTAGGTGGAGGTTTAACTTCTTCCAGTCCGCGCTATAGCCTATATACGGCTGCAGCGCGGACTTGAATTTTCGGGAGGCCGTCTTTAAACGGCCTCCCAGTAACATGCTCCCGCGAGCGCGCATCGGGCAAAAGCAGTGTTGGCCGTGTCCCTTGGACACAGCCAATCACAGATCGTGGCGAATGGCCAATCACATCGGCCATTCGTCACTCGATCGAGGCATCCAATGGTAGATGATCTCATATGTAAACATATGAGATCATCTCTCATTGCCTCGTAGTAACAGACTCCCGCAAGCGCGCACCGGGGATAATCTGTGTTGGCCGTGTCCCTTGGACACAGCCAATCACAGATCGTGGCGAATGGCCAATCACAGCGGCCATTCGTCACTTGATCGAGGCATCCAATGAGAGATGATCTCAAATGTAAACTTATGAGATCATCTCTCATTGCCAGCTCTCCTTCCTCACACACAGACTGCAGTTTGAGGAGAGGAGAGATCGTGAGTTGCCCACAGTGCCCACCAGTGTGCCCACCAGTGTGCCCATCAGTGTTCCCAGTGCATATCAGTGTGCCCAGTGCTCATCAGTGTGCCCAGTGCTCATCAGTGTGCCCAGTGCCCACCAGTGCCCACCAGTGTGCCCACCAGTGTGCCCAGTGCATATCAGTGTGCCCAGTGCTCATCAGTTTGCCCATCACAGTGCCCATCAGTGTGCCAGTCTCACAGTGCCCATCAGTGTCACCGTGCCCATCAGTGTCACCATGCCCATCAGTGTCACCAACAGTGGCGTAGCGTGGGGGGTGCAGGGGGGGGCGGGCCGCACCGGGCGCAACATCTGGGGGGGCGCATCCGCAGTGTCATTCTGTCTGTCTGACTATGACATACACAGTTCACACACTGTCTGTGGCTGCCTCCATATTTAGGCTGGGAGATGTCCAGCGCGGCCGCCCTATGGCTGAAAATGGCGGGGAGGGGCGGGGAGGGGCTGGACTGTGCCTCACCTGTCCATTGGTGTTGTTTGGGGTGGCTTTGCAAACCAAGCCCTGCTCTAATAGGCTTCAAAAAAGGGTGGACCCGGGGCGCAGAGCAGTGCACCCTGAGCCCACTCATTGTGTGACAATAGCGAATGAAAATTCACTATTGTCACATGGATCCTCCTCCTGGCCAATCAGGAAGCGGGTCCGAGACCCGTTCCTGATTGACCGAAAGGAGGAGGCAGGAGGACTCGAGGAAACGCGGGGAACTGAGGAGAAGCCGCCACTGCAGGTAAGTCTCTTTGCATTGAAGGGGGCACGCTGGTCTGTCTGCATTGAAAGGGGGCACGCTGGTCTCTCTGCATTGAAAGGGGGCACGCTGGTCTCTCTGCATTGAATGGGGGCACACTGGTCTCTCTGCATTGAAAGGGGGCACGCTGGTCTCTCTGCATTGAAAAGGGGCACGCTGGTCTCTCTGCATTGAAAAGGGGCACGCTGGTCACTCTGCATTGAAAGGGGGCCCACTGGTCATTCTGCACTGAAAGGGGGCACTCACTCTGCATTGAAAGGGGGCACGCTGGTCATTCTGCATTGAAAGGGGGCACACTGTCCTCTCTGCATTGAATGGGGGCACGCTGGTCATTCTGCATTGAAAGGGGGCACGCTGTTCTCTCTGCATTGAATGGGGGCACGCTGGTCATTCTGCATTGAATGGGGGCACGCTGGTCTCTCTGCATTGAATGGGGGCACGCTGGTCTCTCTGCATTGAAAGGGGGCACGCTGGTCATTCTGCATTGAAAGGGGGCATGCTGGTCTCTCTGCATTGAAAGGGGGCATGCTGGTCTCTCTGCATTGAAAGGGGGCACTCTGGTCTCTCTGCATTGAAAGGGGGCACGCTGGTCATTCTGCATTGAAAGGGGGCGTGCTGGTCTCTCTGCATTGAAAGGGGGCACGCTGGTCATTCTGCATTGAAAGGGGACACGCTGGTCTCTCTGCATTGAAAGGGGGCACGCTGGTCATTCAAACTTGTATTTAAATGCATTTTACTTTGAAAGGGGGCACGCTGGTCATTCAAACTTGTATTTAGATGCATTTCACTTTAATTACATCAGTATTTTCATAACAAACAATACATGTGCTTAGGGCGTAAGGGTTTCTTTAACTAATCTAGTGGAAGAGACTCGAGTGATAAAATCCCACGGGTTAGGGGGCGCAAATTACTTGCCTTGCCCAGTGCAACCTGTATGCACAACAATTCATTCGGAGTAACCCCACGTCATTTTATTCCCGTCCCTTTGAGTGGAGAGACCTAACGGTGGAGGAGTTCAAGATCTTTTTAGGCCTCACCTTCAACATGGGACTCAATAAAAAAAATGAATTGCAAGCATATTGGTCAACCAAACCTATCTACCATATGCCCATCTACTCTGCAGTGATTCCCAGGGCCAGGTATTTGATGATCATGAGGTTCCTCCATTTTAATGACAATACCCAGTGCCCTCCCCGAAATTCCCCAGCATTTGACAAGCTATATAAAATTCGGCCATTTCTAAATAATTTTTCGGAAATATTCCCTCAATTATTTACCCCAGACCAACATGTATGTGTGGATGAGTCCCTGGTTAAATTTACCGGCAGGCTGGGCATCAAACAATTTATTCCCAGCAAACGGGCCCGCTATGGAGTGAAGCTGTACAAATTATGTGACCGAGCCAGAGGGTACACATATGCCTTCAGGGTGTACGAAGGGAAGGACACCCAGCTGCATCCCCCTGAATGTCTGGACTACTTGGGATCAAGCGGGAAAGTAGTTTGGGACCTAATTTACCCTCTCCTGGAAAAAGGCTACCACCTTTACGTAGATAATTTCTACTCCAGTTTGCCCCTGTTCCAAAACCTTCACAGAAAGAAGACTCCTGCATGTGGCACAGTCCGAAACAACCGGAAAGGCTTTCCTCAAAAGCTCGTTAACACCAAGCTGAGAAGAGGGGAGACGGCGAGTCTGAGAAATGAGGAAGTTCTGGCTGTGAAGTGGAGGGACAGAAGAGACTTCTACATGCTGTCTTCAATCCACAATAACAACTATGTGGAATCCCGAAGAAGGAATGGCCCAATCCAAAAGCCAACATGTGTACATGAGTACAACTTGTTCATGGGGGGAGTGGATTTCAACGACCAAATGATGGAACCCTATCTACCCACAAGACATACATATCATTGGTACAAAAAAGTAGCAATTTATCTTTTTCATTTGGCCACATACAATTCGTACATATTATACCGCAAGTCCACCGAAAGCCCCCAACCCTTCCTTTATTACCTGGAGGAAATCTTCACAACCCTTATATTTCCAAATGGCCCACCAGAAAACATTCGATCTGATGTAATCATTAGACTGTCTGAAAGCCATTTTCCCAGTAAAATCCCTCCCACACAAACAGACAAAAAACGGCAGAAAAAATGTAGGGTGTGTACCAAGGCAGGAATTAGAAAAGACACCCGTTATCATTGTCCCCAGTGTCCTTCCCAACCAGGCCTCTGTGTAGAAGACTGTTTCCGCCGTTACCATACTTGTCTAAATTATTAGTATGGTAAACGTAGTCCTCCGCCTTCACCCCTTATGCCAACGTATGCTCCTGAAATGACCCTGGCCTGTTATTCAACGACGCCTTTGCCTGCTGATTTTGTACCTATGTCTGCCTGCTCCGGAACTGACCCTGGCCTGTTTTTTGACCATGCTTCTGCCTGCTGATTCTGTTCATACCTCTGCCTGATCTGGAACTGACCCTGGACTGTTATTTGACCATGCCTTTGCCTGCTGATTTTGTACCTACCTCTGCCTGCTCTGGAACTGACCCTGGACTGTTTGACCACGATTTTTGCCTGCCTCTTGAAGTAGTGGGATTCATACCACAGGGGTCTCGCATATGTGAGGGGACCAGAATTGTTTTTCTGGATGAAGAAAACAATTTTTTTTGTTTTTCTTCTTCTCAGATTAGGGTCTGGATCCCGGAGGCTTCAAAGCGATTTGGGTGGGAGAAGCCTCTACCCCTGTCCCCATTCTATCCCGACAGAGGCCCTACTAGAGGACTTACTACCATCATGCCTCTGCCTGCCGCATGCATTGACACTGGACTGGTATCCTTGCCTGGAGAATTGCATGCACTGTTGCTGACCAAGTCCCTGCCTGCTGCCTGGATGTATTTTGGGGTGTCATTTTTGCTATGTACATGCTATGTGTTGGAAATATCTTATAAATGTACAACTTTGTGTAAAACAAATGCGTTTTCATTTTTTTTCCACATTTTCCGAAAGATTCTGGAAAAAAATGACATGTTCAAAAGACTCATTATGCCTCATAGATTATACGTTGGGGTGTTTGCTTTCCAAAATGGAGTCATTTAGTGGGCTTTTTCATTGTGCTGGTGCTCCAGGGCCTTCAAAAGTGTAATAGGTGGTTGAGAAATGAAAAGTGTATTTTATGCTCCGAGAACGCCTGGAGGTGCCACTTCAATGTTGGACCTCTGTATGTGGCCTGGCTGTAAAAAAGTCTCACACATGTGGTATCGCCATACTCAGGAGGAGTAGCAGAATGTATTTTGGGGTGTCATTTTTGCTATGTACATGCTATGTGTTGGAAATATCTTATAAATGGACAACTTTGTGTAAAACAAATGCGTTTTCATTTTTTTTCCACATTTTCCGAAAGATTCTGGAAAAAAATGACATGTTCAAAAGACTCATTATGCCTCATAGATTATACGTTGGGGTGTTTGCTTTCCAAAATGGGGTCATTTAGTGGGCTTTTTCATTGTGCTGGTGCTCCAGGGCCTTCAAAAGTGTAATAGGTGGTTGAGAAATGAAAAGTGTATTTTATGCTCCGAGAACGCCTGGAGGTGCTAATTCAATGTTGGACCTCTGTATGTGGCCTGGCTGTAAAAAAGTCTCACACATGTGGTATCGCCATACTCAGGAGGAGTAGCAGAATGTGTTTTGGGGTGTAGTTGTAAGTATGCATATGCCATGTGAGAGAAATAACCTGTTGAATATGACAATTTTGTAAAAAAAAAAAAAAAAATTTAATTTTGCAAAGAATTGTGGGAAAAAATGACAACTTAAAAAAACTCACCATGCCTCTTATTAAATACCTTGGAATGTCTACTTTCCAAAAAGGGGTCATTTGTACTTTCCTGGCTTGTTAGGGTCTCAAGAAATGAGATAGGCTGTCAGTACATTAGGTGTGATCAATTTTAAATGATTAGCACCATAACTTGTAGACTCTCTAACTTTCACGCAGACCAAATAATATACACTTATTTGGGTTATTTTTACCAAAGATATGTAGAAGTATAAATTTTGTCCAAAATGTATGAAGAAAAATTACTAATTTGCAAAATTTTATAACAGAAACTAAAAAAAAAACGTTTTTTTTTTAAATTTGCGGTCTTTTTTCATTTATAGCGCACAAAATAAAAAGCCCAGCGGTTAATAAATACCATCAAAAGAAAGCTCTATTTCTATGAAAAAAAGGACGAAAAATTTATATGGGTTCAGTGCTGCATGACCGCGCAATTGTCATTCAAAGTGTGAGAGCACTGAAAGCTAAAAATTGGTCTGGATGGGAAGGGGGTTTAAGTGCACAGTAGGCAAGTGGTTAACACCTTATAGAAGAAAAAGATCACATTTTTTATTGCTATTTTGGACACTCTAAGCACCTTATAAGGACTGAATATCAAGATTGAAAAATAATTCACCCACCTGTGTATTTAAGCACTGAGCACTTTACTGTCACCTTTATGAGTTTTTTGTCTTTTTTATTCACTAATTTATTTTGTTGTAAGAGTGTGAGTATCCTTATTTATATCAACTCTTTAGACACTGGTGCACTTTATATGTTATATATTTGAAGGAGATTTTTTTGAAAATGTATTGATATTGGATATTATTTATTTACCATATATTTAATATTTTAGAAGTACACTTATATATTTGTAGCCAACACATGGATGTGGTTGAGCACCATCACAGTTATTGAACACTTGTTTGGTTTGTGTTCACCAACAATTTATTAGACTAGGTGCGGTACTTCCCTGAAGCGCGGTACCCCTCCCCCTCAAGTATTACCAAAAGAAAGCTCTATTTGTGGGAAAAGATTACATCAATTCTATTTGGGTACAGCATCGCACGACCGCGCAAATGTAACTTAAAGTAACGCAGTGCCGTATCACAAAAACTGGCCTGGTCATGAAGAGGGTTAAATCTTCCGGAGCTGAAGTGGTTAAAGTAGATTTCTGAAAAATATATGATCAATTTAAATTTAAAACCTAATTTTCGCATATTCAGAGACTTAAAGCTGAACTTAGAGCAGATTTAAAAGACACAGTCATGATTCAGCCAAGAGTGAGTACGCATGGATCATATTTTCAAAATGTTTTTGGAAATATGAATCAGGCCTTCACAATTGGCCTGAATCATTCTATTATGCAGTTTGTGACCAGCAGATAAAGTGGATTGGCTGGGTGAACTGTTGGCCAATCCCAACCCAGACCTGTTAGGATCTATTAGATAGGTGCATACTAGCCCTCTCCTATATGCAAGGGGACAAGCTGAAATGTCTTTGGTGCTGCAAAACAGGTCAACCCCTGCTGATGGATTACTCTGGAGATGCAGAATCATATTCTCATGCAGAACCAGACAGAAGAGAAGACTGAGTCATCATCCCTTTCATCATTTTAAAAGAGAGACGTGCCATAATCCAGCAAAGAGAGAGTAGGCCTGGATAGGGTTGCCACCTTATCCTGAACACAAACTGTATGAATTACACAGGTTCTGAGGCTAATTTAATGCAGATAAGGCACCAAGTGAGTTTAATTACCACCTTAATCAGCCACAGAACCTTTGTAATTAATATGTGTTTGATTTTAAAGGGATGAAGTGGCAACCCTAGGCCTTGATCCAAATTTTAAAAACATTTTGAAAATCACATTACAAGTTTATCAAGAGTTTAAAAAAACAGTCAAAGGGAGGCCAAATGTTTAATTGATATACCCTTACAGAGGGAGTAATTTCGATCCCTATGTATTTCTCGTTGGACACCAGCTGATGCATCTGCATCCAAAATCAGCACAAATTAGGTGTAAATATTTTACCTAAAATCTGAGAGAAATGTGTGTATATCAATCTTCAGAATTCTGAAAAATGTAATAAAAAATGTAATAACTCATAACCCCCATCTAGCGCAATGCACAATCATAAAACGTTTGGGCCACTTTTTGTGAGAAAGTAGAGAAAGTAGAGTAGGGGCAAAACAATGGGCAGGTAAAGGTTCCTGAGGAGAAGAAAAAGCGTAGGGGTCACAACTTCACTGGACATCTGCCTGCTTGGGCACAAGATGACCTGGCTGCATTCTAACTCTCTCTACAGGCGGCGATGTCAGTTCGGCTGAATCCTGCTCTCTACATGCTGCTGGAACTGTGGGTGTTCCTGGCTGGGCTATTTGTGAACTGTCTCTGCATTATTTCAGTGCAAGTTCTTTTAATGTGTATATTTAATGTGAATGTATTATTGCTGCCGCACTGCCCACCCCACCTCCAAGTCCATTTCATCCCATTGGATAGTCAGAATGGGTGGTGGCAACTCACTTTGATCTCTAAGGTATAAAAATGGAGATTTGCAATCAAGACTTTGTCATATCCTAGGGGTCCCATCTATGTGTGAAGTATGATCCCGATCTGTTCCAGCCCTACCACGGAAGTGGGGAAAACACTTTTTCTTTTATTTTCAATTCTGTTTGTGTATTTGTGTCTCACTTTGTAACTTCTGTCTGTATTGAATTTACATTGCTCTAATTTGTCTAACACAAATTTTAACAGTCCCAGGTGTATTACTGGGGTTCAGATACAGAGCAGCAGGGTATAACCAGCAGCTCCTCAAGAGTAGCATTACATTACGAGACCATAGGAAAGTAAAAGAATCCGGGAACAATGCAGCTGGGACCCCTACTGCTACACCATTGACAACTTACAGGGCTACTCAGCACCGCAAGGATTACCCTTTTTACATTTTCCTTTGCCTCAGATGAAAATTATTCCATTTGAACCAGCGTCAAAGAAAACCTGACTGCTTTCTTATTCCTATCAGCCAGTTTTATAACTCCCCCTAAATAATTGGAATGCTTCTAAGATCCATGGTGGCTATCCTCAAACATCAGCCCTCCAGCTTCTGGCTGAATTTAAAATAAACTGTGTTTCATCCCAGGGGGATACTGCTTTCAATTCAGCACTGCTTGGAGTAAAATGCTAAGTACTGCTCTGTAAGATAAGACAGGTGTCATTATAATACATTTTTCCCTAAGATCGCAACACAGGAGTGCCGTCTTCCATTCACATAGGCAATCAAGAAGTAACTACGTGGCTGCAGCCTAATTTTTCCTATAGTTCTTTTTCTTCCAAGATCCCTCTAATAGCTGAATGGACTTTATTCCCAGGGTAGAGCAATAAGGATGACAAAGGTGGACGTTATTATTATGATTATATAGAAGCAAGAATCTGACAGTAGGATGCTTGACAATTTTCCTCCAATTGCACCATTGAAGGTGTCCTCAGTTTAGAAGATGTATCCATTGTGAAAAGTTTATGTTGTATGAATCATTTCTGTACATGGTAGATATTATAAATTACAATGTACTCTCACCACTCTTTTTATGAATGTCATAAAAACACTTCAAAATGTGCAGTGTAAGATTGTAAAAGTGCACTTATATAATTTTATAGTTATCTGTTATAGTTACTTTAAAAGCTCCCACTAGTTTGCCAGGTCTCAAAAGGTCCTAAAACATTTACAACATCGGTTTTCTCATCCAAAGAAAATACAACTGGGGATTTGCTGAGTAGGACAAATTTCTAGACATTGGTCTGTATTACCAGTGACAAATTGCCAGAAGAACTGACTATCTAGCATGTTTTATTCTTACAGTATATAAAATCGAAAGTGGCAGAACACAAAATGATGAGCAGATAGAGGGAGAAGAGACCTTTAGAAAAGCAGATGATCTTTTACTTAACCTCCCTGGAGGTATGATTATGTCAGGAATTATGTACCAAAAGCGGTACAATTTTTTGATATTTATCATTTATAATATACATAATATATATATATATATATATATATATATATATATATATATATATATATATATATGTGTGTGTATATATATATATATATATATATTATAAAATATAAATATATTATAAAATATAAAATATAAATATTATAATATATATAATATATATATAATATATATTAATAATATAATTTACAATTTATAATATTTGATATTTTTCTGAATATCCTCTCAGATTACACTGTATCACCTCCTTTTTATGTGTTTGTGTTTTGTGCAACTTTTGAATTTCCCTCCCAGTTCCGCTCCCATGCACCATTGCTGCTGCAGGGAACGGAACCAGGAAGTCATCAGAGCGACGGGCGAGCGGCGGGGATCTCGGCGGTGATCACAGCAATGGGAGATCATCGCTGGATCGCCAGGAGAAGGTAAGGAAACCCCGCTGCAGGCTCTGCACATCTACCCCGAGCGTGACTCGGGGATACCGATCCTAGCACCCTGAGTCACGCTCGGGGTCACTTTTAAGGGAGTTAATGGGGACCTTTTTAGTAGCTTTGTAAGTCTGCACAAATACATTTCTGACATCTTGCAATATAAAGCAAAAGTATAATTTCATTATTAAAAAGGACCTTAACCAGTTCTGATTTGTTTTTATTTTATTTGTCGCATACATGTAAAAATCTTAATTTTTGACAATAAAATTACTTAAATCCCCAGAACATTCTCATTTTTTATTGAAAGCAGGGGCCCTGTAGAATAGAAAAGGAGAGAGTTGCAATTGTTTTTATTTACATGATATTTGCACAACTGTTTATTCCATACAAATTTTCTGGAACAAATATAATAAAATGAACTTTGGTGCAAATCCACACCATATAATACCCATTTTTGGGTAAAATATAAAAGATGAGGTTGCTTTGAGTAAATAGATACCAAACATTCCGTGACCAAAAATTACGTGCGCCCGCGATATCGCCAAAAATTATGGTGCCAAAAATCACCATAGGTGATGCTTTAAAGGCCTTTACAGCTCATCAATTTAGAGTTAACCAGGCGCTCTTGTGCTAGAATGTTTGTTCTCACTCTTACGTTTGCGGCGATATGTCAAACGTGTGATGTGCCCACAGTTTAAACATGTGTGCCCACCCTAGGCTTGCGTTTGCGTTTGCACAGGTGTGTGGGGCACCAGGGATTTCTACAATTTTTTTTTAATTTTACTATATTTTATTATTTTTTTTTCCTTTTATTTTATTTATTTTTTTACTTGATTGCTATCACAAGAGGTTAATAAACCCAATGTCTCCCCTGCCCTTCACACCATCTAACCAAGCACAGATTGGCTTGGTTAGAAGCGTCCCCTGTCTGTACTGTCCAGGAAAGTGTGAAGGCGGTTGTGCTCCTGGGCCTGGGAACCACGGGAGGAGGGGGTGCCGGCGGGAGGGGAGGCACTACGCTGCCGGCTCTGTGAAAGTGATCGGCAGCTATGGAGCTGCCGCGTCACTTTCACTTTGAAGCCGGTCGCCGGCACTACAAAACCTGAACAGGCTAATGGCTGCTACTGCATCCATCAGCTTGTGATTCAAGGTTCACTCTTTGGACATACATAATATGCCCAAAGAGCTGGTTAAACCCACAGCTTAACGCATTGGGTACAATAAAATAGGCATTCCCAGTAAACTATTTGTTAAAATTCTTCCCCCAGCACTTTGCAGGCTACAACTATCAAAGCTGCTGGCTGTTGCTCTTCTGCTTCCCCAAAATCCATTAACCACTTAAGCCCCGGAAGATTTTACCCCCTTCCTGACCAGGGGGTTTTTTGCGATTTTTTACTGCGTGATTTTAACGGACAATTGCGCGGTCGTGCGATGCTGTACCTAAACGAATTTGACGTCCTTTTCTTCCCACAAACAGAGCTTTCTTTTGGTGGTATTTGATCACCTGTGTGATTTTTTGATCATGCGCTATAAACAAAAAAAGAGCGACAATTTTGAAAAAATAACAATATTTTTCACATTTTTTTTATATGAAATTCTCAAAAAAAAAAGTAAAAATCCAAATTTTTTAACATTTTAGGCCAATTTGTTTTCTGCTACATATTTATGGTTAAAAAAATTGCAATAAGCGGATTTTGATTGGTTTGCGCAAAAGTTATTGTGTTTACTAACTAAGGGAAAGATTTATGTCATTTTTACTGTGCTGTTTTTTTTAACTAGTAATGGCGGCAATCTGCGATTTTTTTTGTAGGACTGTGACATTGCAGTAGACAGATCGGACCCCCTGATTGACATTTTTGACACTTTTGGGGGTACCAGTGACATTACTACAGCTATAAATATGCACTGTTACTGTAAAAATGACACTGGCAGGGAAGGGGTTAACTTTATTAGTGATCAAGGGGTTAAGTGTGTCCCTAGGGGCTTGATTCTAACTGTGGGGGGCGTGGCTTGTGATGTAACCACAGAAACATACGATCCTACATAGCAGGATTGTATAGTCTCGTCAGTTACACAAGGGAGAATGACAGGCGGCTTTGTTTACATCAGCCGCCTGCCTCTCTCCCTCTCCAGCGGGAGATCGCAAGTGGCCAGCGGACATTGGAGCTGCCGGTCACTCGCGCGGGGATGCCAGGAGACATGCGTGAGCAGGAGCGCGCCTCCAGCGGCACATGCTCGCCCCCTAGAGGCTCGTGGGCGAGCAACGTAGCCATACGTCTCTTTGCCCAGGAGGGGCTGACTGCCGCAAGTACATAGTAGTATATATATCGGCAAGTGGTTAAAATTCTTCCCCCAGCACTTGCAGGCTACAACTATCAAAACTGATGGCTGTTGCTCTTCTGCTACCCCAAAATCCATTAACAATGGACAATGCAGTCTGCAGTCAATCTGTTAGCTTGGAGAAGGGAGGGGGACAGTGGAGGAAGAAGCAGGGGAGTGGTTTACCATCTTAAGCTATGGGGCTGTGTGTTTCTATTGTTACAGATGCAGCTCTAGTCTCTGCATGCAAAGGTGGCTCCATAGGATGCCACAAGAGAAAGCCACCACTCTTAAACAGGAAGCCCCAGGTAGTGGTCATGGCACCAGCTTAATATGGATTATATATGAGTCAGTAGTGCTCCTGATGAGCAAAGACAAGAAGAAAATGAGGGATAAAAAAAAAACACGAGAGATCCTTCTAAGGGTAGTATTCAGTTGTAAATATGTGAAACGTATGGCAACAATTATAGTAAGTGTATACTAACATTTACAAAGTTTCTGGATACCCGTCCTAGAGTCAAGAAATCTATTTCAGCACGTGGAGAATATGACTGTCTCCATGCAGGGTAGGCATTCACACTCAATGCTCTTTGGGGTTCTCTGGAAATGCCCACTGCCCTAGGTTTCTCTGCTCTAGGTTGTGATCAGAGCCAGTGAACAACGGTAGAAAGGAAAAGGCACCAAAATGGAACCAGTGGGTGGCCAACAGAGGTACCCATTCAATAAAAAGATGCTTCCAAGTGGATTCTTCAGGAAGGTCGGTATTAATTGATCATTAAAACTTGTTAAAATACCAGGCATACAGTATACTGGATAAAATAATGAAAACATTGTTGTGAAAGAATGGAAAATACATAAATAAAAAATATGTAATTAAAAACATGATAAAACAGCCCTTTAGATATGGTGAATGTGGATAAACACATAGAACTAGAACTTCGATTTTTATAAATTTTACCTACAATCACCATATCTAAAGAACCTTATTACCACTTTGTTTACATATGTTTTTTTTATTGTATGTACAGTATTTTCCACCCTTTGGATCCACTTTCAGAATGTTTTCATCATATTTTTGTGTATTATATCCAGTGAACTGTACTTCTTTTTCTGAAAGTGACCATTATAGAGCCATTAAATGTATTAAAGGTGTTTAATACCCCTTGCTAAACACAAACTGGTTCAATTTTGGGGCCTTCTCCTTTCTAAACTTGAACATAGACAACCCAACATTTTACAGCTGTTCCTAGATCAAGAGGTAAGAGGAAAGCTTCCAACGGGGACACCTTTTCTAGGGACAGTTGTATAAAAAGGGAATTCCCCCCCTATTTGGAGATTTCCTCTAACTTCCTTTTGCGTCTCTGGGACAAAACGTGTAGGGAAATTTCCAAAATAGCGGAGAGGAAAAAAAAAAGAACAGGGGTTTTAAACCTTTCCAAAACTAAAATTAAAAACATCATATGTGCTGATGATTCAGTTTACCAAAAATATAATGCATTGTCTACAGAAGTGCTCTTTGGCTAACTGAAAACATTTCTAGTAATTCTCAGGCACCGTATTCGAATTGAGAGACACAGGGGTTGATTTACTGCTTTCCTACCAAAACCCTTGGGTGGAATAACATGTCTGAATATCCTGCCAGAATCCTTGTGAGCTCCTAACTTCCTGTGCTCCTGCCTGTGGTACATTGTTATTCATTAACACTGTTCCCCATTCTCTCTGTGGACTACAGTACACCTCCGCCCTATTTTATGGAGGTGAGACGAGGGGGAGGTCCTCTGCAGTATCAGAGATGTATAGTAACTAAGTAGAACTACTTCACTACTGTACTTAAGTACCGAAAGGCGGTATCTGTTCTTTCCTAGAGTATAATTTTTTTCTCCTACTTCCACTTTTACTTCACTACATTTTTTCGATGATTTCAATACTTCTACTCCGATATTTTTTTTGTGCTGCATAGTTACTCGTTATAATTATAAAAATGGCCACTGCCAGAACAGTAGATGGCAGGTTTCATGAAGTTCAACAAAAATGTGTATAATGTCATGTGTAAATCAGCGCATAGGAAAATAAATGTTACTGTATGTATAAATAAAATGGTCTACATATCTGCTGTTAAGTGGAAAGAGAACCTCCCCCAACCAAGGAGAGTCACAAGCGTAAATAGACCTTTTTTCTGGTAAGAGGCTGATTTTGCTTTTTTCACTGGAAGTTGAGAGCACAGGTTTTGCAGTTTTGTTTCGCTGGAAGAGTCTATTTGGATATTATTTTGCACTTACCTTCATCTGCCGGGTAAGGGGGAAATCCACAAGGTGGTGGGAGTCTGCACCTATTATTTGGAATAGCACCTGTTTGATTCCTGCACCTTTGAAAATATATTCATCTTGTTTTGTCACATATATATCGTATTATGGCATTATATATATATGGACTTTTTATTGACTTTGATTTCATACACTCTTCCTTTATTTCATTATTGGAATATATTGTTGTATATCACATTCGTTTATATATGATTTTGCGCACCAATAAGCTGTGGAGAAGAAAAAACATGCAGGGAAGAGAAGGAGGGACGCTTTAAAGGGGAAAGGGAGGGACACACTTTATCTGTTTTTGTTTACAAAAAGTTACAGCCAAAGGAATTGTGATTGTCCTTTAGGTTAATCATTTGAAATAATAAAAAACAATATGATGTTCAAACTTTTGACTTCTTTCTTTAATAACTACATAACACAGTACTTGTACTTTTACTTTCAGTACTTGAGTAGCACATTTTTTAAAAAAACTACTGGTACTTTTACTTTCAGTACTTGAGTAGCAAAATTAAAAAAAAAAACTAATTGCAATACTCAAATACAAAAAATGTTGAATACTTTAGTACTTCTACTCAAGTCACTTTTTGATCGAGCACTTCCATTTCTACTCAAGTCACTTTTTGATCGAGCACTTGTACTTTTACTCAAGTATGGGTTTCGAGTACTTTATACAAGTGTGTGTAGTATTGCCACGTGTCTTTGTTCCAGGGTAATAACACTGGTCCTCCATAGACAGGATTAGTGAGCATTGTCACCCTAGGACAGGAAGTGTGTTGCAGATGGAATCACCAGGTAATGAAGGAAAAGAGGAAAGGTCACCTCGTCTGAAGACTGTTAGGCTGCAATATATTACATTTTAGATCTTGGGTTTAAAAAAAAATGAAGTTACTTCCTTAAATCGCTACTTGTCTATATTCCTGTGAGTTCCATATTGTTCTGGTGGGTGGCTAGTGGTGAGGTGAGCAGCGTGGCTCCTGAGATCTGTGTTCACTGATAGATCCTACATCTGATCCGCCAGTGATTCAGATCCTTTTGTACTCCAGGCAGCTCTGGCTTAACTCCAGCTACATTCTGATACCTGACAGGATGGTAAAGATCGGCCCCCACGGCCCTAAATTCTAGGGAGAGGGTCCCCTCCAGCTGGCTGCAGGGAGCTCCAAAAATGGCGCCGGCTCACCTGCCTCCTGTCCACTGCCACCAAGGGACAAGCTGAAGCAATCAGCAAAGGGTGAGTCCAAGATATCTGCTTCTAAACTGCAGTCTGGAACTGCTAAACATAGATTCCCCTGCCACTATTAAAGAACATTTTGCAGACTCCTCAGTGGCCCCCCGTAAGTCTACCGCAGCTCCCTCCTAGGTGGGTGAGGAATCAGATCCCTGGAAGACAGAGGGGACCCGGGATGAGGAAAGACACCCTGAGAGCCCTGCACCAAGAGAGAGGCCTAGGGTTACAGATGGTGAGGGGGATACAGAGGGTGACCTTACTTTAAAGCATATTATGGAAGCTTTACAGTCCTGTCAAGCTGCTTTAACAACCCTAATTGAAACAGTCAAGCTGGACCTTTCTATTGTTAAACATGATATGCAGAAAATTCAATCTAGGATCTCCACAGCAGAGGAATTAATCAGTGACATAGCAGACACGGTTAACCCTTTAACAGCTGATTTTAGATTCCAGCAGCAAGATTTGAAAGATCATTACGCTAAGCTGGGGGACTTGGAGGATTGCATGCACAGAAACAATTTGCACTTCATTGGCTTTCCAGAGGGGGCTGAAGGTAAAGCCCCCAAAGATTTCCTTGAAAACTGCTTAAAATCGATAATAGGAGCAAATCATCTCTCATCTTTATTTGCCATTGAACAAGCACATTGGGTGCTTATGCGACCCCCCCTCCATCTGGGGTACCCCCAAGACCTCTGTTGGCAAAACTGCTCCACTTCAGAGGTAAGGAGAATATCCTCAGGGTGGCACGTAGCCTTCTAGAAATCAAGTTTAACGTAAATCAGATTTCTATATTTCCGGATTTTTTCGGCAGCTACCCAGAAGCAGAGATCCACTGAGACTGTCAAACCTTGTCTCAGAGACAAGCAAGTTAGTTACAGTATGCTATATATCCTGCTAAATTGCGAGTGATCAGTGATCAGTGATGGTAAAGCTCATTTTTTTCTTGTCTCCCTTAGAGGCCTCAGAGTGGCTTGACGGCATGGGCTGATTCCCTGTTTCTGCACATAGGTGTGCGCAGCCTATTGCATTAGGGTGTGCACCCCTAAGCTCGAACACACATGCATGTGTGTGTGTCTACATATACATATATGGCCCCGCCACATTTATCTCACTGCCGGACAGTGAGTGCCAGTTCACACTTCCGCGTTTGTGGAGATCGCATGTAATTCGGAGCGCACTGCTCCTAATTACATGCAATCTTATGTGCGGATGCGAGTTCAGCCATACACTTTGTATGGCTGAATTCGCACTGTATCCGCACCAAACACGCACATGAGGGTTTTTTTGAGCCACAATAGAATCGGATCGAATAGTGGTTCACACTTGTGCGATCGGATTCTGTGCGTACTTGCAGATCGCACTGCGATATGCGATTGCAACTGGGGGTTCCGTTAACTTTTAATTGACACCCCCTGCATATCGCATATGGCAGTGTGAACTGCTCGGGGTACGGATGCGATGCGGGAACACGCTGCATATTCGCAGCGTTCCCGCATCGCAGAAGTGTGAACCGGCACTGAAAGAGAACTGTGTAAGCACTTCTCTTATGACAGAGCCGATAAGCGGGAAATCTTTCCTATCTTCCCGCCTGCACACAAAGTGATAATGCTAATGCGCACGCCGCACAAGGTGATTAGGGTGTGCCGAGGCACACCCTGCAGGCCCTGTGTGCACGCCTATGTTTCTGCAATGTGTTGTTCTTCCTTGTGTCCCTTTTATCTTAACCTCATTATTGCTACTTTACTGTGCTCGTTACCATCTATGTTTGTTCAAAGGTATGGAGACTGCCTTCTGTTTGCCTGCACTTATGTGAAAAGGATTGTTTCTTCTAGTGGGCAGAAGCTGGCCTATAGTCATGTACAGTATGTGGAATAGGTGCTATGATGGCTCGTACCGCATTCCATTTTTCCTTTTTCTTTCATCTTTATTGAAAAAACTTTTTTAACATTTTACTTAAATTGACAATTTTGTTTCTCCAATGCAAGCAGGGGAAATACCCTTTTACAGTAGTTTGAGATCTGTATAGCCATGTCCCCAACTGATGTTGTGGTTCTTGGGATAAAGCTTGTTGCGGTTTTGACTTCCATACTGTTCACCATTGCAAACGCTCCTGGATGATCTTTTACTTCTTTTTCATATTGCTGGGACCCTAAAATACATGTCCTCTCCATATTGATAAATGTGATAATCTCCAATCATGTGCAGAAGAAGCACAGAACTGGCCAGAGAGTTTGCAGCAATGAGTGCTGACAGGTAAGTATGTGAGTAACCTAAAGAATAAGTCTACAAAATGATAGTTATCCTTTATTATTTTCCTCTAGACTTTGTTAAATTATTCAGTAAAATGCTTCAGCATTTCCTTAAAGCAGGGGTCAAGTCCTGGGAAAAAAAGTGTGGGAACTCACCCAAGATTACCACCCCCCCCACACCTCAAAAATAAAAAAAAGTGTGTGTTCGTGTATATATACCTTTTGAGGAGCGAGGGCCATTTTAGCGACTTAGTAACCGGTCGCGGGCCTTAATGAGTGGAGCAGGCAGATCAGATGACAGGTCTGTGTGAGCATATGCAGAGCAGACATGGACACAGTCCGCTCTACTCTATGGGCCCTCCAATCTGATCTGCCCAGACAGAAGGGGACGGATTGAATTGGGTTCCTGCAGGTATCGCTGTCTGCTGCTGTCCCCCAGGTGGGTATAGCTGGTGGCTGCTAACTGGCTGTCCTCCATGGCTGGTACTTCTGGCTGGTACTACTGGTGGGTACTGATGGCAGGTACTGCTGGTGGATACTGCTGATGGGAAATGGTGGTGGATACTGCTGGCAGGTACTGCTGGTGGATACTACTGGTGGGAAATGGTGGTGGGTAATGCAGGCTGGTACTGCTGGTGGGTACTGTTGACTGGTACTGCTGGTGGGTACTGCTGGCTGGTACCGGTGGTGGCTACTGGTGGTGGCTACTACTGACTGGTACTGCTGGCGGGTACTGGTGGTGGCTACTGCTGGCTGGCACTGCTGATGGTTACTGCTGGCTGGTACTGTTGGTGGGTACTGCTGGCGAGTACTGCTGGTGGGTACTGCTAGTGGATACTGCTTGCTGGCACTGTTGGTGGGTACTGCTGGCTGGTGGGTTATGTATACATTGAGTTGAGTTGTCTCTCTCTCTCTCTCTCTCTCTCAGTACCACCTCTCTATGCCGCCAATCAGTGCTCATCAGTGCCACCTATCAGTGCCCTTCAGTGCCACCCATCAGTGCAGCCTCATATGTACCTCCTGTTCAGTGCCCACCAGTGCCGCCTCATCAGTGCCACCTATCAGTGCCCACCAGTGCTGCCTATCAGTGCCTCCTCATCAGTGCCCATCAGTGCAGCCTATCAGTGCCCATCAGTGCCACCTCATCAGTGCCACCTCATCAGCGCCCATCAGTAAAGGAGAAAAATGACCTGTTTGCAAAGCTTTATAACCAAATATGAAACATTTTCGGTAATTTTTTGTTTGTTTAGCAAAAAATAAAAAACCCAGTGGTGATTAAATACCACAAAAAGAAAGCTCTAGTTGGGTGAAAAGAATTATAAAAACCTAATTTGGGTACAGTGTTGTATGACCATGCAATTGGCATTCAAAATGAGAGAGCAATGAAAGCTGAAAATTGGCTGAGACAGGAAGAGGGTAAAAGTGCCCAGTAAGCAGGTGGTTAATAAAGAAAATTAACTATGAGATTTTGCACAACTTTTTTTTTTTATACACCATATTTTGCTAATTTAAACTGAAAGTTTAATTGGACTTTGGATGTTTTCAGGAAGCTATGTACAGCACCCTGCTGGCCCCTCCCACCGGCCACGATCTGCTTTCATTACATAAAGAAGCACAGAGACTCAGTAGGTGGGCAAGGAAACCAAGGAAAGCAAAACATAATCACATTAAACTTCATCTTTAGGTGTTGTAGTCCAGCAGATACAAATGTGTGCCTGTACTGTATATAGACATGTAATGACAGCAATTATAAGCCCTTCACGTGTATCCGTTGCTCAAAGATTCCTGGAGCAGCTTACCAAGTTTTCTCTTTGCAATCTCTTCCCCTGATCGATCTGCAGCTTCCTGGGTCTAGTCCTCTTGTTGCGTGACTAATCTGACCTCTAGAAGGCTTTTTTCTTGGTTTATTTTTTCTCTCACTAATTCATAGAGCTATTATATAACAGGAATTGTGTGCTGGGCTGCATGTGTTCCACATGCACAATCATCCAAGTGGTGGGGGAGCACATGCACTCTTTAACCCATTCCTGCCTGGACAAAGGATGGCCTTCTAGGTCTCTGAGGGCACTGTGAGCCTCAGAACGCACTAAGTAGTCTGTCCTTTATTTGCTTCAGGCCTTACAGCAATGGACCCCAACCTCAGTCAGCAGCAACCTTAGTCAGCACTGTCTGTTCTACAGGAACTATATATACAAAGTGCTAATTCCCAAGATGCCCTGCACTGGCATGGGCAAGACTGGCAGGATCTCGCTATCTATGATCACTTCCAAAAACATTTTGCAAAAGAAAATAAAACCATTATGCTTATTCCCAATCCTTCAGACCTGATCATCTACTCTCCCTGATACAGTATATCAAATCCTACTGTGAGAATCCTATCCACACTCGCCTTAGTCATGTCCAAATGGGAACAGGAACTGAGTGTACCGGCAGATGATCCTGATTGAACTAAAATATTGGCATTCTTTTACAAACTTTCAGCATATTTAATCTCCCAAGAACATAATTACTGCATACTCAGTAGATGGTATTGCTGTCTCTCGATCCTCCATTAATTTGACCCCACCATCCCTGATATCTGTTGGTGCTCTTTGCAGCCTCCTGGCACTATGCTACACATCTGGGGCACTTGCCCGTGCGTTATCCCATTTTGGGACAAAATTCTACAACTATTCACTGATCTAGTGGGTGATACGTACCAAACCTGCCCCAGCTTATTGTATTGTCCCTGGTGCCAGGCTCCTACAAACAGACCAAACTTTTAAGAAGTTTGATTAGGCATTTTTTTACTGCAGCTCGATCTGTTATAGCCAGGTGCTGGCGCCAAACTGACCTGCCTACTTTGGCCGCTTAGGCTTGTGAAATGAAGCAGATAAAATATTTAGAAAGTATGATAGTGTTGGATGATGAGAAATAAGATTCTCACAGTCTCATGTGGACTGTCTGGAATCATTTCTGGTATTCTTCTAACTTTCATACTTTTACCTCTTGTACAACTTCATTTTATGTTTGACTCCTGGATCCTTTCAGGAAATGGTATGATGTTCCCACTGGTCTAGTCAGTGCCTGGGGTTCACTACCCCCTCCCCTACACCACTGCCCCCCTTTGCCCTCTCCCTTCCCCTTTTTTTCCTCTTCTTTTCCCTTCTCACCCCCTTATTCCTCTTTGATCTCCTACCTTCTTACATCTTGCTTCTATATAAACCCCCTTCTAGCTCCTTTCTAAGTAGGACCTGGGATATGATCTCTCTCTGTGCTATCCTGATGCTCCCTCATATGTACTTGCAGGGAGATGTTATATGTTTTTTGTTTTTGTTTTTATGTCCCTTTTATTCTTTTGTTAAGGCTCGGTTCACACTATGGCGGCACGACTGCTTACTACTTCGGGGGCTACTTGTGCATTACCATGCACCACGACTTCGGAGCGACTTGCAGGGACTCCACATAATGTAAGTCTGTGCAAGTTGCTCCGAGGTCGCCCCGAAGTAGTACAGGACCCTTTTTCTAAGTCGGAGCGACTTGTGTCGCTCCTATTAGAACGGGTCCTGTAGCGGTCAATGGACCGCGAGGGAGCGCGACTTGTCAGGCTGACAAGTCGCCTGACAAGTCGCGCTAGTGTGGACCGGCTCTTAGACATGCTTATGCTCCTAGTCTGTTCTCTAATGCCCTCTGGACTGGGAATTCCTTGCCAGTTTCACAGGCCTACTCATATATGTATAGATACCATTTGTATTTCTGTTATGTACTACCCGCATATGTGGAAATTGATTTGTAAGCACTTTTTTTGCCTTGTTTTTACCCTCTTAAAACATTTCAAGCTTTTTCTACATGTCTTGTTATACTTGCAACCTCTAATGAAACAGATTAAAATTAAAGAAAAAAAAACATTATGCTTAGCATATCTATATCACAACAGTGTGGAACAAGGCATGAACATTTACACCATTTAAAGTATCATACAAGTCATGCATAACTATTCCTCAACTTTACAAACACATTTTTGTACTTCAAACAGAATGTGAGCTCTCCCCCAAAGATACAAGTCAGTCACATTTCAGAGTATCTGGGTATGGGGTACTGCTTGACTTCCTCCATCCGTGGGTCTCTGTTTATTACAGTTTGGATGGCATATTGGATCTTGCCAAGAACACCCTGTCCTTATACAAACCCGATTCCAAAAAAGTTGGGACACTGTACAAATTGTGAGTAAAAAAGGAATGGACTAATTTACAAATCTCATAAACTTATATTTTTCACAATATAATATAGATAACATATCAAATGTTGAAAGTGAAACATTTTGAAATGTCATGCCAAATATTGGCTCATTTTGGATTTCATGAGAGCTACACATTCTAAAAAAGTTGGGACAGGTAGCAATAAGAGGCTGGAAAAGTTAAATGTACATATTAGGAACAGCTGGGGGACCAATTTGCAACTTATTAGGTCAATTGGCAACATGATTGGGTATAAAAAGAGCCTCTCAGAGTGGCAGTGTCTCTCAGAAGTCAAGATGGGCAGAGGATCACCAATTCCCCCAATGCTGCAGCGAAAAATAGTGGAGCAATATCAGAAAGGAGTTTCTCAGAGAAAAATTGCAAAGAGTTTGAAGTTATCATCATCTACAGTGCATAATATCATCCAAAGATTCAGAGAATCTGGAACAATCTCTGTGCATAAGGGTCAAGGCCGAAAAACCATGCTGGATGCCTGTGATCTTCGGGCCCTTAGACGGCACTGCATCACATACAGGAATGCTACTGTAATGGAAATCACAACATGGGCTCAGGAATACTTCCATTGTCGGTGAACACAATCCACCGTGCCATTCGCCGTTGCCGGCTAAAACTCTATAGGCCAAAAAATAAGCCATATCTAAACATGATCCAGAAGCGCAGGCGTTTTCTCTGGGCCAAGGCTCATTTATAATGGACTGTGGCAAAGTGGAAAACTGTTCTGTGGTCAGAGGAATCAAAATTTGAAGTTCTTTTTGGAAAACTGGGAAGCCATGTCATCCGGCCTAAAGAGGACAAGGACAACCCAAGTTGTTATCAGCGCTCAGTTCAGAAGCCTGCTTCTCTGATGGTATGGGGCTGCATGAGTGCGTGTGGCATAGGTAGCTTACACATCTGGAAAGGCACCATCAATACTGAAAGGTCTATCCAAGTTCTAGAACAACATATGCTCCCATCCAGACGTCGTCTCTTTCAGGGAAGACCTTGAATTTTCCAACATGACAATGCCAGACCACATACTGCATCAATTACAACATCATGGATGCGTAAAAGAAGGATCCGGGTACTGAAATGGCCAACCTGCAGTCCAGATCTTTCACCCATAGAAAACATTTAACATCATATAGAGGAAGATGCAACAAAGAAGACCTAAGACAGTCGAGCAAATAGAAGCCTGTATTAGACAAGAATGGGACAACATTCCTATTCCTAAACTTGAGCAACTTGTCTCCTCAGTCCCCAGACGTTTGCAGACTGTTATAAAAAGAAGAGGGGATGCCACGCAGTGGTAAACATGGCCTTGTCCCAACTTTTTGAGATGTGTTGATGCCATGAAATTTAAAATCAACTTATCTTTACCTTAAAATTATACATTTTCTCAGTTTAAACATTTGATATGTCATCTATGTTGTATTCTGAATAAAATATTGAAATTTGAAACTTCCACATCATTGCATTCTGTTTTTATTCACAATTTGTACAGTGTCCCAACTTTTTTGGAATTGGGTTTGTAGATGTGCCACCCAAAATAACAGTGCACATGGCATCAAAACACTTAAGATAAGGGTTGGCCTTGGTCAGGGTACGCTGGGCATGTGGGACTCCCATATAAACCCAAACCCCCTGTTAGTACAGCTCTTCCCTCTGCTCCTCTATGGCATGGGTTTCCAAACGTTTCAGTGCCACATCTCATATTTTACAAATATTCACAGGTCGAGAAAAAAATCAGTTTTGAAACTGCAATAGCAACTTTGGAGAAAGATAATGCAGCAGGGGAAACCTGAACCTGCTGAGACAAATCATCAGTTACTATGATGCCGGCTGTCCAGGCAACCAACTGACTTAGGATACTCCTCAAGGTATCCCTTGGAACCTGCCAATAGATGAGCACACCATGGGAGGAAATAATAAACCAATTTGTTCCCCTGATGACGTCTTTATGATGTTACACGTAGGGCAGAGTTGAGCGGCACAACTCCTGAAAGCAGGATTGGGCACGTGCCAAGATATTGTTGGTGGCGGTATCTCCCTGGGAAACACAGAAACATTACCTCTGATGTTTTATCTATGTCCAGTGGAGTTGTTTCACTGCACTTGTATATTCTGTGTATGATTTAATATCCACCAATGAATGTGAGTTTAGTATTGTTTTAACAAAACTTTCTATGTGATTTTTCAACTAAAAGCACTGTGACGTTCTATTTATTTTCTATGCCTCAACCTCGCTAATGCTGTTGAAAAGCAAAGGTGTACTCTCTTGAGCCAGTTATATTGATCAGCCTATTGGAGTTGCTGAAAGAAGCATTTAGACCTTTTATATTTTAAAGATTCGGGAAAATGTGAGATTTTGTCCACTGTTGTGTTCTTTTTTTTGAGAGTAAAGTGGATTAGATCACCGCCATCTATTGTCTTTGTGAAGATTCATATGGGACTTTCCAGTGATGACTATCATCGAGCATATTAGAACTTCAATATCGTTTATTCATGTAAAAGACTTTGTGCAATATTCTATATTGAATTTTTAAAGAAAGTAACAAATCTTCAGATTTGCCCACACAGAGGAACAAAGTCAGTTGCACAATCGATCGGTATCGATCAATTAAAGGAAACAAAAAAAAAAAAAAAACAGAAACAAAATTAGCAGCAATTAGCATCTTGAGAGTCTAGATTAGTGACTCATTATTAGCTAATATCCTGTAATATCCCACTAGTTATCCCGATGATGGATGTAAACCAAATAAGAGCGACAGGGGGTGACCAAGAAAATGCATGGAAGCTGAAAGAAGTAGAGGTAGGGAGAGAGGAGAGGGGACGTGGTGGGGCCGAAGATGAGGAGGAGGGGCCTTCACAGACTCAAGAAAGGTATCAGATATCATGCTATAAATGGTCTAAGCTGGCCGGATGTAAAGAAGGTAGAGAGTATTTGAACCTGGTTTGACATATTTTATGGAAATCATGATGGGGGTCTTTTAAAAATAATGGACATCTTTTCGTTAATCATTAAGGTGGTTATACCACCTTTTACTTCCTGGAAAGAAACAGAAGTTTTTTTCCAGGCCTTAACTATAGTCCTTTTGCCAGACATAAATACGACGCTAGTTTTTGTTGGTAAAATAGACAAGAAAAGATTTAGGCAGGGTTCACACTAGTGCAATGTTAGACATCGCATGGGATTCGCGTTTATTGTATGGCTGAATAGGCATCGCATTTGCACCGAAATGGTACGGGACCCTTTTTTTGGTCTCCACAGGAATCAGAGCACATGGGTGCATCCATGTGCACTCCAATTCCTGCACCATTTGGCAGTTCGCACTGTGATCTGCGAACCGATCTCGGGGTTGCTTTAACTTTGCATTGCCACCCACAGTGGTTCGTAGATGTCAGTGTGAACCGCCGGCAGGTGACATGCAATGCAGAACCCGCACTGGAATCGTGCTGGTTCCTGCATCGCATATATGTGAACCAGGGCTAAATGTCATTGTAAATAAAAAAAATACAATAACATTTCAAAAGAGTAACTCCTGTTGATTTTTAAAAACATAATCAAATTCCACTTACACATCCATAAAAAAACTTACACAAACATTGTTAAAAATGTTCCCCAAGATGGCAAAATACTAACCTGTATCGGTTGTGGATATATTTAACTGATTCATGACAAATGTTCCCATACATGTGTAATAATATCTCTCACCCACAGGGGGTTTACTGAGCTTTTGATATTGTGTATTTAAAGATGGCTGCCGCATATCCAATTGACCATGTGGTTGTGGGGGGAAGTACAATCATGTGTTGATGACCTCACTCACAAAATGACCTGTGAGTGGTCAAGAGGAATTATTACATCCTGTGGGTGGTCTCTGGTATACAGGACTATAAAAAGAGTCCATAGCATAAAAAATAGGCTGTTTTTTGGAGCTGTGGAAAGACCAAGCATGCAGCCAGGATTTCTTACTGTCCTTTTCCAGAGTTAAATAATATTTGACCTTTCTTTGGGATATTGGGAATAGGAGTTTATGCTTGAGTCTTGTTAATAATTATGGTAAGTTTTATGTGTAAGGAAGCTTTATGTATTTTGATGTCCAGTAAAGTTTTGTTTTATGCTTTTTATCAAAAATGCTCTTGGTGTGTCTGTTCATTTTAAATTGTCACTAGATATTTCAGTGGCTGTCCAGGAAACCTTCATTATACATTTTGTTGTCCCTAGCCAAAAAGTTATCTAGCTTAAATTCCTTTTTCTATTTATTGCCTCTATTTATTGCCTTTATTGCCAGATAGCGATAGCTCTCCCAAGACAGCGAAAGTCACAGATTTCTGCTAAAGATGGAAGCTTACAACCCACTATTTTCTGTGCAGTGAGAACTTTTCACTGAAGAGCCTTCCTATCAGCTATGGTACAATTTGGGAACCATACTAAAGTACAGTACACCAATACGCTCTCAATTGAAGACCATACTTCCAAAGTAGTCTGAGAAAATATTGTTGAGATTTTTTAACAATGGCATGTACATTTTCTGACCACGAAAGAGAGTGGGTATAGAAAAGTATCACCCTCTTTAAAATAATCACATTTTGTTGCTTTGCAGCCTGAAATGAAGACAGACACAGTTTTTTTCCTTAATCCCACTGTGCAACTTTATCATCTAAGTGAAAGATATAACACCTACATGTCAGAAAAAAATAAAAAAACAGAATCAGTGAGTTGGAAAAAGGAGCACCCCTCTTGTGCCAGTATTTTGTTGAATCACCTTTTGCTTTAATTACAGCCTTTAGTCTGCTGGGATATGTCTCTACTAACTTTGCACATCTAAAGTTTGCAATATAAGTCCACTCTTCTTTGCAGAACTGCTCAAATTTGATGGTGACCGTTTGTGGACTGCAGGCTTCAAGTCATTCCACAGATTTTTAATGAGGTATAAGGGCTTTGGGGCCCTGTAGCTCTAACTAGGCTATGCAATGACATTCCCCTTTTTCTCCTTCAACTGCT
This sequence comes from Pelophylax lessonae, assembly GCF_965119305.1. NCBI lineage: Eukaryota > Metazoa > Chordata > Amphibia > Anura > Ranidae > Pelophylax > Pelophylax lessonae. The sequence goes on along the minus strand of NC_138769.1, from coordinate 683,883,467 downwards.
GTGTGGTCATTTTTGCTGTATGCTTTCGTTCATTGTCATGTTGGAAGGTAAACCTTCTTTCCATTGACAACTTTCTGGCATTTTTCCTTCTATCCTGACAAGTGCTCTACTCCCTGTTGCAGAGAAACACCCTCATAACAGGATATTACCATCTCCATGCTTTACTGTAGAAATGGTGTTATTTGGATGGTGAGCTGTATTGGATTTCCGCCAGACAAACTGTTTGGTGTTGAGGCCAAAAAATTAAAAAATTCATGCCTGCGTTCGGCCTTTCTTGAGGAGTGGCTTTTTTCTTGCTACCCTCCCATACAAGCCACATTTGTGGAGAATTTGTGATATTGTTGTCACATACACACAATGACCACTCTTTGTCATAAATTCCTGCAATTGCTTCAGTGTTGCTGTAGGTCTCTTGGTAGCCTCTCTGACCAGTTTCCTCCTGGCTTTTTCATCCAGATTGAAGCGACGTCCTGATCCAGTGATGGTCTGTGTTGTACCAAATACCTTCCACTTCTTAATAATAGACTTCAATCTGCTTCTAGGCATTGATAAAGATTCAACTTTAGATTGAAACTTTCGATTTTTTTGTATCCATATCCTGACTTGTGCCTGTCCGCAACTTTATCCTGGAGATCTTTTGACAGTGCCTTGACCACTCACAGTTGATTGTTTGCTTCAGTTGCACTACCAGGGATTGAAATGCTCCAGAAAAGCTCTTTTCATGCTGAGCTAATCAAAATGAGCACAGCTGATCGCAGTTAAAGGCAAATGGCTTTGTGTGCCATTGATAAAGTGGTTAGCTACACCTGATTGAGTTTACAAGTCATTTTTAGGAGAGGATGAACTTTTTCCAACTCAGTGATTCTGTTTTTGAATTTTTTTAATTTTTTTTCTGACATGTTGGTGTTATATCTTTCACTTGGATGTAAGTAAATGCAGCTGGATAAAACAAAAACTGTGTATGTCTACTCACACATTCACTCTTAATAAAGAGTGCAACTAATTCAGTATTACCTTTTTCTAAAACTCAAAACTATTTCTTTAGTTTTTCCTATGTTCAAAGTAAAAGTATTTGCTGTGCACCACTCTACCACCTTTCCTACCTCTGATCTATACAATTCCTCATCCCCTCCCTTATTGAAACCATAGTATTGTCAGCAAATGTATTAATGCTGTTTGTACAATAGTATTGAGTACAGTCATATGTGTAAAGCACAAAAATAAGGGGACTCATTACACAGCCCTATGGAGATCCAACATTTAACTGTCACTAATTAGAGCAATATTGACCAATTTTAACCACCTGAGATCTATTTGTAAAAAAATCCTTAAAGTGATTCTAAACCGCTTTACTTCCTATTTAATCCAAAGGCAGATAGACAATGACAGGCCCAACTTCAGCAACTTCTCAAACCATAAGTCCAGAATAATGGTGTTAAAGACTGAGCTGTAGTCTATAAAGCAGCATCCATCCTCACTTTGTTTCCCTGGCCCTGAAGATGACCCAATGCAATATGCGGTGATACCACAATAGCATCTTCTGTACTCATATTCCCCCTATAAGCAAATTAATGAGGGTATAGACTTCTTGGTAAACTTTGCTTAACATACCTTAGGACCAATCTCTCTAGGGACTTCATAATAATTGAAGTAAGTTGTATTAGCCTATAATAATCCCCGTTACATACAACTGACTTTTTTGGGGATCTTAACAAAAACCCCTTTTAATTGCTCGGCACACGCCTTAACAACCTTCCCCGGAACTTCATCTGGACCTGCCAATTTATTTACAGTTTTAAATACCTGCCCTAGCTCATGTTTCTGCACAGTGAATATAGATCTACTAGGATCCAATGAAGGGCCCTACTTTATGCTGAGGTAACATAGTTCCTCATTAGTGTAACACTGGGGTTTACTTCTATCTGATTTTTCTCTCTATAATTAGTGTTATGTGGTATTTCTCCCCATAACTCCTGGAAGTTATTCCCATTAACCACTTACCGACGGCCTAACGCATATTTACTGCAGTAGGTCGACTCTATTGTGCAAAATTACGTACCTATACGTCATTTCATGCAATAGCCACTAGGTGTCGCACGCTGCCACAGGAGGCATGATTACTTGCTGATCATTCCCCAGAGAGGCAGAACGTTCTGACAGGGAAGAAGATGGAGATCTTGTGTTCCTGCTAAGAAGAAACACCAATCTCTGTCTTCATCTAGTCAGAGCATTACCCACACAGTTGGCAAACACCCCCTAGGGACACACCTAACCCTTTGATTGCCCCTGATGTTAACCCCTTCCCTGCCTGTGTCATTAGTACAGTAACAGTGCATATTTTTAGCACTGATCACTGTATTGGTCCCCAAAAAATTGTCAGGTATTGTCAGACTGTCTGCGGCAATACCACAGTCCTGCTATAAGTCGCTGATCGGCGACATTACTAGTAAGAAAAAATTAAAATAAATAAATAAAAATATCTCATAGTATGTAAAGGCTACAACTTTTGCGCAACCAATCGATATACATTTATTGGATTTTTTTTACCAAAAATATGTAGCAGAATACATATTGACCAGAGGGGGAGCCAATCGACGGGTCCGGCAGACAGGATGTCTGCCGGCCACCTGCGATCGCTCCCCATAAAGACAGAAGGACGGTCTGCCTATGTAAACAAGGTAGACTACCGTTCTGTCACAGATGAACACAGTGATCCTGTGTCCCTGCTATTCAGGAACACAGATCTCTATTTTCATCTAGTGAGTCCATCCCCCACACAGTTAGAAAGCATCCCCTAGGGGCACACTGGTTCCCAAAAAAGTATCAAAGGTGTCAGTTAGGTGTCTGATTTGTCCATCGCTAAGTTGCAGTCCCGCTAAAAATCGCTGATCGCCACCATTGCTAGTAAAAAAAAAATTAACATTCCATAAAAATATCCCATCGTTTGTAGACGCGATAACATTTGCGCAAACCAATCAATATACGCTTATTGGGATTTTTTCTTTTTTTTAACAAAAATATGTAGCTGAATACATATTAGCCTAAATTGATGAAGAAATTAGATGTTCTACTTTTTTATTGGATATGTTGTATAGCAGAAAGTAAAAAATATTGTCTTTTTTTTTTTAAATTGTCGCTCTTTTTTTTTTTAGAGCGCAAAAAATAAAAACCGTAGAAGTGATCAAATACCACCAAAAGAAAGCTCTATTTGTGGGGAAAAAAGGACATCAATTTTATTTGGGTACAGCATCGCACGACCGCGCAATTGTCTGTTAAAATAACGCATTGCCATATCGCAAAAAAATGGCCTGGTCATTAAGGGGCTGAAGTGGTTAAAATATTCCTAATTTTTTGCTTTATAAGCCAATTTTGCTTCTTTTATACACCTCCTTAACCTTATTCTTAAAGGATACTTACCTTAAGAAGACATCACACTTTCTTAGTTATCCAAGGTTTCTGAATTGAGTAAACCTTGATGTGTTTCTCTTCCGTAATATTGTCTTCATAGAAATTCATATAACTTAGTAATGAGTCTGTAAACAGATTTAAATCTTGTTGCTCAAACACGTCCCAGACTTTACTTTCGAAACAGTCCTGCAACTGTGGGAAAGCATCACCTGGCCAAATTTTAATTCTCTTGTATTCTGGACCTATTCTATGCCTAATACGGGCCTATTTTGTCATTAAACATAAAGACAAATGATCTGACTGACCCAAATGGGACGGTGGGATGGCTCTATAAGCTTGCTTAATGTTGGAATAGACCTTATCCAGTATATGATCCCCTCTAGTCGCACACTTCACAAACTGATAGAGTCCTGGACAGGGCTTATTTTCTCAGAAAAAAGGTGCAGGAACTCAATCACGACCCCCTCCAAAACCCCCTCCCCAAACTGGTCAAAATTTCACTGACAGTGGGAGGGTCTTCAAGGGGCATCAAATACAAGGACTGCATTATTTACAGGGAGCAGAGCTCGGTGGGGTTACACACAGAGTGTAGAGTTCAGGGGTGTGATACGTGCAGAGTTTGGGAGTGTGCTACATTTACAGTGCAGAGTTCAGGGGTGCGCTACACACAGAGTGCAGAGTTCAGGGGTGCACTACACACAGAGTGCAGAGTTCAGGGGTGCACTACACACAGAGTGCAGAGTTCAGGGGTGCACTACACACAGAGTGCAGAGTTCAGGGGTGCACTACACACAGAGTGCAGAGTTCAGCATTCTTCCACAGCTGCTTAGCTCTGCATCCCCCATCCACATCTCATATTTACCCCTCTTCTTCTCTAGTACCTCCCCTCACACTGTAGATGGCTGCGCCTATCTCACTTGCAGGGAGATCATCCAGTGGGGGTGTCAGCATTCGCACTGGACCCCAGGCGGCGTCTCCTTTGTCCCCATACTGCACTTGGAAAACACAGGAAGCCAGACCTCTTTTTTTCCAAATGATAGTGATGAGTATAGAGCAGAGGGCCTGAGCCGAAGGTGGTGGAACTGAGTTCCACCAAGTTCCAGCTGAAAAAAAGCCCTGGTCCTGGAATCAAAAACCTTAAATTTGCTTGATTAAAATCCCCTGCCACAACAAGGACCCCATCAGGATAAGCATGCAAATATTTGCCTATCCTCCTTGACAGTGTATCCAGGAAAACTGCAGTATGCACATCAGGTGGTATGTATATGCAATGTGGGGAAAAAAGGACATCAATGCAATGATAATCACCACCATAAATTCTCTTGGCAGATAAAACGCCCTACACCTAATTGAGGTAAATTCTAGCACTGGAGAACAATAAGAATTTAAAATCTTACTGTTTGTACACCAGTCATCAAGAAGATAGATTCGATTCTGGTGCGGACCAAAAAAAGGGTCCTGCACGACTTTGGTTGGAATGCGCTGCAAATTCAGCCATACAATCTGTATGGCTGAATTCGCATCGCACAGACATCACATGTGATTTGCAGAGTAGTGTGGTGCGAATCACAAGCGATGTCTGACATCGCTATAGTGTGAACCGGCACTAAGTTGTAAGAGTAAGGTGATCATGGCTAGGAAGATAATGAGGTCATGATCTGACCAGGGATGGCCGGTATAGATATCCTTTTCACTAAAGGTAAATGCTTCAGGAGCATGAAGACATGGTTGATTCTGCAAAAGCTGCTGTGTGGGTTGAAAAAAAAAGTAAAGTCTTGAGATCTAGGATGAGTTTTCCGCCAGACATCTACAGGGCCAAAGGTTTGGAGAAGGGTGCGCATCTGGGCTTCTTGAGTGGTGTCATGAGATGGGGGGACTCATGGTGGATATTGCTTATTAAGGGACAAGTTCAAAGTAATATCTGAGTACCCGATTAAAAAAGAGTACGCCCATTCTGTTTTGTGAGATCACCTTTAAGTGATGGGAAAAAAATATGTGTTGTAATTTATGGGGAGCGCAGTAAGTAATGAATGTGACTTCTTGATCCCAAAGTGTGCCTTGTAGCAACAAGCAAAGCAAGCAGTGCAGCAGTTCAGTGGTTAGCTCCCCTACCTTACTGCACTCTGGTCCCAGGCTTTGAAACCCACTAGATTCACTTTAGGCATGGTGTTTATAAATTCTCCTTATTTATATGAGTTTCCTTTGAGTGCTGTGGTTTTGGTTTAATTCCACCAAACCATAAAATAGTCTGATTAATGGGCTTCATCCTAAATTAGTCCTGGCATGTGCATGGACGTGATAGAGACAATAAATTGTGAGCTTCTCTGGGGGACATAGAATGATGTAAATATGTCAGTACTATACAAATTTGTTCCGTAAATATGACAATACAGAAAAATATTTTACCTCTATTAAGATAATGTCCTCCATAAACATCCATTGTAGGACCCCAATGCTGCACAGCAAGAGTGCCAAAAGCCATGTTTATTCATCTCAGTATTTGTGCTCCCATAAACTATAGAAATAGGTTGCAGAGGCACATCAATGGTGGCGTACAGCTTTGAAATACCTATGCAGCTGCTACCTGAATTTATTCTGGTTTTAGAGGTGAGATTAAAATTGGTTTTGTTAGCTAACAAAACACCATTGAAAAATTAGTCACAGCTTAATTACACCTTGTCAAGCTTAATCTAATGGGCAGCTCTAAATAGGCCCATTTATATATGCAAACATGGGGTTGTGATGGACCTTAATCACCAAGGATATTTAGAAATAGACATCTGTGGATAGCTCTGAAAAAATCCACGTTAAACTACCTCAACCACCTCACCTATTTTTATTTCACATGTGCATTTATCTGAATAATGCAATATACATTGTTTAAAGTGCTTGTAAACCTATTTTTTTCTTAATAATAAACATGTTTTACTTCGTTTTGCACAGAGCAACCCCAATCCTCCTCTTCTGGGGTCCCCACCGCCACTCCAGGCTCCTCCTCTTCAACCAGTGCACCATAGCAAGCGGGCTAGATCCTGAACTGTCCTGTCTGCTTCTATAGACACAGACAGTGCGGCTCGGCCCTGCCCCCATCCCCTTGTACCAGGCTTTGACTGACAGCAGCAAGAGCCAATGGTTCCCGCTGCTATCGATCTGCCCTGTGAGGAGAAAGAGCACAGAGAGAGCCATTTCTCCCGTGCAGAGCGCTTGATTGAGATTGGGCTCAAGTAGGCATAAGGGGTGGGCTGGAAGGGACTTGTGGCACAGAAGGTTTTTTTACCTAAATGTAGAGAATGCATTCAGGTAAAAAAAATTGAGCCTTTACAACCACTAACTGTCCTGTAGTACCACACTGAAGTCTATTTTGGATAATCTATTCTTGCTTAAAATACTGTAAAAACTATGCATTGGTTAAACAGAGAAATACATTTAAAGATAAGTTATCTAGACTTGGATATGGACAAGATTTGGAAGGTAAATGAATAAAACAACTGCCAATAAAAAGACTAAGTCATAAGACCATTCGCTTCAGCAAAACACTTCTAAGAGGGTGCACTTCTGTGCTTTGAGTCTCATGGCTGTATATCTGCAGTGTGGGCTCTAAGGCACTGGTGCCTCAATTAGCCTCAGGGGATTTAGAGTGAGATTTGGTAACGTCATCACTTTTCACCTTGCTGGAGACTCTGACATGGGGAAGAAAAAGCCCTGCTTCTACCAAGATGGTTACCTCCACACACAGTGCAGAACAGGGCATGATAAGTCAGTAATGGGGAAAGGGTCAGCTGCAGGGAATAGGCAGGGAACTACAGGGAATAGAGGTAACTCTTTCCCCCAGTCGACTCTGCTCCAAGCCTTTAAACTTTCTATATCTTACTGATGCTGTTCCATCACCTCTTAGATTCGTTCTCAATTACTCTGGCTCTATGAGGGCTTGGCAAGTTGTATTGCATATTAGCAGCAGAAACAGAGTACCATCTTAGTATACTGAATGCTGTCACCCCTCCAGCAGAACCTATTCTCCGGTACCACAGGTCCAAGCCTGGTAAGACTGTATAGTTACCAACTGCAAAATAAGTAATAATGTAAATATCCATTACTATTTTGCCTGAATGCCAAAGCCTATAAGAATTGTCTTATTTCATTACTGCTAACCTAATCACCATGTAGCGCTACCACCGAAGGCGCATCTGGTTAAGATGGGTCCTCTGCCAAAACCCTTTCACGTGCCTCAGCCTTTCTGACACACCAGACTATTTCGAAAAAGGAGTAAATACTCACAGAAATATTTTATCACCAATGCTTATCTCAAGTAAAGCAACGACCATAAGCAAAAGTGAATATATAAGGCAAGAACAAAGCAACAACAGTCACAGTTACAATTTCAGCACACTACATAATTAGCAATCAGGAGAAGGAGGGTACACATAAATTATGTACTAGGCCAAAATCAGCATTAACAGCAGAAATACCCCCCAGGACACCAACAGTCAACACGTGAAACCTTACTTAGCAACGTCAGAACTAGATTGCCCGTGGCTCCTAATGGTGACTGGTTGAGTGGGTATAGTCATTGTTAAACAGCTTAAACAACAAAACAGAAAAAAGGGGATATGAATTAGATATAGAAAGGCAATCTCTAAGTTGGATCTTCTGCCAGCTCCCATCGGGGGCCCATATGACAGTTGGTGCACTAGAGGTGTCCTTATATCCTGTAGGCAGTAAAGATGCCAGATGCCAATATAACTAGGCGCTGAGTTACACTTGCTAATCAGGGGGTGTGTGATAGCTGTGATATAATTGCACCCGGTGATTACAGTAATTTGAGGTGAGGATAAAGATAGGAATCTCAGTTGATGGGATCTGTGTATAAAGGAAGAGTTGATGGTGTACTGTCCTCAGCGATATGTCTGGTATAAAAGATACAGGTGGGCAGATGACCCTCTCACCAACTCCCCGTGGGATTCAGAGCCTTGCGATAGAAGGGGGCCCCATCTTAAGATGGTCCTGAAGCAGTGTTGACTCAATTGATAATTCAGCAAGTCTGGCATATAGGCAGATCTTTCGGCTAGGAGCGAGGTGGAGAGTCCAGTGAATGCATCAGCCTCACTCTGTGAACCATATAGGTAACAAACCCAACCCCAGTAACTTCAGGCCTACTCCCAGGCCCTCTCAAGCAGCTTGTTTCAACAGGTCCGGTTGCTCGGACTGCCCTGGCCCCAAGAGAGCAAGCTCTTCCCGGGCAAAGAATATAAAGCCCTCCTGGCTCCTCCTCTTACATACAGGCCATAGGGATTTGTACTTTAGGATGACAGTCTTTTCATTAACATGGCCGCTGTCTCGAACTACATCTCCCAGAATCCCAGGAGCTCTGTAGCAAAGTCTATAGGCTTGTAGTAACTTGTCTCTCCCCCTTTTGGCCGCAGGAGAATGAAGCATCGCATAACAAGGTCAGCAAAAGGGAAGCATGACAACTGCATTTTGAAGCAGAGTCTTTGTCTTAAATAATAATCGTCCAGTACCTGGCTACAACAATATTCAAGACTGTTTACAACATGAAGAACCGACTCTTGACTCCCGACTCCAAGACAGTTCTCCAACCATAGGCCCTGCCCACAAAACTGCTTTGCTACTTCAGGCCATTCAGACAGCAAGACTCACATATGAAGCTTACCCAGCCTGCCAAAGCAACACCAGGGTGACCAGCATGTGCTTTGCTCTTATTGGTCAGTTGACTAACTTTTACTTTACTTTTACTGGTTTACTTTAAAGCAGAATGCCAGTCAAAAATGTTAACAAATTATTAAAAAAAAAAAAATAATTTGCTGCAATGCTTACCTTCAAGCCAAAGCTCTCTACAGCAATATTTTTTTACTGCCAATAGAGGGCCTCATTGTCCTGAATTTAATGATGGTCAGCATCATTCAACCACTTCCTCTAAGCCCAAATTGTTAGGGTCTGGCTTCTCCTCACTCAATGATGAGATCATTCTGCTTGCTTCTAACAGTATACTTCTTGCCACGGCATGAACTGACTGTCTCCCTGTGCTACTTCTTCCTCTCACTCGGCAGCCCTTCTGTCCAGGGACTGATATCAGATAAATATTAGGTACTTACTGTTTGCATTAAACAAAAATACATTTATTGATTTAATAATTATTACAGAGCTACAAAATGAAGTGTCTTTTATATCTGCCTAGATTTCAACTTAATTACCATTAATACTTGATAGGAGAATTACATTTAAATTGTGCTGCCTTTACCGTGCAATGGATATGATTCAGGTTCAAGACTAAAAACGTAATGCTGGTCTTTTTTTTGGTAATATGTGCAGTCTTTTCAAATCTGAGAACCTTTAGACCAGTGGTCACCAACCTTTCGGACCTCATGGACCACTAAACTCACAATTTTGAATCCCGCAGACCACTAACATGAATTTTACATGCCTTATACATGCAATGCTCTGGCTCTCTGCCCCTCTCTCCCTGGATCATATTGCTGCCTTATACACACAATGCTCCGGCTCTCTGCCTCCCTCCCCCTGGATCACACTGTTGCCTTTTACACACAATGCTATGGCTCTCTGCCCCCCCCCCCCGGATCACACTGCTGCCTTATACACACAATGCTCTGGCTCTCTTCCTTCCTCCCCCTGGATTACACTGCTGCCTTATACACACAATGCCCTGGCTCTCTGCCCCCTCCCCCATATCAAACTGCTGCCTTATACATAAAATGCTCTGGCTCTCTGCCTCCCTCCCCCTGGATTACACTGCTGCCTTATACACACAATGCTCCGGCTCTCTGCCAACCATCCCCCTTACCTTTTACATACAATGCTCCCACTCTCTGCCCCCCTCCCCCTGGATCACACTTCTGCCCTATACATACAATGTTCCGGCTCTCTGCCCTCCTCTCCTTGGATAACACTGCTGCCTTAAATATATACAATGCCCTGACTCTCTGCCCTCTCCCCTGGATCACACTGCTGTCCTATACATACAATGCTCCGGCTCTCTGCTCCCCTCCCCCTGGATCATACTGCTGCCTTATACACACAATGCTCCAGCTCTCTGCCCCCCTCCCCCTGGATCACACTGCTGCCTTATACATACAATGCTCCTGCTCTCTGCCCCCTCCCCCTGTATCAAACTGCTGCCTTAAAAAAACAATGCTCAAGCTCTCTGCCCCCTCCCCCTGGATCACACTGCTGTTTTATACACACAATGATCCAGCACTCTGCCCCCCTCCCCCTAGATCACACTGCTGCCTTAAATATATACAATGCCCCCTGGCTCTCTGCCCTCTCCCCCTGGATCACACTGTTGTCCTATACATACGATGCTCCAGCTCTCTGCGCCCCTCCCCCTGGATCACACTGCTGCCTTATGCACACAATGCTCCGGCTCTCTGCCCCCCTCCCCCTGGACCATACTGCTGCCTTATACATACAATGCTCCTGCTCTCTGCCCCCTCCCCCTGTAACAAACTGCTGCCTTAAACACACAATGCTCAAGCTCTCTGCCCCCTCCCCCTGGATCACACTGCTGCCTTATACACACAATGCTAAAGCACTCTGCCCCCCTCCCCCTGGATTACACTGCTGCCTTATACACGCAATGCTCCAGCACTCCCCCCCCCCCCCCCACACACGAACTCTGCATCACACTGATGCCTTACACAGACTTATCATTGGATCTCACCTCCTTATCCAGCCATGTGCTTAAGCTCCATGCTCCCTTCCACAGTCTGTGATCAACACTGCCATTAGAAGTCCCCTCCTTCTTCACCTCCTGCTCTCTGCACTACTCCCGACGCTTCCCTCTGAGTTCACAGGAGCCGGAACTCCATATGAGGCATCGGATATCAATGTGCACTGACAGTATTGACTGTCAGTGCGCATTGAGAACAACACTGGAAACAACATTGGACAGTATACACCCGCCACAATGTTGATCTGTGGCAGAAACCCTGGGGACCACCAAAGTTTTGTTGTGGACCTTACTGTTCCTGGACTTGATTGGGTTAGTCTACTACAAAAAAACACCCAGAACACACTGGGAAAGTAAAGATGGCTCTAACATTTAGTAAAAGTGTGAATAATCTATTTAAACCATTATACGCTTTGAAAAAGTCTCACTTCCATTTAATGGGATTGATTTACTGAAACTGAGTGCACAATCTGGTGCAGCTGTGCATGGTAGCCAATTAGCTTCTAACTTAAGCTTGTTCAATTAAGCTTTGACAAAATAAACCTGAAAGCTTATTGTTTTCTCTTATCTGTTTTTCAGAGCTGCACCAGATTTTGCACTCTCCAGTTTTAGTAAATGAACCTCAATGTGTTCTGTTCCCCATGAAGTAATTTGCCCCATCTTCCTATGTGCTATCTAAGGCTAGCTGTGAGGTTAGACAGGACACTTCTCCCTCCGCGTCCAACAACACAGCTAACAAAAAAGCACTGATTTGTCTAATGACACTTTTCTCCATCTCCATGCACGTGCCAGAGACAAGCTTCTCATTAGGAATGCAGGAGGAGGGGGGCTTGTTGGCCCAAGATCCAAGCAAGCAAGTGCCTGGAGATGAGAAAAGTGTCATCTGTCAAAGCAGCTGCCTCCTTCCAGCTGTATTGTTGGATGGCTGTGCTGGTAAAAAGGAGTGCCCTGTCCTACCTCACAGTGAGCCTTAGACAGCATGAAGGAAGATGGAAGTACTACAAGTGCTTTGCCTCCTGGGAAGCAGGCACATTAATAAAAATTGAAGTGAGACTTCTTTAAATTCACACATAGGGGAAAGGATTAGTTATTCTGGGAATATCTCAAACACATCAATGAAATCACTATGCAGCTTTGACTCCACGAACCCTTTTGGCATAGGTGTGCATATACCACTGAAGTGTTTCAAGGGTCACACCCCCTTCCTCAGAGCTACCAATACCATTGGCACACCTCCATAGCAACCCATAATCCAATAGGAGGGATGCTAATTGTTAACTGGTACTATAGTAAAACACTTTGTTAAATCCCACAACACCTGTGGTTCTCACTTGGCAAATAACAATTACCAGATCCTATTAAATTTGGCACTAACTGTCTATTTTGCATCACTACTGCAGTTACCTCTGTTAGGTTACTTGATTTATAGAAAGCATTCCTCACTGCACACCTGCATATTTTTCATCATACCCCACTGACATTTCTATCCCTGGATTTTGCAAGCATGTAACATTCTGCTCCATCAGATGTCTGAAACAGACCCCATTTTTTACCTAAACTTAGCAGTGTAAGCAGACCTACAAGCGCTGGTATGGATATGCAAATATAGACCTTTCTTAAACAGTCAATAGCCTTCATTTCTATTTTCCGCCATACCATAACTCCCTGGCTGCTGATGTATTTAGGGAGCAGTGTCAAAGGACTGGGCTCTAAACCCCATTGAATGAGGCTCTGGTGTTTAGATGCCAGGGAAAGGTACAGGTGCACTGTCCAGCCCCACTGCTGGCAGCCTGTAAAACTCTATGAGAGGCTGAAAGCTGCTGCTGCTGGACAGCGCGCTAAATTCTACTAACATTTAGGGTTGAATGCCTAGAATGTAAGCATCCGGTTTTTATCTGAGCTTTCGTCCCTGAGCTCATACTGCCATAAACAGCAATACTACTTGGTGTACAATCCAGGCGCAGCAACTTTCAGCCTCTCATTGAGTTTACAGGGTGGTGGATAGCGTGCCTGTGCCTTCCACCCACACAAAAAATGCTGGAGTATCATGCACCAGGGATAAATGGCCAGTGTGAAGAAGACCTTACAGTTAGGCTTCATGCATACTGACACTCCTGCGTTTACCTTTTCTAAATGCAGGAGAAGTTATCTGGAAAGTAGAAACGCATTTTATGCCTCCTAGACCACTTTTTCTTCCGTTTAGATCAGTGGTCTCCAAACTGCAGCCAGAGGACCCAATGCAGCCCTTTGCTAGTCTTTATCTGGCTCTTGAGGCACAATTCCTCCCAGTCATGTAAGGCACGGTTCCTCCCACTGCTACCAATAGTTGGGCATCCTTCCTGCCACTGACACTAATAATGGGGCACTATTCCTTCCACTGATATTAATGATGAGGCACTGTTCCTCCCATGATACCAATGATGGGGCACCATTCCTCTTCCTACTGACCAGAGGCGCTATGTAACTGACCACCAACCCCGAGGCAGTGATTGTTCTCTCTGGTGCTGGGCCCGGGATATTTTCTACTCCCATTAGCAAAAGTTACCCCTCCCCCCACCCCCGAAGGACAGTAAACTGGCCCTTTGTTTGAAAAGTTTGGAGACCCCTAGTTTAGATCTTCCTGCTTTAAAGCAAGTTAATCAGTGTTATGGCACATTTCGATGTGATTAGTCGCATTCTCATATATATAGTTTACTATATAAATAATAAAATCATGTTTTTCTTGTAACTGTGTATGTAGTCATTTGGCTAGGATTTAGCTGTAAAACAGACCTTGCATTAAAATGCAAGGTCCACTGACACTGCCCAGGCCCCATCCCTGTCACAAATCACCTACTGTTAAGTAGGGGTAAAATGTAAAGAAAAAAGGTAAGGTATACCACCTCCATCTTCCGCCCATGGTGCCTAGGTGAGGATGACTTTACAATCCTCCTGGATAGATCCTGGGGAATACAGGGCAGCCAAAGCTAATGAGAAAACACTATTGCAATGGACTGGATTGTCTTATTGTTAGGTTTTGTTGCTTTGCACTCCCCAGTACTCAGAAGGTCAGTGATCTCACGCCAAGCAATGCAGGCAAAGACGAGGGTGAGGTATCTATACATTGTTTTGTCTTTAACAGATTTTTTACAGGTTGAGGTGAAGGGGAAAATGCTTAAGCAACTTTGCATTTTACTGTAAGGTCCACTTTAACTAGATACTCTTCTGTACACCGGAGAAATCCATAATCTTGGGCTTGTTATGTAACTACTGCCTATACTTCAGCTTTGAATTGGAAATCCATGCTTTCATCCAGCTGTCCAATTGGAGCAGTGTTGGATATCATTGGATAGTAAAATGGTGGAGCAGGGGACTTGGTGTGGCCAAAATCAGAAGGTTCCTTTATGCACAAAACAGCGTTTTCCTATGATACAATTACTGTCCATCAGCATCCAGTACCTTCTATTGTGTGTTTGGCAGGGTCATTTTTCGCCTCCTTTTAGCATGAAATAGCTGATAATAGCATACAAAATAATACACATATTTTAGATCAAAAAATAAACTCTTACTAGGTGTACTGGTATTGTAAAATGTTCATACCTGTTTGTAACTGATAGCTTTGATACAGAATATTGCTTGTGTTTTAAACTTGCATTTTGTTTAAGTGACCCTTTTAACCAAAATCAATATTTTACAGGTGGATCCAGGTAACTTCTGTGCGTGCATTTATTTAGAGATCTCCACAACTCAGTCTCCAGGTTAGCTTAGTTATCGTGTTCTTTGAGGTGTCTTACACTGCCTGTTGCATTTCCCCCTAGATATTTCATTACAGAAAATGCAGCAGGAGGGGTCCACTGGATTATACACAATGTGGGTTGATTCAGCCCACCACAATCCACCATCATCTGATATTTCAGATTTGGATGGATCGACCATCTAAGCCAGCCTTTCTCAACCTATTTATACATGGAGGAACCCTTAAAATAACTTTCCAGTTTCAGGGAACATCTGCTTATAATGACAATACCAACAGCACATTAGGGTTATGGTCGGTGGAAAGAATGCTTGTGATCCCTCTTACTGATAGATAAAAGGTCATTGGTGTCAGTGGTTACTTATCAATTGCCCCTTGCTCAAGGTACCCCTAGGAACCTCTGGGGGAACCCTTTGCTTCTACGGAACCCTGGCTGAGAAAGGCTCAGCCTTTTTAACCCTAAAATAACTTTCTAGTGTCAGGGAACCCCTGCTAACAATTACTATATCTACAGTTCATAGTATGATAGTGTGATGGTCACTGGAAAGAATACTCCTTACATTTGTGGCCAGTGGGAAGAATTCTACTTACATTGATGGTCTTCATTGGGAAGGATTCCCCTTACAGATGGCTACAAAAGATCATTGGTGTCAGTGGTTATTTATAAAATGCTCCTTGCTCAAGGAATCCCTAGGAACCACTAGAGGAAACCTGGTTGAGAAAGGCTGCTATAAGCGTAGAAACGCAACATGTCCTTACCAGCGTAAACGGCGTGTTCAACAGCGTAATCAAAATATCTGCCACGGCTAGGTTGACGATGAACAAACTGGTCGCCGAATGCATCCTTTTGTTTTTGATGACCACATGACATACCAGGACATTCCCGAAAAGCGAAAAGACAATGATGAAAGAATATGCCACGATTAAAAGGGCTTTCACCATGGGGTTCTGGGATTCCGTCCCATAACGCCTATTCTCTATAAAGTTCTGCCAATCGGCCAGGCTGTAGTTATTCCAACTGAACAAGGATCTGTTGGCAAGCTGGATAGATGCTTTTAGACTGCTGTTGAAGTTTAAACTTTCCGATGGCTTCGGCATGCTGGACAAGCCCAGCAACATTAGCCACAGGAGATGGGAAACCATGTCTGACCAGCTCTGTCCCCTAATGAAAAGCATGAAAAAGGCATGGGATAATTAAGTGGTTATTCCAGACATAGAAGAAGAAGCGTCAGAACTGTGCAGGCTCGCTCTGGTATTGATCTTCATAACTGTACAAAAGATGACCACAGCATCACTGTCAATCACAATAGCAACAGATGTCCCCAGCGCTCAGTGCAGCATCTGTTTCCTTGCTGGTCCTCGCTTACAGCACACTTATATCACATGCAGACACGCACAGCTCTCAGACAGATGGATCTCCAGCTCTCCGCTTATTGGGCTGCAGCTTATTTGCCATTGTGACGTACCAGAATCCCACCACTTTATCTGGTTAAAGACCTGCCCTCTGCTACTTGGAGATCTCTAAATGCAAAGAGCGTTAAGGAAAATGAATGAGCCTCGCACACCAGTCTGCACATTCCCTTAACGTCCCCGCTAGCCTGCTGTCTGTCAACAAAGAACAAAACAGTCTGTATTGGTATGGATTATTTGTCTCGCTCCGATCAAAATCTTGCAGGAAAGGATGGCTTTGTTCTGTTTTTCGTAAAGTAAATTATTTCTAGTGTTTAATATTAGGATTTTAGGATTAGGTTGATTGGGATAAAACAGTTAAGCAGAATTTGCATCTGAACTGTTTAAATATTACAACTCCAATGCAAATTCAGGAAGCTCCTTTTGGAAGTTAAACTAGATTATTTTTTGAAAGGGTCAATTCACCCAAAACTGATATTTAACATTTTACTACATGCTGGAGATTTAACCCCTTCCCGCTGACGTAACGCAAATATGCAGCCTCGGCTTCAAGGGGTTGTACCAGGGTGATGCCTGAAGCTACAAGCATCCCCCCGGTACAACCCCTTGAACCCCTTTGTTTAGAGCCGACAGTCGGCTTTCTTGTAATAACAACCAATGCAGTTAAGCAGCCACTCTGTTGTCATTAACCGCTTACCGACCGCCGCACGACTATTTACGGCGGCGGTCAGCCCCTCACAGGCAAAGTGACGTCGCTCGCCTGTGAGGCTCTAGGGGGCGAGCGCGCGAGTGACCGGCGGACCCAATGTCCGCCGGTCACTCGCGATCTCCCCGCAGAGAGGGAGAAAGGCAGGTGGCTAATGTAAACAAAGCCGCCTGTCATTCTCCCCTGTGTAAGAACAGAGATCATACGGTCCTGCTATGTAGGATCGTATGTCCCTGTTGTTACACCACTAGCCACACCCCTTTACAGTTAGAAGCACGCCCCTAGGGACACACTTAACCCCTTGATCACGAATAAAGTTAACCCCTTGCCTGCCAGTGTCATTTTTACAGTAACAGTGCATATGTACAGCACTGATTACTGTAGTAATGTCACTGGTAACCCCAAAAGTGTCAAAAATGTCAGTCAAGGGTACGATCTGTCCGCCGCAATGTCGCAGTCCCGCAAAAAAAATCGCAGATCACCGCCATTACTCGTTTAAAAAAAAACACTAAAAATGACAGAAATCTTTCCCTTAGTTAGTAAACGCAATACCTTTTGCGCAAACCAATCAAAATACGCTTATTGCGATTTTTCTTTACCAAACATAGGTAGCAGAAAACAAATTGGCCAAAAATGTTAAAAAAATAGATTTTTACATTTTTTTGGGGAATTTCATATAAAAAAAATGTGAAAAATATTGTTATTTTTTCAAAATTTACGCTCTTTTTTTGTTTATAGTGCAAAAAGTAAAAATCGCACAGGAGATCAAATACCACCAAAAGAAAGCTCTGTTTGTGGGAAAAAAGGACGTCAATTTCATTTGGGTACAGCGTCGCATGACCGTGCAATTGTCCGTTAAATTCACACAGTGCCGAATCGCAAAATAGGGCATGGTCAGGAAGGGAGTAAAATCTTCCGGGGCTTAAGTAGTTAAAAGGAGGAGGAGGGGACGTTCCCCCCTCTCCCGCCACCTTCCGCGGCTCACCCAGGTCTCCTGTCCCACCAGGAGACCCGAATGACCAGCAGGCACGTCCGCCGGGTGGCTGGAGTCTCGAATAAAACCGAACTCGGCTCTGATCAGGTCTCCGGGTACTGAAGCCTTAATTGCTTCCCGGCCCCCCGCCGCCTTTTTACTCCCCTGCGCAAACCGACCTAGACCTACGTCAGTCACGTGTGGGAAGCTAGACCGCGAGTGCGCGCTGCCGGTGGCGTGCTACCGCCCCCACTCGGCAGTGGGGAAGCCGATGTACGGGTGCGGCTCTGATTGCCGCCTGACACCCGCGATCTCTCCCCGCTGAGAGAGAAGTACGGTCGGCTGTTGTAAACACAGCTGACTGTTCTTCTCCCTGCAATGATCATAGAGCGCCTGTGATCCTTCTATATAGGACCACCTGTCTCTATGGTAATTTCAGAAGAACCGCCCCCCCCCTCACAGCTAGGCTCACATTTAACCCCTTGATCACCCACAGGGTTAACCCCTTCCCTGCCAGTGTGATTATTACAGTAATAGTGCATATATTTAGCACTGATTACTGTAGTAATGTCACTGGTGCCCCGAAAAGTGTCAAAAATGGTAGTTAGGGGTCCGATCTGTCCGCCGCAATGTTGCAGTCCCGCAAAAAATCACAGATCGCCGCCATTACTAGTAAAAAAAAAAATGACATAAATTTTTCCCGTAGTTAGTAGACGCAATAACTTTTGCGCAAACCAATCAAAATACACTTATTATGATTTATTTTACCAAAACTATGTAGCAGAAAACAAATTGGCCTTAAATGTTAAAAAATTTTGATTTTTGATTTTTTTTTTTGGGAATGTCCTATAGCAGAATGTGAAAAATATTGTTTTTTTTTTTTTTCAAAATTGTCGCTCTTTTTTGTTTATAGCGCAAAAAATAAAAATCGCACAGGTGATCAAATACCGCCAAAAGAAAGCTCTATTTGTGGAAAAAAGAACATCAATTTTATTTGGGTACAGCGTTGCACGACCGCGCAATTGTCCATTAAAGTAACACAGTGCCGAATCGCAAAATAGGGCCTGGTCAGGAAGGGGGCAAATCCTTTCCGGTCTTAAAGTGGTTAAAGGCACCAGCTTTAATAAAAATTACAGTATTTAAAACAGCCAAGCTTGGCGTTTTGAATGCTTTTAAGTGCAGAGGAGGGATTTGGGGTCTTTTTGATCCCTCCATAAAAAGTACCTGTCACTGCCTATTACTGTCCCAAGGCATGTTTACAGCAATAAAAGTGATCCAAAAAAATGTGAAGGGACAGTGTAAAAATAAAAAGATAAAAGGAAAAAAAAAAGAAAAAAAAAAATTTAAAGCGCCCCATCCCTCCGTGCCTGCCTGCAGAAGCAAACGCATACGCAAGTCGTACCCGCATATGTAAACGGTGTTCAAACCACACATGTGAGGTATTGTGAGGTATCGCCGTGATCGTTAGAGTGAGAGCAATAATTCTAGAACAAGATTTCCTCTGTAACTCTAAACTGGTAACCGTTACAAATTTTTAAAGCATCGTCTATTTTGTCGCCATTCCACGAGTATGCGCAATTTTAAAGCATGGCATGTTAGGTATCTTTTTATTCAGTGTAACATTATCTTTTACATTATATAAAAAAATTGGTCTAACTTTACTGTTTTATTTATTTTTTTAATTCATGAAAGTGTATTTCTTCCCAAAAAATTGCATTTGAAAGACCGTTGCACAAAAACCATGTGACATAAAATATTGCAAAGATCACCATTTTATTCTCTAGGGTCACTGTTAAAAAATATATATATAATGTTTGGGGGTTCTAAGTAATTTT
Organism: Pelophylax lessonae; assembly: GCF_965119305.1. Classification (NCBI taxonomy): domain Eukaryota; kingdom Metazoa; phylum Chordata; class Amphibia; order Anura; family Ranidae; genus Pelophylax; species Pelophylax lessonae. The sequence continues at coordinate 683,863,697 of NC_138769.1, read as the reverse complement.
CTAGCAAAAAATACTGATTTTAACTTGTAAGCAACAAGTGTCAGAAAAAGGCTTAGACATCAAGTGTTTTTTTTACTACATGCTGGAGATTTAAATACAGAGAGTTTCGTTTTTCTTGCAGAATATCTATTAGATATCTGGCGCTCCTGTGTCTACAAACCTGCTCTGGCCATTGTCCCACTCTCTATGTTAGCATTTTTCTATGTAAGGTAGAATGTAACAAGAATGGCAGTAAACACAGGCAACTGAGCCGTGGTTTTACCATCCCTTAGTGCTAACATGCTTGACAGGGCTATACACATGTCACGGCTACAGCATTTTTAACCTGGACTGCAGAGTTTGACAGGTGACACCAGCTGTCAAACTCACTCATACCTATTATAACTTTTGTAACTCCTTCACTACTTGATGCATGATAGCTACTGTTTTGTAAGTGACCAATACACCGATTTAATATATATATATATATATATATATATATATATATATATATATATATATATATATATATATTAAATTTGCATAAAGTTATTCGTGGCATCCTTATAAACTTTCATAAAAACGTATTGAAAGAGATCAATGAGACAGCATTGCAACCCTGAGCCAAATGCTTGGCTCACGGTTGCAGTATGTTCCCACAATGTAAAATTACGGCGGTAGCATCTTCTGAATGCCCGCAAGCTGCTGCTCTACCCCCCTCTCAAAGATGATCCACCGCTGAGTACTTTTCAGAAGGCGGTAATCATTGCCACCTGTCTGAAAGAGAATAAAGTGCTGCAAGACACAAAGATCCCAGACCATAGGCATGCTCAGGGGGTGTGGCAGGTGTGCCTGAGCACACCCTAATCACTTTCTGCGGTGCCCCCCTGCCGCCCGGGCTCTCCATTTTTGTTGTGCCCCCCCACCGCAGTTCTCCTGGCTTTCCTCCTTTCTTCTCCTCTCCTCCTGGCTGCTGCGGGGGATGTTTCAGGATGGAGAGTGGAGGAAAGGCTAATCAATATGTCATTTACCGACCCCTTCCTTTTTTAACACACTCGCTCTCTGTGTTCAATCATAACTAAAGCATAGTAAACTGTGTTTACTACACTTCAGTTTGTGAATGACAGGAAGCCGCTCAGCACAGAGCACTTCCTATTAATTCACTGTCCAGTGCAGCAGAGGCTGCAGGGAAAGCCATGTGTGTTTGAGCTTTGGGGGTGCACACCCTAATGCATTAGTCTGTGCACACCTATGTCCCAGACGCACAAGAACAAAGGTGGGATTTGTGAAAGGGAGGAGTGTCTAATGCTGGCCGCACACACATTGAATTTCAGGCAATTCTTGCTGATTTGGCCACTGACGACAACATCCGGATCGACTAAAAGTCGTTTTTTTTTTTTATTGACTTTTACTGAAGAAAATGGTTAAAAAATTGTCGGCTGAAAAGCTCCTGCACCGGCGTTGCCCACAGCAAGAGATTCGTCCATCCGCACTGTTAGCATGGGTGGAGGGCTCTGCTAAGGTGACCATACAATGTACAATAGAGTTTTACAATCTTGTTTTTATATATTCCATCAACTATGTAGTACGAGGGCCTTCCAGATTTGATACAAATTAAATGGGTCGTTTAGGTTTTTCCTTATATTACATCGTTTTGGTAAATCTAAATGAGGTTGTGCTGAAAACGGACATTCGGGTTGTATAGTGTATGTTCAGCTTTCGATTTCTTCCAATCAGCCCGCAGACTGAGAGAAAGATATCTATTTGTGTATGGCTAGATTTAGACATATAGGATTTGATTTACTAAAACTGGAGAGTGCAAAATCTGGTGCAGCTCTTTATAGAAACCAATCAGCTTCCAGATTTATTTTTCTCTTATCCGAGCCTAAAGGGTTTGTAAAGTAAGAATGTTTTTTATCCTTATGCATTGAGATAAAAAGCCTTCTGAGTGTAGCAGCCCCCCTCAGCCCCCCCCCCCAAATACTTACCTGAGCCCCCTTTAGATCCAGCGATGTCCACAACTGTCTTAGCTGTTCTGGACTCCCCTAATCATTGCCTAAGACACAGTAGCAGCCCCATTGACTCCCGCTGCTGTCAATCAAAGTTAGTTAGTCAATGAGGAGAGAGAGGGGGGTCTAAATGGACACACAGAGCTGTGACTCGGCTCGGGTGCCCCCATAGCAAGCTGCTTGCTGTGGGGGCACTCAAAGGGAGGGTGAAGGGTGGAGTCGAAGTGAGACCCAAAAAGAGGAGGATCGGCGCTGCTCTGTGCACAACCAACTGCACAGAGGAGGTAAGTATAACATGTTTGTTATCTTTATTGAAAAAAAAAATTAGACTTTACAATCACTTTCATTGAACAAGCTAAGGTTAGATGCTGATTGGTTACCGTACACAGCTGAACCAGATTTTGCACTTTCCAGTTTTAGAGGTTGAACTTTGCAAGAGCTCTGCTGATTTCCATCATCCAATCATGTGTAAGCAAAAATGTTTTTTTTTTCCTTGCATGTGATAGGGTATTCTTTGCAAAAAAAAGATTTACCTCATTTAATAAGCTCTGGAGCAACTCCACTTGCATAGTGTCCAGCCTATCTGCCTTTAGTAAATCAACTCCATAGCCATCTCCACTTATAACTAAGATACCATTTTGGGTGGACTGCTTATGCTTTACAGAAGCTTGGGTCATTTAAGTTTTTAATTAAGTAATTGAAGGCCCATATAGGGCTCATTTACAATTGCTTTGACTTAAGCACACATTAAAGTGCCACTGCCTACCACTTCAATGTCCTTTTTTATGTGTTTTTGATGCTTCTGTGATGATTCGTGGTGCTTTGATGATGCTTCTGTGGTGCTTTTTTTACTCTTTAATGAAGCTTGGCAGATGCCCTGCGTGTGTTGATATCTCATACCTGCAATTTTTCAAAAACAAAAGCAAAGCTAAAGTTGAATTAAAGCCTCTCAAAAGCTGCAGGTGCTTCAAGTGAGCTTTGCCATAGACTTCTATGGAGGCTTTAAAGCATCACTAAAGTGACATGGGGGGGGGGGGGGGTTGAAACAAAGCCAAAGCAAAGCAAAGCAAACGCAAGATGTAAACAGAACTGTAAGCTAACCATTTTATTAAGTGACAGGTGCTATGCTGACAGTCAGAGAGCATGCATGACCAAAGCCATGTTTTGAAGCAAGTGTAAAGGAGCCCTTAGAGTTCTGTGCTCTGGTAATGTGTGCATTATCTCAACATGTGGCAATGTGCAGTAACACACGTAATATCAATTACTGCATTGCGGTGCCATTCAGTTTGAGTGTTGCAATGCATTGTATTACAAAATTTAGTTCATATCTAATTCTTTGGCATGTTAGTGTGCTTTGGCAGATTATTTATTTCAATGGGCAGCCTTTATGCAATGCACAACATAACTCATGTTAGCTCGTGTGTTAATACATGGCAAAAACATCAATGAGCCCTGAATTTACCTTCTTAGCACAGCTAGAAAAAGCTACTGAATCTGTCTTCATATTAGTTTTCTGCCCTACAGCAGGACTGGATAATGAAAAGATGGCAGTTTGAACTAATGAGTCTTTAATGCCCTGACCTGTGTTGTCAATCTAACACTGAGTGATAGGTTTTTATGGTTTTACTCAAGGGGCTGTCACTGTCACGCCTCTTAAAAACAATCTATGGTCAGATTTCAGAAGCATTTGACAGGTGTTGAAAAGGCAGTATGTTGCTTCCTTACAGCCTGTTTTAACCCTATGTAATGCATGGAGATGTGGTGATGGCAGGAGGTGACACATTCACTTGAAGGGGATTGAGGGTTGGTCAAAAAAATGTGGCTCAACAATGTGTTTTTACCACACCCCCAACCACAAGTCTAACTGAGCCCTTACAGTGAGGGAAAAAAGTATTTGATACATTATTTGATACAGTATGTTTGCCCACTGACAAAAAAATGATCAGTCTATAGTTTTAATGGTTTATTGTAACAGTTAGAGACAGAATAACAAAAAAAAAATCCAACACATTTCAATAACGTTATAAATTGATTTGCATTTTAATGAGTGAAATAAGTATTTGACCCCTTCATAAAATATGACTTTAGTACTTAGTGGCAAAACCCTTGCTGGCAATCACAGAGGTCAAACGTTTCTTGTAGTTGACCACCAGGTTTGCACAAATCTCAGGAGGGATTTTGTCCCCCTTCTATTTGCAGATCCTCTCCAAGTCATTAAGGTTGAGGCTGACATTTGATAACTCGAACCTTCAGCTCCCTCCAAATATTTTCTATAGGATTAAGGTCTGGAGACTGGCTAGGCCACTCCAAGACCTTAATGTGCTTCTTCTCGAGCCACTCATTTGTTGCCTTGGCCATGTGTTTTAGGTCATTGTCATGCTGGAATAACCATCCATGACCCATTTTCAATGCCCTGACTGAGAAAAGGAGGTTCTCACCCAAGATACATGGCCCCGTCCATTGTCCCTTTAATGCAATGAAGTTGTCCTGTCCCCTTAGCAGAAAAACACCCCCAAAGCATAAAGTTTCCACCTCCATGTTTGATGGTGGGGATGGTGTTCTTGGGGTCATAGGCAGCTTTCCTCCACCTCCAAACACGTCGAGTGGAGTTGATGTCAAAGAGCTCGACTTTGGTCTAATCTGACCATAACACTTTCACTCAGTTCTCATCTGAATCATTCAGATGTTCATTAGCAAACTTCAGACAGGCCTGTACATTTATATAAAAATGAATACTCATTCTATGGTAAAAAGTGAAGTGAAAAAAAAGAAAGAAAATAAAGCATTTGTACACCAAGTGTGAATCACTTGTAAACATGAAAGAAATAAAACAGCACTAGCATCATAAAAAACATATATATAACAGTCCAAATAAAGTCCAAATAATCTAATCCATGTAAAGTGCTCTTGTGCTCCAATCTTCTTAAAAGTGCTCAAGTTTTCTACATAAATTCATTCCATGATGTGACACACACCACCTTTTGTGTTCCTCCTTACCAGAAACAATGGACCCCCAGCTTTTCACTCTGGGAGTCAAGCAGGCTTGATTTGAATAGGACTGATGGATCACAAGGAACGGATCAAGAACTCTCCAGTAGCCTCCAAGATGTTACCATAATCCTCAAATGCGGAACAAAGAGAAGGAGCCAATAGTGAATTACCGTAGGGTTGGCAGTTTATTGGCACAATAAAAACATACTTACAAAAATGGTAGCAGTAAAACAGCATGTAAACAGCAATAAGCTTTGATTGCTGTAACCACCATGCGTTCCAAGCAACCGGAAGTGATGTAGTTACAACTCAATACCGGAAATTACATCAACACGTTTCGCTCTCCCACAGGGCGTCATCAAGGACCTCAGTTCCTGTCAGTGCAAGCCTCTATTTATATCCTGAGAAGAGCCGCCTCTTCCTCGGTAACCAATCAAAAAGAATTGGCAGCAAGAGTGAACTAAGAAGCTGGGAGTTTGGCTGAGAGAACATCTGACTGCAACCCTACGGTACTTCACTATTGATTCCTTCTCTTTGTTCCACATTTGAGGATTACTGGAACATCTTAGAGTTCTTTATCCATTCCTTGTGACCCATCAGTCCTATTTAAATCAAGCCTGTATGACTCCCAGACTGAAAAGCTGGGGGTCCGTTGTTTCTGCCAAGGAGGAACACAAAAGGGGGTGTGCGTCACATCACAAAATGGATTTATGCGGAGCACTTCAGCACTTTTAGGAAGATTGGAGCACAAGGGCCTGTACATGTGCTTTCTTGAGCAGGGGGACCTTGCGGGTGCTGCAGGATTTCAGCCCTTCAAGGCATAGTGTGATACCAATTGTTTTCTTGGTGACCATGGTCCCAGCTGCCTTGAGATCATTGACAAGATTCTCCCATGTACTTCTGGGCTGATTTCTCACCGTTCTCAAGATCATTGAAACTCCACGAGATAAGATCTGGCATGGAGCCCCAGACTGAGGGAGATTGACAGTTAAGGCCCCTTTCACACTATCTGTCCATTGGACGGATTCCGTTTTTCTCAGCAGGGGATCGAGCCGCCGATCCCCCGCTGAGCAGGAGGATGACAGCTTTGTCTCCGCGCTGTGTGCGGAGACACAGCTGTCAGTTCCCCATGCATCTCTATGGGGGAAATCGGATGGGAACGGACCGTCGGTCCGTTCTCATCCGATCCAATCCGCTGGACGGATGGAAAATAGGGTTTCCATCCGTACAGATTTGACGGATCGGATCTCAGCGGACATGTCTCCGCTGACATCCGATCCCCCATAGAGATGCATGGGGGGACCGTTCAGATCCGCCAAAAAAAACGGACAGGCGGATCTGAACGGTCCGCCTGTGTGAAAGGGGCCTTATTTGTGTTTCTTCCATTTGTGAATAATCACCAACTGTTGTCACCCTCTCACCAAGCTGCTTGTTGATGGTCTTGTAGCCCATTCGAGCCTTGTGTCTACAATTTTGTCGCTGACATCCTTGGGAAGCTCTTTGGTCTTGGCCATGGGGGAGAAATTGGTATCTGTTAGATTGATTGCTTCTGTGGACAGGCGTCTTTTATACAGGTAACAAACTGAGATTAGGAGCACTCTCTTAAAGGGAGTTACCTGTATAGAAGACACCTGGGAGCCAGAAGTTCTACTGATTCTACTGATTGATAGGCGATCAAGTACCTAATACACTTACTAAAATGCAAATTCATTTATAACTTTTTTGAAATGCGTTTTTCTGGATATTTTTGTTGTTATTCTGTCTCTCACTGTTAAAATAAACCACCTACCATTAAAACTATAGACTGATCCACCTATAAACTCCAGTAACATCTACAATGAGAACATAACCTTGGTAGATCCCTAGACCTGGGGTCTCCAAACTTTTCAGTGCGAAGGTTGCATTGTGGAGTTTACTAATATTCACAAGCTGAAAAAAATTAGTTTTATAAAAGAAGATTTCCCCCTTACATCTAGGCGTTCCTATCAGAGTACCCAACTCCCCCTTAGATTCAGGAGTGCTCATGAGAGAGCCCCCCCCCCCATGGTTCCAGGAGTGCCCATTAGAGTCCCCTTCTTTTAATTGGAGAAGGATCGTTGCTGCCAATGACTGCCTCTTCTGGGTATAGGCAGCCAGCTCCAATGTTGCACCAGACCCACCCCTAGCCAGCCCTTCGGACCACCCCTACCACCCCCAGCCAATCCTGCAGCCTCCTGGGAAACGTGATGTAAGTATCCCAGAAACCCGCAGGACCAGGTGCACACCATTTTGGCTTAGGTTGGAATGACAGTATAGGGTGGGGCTAAACATTTTTAAACATTTAAAAAAAAAAAAAGAGGTCACAAGCAGGATTGAAAAGTGATCCTCACAGTCCTCTCTATTGTGTTTCAGAGGCTGTGGTCAAGCTGGTTCAATGATCTATTTATGGTGGCAATGTTCCAAGGTCCAAAATATTTTGGATCAAAATCTACAATATGATTTATTGGGTGACACTGACAAATATCTCCATATCTCAAAATAATGACCGTAACAGAAAGTCTTGAATATTTTGCTGCCATAGGATAACTATAGCGAAATGTTGAAAAAAAACAACAATACTTTTGGATTATTCCAAACATATTCCACTAAACCTTAAACTGGGTAGATGGTCAACAACAAACTTACGATGGCACTACTTGATAAAACCTGGGACCTGTGGATTCATTACAATTCATTGGTTTAATGAGGCTTGGAAGGAACCGCTGTACTTGCTCATCCTTTTCCCCTTTTTCTCTTCCAACTTTTTGGTATGTTCTTATTTGAAGGACCGATGCCTAAATGGAGATGGTTTTTGTTCTACTGTCCCGAACCATTTTCTATAGCCTGGCTTCTGTGTTTACAACACATCTCTCCCAGCAGCTCCACACAGAGTGTGCCCCCAGTGCTTTGTGGGGGAACAACATGCCCTGGCTGCAGGAGGTACTAGAGCATGGCAGGTGCAGAAGTGAGATGTGGATGAGGGGTACAAAGGTAGGGAGTTATGTAACAGGTCTGAAACCTAAACCCCATGCGTAACAAACTCCTGAAAATTACACCTGCACTCCTGAACCCTGCACTATGTGTGCAGTGCACTCCTGAAACCTGCACTCTTTGCATAGCTCATTTCTGAACCTTGCACACCATTTATAACACCCCCCAGCCCTTGCACTCTGTGCGTAGTGCACTTCTGAACCCTGCACTCTGTGAGTATTGCACACCTGAACCCGGCACTCTGTGTGCATAGTGCACTCATGAACCTTGCACTTTGTTTATAGCACAGTCCTGAACCCTGCACTCTGTGAGTAGCACACTCCTGACCCCTGCACTGTGAGTGGCACGCTACTGAACCCTGTATCCTGCACGTAATGCCCTCCTGAACCCTGAAACCTGCGTGTGATGCACTCCTGAACACTTCACCCTGTACATAATGCCCCTTTACCCTTCCACTCTCTGTGTTACATACTCCTGAAGCCCGCGCCCTGTGCGTACTGCACTCCTGAACCCTGTACACTGTGTAATGCTCCTGAACTCTGCACCCTGGGCGTAGTGCATTCCTAAACATGCCAAAAAAGCCCAGGTTATACAGGTCCACTTGAAGGGCTAATATCCTGCAGCAAACAATCTGCCCTGAAAGATGGATGGTAGAACTGTCTACATTACCAGCAGTCAATCTTCAATCGGTAGAAAAATCCTTTTAATGTGAGTAATTACTTGCGCTTACGTTGTTTGGCAATACCCTCTTCAGAAATGTCGAATAAACCCCATAGTAGAAACTAGATCAATTGTTTTAGGAAGCCAAGCAGTGATCCTCAAAAGCAATTATTGATTTCTCTTTATGTTGATATTGTGTTCCCAGTCTGCCATTTCTAATGTACAGCTGATAACTTGAATATGAAATCAGAAATGATTACACCGAATATTAGAAGACACCTGCTGGAGCCTCTGTGCAGCTCATAGCATGAATTAGGGATTTCTACTGGCATATACAAAAAAAATACATACATTATTTATACCCATATTGGTTGAGAATGGAAATTCATGACCGTTCGAGTGACCTGTTAATGTAAAAAAGAAAAACGGCATACATTTTTGTATTCTGTCCATAAATATACAATGACCTAGCAGCATAATTGTAGATCATATTCTAGAGGAATAAAAATGGAAATTTGAGTGCATACTTAAATGGAAACACCAGCCAAACAGATCAATACAGCTAAATACAGGGCTGAAACACATATGTTGTGACAAACAGCCCCTGTCAGTTATTGATGGCGTGTATCTGCCACATAGAATCTTGAGGTTGCTAAAGGGTAACTCCACTTTCATGGGAAAAAAAACAGTAAACAAAGAAAAAACAATATAGCGTATATAATTGAGACACAAATCATATTGTAATTGAATGTTATTAAAAATGACCTTTCCTTTTCAATCTGCAGCTGCTGTAATTTTCTGAAAATGCAATGCAATATGGCTGCCTGGAGCTGTTCTGTACACAGAATGTATACTGACCACACCCCAGAAACATCATTTCCTGCTTGTGTGATTGGCTCACCAATTTTCCCAGAAGTCCAAACTAAGATACAAGTCAGATTTCTGGCATCCCCTGCGACAAAAATGTCATTTTTAGTGACATTCTCCCAATAGGAACACGTCTAAAGGGATGCAGGCCCAGCAGCTTTCCTCATTAGGGCTCTGCAGCTGCACAGCTGCTGACTGATAATTATGAAACCACTCCAATTAGACTCACTCTTCACAGGGGCACAAAGGAACAAACAGTGATTTACTCAGAATCAAAGCGCCATGGGCAACAAGGGTGCCGTGCGGCTATCACAGCTCGCAGAAGATCAGGCTGCACAGTGGGAGGTAAGCGGTGACTGTGGCCTGGACAGGATTAACACAGGCCGCGGCCACCGCTTACCTCCTGATGTGCTGTGCGGCTGTGCTTCGGTCTCCTAGCTGCAGTCTGAGGCGAGCTGTGTATCACACACAGCTCAGCCTCCGATCCTCGCTGAAAGATCCCTCCTCCCTGCAGGGACGCCAGAGGAGAGATCGTCAGCTCCTCCTCCTCCCGCACCCTTCTCTTCCTCCTTCCGCCCCGCCCACACTCCCCGGGAATGTGTGGGCGGGAAGTTTAAAGAAAAAAAAAAAGCTGCAGACAGCGTGAGGTAAGTGAGGTCTCTCACCTTCAAAAAATGTAAGGGGGCTTTGTGTGGGGGGTCAGTGATGTAAGGGGGGCTCTCTGATGTGGGGGGCTCTGTGGGGGGGGGGCTCTGATGTAAGAGGGCTTTGTGTGGGGGGTCTGTGATGTAAGGGGGCTCTCTAATGTGGGGGGCTCTGTGTGGGGGGGCTCTGATGTAAAGGGGCTTTGTGTGGGGGGTCTGTGATGTAAGGAGGGCTCTCTGATGTGGGGGGCTCTGTGTGGGGGGGGGCTCTGATGTAAGGGGGCTTTGTGTGGGGGGTCTGTGACGTAAGGGGGGCTCTCTGATGTTAGGGGGGCTCTGTGTGGGGAGGCGGCTCTGATGTAAGGGGGCTTTGTGTGGGGAGTCTGTGATGTAAGGGGGGCTTTGTGTGGGGGGGTCTCTGATGTAAGGGGGGCTTTGTGTGGGGGGTCTCTGATGTAAGGTGGGCTTTGTGTGGGGGTCTCTGATGTAAGGGGGCTCTGTGTGGGGGTTCTCTGATGTGTGGGGGCCTCTGTGTGGGGGTCTCTGATGTGAGGGGAGCTTTGTGTGGGGGGTCCCTGATGTGAGGGGGGTCTCTGATGTGAGGGGGGCTTTGTGTGGGGGGGTCTCTGATGTGAGGGGGGTCTCTGATGTGAGGGGGGCTCTGTGTGGGGGGTCTCTGATGTGAGGGGGGCTCTGTGTGGGGGGGTCTCTGATGTCAGGGGGGCTGTGTGGGAGGGCTCTCTGATGTGGGGGGGGCTCTAAATTAAGGGGGGCTCTGTGTGGGTTGTCTCTGATGTAAGGGGGGCTTACTTAAGTTATTAGTGATCATAAAAAAGAAAAGTCAAATAAAGTGCAAAAAAGGGGGGGCGCCTGAACACCTAAGGCTGGCCCTGCTCAGAATAACAAAAGGTAGGAATCTGCAACAAAGGTTGTTCTAATCCTTGTAATGTACAGAGATCATCCAGAGGAGAATGTTTTTTTCTCAACATAAGTGAAGTTATGCTTTAACCAGGGCCGGACCGGAAGACTTTCCCCCTTAATGACCAGGCCATTTTTTGCGATACAGCACTGCCTTACTTTAACTTACATTTCCGTGGTCATGCGATGCTGTCCCCTAAAAAATGTCCTTTTTCTCCCACAAACAGAGCTTTCTTTTGGTGGTATTTGATCACCTCTGCGGTGTTTACTTTTTGCACTATAAACAAAAAAATTGCGACAATATTGATTGGTTTGTGCAAAAGTTATCCCATCTACAAACTGGGGAAAGATTTATGTCATTTTTATTTATTTTTTACTAGTAATGGCGGCTATCAGCGATTTTTAGTGGGACTGCAACATTGCGGTGGACAGATTGGACACCTAACTGAAATTTTTTTGACACTTTTTGGGGGACCAATGACATTACTACAGTAATCAGTGCTAAAAATATGCAGTTACTGTACTGACACTGGCAGGGAAAGGGTTAACACCAGGGGCGATCAAAGGGTTAAATGTGTCCCTGGGGGGTGCTTTCTAACTGTGTGTGCCTTGCTGCATGAACACAGAGACGTGTGTTCCTAAATGGGATACATCTGCTCCTGACGAAGTGGAAATTGTCCACGAAACGCGTTGAGCCTATCCTTGATGCATCCCCCACAACTATCATTATACCTTTTGATTTGGAATTTATACAGGCCCATCATCAATGACTTTCCTTCCAATGTTTTTCTGGCTTTTTATGTATGACTCAACTATGAGATGTTTCTGGTATTGATTGACCCTATTACCATACGTATTGTTATTATGATGGATAATATGATGATATCTGATTAAAGCCTACCTTTTACAGATTATTGTACTATTTCTTATCCCAACGAACTCCACACACCTCACACAAAGTCCCGCTTTTTGTCCCCCCCTTCCCTTCATACCTTTTGTACCTTTGGGGATATCTGCTGTTCTAACAATATTTATATATATTATGTTATGGATTACAATATTATACCTTTAATTATTTTATCCAAAAATGCCGATTCCCTTAATACCTCCTATTTACCCAGATTATTCCTATCTTCCCCATATTTATTCGGAGGCATACAGCCCAAGTATTGGCTGTACCTCCCAAAGCCCCACTGTGTTTGTATATATGTATGTTTGCGTCTTTGTTGTCTTTTGTCCTTTGTCATTCCACCATTGTTCTAATCCTTGTAATGTACAGAGATCACCCAGAGGAGAATGTTTTTTTCTCAACAAAAGTGAAGTTATGCTTTAACCATGGCTGGACCGGAAGACTTTCCCCCTTTATGACCAGGCCATTTTTTTGCGATACAGCACTGCCTTACTTTAACTTACAATTGCGTGGTCATGCGATGGTGTCCCCTAAAAAAATTGATGTCCTTTTTCTCCCACAAACAGAGCTTTCTTTTGGTGGTATTTGATCACCTCTGCGGTGTTTACTTTTTGCACTATAAACAAAAAAATTGCGACAATATTGATTGGTTTGTGCAAAAGTTATCACATCTACAAACTAGGGAAAGATTTATGCCATTTTTATTTATTTTTTACTAGTAATGGCGGCTATCATGGGACTGCGACATTTCGGCGGATAGATCGGACACCTAACTGAAATTTTTTAGACACTTTTTGGGGGACCAATGACAGTACTACAGTAATCAGTGCTAAAAATATGCAGTTACTGTACTGACACTGGCAAGGAAAGGGTTAACACCAGGGGCGATCAAAGGGTTAAATGTGTCCCTGGGGGGTTCTTTCTAACTGTGTGTGCCTTGCTGCATGAACACAGAGACGTGTGTTCCTAAATAGGAGGAACACAGGATCCCTGAGTACATAACTGACGGAACAGGGGTCTGCTGTGTTCACAATGGCAGACCGCCGCTCTATCTCCACGGGGAGCGATCGCGGGTGCCCAACAGCAATCGTGACCACCCCACTTGCAAATTGACTTCATCTGTGGTAAATGGACAGGTGAGCGCCCCCGCCAGCGGCCCAGTGAAGCGACGTACAGGTACTTCGTTTCCTGGGACAGGACCAACCTGCCGCAGTATATGTACTGCTGGCAGTCGGTAAGTAGTTAAGGTAAATGGGTGGCAGTGAGAGGTCTGTAGGCAGAGGTTAAGCACTTGCTATACTTTGCTCCCCACCTGAAGTTTAATGGGTCTTCCCGGGGTTAATCAGGTGGTTGGTGCTGAGAGAGGAGAAGCAGGCTGTGAGGGAACATGCCTGCAGGAATGGAGCAGACCCAATGAGGCTTAACTATATGGCCTTATGCACACGGGGTGTTTGAAAAAACAAGCTGCAAAGCCAGTTCTGATGCCAGGAAAAATCAGCTGTAAAAACGTGCTTTTAAAAGCGTTTTGTATTGGAGTTAATTCAGTTTTAGCCACGCTTAGCAGTGATAGTGTTTAGCAGCCTTTCTCTGCCCTCTTCTAATTTCCAAACTCAAATCCAACTACTACAGCTTAAAAATTTCTGACTTGGCTTAACGCTGTATGCTGTCTCCCCACTGGCTCTGTGAGAGGATTTTCATAGGGCAGTGGAGGAAACCCAATCAGTGGCTCAGTCAGGCCTGTATCCACCCCAGAAAGCAGATTCTGCCGCAGACGATTCTGGGAGTGGGTATAAGCAGAGTCCCAGGAGGGAGAGTATGGCTGTCTCTCCTCCTGTCAGAGGAAGCGGGTGTCCCAGGTGGCGGCCTGGGAATCCAGAGAGTGAGCTGAGCTGCACAGGGGATCCGGTGTGCCGAGAACCAGCAGAGAGAGAGGGGTCCAGTTCCAGGAAAGCCTACAAAGGTCGTGAGTACTGTGGACTGCCCCTGGGGGTCTGCCTAGTGTCAGAGGGGACCACTCCAGAGAAGGTTCTAGGGATCCAGGAGTCAGCTAGCTGTTAAAGGGGGTGCCTAGTCAGAGGACCCTGAAGTAGTAGAGGGGGTATGTAGGTCCTTCTCCCCGTGTGTGTGTTCATCGGACCCAGCTGCCGAACTTGGAAGCTGTCATTAGCCTGGCACTGCTGTACCAATAAATATCGCCTTATCGATAATTTGCATTTTTATTCTCATGGTTGATTGTGTAGGCAGGGCCCCAGTGCACTGTATTGCCCAGGGCTCTTTAATGCTCTTAAGATGGCACTGCCCCTAGCTTTATATGTCATCTTATATAAGGGGACATTGGAGTTGACCAAAGTTTTCCAAGTTGATAATCTAAGGTTGTCTATCCGTAACCAATTTAACACAATCAATTTACGTACATAAAAGAATAGTCATCTCAAGAGGGTTTTCACACTTTTATCCATATGGTCGTCCTCAATTATCCACCAAAAGGCCTACCAGAGGACTGCATATATTCGGAAGATCAAAGGTATCAGCTATAAACTGAGTGACTTGAGACCAAAGAGGGCGAATTTGATTACACTCCCACAGCATAGTTACATAGTTGGTGAGGCTGAAAAAAAGACACCAGTCTATCCAGCTCAACCTGTGGTGTGTGTCCTTGTGTCTATGTCAAGAGTGCATTGTATAACCCTGTATGTTGTGATCATTAAGGTGCCCATCTAATAGTTTTTTGAAACTATCGACACTCCCTGCTGATACCACTGCTTGTGGAAGAGAATTCCACATCCTTACTGCTCTGACAGTGAAGAACCCTCTACACAGTTTAAGGTTAAACCGCTTCTCTTCCAATTCCAGTGAATGGCCACGCATCTTTTAAATTCCCTTTCACTGAAAAGTTTGTTCCCTATGCTAGGGGTCACCAGCACGGTATTTGTACATCACTATCACATCCTCTCTCAAGCGTCTCTTCAATAAGTTCAATGCTTGTAGTCTTTCCTCATACCTAAAGTCCTTCAGGCCCTTTATTAGCTTTGTTGCCCTTCTCTGGACTCTCTCCAGTTCCAGCACATCCTTTCTGAGGACCGGTGCCCAGAACTGGACGGCATATTCAAGATGCAGCCGGACCAGAGTCTTGTAGAGTGCGAGAATTACTGTTTTATCTCTGGAGTGAATCCCCTTTTTATTGCATGCCAGTATTCTGTTGGCTTTCCTTGCAGCAGATTGGCATTGCATGCCATTGCTGAGCCTGTCATCTACTAGGACCCCCAGGTCCTTTTCCATCCTAGATTCCCCCAGAGGTTATCCCCCTAGTGAGTAACTTACATTCAAATTTTTTGCACCTAAATGCATTACTTTACATTTTTCAACATTAAACCTCATTTGCCATGTAGTTGCCCATCCCATTATTTTACAGAGATTTTCTTGTAAGGTTTCCACATCCTGTGTAGAACGTATTGCTCTGCCTAACTTTGTATCATCTGCAAATACTGAGATTGAGCTATTTATCCCATCCTCTAGATCATTAATGAATAAATTAAGCATAATTGGTCCCTGGACAGATCCTTGGGGGACCCCACTTTCCACACCAGACCATTCCGAGTGCTCGCTACTTACCACCACCCAGGGCCGCTGATAAGGCAGTACAGCCAGCCCTTCTGTACTGGGCCTGGACCTCATCAGTTCGAAAGGTGGCCTGGGCACCTGCTGAGCAGGAGATCCAGCTGTACTGTCTTATTGCAGACACCGATCCTCTTCCGCCTCCCCTTGCAGCGCTGCCAGCTTCTCCTCTACTTACTCCCTCTAGCTTCACTGAAGGGGGATTGGTTCTAGCACATGCACCCCTTCCATCTGTTGTCCAGGGCCCCTTTCCCCCTACAGCCCTGCCAGCTTCCTGCCTCTCCTCTCTGCTGTGGGCACACAGGGGGATGTTTCAGGATATAGAGCAGGGAAAGGGGCAAGTAAATATGTAATTTATTGGTCCCTTCCATTCTTGCATGAACACAGCGAACGATCGTTACCAGTCACTCCTGTGTCCATTTGTCACTGATGCATATTAAATTGTGTTTACTATGCTTCAGTTAGTGAATAAACAGGAAACCTCAGAGCACTTCCTATTCATTCAACTGTGCAGCTGAGGCTACAGTGAAAGGGACTGATAAATCTGTCCTGTCACTTTCGGCTGGGGAAGGGGGGCCCTGTCAGGTAAGCTGTATGGGGCCCTCTGATTTCTAACAGCAGCCCTGTCACCACCCTTTAGACCTGCCCCTGTAGCCAGTTTTCAGTCAAGTTACTCACCCTATGGTCAGGGGCAGACTGGCAACTTTCAGCCCAGGGGGCAAGTACAAACCAGAGGCCCATGGTACAGCGACTCAGCCTCCCTTGCACTCTCCCTGTTCCTGTCCTACTCCTAACCACCATTCCAGACATAAGCTCCTCTCCCGGTACCCTCTACTCACTGGCTGAATCCCGTTTGCCGACCTGGGCAGCAGGGGGCAATTGGGGGGAGCTGGGACAGCTTGGTTGGGGCTGGCCGGGGGAGGAGAGTCTCCATTGGGGCATTAACCCAGCCTCTGCTCAGACACAGTTTACACCATCCATGCTGGGGGAGGGGGGGGGAGTGATTGTGCTCTGTCCTTGTCTTTAACCCGCACTCAGTAGGTCAGTGGCAGGGACTTTTTATTTCTCTTCACCAATTCTTTAGGCATGTCTATAGCAGAAGTGGTGCAGTCTTTTTACAGGGTATCAGAGTGGCCCAGGGGGCAATTGCCCCCCTGCCCCCTGGCCCAGTCCTCCCCTGCCTATGGTCCATGCCGACAGACCTCAGTTTGTATAGTAAACGTATACGTATAGTAAATCGACTAAAGTATGACTAAAACTAAAACAATTCCGATGACTAAAATACGACTAAAACGGCATTTTAGTCATAAGACTAAAATACGACTGTATCACTGGTGGATGCTTGTTAATCTACTCCTAAATTGCAGTAATACCACTGTTACCACCCTTGAAGGAACCCTGTTTTGGGGAAGCATGGGGGCCAACAGTGTGTTGGCCGTTTTTTGCAAAGGCTATTTAGCCGGCCGTCATTATCTTCCAGTGGCTTCAATAATTACAATCACTGGCTGTATGCTTTTTTTTTTTTGCAGGTCAGTTACTTAGAAGGCTTTGAAGCCAGAGAGTTAGGAATCTAACATTGCGGGCTCCATGCTGTTCTCAGTATCAGATTATTTTAATTACATTTTCTCTAATTTTTTCCCCTTCCATCAAACGTTCTTCTTTGTTGCCTCTCCTTCCCTCGGTGAGTTGTAGATACTTATAAAATAATCATGCAAACAGACTTCAGCTAAATCTGCTTGATTGTTTATTTATGTTTGTTTTTGCAGTATGTGTCTATGCACATCATCGCTGTCGGCTTTCATTCTTACATGTGAGATTCTGCTTTCATTTTTCTGCATATTGCAATGTTGACAAAATTATATGAAAATATATAGCTGCAAGCAAGGGGAGTGATGCGGTTTTCCTTTTTTTTTTTGTGTAGTGCTACCCCCACAGGAGCCGCTTCAGAAATTGTGCCCCGGTCTGTCACTGGTTAATCCACAGCCAGTCACATGGTATTTTCACACAGCCAGGTGCATACACTCTTCTTTTTTTCAATTTAAATCTTTTTTTTATTTTATCGTTGCTGAAAGTTACAAACAATGTGTTACACAATATCACCCAATAGAGGAAAAAAAAAAAGCACATTCCGGCAACACAGATACAGTTATCAACATCTTCCTAATCTTAACTGTATCCATCTAGGCAAAACATGTTATACCATATCTGCTATAACCCCCCCCCCCCCTTACCTGTGGAAAGAAAAAAAAAAAGGAAAAAAAAACCCAAGGGTGAGGGAAAACCCCCTCATACCCCTAAAATCCAACACTGTGATCACCATGGAGGGGACCAGTCTACCAACCGAACACCACACTCTACCGACTACCCAGTAGTAAGGCTCCTTCCTCAGATATCACAAATCCATCCCAGCCTCCCCATAGTAAGGTGAATTTCTCCTGCTTGTATTTAGATGCCCATACTAACTCCTCCATCCTCCTGATTGCTTCTACTTTAAGTATCCAGCTCGGAACCGTAGGGGGTGAGCTTTGCTTCCATTTTGAGGGTATACAAGCCCTAGCTGCGCTAAGGAGATGGCCAATAATACCTTTTTGAAATACTGACATCGGAAGATTCGACATATTCAATAGAAAGAAAGCAGGATCATTTGGAATCATGTATACAGTAAATTTCTGAATAATCCTACGGACTTCCGACCAGAAATGTATTAGTCGGGGGCAAGCCCAAAAAATATGGAGCATAGTTCCCTCTGCACTGTTACAGCACCAACATGCCTCTGACACTTCCGGGTAGCATTTGTGCAGTTTAGCTAGTGTATAATACCACCTTGACATAATCTTATAACTTGTTTCCTGCAATTTAGTGCATCTGGAGGACTTTAATGTTAGTGCAAGCATCTTCTTGATTTGGGCTGGTGAAAATGTTCTACTCATCTCAATCTCCCACTTACGAATCCAGGGTAAAGCCGGTTGAGTCTGAGGAGTAACCAATAGGCCATACATATATGACAAAGTGCATACACTCTTCTGCTTGTTGTCTACAATGACCAATCTAGGGAATGTGCTTTTTTGTATTTTATTTGGAGAACTTGGATAGGAGAAGGGATTTAGTAGGATACTCCAAATTACCTATTCACATGCGAGGGTAACTTCCTACTAGAACTGTGTAGCAGACTGTCAGTAGAACTATGCAGCAGGCTATACAGAGTAAAGCAAGTCCCTTTGAAGGAATCTAGTGGACCTTGTTTCCTCAAGACACTAGCCTTCTAGCTATAAACCATTTTTTATACAGTATCTCACATAAGTGAGTACAACCCTCACATTTTTGTAAATATTTTATTATATATTTTCATGTAATAACATTGAAGAAATTACACTTTGCTACAATGTAGTGAGTGTACAGCTTGTATAAATTTGTAAATTTGCTGTCCCCTCAAAATAACTCAACACACAGCCATTAATGTTTAAACCGCTGGCAAAAAAAGTGAGTACACCCCTAAGTGAAAATGTCCTAATTGGGCCCAATATTTTGTTTGGCCACTATTATTTTCCAGCATTGCCTTAACCCTCTTGGGCATGGAGTTCACCAGAGCTTCACAGGTTGCCACTGGAGCCCTCTTCCACTCCTCCATGACGACATCACGGAGCTGGTGGATGTTAGAGACCTTGCGCTCCTCCATCTTTCATTTGAGGATGCCCCACAAAGGCTCAATAGGGTTTAGGTCTGGAGATATGCTTGGCCAATTCATCACCTTTACCCTCGGCTTCTGTAGCAAGGCAGTGGTCGTCTTGGAGGTGTGTTTGGGGTCATTATCATGTTGGAATACTGCCCTGTGGCCAAGTCTCCTAAGGGAGGGGGATCATGCTCTGCTTCAGTATGTCACAATACATGTTGGCATTCATGGTTCCCTCAATGAACTGTAGCTCCCCAGTGCCGGCAGCACTCCTGCAGCCCCAGACCATGACACTCTCATCACCATGCTTGACTGTAGGCAAGACACACTTGTCTTTGTACTCCTCACCTGGTTGCCACCACACACGTTTGAAACCATCTGAACCAAATACGTTTATCTTGGTCTCATCAGACCACAGGACATGGTTTCAGTAATCCATGTCCTTAGTCTGCTTGTCTTCAGCAAAGAGGCTTCCTTCTGGGACGACAGCCAAGCAGACCAATTTGGTGCAGTGTGCGGTGCATGGTCTGAGCACTGAAAGGCTGACCCCCCACCCCTTCAACCTCTGCAGCAATGCTGGCAGCACTCATACGTCTATTTCCCAAAGACAATCTCTGGATATGACGCTAAGCACATGAATTTAACTTCTTTGGTTGACCATGGCGAGGCCTGTTCTGAGTGGAACCTGTCCTGTTAAACCGCTGTATGGTCTTGGCCACCGTGCTGCAGCTCAGTTTGATGGTCTTGGTAATCTTCTTATAGCCTAGGCCATCTTTATGTAAGTTCTTTTGCCAGGAGGTGCCATGTTGAACTTTCAGTGACCAGTATGAGAGAGTGAGAGCAATAACACTAAATTTAACACAACTGCTCCCCATTCACACCTGAGACCTTGTAACACTAACGAGTCACATAACAGCAGCTAGAGAAAATGGCTAATTGGGCCCAGTTTTGACATTTTCACTTAGGGGTGTACTTGCGTTTGTTGGCAGCGGTTTAGACATTAATGGCTATGTGTTGAGTTACTTTGAGGGGACAGAAAATTTACACTGTTATAAAAGCTGTACACTCACTACTTTACATTGTAGCAAAGTGTTATTACTTCAGTGTTGTCACATGAAAAGATATAATAAAATATTTACAAAAATGTGAGGGGTGTACTCACTTTTGTGAGATACTGTATGTTTCTTTGTAATAAAGAAAAACTTAATGAAGCCAAAAAAAGAAAACCCTGCTGATGCAGAAGGAATAGCACCTACAACGCAAAAGGGGGGACAGCAATTATGCCATAAATTAAATTAGTGCTGCTGCACCACAAATAAAAAAAAAAACACTGCTGACGCAGAAGGAATAGCACATGCGACACAAATGGGGGAACAGAAATGATGCCCTAAATAAAATTAGTGCTGCTGCACCACAAAAAAAATCCACTGCTGACGCAGAAGGAATAGTACCTGCGACACAAAAGGGGGGACAGCAGTTATGCCCTATATAAAATTAGTGGGTGCTGCGCCACAAAAGAAAAAACCCACTGCTGATGCAGAAGGAATAGCACCTGGGACACAGGGGGAGTACTAATATTGCAGCAACAGAGCCTGATGCTGCAAAAAAAAAAAAAAAATTGAAAAGAAAAAAAAGAAAAATTTCAATTAAAAAAAAAAAAGAAAATGGTATCAGTGGGGTGACATACGCCAACATGTCAGTGGCCCCACTACACTGTGTTACACAAGAGCTACAGCATAGTACTACACTGTGTTACACAAGAATCAGCCCTACACTACACTGCTCTGCAGTACACTGCGTTACATAAGATGAATCAGCACAGCACTACACTACACTGACTGCACTACACAAGAATCAGCCCTATACTACACTGCACTGACTGCATTAAATATGAAAGCACAATCCACTAACTGCCTGCCTAGTCTCCACTCCTATACTCCACTAACACACTACACACGGCTGCCGTGTAAGCAGCCTTATATAGTGTGGGGCGTGGACTTAGCCCCTGAGCCATGATTGGCTAAAGGCCAATCATGGCTCTGACAGGACATTGTGCTATGACTGGCCGAAGCATATAGATCAGGTGCATGCTTTGGCCAATCACAAGCACTTAACCACTTAAGCCCCGGAAGATTTTACCCCCTTCCTGACCAGGGCCTATTTGGCGATTCGGCACTGCGTGACTTTAATGGACAATTGCGCGGTCGTGCGATGCTGTACCTAAACAAATTTGACATCCTTTTTTTCCCCACAAACAGAGCTTTCTTTTGGTGGTATTTGATCACATGTGCGATTTTTTGATCATGCGCTATAAACAAAAAAAGAGCATAAATTTTGCAAAAATAGCAATATTTTTTTAATTTTTTTATATGAAATTCCCAAAAAAAATGAAATAATACATTTTTTTAACATTTTCGGTCAATTTGTTTTATCCTACATATGTTTGGTAAAAAAAATCGCAAAAAGCGTATTTTGAATGGTTTGCGCAAAAGTTATCGCGTTTACTAACAAAGGGAAAGATTTTTGTAATTTTTGTTGTTTTTTTTTTTAACGCATAATGGCGGCGATCTGCGATTTTTTTGCGGGACTGCGACATTGGGGCGGACAGATCGGACCCTTGACTGACATTTTTGACACTTTTGGGGTTACCAGTGACATTTCTACAGTAATACAGTAATCAGTGCTATACATATGCACTGTTACTGTAAAATTACACTGGAGAGGGAGGGGCTGTGTGTGTCCCTAGGGGCGTGATTCTAACTGTGATTGGTTGTGGCTTGGGCTGTAGGAACAGTGATCAACAGTCCTACATAGTAGAACCGTGTGATCACTGTTTCTACACAGGGGAGAATGACAAGCGGCTTGTTTACATTAGCCGCCTGACTTTCTCCCTCTGCAGCGACGATCGCCGAGTGACCGGCGGACATCGGGTCCGCCGGTCACACGCGTGGGGGGGTCCGTGACCACACGGGAGCGGGAGCGGGCCTCCGGGGACACGCGCTCGCTCCCTAGACCCTCACAGGCTAGCAACGTAGTACTACGTCACTTTGCCTGTGAGGGGCTGACTGCCGACGTAAATAGTCATGCGGCAGTCGGCAAGTGGTTAATGCACTGCAATCGCGCAGTGCATTATGGGGCACTCATCAGCCGGTGAACTTCCCGCCGAGCGCCACATTTGTTTGTGTGTTCAGCGAACACACAAACACACAATGTTCGAGTCAAACTTACGTTCGACTCGAATGGTCAGCCCATCACTAGTGGCCACTCTTCCTAAAAAGAACATTGGTGTCATGCCAGTGGCTTTACCAAGTGGCTTTGGTCCCAGAACCATAAAGGCATCTTCACATGGGAGGTCAGTCTGCCACAGCTTAAGGAACCCATAGCAACCTCTTGAAGAACCCCAGGTTTTAGTAGAACGATAAGAATGGCTGCTCAATAAGAGTGCGTATACAATAAAAAGCAGTGATATATCAAAATATCCTTTTTTAAATCAAATAACAGTTATTTAAATCCACAGTGCATAATTAAATACCAAAACATTCCTATGATTCACAAATAGCAATGCTAAAGCTACAAATATGTATCCAACATGTATATGTAGCAACCTCCTAGATAGATTGCTAAGTGATTGGAAAAGTTTCAGCCCAGTTTTAACTGTACGTTTTGTATAATCAAATAAATTTCTTATATTCGTTGCTCCGAATGGATTCGTATTTTTGGAAGTTATTTTGGAAGATTGGTTATATTTGTTTTAACGTGTAATTCGCTATTTCGGGAGATTACTAATGCATTCTGTTTGTGTTGGATGGAGGTGGATCAGGTGAATCATAACATAACGAATGGAAAGGAAAACATTTTGGGTTCATTCGTTATGCTATGATTCAGAGATTCTGATGGATTTACCTCCATCCAACCCCAACACAATAATTAGGAATCATCTTATTGCACTTTTATATAAAAATGTGAGATAGCGCTAACCCAAAAAAACAACTAAAGTGCACAAATGCAAAAAAAAAGCTGGCTGCTAAAATTGGGTGTAAACCTCCAAGTGAAAAATTGAGTAAAAACCAGCGCTAATTTTGCTTCAGTAAAACAATTGCTTGTGCAACACTCAACCTATATAATGTAATACTAGTTAATAATTAAATTACATAAAATGCATGAAAAAAAGATGTATATAAAAAACGTATAAAAAGTTTTTCATACTGTGCAATCAATATTTCAAGTGCATATGAGTGTCCACTCCACCATAAATCCATAAGTGTGGTTTAATGTAAGGTTCAAAAAGTGCTTATAAGTGCTCAACTCCACAGTAGTGACCAGAATCCACCACCAATTGTGCCCACTCCTCTGGATAGCCTAAGCTCACCAAAACCGATGGACCTATAGCTGCAAGAAAAAGAATGTGAACCCTTTGGAATGATATGAATTTCTGCACAAATTGGTCATAAAATGTGATCTGATCATCATCTCACAACAATAGACAATCAGTCTGCTTAAACTAATAACATAAAAAGAATGAAATGTTGCCCTGTTTTTATTGAACACACCATCTAAACATTCACAGTTCAGGTGGAAAAAGTATGTGAACCCTTGGATTTAATAACTAGTTGAACCTCCTTTGGCAGCAATAACTTCAACCAAATGTAGTTGCAGATCAGATGTGCACAATGGTCAGGAGTAATTCTTGACCATTCCTCTTTACAGACCTGTTTCAGTTAAGCAATATTAAAAAACGGGGAAAGGGAATTCAATTGGGCCTGAGTTCCCCAAAACAGAGGAGCCCAAAAGGGGAGGAGGGAAAAGGGACAAAAAGGAATTGGGTCTGGATTTTTGGGTACCAATTAGCAGTACGATACAGAAAGAAAAAAGAAAAGATAAAATTAAGATATATTTATTAAGTACACATTAAAATCATATGCACACACAGAACATTACAAAAATTAAAAATCCCTCTTTATCAATAGAGCCCAACAAATACATTTTATTTATTTGTTTCTCCTACTTTTGACACTGTGGCAGACTGATCTTTATACCAACAATCAACCCCTCATGTTAGCCTCCTATGTGTGGAATATTCATTACAGACACACCTATTCGGTATGATATATATATATTTTTTTTTTATCATTTGATACTCAGTGCTATCAGTATTACTATTGGCTCCACCTAAACCCCTGTCCCCTGATCCCCTTCCTTTTCCACCATTTTCCTTCCCTATTTTTTCCCTCCCCCCCCTTCTTCCTTCCCCTCCCCCTTTCCCTTTTCCCATTCACATACCAATTCCAATGATAATGATTTCTGACATCACTATTAATTTCATACCAGTGTGTACCACTGTCAAAGTTCTCCCATGCTCACCGTTGAGAGATATTGATGGTCCGGTCCCCTTGGGCTTTTCTGTCTACCAGTGACCACAGGTGAGGTTGTTTTACTTCCCCATATTCATTGCTATTTACCATATAAATAGACATAGAAACATAGAATGTGTCGGCAGATAAGAACCATTTGGCCCATCTAGTCTGCCCAATATATCTGAATCCTATAAATAGTCCCTGGCCCTATCTTATATGAAGGATAGCCTTATGCCTATCCCATGCATGCTTAAACTCCTTAACTGTATTTGCAGCTACCACTTCTGCAGGAAGGTTATTCCATGCATCCACTACTCTCTCAGTAAAGTAATACTTCCTCATATTACTTTTAAACCTTTGCCCCTCTAGTTTAAAACTGTGTCCTCTTGTGGTAGTTTTTCTTCTTTTAAATATGCTCTCCTCCTTTACCGAGTTGATTCCCTTTATGTATTTAAAAGTTTCTATCATATCCCCTCTGTCTCTTCTTTCTTCCAAGCTATACATGTTAAGGTCCTTTAACCTTTCCTGGTAAGTTTTTTCCTGCAATCCATGTACTAGTTTAGTAGCTCTTCTCTGAACTCTCTCTAGAGTATCTATATCCTTCTGGAGATATGGCCTCCAGTACTGCGCACAATATCTTTCACCTTTTCACTTGTTATCCTAGATACAAAATTTAATCCATTAAATCCTCCTGAGGAAGCGGCAAAGTCCGCGAAACATGTAGAGGAACACGCTGAGACAATCTGGTCTCTTTCAAATATGGGATTGTATCAACACAAGTTGTCACTGTATTTATTTTATGAATTTGTGTAATGTTCTGTGTGTGTATATGATTTTAATGTGTACTTAATAAAGATATCTTAATTTTATCTTTTCTTTTCTCTTTCTGTATTGTACTGCTAATTGGTACCCAAAAATCCAGACCCAATTCCCTTTTGTCCCTTTTAACTCCTCGACTTTTGGGCTCCTCTGTTTTGGGGAACTGAGGCCCAATTGAATTCCCTTTCCCTGGTTTTTGATTTTGAGATTTATTCTGGAAGTTGGTACCCTTTTTTTCCCTTCTTATTATATATCAGGCTTCCAATATTCAAGTTCAGCAATATTCTTGGGATGTCTGGTGTGAAACGCTTTCTTGAGGTCATGCCACAGCATCTTAATCGGGTTGAGGTCAGGATTCCGACTGGGCCACTTTAGAAGGCGTATTTTCTTCTGTTTAAGCCATTCTGTTGTTAATTTACTTCTATGCTTTGGGTCATTGTCTTGTTGCAACACCCATCTTCTGTTGAGCTTCAGCTGGTAGACAGATGGCCTTAAGTTCTCCTGCAAAATGTCTTGATAAACTTGGGAATTAATTTTTCCTTCGATGATAGCAATCCATCCAGGCCCTGACGCAGCAAAGCAGCTCCAAACCATGATGCCCCAACCACCATACTTCACAGTTGGGGTGATGTTTTGATGTTGGTGTGCTGTGCCTCGTTTTCGCCACACATTGTGTTGTGTGTTTCTTCCAAACAACTCAACTTTGGTTTCATCTGTCCACAGAATATTTTGCCAGTACTGCTGTGGAACATCCAGGTGCTCTTGTGCAAACTGTAAACGTGCAGCAATGTTTTGTTTGGACAGCAGTGGCTTCCTCTGTGGTATCCTCCCATGAAATCCATTCTTGTTTAGTGTTTTACGTATTGTAGATTCGCTTACAGGGATGTTAGCATTTGCCAGTGACTTTTGTAAGTCTTTAGCTGACCCTCTAGGATTCTTTGTCACCTCATTGAGCAGTCTGCGCTGTGCTCTTGCAGTCATCTTTACAGGACGGCCACTCCTAGGGAGAGTAGCAGCAGTGCTTAACTTTCTCCATTTATAGACAATTTGTCTTACTGTGGACTGATGAACAGCAAGGCTTTTGGAGATACTTTTATAACCCTTTCCAGCTTTATGCAAGTCAACAATTCTTAATCGTAGGTCTTCTGAGAGCTCTTTTGTGCGAGGCATCATTCACATCAGGCAATCCTTCTTGCGAAAAGCAAACCCAGAACTGGTGTGTGTTTTTTATAGAGCAGGGCAGCTGTAACCAACACCTCCAATCTCATCTCATTGATTGGACTCCAGTTGGCTGACATCTTACTCCAATTAGCTCTTGGAGATGTCATTAGTCTAGGGGTTCACATACTTTTTCCACCTGCACTGTGAATGTTTACATGGTGTGTTCAATAAAAAGATGGCAACATTTCATTCTTTGTGTATTATTAGTTTAAGCAGACTGTGATTGTCTATTGTTGTGACTTAGATGATGATCAGATCACATTTTATGACCAATTTGTGCAGAAATCCATATCATTCCAAAGGGTTCACATACTTTTTCTTGCAGCTGTATGTTATGCAACAACAGGCCAAAATACGTATTATAGTACTGTGTCTCCTTATCTTCTTTCCCTCAGACCCAGATAACTCTGCTCATAATGGGAAGAAACAGAGAGGGGACTCATCGCATAAAACCAATACTTTATTAAAATTTGCATGCAGCATACAGCTTTGTCTTTTATCAATGGAGCTCCAGCAGGGAGAAGCCATTTGTACCTGCAGATCTGGATCGAACAAATAAAGAATTCTTTATTTGTCCATAAATGATCTCCAGGTACAAACTATCACATCATGTGATCCAAATTAAACAAATGAATGCAAATGAATTTGTTTTATTTCGGATTAAATGAAATTCATTACTATTGTGATTCTGCGATTCTGATACTCCAAATTTCTAAATAATGAAAATGTTGTCCAAATTTTGATTGGTGAATAAACAAATTGCACATGTCTAATCTGGGTGACATTGGCACCTTAAGGATATAAGGGCCAATGTAGCTTTACAGGGAACATCCCTTAGTGTCATTGATCTGGCCATTCCTTTGAGTATCAGGGCTCGAGAAGTACTATCTACAAGACAGTGAAGTTAGTGTCCTCCTCTTTGGAACTTGCACTTATTGGAGTATCCCATGTCCTATACCCTTACCCTGTTACAAGTTTCATCAGCATTAAAGCCTAAAAAGACATTCCCTAGACTGGTCACTGGGTCAGTTTGCAAAGAGTCGCTATTGTGGGTGTGTGATGGCAGCCTCTGCACAACCAGAAAAACAACCTTGGTTATCATCATTATTTGTTTTGCTGTTATCAGGAGATGTGTAGTAACTGTCCTTTTATCACGTTTCATCACCATCCATCAGCGGCTCTTTTGGGGATACCACTACAAATAGATAAATGGAAGTCCAACTTGTATCAATCAAAATAATCTAGATGAATCCTCTTGGAAATTATGCTGTGAATGATCCCTTTCAATCAATGTCTAATACCACATGCTGTACTCACACAGATAACTCCAAAAGGACATGACCTTTCTAAAAAGAAAAGGTCTCAACGCTTACTCATAGGTTGTAACACAATCTCCCTATATGGTCTTCCGCTCTCAGCAATGCAAGAAATGAAAAGGTTTGAATAGTTTAATAATGGCTAAACTTTTTCTTTATAATCAAATATAAGGATTTACCCACGGATCTGCTCTAGTTTGAAACACCCATCTCCTTTTTTTTTTTTTTTAACCATCATAGGTCTGTTTTAAAGTGATATTAAAACAAAGTGAATTGGATTTGGCGGTCCTGCCCCCGCCTCGTGAGATTTTGATCAAGAGTCTTTGAACTCCTGTTCACCTTTTTCCACGTATCTATCCACAGGGATGCCAAACAAAATTGCTACATTGCCCAATCCCGGGCCTCTTCTTATTTCCAGCATAAATTAGCCACTTGTCTATTTATTGTAGCTAAACACAATAGATAGGGCCTGGCAAAAGCTGGTTGTTTCATTTGCAGAGGTGAAGAGCACCCCGGCGACCTTATGATCCATAAAAAGATATCCTCCACGACACTCATACTAAATTCCTGTGTGGGCCCCATGGTGGTCTTATGCTCTTCCAACATTACGCCCTAGGCCTCTCTAATTAACCTACTTCTATCCCCAACCTAAGGGAACTTCCTTCCCCTTCCCTTCCATTGCTCCTCCATCTTTCTTCTCACTCACTTCCTCAATTAACCTCCCCCCCTTTTTTTATTTGTTTTGTGTTCAGTTTGGTTTTGTGTACAACATTTAAGTGGACAAGTCCACTTCCTTTCCCCACCTTAGCCCCTGAGTCCGGAAGGCTCAGGCACTCTGCGTTGACCCCTGGCCTCGGTCAGCGGGTCATTGTTAGTTCATAGTTTACACTCCATGGCACATTTTCTTCTGTGTTTTGAGTGAAATCCTGCATTGTGTCTAATGTTCATATCCCCTACGTGGGAATTTGGCATCTGATCTCTCTTTATATTTCAATAAAAATGATTGTACCAGAAAACTAAATGAATTGGGCTATGGAGGGCCAAAAAGAAAACAAACCTGTTTAATTTACCCTGCACCTAATGCATCAAAAAGCTCACGGCAATTGACCAACCCAACAAACATAATAGATATAAAAATGTCAATATTAATAATAATGATAAAAGAATTGGTTGGACTAGATGGGTTTGTGTCTTTTTTCAACCAGAATAACTATATAAAAGCAACAACAGCCATAGGCTACATATGATCCTGAGGTTAACAGATTGATTAGGAGAGGCTCTAGCATTAGCATGAAAGAAAATGACGTAGGTAGCCCAAAAACTAATCTGCAATCATTTAACTATGAGGGTACTGCTCTTGGACCAGAGTGAGTGCTCTCTTGAATCACTATAAAACAGAAGGAAAGACAGGAGCGCAAAACCTCATAGAGTAGTATATTAAGCAGAAAGCATTTAACACTTTGATAAAATTGTACTTTTACAAAACCCTGACCCAGAGCCACAAAACACAAGACCTAGATTGTTATGCCAAGTACATGTAATTTGACACATGTGAGTGCAATTCTATCCATTTCTGCTTAATTTACTACACTATGAGACACTCTTGTCTTTTCTTATATTTTGGAGTGGTTTTAAACCACTCTGTTTCCTTTTGTTTCAAAGCAGTATTAATTCCAAAGCCAAAAAATTTAATATATTTCAGTTTATCAGTCAATAGATGTGGTGGCTGCATTGGTTTTCTTTTCTTAGGCTTTTTCCCACTCTTTACACCACGTGATCTAGCCAGTAACATACCTCTTGTATTAGAGTGGCCACACTCTAGATGAAGGAACACAGGGGGCATCTTTGGACAGCAGCATTGTGTCAGGAATCATAAACCAGGCAGAAACAGAAAATGTAGTTATAATCACACCTTTATTGTAATAGAAGAAATAAAACAGATCAGGAACGTAGTCAAAAACAGAAGCCAGGGAATGGAAGCCAGAGTGGATAATCAGACGAACCGGGATCAAGAACAAGAAGTCAGCGTTGTCAGAAGCCAAAAATCCGGAGAAGGAATCAGAAGAGACATCAGCCATGCAAAGTCATACACAGGAACACACCAGAGACACACTGGAGATGTTGACCACACGAGGGCACGGAGGGAATAAGCAATGCTGTTTAAGTAGCCAAAATGGACTGACTGTAGGCTGGAATAATGAGGCAGATAATGGTAACTAGATGAGTTACTGTGGAAACAATGGGTGGCTGGTAATTAACTGACAGCTGAGCAGCCTTGGGCACTGAAAGAAAAGAACTGCTAGTAAATAGCAGAAGCCAAGCCCTGACACATTGTCAGTCTGTGAGTGTTAGGTGTACTAGCAGATTTAGATAGATTATCAAACTGAATCCAAACTCCCTTCTCTCTCCTGCCTCCAAGGGAGTGAATACACTAAGGTAAGTGATATACAGATGTAAGGGGTGCTGTCATATACCTAATGGGTAAAGCCTGGATATGCAGAGGAAGGCCTCTCTTACACATCTGACTCAAGACCCCTAGTAGAGTATACAGGCGGCGTAGGAGTGCAGAGTCGCACGAGTATCGGTGGACACGCAGGCTGCTGGATTGCCAGCTGAGTAGAGCATCAGATGGAAGCAGATGTCCCAGTAGCAGATGAACCGATGCAGCAACTTGGTAGCTCCAAGGGGACCAGAAGATAAGCAGAGTCAGACAAGCCGTGTCATACATGGAGGGATCAGATCAGGTACAGATGGGGAGACAGGAGAATGGTCAAGGAACAGGCTGGGGACAATGCAGGTAGAGAGCAGAAGTATCAAAACAAAGTAGTCGGGGTTCCAAAAGGTAGAGCCCCTAAAGGGAAGTTGCAATTAAAACTTAACACTGGAATTAATGCAAAACACACTTTATTGAAAACTAGGCTGGCAAAACAGTTCCAGTTGTTAAAAAATACAGCGGGCAACAAAGACCCCCTGTGACATTCAGTGTTACCAAAATAAACTCATTCACTAACAACACCACACGTACAGTAAAATGGGCCCACACATCCAAACTTGCATTCCATAGGAGAACTTTTCCTTTTAAAACCTCATCTGCTAAAGTGCACTATATAATGAATAGGTAGTCTCAATACAAAAAGGACCAGGTTTCCCTGGGATATATAAAAAAATTTGGAAAAAATAACAGTTCAAAGCCTTCTAGTTGCTCTGGCACAAAATTGTCAGACCTCCAGGTATGAGTCCTAGTAAAAAAAATGGATGGATGCTAGCATCGTGTTTCATAATCAGGAATATTCAATTGTATAGCAGAATGGCAAAATCAAGTAATGTCAAGGCAGTCCATCACATATTGTGTAACCAGGGGAAAAAGAGCTTAGCTGACTGTAGTCCTTATCTCATTGCCGGTCTGAGGCATAGTATAACCTAGGGGTATTCACATGGTGAGTGAACAAAATGAATGCTCACAGCTTTATCTGTAGCAATAAGTAAGTAAGTAAGGCAAGTTTGGTCCAGTCTCCTACAAGGTCCTCAAGGAGCTGATGGATAGATGCCCCCCAGATACTTGATGACCATCAAGCCTATTTGAGAGCTAAGCTCTGCTCCGGGACAGCACTTAGGCAGTGTAATAGAATGTAGTGAGGGAAAAATAACTTGAGATCAATCCACATACACCCAACGGGCAGGGTAAGAAGATTCTTAGGCCCAGCTGGCCATATCTATAGACTGTGGACTTCATACTTCTGAATTTACCCTGGCCCCACGGAGTGGGTTCTCTGATAGTGACTACATTGATCTCTGTTATGGCTGCCACATCACACTCTATTACACAGCCTAAGTGCTGTCCCGGAGCAGAGCTTAGCTCTCAAATAGGCTTGATGGTCATCAAGTATCTGGGGGGGCACTTATCCATCAGCTCCTTGAGGACCTTGTAGGAGACTGGACCAAACTTGCCTTACTTACTTATTGCTACAGATAAAGCTGTGAGCATTAATTTTGTTCACTCACCATGTGAATACCCCTAGGTTATACTATGACCTCAGCCCGGCAATGAGATAAGGACTACAGTCAGCTAAGCTCTTTTTCCCCTGGTTGCACAATATGTGATGGACTGCCTTGACATTACTTGATTTTGCCATCCAGTTGGGGACCTGAAGCCTGGAGATTTCACAGCTATCTGGGTGGGAGGAAATCTCCAATCCTGGGACCAGGATTAAGCCCACGTTCACATTGGGGCGATTTGACATCATTTGATGTCAAATCGCATGTCAAATTGGAGCCTATTGCCGCCAAAGGCACCCCCCAAAGTGGTGCGACGCCGTCTTTGAGACACCGCACCGCCGATTCCCAAAAGTAGTTTCTGCACTACTTTTGG
Organism: Pelophylax lessonae; assembly: GCF_965119305.1. Classification (NCBI taxonomy): domain Eukaryota; kingdom Metazoa; phylum Chordata; class Amphibia; order Anura; family Ranidae; genus Pelophylax; species Pelophylax lessonae. Next base: position 683,831,346 of record NC_138769.1, on the reverse strand, counting down.
CGACTTTGGGGGGCAATTTTAATAGACATCTGTGCAGGAACCTGCACAGATATCTGTGAAATTGTTACCAAAGTCGGACTGAAAATGCCGGTTTGAAATGGTGCGAGTTCAGCTGAACTCGCACCATTTCAAACCCGCCTCAGTGTGAACCTTGGCTTAAGGATTGCCAGAACACTGATTGTTCAGGTGTGTGTGGGTCTAATAGCAGATGCAGGACCAGGGTTCTGGGCTCCACCCTCCCAAGAAGTCCTCGTGTGCAAGGGAGAAGCATGTATGTCTGCATGGTGCAGGCTGACAGAGGGCCCAAGCCTGTGGGCTGGAGCAACAAGGAAGCTGTAAAAGAGAGTGTTAGCAGAGGTACAGATTGTGTAATAAATAGGGACAATGTTACAGGGTCAACAAGCTCTTAAAACGGCAGAACTGGCGTGGACTCAGGCTCACTGGTGTGACAACCTCCAAACATCAAAATATAATACAACAAAAACAAAAATACAAAGCCAGGGAAAATCGTTGAATGAGTCACAAAATGAAATAAATACCTGACCGGAGTCTAAACTCTATCCCAGCTATGCCGAATAACATCAAAAAATGGACGTAGTTGGGGCCCATTCACGCCTCATTCCTATGCACCACATGCATTGAGACTCATTGATTTGCACTGCTTCAGGAAGTTCATCACAAATACAGTATCTCACAAAAGTTAGAACACCCCTCACATTTTTGTAGATGTTTTATTATACCTTTTCATGTGACAACACTGAAGAAATAACACTTTGCTACAATGTAAAGTAGTGAGTGTACATCTTGAATAACAGTGTAAATTTGCTGTCCCCTCAATATAACTCAACACATGTCTAAACCGCTGTCACCAAAAGTGAGTACACACCTAAGTAAAAATATCCAAATTGGGCACAATTAGCCATTTTCCCTCCCCGGTGTCATGTGACTCGTTAGTGTTACAAGGTCTCAGGTGTGAATGGGGAGCAGGTGTTTTAAATTTGGTGTTATTATTCTCACTCTTTCATACTGGTTATAGGAACTTCAACATGGCACCTCATGGCAAAGAACTCTCTGAGGATCTGAAAAAAATAATTGTTGCTCTATATAATGATGGCCTAGGCTATAAGAAGATTGCCAAGACCCTGAAACTGAGCTGCAGCACAGTGGCCAAGACCACACAGCGGTTAACCAGGACAGGTTCCACTCAGAACAGGCCCCCCCCCCCCGCAATGGTCACCCAAAGAAGTTGAGTGCATGTGCTCAGCGTCATATCCAGAGGTTGTCTTTGGGAAATAGATGTATGAGTGCTGCCAGCATTGCTGCAGAGGTTGAAGGTGTGCACACACTGCATCAAATTTGTCTGCATGGCTGTCATCCCAGAAGGAAGCCTCTTTTAACATTCATACATACACGTGCTAGGGCCAATTTAGACAGGAGCCAATTAACCTACCAGCATGTCTTTGGAGTGCGGGGGGAAATAATTAGATGCAATTCTTGGGTGACTGGTTAAAGATATTGAAATAAATGAAAGTTCTTACCATGGCAACTGCCTCTGGAAAGTCAACTAGGATTTGCAGGCCACTCTTCAGTTCCAAGGTTTTGAAAATCAATGTCTCCAGTGTGGGTAGGAGTGCACCATGGAAACAGTTGTGTTCTCCCTGAAGAATATCTAGGGCCAGGGCCATCTTACCTAATGGGGATGCTGGGCAGTTGCCAGCGACTCAGCCCCAGCCAAGGATTAGTCCTGATTCCTGTGTGCATCCTGCCGCCGAATTTAGCAGGTGGCAAGCGCCTGCCGGCCCTGCGCTGCCGTCAGGCCACTTGGGCAGTGCAGGGGGAGCCCACAACTGCAGGAATGCCTGTCTGCCTCCATAGGAAAAGGCACACACAGGACAGTTGAGTCTGACCCCCGTCCATATGTGTGTTCACCGGACCCAGCCGCCGAGCTTGGAAGCTGTCATTAGCATGGCACTGCTGTACCAATAAATATCGCCTTATCGATAATTTGCATTTCTATTCTCGTGGGTGATTGTGTAGGCAGGGCCCCAGTGCACTGCATTGCCCGGGGCCCTTTAATGCTCTTAAGATGGCACTGTCTAGGGCTACTGTAAGTGGCCTCATGACAGTACAGTACTCCCTGATGAACTGATGTTCTCGTTCTGTGATGGCTCTCATCCCGAACTTGGACGAGATGTTGTTCAGCTCACCCCTAGGAATCTCACAGATTCGAGCCAGGGCATCATAAAATGAATTCTATCTTGTACTGCAAGGGACCAGCAGCTTCTTTGTAATGATGTCATCCATGGTCTCTGCAGCCACCGTTGAACGACTAGCCATGTTCCATAAGCCTGTACATTTTGTGGTAGTGCTTCTGTATATCGCTTTTGTTTGTGGTTTTGAGAGTAACCACTTGTGAAACAAGGTTTAAAATGTGGCGGCAAAGTGATCACAATTTCACCACCTTCATCCTCACCACTGTTTTGCAATGCATCATTAATGTCCGTAAAAGTCACCTCCTCCTCATCATCCTTAGTGTCCTCCTCCTCGACTGGCTGCTGGTATCTTTTAAAGGCGTTGACGAAATTGGAGACATTATCTGTGACAGTTAATGTCATTTTATAGGATGAGTGAATGTTGTCAAGCTCAATTGCAATAATGTCGTGAGTATGACGACCCTTGAATCTTCTGCATGCTAGTGCTGCTTTCCCTCGCTTCATGCTGTTTGGATTTATCCAATGCGCGGTTACGCCAAGATAGCTTTTATTATGTGCTGTTCAAATATTGGCTGTTGTAGAAATATATTCTACATGTTCAAAGGTCTTTTTTGAGTTTGTCATTCGTTCTGGCATACTCAGCATTTATGTACATAGGTTTTAATTTTCTTTCCACATTTTCCAAAAACTTTTGGAAATAAATGACATGCTCAAAAGACTCATTATGCCTCACAGAACATATACATTGGGGTGTTTGCTTTCCAAATTGGGGTCATTTTGTGTGCATTTCCATTGTCCTGGTGCTCCAGGGCCTTCAAAAGTGTGATAGGTTGTCAGGAAATTATATGTGTAATTTATGCTCCTAGAACACCTGGAGGTGCTACTTGCATGTTAGGCCTCTGTATTTGGCCTGGCTGTGTAAAAGTCTCACACGTGTGGTATCACCATACTCAGGAGGAGTAGCAGAATGTACATTGCTCAAAAAAAATTAAAGGAACACTTTTTAATCGGAGTATAACATCAAGTCAATTAAACTCCTGGGATATTGATCTGGTCAGTTAAGTAGCAGAGGGAGTTGTTAATTTTATTAACACCAAAGCACCTGAAACTGATTAACAAAAGGAGCACTAGATGGGCAACAATGGGCAACCTCCAAAATAGGAATAGTTTTGCAAGTTGAGGCCACTGACATTTTTTTTCCCTACTCATCTTTTCTGACTGTTTTTCACTAGTTTTTTTTAATTTGGCTAGGGTCAGAGTCACTACTGGTAGCATGAGGCGATATCTGGACCTTATAGAGGTTGTACAGGCATTCCAAACCCCTCAGGATGGCATATCAATACATGCTATTGCCAGAAGGCTTGCTGTGTCTTCCAGCATAGTCTCAAGAACATGGAGGAGATCAGTGATGGTCTGAGGAGGCATATCCATGGAGGTACGCAGAGACCTCTACAGGCTAGACAATGGCACCCTGACTGCCATTCGGTATCGGGTGACATCTTTGGACCCATTGTCAGACCCTACACTAGTTCAGTGGGTCTTGGGTTCCTCCTGATGCACCACAATGCCCAGCCTCATGTGGCGAGAATATGCAGCCAGTCCCTGGAGAATGAAGGAATCAATGCCACTGAATGGCCCCCACACTCACCTGACCTAAATCCAATAGAACACTTCTGGGACATTTTGTTTTGGTCCATGTGATGCCACCAGGCTGTGCCTCAGTCTGTTCAGGAGCTCAGTGATGCCCTGGTCCAGATCTGGGAGGAAATACCCCAGGACACCATCCGTCATGTCATTAGGAGCATGCCCTGACATTTTCAGCCATGCATAAAAGTACTTGGGGGCCATACAAGCTACTGAGTACCATTTTGAGTTGCTGCAATGAAATTTCAGCAAAATGGATTAGTCTGCTGCATCATTTTTTCACTTTGATTTTCAGGTTGTCTTTGAATTCAGCCCTCTGTAAGGTGATAATTTTAATTTCCATCAAACAACGTGGCATCCTTTTGTTCCTAACACTTTACCCAGTCCATATGAGTAGAGATATCCAGCATGATATTTTTCCCCATTGAGATCTGATGTGTTTTCAAAGTGTTAATTTTTTTGATCATTGTATTTTGGGGTGCAATTTGTGGTATGCCCATGCTGTGTCTTAGAAATATCTAATAAATAAACAACTTTGTGTAAATAAATAAATAAATGGGTTTTCATTTTCTTTTCACATTTTCCAAAAACATTGGAGTTGGGGTGTTTTCTTTCCATAATGGGGTAATTTTATGGGCGTTTTTCATTCTCCTGGTGCTCCAGGGCCTTCAAAAGTGTACCGCTGAGAGAGGGAGGAATCCAGCGGTGCAGTAGCAGCAACGTAATCGGTCAGCAAGTGGTTAACAGCAAATCAGAACTGATGAATGAAAATTTGTGTACGACAAAGGCTTTTTTTGTTGTTGTTTATTGTTTCTGATCATGCGCAGTCTTTCTTTTCAGATTTTTTTTGTACAAAAATTATACACATTAAACGAAAATCGTTCGTTTTTTTCCATACGAGAAAAATTTTGGAGTTTGTCCCGTTGAGAATTTTCGTACGAAATTTCAGAATCGGTTGTCGAAAGTTGTGTACACACTATATGAAAATTCTTTGGATGAAAATGTTCACCAGATTCTCTTATAGTGTGTACAAGATAGGCAGTCAGTAGATCAGGTGTGATCAATTTTCAATGATTGGCACCAAAGCTTGTAGACTCTATAACTTTCCCAAAGACTAAATATTTTAAACTTTTTTGGGTTATTTTTACCAAAGACAGGTAGCAGTATAACTTTTGGTCAAAATATATTAAGAAAAATTACTAATTTGTAAACTTTTATAACAGAAACAAATAAAAATGCATTTTTTTTTTTTTACAAAATTTCCAGTCTTTTTTAATTTATAGCACAAAAAATAAAAAACCCAGTGGTGATTAAATACCACCAAAAGAAAGCTCCAGGGAAAGGGACAAAAAATTCTTGACTTGAGTAATTGTCATTCAAATTGGGAGAGCACTGAAAGCTGAAAATTGGCCTCGAAGGGATTTAAGTGCCCAGTGGGTAAGTGGTAATGTGTTTTTTACTCTTCTCCTGGTTATTGTAAAGTTGATATTGAGCAGCACCCTATAGATGAATAATAAACGCACATATTAGTATATGCTCTACCTTTCTGACAATATTTGAAGACAGAAAAAATTAATAGCAAAATGTGAAACAAATCAGCGCTAACAAGAATAAGATGAATTAAGTGCTAACGGAATATGTAAATATAATGAAAATATAATGAAAAGTCCAAAGGCTGCTCACATTAAGTGCTTTCACATAACACATAACACAATAGGACAACTGGATAAAAGTGAATGCAGCACCAGAGGGATATCTGATACTGATACCAGTACTATATCATAAAAAATGTGTGCCAATCTAAAGTGCAAGTGCCAACACTTCTACATAAATAATATGAATGGATGATAAATAATTATACAAATATATATAAGGTGCCATAGTGGGCAAAATGCGCGTGCTAACACAATAGTGACAATCATAAATGATAAAATCTCCAAGTGATAAAATATAATTAATGTGCCAAGTCTATAATATATAAAAATCTTCTGTGCTGTGCAAACAAGACAAAAAAGGTGTTGGTGCTCCAATCCCAATCAAAGTGAATCCGGGTGCTGATAATGGTATATGCTAGCCGCTCACCTCCTCATCTGGCTCACAAAATATAATGAGCCAGAACCACTTGGTGCACTCTGAGGTGCTAATAGATAATCGGCTCAACACCTCCTTTATTCCATTCCCATGGTAAGGGGACTGCTGGATGGACCAAACAGGGAAGTAGCCAGACCTACTGTGTATAATGACACAGTGACAGAGTATTCAGGGGGGCGTCAACTCCTCTCTCTCCTCTCTCCTCACTCCCAATAAGGTGATCATATAAGAGGAACAAACACAAAGATCATGTTTGCAGTTTTTCACAGCCAGTTATTACGCCTTTCTGCCCGTTCTTTTCTAACAGAAACAAAGAAAAATGCATTTTTTTTTTTTTACAAAATTTCCAGTCTTTTTTCATTTATAGCGCAAAAAAAATAAAAAAAAACCCAGTGTTGAATAAATACCACCAAAAGGAAGCTCCACTTGTGTGGAAAAAAAGGGACAAAAAATTCTTGACTTCAGTAATTGTCATTCAAATTGTGAGAGCACTGAAAGCTGAAAATTGGCCTTGTAAGGAAAGGATTTAAGTGCCCAGTGGGTAAGTGGTAATGTGTTTTTTTACTCTTCTCCTGGTTATTTTAAAGTTGATATTGAGCAGCACTCTATAGATGAAAAATAAACTCACATATTAGTATATGATCTACCTTTCTGACAATATTTGAAGACAGAAAAAATTAATAATCCCCGAAAAAAGCCATTATTCTTTAATAGAAACTAAAATGAGAAAACAATAACAGCAGCCTGCACCAAACCGCTGATGCCGTAGACTTCACTATACTCTTCACTACTTTACACACTTCACAATAATCAGCAACAATTTCTCCTTACATTGTCTTCTGCCTCAGCCAATGAGCAATGAAGAACTCTGGGAGGACGCTCCTGTGAGGAGAAAGAATGGTTCCCAGTGGCTCTAATAGGTCAAAGGCCTCAAGAAGCCTTATGGGAAACCAAACCACCAAAAACAACCTGAATACTGCAATTTCAGTACTAATTTAACATTATCTGACCTTTGGGAAAAAAATTGGGATTTATAAAAGAGCCTCTAGCTAAATGTATTAGCAGTGATGTAGTCATGCAAATATGACCTTTTTATTATGTTTTTTAATAATTCTTTTGATGATTGTGAATTATAAAGTTGATATATAGCAGCACAATAATGAACAAGAAGGGGCTTATTTACTAAAACTGGAGAGTGCAAAATCTGCTGCAGCTCTGCATAGAAACCTTAATTGAACAAGCTGAATTTAGAAGCTGATTGGCTCCTATGCACAGCTGCACTAGATGTGGCACTTTCCAGTTTTAGTAAATCAACCCCAAAGTGTCTACAGTATATTAATATCCCTAAACTGTCCCACGTCTCTTATTTTTCTTTTTTCTTTCACTTGAGTAGGCTTGACATGCAGAATCCCATTCTTTGTAATTTTTTCCTTGTTTACGTTGTACGCTCAATCACCCTGACATTTGAAAAGTTTCTCTCTAAAATCACTTAAAGATTATGCCAACCCTTCAAAGGACTTTTTTTGACTAGCAAAACACGTCCTAGGACATAGGGCCCAAAATCATCAGTGGGGTGATGGGCAGATGATCGCTATATTAGTGTCCTGCCCCCTCCAAGACTGGTTGTTATTGTGAAATAAAGAGGATTGAAGTTAGAGAAAGTTGAGATTTTGGCAAACTTTTGGAAATTTTGTTTGCAATTTTAGAACCAGAAGTCTGCTTGAATCCAAAAAAGGAATCCAAAACCGGCTCCAAAAAGGTGTGTCTTACAAAGCAGGAAATGTTAAAAAATGTGTAAATTGGCTTGGGAAGCTCTTTGCTCTAGAGGTGATGTGGTCTATGAAATGGAAAAAAAAAAAAACAGTTGCAATCTGAGAAAACCAGAAAAACCAACTGCAACTTTTACCAACCCTGGAGGTTTCTTCACCTTTCTAGTAAAATAATGTATCTCAATAGACATCAGCAGAAGTAATACAACCAAAAGCAGCATAAGCGGAAGAAGTAGGGTGGGCGGCTTATTGCAAAACTTTTGTCAGGAATAGTAAAATATTACTCAGAATTTTGGCCTGGCAGGAGTCTTGGGGGGACAAGGTGACTAAAGCAGTAGGCACAGATGCACACAGCATAAGCCTCTAACAGCAATAGCAAGACTTAGCCTCGCTGGAGCCTTTCAGCATGACATCTAGAGCAGTGAGCATACAGTAGGTGCAGAAATAGCATGAACATGTAATTGCAAAAAGTGTGTCAGATATACTAAGATAATACCTTAGGGCAACAAGTTTACAACAGAAATAGATATAGTTTGGCTCTGGAAGGTGACAGGAGTCTTTGGAAGCTTAATTGGCTTAAAGTGACACTAAACTCTGGTTTAAAAAAAAAAAAATATATATATATATATATTTATATATTCAAAGTTGTATTCTTAAAGCGGTTTTAAACCCAAAAATTGAAAAAAAAAAAACCTGCAAGGCAAAGGCATAATGAGCTAGTATGCATCGCATACTAGCTCATTATGTATTACTTACCTTAGAACGAAGCCCTGACACGGACCCCCGGACATCGCTGCGGGCGCTGCCATGATCCCTCGGCGTCTCTTCCGGGTTCGGCGGCTCCAGCGCTGTGAATGGCCCGAGCCGCGCCGACGTCACTCCCGCGCGTGCGTGCGGGAGTGATTTTCCGGCAAGGAAAACTGAAGGTCCCCCCGGACCTTCAGAGCGCATGCGCCGCTCGCGTGAGCGGCTGCATGCACTGCAAATATCTCCTAAACCATGCCGGTTTAGGAGATATTAATTGTACCTACAGGTAAGCCTTATTATAGGCTTACCTGTAGGTAAAAGTGTCAAAAAGCAGGATACTACCGCTTTAACTCAGAAAAGTCCCTTCTTTTGCTCTTAGCCTCCTCCAAATCTCCTACCTCCTTTTTTTTTTACTGTGATGATCCAACCATCTGTTATAGGGTGGCTGGCTATGTTATTCTCCATGAGCCCACTGTATATAGGAGCCACCCTCTCTTGCTCACTTTTGAGATGGACTATGCACCATGGGATCTGTAGTACACATAACCACAACAAATTGCACTGCTCGTTTCAAACAAACTGAAGGGGGAAAAAGGAAAAAACCAAGAGTTCACGGAAGAGCTTTTAAGGAGGTATAACATCCCGGGGTCTATTTTTTTAAAAAAAATCTGCTGGACAAATGTCACAAGCATTTTCCCAATCATCATAACAATTTTTCAACACATTTTGCTTGTTGAATACTTATGATTGTCAGATCCATCTAGTGAACATAATGCTATATTTTTCCTGAAATAATTCAAGCAGAAAAATACCACATTATTACCACTAGATGGAGCTGCTGACAATTATAGAAAACCAATGAGTTAAGCAAAATGGGAGTGCTTGTGACATTCATCAGATTTTGTATAAATAGACCCATACGTATCACAGAGTAGTACCCCTGCCATTTGTCATGGAGGTTGTGATGAAGAATCATTTTTTTTTCTTGGCTTATTATGGGTTTAAAAACTTTCAACTATTATTTAAGTAGTCATTTATTTTATACACTGTATGGAGTGATTTGGTAAGAACTTAATTTGTCTATTTCTGTAGGTGTAGGTGGTCCACATCTGAATTTGTATTGAAAAGCTAGAAGTTGTTTAACAGACTTTGAATAAAATGTGATTATATTGACAAGTAGCATTCTCAAAAACATCCTTGAACCCTGGGAATCATTCAATGACTCATTTAAAGTATTGTACTGTGGGCTGCACAGCATAAGTAAGCACTAATAAACAAAAGCACTCATCATCATTCAATTCTTATATTGTCCGATGGGTCATTTATTTGTAAGACTAAAGTTTTGAGGAGAAAAAAACAAGCACAAGTTTACCTGCTCTTCATCTGTAGAATTAATGTAAGCCTTACCATATTCTTTTTTCAAATAGACTACTTAGTAAGAGATAAGAAATAAGAAAATTTAAACTGAAGCGTCACATCACTGCTAAGAGGTCAAGATACAACTTTATTCCAATAAAGGTCAGGGGGACAATCCAAAGAGTATTCAACATGTTTTGGTGGTCCAAAAACACCCCCTTCATCGGGGCTTGATTGAACACAATGTGAATGGATTAGAAGTGAGCTTGACATTTAATGTTCTTTCTTGGCAGCCATTAAAGGTCCAGTTCATTCATATTTATTTATTTTCTAAATCAGCCAGAACTGACAGCAGCCGGTAAATACATGTCAAATACATATAGTTTCCATTCAAATGTCTGTAAAATGGGTCCGCATCCGTTCCAAATTAGCCGAATATTTACAGACCCATTGCTTTTCAATTCCAGTCTGAAAAATTAGGCATTCACAGGATAAAGAAGTAAGTGTCGGCCAGTACAGGCACCAAAAATTAGCCAACAGGCGTTCACCTGACAGCAAACATCTTTGTATTCTGTGGCTGGAGGTTGCTGTGTGGAGCAGGGACAGACTGTATAGTGACACAAGTCTCTAGCTAATAGGTCCACAAAAGTCTTTTGTTAGTGTAGGGAGCGGTTGCTGTGTGGAGCTGGGACAGACTGTAGCAATTAATAAAAGGCCTTTAATGCCGCTGTATTTACCTAAGACAGGGACCATGAATTGTTATAAGTGGTAGCTGATATTTGTGGCCTGTCATGAGGAATTTGAATCAAACATGGTCTACTGGTCACATGTGTTGAATTCCTCCGAGATCCATGCCTCCATTTTTAGAAATGTGAGGTAGTCAACACTGTCGTGAGCTAGGCGAGTGAGCTCATCGGTCACGATCCCCCCTGCTGCGCTAAACGTCCTATCGGACAGGACACTGGACGAGGGGCAAGCCAACAGTTCCATTACATATTGTGCAAGCTCTGGCCAGAGGTCAAGCCTGCCCACCCAGTAGTACAGGGGTTCATCACTTCTCAGAGTGTCCACATCGGCCGTTAACCCGATGTAGTCGGACACCTGTCGGTCTATGCGTTCCGTGATGCTGGAGCCTTTGCAGTCAATGCATAAGTCGCGGTAAGCTTAACACTCACCTAGGGACGATCCACTGGACGGATGGAAAATAGGGTTTTCATCTGTCCAGATTTGACGGATCGGATGTCAGCGGACATGTCTCCGCTGACATCTGATGCCCCATAGACATGCATGGGGGACCGTTCAGATCCGCTAAAAAAAACGGACAGGCGGATCTGAACGGTCCGCCTGTGTGAAAGGGGACTAAGAAGGCACCTGGACTCCCATCACTGAGCCCAGTGGGAGCAACGCCGTCAGAACCCACAAAGCCACACTCCAGGCTCTCACCGTCCAGCCTCTTCTCCTTCTCCTCTCTCCTCACAATTGTCCTCCACGCCACCTTCCATCATGCCGTCCTCACGTTTTTCTAGAAAAAGGCAGGCTTCCGTGGCCCAAATGTACGAGAGTAAAAAAAATGATGACGCCGGATAACCCTGTTGCCCAACGGTTGACCGCTGGCTTGTCGGAACTGATAGCCCGCAAACTACTGCCATATAAGCTGGTGGTCTCGGAGGCCTTTTTCGAAAATTTGTGGCCATTGGAACACCACTATGGAAGGTCCCAGGAAGGAAATATTTCTCGGCGGGAAGAGCATCCCAGAGCTATATGGCCATGTTCAGCAGCAAGTGAATGTATCTCTGGCACACAGTGTCGGTGCCAAGATACATCTGGCCACAGACACGTGGTCTAGCAAACACGGACAGGGAAGGTATATAACTTTTACTGCCCACTGGGTGAACCTTCTGACGGCCGTCAAGCATGTAACCCGTGGCACCCATGTAGATTTGGTTTTACCGCCACGGATTGCATGCAGGCACTTAGTGACGGTTCACACTGATGCGATCACAGAGATCGCATGTAATTTGGAGCGCACTGCTCCTAAAATTACATGCGATGTCTGTGAGGTGCAAATTCAGCCATACAGTTCGTATGGCTGAATTAGCAACGCAATCACAGTGAACACGCACAGGACCCTTTTTTTGGTCCGCAGCAGAATCGGCTCGCATGGTGGTTCACACCAGTGCGTTCCGATTATGTGCGAACTGTCAGATCGCACTGCGATATGCGATCTGAGCTGGGGGTGATGTTAACTCTGAATTGACAAACCCAGCGTATCGCATATGGCAGTGTGAACTGTCTGTGCTGCGGGTGCGATGCGGGTACACGCAGATATAACTCATGAGCTATAGAGCCCTTTTGCTGGGTGGGAACACAATTTGTTTTTTGTGCTAGAGGTTTAGCAGTAGGCGAGCAGTAGAACATGTATGTAAGCAAAGAAAACTGTCAGAAGTGGGATTCGACCCCACGCCTCAAGGAGAGACTGTGGCCTTAACGCAGCGCCATAGACCGCTCGGCCATCCTGACCTGTTAAGCTTGGCTCAGGGTTAGACTGACGGCGCCCACAGGCTAATCTAATGTGCACAAAACTCTGCGAAGGCCTACATGCTGATGGTTACAGCGGTAGGCAAGCGGTAGAACATGAAGGATAGTAAAGAAAAACGTAGAAGCTGTCAGAAGTGGGATTCAAACCCATGCCTCCAAAGGAGACTGCGTCCTGAACGCAATGCCAAAAAGCGCTCGGCCATCCTGACTGGTGAAGCGTACTCTTGTGTTAGACCTATGACACTCACAGGTTAATCTAATGTGCACATAACTCTGCTAAGGCCTACATGTCAACATGCTGGGTTCATGTCCATGTTCTGTTGCTGAAGGTTGCATGATGGAGAAATTGTAAAAGAAGGAGCTTTACCCTTGCTACCATTCCTTGCTACCTTTGTCATTTCCAATGCGTTGGGAGGAAAAAACAAAGCCGGATGTTAAAAGTGCAAAGTAGAGTTTTAATAAAAGGACACGCAGAAATAGTGTGCCTTGGTGTTAAGAAGAGATGGCCGTTTGCTTCAAGCGCACATTTCCTTTGATGCATAATTAGAAAGTGAGTGTTTCTAGAAAGTAATCCAGATGCCTTGAATGGTTTACACAGTTATATTTCCTTGGAACTTTTGAGGAAAATTCTTATTACGTTACTATGTGAGATACAGTTGCCAACACTTGCAGGGAGGCCACAGCGAGCTTTGAACTTGCAACCCCCAGTTTCCAAGATGAGTGCCCTAACCCACAAGGTATAGAGCCCTTTTCGCTGGGTGTGAACGCAGTTTGTTTTTTGTGCTAGAGGTTTAGCAGTAGGCGAGCAGTAAAACATGTATGTAAGCAAAGAAAACTGTCAGAAGTGGGATTCGAACCCACGCCTCAAGGAGAAACTGCGGCCTTAACGCAGCGCCTTAGATAGCTCGGCCATCCTGACCTGTTAAGCTTGGCTCAGGGTTAGATTGACGGCGCCCACAGGCTAATCTAATATGCCCATAACTCTGCTAAGGCCTACATGCTGAAGATTACAGCGGTAGGCAAGCAGTAGAACATGAAGGATAGTAAAGAAAAATGTAGAAGCTGTCAGAAGTGGGGTTCAAACCTACACCTCCAAAGGAGACTGCGACCTGAACACAGTGCCAAAGAGCACTTGGCCATCCTGACTGGTGAAGCAAACTCTTGAGTTAGTTAGACTGATGACGCTCACAGGCTAATCTAATGTGTCCATAACTCTGCTAAGGCCTACATGCCAACGCTTGCAGGCAAGCCCCAGCAAGATTTGAACTCATGACCCCTGGTTTACAAGACCAGTGATCTAACCCCTGAGCTATGGAGCCCTTTCAGCTGTACTTAGTAACCAATCAGCTTCTATCTTCAGCTTAGTCATTTAAGTTGGATTAAAAACGAGAAGCTGATTTTCTGCCTTGCACAGCTGCTTTAGATGTTGTCTGCACCAGTCTTACAAAATTACCTCTGTGATTTTGGGGTGCTGTGCTCGGGGGGCAGGCCATGACGCCTCAAGTCTTTATTTAGTCTTTGAAGATTGAGGACATCTAGTGGTGAAGAAGAGGTACTGTTGGGGAAGGTGACTCGAGAACAGTGAAGACTGCATACAATGGAGAGACTGATGGAAAACATAGTACCTGTATTCTGATGAGACCCCACCATTGGGATACATGTATCCTAACTTTAATGTCTATTTAAATCCTATTCCAAAAGTGAAATGCTTACCTCACCTCCACCATATAGAACATGTGTGTATTTGTTATATCTTTGATTACATAGTAGTGTACTGACAGCTTACCAAGTTAACGTATAAAGGTCACTTGCATGCTGCATGACGAAGGTACTTCCACAGTAAAACAAATGATCTTCATATCAGGTAATGGCGGTTATTATTATCTCTTGTCACAGATCACTAAACAGCAAAAACATCAATGCTGATGTAATTCAACCATATGCTCCCATTGGACTATATATAGCAATGCTAATATGAAAATCAGATATGGGTGATACATGTCAGTGGAGATATTTGTACTGTTTTCTATCTGTTTTGTATCTGCATTATATGATGCTGTTAAAAAGAAACCATCATGTATTTTGTGAAGGCACATATTCGTAGGGAGTATTGCAAAGTTTACTATAAAGTCATTGTAATGTGATGTTTACATTTTGACATGCTGACAGATGTAGATAAATTTCTATGATGGTTCTGCCAAAAATAACAATTAAAAAATAATTAAAAGCCCATTAACAGAAAAAATATAAAGGCAGTTTTACCTTCCATACTCAGAGCTATCCTCTGCAGTACTTCTTTTCAACCACAAGGTGTCCTCAGATGAATGATGCCCCGAATCCATCAATGGACTTCCTTAGAGCCCAGGATGACATTTACCCTCCCCTAGCCTGTGACTGTAAAAGGAGATGCAAGTACTGTGATGAGCTCAAATCTGTGTCACTCCTCCTATTAACATGTTCCGTGTGATGCGTCTTCCACTTCCAGTCTGAGCTCTGTTGTAGAGGGACTGCAAGAGGTGGACATCAAGTCAAATTTAGGACCTGATATTGTTTTAAAAAAAATACACTTAAAGAACAAGTTCACTTTTTGGAAAATAAAATAATAAATGCAAATATTTTGCAGGTAAAACAATGTGCATTTATTTATTTTTTAAACCATAGTCAAAGCTATGATATATCCAGTAGTAAGCTATGGCTGTGAAAGTTGGACCATAAGGAAGGCTGAACGCCGCAGAATTGATGCTTTTGAACTATGGTGTTGGAGAAGACTCTCGAAAGTCCCTTGGACGGCAAGAAAGATCAAACCAGTCAATCCTGAAGGAAATTAACCCTGAATATTCACTGGAAAGACAGATCCTAAAGCAGAAACTTGAATACTTTGGCCACCTAATGCAAAGAGAGGACTCATTGGAAAAGGCACTGATGAGGATGACAGAAAACAAGATGGATAGAAAGCATCATCAAAACAATGAACATGAAGTTGAGCAAGCTCCGGGAGGCAGTGGAGGACAGAAAAGCCTGGCGCTCTATGGTGTATGAGGTCACAAAGAGTTGGACATGGCTAAACGTCTGAACAACAACAGCAAAGCATTGCCCCAGTGTTCAGCAGATTGCTGGTGCCATGCAGGTCTCCTGCAGACCTGTCGTGTATCTGCTTCCTCGTACATCCCATATGGGCAGACAGATATAATCTTACTGGAAGCATGAAAGAACTACTACAGCGCTGTGGTAGTTCATTGAAAACTACAAGCTGACAGCTGCAAAGGCTGCCGGACCTTGTCGTTTTCCATGCACATAGCCCTGTCGATTAGTGATGGGGGCGGGTGGGTGGAGCTATGTTTTTTTTTTTTAATTGTGACAGCTAGCAAGGAGGGAGAAGAACCCCTGCTAGCTGTCAGATCGGGGATCGGGGAGATGCGGGGGCCGGTCTGTTGGTAACATGTTACATCCTGAATATGGGTGTAACATATAATTAAAGGTGAACTTATCCTTTAATGATTTATTAATTAATTCACAACTGCATTAATTTGTGTCTTTTATATCTGCTTGGAGTTTAACTTTAAAGTGGATCCAAATCCTAACGGGATGACATTTGGTTTGCCAAAGCACTTATAAACAATTGCCATGTTTTCCTTTTAAAATAGTGTTTTTACAATTTGTCATCCTCTTTTGCAGCTTTGCTGATCTCTTTTAGCCTTCATCAGCCATGTACTGTCTTCAGCATCATGCAAGTCATTGCTCTAGATCAGCTCCAAAGGTGGAAAATGTCAGCACAGCCACACGTAGTTTCCCATTGTGACGAACGCCCCCTTTGCTGGGACGTTCGCCACGAGCCTTTGGAGGTGCGTGGAGGCCAGACTCCTGCCCACGGACTATGGGCCCTGGCTTGTAGGGGAGTGCACCTCTGTGTGGGGGTATATGCTGGAGGACCATGGGAGTAGTATTTTTTTGGACTCAAATCCATGTCACCCCAAGATACAGACTCAGACTGGGATCAATGTTACAGGCCTAAAGCTGAGAGCCTATGTCTTCTGCTTTCATCTGTTTAGAGGTGAAGTGTCTTCACACTTCTAGGAATGTGTATTCGGCTATGTTTTGGGCTTGTTGAATTAATTGTGATAATGTTGCAGTCTCATTCACCTATTGTCTCTTTCCAGAAGGCCAGGTTATGTTAACTATGTTCTGTATATAATAACATTTGCATATGATAATGAAATCAAACTCATGAGACTGTATATATTGGAAGTGAGTTGCTGAATAAAGTGTCTTTTGTTTTACCCTTCATCAAGCCTAGGCTGATGTTTGGGGGGAATTGAGGGGCCAGGTCACTGTAGAGTCTGGAGATCTAAGACAGAAATACTTGGTCCAAGTATTGGGGATCTGTTACACCCATAGTTGCCAACATTTAAATAATATCAGGAGGGACACCTTGAAGGGCTTACAGACAAGAACACCTATCATCATTTAACTTTTATATAGTAAGATTTAAGTTATTTAATATAAGACTTGATTTGTTGTTGAGAATGCACAATCCTCTCCAGATGTGCATTGCATACATTTCAGCTATATTTATTTATAATATATATATATTTATTAGAATTTTTGACAGCCTTACCATTTTCTTGATCAAATAGAAATAACAAAAATGGAAATTCAAGTGTCACACCACTGCTGGGAGGTCAAGATCCAACTTTATTCTACCATCTTCTATTTATTCATCAGGACTTGATTGAACACAGTTTATAGTTTTTTTAAATAAATAAGCCAATAATAGGGTATATTTTATAAAGCAAGGACAGTGGCTTCCACCAAATAAGTGAACTCACTGGCCCCTTATTAACCACTTCAGCCCCGGAAGGTTTTACCCCCTTCCTGACCAGGCCTTATTTTGCAATTCTGCACTGCATTAATTTAACGGACAATTGCGCGGTCGTTCGACACTGTACCCAAACGAAATTTAAGTCCTTTTTTTCCCCACAAATAGAGCTTTCTTTTGGTGGTACTCTATCACCTGTGCGATTTTTATTTTTTGCGCTATTAACAAAAAAACAGCGACAATTGTGAAAAAAAAACAATATTTTTCACATTCTGCTATAGGACATTCCCAAAAAAAAAAAAAAAATAATAATAATTTTTAACATTTTAGGCCAATTTGCTTTCTGCTACATATTTTGGTAAAAAAAATTGCAATAAGCATATTTTGATTGGTTTGCGCAAAAGTTATCGCGTCTACTAACTACGGGAAAGATTTTTGTCATTTTTACTTTATTATATCAAAAATAGAGTTGCGCTAGAATTGGTGTAAAAGAAAATATCCCAATAGTCCACATGCAATTAATTTCTCAATATGCATAGGAAAACTGGAAGATCAGTATTGAGGACACCATTCAACCTGACCAAATCTCCAACTCCATTTGCAGAAATGCTGCCCCATGCTTCACAGTTGCCTGCAGACACTAATTATTGTACGACCCCTTAGTCCTTCGGCAAACAAACTGCCTCCTGCTACAGCAAAATACTTCAGATTTTGACTCATCAGTCCAGAGCACCTGCTGCAATATTTCTGAATCCCAGTTCTAATGTTTTCAAGCATAGTTGAGTCGCTTAGCCTTGTTTCCACATCGGAGGTGTGAGGGTCTCATTTTAACACCCCTCTTGTCTCTACCTTATTTTACCTTATACAAATTCTAGTTTAACCTCTTACCTCAATTCAGCAATTCACAGAGACCGCGCAGGGAGTATCATACACAGACAGATTACAATCAAAGTCTGTACAATACTCAAAGGTTTCTTTCCATTTTTCTTCTTTTTATAGGGTTCATAACAAAGACACAATACAGGATATGATAAGAAATAAGGGTGTCACTCTTCTAATGACATTTCAACTAATTTGTGGCTAAGCCAAGCCAGCGACACTTCCCTTTTTTCTATGCAAGCCATTTCATGAATACATACTTTTACTAAAATATGAGCTTTAAAGTAGTTCTCCAGCCTTAGTTCCATAAAGCATTGCAAATACATGCAAATGATTAATTTCTGCAGAAAATCAGGGCCGGCCCTACCATGGGTCCCAGGCAGCACTTGGAGAGGGGCAGCAAATTGACTCCCAATATTTTTTTTTTACAGCAGTTTTGTGTTTCATTAGTTTGCGGCGCGTTACGGGCGGCATTTCCCCATCTCATACTGCCGCCCGTAGTGCAAACTGATGGTATGAGGAGGCGGAGCGTCCCTCACATGATTATGGTGTGCGCAATGACGTCAGACATCAGGGCACTCCATCTCACGCAGGGCAGGCTGAATCTGGGGCAGTGGGCACAGCAGACACAGAAGTGACAGGAGGACTGAGGACAGACAGCTGGTGTTTGGTGGACCGGTCCGGTGGTGAGTTATGGAAGAAGATAACTGTGTATATAATATTTTCTACATTTTATATTTATAACAAATAATAGATGTGGTGGCCTTTTGTTGGGCGTGAATTTTCTGTTGGGGGGGGTAGCATTTAATTCTTGGACCCAGGCAGCACAATCTCTTGGGCCAGTCATGCAGAAAATCAATATTCAGAGAGATCCAATCAATCTCCCCTTTGTTCCTTCTAAAAGTAACACTAATACAAGTCTAAATCATACGCCTCATATTCATATTTTTCTTTCTCCTTCCTAGATGTAATTTTCTTAAATCATATACAGAACAAATTTGATTGCAACATATACCAAAATTAGTAGATGACAAGATCTCGCTTGTCTAGCAAAATGTTTATGAAAGATGAAAAGGGAAGGGGACATGACAGTCTTTAGATGGATAAAAATAGTCCTCAGAAGTGACAGGAGGACTGAGGACAGACAGCTGGTGTTTGGTGGACCGGTCCGGTGGTGAGTTATGGAAGAAGATAACTGTGTATATAATATTTTCTACATTTTATATTTATAACAAATAATAGATGTGGTGGCCTTTTGTTGGGCGTGAATTTTCTGTTGGGGGGGGGTAGCATTTAATTCTTGGACCCAGGCAGCACAATCTCTTGGGCCAGTCATGCAGAAAATCAATATTCAGAGAGATCCAATCAATCTCCCCTTTGTTCCTTCTAAAAGTAACACTAATACAAGTCTAAATCATACGCCTCATATTCATATTTTTCTTTCTCCTTCCTAGATGTAATTTTCTTAAATCATATACAGAACAAATTTGATTGCAACATATACCAAAATTAGTAGATGACAAGATCTCGCTTGTCTAGCAAAATGTTTATGAAAGATGAAAAGGGAAGGGGACATGACAGTCTTTAGATGGATAAAAATAGTCCTCAGCAAAAACAGAATAGAACACAAAAAAGAGTCTCGTTTGTATGGCTTGCAAATGTCGATAAATTTCCAGGTTACAAAGTCCACATTATTTCACTTCTTAAGTTCATTTCCTAAACTTCTACAACACCTCCAAACTTTGATTCTGTACCCACTCATGCAATTAGAAGGTTCTCTACCCCATCAAAACCTGCCTCTTGGTAAGGTTAAGGACAGAACTTGACATTCACAGACAGACTGGCAGAGCAACAAAGCATCCTCCGGGCTAGGTCTTTGGGCTGGTACCTCAGATCTCTCTTATGGTGTTCACTGGAACTCTCAGGCCTTGGGTTGGCATCCTGGCTCTTCTTCTAGGCTTTCCCAGGAACATTTTTTAATAGGAGTCCTTTTTTAACCTTCAGCAATGAAGAGTGGAGACGTGTCATACCAGGATGATGGAATCATCCTAGGACCCTCTTTGTTAAGTAGAGCATCCAGATAGGGGCATGAATGGGGGGGGGGGGGGGTCGGTAATTTCTTCACATGAATGGGGGCAAGGTGGATACCTTCCAGTCAACATGAATAACCACAGAATCAGCCAAACTACTAAATAACTTTTCTTCACTTTTGGAGGTGTTAAAAAGAATATTCTGACATCCTAAGAATTCAAAAATAAGTCCATACGTTCATTAAGCACGCAGTGATAAAATGTTTCCAAGCAGCAGTTTCCATTACAAGACATACATAGATTCAATATATATTCAACTGATTAGCTTTCTCAAACCCAATATTGCAGCAGGAGTGGAACCAGGGGGTCCCAAGACAGAATATCCTTCTTAAACACATATTCTGACTCAAAACTTAGTTTCCTAACTTTGCAACATATGACTATCAGAAGCAAAATAAAAATAGTAATAAATATAAGCACTATGACAGTTGAATTAAGTTTAGAAAAAGTTAGTCACTTTAAGACTATATTCAAACAAACTATCCCACTAAGAAGCCTTAGCATCTTCACACTTGCACAACTTTATAGGTATTAGGCTTAATACTTTAAATACAAAAAGAAAATACCCCAATGCCATTTAGTGTACACATTGGAAACAGTCCAGGGCAATTATATCAATCTGATGCACAAAATGCCCTCCAAACCTGCAACCATGTGATCACAGCCACTTCCAACAAAAAGTTAGTATGACTGTAAATCCCAGCTATTACTAATTCACTACATTATATTTAAAATCCCTTTTGTTTTCTCTAGCTTAGCAAATATATTTGCAGCACGACCCCCTTGAAGGCTGCAGGTTAGTGGAAGTTCCTCTGCACTCACCTGACCCTGAGAAGTATCCAGCCCACTAGGCACTAAAGGTTCAGACATGTCAAAGATGATTTTCAAAGATATACTGACACAGTAAAAATAAAGTTTGATTGTTTACTGAGATAAAAGTAAATCATACAACTTAATAAACACAACAGGATTCTGTAACGACAGATATTGAGATATTGCGGTGTTACTCCCCTAAACCCCCAAATATAGGAAGGGGCTCAAGATACCAACACCGCAAGCACAAATTCATAAACAACAAGTATTGTATTTTATGAGTGAGAGTGACTGAAAGAACTATCAGCGTTAATTGTAAAGGCTACCACTATATGTATTAACCGTAAATCTTGCTAAACTCTCCTTAAATCAGAACTGACAGTACATCATGTGTATTTGGTAAACATCTATCATTATGTTAATGAGTCCCCTTTAAGGATTATGAATAGTGCAGTCCCTACTCCAACTCTTCACCGGCAGTTGGAGCTCTTTATCACTCTTCAGTGCGATATGTGTAATCCAATATAGTGGTGTATGAGCAATCCTATCTGCTGTCAGTGTATCAGGGATGTCAATTTATACTTGTGGTTATGGATGTCACCAGGCACTCTTTTACAGCAGCAGCATCCACATGTGACTATCCGATCCCCAGATGGAGTATCTCCTCACGATGCTGCGTCACTGGGAATGTCCGCTCTCGCTGTCCTGGTACTCAGTTCAGCTTTACCCATACTCCACTCAGCTCAACTGGATTTGCCACCTCCCCGTGCCTTCCAGCCTCCACACCGCTGAGGATGGGCTCCGCTCTCTCTAGGCCGCACACTCAGGCCTCCGTCACTGACTGTCCCTCTCACATCACTCAGACGGATCCGTCCTCCACGAGTCCCGAAAGCAAGAGAGCGTGCACACTGCCCAGCAGATAGATATATCCACCCTCCCATGATCCTTCACTCTCCCGTGGCTCCCTGGGAGTATAGTTCCTTCTACAATCCACTACACCTCCATTAAAACATTATTTTACACTTAAATTCTGCTTTAAATTGCAATTTCATTTTTCTTAAGTTTTAAATTTATCTGATCAGGCTCCTCAGGAGAGGAATTTTGGTACCATTAAATACATATAATTTAGTAGTGACGTCACGTTTCCCATATATAATTCCAATTAAACTGTGCCTTTGGCATGGGCTTAGTAATATGTGCCCAACACATTCCATACACTTACCAAAAGTTGTCAGAGATCTCTCAACAATCGGACAAAAACCAGAAAAATTATAACATGTAATAAAAACATACTGTAAATCTATAAACACACACACACATATATATATACATATAAATAAATAAATATATATATATATAACATTTCCCTATTACACAAACCTGTTTTAAAATCATCAACTCTACTAGCTAAACCGTCGCTCTGTTGCAGACTCTTGCCTTTGTAGTTTGCACAAAACTACAAAACTTACTTTCTATATAGAAAATATTTTTTTTCCTAAATTTCTGACACTGTGGTATTTCAACCTTAGGTTTCAATAATAGTATTAAGCAGTGTAAATATTACTCCGTTATTTTATTAATTGCTGCTTCTGCTCTACAAATATGTCCTGTATTCCTATGTGTACCACTGTACTTCCTCTAAATCAGTTTTTACAGACACGGAATTGCAAACAGGCTTTCATTTCCAAAAGCTCTTAGAGAACAGCTTCTGGCATCCTAAGCCAAAGAAGGAAACACTCCATATGTCCTAACATGCAATTATCTATAGAAATACTGACCAATCCTGGGGTCATGGGTGTACTAGCATGGGTACATTCACAAATGTACTTAGTTTGAGGGCTTCTAATATCTCAATGTATTATTCACACTGGGCAAGGGAATCCCCAGTTGTATTCAAAAAGACATTAACTTCCTTCTGTACTAATGGTAGCTGACTGTTTAAGGTGCGGATCAGGACTATTTTTATACTGTCCATCGGTTTTAATACAATATCATTACCCAGGTGTATAAGAAATAAGTGCGCTGTCAAAAAAATTAAGATAAAGTCTTCACGTGTGTGAACAAAAACAAAATGACTACATAACCCAAAACATTCAAAAACAAGTAACACAAGATAATGTGCCAATATATTCTCTTCAGATGGATATACAGTAATACCTTGGTTTGCGAGCATAATTCCTTCTGGAAGCATGCTTTTAATCCAAAGCGCTCTTATATCAAAGCGAATTTCACCATAAGAAATAATAGAAACTCAGATGACTCGTTCCACAACCTTTTATTCATTTAAAAACGATAACGGCAATACAAAATACTGTATAAAGTGTACTATGTAATTTGGCCTGTGTCAGGTGCCCACCCCCTCCCTTTCTAATGCTGGAAAATCTTTAATTATCTCATATAATCCTCTTTGTTTCCCAATGCTAGCTGCTCCTGTCACTGTGTTTTATAAAATAAAAATGCTGGCTTTACCCAATTTCAGAGCAACGATCGGCCGTCACGTGACCGGCCGGCTCTCTCCTCCTCCCCTCCTGACTGACGTCAGCGGGGGAACCTTGGCTCCGCCCTCTGCAGCTGTCAGGCGGGGAAAGGAGAGAGGCAGCGGGTCACGTGATGGACGATTGGCACTCTGAAATCAGGTGAAGCCAGTATTTTTTTAATCTGGGGGGGTTCGGTTTGGCATGTGTTCGCTCTGGGCTCTTGTTATGGAAAGTTCTGGCTAGTTATAAAGCCCAGGGGAGGTGTCCCGTAGTCCTAATACTCTTCTTGTCCTATCCTTCCTTGTCCATATCTAGAAGATCAAAGTATTTACTGAGGGTACCTACAGAGCTACGAGGAAGCAGGGAAGAGTGGCAGTGGGGATGACCTTGCAGAAAATCAGCCTCCTAGTTTCCCATAGCTGGAGTGCATATTGAATATATTCCTGACAACATTATGGTGTCCTAGGCTCTCTAATGGAGTCTCCATTGGTAGCAACATGGGTCTCACTACCGTAATCACCAACAGAAAAAAAATCATGTTGAAGGATTGAACCCTGCTTTACCAAATCCAAAACTGAAAAAAATGTAGGGTTCCTTTTTAAAGTGACATGAAATAATATCCTTGTTCTCCAAAAATAATCCATACACATTCACTACTGACTGGCCCTGTCATCTATTTTTCATGAATTTGTTTCTTAATGCTTCCTTGTAATGTCCTCCATAACCTTCCAAACCTTTCATTTTCACCTCACTTCTGTTTGTTTGGAACAACCAGTACATGTTGGTTATGGTCATGTACAGTGCTCTATGTACACTACAAATCCCATGGTCCATCTAGGGTGAGCAAGGGTGGGACCATGGAGAATGAACGTAGGACATAACAGGAGGTCAGATCACAGCAGCAAAAAAAAAATTTGGAGGAGGCTGAGAAAAATAGAAGATTTTTATTTTATTTTATTTTTTTAAACCAGAGATCGGTTTTACTTTAACCACTTACCGACCGCTCAGTGAAGCTCTACTGCGGCAAAGTGGCTCGTTCCCGTCCAGCGACGTAGACCTACGTCACTGGACTCCTCCCCTTGTGGGCGGCGCACGCGCGCTGTCGGAGGCTCGCTCCCGCTGTATTCAGTCACAGCGGGAGTCGGGCCAGGAGAGGATCGCTGGTGATCACCGCTGCTCTTCCCCGATCGTTGGGGTATCGAGTTTGGAGATCCGCCCGCTTGTGTAAAAAAAGCGGGCGGATCTCCTAAGTGACAGACAGTGACAGATTGCAGGGTTCAGCATAGCTGAACCTGCGATCTGTCCCTGTGTCACTCAGTCACCTCCCCCCACACACGTTAGTAAGCACCAGGCATACATTAACCCCTCCCTCTCCAATAAAATTAACCCCTTCCCTGCCAGTGTCATTTTTACAGTAACAGTGCATATTTATAGCACTGATTACTGTAGTAATGTCACTGGTACCCCCAAAAGTGTCAAAAATGTCAGTCAAGGGTCCGATCTGTCCGCCGCAATGTCGCAGTCCCGCAAAAAAAATTGCAGATCACCGCCATTACTCGTTAAAAAAAAAAACACCAAAAATTACATAAATCTTTCCCTTAGTTAGTAAACGCAATAACTTTTGCGCATACCAATCAAAATACCCTTATTGTGATTTTTTTTACCAAACAAAGGTAGCAGAAAACAAATTGGCCAAAAATTAAAAAAAAATTAGATTTTTACATTTTTTTGGGGGGGGGGGGGAATTTCATATAATAAAATGTGAAAAATATTGTTATTTTTTCCAAATTTACGCTCTTTTTTTGTTTATAGCGCAAAAAGTAAAAATCGCACAGGTGATCAAATACCACCAAAAGAAAGCTCTGTTTGTGGGAAAAAAAGGACGTAAATTCCGTTTGGGTACGGCGTCGCACGTCCGCGCAATTGTCAGTTAAAGTCGCACAGTGCCGAATCGCAAAAAGTGGCCTGGACATAAGACAGCAAAATCCTCCGGTGGTAAAGTGGTTAATTGTGATGATAACAATGCATGAATAAAATGTTGAGAAAATGAGTAGAGCTAGAAAGTAAAAATGAATGAATCAAAAAGCCTGGGATCAGATACCAGGCACCACTGTGAACATGACGGAGAGATCCAAAAGTCAAATCAGAAGGGGGATACTAATGAGTATTGATTAACCCCTTCATAAAAAAGATTATTATTAGCTAATTACTGAACAGAGTTCCTGCCACTAATGACACGCCATGTCACAAAGGTCATACCTACAGAAATAGCAGTGAAAGATAAGAATTGCAATTCTAGAAATGGTAAGGAAAATGTATTTTCTATGATTTCTTTCTATGATTCTATTTATATACAAAATACACAGAAAACAATTTCATTTTATATTAAGGAATTTGGGTAAAGCTCTTTAAAAAAAAAAAAAAAGTTGTGGCTGGCCCTACTCAATGCTGTCAAAACACTGCAAACCCTCAAAGGTAATCCTCTTGTAGGAGTGACCCTTGGAGTATTGTATCAAAGACAGGGTACCGCTAGTTCAGGCTTTGCTCTTACTCTCTTGTACCCAGTGATCGGCAACCCTTCCTCTCTGCCGGATTTGAGGGGTGGGAGATTCAAGCAACTTATAGCTTGGGGCATGTTTTGACTCTGGGATTTTATGTTCGGCCAGGGGCTGATGGATCTGTCGGCCTTGCAATCTTTGATCTTTCCCACCCTAGATGATCGGCGGCTTAAGCAGCTTACCCATTTCCTCACTACTCTGTGCCACTAGGGTATTTCCCTTCGCCCCAACACTCCCTTTGAAGATATGTGCCCGGAACCTGGTGCCACCTCTCATGCGGTCTTGGCAGCTTTTAAATTATGGATTCAACCTGTTGAGTCTTTTGTGCCCCTGTACCTACTCAACTGGGAGAGAGACGTGGGTAGGGAATTCTCGACAGACCAAAGAGTATATCCCTCTCTATTTCTCCACAGCAAGCAAATACCAAGAGTTGGGCTATACAGAGCTCACCCTAGTCCCTGTCCCATTGAGAAAGCTCTACTCTGAGGTAATAAGTATCTGCTGGCGATGTAAGGAGGAAGAGAGATCCATCCTCCATATCTTTTGGTCCCATAGGACCTTAGGTAGCTTTTGTTCCCAAGTCAGGGAGACTATCAAACAACTAACAGATTTCGACTTGGGATTAGACCCCGCATGTACTTACTTAACCACTCCGATCTATCAAGGAAAAAATATACAGATTCTATGTTGGTCCACTTGTTAAATGCAGCTAAGGTCTGTATACTGTTACTTTGGAAGCAGGAAACCCCCCTACGCTCCCCTTTATGGCTTACTAAAATTGCCAAAATTCACTCAATGCAAAGCATCATAGCCTAGGTATGAGGCCAGGAGGAGAAATTCAGTGACAAATGGTTCAATTGAAATCTCTTTACTTGCTCTGGGGAATATGGATTGGTCATGCAAGTGGGAGGGTGAGATTTCCCTCTTATCCTCCCCCCCCCCCCTCCAAATCTCTTTTATTATTTTTATTTTATTTTCTGAGTAGCCCTGTTTTGAGCTGCTCCAGGCTTGTATTTTACATTAATAATTGTTGGAAAATCTCAGAAGGGTCGCACACCTTTTCTTCTGTACTCATGTTACATTCCAGAAGGTGTATTCTATGCTCTATTTTGAGGAAGGTTGCATTGCGCAGTTTCTGCAGATACAGCAAGTCCTAATATTGTGCATTTGAACTGCAGGTGAAGCAAGTCAAACACAGCTTTATCTTTTCAAACAATATGTCTTCCATTCAAATGCAGCTGTGCAAGTTCTATTGGAAAAAGCAGAATTCGACTAGAACACCCATTTCCAACCCTAGCACTATCTGCCAAGTCTCATAGCATATGAAGTGCTCAGATGTGTAAGTGAATTGATTCATAAATTAGTTGGATGAGTTAAGTACTATGAAGGTGGTTTGTCTTCCATTCTTTGAGCTGTTCTGCTGACCCATGGTGAAAAGTCTATTCAGATATATATACGGTAACACCTATGCTCAACTAAAGCCCAGGAAATAAATAAGTGAAATACCCAGCTGCTCTAATAATGTACCCCCTCACATTCAGTGCTCACATGGTGTAAGTGAATTGATTCATAAGTTAGTTGGATGAGTTACTTACTATGGAGGGGATTTGTCTTCCATTCTTTGAGCTGTTCTGCTGACCCATGGTGAAAAGTCTATTCAGTTATATATACGGTAACACCTATGCTCAACTAAAGCCCAGGAAATAAATAAGTGAAATACCCAGCTGCTCTAAGAATGTACCCCCTCTACATTGATCAGAAATAAAATAAGGGGAAAAGAGCTGAGCTACTTACTAAAACAGCTCAGGTGTCTAATAGGAACTAAAATCAGTGTTTAGCTCTATGTAAAATATATAAATAAATACTTTACAAAATATATAAATGAACAAAAAATATGTACAAACGATGTAAATAGATTGCCAGAAAACAAAATTAAGCTTTATTTCCTAAGATTTTTCAGACAATACAACCTATAATGTGCAGAAATGCAATAGTGTTCTGCTGTGCAATCGTTTATAAACAGTCTACAGTGAGTAGAAAAGTCTTCCAAGTGTATTCATATATTCAGTGCCCGAATTGGCTGCAACCGCAAAGAAATTCCACATGTGCTCTGGCGTGTCCCTCTAAAGTGCACATCCATTGGACTCTATTGACCCCATATTGAGATAAGAAATTCAAACTGCGCTTTTTCCATAAATTCTTTACAGTTGTCCTGATAGACATATACCGACTCCTTATCTCCACCTGTGGCTCTCCTCCTTTCCTTCACCACCAAAACAACCTCTGCTGTCACCTTTTAGGGATGCTCCGTATGGAAACATGGACCAGCTATCTTTATTAACAAGCAGAATAAATTAAAACCATTATTGTATTCACATGCCTAGCTGAACCAGAGGTGATGTTACCAGCCGTAAACCCCACCCTACGCATTTCATTACATCTGGACGTCGTCCAGGTGTGACGTGGCACCAAAAATATATTTTTTGTGTTAAAGATATCATTAGGATCTCATTATCTTAAAACAAAACCTAAAACTCTAATATACAGTGGGTAAAATAATTATTGAAGACGTCACCATTTTTCTAGGTAAATATATTTCTAAAGGTGCTATTGACATGACAGTAACAACCAATGCAATCCACACATACAAAGAAACCAAAAAAAAATTTGTTTAGAAAAAAAGTTATGTGTAATAAAATGGAATGACACAGGGAAAAAGTATTGAACACGCTTACTGAAATTTATTATTACTACATACAAAATCCTTTGTTGGTAATGACAGCTTCAAGATGCCTCCTATATGGAGAAACTAGTCGCATGCGTTGCTCAGGTGTGATTTTGGCCCATTCTTCCACAGTCTTCAAATCTTGAAGGTTTCCGTGGACCTCTTCTATGAACTCTGATCTTTAGTTCTTTCCATAGATTTTCTATTGGATTCAAGTCAGGTGATTGGCTGGGCCTATCTAGCAGCTTTATTTTCTTTCTTTGAAATCAATTGCTGAAATGTCCACCCTCATTTCATCTTCATCATCCTGGTAGATGGCAGCATTTTTATCAAGAATCAAGGTACATTTTCCATTCATCCTTCCTTCAATGATATGACGTTTGCCAGTACCGTATGCTGAAAAACAGCCCCGCACCAGGATATTCTCACCTCCAAACTTCACTGTTGGTATGGGGGTGTTTTTGGGGTGATGTGCAGTGCCATTTGACCTCCAAACATGGTGTGTATAATGGCAACCAAAGAGTTCAATTTTGGTCTCATCGGACCAGACTATATTCTCCCAATATCTCACAGGCTTGTCTAAATGTTGTACAGCAAACTTTAACCACTTAAGGACCAAGCCCATTTCTTAAACATGTTGTTTACAAGTTAAAATCAGTATTCTTTGCTAGAAAAACACTTAGAACCCCCAAACATTATATATATATTTTTTTTTTAGCAAAGACTCTGGAGAAAAAAATGGCTGTCAATGCAATATTTTTTGTCATGCGGTATTTGCGCAGCGGTCTTTCAAACGCCATTTTTTTTGGAAAAAATTAATTTCACTGCATTCAAAAAAAAATAAACAGTAAAGTTATCCCATTTTTTGTATATTGTGAAATATGATGTCACGTCGAGTAAATAGATACCTAACATGTTATGGTTTAAAAATGCGCACACCCGCGGAATGGCGACAAACTACGGTGAATAAAAAGCTCAACAGGCGATGCTTTAAATTTTTTTAACAGTTACCAGTTTAGAGTTACAGAGTAGCTTTTTTTTAATTATTGCTCTTGCTTTGGCGATCGCAGCGATACCTTTAGATGTGTGGTTTTAACAGCGATTTCATTTGCGAGCGCAACTTCCGTATACGTTTTCTTTCGTGCGCGAGCTTACGGCGACGGGGGCACTTAAAACATGTTTTTTTTTCCTATTTATTTACAGCACTAGGCAGTGACAGGTACTAAAAGACCCCAGACCCCTCCACTGCACTTCAATGTATTCAGAATGCCGAAAACTGTATTTTTGAATACGGTGCCTTTAGCAGCCAAGTAACCCGGATGTGACGTCATGGATGCCGCTTCTAGGTTACATTATCGGAGACCCAATCAAAGCTGAATCCGGCTTAGATTGGGACTCAAACCAGCCGGCAGGTTGCTCGGGTCACCCAGTGGGACGGGAGACCTGGGCAGAGCCGCGGAAGGTGGCAGTAGGGGGCATCCCCTCCCGCTCGCTGGGGTAACAATCGAGTACCAAAATGGT
This sequence comes from Pelophylax lessonae, assembly GCF_965119305.1. NCBI lineage: Eukaryota > Metazoa > Chordata > Amphibia > Anura > Ranidae > Pelophylax > Pelophylax lessonae. The sequence continues at coordinate 683,801,109 of NC_138769.1, read as the reverse complement.
ACCGGGATGATGCCTCTAGCTGCAGGCATCACCCCGGTACAATCACTTCTTGCAGCGGATGTAGAACTGCAGTAGTTAAACAAGCTTCAGCATGCTTTTTCTTCAGCAATGGAGTCTTGCATGGTCAGCGTACATACAGGCCATGGTGGTTGAGTGCATTACTTATTGTTTTCTTTGAAACAATTGTACCGGATAATTCTAGGTCTTTCTGAAGCTCTCCACAAGTGGCCCTTGGCTCTTAGACAACTCTTCTGATTAATCTTTTCACTCTTTTAGAAATCTTGCAAGGAGCACCTGGTCATGGCCGGTTTATGGTTAAATGGTGTTCTTTCCACTTCTGGATCGTGGCCCCAACAGTGCTCACTGGAACATTAAAAAGTTTAGAAATACTTCTGTAACCAATGCTATCAGTATGTTTTGCAACAAAATGGTTGCAAAGGTCTTGAGAGAGCTCTTTGCTTTTACCCATTGTCAGGTGTTTCTTGTGTAACACCCTGGTAATGAGACACTTTTTTATAGGCCATCAGTTGAGACTTAACCAGCTGATTAATTTGCAATGACAAGGGGCAGGATTTCTTTCTGATTACTGATAGATTTCAGCTGGAGTTTTGGCTTTCCATGCCCTTTTGCACCTCCCTTTCTTCATGTGTTCAATACTTTTTCCCTGTGTCATTCAACTTTTCAAAACATAACTTAATTTCTGAACTTATTTATTTTGGTTTCTTTGTATGTATGATTTGCATGGCTTGTTACCGACATGTGGTGAAACTTCATGTCAATAGCACCTTTAGAAATATATTTACCGGTACCTAGAAAAATGGTGACGTGTTCAATACTTATTTTACCCACTGTAGATAATTCATAAGTGACCACTAAATATGAATTGGTAACCAGCATTAGTAAGCATAAGAGTTGGGTGTGTGTGTATGCATGTTCTATCAATACTCATATTCCTGTATATTGTGTTCAGGGAAATGCATCAAAAAAGTTCTCAACCACCAAGGCCAACTGTTGTGCAGTAGACTCCCTTTTTCAGCTAGCTTCATAGCCCTGAACCTCCCACAGTGCCTCCTTAGTCTGCTGTAGAGCCTCCAGTCCTCCACTGTTCCCTTAACCTCCAACAGTGTCCCAAAGTGGCCCTCAACCTTGCATAGTGCTCCCAGGCTCCATCAGAAACCTAATCCACCATAGGGCCACCAAGTCAGCTGCAAGACCCCCCCCCCCCCCCCCCACAACAGTGGCAGGCAGCCTTATCGAGTATCGAGAGCCTTCTAGGATTTCCATACGCCTTGCGTTCCCATACTTTTATTGTGCGAATATAAATTGTATTCCTTACTGTTGGGCATAAATTATTTTTGAGGAAATTATTAAAGGTCGTAATTTTAAAAAAAATGAGAACCACTGCATTCCACTCTCCATGGATACTGATAACTGCAAGTTCTACATCTTAACCACTCTAACAGTAAAGAACCCCTTAATCAATTTAAGATTGAACCACTTCTCCAACTTCATTATGTGGCTGTGAGTTTTCTTCAGAGTCCTTGGATTAAACCGTTTCTTCCTGATACTACAGTCTCCCATTGGTAGATTTGTATATTGTGATCATATCTCATTTTAAACATCTCTTCCCCAGGGAGAATATATTTATTTTTCATAGACTTTCTTCATAATCCCAGCCCCCTTCTTAATCACATAGCTCTTCTATGAACTCTCTCCAGTTTAAGGACATCCTTCCGGATGACTGGTGACAACATTAGACAGGAGGCATTAAACTAACCAGCATGTCTTTGGAGTGTGGGAGGAAGCAAGAATACCCAGAAGGAAACCCATGCAAGCACAGAAGGGGCATGCAAACTTCATGTAGTTAGTGTCGTCGCCAGGGCTGGCCCAAGACATTGTGCTGCCTGGGTCCAAGAATGAAATGCTGCCCCCCCCCCCCAAAAAAAAAAAAAATCACGCCCAACAAAACACCCCCACATCCATTATTATATAGAAATATAACCTTTGGAAAATATTATGTATACTTTTATCTTCTTCCATAACTCACCACTGGACCGGTCCACCAAACACCCACTGTCTCCTGTCACTCCTGTGTCTGCAGTGCCCACCGCCCTAGAAGATCCAGCCTGCCCTGCGTGAGATGGAGTGCGCTGATGTCTGAGGTCATTGCACCCATAACGATCACGTGAGGGAAGTTACCCGGAGGAGTCACTCTCTGCCTCTTCATACTCATCAGTTTGTATTACGGGCGGCAGAAGGAGATGGGAAATGCCGCCCGTAGCACGTGCCAAACCGATGACACACAAAACTGGTGGAAAAAAGAATCTTGGGAGTCAATATGCTGCCCCTCTTCAAGTGTTGCCTGGGTCCAATGAACCCAGTGGGACCCATGGTAGGGCCAGCCCTGGTCGTCCTCAATATTCAAACTAAGGAGCCCAGTGCAGCAAGGCAGAAGTTAAATTAGCGTTATGCACTGTTTTAATTAATAGTGTGTAGTGATGTGATAATTTCTTTGCCCATCTTTCAAGTATGTATTCCTGTTATGCAGTGTTTGTTTTTGCCCTTTTTCAATATGGCTGCAATGCTCCCATTCTTTCTCTGCAAGAAGGATGAGGTCATCAAAAAGTGCAGAGCAAGGATTTCTGGGTAAGACTGGGGAAAAGAGAGACATGAGGAGACACAGACATTTTCCTGCTGGAGAACAGAACTGTAAGTGCTGTAACATCCCCTCACTGAGACACAGCTAATGATTTCATGTTCCTGAGGAGAATATCTTATGTTGTATGGTTCACTGAATGTTATTTCTTCAATACATGGACATTTAAACACTCTGCTGTGTGAATTACTGTATATATGGATATGTTTTCTCAATTGGGATTTCACTTGCTAATCACAAGCCCTGATTGAGTGGAGGCACTGCCGCTTATTATAAATCCTGTCCTGATCACACAGATTATATAGACTCTGCTCCTAAATACTACACAGGTGGCGTCACCATACCCCAGTAGCCGCCAAGAGTGATCTAAATAGCACTACATTTGGAGGCACTGCTGAGATAAAAATCTTGGATAAGGACATTAGGAACGACCATGTCATTGTTATCTACAGAAGCTGTGAGGCAGTGGGCCCTGGAAGAGGGACTGCCACCTAAAAGGACATTTGCTATTTCATATGTACCTATCCGTGTGAGCGTCCACAAACTGCAGGAGGCGCTAAAAGCAAATGAAACCTTGCAGTATGCTGCTCCTGTGGATAAAAGAGAGGAAGATGAGAGTTATGAACTGTATACCTATTATCTCTGTCTCAGTGAGGTGGATTTAAATCCAGTTAAAGGGCCCTTTTGTATATATCCGAAAGGGGCTGAAGAAATTGGTTGTGCTGTAGTATTTCCAGTAAGTTCACCTCCAGTAAGGCGGAAGTTACCAGCCCTGCCTGATAAGTGTGAACCATTGAATACAACTGCTTCATCAGGAGAAACTATAATGCTGACTGCTGCGGCTGTTAAGCAGGAAACAAATATTGAGCATCTGCTGCTAAAAGTCACTGAAGTCATTGCTCAGAATTTACATGCTGATTCTTATCGCAAATTAAAGGCTTTTTCAGGAGTGCTACCTGTCCCCACTGGTGAAGAAAGCTTTGAGGTGTGGAGAGATTTTGCACAGCAAGTGATAGAGGAATGGACCTGCTCAGAGGAAAAGAAAAAACAGCGCATCATGGAAAGTTTAAGACCACCAGCATCCATTATCATCAGAGCACCAGTGTACCAGTGCTCAAGAATATATTGATATTTTGACAGATGCTTATGGACTGCACCGTGACCTTGAGCAGATGCTTGCTGACTTTAAACAGACAAAGCATAAAGAAGGAGAGGATGTTTCTGTGTTTGTGAGGAGGCTAGAAGTACTACTGGGGAGATTGCTCACTGACAAGGTCATCTCTCCTACAGATGTTGACAGATTAAGGACTGCTCAAATAATAAAGGGGCTACTGCCATATCACCCAATATCACCAGTTCTAAGAGTGGTTTTGAGGAAGAGGAACTTTACTTTCACTGAAACTATGACTGAAGTAAAGAGACAGGAGTCTGATATTCTTTTTAGTACCCCTTCCAAGAGCAAAGTTAAACAGAATTCTGGGGTGGAGACCACAAATGAGACTGTTGCTAAGAACAAAGAAGTGAGTAGACTCCCACAGCCTAGAGCTCTATCTGCTTATAAGCCTCTCTTCCACATTAAATTAAATTTAAATTTCAAGCAGGCCACACAGTTCGTCAGTGTCCACTGCTTGCTGACAGTTCTGAAATTCACAGTAAAGCTGGACATATGTACCAAAGAAAACATGGAAGATCAAGAAAACAAACGTTTACCAAGCTACCTGGGGTAGGCCGCAGATGTACTTTCAATTTGTTTGTTAATGATATATCCACTACTGCTCTGTTTGATACTGGTTCTCAGCTGATGATTATATACAGGCCCTTCTATCAACAACATTTAAACCACCTACCTTTGCAACCTGTGGACACTTTGCCTGTTTACGGTGTGGGAGAAAATCCTGTTTTTATGGATGGTTGCCTAGAAGTTGAGCTTTGCATTCCTGGCGTGATAGCTGAGGAGGATCCCCCACTTAAAGTTATTGCTTATGTGAGCCCTCCACCTGGGGGTAATGAGTATGCTCCTATGATTGTGGGTTCCAATGTTGAAGCTGTTGAGGCTGCTTTTATACGGTTTCTTCAGCCCCAACGGGGAACTCCCCTACCTTCACTGCCCGTTGCTCCAGAACTTCAAAATATCTGCCAAACTTTTGCTCCTGATCTTCCTGGAGGGTGTGTGGGAAATCCATGGCATCCCATAGAGCTTCCAGCAGGGGGAGTGAGAGTGTTGCGGGTTTATGTGAAAATTTCACCAAGTGCAAATGGTAGTTTCTTTTTGCTAGAGACTGATACAAAAGAGGCTGCAAAGAATGGCTGGGAGATAGTACTGTCAAGATGAGAACATATTGAGGACTCTTAAAGACTTTTACATTATATATTATAGCAGTCTAGAGTCCCCTCTTAATCCCTGAATATACTTAAAGAATCATAGTTTTAGAAATTCAGTCTTGAGTCTGTTATGTTGTCTTTATTATGAATATGTGTCAAGTATAACATGAAATGTTCTTCCAAAAATGATAAGATTCCCAGAAAGAGATGTTTATGAAAACAAGCCCCTTATTACCGTAAAATGTAAAAAGCCCCCAATCAATCATTTTTAATTGACAGACTAACTTTTCACTCGACGACATTATAATGTCAAGATGACTGTATGTGTAATTAGACTGTATTATGAAATCTTGTGAAAGTTTGTGTAATCTGTAACTTGGGCTTGTGCCCGTTTATGTACTATAAGAGCTGTAACCAAAGTATGATCTGGGTCACATTTCTGTTGGAAGATGTGGACCTGCTGTATGGCGTATATTCTGAGTAAACATATGGAGACGAATGCAAACCTGATTGGCGTAGATTATTTCATGGCTCAAACTTAACATTTGAAACTAACATGAACCTAACATTTGGTGACCCTCGAACCGTGTTTTTCTGACCGCATCGAAACCGCCGGTTGGCACCGCACAACAGGAGGGACAGCACAGAGGCCTCAGGTGAGAAAAATATTTTTATTTCTCATATTGAAAAACTGTCTTTTTCTGATGTGTGGTGGTGTGCCGGTTGGGGGAAGTGCGGCTACGAAAGGTAACACGTATCCTTTGAATTTTAATTGCATTCTGTCTGTGTATGGTTACTGAGATTATAAAATGGTACCAATAGGAAATACTATGTATGAAAAATATTATTTTCTAAAAAAAATGTTTTTTTGATTCTCCTTATGACAAGAAATGACAATATATATATATATAAGGGACGATTTCAGCAGAGATATTACTATTTTCTGGAGTGTGGGTGTGTGGTGTTGAAAGACAAATGTGGAGGTATTAGGGCAGGTATTGCCTTAAACCCCAGTGTCTGTATAACCTGCTGAGTGTTCTTTGGATTAGGGAGTCAGAGAAAGACTAGCCTATATTCACTCGTTCAGAAGACGTTTGAACGTGTATAGAACAGATTAAGACATGTCGTAATGATAAAGTACCTGGTGGCTGATTGGTGCACAGCCGTTGTGATAAAGAAAAGGAGTTCTTGATCCCAGAATCTCCAAATATTGTCATTTCTTAAAGTGGTAACGAGAAATAAGAAAATGGGAAATGTAAGTGATAAGAATGTTTTGCCCATTATGAATGACTTAGGGCTTAAAAAAAAAAACTAAAGCAAAAATGTATTAAAAATAGCAAAGAAAAGAGGCTTAAATGTTGCTAAATTGCATTCAGGTGCACCCATTGTTAAGATGATGGTGAGTGGTGATCCAGACGCCCTCAAACATCATATAAAGTGGTGCAAAATTACTAAAAAGCTTATAAAGAGGATCCCTCTAAATGGTGGCCACCAGAGGGCTATTCTGAGTATGCCTAAAAATTGATGCCTTGTTTAACTTGCTATTTAAAATGTCTGATTGTGGGGGAATTAAATGACTAGCAGCATGGGAAGAAAAATATATAGGTGAAGCCCCTCCCTATAAAATGTGTTCAGAAAAAGCTGCTTTAACAAATAGATGAGGAAGAGTAATAGAAACAGTTTTATCAGGGAAAACGTAGTTCGCAGGACACTTTGAGGTTATTTTTTATATTTAGAATTATAGATAATGAGAATTTACATTTTGCTCATAAGTCCCTGTATGAAAGGGAGCTCTGCTGCAAAATTTTGAAAATTGGCTACTTGCCAAGAGAGGGTTCAACAATAAATATCTTCGTTCCCGTTATAGTTATGGAATTTATTTTTGCACAGAAAGGGTTACCGCAATTAGTGTGACCATTGGACCCTGTTGGCACCGAGCCAAAAGTTTTAAATCAGATTAACTTTTTATCTGATTATAGTTTTTGAATGGTATTTTAGGGGTGTCCTCTATTGAAGGAGGGGAACCTCTGGTCAGGTTTTTGTAAAAATTACACGAGAAAATAAAAAAAGAAGAAAGTTTTTTTTGTAAGTTTGGCACGGAGCCAAAAAAATGTTTTAGTTTTATAGTATATCTGATTTTAGCATACAAATGGTATCTGATGTCCCATCTCTACTGATGGCCATACCATCCAATGCTACTCACTTTTACAGTGAAGTAATGCATTTTTTTTAGCGTCCTAGTGGACGAGGAGACAAACCCATCTTAGTTTCTTGTTTTTCAGTCCGGGTAACTGACCTGGTGTAGAAATGCCCTTAAAAACAGGTGATGGAGGTTAGTATACAGCAGGGATAGGGAAAGTTTATGTCCCTTAGAACCCTCAAGAAATTAGGGCAATTGTAGAAGATCTCCCAAACATTGCCAAGAGTCTTAAAAGAAATGGTACAAAAGGTTGATGTGAATGGAGAAAACTCAGTAAGCTACATATATAGATATGTGGATTTTGATTGATTGTGCAGTACCTGAAAAATATATATGTGTATGTATGGAACACATTTGCAGTAAATAAATAAGTACGCATGAATAAGGGATATTGAGGATACAGGCACATGGCCAAAATACGTATGAAACAAAGATTGATACAATAAAATTCTAAAGAAATGGGTAACAAGTATGTTTGATAAAGGACAGAATATGCAAATGTTATTGGATGTTGTTTAGAAGGAAGGTGAGGAGATGTTGAACTATTGGAATAGATTCAAAGATTCTATATAGAAGCAAAGTGATTGGGCGACTGAAAGTGAAGATGACATGAAACAACCTAAAGTGATAAATATTTTTGTAAGTGGATTGTTGTCTGAGATTAGAAAAGAAAATGGAGCTCCGCATAGCGAGCTGGAGAATTAAACCTGTCCCTGAGTTGGTTGACATAGCACAGATAGCTTGTGAAGTGTTATAAAAAAAAGAGAGGAAAAAAATAGAGAGAAAGGAAAAAAATAAAATAATGAATATGCAAGACCCTGAGGTAAAGGAAAAGGTACATAAACCCAGGGGAATGTCAGTTTCTACAGTACAGGTGACGAAACCCCCTTATCCCCCATCAGGAATAGTGTACATTTCCAATTTGGGGTCCCCCAGCCCAAAAGGGAGAACTGGAGATCCAAAGAGGGGCAGTGTAGGACCCCTACAGGAATTGTTGAAAGGACAAACAAAAAGCAATTATAAATTCACTTCGGAAGAGTTAACCCCTTCAGTTATGGAGGCATTTAAACAAATCAAGCAATCTTTGCTAACAGTGCCCAGTCTTGGTTTGTCAGACTATAGCAAAGATTTCTATTTATTTTGCACAGAAATAAATGGACAAATGCGAATGGGGTGTTAACGCAACACTTCTGTGCCAGACATCGCCCAGTGGGGTACTACAGTTACCCATTGGACAGCGTAGCCAGGGGGCTACCTGGATGTCTAAAATCAGTAAGCGGTGATTGCCCTACTGGTTGAAAAAAACTGTAGACATTGTATTGGGCAACACTTTGTATTTGATGTGCCCCCGTGATTTGGAGTCTATGTTAAATAGTGCCTATACTAAACACTTCACAGTACAAAGGATAGCACATTATCATTTGATTTTGTTATCAGCTTCTAATCTAAAAATTCAGCGTTGTCAGACTCTGAATCCGGCTACTTTTCTATCGGAAGCTGACAGTGAGGAAATTGATGATTCTGAATACCTAATACATGATTGTGCTACCTTTATTGATGAAGTAACAAAACCCACATCTGATCTTCAGGATGAATCCATTGCTGGTCTGCCTATATGTGCAGACTTGTTGGAAGATGGCTCATCCCTCAGACGACCTGATGGGTTAACATTAGCTGCCTGTGTGGTAGTAAACGGTGAGAGCCGACTACTGCATACTGAAATTCTGCTAAATTCTAAGTCAGCGCAGGCTGCGGAACTTACAGCTCTCTGTGTTGCATTAGAGCTAGCAGAGTGAGATATAGTAAATATCTACAGTGATTCTGCTTATGTTGTGGGTATATTGCACAGCTTTGCACAATTATGGCAGGAAAGGGGTTACCTGATAGCAACAGGAACACCCATTCAACACAAAGAGTTAATTGTCAGACTGTTGTTTGCAGTCCAATCGCCTCTTAAAGTAACAGTAATTAAATGTAAAGTACATACCGGGTTTAATGACAGTGTATCGGTTGGGAATGTTTTGGCTGATAAATATGCAAAAGAAGCTATTCATTCTTATCGGCCACATGTAGTCCCTATATTTTTGGTCATAAATCTTCAAGTGGACCATGGGGTTGTAAAGGCCCTACAGGAAAGTTCACCCCACTGATCCACTTGGTCTACAAAAAGAACTGTTTGCGGACCAGATGGCCTGTGGAGGTTGAATGATAAACTGGTTGCTCCACCGACTCTTTTTCCTTCATTGTTTACCTTGAGCCATGGGCCTTGCCATGTCTCAACAGGAGGGATTGTGAACAAACAGTGGTGGGCACCAGGTTTTTACACATATGCTGCTAAACAAGTTAATGAATGTACTGTATGTCAAATGCATAGCATGGGTAAACCAGTGCCTACCCCTATGAAACACATTCCGCATACTGAGGAGCCGTTTCAAATTGTGCAGATTGACTTCTCAGATATGCCCCCTTGTGGCCTATTCAAGTATCTTTTAGTTTGCGAATATTGTTAAGTAGTTAAGTGTCTTACTAAAGAATTGATTCCCAGGTTTGGTATGGGAGCTGTGATCTCTTCAGACAGAGGTACACACTTTGATAACAAACTAATAGCAGAGGTAGTAGATATCTTAGGTCTGAAACAACAGTTACACATCACATATGGACCACAGGTTAGGTGGATGGTGGAACGTAGTAAGCAAACAGTAAAAAAAAGTATCTGGCCAAGATGACTACTAATGGAAAGAGCACATGGTTAGAAGCATTGCCTATAGCCCTAGCAACTATCAGGACTACCCCAAAGGAGAAGATATATTGTTTGGGCGCCCTCCTAAAAGACTTCCTACAGCTTCTGTAACATCAGAAACAGTGACTTTAAGACTTTAACACAAATGTGTTTTCTGATACTTTTTCCAAAGCAGGACAACCAGTGCACCTAAGTGAAAAGACTCATGGACTAAATTCTGGAGAGTGGGTGTACATCAAGAATCACACCCCCAGGACTACTCTGTCCCCTAAGTGGAAGGGACCGTTCCAGATTATTCTTGTGTCTCCCACAGTTGTAAAGCTAAAAGACTACAAGTATTGGGTGCATGGTTCCCATTGTAAGAAAGCAGTAGCTTTGAACAAACATACAAGCCAGTGTACTGCTGGCAAGGACTTCTGTACCTTTACCTCCTAGGTCATCTCCACCGCTGACTCGGGCTCGAGCCAGAAGACTACGAATACGGAAGAATGTCTCTTACAGTACCTAGAGCTGATATGCATCTCTGAGGAATTATCCTGAGTGGAGGAGCCTTGGTGTGGATCACAGTCATGATGTATGAATGGACTCACATGATAAAAAAAGGTGAGACGCATGATACCTTTTTCCTCAATGCTACTGTAATGACTAAAAAGTTACACATTACCACAGAGTCTGGATTTGATCAAAGGCTGAAGAGAGACTTACATGCTAAGCTGAGACAACCCTTCTATAATTCCTTTGTGGCTATGCAGTTGCAAGCTGCCAAGAAGTTGGAAATCACTAAGTGTTGGATATGCACACATTCACCTATCTCAGTAGGGCAACAATTGGGGAATAGATCTGCCACAAAAAAAGTAATTGAAATAATGTCCAGCTGTCTCCATCCCTAATAGTATCGAGCAAAAAGGAAGGAAATATGGGACTTTACATGAGTACGGCTGGACATGTCATATTTAAATGGGTATATAATGTGGATAGCCTATAGGATCTCAAGTGTTGGGAACCCGTCGGCAATTGAAAATTCATTCGATACTTGATTGTGCAGGGCATGACAGATATAGGTCTCAATATAGACACCCATATAATGGGTATATAAACGGATACATGTAATAATAGCATATCTAAAATTAATATTCATAAATACCAGATTTATTGTGACAAACGATTTTCCAAGGGTACTCAGTCTTAAAACATATAAAAAATTTGATATACAAAATTTAATATAACCCAAAAAATGGGGACCCGTAGGACGTTGACACATTTAATCATTTAATTTAACATTCATAATCTAGAATATAACATATAAAAATACACATATCAAATCTTGTACATAGAGTATATAATTGAGTATAAATACATTGATATTAAATCCATAAAGAGCAAATTACATACAAGACTAAATTGGTATAGAGTTTAAAAATAGCGGAAGCTTGGATACATATTTCTGATTGAAATGCTTGTAGGCTCGACACGTTTCGTGGATCTATGTCCACTCATCAGAAGCATAATAAAAAATATATATATTGATTGTGTATCTGAAAAAATGATGAATAATATTATACCAAAATGTTAATATAAGAAAACAGGGAAAAGGGGAATAGAATGGTTATATAAGAAATAATATGGAGTAAACACTACCTTAGGTCGTGTTAAACTTTCGGAACAATCCACTTCCAGAGAGGAGGTATGGGGCCAAGCCGGGAGAAGCCTGACCCGGGGCTGAGGCATGGACAACATCCAATGGAATGGGAAAAAGCAGCAGGGATTTTTTAGCCCAAGATGGAAATAGAGGGACATTGAGTTGGCATATAATTTTTCTCATCAAAGGTTGACATAATAGGTGCTCCAAAATCAATGGAATCTGAAATCATATATGTCACATATATTGTATCATACTCTATGTTAGTTATAAACTTTCTTATCAGAAAAGAGATTAATGTTCCTAGAGAGAAGAATATTTACCAAATAAAAAAAAAAAACTATGTTCAGGAGTAAGAACGAAGAAAAAAAACCAACTGGAGAGATCTATGTTGCGAGATGAAAAGAAAAGGGTGAACTGACGGGATAGATATTAGAGATATATATATATATCAGGAGGCTAATCAGTCAGGGAGAGCACCAGAGAAAGTGGTAAGGCTGGATAATTGCCTAAATCAAGGGGGGTATCCACAAGGAAGAGTAGTATTGAGTGGGAAAATATGATAAGCTGCAAAAGATATAAGTGTGAGAAGAGGTCAATTAGAAGACAGCATTAAGGCACATATAATAGAGATAATTCATGCCGTGAAAAATGAGTATGTAGCCAATAGGTGAACCAAGTTAACTCCCATCTAATATATTCACCAGGATAGGGTGTGAAGGAGAAATGAAGTGAGTCTAAAGATAAATAAAGGAGCAAAGTTCTATACATGGGTATAATGAAAAGTGAAAGTGAGTAATCCCGGTGATCGCAGGAAAGATAATACGTATAAAATAATGGATCAGAATACCATAGATAGCAACCGCAAGGGATCACCGAAATCGAGTGCCAAGAACAATCAAGATTGGAACCCATTGTGAATATAGAAACTATGAAAAAGCACATATGTGTCCAAAAGATGTGATAGGTCATGCAAACGTAGCATAAAGGATTCATGCGTTAAAGATAACAGTTGTATAGACAGATAGTAGGCTCAGTTACCGCAAGTATAATCGTCAGATAAATTGCCAAAGTCCAGTGTGGAGATGGAATAAAGAATCCTGAGCAGGCTGCAAGTCCCAGAGTATGGATGTTGATCCACGCCAACGCCATGTTGGCGTCGGATATAAAGGGGCGGAACAGAGACCTCCCACATCCGGCCGGTCGGGGGACCGGATGTAGGTCGGAAAAAGCCGCCTACCGAACACAGGTGGAAATTAGCGACCAAGGCTACACGGCGTCAATTAGACGTAGCGTAGCTCGCCCGCTGTGCGTGGATCAACATCCATACTCTGGGACTTGCAGCCTGCTCAGGATTCTTTATTCCATCTCCACACTGGACTTTGGCAATTTACAGTGGGTACGGAAAGTATTCAGACCCCCTTAAATTTTTCACTCTTTGTTATATTGCAGCCATTTGCTAAAATCATTTAAGTTCATTCTTCTTCCTCATGAATGTATCCTTTGGTGGGCAAGTTTTATACCTTCAAGCTCAGCTTAATATCACATACAATCTACATATACATCTATACAATGGTATGCAATCTTATATAACGACTAAATACACTTAAGTGTCTATAAAAATATATACAAGGTTATAGAGGCAGAATTCACTATCACACACAGTACTGCTTTGTAACCGGGTCCCAGACCCCCTTATTTTCTACAGGAATTTCAGATTCCTGGGAGGCGCTAAAAAAATAGCGCTGACCGGGTATCGTTAATCTGCTCTTGACAGTATAAGGTGGCAATAATAATAATAATAAAATATAATTACTCAACCAATACGGTGTTCGGCAGATCACACTTCCTGACACCAGCTGATAGCTCGTCCACGTCAAGAGGCAGGTATGAGATGATTTACCACCCTTCAGTTGCTAACCCCCCCCCCCCAATAGTGAATTCCTCCTCTTCCAACTGGGAGATGCAAGAACACAGAGTACCTAAACAAAGTGTAGTCACATCTGTTTATTTCAAGTTTCGCTCTCCCATTTAAAGGATATTTTGGTGGCAAAAACTGCTTGAAACTGGTTACAAGTCATGAGTCAATTTAACAATATCACATATCTTACAGAAACTGTACATGAAAGGCTTTTGTTTCCCTATGCATTTGTGTCAATATGAGGTGTTTTGTTGTAGTATCGGTCCGTCTTGTGTTCAGCTTGTCTGTGTTAATGTAAGCAATTGTCAATTGTTTATGGTGGTGTCAGTCTCTATGCAAAATGTCTTGTAATCTAAATGCTAAGCCTTAACTCGTTAAGTGTCTGAATGAATGAATGGAAAAGTGTTGAACATGTCAATGTCTTTTCATCTATATGCAAAATACAGCTGTCTGCTGTCCAAGGTTGTTATGAATAGGTGCTAGTCTGGCTTGTTAAATCTGTAATTGCAGGGGGCCACATTTCATCGTAGAATGAGCCCTAACCAATGTAATATGAAATATAATTTTTGTAAGGCACGTTGATACACTCTTTTACCCCCGTTTGCCCTTTTACCCTGCAGCCCCTCCAGATTCCCTTCTCCCCTCTCCTGCTGGCAGCTGCTTGGGGCACAATGGGAGATACTTCAGGATAGAGAGCGGGGGAAGGGGCCAGTAAATATGTAATTTACCAGCTGCTTCCTTTCCTGAATGAATGCAGCGAGCAATTGGTACCAATCACTCCTGTGTCCATTCATCACTGAAGCATAGTAAACCATGTTTACTATGCTTCAGTTTGTAAATGAGCAGGATGCCTCAGAGTGTTTCCTATTCATTAATCTGTGCTGCTGAGGCTGCAAAGAAAGGGACTGATAAATCTATGTCCTCAGTCACTTTCAGCCAAGAGGGGGAACCCTGTCAGGTAGGTTGTATGGGGCAAAAGAAGATGAGTGCTATATAGCACCCCCTTTTTCCTGCGCTCGGAACCTGGTCCTCAGGCTGCCTCAATCCCGGAACTCGTGCTAATATTAGGCATCCATGATGGCTAGGCTTTGCTGCCCTTACGACCAGGGCGGTCGACCAAACACTGAAAATACAAAGCAAAGAAGAGGGCGCACCAGCCTAGCGCATTATCCTCAGCGAGTTTATTTAAATAAAGATAAAAATCAGCTACTCACAAACAATCGTAAAATTCAGGCACATCAATTCCATACATCTGGCTCTTGCCAGAAGATCAACGTCCTTTACTGGAAGCAGAGGGCTGACGCGTTTGGGGCCCTGTGATTTCTAACAGCAGCCCTGTCTATATGTACACATATATAGTAGTTTTTACTTTCGAAAAAGGTGTCTTAGAGGGTCACATCGCAGCACATTCATGTGACTTAAAAAAAAAGGTTTTAATAGGGTTGGATGGGGTTCACAATTTGCACCAAGATGGGCTTTAAACAGATTGTGATGATTTTTACTGAAAAGGTTTTCTGAACTGGAAATTCTGGGTTGTACCACATCAGTTGTAAGCAGTTCATTCGAGTTCTTTAATGTACAGAAAAGGGATGACAGTGATCATGTTAAAGCTAAGCTGAAATAGGAAATCATTTTGACTAGTTGGTTGCCCTTTACTACACACACAAGACAAAAAGCTAAAGATACAAAGAGATTTGTGTCTGGTACCCCTTTAGGACTTAATGACCCTCATAAGACACAAGTAAAAATATATAAATCTTTATTGGGACACACACATAAAGAATATATATAAACATTTATATATTTTTACTTGTGTCTCATGAGGGTCATTAAGTCCTAAAGGGGCACTAGACACAAATCTCTTTGTGTCTTTAGCTTTTTGTCTTCGATTTTATGGACATAACCTCATTGATATCTTATCCACATATTCCTCCTCATCTTTTGGTCTTCATTTACTACACACACACAGACACTGTGCACGACACAAAGGTTTAAAATTCAAATCTCGTTGCTCTAACAGAACCAATAACCACCCATCAGGTTTGACCTTTCTATGACAAGAGCACTTATCTATGAATAGCTCATTAGGGGTTTGTCTACCTGATGCATGGTTGGGGTGTTTTCAAGGTCAGCAAACCAGATAAAGGTTGATTATTTGATACAAGATGTGATATTAACTATTTTGTGCTTTCTGAGCACTGATTGATATGATTGCTGTTTATTGAACAAAGTCTTCTGGGAATTTACTCAGATCTCAGTGTGAAATAGTAACAGTTATACATTTTATGAGACATGATTTCTATAAGATTGCCCAAAAGTAACTTAAAAATAGCACCACGCCAATATAAAACCTGACTGTGAGACCCAACTGGGACAGGGGTTTCTGGAGGGCACTAGGAGCTAGCCTTCTACCCACTGATTATGGCCCATGGAGGAGACTGGGGATTTTGTCTGCTTTTCCCAGGCAGAGCATGGAAAAGGGCTCAGTTCAGCCTCTCATGCCATAAAGAGCAGATCGTTCTCTAATGATGGACAACAATGTGATGAACGCTGAGAATGAGGCTTAGATTTATTCTCTGAATAAAGACAATAAAGCTTTCCTTCTGGAGTGGATGGAAAGGCGTAATATTAATCTTGTATACGTTAATGGTCAGAAGAAATATGGTGGCTCTCCTGCAGATTAGGTTGGAGAAGCTTCTCCACTTGGGACAGACATATTTATCAACAATCTCCCTCAAGAAATATATGAAGATGAATGAATTCTGTTTTTCAGGCTGCTGGAACATTGTATAAGGTTTGCCCTATGATGAATTTTCTATTTGGACAGATTACACAAGTAAGAGCCAAAACCCTGAAAGACAGCATGTGGTATCTATTTGTGTATCCAGGGCTGCTGACTTTTTACCCGTGCTGTATAGGGTGGGCTCCCTGACTAATCAAAGTGTATCTGGGTGCCTGGCTGTTGATTAGCTTAATTAATTAGATCACTGGTAGCTGTTCATTAGACGTACTGTTAGATGTACTGATGAAATTACTGTTTAATCTTTGCATTGTCTAGGGTAATGTGATCAAGCTCTTATCTGATTTTGTGTAGTATACATTTTGAATGAATTTACAATACAGTTCCTGTTTGCACCTAAGCTAGTGTCCTCTAATTCCTGGGTGCAATTCTCAGCTATAATACCTTGTTCCTGGTTACAGAGTGGAGGAAGCTGTATCCCAAGGTGAAGGAAGTCTGGCTAGCCGCACTTCCATAAAATCAACTTTATTGATACTCATTTTACAACAATCCACAATGTACAGATGTGGGATATAGCATACAGCTAATGCATTTCACACTATCCTCATCGCTTAATCAGAGCTATGATTAAGCGCTGAGGATGGCGTAAAACATGTTAGCTGAATGCTATATCCCTCATCTGTACATTGTGGATTGTCATGAATTATGCATCAATAAAGGCGATTTTATGGAAGTGCGGTCAGCCAGACTTTCTTCACAATGGGATTCATGTGACGTTCAGGGCCAGCGCCCATTAGTGTGCAGTAAAGACTCATCTTGAGCAGTGTTTTACTCTCTCTCTCTGGAGGAAGCTGTATCTTGGTTGAGGCACCCAGGTGGAGTGCCAGGCAGTCTGCTGACCACTTATCAGGTGTGCAGGGATTTCAAGGGAAAAATGACCGCAAGCATAAAGGTGATTCTGTTGCAGATGTTAGCAAAACTTTTGAAGTTGTCAGGCCAGGATTGCAGGAGTCAGAAATAAGCAGAAAACAATCCCAATGTATTGCTTAAAGAGAATGAGCTAAAAAGGACCTCCCCTGACCAACCCCTCCACTCTTGTATCTACAGTGCCTTGAAAAAGTTTTCATACCCCTTGAAATTTTCCACATTTTCCAAACGTGAGTGTATTTTATTGGGATTTCATGTGATAGGCCAACGCAAAGTGGCACATAATTGTGAAGTGGAAGGAAAATCATAAATGGTTTTCAATTTTTTTTACAAATATGTGAAAAGTGTGGCGTGCATTTGTATTCAGCTCCCCTGAGTCAATACTTTGTAGAGCCACCTTTCACTGCAATTACAGCTGCAAGTCTGCATATCTCTACCAGCTTTGCACATTTAGAGAGTGAAATTTTTGCCCATTCTTCTTTGCAAAATAGCTCAAGCTCTGTCAGATTGGATGGAGTGTCTGTGAACAGCAATTTTCAAGTCTTGCCACTTGAAACAATTCAATTGGATTTAGGTCTGGACTTTGACTGGGCCATTTCTAACACATGAACATGCTTTGATCTAAATCATTCCATTGTAGCTCTGGCTGTTTGTTTAGGGTCGTTGTCCTGCTGGAAGGTGAACCTCCGCCCCAGTTTTAAGTCCTTTGCCTCATTTCCACTGAGAGGTACGGTTCGGTACAGTTCGGAACGGTACACCTTGATCAGGCTTGCGTTTCCACCGACAACAGTACCTCAGCTCAACAATACCTAAACAGTCTAGCTCCACACTGTTGGTACGGTACTAATGTGCTTGGTACCCCGACGAAAGGGTCCCAAAAAAGTGGTACGGTTTCAGAATTAGGGTACCATTCACAACTTTTGACAATGGAAACGGCAAAAATTGCATACCAAACCGTACCGCTCAGTGGAAATGAGGCATTAAAGGCTTTCTTATAAGATTGCCCTGTATTTGGCTACATCCATCTTCCCATCAACTCTGACCAGCTTCCCTGTCCCTGCTGAAGAAAAGCATCCCCACAACGTGATGCTGCCAACACCATGTTACAAGGTGGGGATGGTGTGTTTAGGGTGATGTGCAGTATTAATTTTCCATCACACATAGTGTTTTGCTTTTAGGCCAAAAAGTTACATTTTGGTCTCATCTGACCAAAGCATCTTCTTCCACATGTGTGCGGTGTCCCTCACATGGCTTCTCGCAAACAGAAAATGGGACTTTGTATGGCTTTCTTCTTGCCACTCTTCCATAAATGACAGATTTGTGGAGTACAGGACTAATTGTTGTCCAGTGGACAGAGTCTCCTACCTGAGCTGTGGATCTCTGCAGCTCCTCCAGAGTTACCATGGGCCTCTTGACTGCTTCTCTGATTAATAGGCTCCTTGCCTGGCCAGTCAGTTTAGGTGGATAGCCACGTCTTGGTAGGTTTGCAGTTGTGCCATACTCTTTCCATTTTCGATGATAGATTCAACAGTGCTCCATGAGATGTTCAAAGCTTGGGATACATTTTTATAACCTAACCCTGCTTTAAATTTCTCCACGTTATCCCTGACCTATTTGGTGTGTTCCCTGGCCTTCATGATGCGGTTTGTTTACTAAAGTTCTCTAATACACCTCAGAGGGCTTAACAGAACAACTGTATTTATACTGAGAGTAAATTACACACAGGTGGACTCTATTCACTAATTAGGTGACTTCTGATGGCAATTGGTTCCACTAGATTTTAGTTAGGGGTATCAGAGTAAAGGGGGTTGAATACAAATGCACGCCACACTTTTCAGATATTTAGTTGTACTTTGAAAACCATTTATCATTCTTCTACTTCATAATTATGTGCCACTTTGTGTTGGTCTATCGCATAAAACCCCAATAAAATACATTTACGTTTTTTGCTGTAACATGGCAAAATTTGAAAAATTTCAAGGAGTATAAATACTTTTTCAAGGCTCCGTACATCAGCCGCCACAAAACCATGGTCATGGTATGGGGGAGCATGTGTGCTCCTCACATGTGATAATGCTCAGGTCTAGCAGGCAATGATTAGACCTGAGAACTGTTACAATAGAGTGATGTCAAGGCATAAGCCATTTTCATGCTCTTTGGAACAAAACTGAAGGGAAATTGCTGGAGGGGCAATAACAGGTGGGGGCTTTTTTGCATTCACTGTCACTTTGCTCAGTGTGGATCGAACAGGGGTAAGAACGGGTAAGTGTACAATTTTAGCTGCATGCTGGGGAAAATTGAAAGTTCTTAAAATTATACAAATGGAAAAAAAAAGCTGCACACCATGGCTCGTTCCAAAAATCCTTTATTAGAGCTTCCCAATGTGACACCACAGAACACCAACAGGCTGCATGGTAGATGCGTTTCACACAATAAAAATGTGCTTAATCAGTGTTTTCAGTGAGTGAAAGACGTCTACCATGCAGACTGTTGGTGTCCTGGGGTGTCACATTGGGAAACTCCAATAAAGGATTTTTGGAACAAGCTGTGGTGTGCAGCTATTTCTTCATTTTACATAGTAGTTGAGGTTGAATAAAGACAATACTCAATCCAGTTCAACCTGTGTAGGTGTGTGTGGCTGTAATCATCTCACATAGCCCTGAATGTCCTGATCCTTGAGATGTAAGTCTAAGAGTCTTTTGAAAGCCACCATACTTCCCGCAGTGACCACCTCTTGTGGTAGAGAATTCCACACTCTTGTAGCCCAAACAGTAAAGAACCCCCCACGTTGCCTGAGGTTAAAACGCTTCTCCTCTAATCGCATTGTATGCCCTCTTGTCCTCATGGAATCCCTTCGACTGAACAGCTTTTTTTCTAAGCTTGGATCCCCATTGAGATATTTATAAATTGCTATCATGTCCCCCCTCAGGCGTCTCTTCTCCAGGGAGAATAAATCGAGCGATTGCAGACGCTCTTCGTAATTAAGGTCCTCCAATCCCCTAATCAGTTTAGTTGCCCTTCTCTGGACTCTCTCCAGCTCCAACACACCCTTCCTGAGGACTGGCGACCAGAACTGGACAAAATACTCCAGATGCGGTCGGACCAGAGTTTTATAAAGTGGAAGGATTATAGTCTTATCTCGGGAATACATCCCTTTCTTTATGCATGCTAATATTCTGCTGGCTTTGGCAGCTGCCGCTTGGCATTGCATGCTATTTCCTAATCTATCATCCACCAAGACTCCCAGATCTTTCTCCATTTTTGATTCCCCCAAGGGTTCCCCTCCTAACGTGTATTGTGCTTTTATGTTTTTAGTCCCCAAGTGCAAAACCTTACACTTCTCCACATTAAACCTCATTTGCCATGTCGTTGCCCACTCCGTTATTTTGTCCAGGTCATTCTGTAGGATATCTGCTTCATGCTGTGCAGTTATTGCCCTGCCCAATTTAGTGTCATCTGCAAAAACTGATAACGAACTACTGATCCCGTCCTCAATGCTGTTTATGAATAAATTGAACAAGGTTGGTCCCAGGACTGAGCCCTGGGGCACCCCGCTTACAACCTCAGACCAGTCTGAGTATGCACTGTTTATTACTACCCTTTGGACACGCCCTTTTAGCCAGTTCCATATCCAAGAGCAAACCCTGCTGTCGATACCTACAGACCTTATTTTATTAATTAAGCGCTTGTGGGGAACTGTATCAAATGCCTTAGTGAAATCCAAGTACACCACATCCACTGGTCTGCCCCTATCTAGCTCACAGCTCACCTCCTCGTAGAATGTTAAGAGATTGGTTCGACAAGAACGCCCATTTGTAAACCCGTGCTGATTACTGCTGATGATGTTGTCTTTAGCAAACTCTACGATATAGTCCCTTATCATCCCCTCCAGAAGTTTACATACTATTGATGTCAAACTGACAGGCCTATAATTTCCCGGGATTTGTTGCTATACACGGAGGCGAGCCAGGACAGACACCCACGTGAAGTTTCCATTAGGTTTTCTTGCCTCACCTGGAGCAGTGGGTTGTCTTCATTCTCTTTAACAACTTCTGGACCGGAAGGATTTACCCCCTTAATGACCAGGCCATTTTTTGCGATTCGGCACTGCGTTATTTTAACTGACAATTGCGCGGTCGTGCGACGCTGTACCCAAATAAAATTGATGTCCTTTTTTTCCCAAAAACAGAGCTTTCTTTTGGTGGTATTTGATCACCTCTGTGATTTTTATTTTTTTTTGCGCTATAAACAAAAAAAGAGCGACAATTCTGAAAAACAAACAATATTTTTCACTTTCTGCTATATAACATTCCCAAAAAAAAAAATGAATTTAAAAATCTAATTTTTTCCTCCTTTCAGGCCAATTTGTATTCTGCTACATATTATTGGTTAATAAAATCCCAATAAGCGCATTTTGATTGGTTTGCACAGTTATCGCGTCTACAAACTAGGGGAAAGATTTATGTAATTTTTATTTTTTATTTATTTTTTACTAGTATCGGTGGCAATCTGTGATTTTTAGCGAGACTCCGACATCGCAGCGGACAGATCAGACCCCTAACTGACATTTTTGGGAGGACCAGAGACATTACTACAGTAATCAGTGCTAAATATATGCACTGTTACTGTATTAATGACACTGGCAGGGAAGGGGTTAACCCAGGGGGTGATCAAAGGGTTAAGTGTGAGCCTAGGGGAGTGTTTTCTAACTGTATGGGGGAGGGACTTGTGGAATCAACACAGACTATTGTTCCCTCTCAGTGGGGAATGATCGCGGGTGCCTGGCTGCGGTCGCGGCCGCCGGTCCCGTGGATCGGTTTTCCCGCTTCCTAATGGGGGCGGGCACGCACCTCAGGCGTCACACGCATGCCCCAGGAGCGCTCCCGTGAACCGCCATACAGGTATGGCGGTTCGCGCAGCCGAGCCAGCCTGCTGCAGTATATCTGCGGCCGGCAGTCAGCAAGTGGTTAAATTATAGCTGTACTAAAAAATATCTGTACACAGCTTGTAGAACTCTTACCATCTTTCAAATTTGTTTGCCTAGTCCAAGTTGAAATTCACACAAGTGAAAAAGTCGGAGCAGTGATTCAATCCCCCTTCCTGTAGGGCATGTCATCTAGAAATAGAAGATCTGAAAGGAAACAGCTGCTGCTGTTGTCCCATTTTAGGAAAGCCATAAAGCTCTGGAAATCAGTGTGTTATCATTGCTACCTGTAATAAATACATGTTATTTGTAAAAACAACGATTTCAGATAAATAGTGAAAAGAAAACAGATATAATTCATGAGTGAAAAACTAATAAACTTTGAAAAAAATATAAAATAATAAGCACCTAAACCATTATTTTTTTTTATTATATTGTAGTCATTTAAAAACACACAAAAAATGTTAACCTTATAGTAAAGTAAAATATGTAGAATGGCCTCAGACAATGTGTACAAAAATAAATGAACAATCCAACATAATAACCCTTTAATACGCATAGAAACAATAGTAAGCTCTTTTACCCACAAGCTTGGTAGTGATAAAATAATTTAAAGCTTAACCACTTCTGGACCGGAAGGATTTGCCCCCTTAATGACCAGGCCCTATTTTGCGATTCGGCACTGCGTTATTTTAATGAACAATTGCAAGGTCATGCAATGCTGTACCCAAATAAAATTGATGTCCTTTTCCCCACAAATAGAGCTTTCTTTTGGTGGTATTTGATCACCTGTGCAATTTTTATTTTTTGCGCTATAAACGAAAAAAGAGCGACAATTTTGAAAAAAAAAAAAAAAACCAAACAATATTTTTCACATTCTGCTATGGGACATTCTCAAAAAAAAATTTAAATTCTAATTTTTTTTTAACATTTTAGGCCAATTTGTTTTCCGCTACATGGTAAAAAAAACATCATAATAAGCATATTTTGATTGGTTTGCGCAAACATTATTGCGTCTACTAACTACGGGAAAGATTTATGTCATTTTTATTTTATTTATTTTTTTTACTAGTAATGTCGGCAATCTGCGATTTTTTGCCGGACTGTGACATTGTGGGGGACAGATCGGACCCCTGACTGATATTTTTGACACTTTTGGGGGTACCAGTGACATTACTAGGTAATCAGTGTTAAAAATATGCACTGTTACTGTAATAATGACACTGGCAGGGAAGGAGTTAACATTATGGGTGATCAAGGGGTTAAATGTGAGCCTAGGAGAGTGATTCTAACTGTGGGGGGGGGGGGGGGGGGCTTCTGAAAAGACCATAGAGACCTGTGATCCTATATAGAAGGATCACATGGGCTTTATGATCATTGCAGGGAGAAGAACGGTCAGCTGTGTTTACAACAGCTGACTTGTAGCCAGCCAAGAGGGATTTCGAGGTGTGTTTAGGATCATTATCCATTTGTAGAAGCCATCCTCTCTTTAACTTCAGCTTTTTCACAGATGGCATCAAGTTACCATCCAAAATTTGCTGAAATTTTATTTAACCACTCTGCAACCGCTCACAGTAATACTACTGCGGCAGAGTGGTTCGTTATCGTCCAGCCACGTAGTATTAACGTGACTGGACACTCCCCCTTCTGGGCGGCGCTTGCGCGCCGCCGGAGGCTCGCTCCCGCTGTTTTCATTCACAGCGGGAGTCGGGCCAGGGGAGAAGCAGCGGCGATCGCCGCTGCTCTTACCCGATCGTCGGGGATCGAGTCTGGAGATCCGCCCGCTGTGTGTAAACACAGCGGGCGGTTCTCCATAGTGACAGGGAGTGACAGATCGGACTGTTCAGCATAGCTGGACATCCGATCTGTCCATGAATCACATAGTCACCTCCCCCCCTACACGTCAGTAAGCACCAGGCATACATTAACCCCTCCCTCTCCAATAAAATTAACCCCTTCCCTGCCAGTGTCATTTTTACAGTAACAGTGCATATTTATAGCACTGATTACTGCAGTAATGTCACTGGTACCCCCAAAAGTGTCAAAAATGTCAATCAGGGGTCCGGTCTGTCCGCCGCAATGTCGCAGTCCCGCAAAAAAAAATCGCAGATCGCCGCCATTACGCGTTAAAAAAAAAACACCAAAAATGACAGAAATCTTTCCCTTTGTTAGTAAACGCAATAACTTTTGCGCAAACCAATCAAAATACGCTTATTGCGATTTTTTTTACCAAACATATGTAGCATAAAACAAATTGGCCAAAATTTTTTAAAAAAATTGGTTTTTACATCTTTTTTGGGGGGAATTTCATATAAAAAAATGTTAAAAATATTGTTATTTTTTCAAAATAAACGCTCTTTTTTTGTTTATAGCGCAAAAAGTAAAAATCGCACAGGTGATCAAATACCACCAAAAGAAAGCTCTGTTTGTGGGAAAAAAAGGACGTAAATTTAGTTTAGGTACGGCGTCGCACGACCGCGCAATTGTCAGTTGAAGTCGCACAGCGCCGAATCGCAAAAAGTGGCCTGGACGGAAGACAGCAAAATCCTCCGGTGGTAAAGTGGTTAATCCATTTTTCCTTCTACTCGTGAGATGTTCCCTGTGCCACTGGCTGCAATACAACCCCAAAGAATGATTGATCCACCCCCATGCTTAACAGTTGGACAGAGGTTCTTTTCATTAAATTCTGTGCCCCTTCTTCGCCAAACGTACCTTTGCTCATTCCGGCCAAAAAGTTAAATTTTTACCTCATCAGTCCACAGAACTTGTTTCCAAAATGCATCAGGCTTGTCTATATGTTCATTTGCAAAGTTCTAACGCTGATTTTTGTGGTGAGGACGTAGAAGAGGTTTTCTTCTGATGACTCTTCCATGAAGACCATATTTGTACAAGTATCTCTTTATAGTGGAATAGTGTACCACAACTCCAGTGTCTGCCAGATCTTTCTGGAGGGATCGTGCAGTCAAACATGGGTTTTGAATTGTTTTTCTCACAATCCTGCGAGCTGTTCTGTCTGATATTTTTCTTGGTCTTCCAGATCTTGCTTTAACTTCCACTGTTCCTGATGACTGCCATTTCTTAATTACATTCGGAACAGAGGATATTTACATCTGAAAATGCTTTCCTATCTTCTTATAGCCTTCTCCAGCTTTGTGAGCGTCAACTATTTTCAGTTTCAGTTTTCTAGGCAACTGCTTAGAAGATCCGATGGTGCTGATTGTTGGGGCAAGGTCAGATGAGTCTGGGCATTTAAAACCTTTGAGATTGACATCACCTGGTCTTTCCAGACGATGATTGAGAACAATCCATGACACTGGCAGGTCTCAGCCTTGCAAAGGGGGCAGTGCATGCTATAAATTCTGCAGGGTGCCCAAACTTTTGCAGTCACCATTTTTTTTTTCTGTAATTTTGAAAGTATCAATGATGGAAATAAAATCTAACTTTTGTTGACATATTATAAAAATGTCTAATCTGTAATTTGATGCCTTTTGGAGATTTTTCCATTTTTCCTTGGCTTCTTTATGCACATTAATACAAATTTCTACCTGGGGTGCCCAAACTTTCGATTACCACTGTACAAGTAGGCACTTTGTACCCACTTTTAATGTACAGAAAGGAAGAGGTGGAGCCTAAAGAGGAAGGGGTGTGGTTTACAGATGACAGGGCGGGTCTGATACAGGAAGGGGGTGTGGCCTTGACAGGAAGTGGATGGTCGTAGTTAAATTAGGGGGTGCACGAGTTTAGTCCGGCCTAGGGCAGCACAAAACCTAAATTAAAGTTAAGGTTAAAGTACAACTAAAGGCAAAACTTTTTTTTTTTTAGCTTTGGATAGAGTGCAGAGGGATAAGGGGATTTCACTACGGAGACTCCCCCTCTCTACCTGACCTGTATACCATTATAATTTAAAGTGAAAGTAAAAGAAACTCCCAAATTTTGAGTTGTTGCCAGAAAAATAATAGAGAGGAAATCTTCCAATGGGGACACTAGTTCTGATGACCTGGGGGTCCACAATGAATTTCCTCTCACTTTCTGTTTGGTTACAGGATAGGGACAGGAAGTAAAGGGAAAACTCCACATTGGGACACAGCGCAAAAAAAATTGACAGGGTTAGAAGACTCCCATACTCTATCCAAAATGAACAAAAAAAAAGTTTTGCCTATAGTTCTACTTTAAGCAAAAAATAAAATAGCAATAGCAAAAAAAGAACGTGTTTACAGTAGGATATACAGAGGTGTGCTATAACTAAATGTTTAAAAAAAATATTAGTGTTCTATGGTACTCTGTAGATCAGGGGTGGGGAACCTACGTCCCGGGGGCCGTATGCGGCCCTCAAAGTCATTTGGTCTGGCCCCCCATGCAGCTGAGTCTGTGTCTCTCAGCTGATCTGTCAGAACGGAGCCAATGCTTCCTGTACAGTTCTGGCTCCGTTCTGACAGTCTGAGTGAGTCACAGGCGGAGTGATATCAAATGCACTCCGCCTGTAACCAATACAGGAAACATTGCCTCTTCCTCCAGCGTGGCGCCGCTGCTAGCCAGCATTTCCAGCCAGCAGCACACACAGCAGTACCAGCCAGAGCCAGCAGTACCAGCCAGAGCCAGCAGTACTCACAGCAGTACCAGCCAGAGCCAGCAGTACTCACAGCAGTATAAGCCAGAGCCAGCAGTACCCACAGCAGTATAAGCCAGAGCCAGCAGTACCCACAGCAGTATAAGCCAGAGCCAGCAGTACCTACAGCACAGTACCAGCCTGAATCAGCAATACCCACAGCAGTAAAAGCCTGAGCCAGCAGTACCAGCCAGCAGTACCCACAGCACAGTACAAGCCAGGAGTACCAGCCTGAGCCAGCAGTACCAGCCAGCTGTACCCACCAGCAGTACCAGCCAGCTATACCCACCAGCAGTACCCGCCAGCAGTTCTTTTCAAAACTTACCACAAAGTCGACTGCGCTCCAGACTGATTGACGCAAACCTGGAAAACCAGTTGCGAGTAGCAACATCATCAATACCAGCTAACATCACACACCTCACCAAAGAGAAGCAGTTGCAGCCATCACATTAGGGGTGAGTTAATTAAATGTTTGACCAAATAGAACAGGCACATTTTTAAGTTTATAATTTTGTACGGCCCCCAAATGATTTTATAAATACCCAAATGGCCCTTGGCAGAAAAAAGGTTCCCCACCCCTGCTGTAGATGGTAGCAGAGGGAAAACCACTCTCCAATATAAAAAAAATGTAGCTAAATAGAAACAAAAGGAAAGAGGAATACATACTTTGTATCTATGAAGGATGCAAATTACTGGAGATTATTATTTTACATTTGCCACAATAGAAAAAATAATACACTGTGACCTAGATTGGAGATAGCGGCGAAGAGACAACCACGCTAAAACAACAAAAGCAAAAATGTAGCTACATGGAAAGATGAAAGGGAAAAAGGAATGAATACTTTGTACCTATTAAGGATGCAAAATACATTTGACACAATGTGAAAAAAACATAAATCTAGAATGTTATATGGATTTTAAAATTATACCAAGGATGGCAGGAAACAATTTGTTATATATATATATATATACATACATTATATATGTATATAATAGTTTCAGTATTTAATTATTCAGTTTTAATTATAGCAATTCCAAAGCAGAGCAATATTAATCACATTGCAATAATGAATTAAAACAGGAAAAAGGGGGGGGGGTAGGGGGAAAAGAGGAAACCAGAAGGGGGGGAGAAAAGAGAAAAAAGAATGCAGAAAGGAATGCAATAATACAACGGTCAGTTCTTACTCATTGGTTAACAACCTGCCAGGGCCTTAAATGAGTCAGAGTTTCTATGTACCAACCAGCAAGTCCAACCTTGGCAGGTTTCTTCAGGGTCAATCTTGTCGATTGGAAACCTGGGTCTATATAGTCAAGATCGTTAAGTGATAGCCTTGGGCAGGAGACAATTTCTCTTTATAGAAGCATCAGGGGTCTATTTGCACCCCCAATATTTCCTTTGCCCTTCACTGCACCTAATCAAGCACAGATTATTGATTAGCTGCATCCTCAGCTACAGTAGCTTGGGGATGAAAGCTGCAATCCCAGAAGTGATATAATACACAATGCATCCAGGTTGATTAGTTGCAGGGGGGCTCATCCGAGGAACAGGAGAGCTTAGGACAACTGCAGGGGCCGCCGCCAATGAGGGTTGGGTAGGACACAATTTCAGAGCTTTGTAAAAAGTGATTGGGCAGCTGTACAACTATTCCATGAAAGCTCTTTACAAGCTCTGAAAATAGATGCCAAGATCGCCTGCTTTAAAGTTGTTCTAAAGGCTCAAGGTTTTTTACCTTCATGCATTCTATGTATGCAGCCCCCCCCCCCCCGAATACTTACCTGAGCCCGATCTTCCTCCAACAGCAGCGGGTGTCATTGGCTCCAGCTGCTGTCTATCACAGCCAGTGAGCCGATGTGGAGAGGGGCAGGGCTGAGACACGCTCTGTGTGTGAATAGACACATATAAACCACTTTAACCACTTAAGCCCCGGACAATTTTACCCCCTTCCTGACCAGGGCCTATTTTGCGATTCGGCACTGCGTGACTTTAATGGACAATTGCGCGGTCGTGCGATGCTGTAGCCAAATGAAATTGACGTCCTTTTTTTCTCTCAAACAGAGCTTTCTTTTGGTGGTATTTGATCACCTGTGCAATTTTTACTTTTTGCGCTATAAGCAAAAAAAGAGCGTAAATTTTGAAAAAATTACAATATTTTTCACATTTTTTTATATGAAACTCCCCCCAAAAAATGTAAAAATCAAAATTTTTAAAATTTTTGGCCAATTTGTTTTCTGGTACGTTTGGTAAAAAAAAAGTTATTGCGCAAAAGTTATTGCGTTTACTAAGGTAAAGATTTCTGTCATTTTTGGTGTTTTTTTTTTTAACGAGTAATGGCGGCGATCTGCGTTTTTTTTTTGCGGGACTGCGACATTGCAGCAGACAGATCGGACCCCTGACTGACATTACTACAGTAATCCGTGCTATACATATGCACTGTTACTGTAATAATGACAACGGCAAGGGAGGGGTTAACCCTGTGGGTGATCAAAGGGTTAAATATATGCCTCATGCTTACTGACGTGTGTGGGGGGAGGGGGGTTCTGTGAAAAACAGACAGCTATGCTGAATCCTGTGATCTCTCCCTGTCTGTCACTGAAAAGATCCGCCTTCTTTGTTTACATAAGCAGGCGGGTCTTCTCACACTTTCCCCGACGATCGGGGAAGAGAGGCGGCGAACGCTGCCTCTACTCCTCCGCCCGATTCACACAGCGGGAGCGAGCCCCCGGCGGCGCGCGTGCCGCCGAGACCACTAGGAGTCCAGCGATGTAGGTCTACGTCGCTGGACCCAGGGGAGCCGCACTGCCGCAGTAGGATTACTGTGAGCAGTTGGCAAGTGGTTAAAGGGGCTCGGGAGTGAGCCTAGCTGGGTGCTCCCATTGCAAGCTGCTTTGCGGGC
Organism: Pelophylax lessonae; assembly: GCF_965119305.1. Classification (NCBI taxonomy): domain Eukaryota; kingdom Metazoa; phylum Chordata; class Amphibia; order Anura; family Ranidae; genus Pelophylax; species Pelophylax lessonae. The sequence goes on along the minus strand of NC_138769.1, from coordinate 683,771,540 downwards.
ACGCGGCAGGGGCAAGGAGCGCTGGTGGGGGACCTGAGGAGGATCGGGCTGATCTGTGCAAAACCACTGCACAGAGCATGTAGGTATAACATGTTTGTTATTTTTAAGTAAAAAAATCGGAAGTTTTAATATCACTTTAACCCCTTGAATACCAGGATGTTTATAAACATACCTTGCTAGACAAGATGCAAAGCCAAATTCTATGTATAGATATTTTTATATAATTACATTGGAAGTATGTATGTACCATACCTGTGGGATCCCCATGGAAGATGGAAATCACTGTATTAGTCACCAGTTCTACAGTGATCTCCAATAGCTTCTGGGTCCCAGTCCGAGCAGCTGCCCTGCTGCTTACTAAACAATGGAGGTCACTCGCTTAGCATGGGATGCCATACAGAGCGTTTTGCATTTTCTCAATAAATGCAAAGCACTTTTTAATTGGATGAGGTGTAAAATTTGGGCATTTATGTGATAAGATGGCGGGTGGTGTTCCCCATGAGTAAGCTCCAGTAGGCAGAGTGAAACATGTTGGGGGCGTGGCCTGGCATGGGTCCAGGCAGAGACTGACACTTAAATACACACAGCAGGTCTTGTTCTGATGCGCAGCTCTTATCTGTCTTGGCGGGATGGCGATGCCAAGGTAAAATCACCCAAAAGATGTAAAAATATCCATACTTGGAAGCTGGACTTATGGCACATAACCAGATTCCATCATCCCAATTAAGAACAGAAACATTCCCATCATCCACTTTCATAGAATTAGGTAACATCTCTCCCTGATTTGCCTGCTGCTGCAGTGTGAAGGATCACAATACCAAGCCCAGAACTGCTGGCCCCAGTCTCTGCTCCTCTTCTATATGATGAGACCATGTACAAAGCATTTCTTTTAGGCCACCAAATGTAAGTGGTATACAGTGCCTTGAAAAAGTATTCATTCTACTTGAAATTTTGCCATGTTACAACCAAAAACGTAAATGTCTTTTATTGGGATTTTATGTGATAGACCGACACAAAGTAGCACATAAAAGTGAGGTGGAAGGAAAATGATAAATGTTTTTCAACATTTTTTAGAAAATAAATTTGTGAAAAGTGTGGCTTGCATTTGTATTCACCCCCTTTACTCTGATACCCCTAACTAAAATCTAGTGGAACCAATTGCCTTCAGAAGTCACCAAAGTAGGAAATAGTGTCCACCTGTGTGTAATTTAATGACAGTATAACTGTGGCTGTTCTGTGAAGCCCTCAGAGGTTTGTTAGAGAACCTTAGTGAAGCAAACAGCATCATGAAGGCCAAGGAATACACCAGACAGGTCAGGGATAAAGTTGTGGAGAAGGTTAAAGGGTTAGGTTATAAAAAAAATATCCCAAGCTTTGAACATCTCATGGAGCACTGTTCCATCCATCATCTGAAATTGGAAAGAGTATGGTACAACTGCAAACCTAGAAAACAAGAGAAGGGCACACCAACCTAGTGCAATATCATAAAAAATTTATTGGAAAATCACCAAATGATTCCTTTGGCTATCCAGAGCCCGCAGGACCAGGATGCCTAATTGCGACAATAGGACTTGAAGGTGTCCATATAGATGGGGCTAACGCATTTCAAGGGAGAACCCTCTTCATTAGAGCCATGGTTGCAAATGACTGGTTAGACCCATATATTAGGGATGGACTGTTTATGGGGGGGCGATATGCACTTTTCCCGATATATTGGTACCGGCCCCGGAACTGGACGATATTTTTGTGATGTCATTCTGCCTTCTTAGGCCGCCTCCCTCGCCTTGGACAGCCTCGTCTGGAGTCAGGACTAGTCTCGCGGGAGTGTATCACAGCTATACGCCCACCAACAGCAGCCCGGTGCCAGCCAGCCACCCACATCCACAGGCCCTGTACCAGCCAGCCACAGGCACTGTACCAGCGAGCCAGCCAGCCACCCACAGGCCCTGTACCAGCCAGCCACTCACAGCCCCTGTGCCAGCCACCCACCTACCACAGGGTGCCAGCCAGCCACCCACCCACCACAGGGTGCCAGCCAGCCAGCCAGCCATCCATCACAGGGTGCCAGCCAGCCATCCACCACAGGGTGCCAGCAAGCCAGCCAGCCACCCACCCACCACAGGGTGCCAGCCAGCCAGCCACCCACCCACCACAGGGTACCAGCAAGCCAGCCATTAAGCATTAAACAACAATTAACATATTCAGTACCAGATTTGTGTCAAAAATTGTCCTTATTTTTCAAAACTTAAATGTACAAATTATCGGCCGATACCGATACGTTGTGAACAAAATATCGGTATCGGCCCTGAAAAAACTATATCGGTCTATCCCTACCATATATACTACCCAGCAGAGTGGACAGGACCTCCCACAGAGATAGGCCCTGCCCATCTAGTACCATTCACATGTAATTGCAAATATAAACAATTGAATTGTAAAATACATAAAATTCATTTTAACTTTATAAACAGATTAAACCTTATTAATTGGCTACAATAACCCAATTTCAGTTGTACCACATATAAATTCTTGTAATAATTATACAAACCTACCAAGACATCTCCGTCCACCTAAACTGACAGGCCGGGCAAGGAGAGCATTCATCAAAGAAGCAGCCAAGAGGCCCATGGTAACTCTGGAGGAACTGCAGAGATCTACAGCTCAGGGGGGAGAATCTGTCCACAGGACAACAATTAGTCATGCACTCCACAAATCTGCCCTTTATGGAAGAGTGGAAAGAAGAAAGCCATTGTTGAAAGAAAGCCATATGAAGTCCTGTTTGCCGCTTGTGAGAAGCCATGTGGGAGACACAGCAAACATGTGGAAGAAGCTGCTCTGGTCAGATGAGACCAAAATTGAACTTTTTGGCCTCAATGCAAAACGCTATGTGTGGCAGAAAAAATGGATTTTTGTAAGATCTTACCGTAAAATCCTTTTCTCTTAAGCTCATTGACAGACGTAGTCTTCTTGATTCTCAAGAGCTGGGTTATGTTGTCTCCGCAGGAGTAGGACTAGGCAGAAAGACAAAACGTTCTGGCTCCACCTTAGGGGCCGTCCCTGAGGGTATATCCTCCCTCTCTCTGCTACAGGGAATCAGTTCTGTTTTAAAGCAGTACAGAGAATTTAACCCAACCCAACTCAATGATAGAGGGGCGGGTACTACGTCTGTCAATGAGCTTAAGAGAAAAGGATTTTACGGTAAGATCTTACAAAAATCCATTTTTCTCTATCGCTCATTGACAGACGTAGTCTTCTTGATTCTCAAGAGCTGGGACATCCAGAAGCAGTGCCACAAAATGAGGGGTGGGATTGACAGAATCAAAATCCAATCTAGAAGGCCCAACCGGAGCCAACCAGAAGTATCAAAGGACTCATCGAGTAAACAGATGAGACCTACCCCACAAATCCTCAAGGTAGACCAACAGTCTCCTCAAACAGTGGCCTGCAGGAACCTTGCAGCCAGAAGAGGCATCTGACGATGCCATCACATAAACCTTATACAATATTGTAAAGGTATGAACCGACTACTAAACAGTCGCCTTGAAAACCTGAACCACTGACGCCTGATGGCGGAAGGTCCAGGAAACTCTAAGCGCCCGAGTAGAATGCGCCTTAACAGGGAACGGGGGATCCCGACCCTTAGATAAAATAAGCCTATACCACCGTCTGTCTGATCCATCTAAAGATGGTCGCAGCAGAACAGGCAACCCCTTCTTAGGGCCATCCGTGATCACAAACAGTGAATCCGTCTTACAAATTGAATCCGTAGTATTCAAGTATATCCTGATCGCCCGAACTACATCCAAGGAATGCCATGCAAATTCTCGAGGATGATTGGGCTAAGGACATAGGAAGGACAATACACTGTCCTTATTCAATGAAACTTTGAAACCACCTTAGGAAGGAAGGATGGATTCGGATGAAGAACAACCTTATCCCTATGAACCACCAGATCTGGGGAACAACAGTATAATGCAGCCAGTTCTGACGCCCTGCGTGCAGAAGTGATAGCCACCAAGAAGACCACCTTCTGGGATAAAGTAGGCAAGGGAATCTCCCTGATATTTTCAAAGGGAGGTGTCTGAAGAACCGACAGCACCAAATTAAGATCCCAGGATGGTAACGGCGCGTGCACTGGCAGAGCCAGGTGTCGCACCCCCTGGATGAAATTCCGCACCAAGGAATGAGTAGACAAAAGCTTCTGAAAGAAGATAGCAAATGCTGAAACCAGACCCTTGATAACACTCAAGGCCAGCTTCTGCTCAACTCCCTGTTGCAGAAAGCCAATATTCGGACTACCGAATAAAGATGTAGATGGAACCCAAGGGATTCACATCACACAATATAAGACTTCCATGTACGATGATAATCTTTCTGGAAGTCGCTTTCCTTGTTTTAACTAGAGTAGGAATAACTGAAGCTGACAATCCCTTGTCCTTCAGCACCTGGGTCTCAATAACCAGGCCGTTTAAAACCAGCGATCGTAAAGCAGGATGGAAGATCGGTCCCTGAGACAGTAGATCCTCCCTGAGAGGAAGTCTCCACGGGACGTCCGCCATCAGTCTTGACCAAGTCGGCGTAACAAGCTCGACGAGGCCAGTCCGGAGCTGCCAGGATTACTGGAATTCCTTCCTCCTCTATCTTGCGAAGAAGTCTTGGCAGTAACCCAAGAGGAGGGAAGGCATACATTAGCTGGTATTGCCCCCACGGGGCGATCAGTGCGTCTGCTGTTTCTGCTAGAGGATCGCGGGAGCGAGCCACGAATCTCTGAACTTTCCTGTTGAATCGAGATGCCAACAGATCCATATCCGGGGTGCCCCATCGTAGGCACAACTGGTGGAAAACGTCTGGATGGAGGGACCATTCCCCCTGATCCAGAGTCTGACGGCTGAGATAATCTGCCTGCCAATTCTCCACCCCCGGAATGAACACCGCAGAGATTGCTGGAACAAATCGTTCCGCCCAGCGAAGAATGCAAGCCACTTCTTTGGCCGCTCGGACACTCTTGGTGCCCCCTGGTGATTGACATAAGCCACGGCCGTGGCGTTGTCCGACTGGATCCGAACCGGGCTGCCCTGGAGCTGCTCGGTCCAGTGAATCAGACAAAGTCTGATCGCTCTCAGTTCCAATACATTTATCGGTAACCTGGATTCTTCCGGGGACCAAAGTCCCTGGACAGATAACTGACCGAGAATTCCTCCCCATCCGGATAGACTGGCATCCGTGGTCACTGTCGTCCAATATATTGGCAGAAATGACTTTCCCTGGCTGAGCATCGGAGACCGAAGCCACCAGACCAGAGACTCTCTGGTCTGTTTGCTCAATCGGATCTGATTGCCCAGCAAGGAACTTAGGTCCTCACTCCTGACTAGACAGAAAAAAACTGATTCCCTGTAGCAGAGAGAGGGAGAATATACCCTCAGGGACGGCCCCTAAGGTGGAGCCAGAACGTTTTGTCTTTCTGCCTAGTCCTACTCCTGCGGAGACAACATAACCCAGCTCTTGAGAATCAAGAAGACTACGTCTGTCAATGAGCGATAGAGAAACTAACACTGCACATCATTCTGAACACACCATCCCCACCATGAAACATGGTGGTGGCAGCATCATATTGTGGGGATGCTTTTCTTCAGCAGGGACGGGGAAGATGGTCAGAGTTCACGGGAAGATGGATGGAGCCAAATACAGGGAAATCTTAGAAGAAAACCTGTTAAAGACTTGCTGGGGGTGGAGGTTCACCTTCCAGCAAGACAACAACCCTAAACATACAACCAGAGCTTCAATGGAATGGATTAGATCAAAGCATATTCATGTGTTATAACAGCCCAGTCCAAGTCCAGACCTAAATCCAATAGAGAATCTGTGGCAAGACTTGAAAATTGCTGTTCACCGACACTCTCCATCCAAGCTGACAGAGCGTGAGCTATTTTGCAAAGAAGAATGGGAAAAAATGTCACTCTCTAGATATGCAAAGCTGGTAGATACATCCCCAAAAAGACTTGCAGCTGTAATTGCAGGGAAAGGCGGTTCGACAAAGTATTGACTCAGGGGGGCTGAATACAAATGCATGCCACACTTTTCACAGATTTATTTGTAAAAAAATTTGAAAACCATTTATAATTTTTGTGACGGCACTGTCACTATGAGTAAAGGATAATTAATGGTTTGAATTGCTTCAGATGGACTATTTGTCAGCAATATCTTCATATAGAAATATGAAGATTTATTCCCACTTTACACTGGGAGTGAAAGACTGATGGTTTGGATTGCTTCAAATTGGGTCTGTATTTACAAGTGATGCTAAAGTGTATTCCAGCTTCAATGTGAGAGAGACACACAGACTGTCAATGGCAGCCTTGTCCTATTGTTTGTGTATTGGGAGGGAATGTGGATTGTGCCTGTCCCATTGTTAAATGTTAATGACCTCACATTGTTCTGTCCAGATGGCTAGATAATTAGTTTAGGTTAATTGTGTTCCTGTATACATTTTCATCTGCATATGCTACTGTAATCAGGCAGAGGGGAGGGATTGTGTACTCTGTATGGGAGTGTAAAACTCTTGTTTTCATTGGATTGTGAATGCCATGTCCAGTTCTCCACAAGGTCCACCTGGGCGGTAGCCTAGTGGGGGAAAATGTATAAAAGTCTGTTTTTTTTTTTCAATAAAGAGTTATACTTCACCCTCAATCTAGAGTCCTGCCTCTCATTGGGGGAATATGCTACAAGGGATTGCTATGTCCTTCCTACTCCCTTGGATAATCACTAAGCTCTTGTAAGAGCTTGTGTAAGAGCTTGTTCCTGTTCCTGCTGCATTCTCTGGGGAAAGAGAGGTTCACCCACTGGAACCTTCTCGTAGGCCCAGGGCGGGTGGGAGACAGCGAGACCCCAACCAAGCTGTGGCGGTTAGTGGGGTCTGACGTGGTTATGGTGTCTGGTGGAGTGCTTGGAGCCCTCGGGAAGCACTAGGAGCATCCGTCAACTGAGGTAGCCGGTCGGGGTGTCGGTTGATCCGTTACAATTTTCCTTCCACTTCACAATTATATGTCACTTTATGTTGGTCTATCACATAAAATCCCCAATAAAATACATTTACGTTTTTGGTTGTAACATGATAAAAATGTGGAAAATTTCAAGGGACTGTATGTTTATTCTAAATAAAGGTTGTTTTAATATTGCACCAGATCTGTGCACTTTCTTCTGTTCTACTGTATATATTGGAAGTTTTATTCAGAGCATTCCCTTGCTGTAGACAGACAGCTGCAAGAAGTGCTGATGTTTAATCAACATTTTCTGAACTACATTCTAGGGGAATACTAAGACGGGTTGCCAAGCCTGGAACTAATGACTTTTTAATTTTTGGTAAAGTAAAAGCCCTCCTTGTGGAATTATGTAAACCTGGCCGTACACAAGAGCTGAGATGATAAAATAAATACACAGCTCCATAAATGTTTTTCCTTTATGCTATAAACATTCACATTTGAAATAGGAGTTAAAAAATAAAAAAATAATACAGGCAGAGAACCCAAAGCAGGTTTGGTTTTATAGGTTAAAATAAATGTATCTTTTTCAATGATTTATTTATCGGCACAGCACAGATTCCATGCCCAGACACAATGCTTCCATTGTTTTGAAGGTATTGTGTTGTAGATAATCTTCCAGAGTATTCTTACTACGCAAGCAACACATTAATGTGTCAAGTGCTCCTCTGGAACTATGTTGCTATGCAGCGGGAGGTATTGAAGGATAAGAGCCAAGGGTGTGATGAATAAAGTGACTAAGGACACTAAGGGTCCTTTCACATGATGCGTCATCCGATGAGGTCACTTCTCTGCTCAGCGGGTGGATCCAGCCGCTGAGCAGGCGGATGACAGCTCCGTCTCCGCTGTCAGATCCCAGCTGTCCTCTATTGGGGAATCGGATGAGAACGGACCGCCTGTTTGTCCTTATCCGATCAGATCCGATGGACGGATGGAAAATAGGGTTTCCATCCATCCGGATTTCACAGACAGGATCAGAAGCGGATTGCAGCAGGTGTCAGCGGAGATGTCTCCGCTGACATCCGCTGCCCCATAGGGATGCATGGAGCATCCGATCAGGTCCACCTAAAAAACTGACAGGCAGATCTGATCGGATCGTTCGTGTGAAAGGACCCTAACTTCAGTTTATTCTCTAAATTACATGTAAACTCAACCATTTAAATCTCATATTTATATACAATCCTATACCCACAGTTGATTCAGAAGAGGGCAAAAGAAACCAAATAAAGTATGATCCAGTTTGCTCCAGCAGGGTAATAAAATTCCTTCCTGATCCCTCTGAAGGCAATCAGATATTCCCTTGGACCAACTACCCCTGGTGTTACCTATACATTTTAGTATCCAGTTACATTTTGTACATTTAAAACAATCTACTATGCTGACCAGAATCACTTCTTGAGAGAGTCTATTCCACATTTTTACCGCGTTTACTGTGAGGAAGCCTTTCTGTATTTGGAGGTTAAATCTCTTTTCCTCCAAACGTAAAGGGTGCCCCCTTGTCCTTTGTTTTCACTATGTGGACCCCTTATGTATTTATACATGTTGATCATATCCCCCTTAATCGCCTCTTCTCAAGAGAGAATAAATTCAGATCCTCTAATCTTTTCTCATAGCTGAGCTCCTCCATATCTCTTATCAATTTGGATGTCCTTCTCTGCACTTTTTCCAGCTCCCCAATATCCTTTTTGAGAACTGCTGCCCAAAACTGAACTGCATATTCCAGATGAGGTCTTACTAATGATTTGTACAGGGGCAAAATTATCTCTCTCTCTGGAGTCCATGCCTCTTAATATAAGAAAGGATTTTGCTTCATTTAGAAACTGCCACTTGGCACTCCCTTCTATTATTAAGGCTATGATCTACCAGAACCCCCAGATCCATATCCACCAATCACTCCCCTAGTTGTACTCCTTCCCCTAGTACTGCATGTATGATGCATGCATATTCCTAGCCCCCAAGTGCATAACTTGCAACATATATTGGGTTCAAAATACAGTGGGGAAAATAATTATGTAATCCCCTGCAGATTTGGTACGTTTTTTTTCCACTTACAAAGAAATGAACGGTCTATAATTTTTATCATACGTGTATTTAAAATGATAGAGACAGAATATCAACCAAAAATCCATAAAAAACACACAATACAAATGTTATAAATTGAATTGCAATTCAGTGTGTAAAATAAGTCTTTGATCCCCAAACAAAACATGAATTGGTCCTTGGTGGAGAAACACGAACTGTAAGTGGGCAAATGTACAAAAGCTGCAGGGGATCAAACAATTATTTTCCCCACTGTATGTTGGGAAGCCACGGGCCACAGTTGTCATATTCAAGATACCCTGCTTTGAAAAATGTAATGCAATGCTGAAATACATGTAGAAGAAGAGGTTCCAGGAGTTCAGCTTCACCGAGATGTAACAAAGGATGAATACAAGTGTTTTTTTTACAGTATTTAAAAGGAAAAAAAAGGTCAATTGGTTAAAATAATAAGATTTTTGACTTACTGTAAAATCCATTTCTCTGATATTCATTGACAGACACAGCTCATGATCTTCTTGACCATTGGATTATACTGCCCCCTACAGGAGTAGGACACTAGGCAGAAAAATAACTTGACTACACCTATGGGCAGTCCCAGGAAGTATACTCCCCTTCTCTACTATAGGTACTCAGGTTTGTTACAAGCAGTGTCAAAAGGAATACACCTCCACAGAGGGGTGGTTGCTGTGTCCGTCAATGAACATCAGAGAAATGGATTTTACGGTAAATCAAAAATCCCATTTTCTCCTTCGTTCATTGACAGACACAGCTCCTGATCTTCATAACCATTGGGATGTCCCAAAGCCATATCAAACATGAGGGGTGGGAACAGCAAGAAAAAATTCCCAAGGCTAAACCGTAGCCAACCAGGTCAAAGGAGCGCAACCAAAACAACTAGAGCCCACCTGAAAAACATTACACCCCCAAAAAGAAACAAGCCCCCTAAAAAGCAGCCAGCAAAACCTTGCGGCCAAAAGAGGCATTCGCAGATGTCAACACATCCACTCTATAAAATTTTATGAAAGTGTGCACCGACGTCCAAGTAGCCACCTTGCACACCTGTGTTACTGACGCCTGATGATGAAAGGCCTAAGAACCACTGAGCGCCCACATAGAGTGCGCCTTCACAGGGAAAGGAGGAACCTCTTAATTGAATAAGCCTGAGTCACTGTCTGTTTGATCCATCTAGAAATGGTCGCAGAAGAAGCGGAAAATCCTTTTCGAGGCCCACCCGTGAGCACAAATAGTGAGCCTGACGTCCCAAAAGACTCAGCAGCTACCAGGTACACCCGAAATGCCCGAACAACATCCAGGGAATGCAACGCAATTTCCTTAGGATGTTTTGGCCTGGGACACAGGAAAGGCAACACAATGTCCTAATTCAGATGGAAATCAGAGACCACCTTTGGAAGGAACGATGGATAGGGGCGAAGAACCACCTTATCTTTGTGGATTACTAAATAAGGGGAGCGACAAGACAAAGCCGCCAATTCCGACACCCTGCGCACAGAGGTGATAGCCACAAAAAAGGCCACGTTCTGGGACAGCGTAAGCAAGGGAATCTCCCGAATATTTTCAAAGGGAGACTGCCGAAAGCACCAAGTTGAGATCCCAAATCAGTAGTAGGGACCGCACTGGTGGAGTCAAATGTTGAACTCCCTGAATAAAGGTACACACCAGGGAGTGCGTGGCCAAGAGTCATTGAAGGAAGACCGCTAAGGCCAACACCTGACCCTGAATGGTACTCAAGGCCAATATCTGTTCAACCCCCCTGTTGAAGGGAGGTCAAGACCCGAGCCACCAAAGAAGAGCGAGGGTGAACACCAAGAGACTCACACCACGAAATGTACGCTTTCCACGTACGATGGTAAATGTTCCTAGAAGTAGGCTTCCTAGCCTTCAGTAGTGTGGGAATCACCGACCCAGACAAACCTCTACCCTTCAGCACATGGCTTTCAAAAGCCAAGCCGTCAAAGCCAGCGACAGTAAAGCAGGATGGAAGATTGGCCCTTGGGGCAACAGATCCTCCTTGAGAGGTGGACTCCAATGGGCGTCAGCAACCAGCCGCACCAGGCAAGCGTACCAAGACTGGCGAGGCCAATCTGCGGCCACTAGAATGACCAGGATTCCTTCTGCCTCGATCCTACGCAAGAGTCTCCGCAGAAGCTTGAGAGGGGGGGGGGGGAGGCATAAATCAGACAATACTGGCTCCAAAGGCCTCTGTGGCATCCACTAGCGGATACCGTGACAGTGGCACCGAGACACCAACAGATCCACCTCGGGGGTGCCCCACTGTGGACAGAGCTGATGAAACACCCCCGGATGAAGGGACCACTCCCCTTGGTCCAATGCCTGCCGACTGAGATAATCTGCCTGCCAAATTCCCACCCCTGGAATATGTACAGTGGAGAGGCCAGAACAAAGCGTTCTGCCCACCGAAGAATGTCGGCTACCTCCAGAGCTGCCAATACACTTCTTGTTCCACCCTGGTGATTGACATAAGCCACTGCCGTGGCATTGACCGATTGGATTTGCATTGAAAACCCCTGAAGGTGACCAGTCCCATGATTCAGGCACAGCCTGATCGCTCAGAGTTCCAGGACATTGATTGGGAGTCTGGACTCTTCCAGTGTCCAAACTCCCTGAGCAGAGTTCTGACCCAGGACACCTCCCCACCCAGACAGACTGGCATCCGTGGTGACCACTGTCCAATACAGGGGGAGAAAAGATTTGCCCTGGCGAAGAGCTGGAGAGTGAAGCCACCAGATCAGAGACTCGTTTGTTTTTTGATTGTCCAGAGACTTCGGACACTCGTCCCATTTGGCCAAGATCTCCCTTTGCAGGGACCTCATATGGAACTGTGCAAACGAGACCGCCTCAAAAAGGTAGAAACCATCAGGCCCAGCACCTTTATGCAAGTCCGGACGGATGACCACCTGCTGGACAGCAAGAGCTGAATTGCATCATGCAACTTCTAGAGCTTGCCAGAGGAAGGAACACTGGCTAGAGCCAAGTCCATAGTCAGACCCAGATAGTCCAGTTTCGAGGAAGGAACCAGAGCAGACTTCTGAAAAATAGGATTTTTGTACTCATCATAAAATATGAGCCGAGAAAGACGGGCCACGTCTGCGACGAGGTTCCTTACCCTTACTAGCCTGCAGAAGAAAGGTTCTCTTCCTCCCCTGTGAGACTCTTAATGATGTTATCCAGGGTAGCTCCAAACAGGTGATCTCCTTGAAAAGGAATATCACTTAAGGCTTTTTTAGAGGTCTGGTCCGCAGACCAACATTTGAGCCACAAAATACACCTAAGGACCACTACCGAAACAGACAGTCTAGAAATCGGGGAATGCATCCAAGGAGGCATCACAGATAAACTGTAGCCCCTGGACCAACTGGTCCGCCAGATCAGCAAAGGCAGGGGGGAGATGCTCACCCTCCAGGTCACGGTGTAAAAGCTAAGCCCACTCTGTTAGAGTTTGTGACACCAGGGCAATGGTGAAGACCTTAAAATAGAAAGACAAACAGAGGGCGCAACTGGCCTAGTGCATTATCCACAACAGTAGGCTTTATTGAATAAAAATAGTTATACCCACAAACAAATGTTTTAAAAAAGGCACATCAAATCCAAACATCTGGAACAATCTGTGTTATGTTGACACGTGCAATATCCTGGATAGGTGATGGCTCTGAAGAAGAGGCTAAGCCTCGAAATGCATTAGCCATCACCTATCAAGGACATTGCTCCTGTCAACGCTTTTAATAAAGCCTATTATTGAGGATAATGCGCTAGGCTGGTGCGCCCTCTGTTTGTTTTTTTATTTTAGTGCCTACAGACACCCTCAGTCTTAAAGGGCAGCAAGGCCGTGGCCATCTGGAAAGCCAAGTGTGAGTTCCGTAGAGCAACACCATTTGAATAGGTTGGTTGAGGGACCACACTTCTGGGCGCAGGAGAGAGGTGGGTTGCATCTAAATTTGTTTTGCAATGGTGAAGACCGGTCTGAGTGCCGAGCTGGCCATAGTAAACATACTGCGGGCCACAGCTTCTGCGTTTCTGTCAGCCAGCGATTCTTCTACCGAAATCATGGTTGCGTTATTCAACCTGGAAATCAGGGGATCCACCACCAGTGGAAAAGTCCACTACTTAAGGAGGTACCTCATTGTGAATCGTTTAGGGACCGCAAAGGGACAGTTTGGACGTTGCCACTCTTTTGCAACATATCTGTCAAAACAAGAATGAAACGGAAACACCTTCGCCACTCTTGTCTCACAGCTTGTGAGTGCCAAAAGGAACCGATGCCTCCGCCAAAGCTTCATCCTCCATTTTCAAACTCTCACGCACAGACAAAATCAGTGCGTCCACCAGCACCTTTTCGTGCGCGGCTACAGGAGTGGAGGAATCATCCTCACTATCTGAGAACATAGGGCACGTGGCCGCAGACCCCTCAGGGCGGGCCCCGTCTGCTGTGGCCAGATCAGATTCAGAATCTGAGGAGACAGATGAGGCAGGGGAAGGCGGGGGATGCTTTTTACTACCCCGTCGCCCAAAAGTCGCCTCCACCTGGGACACAAAGGACTCCAGGACTGTCAATGGATGGTTGGGACCCTGAGGGCCCCCCAGACTCTGAGACGGGGGTCAGGTGGGGAAATGTGCTCCAAGGACACCATGAGGAATAAGGGCACGCCACAAAAGTGCAAGAAAAAACACTACTAAGGGACATCCCCACCGCACTGGTAACACCATCTGGTCCCCAGCCACAGAGCACCCTCTAATCGTGCAGCAGAGAGAGGGAGAGGACGCCCACTAGACTCACCACCCCACCAGGCAGTCACCGGCAGCACCAGGATCAAAGCACTCCACATGCAGAATCCAGGAAGGAAAGAGGCCCAGGAGACAGCATAAGAGGATAAGGAGGGGCTCCCACAGCTAAAATAAAGGCCCACAGTAATGGCCGTCATGCAATTCAATGCCGGACTAACGCAAAATGGCTGCTGCGGCTACACAAACATGGCCGCCAGCCAATACAGAAAATAGGCAACAACAAAATGGCTGCCCCAGGGATCCAGGATGGATCCCTGGGCCCAGGCAGGACGCTGAGCAAAAAAAGGGGGGGATGGTCACTGGCGTTGCACCCCCCACCCCCATTGCCAGTACAGCACCCTGCCCAAGCCCCAGGAGGTAGCCAGACCACCATACAACCCCAGTATAGGTGGAGGGGGGATGGGGGGGCAGAGAGTGGGGGTAGATGACCCACAGGACTATCAGACTCAAGGGGGGCCTAACAGGAAAGAGGGGAACCTGAGGGTCCGACCGTTCCAGGGAGGTGCCCGCATCCACCCCAAAATCCTCCAGGGGGAGAGGGGGGAATAGCTAATCACTATACCAGGAACCAGTCAGGCACCGCTCCAGACAGAATCTCCCTGCCATCAAAATGGGGGCTGTCGGCCAGGAGGACCGCTGCAATGCAGGTCGAGACCCAGTCGTACCTGACCTCGCAAAGCGTTTAACATGCAGGCCAGCCCCCGATTGGTTGGGCTATGTGGCAGCCGGCCTAGCGCGGAGCTGAGGTCTGCGTGTGCTCCCTGGCCAGACTGGGGTGACCACTGGATTTAGATTATTGATTGATTTATTGATTGTAGATCTCACAGGAAAAAAAATCTATCCAAAAAGAAAAATTGCCAGGACGAGAGATCATAGCAAGGAGCTAGGTCCTTATTCCTGACTAGGCAGAAAAAAACTGAGTACCTATAGCAAAGAAAGGAAGTATACCTCCTGGGACTGCCCATAGGTGTAGTCAAGTTATTTTTCTGCCTAGTGTCCTACTCCTGTAGGGGGCATTATTACCCAATGGTCAAGAAGATCAAATGGTGTTGCTCTTGTCAATGAATGAAAGAGAAAAAAAACGAAATGCCATCCAGTTAGGGTTTACTTCTGCTTTAAAGCTGAACTTCAGGTGTGTAAAATAAAAATGGTATCAGCCATCTCTAATCTCCTGTATAGAAGCACTGGGAGGGGAAGGGGCATTCATTAAGCTGCATGCACACATGCTGACAGGGAATGTGCTGAAAGGAGGTAAGGAATAACTTATCAACATTCTGCTGCTCCTTTAGTGTCCAATCTGAGCAAGGATCTTTATGACAAAATCATAGGTATTATTTTATGGAATGTGTCTCTCGCACTGCCAAATCAGTGCAAACTTGTAGTTCAAATTAGCAGTGCACACAAAGTGGAAACTCCAGCAAGACTCTTGAGTACCTGGTAGGCATTGGGGTCACCCATATACCTGAATCAGGCATCGTGGGCAGGGGACAGTATGAGGAGCATAAACAGTGGGAAACGTTGAAAAAAAATAAAAAAATAAAACCCCAGCAAGAGCATGTAAGTCCAGTTATAAGGGAGAGAGCACAGGCACCAACTACTAAGTGCAGCATTAAAGGCTTTAATAATGAAAAAAAAACCAGAAGTAATAATAAATAAAGCCTTTAGCGACTTAGTTTGGCGCTTGTGCTCTCTCCCTAGTTGCCTCCAAGCTCCTTCTCGCTTGTATACAGAGCTGCCTCCCAAGTGAGCTGTGTATGGACTTTGCTTACTATGGACATTCTCTTATGGACACTTTTATGGACTTCACATTGCATGTAGAGATTATGTCCTTTTTTGTCATTTAACTGTCCGCCAGCAGAATCAGTGGGTCCCAATACCCTTCCTTTTGCCCCAGTACCATTGCATTCTTTTCAAGTCCAGTTATAAGCATCTAACTTTACAAAATGAATGGCTGTAATATTAGTATAGAGATCTAAACAACTATAAGATCAGAAACGAAAGGAAAGATTTGAACCTTCCGTGAAAGAGTGGACTCCTACAGTTTTGGTAGATGTTGCTCTTAATCTTTACCCATTGCTAAACTTTCTATATGTACTCATCTGTGAAAAAAAGTTAAAGAGAAAAGTCAGAGATAACGTTTGCTCTGTACAGGAAAATATTCTTCACTTCAGTTACCAAACCATTAGTGGTAAGAGGCACAGTATGAAGTCCAGCAAGTTATTGCATTACTATGCCCTATCACTCCAAACCACAGAAAAACAAGATTTATATTATTTGTCAGGTGCTCTTGGAACAGAAGAGTAATTGAATTGAAGGCAGAATGGATCAGACTGGGTCAAATAAAACACAGGAAAACAAATTTGGACAGCCGTGTGCTTGTCAGAAGGAAGATTAATTTGGAGTTTTTCTCAAGTTTTAACTTTTATTATGAAAGAATTTAGTAACAAGATGTGGCAGTAAGAAAACATCGAGCAACATGAGTGGTATAATGGTGCTGGATGTACGAAAAGTACAAAATGATAAAAAATTATCTAATTATCAGGGGAATTAGGAAGTATTTTTCTGATGCTTCATTCAGGTTGCCTGAACATTCATGTTACTGCTATGGAGTGGGGAGGATACACCACTTGTTCTGTTTCACCTATATGTAATTTTTCTGTTGTATTGAAGAGCGATAAACTTGGGTTCAGTGTCAAACGAGTAGTTAGCCGCCATTGCTGGACAATGAGCTGCAGGCAGATTTCCCGCCCTGCAGTCGATGTAAACAGAAGCAGGAATTCTTGAGACACAATTTACCTATTATAGCCATATTAGGTCAATAATGTTACGAGCATCCCCGCTCCTTTGTATACACATCACCTACCCACAGCTCACTGGCTCAGCTATGACCTCTAACATCTGGATTCAGAATGAACCCTAAGAACTGTATCTAGTTGTTATTGTTCTGAAGAATTCTGACATCTAGTGGTGGTTTAGGGCCTCTACAATTTGTTTACTTAAGTTATTTAGTATCTTTCTCTGTTCTCCTCCTGTTTAGTGCTAGATAGTGCAGTCCTATAGCTAGACCCTGTCAGTTTTCCCCATGTTTCCTCCTTTAGTGTTAGCTCTTCACAGAAAGAGGGCTAAAGAAACTCATTGTGCTCTTATATTTTATAACACTGTAAAAACATCCACTGTGCTGCACTTCTCTGATGTAAAATTGTGTTGTAATAAATATGTGTCTTACTGAAGATGTAGATTGGTCCCAAGTCAGCAGGTTAATATAGTGTCCAGACAGACTGGGTCTATAGAAGTAAGTCAATAACTAAAGTGGCATTTGAAATGAAACAGAACAGAACAAAATAGAAAAGAGCGGTTATATCATAAGGCAGTGGTCTCCAAACTGTGGCCCAGATGCAGTCGTTTGCTTGCCTTTATCTGGTCCTTGAGGCACTTTTCCTCCCGTTGACATCAATGATGGGCACTAGTTCTCCCCCTAATACCAAAGCTGGGACACTGTTTACTCCTACTGGGAACAGTCCGGCCCTCGTAAAGTCTGAAGGACAGTAAACTAGATCTTTGTTTGGAAAGTTTGGAGACCCCTGTCTTAGGGTAACGACAGCAGCTGAACCAGATTTACATACCTGTTCACCCACATATATCCAATTATCATCATATCTGGCCAAAACAAACTAGCTTGATTAACAATCTTGAGTATATTACCAGCTATAGTCTTAGAGAATATAAAGTAGCATAGAGAGAGAGCTTTGCATGTACAGTGCCTTGCGAAAGTATTCGGGCCCCTTGAACTTTGCAACCTTTTGCCACATTTCAGGCTTCAAACAAAGATATAAAAATGTAATTTCTTGTGAAGAATCAACAAGTGGGACACAATCATGAAGTGGAACGAAATTTATTGGATATTTCAAACTTTGTTAACAAATAAAAAACTGAAAAATTGGGCGTGCAAAATTATTCAGCCCCTTAACTTTCAGTGCAGCAAACTCTCTCCAGAAGTTCAGTGAGGATCTCTGAATGATCCAATGTTGAACTAAATGACTAATGATGATAAATATAATCCACCTGTGTGTAATCAAGTCTCCATATAAATGCACCTGTACTGTGATAGTCACAGAGGTCCGTTTAAAGCGCAGAGAGCATCATGAAGAACAAGGAACACACCAGGCAGGTCCGAGATACTGTTGTGGAGAAGTTTAAAGCCGGATTTGGATACAAAAAGATTTCCCAAGCTTTAAACATCCCAAGGAGCACTGTGCAAGCGATAATATTGAAATGGAAGGATTATCAGACCACTGCAAATCTACGAAGACCTGGCCGTCCCTCTAAACTTTCAGCTCATACAAGGAGAAGACTGATCAGAAGAAAACCTGATGGAGTCTGCAAAAGACCTGAGACTGGGATGGAGATTTGTCTTCCAACAAGACAAAGATCCAAAACATAAAGCAAAATCTACAATGGAATGGTTCACAAATAAACATATCCAGGTGTTAGAATGGCCAAGTCAAAGTCCAGACCTGAATCCAATCGAGAATCTGTGGAAAGAACTGAAAACTGCTGTTCACAAATGCTCTCCATCCAACCTCACTGAGCTCGAGCTGCAAGGAGGAATGGGCAAAAATGTCAGTCTCTCGTTGTGCAAAACTGATAGAGACATACCCCAAGCGACTTACAGCTGTAATCGCAGCAAAAGGTGGCTCTACAAAGTATTAACTTAAGGGGGCTGGATAATTTTGCACGCCCAATTTTTCAGTTTTTTATTTGTTAAAAAAGTTTGAAATATCCAATAAATTTTGTTCCACTTCATGATCGTGTCCCACTTGTTGATTCTTCACAAAAAATTACAGTTTTATATCTTTATGTTTGAAGCCTGAAATGTGGCAAAAGGCACTGTAGACAGAGCTTTGTGAGACACTTCGGTAGTGAAATGTCACTAGCACACCGAATGCACAGATAGGAACCCTTTTATTACCTGCAAATTATACAATTTTTCAGTCTGTCTACCAGATAAAGGGGCTAAAGTATGGCATCAAACTACATCTTCTGTGATTATTAAAATGGTTTGTATCCGGGCTTTCAATTTGTAGTGTTGGTGATGCTCCACTATTGAAGATTTGTACTAGTGGCTCCATCCTCTTTGTCACTTGGTTTCTAGGCAACATCAACTTTTTGGAGAGCACCTTGCTTTCCTTTAGGCTCTACAGTGCATCCTGTATTTTATGATTAGCTAGTAAAATGCAGGCACAGCGTGGAGTCAACACTGCGGTGTCCCTTAAATAGTGGTATCCACTCTCCACTATATGCAGGCTCCTTAATGGATAAAAAAAAAAAAAACAGCAAAGTGATAAAGCGAACACACAAATTCAAAAAAACTTTATTATGATAATAATATTAAACTTTGAACAGTATCAGCCAAATACACCCTTTGTTCCAGTGCCTGCAAGACAGGGAGCAAGCATGAAGACAAATTAAAGAGAGCTAATGGGAAATGAATGAAGAGTATAAATGTCAGGAAAACACAAAGCACCATTTACTTAGCCCTGGAGGTCTCTTTAATGAGTCACGTATCCGAGATCCCTACAAATCATTACGGTTACATTGGGAATTTCTAAAAGCAGAACTGTGAAAATACATCCCATATTTACTTGTAGATAATCAGAAAATAAGTAGCATAGTTTTGTTTTTTTAGAAAATTAATACAATAGGCGAGACATTCATAATACATTAAGAAGACTGGCACTGACACAGAATATAGGAAAGTACCATTCAGTGAAGGGCTGCCTCCTTTTGGACCAGAAGAAAAACAAACCTGGATGTCTTGTGGAAACAATGTAATCATTATCATAATAGTACACTGTGGGAGAAAGAGCTGAAGCAGCAGTCTTGATAGTGTAGCAGCATTATACAGGACATCATGCCAGTTTTATCTAATCTTTGCAGCAAGTGAATTTTAAGAAATGCTGTTCCTTTGAGAGAGCAACAGCCAGCCATAGAGAGGCTATCCACATTGTACATCTACTCATATATTTGAGATATTGCTGGATATTCACTCATGCTTTGCCATTCCTCATTAATGTGGTCATGGGGGCAACCCTCTCCCCCCTTCTGAGTCTGTGTGATGATATAGCAAACAATTCCTTCTTTGCACTTTACTTTTTAAAGGTCTATTTACTGACTCACAATAGATTCTGATATTGTTGAACATTTTAGTGAGGCTGGTTGGTCATGCAGTGCAATTTTACTGTCTAAGGCCCCTCTCACATTTGTGCGACTTGTCCTGCGACTTGGGACTGCAAAGTCGCACGACAAGTTGTACCCCATGATTTCTAATTAGTACTATTCATATCTGTGTGACTTCAAGTTGCAGCGACTTCAAAGTTGTCCCTGCACTACTTTGGTCCAACTTGAGGTCCATAGACCTTAAGATTACACAGGAATTGCTTCAAAGTCACACGACTTTCAGGTCGTACAAGTGCGAAAGTGGCCTGAAGGTTATCATTGAGCTGTCTTACTGTGATTAATAAACAATGACAGAAGGACTGAAATTGTTAGGTTTCCCAGAGGAATTGCTACCCTGGGTTCCCACCAGGGATACCAATACAACCGCAGGCCTAAGAGATGCAAAAAACAGTTCAAACTCAAATTTGAATCTTCTGGCTTAACAAAGATAACGACAGTTGATACTACTAATGTGTTAAAGCAGAATGAAAGGTAAACATACTTAGCTTAGATTGAATGGTTTGATGCCTACGAGGTCCATGGCAGGCATCTTTTCACCAGCTTCTTTCGGGTGCAAGTCTTAGGCCGCCTTGACCGGCTGGCATGGGATGACTTTGCTCCTGCACATGCGAAGGAGTGCAGTTATCCCGTAACACAGGTAGGTAGTGTGCCGAAATTCAAACTGACCTGAGCATGCACAGGATGACTTTATTTCCCCACCAGCCAATTAAGAGTTCAAAAATGCCACATCATTGGAAGGTGGAGGTTTAGTTCTGTTTAAAGTGATATTAAACCTTTATTTATTTTTTAAAAATAAGAAACATGTTATACTTCGCCACTCTGTGCAATGGTTTTGCACAGAGCAGCCCAACCCTCATCTTTTGGGGTTCCCGTTCTGCTGAAAACTCCAACTCACCAAAATCTCCAACCACGTCACTTCAGGTGACTGTTTAGCACGAATAACTGAAGATTTCGACCAATTGGGGTTTTCACAGAACACTGGCAGCCTATACACTCCGGTACACAATAGAATGAGTAGACATTTTTAGTCTGCCTGCTAGTTGTCGTCACCTTGGAGGCGGCCATGTTGTTGGTTACTAGTGGGCGGACTAAAAATGTCCACTCATTATAGTGTGTACAGGACGGTACACACTGCCACCTGTTCTGTGAAAACACCAAGTGGTGGAAATCTCCAATTATTCCTGCTGTACAGTCATCAGAATTGACGTGGTTGGAGTTCTCGGCAAGTTGGAGTTTTCAGCAGAACACTGATGCTCTTGGTTCCTCCCCCCTTTGCTCCCCAGGCAGGCCATTTGCTACGGGGGGTACTCATGTAAGCTCACTTCTGAGCCCTGCTGACTGCGTCCATGACACAGACACGGACACCCCCTCCAAGATGTTTGATTGACTACAGCAAGAGTCAATGGCTCCTGCCACTATCAATTAACCCTGTGGGGGGTGAGAGAGTGGAAAGAGATGCTGGTCTCATGCTCATCACTGGATCGAGATTGGGCTCAGGATAGGTTAAGGGGGTGAGGGGGAGGGGGGATCCTGCAGCACAGAGGGCTTTTTAACTTAATGCAGAGAATGCATTAGGGTATAAAACCTTAAGGCTTTAGAGCCACTATAATCCATGAAGTTCAATGTGTTTTGGTAAGACAATAAATTTAATGAAAATATCTCTCTATAGGGGGCCAGATCACATGGGCGATTGTTTAACTAGAGACAGCAACAGAACCTCAAAAATTCAACTTTGAGGGGAACTAAATCCATCTATTTAACCCAAAACACATTCATTCAAGGCCTGTATTAATAATGTTACAGTTGCTTATGCTCTCCACCAAACTGTCCAGCCATCAAATGGCTGATGTCATAACTGACCTCATGTGCAGCCCCATGGGAACTGAAGATCAAACACAGAGTGAGGTGGCAGCTTCCTGGACTGTAAAAGATAGGAGAGTTTAGTTCTGCTTTTAATGATCCTGTGGCGTGTTGCTTTCCCACTTCCAAACCAGGCAATACATTATCTGCTGTTTCTTCCTTGCTCATGATTACATTTCCATAGCGTTGGTGTTCAGTGATGAAGCGACTTTCACTTGGGACAATAGAAGTCAAATTTCAGTGACTCCACAGCTTTCAGAGTCCTAGGTGACACCATCACATACAGCCGTAATTCAGGACCAGTACATACCAAGGAGCCACATGGCAACGTAACTAATTGGTAACAATTGGAATTTTTTTATATTAACTGTGGTGGCTGCATTACTTTTTTTTTTAAGCTTTTTTCACCTGGTGATCTGCCCAGTAACACACATCCTGTGTTAGAGTGCCCCCTCTCTAGATGAAGCAGCACAAGGACACCTTTGCTACTAGCGGATTTAGATGCACTAACCAACTGCAGCCAAACCCCAGCTAATGTTTTATAAGCAGTTACAGCAAACCGTGTTTTTTCCTTTGGTATAAAGGGTTTACATAAATTAAAAAGCTGATTTTGAACACCCCTATGATTGGTAAAAGGTTTACCTCAACCATGTAAACTGATACTTTCTGCAAGTGAGCTTGTTCTTTTGAAAAACAACAGACTTACTGGCTGGATCACAGGATGGAAATAGAAGACAGAAGCCTAAAAAGAAAACTAATACAGCCACCAGATCTAAGAATTGGTAAGCTGCAAGATAATAAATGTTTTGCTTTTGGGTTTAATACCGCTTTAAGTTACTCTGCCTAGAACGAATCCTTTATTTCTTGTGTGCACTGAATTACTACATCAGCCAGGAATACATTTGATTCTATCCCTGTCCTCAAAGTCCTTAGGGGTGCCCCGTCCTCACTCTTTTCTTTTACTCTACAGGTGAGTCAGGGTAAGTAGAAGGGCCAAGATGCATTTTGTAGCCTTCATAATCAGTATTATGTTTTTTATAGCTCTCATTCAGCACTTTATGGGATTCACAGTGTTTTGAGTACAAAATAATAAAAATGGTAGCTTCGAGGAAAGACCTTTTTAAAAACTCCAGAATCCTGATAAGAAGATCAGTACTTGAGTGGACACCCTAATTAATCAAAATTGGTTAAATTACATGGAAATTAAAAGACAAGGCCACCCAAACGAATAATCCAATTTGTGCGGGTGCTAGTCAACTGAATTACATGCAACCTTGTCTATCTTGGGAACAACAGAATTCCTAAAGCCGGCCATAGATGGTTCGAACCTCGGGCAGTTCAGCAGGAACTGGCCGAGAATCTAACCATGTATGGGCAGGTTGAATGTACCCAAGTTGATCAATCATCTTGGGTACAACCAACCTGCGGCTGTTGTAGCCCCCCCACCGGGAGAATACAGTGGCTCTGCGGCAGGGATTCCCCTGTCAACACTGTCTGTGCAAATGGGGGGGGGGGGTCTATGGCCGGCCTTACTCTGCCCTATTGCTATGACCAACGCACCCCCATTAATGACTAATATTGTAAACACAATGCAGTTGCAGACAGTTAAACCATCATAAAACTTTATTCCAGGGAAACCTTTTTTAACATTTTTTTTTTTTTTTTTAACATGGAAGGACCCTTAAAATAACAGTAAGGTCTATAGAAACCCTACCATTACCTGCTATGTCAATAACTAATGGTACATTAGTGTGGTTGTCAGTAAGCAGAATGCCTCTTACATTGGTGGTCAGTGGCAGGAATGTCCCCCATACAAATGGCTAAAAACATAATTGATGTCAGTGGTTACATATCTCAGAGGTAAAATTGCTCATTGCTCAAGGAACCCCACACAACCTTTGGAGGAACATTGGGGTCCCACAGAACCGACTGACAAAGTCTGTTCTAGAGTATCAGACACAAAGAGCTGCAAGGGGATCTTGTCATTGAACTGTTCAAGAAGAGAATAGCAAGTAATCCCAATTCACCAAAACAGAAATATCAGATTTAGGTGGAACTAGCATGACAGGCTTCTAAGCATTAAGGTATAACTAAAGGCAAAAACTTTTTTTTTTTTTTTTGGTTTTGGATACAGTGGAGAGATATTAGAACACCTGTCAGGGAGATTTAACCTCTCTATTTGTCCTGGTTATGGTTATCATCGAAAAGAAAAGTAAAAGAAAAATGCCAAATTTTGGGTTGTCCAAAGAGCAGTAATAGAGGGATTAGCTTCCAATAAGGACAATAGTCCTGGTGACTCTGGTGGCAACGATGGAAATCCTCACATTGGAGGGATTTCCACTCATTTTCTGTTTTAGCTATGGGACATTAAATAAAAAGAAATCTCCTCAATAGGACACATATGGCAAAAAAACAAAAACAAACTGTCACAGATTATAACCATGCCTTACTCTATCCAAAACGAAAAAGGAAAAAAAAATAGCTTTGCCTGTAGTTCTACTTTAGGCTGGCTCTATACTGTCATACTTTGTTAACAAAAAACATTAACTAGGTAAAAGTATTTTTTCCCATGAAATTCTTCATCATGTCAGACAAACATGTCAGTTTGATTCACTGATACACCATGCTGACACACATGGCTGAATCTTAGGAAGGAGAGATCGATACAGGTCAGCAACCCCTATTATCACGTCTCAATATAGGCACTTTCCCTTCCAGTAGCAGTCCATGCTCTACAGATTTAGACTGATAACATTAAACAGGATGACTAGGCAGACAGTGCTACGGTTGACGGGTGATGAGATCTATCGCCGGTTTCTCCTGGAAGTTGTCGAGCTCTTGAACGGGTTAAATTCATCCTATGGAGAAGACAGAAAAAACAAATATATATGGTTAAGTCCAGGCACAAGTACAATTGTAATGATACTTTTTTTTTTTTTTAAATACGAAGAAAACTGTACATTTGAAACAAAAATAACCACTAGGTCGGACTATAAAGGCAAATTGGACCACAACATTTATATAAAAAAATCCAAATTTTATTTATACATAGAAAATATAAAAACGATTTACATAGACAGAAGACAAAGTCTCAGTTAAAAACATGTATTGACAAATGTGCACGATTCGGCCAAAAAAGGCTGGGTACTTCCAATATATTGTTATATGATATCGGGTAAGTGAGTCCCTGTGTGTCAACGTGTTTCGCTGATCTGCTTCCTCAGGACACACAAAGGAAAATACAGGCCTCACTGTATAAATGAAGAGATAAATCACATTTCATTATATTGTTACATGTGAAAAAAAGTATATATTGTAAATATATCATACACGTTGTTTATATTAATGTTGTATTCCACAAGTCCGACCTGGTGGTTCTTTTTGTTTTAAATTAAAATTTACTCATGTGGCAAGGGAGTGATCCTAGTATCTCTAAGAAAACTGTACACAAATACATATCCAGTGAGAATATGTTTAGAGTGCACATCAATAATAAAGGCAATGTTTACCTGACTGTTTTCTTTGGATTTTATAGGTTTACATGCCTGACTTTTCACATTTTGATAAGAACATTTAAGTTATAGATTTTTAGGTTCTCTGTGTTGTAGCTGTCTGCAGCTCATAATCAGACTTCTTGCTGAATATCTATTGGGATAAGAAGAAATACTACATACACAACAAGCCATTCACACATGTAAAATGACTGGGCCCCACTGAAGAATAGCCCAAGGAAACTGATCAGGCGTGGATTCTTAGACTCCAGGATTCTAGACTCTTAGACTTACATCTCAAGGATCAGGACATTAAGGGCTATGTGAGATGATTACAGCCACACACACCTACACAGGTTGAACTGGATGGACTGTTGTCTTTATTCAACCTCACCTACTATGTAACTATGTAACTATGAATAGCCCAAGGAAACTGATCAGGCGTGGATAGGAGGAGGTGACTTTATAGCAATGGTGCTCACCAGGGGCCACAAAGGAGCCTCCTCTGCTAATATAAGCCACTTCCATGATACTGACAAAGGTGCATGTGTTATCTCCCTTCAAACACAAGTTTGGTGAAGGTGGAGCTGAAAATGAGATCAAAACCTGCCAGAAGGTTGTATCCAACAAATTACTGGCCACTACAGCTGGCAAAATTGAATATTGTCTGGTGGGGTTTGGTTTCCTTTTACAACTTTAGAAATTTAGTAGCATTAAAAAAAAAAAAAAAAAAAAAAAAATTCAGAGCTGCATAATTTGTCTTTTACATCTGCTTGGAGTTCATCTACATATTAAAAGCGGATTGACATGCAGAAATCAGTGGGAGAATGGACATTTTGAAACAAAACACAATTTCTTCAGGACAGAGACAGGTAAGAATCTGCAAAAAATAGTTTACTAAAATTCTGGCAATGTAGTAGAGGGAATTTTGTTCTTAATAAGGCCCCTTTCGCACAGATGGACCGATCCGTTCTGCCTGTCCGTTTTTCAGGTGGACTCAGACTATCCATTGCTCTCTATGGAGCAAAAGATGGCAAAGGACGTGTCCATTGACACCCGATCCAATCCTGTCCACTAAAAACAATCGGATAAGAATCAGTTCCCCATCCATCTGGTGGATCCGATTGGATGACAGTCAGGCAGTCTGTTTCCATCCAACAGCCTATAGAGGACAGCGGGCTGTGTCTGTGTCCACTCTGGATAGCGAAGCGGACACGGGCGGCTGAGCAGGCGGATCCACTGGCAGACCCCGCCAGTGCAAAAGGGGCCTAAAACTGAAGTTACATTTGTATGATTACTTCTAAATCTAGTGCAGAAACACAACATGATCATATTAAGGGAGGGTGTCAAAAAAGTCCCTGATCCTGTATATAAAAAAAATGAATATCCTCATCATTCCGCCATGATCATTCTTTATGAAACTCAAATCTCACTCACTTAAATTTATTTGGGGCAATAAAAAGACAAGGTTACTACCAAACCCCAAACTAACTATATTATACAAAAACAAACTCCACGGGAAGCTGGGAGAAAAAATTAGCAAAAAATAAATAAATTATATATATATATATATCATATACTATTATACAATAGCAACAGAAGTCATATTGTAATAGAAAGTTATTAAAAATGACCCTTCCTTTTCAATCTGCAGTGCAATCATTTCTTAATGAAAAATGCAATGCAATATGGCAACCTGGAGGTGTTCTGTACACAGATGGTGTACAAAATGCCCCCAGAAATGTAATTTCCTGTTTGTCTGATTGGCTTACTGATTTTCACAGAAGTCTGCACTAAGATACAAATCAGATTTTGAGCATCCCTTGCAACAAAAATGTAATTTCTGGGTCCGAGACCCGTTTCCTGATTGGCCGAAAGGAGAACAATTGCCATTGGCCAAGGAGGAGGACTCGGAGACGCGGAGGATTGAGGAGAAGCCGCCGCTGCATCAGGTAAGTGCACGCTGGTTTTCTCTGCACGCTGTGGGCACTCTGCATTGAAAGGGGGCACGCTGTGGGCACTCTAAAGTTGTTGTTGTTGTTAATATTTTTTTGTAACTTAATTCTGAATAAAACATTTAACAGTGTAATTTTATGAGATATTTTACGAGGGCGTGTTTAGGGGCGGAGCAGGGTAGGGTTTGGGGGTGGGGCAACAAGTGGCGAGTAACTCTTAAGGCCTGGCTAGTAGCTCATGATTTGAAATGTTGAGCCATATATATATATATATATATATATATATATATATATATATCAGTCCAAATAAAATTGAAATAAGATTTAGTGCTGTCCATAGGAACCTTCCCACATCCCTTGGTAGGCATAAGAGGAAAGTTTAAGCTGATGACTTGTACTATGTATTTTTAATCTGGTTGCAATGATATAAATTATGTGACTTATTGTATTCTTTTTTCTTTATAAGCAAATAGATGAAAAACCCTTTACTCGTTCCTGACGAAGCAACATGTAGTTTGTTATATTGGGAAACGCGTTGAATGAGTGGATCTGTTTGTATCTATTTTTCATCTATGCATAAAATCTGTACATATGTATGTTATCAATTTTGCACCAGTTGCACCATGTGCATTTTGTCATTTGATGTTAACTTGTAACTTTGCAATAAACTTGTTTTTATGATATACGCTTACCTTGCTATGTTACCTACCCAATAAAGTCCCATTTTTAATGACCCTACTGGTAACTGGGACCAGAGGTTCAAATTTTCCTCATCAGTCCAAATAAAGTAATATAATCAGTGTAAAGTGCTCCTGTGATCCAATCTTCTTAACCACTTAAGCCCCAGCCCTATTTCGGACACTTTTTGTTTACAAGTTAAAACCAGTATTTTTTCCTAGAAAACTACTTAGAACCCACAAACATTATATATATTTTTTTAGCAAAGACTCTGGAGAATAAAATGTCGGACATTGCAAAATTTTTTGTCACGCGGTATTTGCGCAGCGGTCTTTAAAACGCCATTTTTTCGTAAAAAATTAGAAAAATCACATTTCACTGCATTTAAAAAATACTAAACAGTAAAGTTAGCCCATTTTTTTTGTATATAGTGAAAGATGATGTCACGCCGAGTAAATAGATACCCAACATGTTACGGTTTAAAATTGCCCCCCCCCCTGTGGGATGGCGACAAACTACGGTCAATAGAGATCTCAATCTACGACGCTTTAAATTTATTTAACGGTTACCAGTTTAGAGTTAGAGTGTAGCTCTTTTTTTTTAATTATTGCCCACGCTCTGGCGATCGCGGCGATACCTCACATGTGTGGTTTGAACAGTGATTTCATTCGCGGCTCGACTTGGGTATACGTTTTTTTTTGTGCGCGAGCTAACGGTGACGGGGGCGGCTACATTTATTATTTTTTTTTCCTATTTATTTTATCTTTTTTTTTAACTTTATTACAGGTTTTTTTAAAAAAAAAAAAAAATCTGATCACTTTTATTGCTGTCACAAGCAATGTAAACATCCCTTGTGACACCAATATGTAGTGACAGGTACACTTTATGGAGGGATCGAGGGTCTAAAAGACCCTAGACCCCTCCACTACACTTCCATGTTTGCATACAGCCCTTTTTTAAATTTGCCGCCTTTTGCAGCACAGTAACCCGGAAGTGACGTCATGGACGCCGCCTTCGGGTTACGTCATCAGAGACCCGATCGATGCCGTTTCCGGCATTCATCGGGACTCCATCCAGCCGGCGGATGTGCCGGCTGGGTGCTCTGGGCTCCCGGTGGGACGGGAGCCCCGAACAAAGCCACGGAAGGCGGCGGGAGGGGGACGTCCCCTCCCGCTCACCCGGGTAACAATCGAGCGGCTCCCGAGCCGCATCGGTCACTACCGACGGAAAGCCGACCGTCGGCTTTAAACCATGGTACCGGGATGATGCCTCTAGCTAGAGGCATCATCCCGGTATAACCCCGCAAAGTTACCCGACGTACGGGTACGTCAGTATGCGTTAAAGCGGAGTTCCACCCAAAAGTGGAACTTCCGCTTTAGGGAGTCCTGACCCCCCGACATGCCACATTTGGCATGTCATTTTTTGGGGGGGGGGGGGGGGGAGCCGGTACCTAGTTTTGACAGGTACCCGCTCCCACTTCCGCTCGGAGCGCCGCGGCGCCCTGAGCGGAAGTTCTCCTCTCCCCCTCCCTCCCTGCAATCTTCTGGGACACGTCAGAGGTCCCAGAAGATTGCCGGCCAATCACGGCGTGCAGCGCGACTCGCGCATGCGCAGTGGGTACCCGGCTGTGAAGCCGCAAGCTGTAACAGCCGGGTGCCCACAGCAGTAATGCCGGCGCCGAGGGAGAGGATCGAGGCTTCCGGCGGCCGCATCGCTGGACAGGTGAGTAAATGGCTGGAACTCCGCTTTAAGTGGTTAAAAGTGCTGAAGTGCTCCATATAAATTAATTCAGTGATGTGACACACCCCCTTTTATGTTCCTCCTTACCAGAAACAATTGACCCCAGCTTTTCAGCCTGGGAGTCAAACAGGCTTGATTTTAAGAGGACTGATGGGTCACAAGGAATGGATCAAGAACTCTCCAGTAGCCTGTAAGATGTTCTCAGTATTCAAAGTAAAGGAGCCAATAGTGAAGTACCGTAGGGTTGCAGTTTATTGGCGCAATAAAAACAAACTTACAAAATGGTAGCAGTAAAACAGAATGTAAACACCAATAAGCTTCAGTGAATTCAGTAACCACCATGCGTTCCATGGCAACCAGAAATGACGTAGTTCCAAATCGATACCGGAAATTACTATAACGCTTTTTCCACAGGGCGTCATTGAGGACCTAATTTCCAGTCAGTGCAAGCCTCTATTTATATCCCAAGAAGAGCCGCCTCTTCCTAGGTTTCCAATCAAAAAGACCTGGCGGCCATATTGGAAGCGAGCCCAAAATGCCATTACTAGAAGTATACGAGCATATCCACTTGCTGAAAATAGTCCCAACGATATCACTTACGGCTGAATTTACGCATCATTAAAAAGACCCTATTGATAACACCCAGGGGCGGAGCCAGAGGGCTAGCTGGGGTGGCAATTGACACCCCAGATGACATCCTTGCCACCCCTGTTGCCACCCCGCTCGCGCTAGCTGAACGAGGGGGCACCTGTGCATAGAGTTCTCTGTGAGTGTGAGACTGTGTGACTGAGTCTGGGAGCGGTGAACGGCAGCGGCGCGGTGAGCTGCTGCACAGCTAACCAATCACGCGTGCCTGCACACCTGATTGGTTCGCTGTGCTGCTACTCACCTCCCAGCGCCGCCCTGGTGTCCTGTCCATCTCCGCTGCCGCCCGCCCCTCCTCCTCCCAGCTCCGCCCTCATCTTCCGTGTACATGTCTGCTGCCTCCCGCCCGCCCCCTCCTCCTCCCAGCTCCGCCCTCGTCTTCCGTGTCCATCTCTGCTGCCGCCCGCCCCCTCCTCCTACCAGCTCCGCCCTCGTCTTCCGTCGCGATGGCATTGGCCGAGGAGGAGGCAGAAGGACTCGAGGAGACGCTGGGGGACAGAGGGACAGGTAAGTGCACCGGTCTCAGGTGGGGGGGCATGGCACGCTGGTCATTCTACATTAAGGAGTCACACTGGTCATTCTACATTAAGGGGTCACGCTGGTCATTCTACATTAAGGGGTCACGCTGGTCATTCTACATTAAGGGGTCACACTGGTCATTCTACATTAAGGGGTCACACTGGTCATTCTACATTAAAGGGTCACACTGGTCATTCTACATTAAGGGGTCACACTGGTCATTCTACATTAAGGGGTCACGCTGGTCATTCTACATTAAGGGGTCACACTGGTCATTCTACATTAAGGGGTCACACTGGTCATTCTACATTAAGGGGTCACGCTGGTCATTCTACATTAAGGGGTCACGCTGGTCATCCTACATTAAGGGGTCACGCTGGTCATCCTACATTAAGGGGTCACGCTGGTCATTCTACATTAAGGGGTCACACTGGTCATTCTACATTAAGGGGTCACACTGGTCATTCTACATTAAGGTGTCACGCTGGTCATCCTACATTAAGGGGTCACACTGGTCATTCTACATTAAGGGGTCACACTGGTCATTCTACATTAAGGGGTCACACTGGTCATTCTACATTAAGGTGTCACGCTGGTCATTCTACATTAAGGGGTCACACTGGTCATTCTACATTAAGGGGTCACGCTGGTCATTCTACATTAAGGGGTCACACTGGTCATTCTACATTAAGGTGTCACACTGGTCATTCTACATTAAGGGGTCACGCTGGTCATTCTACATTAAGGGGTCACGCTGGTCATTCTACATTAAGGGGTCACGATGGTCATTCTAAATTAAGGGGTCACACTGGTCATTCTGCATTAAGGGGTCACGCTGGTCATTCTGCATTGAAAGGGGTCACGCTGGTCATTCTGCATTGAAAGGGGTCACGCTGGTCATTCTGCATTGAAAGGGGTCACGCTGGTTATTCTGCATTGAAAGGGGTCACGCTGGTCTCTCTGCATTGAAGGGGGGCACGGCATGCTGGTCACTCTGCATTGAAGGGGGCACACTATACCTTGATTACTGAAGGCCCCTTTCACACTTTTGTGACCTCAAAGTCACGCAATTTTTTACAGCGTTTTTTGCTGCAAAGCAATGCCTATTACATTTTTCTGTTTGCGCCCCCTGAAAGGGGGCATTTGGGGTGGATGGAGCTGGGCAGGGCCAGATTAACGTAGGGGCTATTGGAGCTGCAGCTCCAGGCCCCCAACTTAATATAGGCCCAGTAGGGGCAGACTGACTATTCAGCTCAGGGCCAGTAGGGGGCCACATGAGAGGCTCCCGACACTTCCTCCTGCAGCAGGGGAAATATGACAGGTGGGGGTTTATCAGTCCGGTGGTTGGGGTAATTACAAGCACCAATCTCCCTCTTTGACTCTCCATGAAGCAGCTGAAAGCTGCTTATCCTCCTCTCTCTCCCGGGGCTTTCAGCTGCTTTCTTTGTGAGCCATAGAGGGAGATCAGTGCTTATACTTGCTCCCCCCCCTGCACCATTCACCCCAGACTGTCCATCAGATTCCCCCTGCTCTCTGGGTACTGATCCTTAATGATCACTGACTGTGTTCATTCATACCTGAAGCCCTGAACCCCCAAAATCCTCAGCACCAGGCCCACGGTGTTCTTAATCCTGCCTTGGAGCTGGGGTGGGCATATGGGGTGAATGGAGCTGGATGGGGGGGGGGTGGATGGAGCTGGGGTGGGCATTTGGAGTGTTTGGAGGTTGAATGGGTGTTTGGGATAGATAGTGCTAGGGTGGGCATTTGGGGTGGATGGAGCTAGGGTGGGCATTTCAGGTGGATAGAGCTGCTGGGGGCATTTGGGGTGTATGGAGCTAGGTGGGCATTTGGGGTGTATAGAGCTGGGGGTGGATGGTGCAGAGTCCGACCCCTGCATTCTGTACATTACATACTCCTGTCTCCTGCATTCTGTACATTACATACTCCTGTCTCCTGCATTTTGTACATTACACTCTCCTGCACTATATACACAATACTGTACATTATATACTTCTCACCAAAGTCTTCATTGTCTCAACAGTTGCTGGTTGCTATGCAGTCTCTGACTATTTTAATGAAGTTCTTCTTTAAGGTAGGCTGAGTAATCAAAGCATATTTTATGAGTACTAGGAAGTCTGGGTTTTGTTTACCCTATCCCTTAAGCCCCTACACGCGCTGCAGGTTTACTTTTTACTTTTAGTGGCCATCATTGTAAAGTTCAAAAGTTGGGAGGTAAGCTTGCATGTATATTGACCCCCCAAAATAATACCTTGCCACCCCTTTGCCACCCCTGTTTTAAAAGTCTAGCTCCGCCACTGATAACACCTGCTGTGATGGTACACAGTGGGAGTTTGTCAGCAAGTCCCGGCTAGAGCTGCACGATTCTGGCTAAAATGAACATCACAATTTTTTTGCTTAGAATAAAGATCACGATTCCCAGCGTAACATCATCTTTTACATTATACAAAAAAATTGGGCTAACTTTACTGTTTAGTTTTCTTAAAATCCATTAAAGTGTATTTTTTCCCCAAAAACTGAGTTTAAAAGACTTCTGCGCAAATACAGTGTGACATAAAAGATTGCAATGATCGCCATTTTATTCTACAGGGTCTCTGCTACAAAAATGTATATAATGTTTCGGGGTGCCAAGTAATTTGCTAGCAAAAAATACTGATTTTAACTTGTAAGCAACAAATGTCAGAAAAAGGCTGGGTCTTTAACCACTTAAGGACGGAGCCCATTTTTGACACATTTTGTTCACAAGTTAAAATCAGTAGTTTTTGCTAGAAAACTACTTAGAACCCCCAAACATTATATATATTTTTTAGCAAAGACTCTGGAGAATAAAATGGCGGTCATTGCAATATTTTTTGTCACGCGGTATTTGCGCAGCCATTTTTTTGGGAAAAATTACGAAAAATTTAATTTCACTGCATTTAAAAAAACTAAACAGTAATGTTAGCCCATTTTTTTTTTATATAGTGAAAGATGATGTCACACCGAGAAAATAGATACCCAACATGTTAAGGTTTAAAACTGCGGACAACCGCGGAATGGCAACAAACTACGGTCAATAAAAAACTCCATAGGCGATAGGAAAATTTCAACGGTAACCAGTTTAGCGTTAGTGTAGCTCTTTTTTTTTTTCAATTATTGCTCTCGTTCTGGCGATCGCAGCGATATCTCACATGTGTGGTTTGAACAGCAATTTAATTTGCGGTGCGACTTCCCGTATACGTTCTCTTTTGTGCGTGAGCTCACAGCGACGGCTAAAATTTTTTTTTTCCCTATTTATTTTAGCACAGGTTTTTTTTTTTAAATCGGATCACTTTTATTGCTGTCACAAGCAATGTAAACATCCCTTGTGACACCAATATGCAGTGACAGGTACTCTTTAAGGAGGGATCGAGGGTCTAAAAGACCCTAGACCCCTCCACTGCACTTTCATGCATTCAAAACGCCGAAAACGGCATTTGTGAATACATTCACTTTTTAAATCCGGCGCCTTTAGCAGCCGAGTAACCCGGATGTGACGTCATGGATGCCGCCTCCGAGTTACGTCATCGGAGACCCAATCGAAGCCGCATTAGGCTTTGATTGAGACTCCAACCAGCCGGCCGACGTGACGGCTGGTTGCTCGGGTCTCCCAAGTGGGACGGGAGACCCGGGCAGAGCAGCGGAAGGCAGTGGGAGGAGCGCCCCCTCCCGCTCGCTGGGGGTAACGATTGAGCGGTTCCCGAGCAGCATCGGTCATTACTGCCGGAAAGCCGACCGCCGGCTCTAAAAAACAGTACCGGGATGATGCCTCTAGCTAGAGGCATCACCCCGGTACAACCACTTAAAGTCAGCCGACGTAGGTCTACGTGGCTGGTCAGTAAGTGGTTAAGAGGTTAAACTAAACTCACAGACGGAAGTTCATTCCTTTGATCTAAAAGAATGAAAAGATACATTGTAAAGCTGGATTTTTCACGGCAGTGTGTGTAACGTTACACCACATCAGCTGTTGCGGCGTTAACATTAAAGGTGACATTAAAACAGCTCGGCTGCAATATGAGTTATCTCCGCTCGTATCCCTGTCACTTCCCTGATCTCGGCTAGTAAATGTAAAAGCGGCTCCGTGATCCGCTTTTACATTTACTAGGCGAGATCAGGGAAGTGACAGGGGTAGGAGCGGAGATGATTCATGTTGCAGCCGAGCTGTTTTAACGTAACCGCCGCACAGCTGAGGTGGTGTAGCGTTACACACAGTACCGTGAAAAATCCATACCCTCCGAGCATGCGCACTAGTAAGCTCCTCAGCTGTTCAATGACGTAGGTGCTGACGTAGGTGCACCGGAAGTGACGAGGGTATGGTTTTTTCACGGAACACCGGTTCACATTTGTGCGATGCGGGAACGCTGCGAATATACAGCGTGTTCCCGCATTGCATCCACACCCCTGGCAGTTCACACTGCCATATGCAATACGCTGGGGGTGTCAATTACAAGTTAACAACATCCCCAGATCAGATCGCAGTGCGATCTGAAAGTTCGCACAGAATTGGATCGCACTAGTGTGAACCACCATGCGATCCGATTCTGCTGCGGACCACAAAAAGGGACCTGTGCGTCTTTTACATGCGAACTCTGTGATCACACAAATGTTAACCGGCACTACGAATCGAGGTCATGTACTTTTAAATCGTAAAGGGGGAGGGGGGCTGGTGGGTGGATGTGATTTGAGATCACAATTTTTTTCACGATTATTCGTGCAGCTCTAGTCCCGGCCAATAGTTCATGGCTGGGGCACAGCCCAGAGCCCTGTGTTGATAATCAACACAGGGCTCTGTACAGAGAAAACAATCTGTTTCTTCTCCCTGCAAAGCAGAGAGAAGAAACAAAGAGATCTTACGTAAAAAGCAGCACACATTACACACATTAACACTTGTTAGGCACACATTTAACCCCTTGATGACCTGAGATGTTATCCCCTTCCCAGCCCGTGTCATTAGTACAGTGACAGAGTATACTATTATCACTGTTTTAGAGTCACTGGCGATATCAGTGGCAGTTAATTCCTACTCAGTGTCAGATTGCCCGCCACACTATTGCAGTCCCATTATAAGCCGCTCATCACAGCCATTAGTAGTATAAAAAAAATCCAGTATATATATACCATAGTTTGTAGACGTAGACGCAAGCCAATCAATATAGATTGTGATTTTTGTTTTTACCAAAGACATGTAGCAGAATACATTTTGGCCAAAATTAATAAAAAAAAAAAAAGATCTTTATTTTTTTTATTGGATAGGTTTTATAGCAGAAAGTAAAAAATAGTTTTTTTTTCTACAATTTTCGGTCTTTTTTCATTTAAAAAAAAAAAAAAAAAGCCAATCATGATTAAACACAACCAAAAGGAAGCTCTATTTGTGTGAAAAAATTATATAAATTTAGTTTGGGTACAGCTTTGCATGACCAAGTGGCACAGTCCCGAATAGCAAATAATGGTCATAAAGGGGGTAAAATATTCCGGAGCTGAGGTGGGTAGTGTGTGTGTGTATATATAACAAATTAATATTTATACATCACCATAAATGAACCAACCAAACAATTAGTGAAAAATGTCCATCTGAGATCTTCCATCCATCCAATTGCAATGCTTCCAAAACATGCAAGGAAAAGTGTATTTTCCCAAAGAAAAGGACCTCCCTACTATCATCCCTATAATCACTTAGGCTAGCCAGTCTTTATACAGACCTAAACACTTTCAATTTGTAATCAATCAGGCACTACATAGTTTAAAGTAAATGGAAACAAAAAGCAATAAGTAAATTGAATGCCCAAGCCTTATACTAAAACTGGTTCTCTTTAATGACAAAAATACCTTTAGCATCACAGATCAGGAAGGGCTGGCTTTATTTACTTTTAATTTAATTGCGATGAGCTTGAGAGATTGCCACATTTACAGTTGATTTAAAACACCAGAGCATGGTCTGGATCACTGAAGCTTTAAATTACCTAAATGTGCAGCTATGAAAGCTGATTTTCTTGGAATTACGCTAAATGTTTACAAGCTTTTGCACAGGCATTATTGAGTCTGGCCATGCATTACAGAACACAATTACAACTATGGTAATATAAAAGTCTGGGGAAAGAAAATGTAGAGGGAATTACAGATTTTGCAACAAAAACTCCCAAAGGCTTATTTAATCAAGACTTCCTCATTTACACAATTGTGTTACTTAAAAAAGAGTCTTCTGTCGGTTTACTCCACTCCCTCTTGAAGGACTCTGCTTGCCCATCAGGTCCTGGCAGAGTCCTTCAGCACATTCCAGGCAAGTACAGGATATTTCACGCGGGTGTGCAAGGATGGGGACGTTTTTGAACTTCTGTACTTCCCAGTCTTTGCAAATGTACAGGAGAAATCTATGCACACTGTCTCATCTGTGCACGAACAGAACCCAGGAAGGGAATCCGGTGCATCCGCTTACTATGGGGGCATTTGTGCAAGCTTGCTTTCCAGCCGGCTCTGTGTGTCCATAAGACACACAGAGTATGGCTTGGCCCAGCCCCCACTCCCTCTTCACTGACTGTGATTGACAGCGGCCGCAGCCAATGGCTTCAGCTGCTGTGTCTGAGCCAATGAGAAGGGAGAAGAGACTATGCTCTCCTACACATCAATAGATCAAGATCGGGCTCAGGGGAGCTGCTTGCAGAAGGTTTTTTTTACCGTAATGTGTAGAATGCATTAGGGTGAAAAAATCTTGTGCCTTAAGCATCACTTTAGGTTCAAGAGGGCAGAAAACAAAACCACACCTAGGAAACTTTTCTGAAATTCCCCAGAGCAGCTCTAATGCAAACCTGCGGGCTGTTTAAGTGCAATTCATGATCATCTTCTAGCCGACCCCTTCCCACTGCCTGGTACTTTGTATTGGCCAACACACATGATGAGTGTACTTACTGCCCAACAGGAGGCCTGGGTGGAGGAAAGAGGTAGGCTATATGACTGTAATTCCATTTGGGTACAGTACACCTTGGGATTTGGAGCTTTGTTTTGCTTTGAAGACTAAGTCCGCATTTTGCAAAAAATATTTGTAGCACAAAAACCACTGTACATTTATTCATTTTTGGCATTGCAATTATCATCAGTGGATGGCAGGTGCAATGCACAGGCTCAAGCAGGTGCTTCCTTTAGCTTGGTATGGACTTTCAGTTACTGAGCTGTGGAGGAAGTGTAAATGGATGATCAATGTGGTAATCACCCCACTTGTGTTCCATTGGGAACTACAAGTCCATCTGCCATTTTGAGTGAATGAACGATGTGACAGAGCCCGGCACCACTGAGAAAAATTGAAAGGTGACAGCTGGGGGTGCACACTCTCACTGAGTTTATTTGGGAGGGGGGGGGGGGTTCGCTTGGCACCATGTTACACCCTAAATATGTAACATGGTCGAAAAGTTTGAGTTAGCCTTGAAAAAGAAGCTGAATATGTTTTCAGGTACAAGAATCTTTCTTGGCATCAGACTCGAATACCCTTTGTAAAGCAGCACTCAGATTTAGAGAGGGGCTGCACTAGTTCACAGGCTCTTCTGACAATAACATACAGATAGGCCTCATGCATGGTGAGAGACAGAATTTATGCCCTGCTTACAATTCCAGGTGTTTTCCCACAGCCGTGTAGAGCCTGTTATACAAGTGAATGGCTGGGCGCGGCTACACGCTTGCGAATGCTTCCGTGCATTGGAAAGTGAAGCAACTGTATTTCTTAACCATAACTCAGAAAGTGTCAGGTTCATGGTGTGCTGACTGTCAGAGGAGTATGAATTACAAATGTAGCTGGACCAAAATTTGACAGTTCTACCAATCCCTCTGGAAATAATGGAATATGAAACAACCAGACCTAGTCTAGGACCCTCTGGAACCATGAACAGAGCATCAGATTTTCGAACAGATGTCATGGCTGGGAGTTAAACCCTGATAGCATTGACCGCATCTAAGCAATGAAGAGTGACTTCTCTTGGATGAGAAGAATGTGGACACAAGGAAGGCAAGAGTATGTCTTTGTTAAGGAGAAAGGCCGACACCTCCTTAGGCAGGAAAGACAGCCTGAGACAAAGAACTACCTTGTCCTTAGGCAACACTAAAAAAAAGGCTGCTTACAGGAAAGAGCCGCAAGTTTGCATACTCGACATGCAGAAGTGATGGCTACCAAGAAGGTTACCTTTTGTAACAAGGTCACAAGAGGAATATCTGGGATATTTTTGAAGGGATGTGTTTGTAAGGACAACAAAACAAGATTCAGGTCCCAAGGGAGGTAGGGGAGGACTAGTAAGGTGGAGTGAGTCAATCAAATAAACCCCTAGATAAAAGTAAAAACAAGAGAGGTATAGGCTAAGAGATACTGAAAAAGAACAGCCAGGGCAGAGACCTGGCCCTTGATGAAACTAAGGGCCAACCTGCGATCTACGCCTCTTGAAAGTAAAGCCAGAATAAGGGCGGCCAAAAACCCGCAAGCAGTAAAGTAGGCCTTCCAGGTGCTATAGTAGATGAATCAAGAACTAGACTTCTGTGCCCTAAGCATGGTGGAAATAACAGCAGGAGACGGGCCCCAGTCTTTCAACACCTGGGTCTCAACAGTCAAGCCAGTGATTGTAGAGCACGATGGCAAATTGGACCTTGAAAGAGAGGGTTCGGATAAAGCAGAAGAAGCCAAGGCACGTCTGCGACCAAACAAACGAGGTTCATGAACCAAGTCTTGCATGGCCAATTTAGAGCCACCAGAATGAACGGGAAGCCCTCCCACCCCCAAAATGAACAGATGCCCTCCCACTCTATCAATGGAAGAAAAAAATAAAAAAAAACCCAGGAGCAAAAAGCTCTGCGGAGCCGTATGCTAAACTTTATAATGTCCCTCTACACTACGCCCTCAGCTAGAATCTGGGTTAACGGACACCTGTCAGGCGCCTTCTCCATCAAAAATGGGACAAGACAGGGCTGCCCGCTTTCACCGATCTTGTTCATACTCACGATTGAACCGCTTCTACACAGACTACGGACTAACCCCCACATAAAAGGGATTCAAGTCGTAGATCAGACCTATAAGATTGCAGCGTTCGCTGACGACATTCTGTTGTTCCTTAGTGAACCCCTTATCATGATCCCAAACCTGCCTAAAGATTTTGAGCTGTTCCAATACTTATCCAATCTGAAGATTAATTTTGCGAAATCCCATGCCTTGAACATAACCATTTCCAAAGAGGAGGTTGATCAGTGCCAGAACAAATTCCCCTTTCAATGGCAACCCGATGGGATCAAATACTTGGGCATCCAACTCACAACTCACCTATCTGGCCTTTATGTTAAAAATGTCTTGACCTTGCTATTTCTGAAGACCCTAAGAAGTGGGATCGTCCCTCTTTCTCTTGGTTTGGCAGAGCAGACCTCTTAAAAATGAACGTTCCTCCCTGACTGCTATATATGCTACAAGCCATTCCGATCAAGCACCCTGTTCCATTCTTCCACAATTACAAACATATTTGCACAAAGTTTCTTTGGCAACAGAAACACCCGAGGATAGGATTTGATTTTCTAACGAGACCAAAGGAAAAGGGGGGAATAGGCCTACCTGACATTAAACATTACTACTGGGCCAATCACATATCCAGAATAGTAGACTGGACAGTGCATGGCAAGGTTAAAGACTGGGTAGGACTCGAGTGTGCCTTTTCGCAAGTACCGTTGGAAGTAACACCTTGGATCCAACCTCGCCATATACCCACCTCCCTAAGAGAACATCCCCCAATTGGCCCATCCTTACATAGCTTTGGAAGATTATGTGCAAAAACTCAAATTTCCACAACCTGGGCCCACTTATGCCTATAAAATTTTACCCAGCCTTACCTCCAGGCATGACCACACACTTTCTCTCAGACGTATGGCCGTCTGCGAAAATCCTAGCACATCCGTTCTTTCGAGATGGAATACTCTTAGACCGCAATGCGTTATCCGAAAGATGCGAAGGTACTGCATTCCCCCTCTGGTCATACCTTCAAATACACCACTTCCTACATGTCATGAATCATAACACAGCTCTATCTAGAAAGCTCACCCCGTTTGAGCCCTTATGCACCCAAACCGAGCCCCAACGTCATCTTATCTCTAACATGCACAAGATGTTCTTTGCCGACACATCCCCCAAATCGGATAAAATAGGCAGGGTCTAGGAGAGAGCACTACAACTCGATCTCCCTGACGACCATTGGGAAAAAATTCTCACAATCACACACAAAGGCTCTCTGAACGTCGCAGTCCAAGAAAATAACTACAAAATACTTACTCAATGGTACCGCACACCATCTTTGCTGAATAAATATAACCCAAACCTACCCAACAATTGCCAGAGGTGTAGGAATGAGAAGGGGTCATTCCTATACATTTGGTGGATCTGCCCACAAATTCAGGCATTTTGGACCCAAGTTCATGACACTATAACCAACATACCACTTGAATTTTCACCAGCCCAACTCCTGCTTAACTACTCAGCAATACCGACACATATTTACCGCTCTCCTCTGACTATGCACATGATCAATGCTGCCAAACTATGCATCCCGGTACACTGGAGATCTTCACAACCTCCATCTATACCCGAGTGGCTCAAGCGAATAAATAGAATGGCAGAGATAGAGGAACTAATCTGCATAGCCAATGATACACCTGACAAATTAGCTCGCACATGGGCGGACTGGATACTTTTTTGAACATCTTCTAGATACAGAACACTTATGGCCAATGATACCAGTAAACTGTAGAAAAGACAATCTCAATAGCACCCTTAAGATCAACACACTCATTTCATACCACAGATCACCGGAGGCACGAGGTCTCTCACCCCTATACAAGGGTTGTGTATGAGAGACCCATGCCTCAGCAAAATAACGACTGAACAATATATTTTGTGCATTTATTGTCTATGCTACAGACTGTTATGTTGTAATGGAGTCTTTGAGTGATGCGGAGAGTGAGGAGGACTCCCCCCCCCCCCCCATCTTTATACTATTCTACTATTTCAGTTCTCTACTCTCTTGCTTTTCTCTCTACGTACTCCCTCCTTTCATGATCCTCTTCAAAACCCATTATGAAGGCTTTTACAATCTTAACTAAGACAGCACACCATCTTGTCCATCAGAATAAGTGACATAAGCTCTTATCTACGCCCTTAATGTTTGCTAAGCTAGAGAAATAAGCTCCCACTAAGGAATTGTGAGGTTGTAAATCAGGTAGAATATCACAAACACTGTGAGGCTATCTGCTACCCAATTTGGATGGATACTACATCATAAAACATTAGTTGAAATTGTTAACTGTTGTGCTTCCTAATACGCAAAACTTTATATGATGTCTTACTACACACTCTGTACTGTTTATCTTTGTGAAACCTTTGTA
This sequence comes from Pelophylax lessonae, assembly GCF_965119305.1. Taxonomy (NCBI): domain Eukaryota; kingdom Metazoa; phylum Chordata; class Amphibia; order Anura; family Ranidae; genus Pelophylax; species Pelophylax lessonae. The sequence goes on along the minus strand of NC_138769.1, from coordinate 683,729,093 downwards.
TCTGAAGCTGATGTTAACCTTTTAATATTAATTTCTTATAAATAAAAATTGTCTTGTTGAAAAAAAAAAAAAAAAGCTCCATGTCTAAACTACTAAGATGCTAAGCAAAAACGGATTCCTGCGTTGCAGATGGTAGATTTGGCCACCCCCAAAGGCTGCCTCTTAGGGTTGTTTTTAGTTTAAGAAGCACTTAGCATCCTGCTTCTGAAGGCGTCGGCATCAAACCCATCTGTGAGAAGTACAGCTGTGTCCTTCAATGAATGATCGAGAAATTTTAACTCTATTAGCAGGTAAGACCAATTACATGTATGTTACAACTATGTATTTAGAGGTTTGTCTGGAGTTCAGCTTCATTCTGGAAGTGCTAGATACAAATCTGCTTGAAAAAAAACAAATAAAAAAAAAAAAAAAAGAACAAAAGCTACAATTTATTCCAAATAAAAAACAAACTAAAAAGACATTTATCTGTAAATTTCCTTTTTGTCCCCTTCAAGGTGAAAACACTTTCCTCCTCCTGGTTTTCTATTCTCAGGGCTTCCTTGTCCTCTCTTGTACCAGAGGTGCAGCGGACCAAAACTTGATCCTTACCTCTTTTGGATTCACACTCCTGCATGATCACTGCAGCTTGGATCAATGTAGCTATATCAGATTTGCCTTAATTTAAAAGAGGCAAACCATTCTCTAAGGGCAAGTAAATGACCTCCTGCGTTCCCAATCCTGAAAGGAAGCCACTCGGCACAGAAGCAAGTGGAGATCACTGTAGTAGTGGTGTCTTCTTCTGTGATTTTCAGCTTTCATAGGGATCATCCAGATATGCTATATACCTAATTACAAGCTGGACCAACGCAACTATGTAGAGATATATATACCCAGAATTTAATTTTACATTTTAAAGAGTATGTAAACCCTAACAACAACCTTTGCTTATTTTCTATCTTTTGTTATGTTAATATACCACTGAAAGCATTTTGTTATAGCTTTTGAAAAAAAACATACCTGTTGATAACATCGGAAATTCAGAGCTGTCTTGTGTGCACTTCCTGTGTTATATCAATGTGTCTAATTAGCCCTCCTAGTTCTTATTTTAGACCACGAAAAAAATTAGTGTCTGTGTTGTAAAGACCTGAGAATGGCGGTTTGAATAATTTAGCAAATCAACAGTGGAGTTCATTTCTAGAAGATCAATGGGTATTTTCTGTATTTAAAGGCTCTTGAACCACTTAAGGACCAGACCTTTTTAGCCCCTTAACCACTTTAAGACCGGAAGGATTTGCCCCCTTAATGACCAGGCCCTATTTTGTGATTCGGCACTGTGTTATTTTAATGGACAATTGCGCGGTCGTGCGATGCTGTACCCAAATAAAATTGATGTCTTTTTTTTCCCCACAAATAGAGCTTTCTTTTGGTGGTATTTGATCACCTGTGCGATTTTTATTTTTTGCGCTATAAACAAAAAAAGCGCGACAATTTTGAAAACAAAAACCCAATATTTTTCACATTCTGCTATATGACATTCTCAAAAAAAATTTTAAAAACAACATTTTTTAACATTTTAGGCCAATGTGCTTTCTGCTACATATTTTTGTTAAAAAAAAAAAAACACAATAAGCGTATTTTGATTGGTTATCGCGTCTACTAACTACGGGAAACTCTGAATGCCCGAACCACATTCAAGGAGTGTAGGGAAATTTCTTTAGGATGTTTCGGCTTAGGACACAAAGACAGCAACACAGTATCCTCATTTAAATGAAACCCGGAGGTGACCTTAGGAAGGAACGCCTGACAGGGTTGTAACACCACTTTGTTCCTGTGAGTGGTGGAAGTTCATGAATATTTTCAAAAGGAGGCTTACCGGCAGTACCAAATTGATATGCCACTGAGGTACCAGGGATCTCACGGGAGGAGCCAGATGGCGAACCCTCTACACGAAAGTGTGAACCAAGGAATTCGCAGCCAACGGCCTTTGAAAAAAAATATGGCCAAGACGGAAATATGGTCCTTGATGGTGCCCAGAGCCAAACGTTGATCTACACCTAGTTGTAGAACCTCCAGCAGACAAGACACAGAAAAGGAACGGGGAGAAACCCCTGAGACTCACACCAAGCAATGTGTGCCCTCCAAACTCGATAAAAAACCTTCCTGGAAGTAGATTTCCTAGCTTTCAACAGCGCAGTAATCACAGCCTCCAACAGCCCTCTGTCCTTCAGCACCTGGCTTTCAATAGCCATGCCATTAAAGCCAGTGACCGTAAAGCAGGATGGAAGATCGTTCCTTGAGACAGAAGATCCTTTCTGAGAGGAAAATTCCAAGGAGCATCGGCTACCAGCTTTACTAGGCCAGTGTATCAAGACAGGCAAGGCCAGTCTGGTGCAGCCAGGATGACTGGAATCCATTCCACCTTGATTCTGCGTAGCAGTTTTGACAGAAGTTTTATTGGGGGAAAAGCATAAATCAGACGATACTGACCCCAAGGGGCCACAAGGGCATCTGCCAGAGAATCCCGAGACCTTGACTCAAACCTCTGCACCTTCCTGTTGGGACAGGAGGCCAACAAGTCCACATCGGGAGTCCCCCATCGGAGACACAGTTGATGAAACACCTCCGCATGGAGAGACCATTCTACCTGATCCAACGACTGCCAATTCTCAACTCCTGAATGTGCACAGCAGAGGGCTGGAAGTATAGTTCTGCCCACCTTAGGATGCCGGCTACTTCTCGGGCCGCCAGGGCACTTCTTGTGCACCCTTGATGATTGACATATGCCACAGCTGTGGCATTGTCCGACTGAACCCTTACCGGGCACCCCTGCAGGCGATCCGTTCACTGGGACATACAAAGCCTGATCGCCTGAATCTCCAGGATGTTGATCGGCAGACTGGACTCCTCCCGAGTCCAAACTCCTTGAGCCGAGTAAACGCTGAGTAAAAAGACACCTCCCCACCCGGACAGGCTGGCATCCGTGGAAACCACTGTCCAATACAGGGGGAGAAAGGACTTTCCTAGACGAAGCGCCGGAGATCGGAGCCACCAGGTCAGAGACCTTCTTGTACCCCGGCTCAACAGGATCAGATTTTCTAGCGACTGTGGATCCTTGTTCCATATTGCAAGAATCTCCCTTTGCAGAGGTCTGGTATGGAACTGAGCAAACAGAACCGCTTCGAAGGTGGAAACCATGCAAGTCCTGAGAGATGACCGATGGTTAGATAACAGGAGCCAAATCGCATCCTACAACTCCAGCAGTTTCGCGTGTGAAAGAAACACCCGGGTCGAGGCTGAATCCACCGCCAGGCCCAAGTAGTCCAGCTTGGTGGAAGGAGTCAGAGCTGATTTGTGAAAATTCAGTGTCCAGCCGAACTCTTGCAGAGTTCGCACAGTAATGTCCAAATCAACTTCTAGAGCCGATGAATACACTGCACGCAGAAGCAGATCATCTAGGTATCCCAACACCGTGCTGTCCTTCTGCCTGAGCAAGGCCAACACCAGGGCCAACACTTGGAACACCTGAGGAGCTGAGGCAAGACCAAAGGGTAAAGCCACAAATTGATAGTGCTCCTCGCCCACAGCAAAGCGAAGAAAATGCTTGTGCTCGACATATATTGGGATATAAAAGGAAGCGTCCTTGATATCGATAGAGGCCAGAAAATCCCCTTGATGAATGAATGCCACTACCGTGCTAATGGACTCAATCTGTAATTTCTGAACCCACAAGTGGTTCAGAGCCTTGAAGTTCGATATCAGGCTGACCTTTCCTTCCTGGGAACAGTAAACAGATTTGAATAAAAGCCTTGAAAACGTTCTGACTCTGGAACCGGCACAATGACTCCTTGTGCCAACAGGTCCTGCACCGCCCCGTAAAGGCCCAGCAGGCGATCGTGAGAAGGAAAGAACCTTGCCAGAGGCAAGGACTGAAACTCGATCTTGTATCTGGACCGAATCAACTTATAAATAAATATCAAATAGTGCTGCTCCAGAAAAAAATGGCATAAAGTGCTAATAATTCAACAATAACCGGATCAAATATTAATCGCATCAAAGAATAATAAATAATATGAAGAAATAGTCCATAAAGTGCAAAAAAAGTGCAAATTGCTAGCAATAATATTAATCAATAACGTAAAGAAATAGTCCATAGTGTGCAAAAAAGTGGAAGGCCCTAGTAATAAAAATGTTAATAAATACCATGAAAAATATTACAATAATGTGCAAAGTGCTCTTTGCTTCTCCATCACCCCTATGGATGAGCCAGATAAAACAGTTCCCCATGTGGGGATATATCCAATCAGGTTTAGATCTCTGGTTTAAATCCTTCAGATCCCTCACAAGGAAAACGATCCATATACAGTTAGATCCATATATATTTGGACAGAGGCATCATTTTCATACTTTTGGCTCTGGTTGCCACCAGAATAAATTTAAAATTAAACAATCCAAATTAATTAGAAGTGCAGACTTTTAGCTTTAATTCAAGGGGTTGAAAATAAATATAAAGTACAAATGATAGGATCTGTAACCATTTTTATACACAGTCCCCCATTTTCAGGGGCTCAAATGTAGCTGGACAAATTAATCTAATAATAAATAAAATGTTCATTTTTAATATTTTGTTGAGAATCCTTTACTGGCAATGACTGCCTGAAGTCTGGAACCCATGGACATTACCAAAGACTGAGTTGTCTCCTTTCTGATGCTTTTCCAGGCTCTAAATGCAGCTGTCTTCAGTTGTTCTTTGTTTGTGGGTCTTTCTGCCTTTAGTTTTGCCTTCAACAAGTTAAATGCATGCTCAATTGGGTTGAGATCAGAAGACTGACTCGGCCATTGCAGAATATTCCACTGCTTCAAATGCTCCTGGGTTGCTTTTGCAGTGTGTTTTGGATCATTGTCATCTGTACAGTGAAGAGCCTTCCAATCGACTTTGCTGCATTTGGCTGAATCTGGGCTGACAGTATATCTCTAAACATTGCAGAATTCATCCAGCTGCTTCTGTCACATCATCAATAAACACCAATGACCCAGTGCCACTGGAAGATATGCATGCCCATGCCATCACACTGCCTCCACCATGTTTTACAGATGACATGTGCTTTGGATCATGAGCTGTTGCAAGCCTTCTCCAAACTTTTTTCTTTCTGTCATTTTGGTACAGATTATTCTTAGTTTCATCCATTCATCCAAAGAATGCTTTTCCAAAACTGGACGAGCTTTTTTAGATGTTTTTCTGCAAAGTCTAATCTGGCTTTTCTACTTTTCAGGCTTATGAATGGTTTGCACTTTGTGATGGACCCTCTGTATTTGCTCTTGTGAAATCTTCTATTGATTGTAAACTTTGACAATAATACGCCCACCTCCTGGAGAGTGTCCTTCACTTGTCTGGATGTTGTGAATGGGTTTTTCTTTACCATAGAGAGGATCCTGCGATCATCCACCACTGTTGCCTTTCGTGGACATCCAGGCTATTTTATGTTGCTGCGTTCTTCTTTCCTCAGAATGTACCAAACTGTTGATTTGGCCACTCTTAATGTTGCTGCTATCTCTCTGATGGATTTTTTTAGTTTTCAAAGTCTTACAATGGCCTGTTTCACTTGGATTGACAGCTCATTTGAACACATGATGTAGGTTCACAGCAATAGATTCCAAATGCAAATACCACACTTAGAATCAACTCCAGACCCTTTACCTGCCTAATTGATGAAGAAATAACGAAGGAGTAGTCCACCTGGCCATGAAACAGCTTTTGATTTAATTGTCCGATTACTTTTGGTCCATCGAAAAAGGGGGGATGTATATTCTTAAGAGCTTAAATTCCTAAACCCTTCCTCCGATTTGGATGTACATACCCTCAAATTAAACCTGAGTGTGCGCACTTTCAGCCCATATCCATTATATACCTATAGCTTGAATATGTTTTGGTAAATACCTGAAAAAAATTAAAATCGTGCCTGTGTCCAAATATTTATGGACCTAACTGTATAAGGCAGAAAGGAAGACACCTGGTGCTCTCTGTCATTTAGGAATCCCAATGCAGTTTATTAAAAGCAATGTATACTCACAAAATAAGTACAAATACAGTATCTCACAAAAGTGAGTACACCCCTTACATTTTTGTAAATATTTTATGATACCTTTTCATGTGACAACACTGAAGAAATGACACTTTGCTACAATGTAAAGTACTAAGTGTACAGCTTGTATAACTGTGTAAATTTGCTGTTCCCTCAAAATAACTCAGCACACAACCATTAATGTCTAAACCGCTGTAAACAAAAGTGAGTACACCCCTAAGTGAAAATGTCCCAATTGGGCTCAAAGTGTCAATATTTTGTGTGGCCACCATTATTTTACAGCACTGTCTTAACCCTCTTGAGCATGGAGTTAACCAGAGCTTCACAGGTTACCACTGGAGTCCTCTTCCACTCCTCCATGACGAGCTGGTGGATGTTAGAGAGCTTGCGCTCCTCCAACTTCCATTTGAGGATGCCCCACAAATGCTCAATAGGGTTTGGTCTGGAGACATGCTTGGCCAGTCCATCACCTTTGCCCTCAGCTTCTTTAGAAAGGCAGTGGTCATTATCATGTTGAAATACTGCCCTGTGGCCCAGTCTCCAAAGGGAGGGGATCATGCTCTGCTTCAGTATGCCACAGTACATGAAAACAAGAGTATGCAGCGCTTGGTGGAAAACACAAAAAAATGAGCAATCTATATTAGATACATAGTGTCACAATATGTCAATGTACACTAGAAAAACAGTGAAAGAAGAGTCCGTGGAGAGGAAAAACGTCCAACAGGAAGCTCAGGTGGTGTGTTGAATAGATGTGACCTTCACCAAAACACCCAAAGTAATAGCCTCTTACCAGACTTATATGATCCCCATGACAGAGATCATATAGCGCTTGCAACAAGGGCTCCTCACACTCCACAGCACTCCTCGATTCTTGTACATGTAAAGGATCACCTCCAGCAAAGAACTGCCTTAGTACCATCAAACAATATCCTCTCGTGGGGACATATAGTCATGTCACATGTAGGAAAAAGAGACCTCGCATGGTGTAATATGTTCAAGATATTACTTTAATAAGAAGTAGATTTTACACTCACATGTGAATCACGACATATAGGCATCAAGTTATGGTCTTGCGGGGATCTCCAGATGAAATGTGCGGTAGCTGCAGCCCGGTCTCCTGAGTGAAGTAACAGGACACTAAAGGGTGTGCATAAAGCAGACGATCACCGGTCCCCTACCGGTTTCATCAAAATATGACATCATCAGGGGGCGTGGTTAGAGATCGCCAGTCACCCCAATAAAAAGGCTGTGGGAGTCGGAAGGGGAGGAGCGGCGTCTGTGCCATCCAATCACCTTCCACACCTCCAGCTCCAACCGCACATCTATATAGAGAAAGGGAAGTGAACCTCCGATGACCCGGAAGTCACTCTGGGACCAATCACGGAATCTATATAGAGAAAGGGAAGTGAACCTCCGATGACCCGGAAGTCACTCCGGAAACCAATCACAGAATCTATATAGAGAAAGGGAAGTGAACCTCCGATGACCCGGAAGTCACTCCGGGACCAATCACGGAACACCTCCAGAGCACCAATGGGAACCGATCATTGTCCAACCAATCGTAACCTCCCCACAAGCAAGTGACGACCTCCAATCAAAAAAAAAAAAAAAAAAAAAACAAACACAAGCAGAAGCCGACCTGCAGCGCTATGAGGGAGACTACTCAGGAAAAATAAATTCCATCAACCTGTTGAAATAAGGAGTTGTTAAATATAACTAGAACCCCTAGAGCGATTGGACATATCCATTCCCATATAGTGGCACTAGGAATGAGTAACAATAGTACATAGTAAAATGTATATGGAGAATGATAGTGACACAATAACCCTATGGCTGTGCTAATCACACAATCCATAGAGATCCCGCAAAACTCATACAGAAGTATACATCAAGAGATACAATCAAAATATTAAAATAAATAAAAATATAAAATCTTTAAAAAAAAAAAAAACAACACAGTTTAAAATTTTACCATGAAAGAGCATCTAATAGAAGTCATTATTAATAAATCATCAGACATAACCACTAAGGAGATAAAAGGGACTTAGACATTTAAGAATTATTAATAAAAGAGTTTATGTCCCACTCAATGTTCATACCGTGGGGGGTATAGGATTTGACCCTATAGATCCATTGAGTCTCCAGTTGTGAGACACCACGTGTGCGGTTACCACCCCTCCAGCTGCTGGTAAACCTATCGATACCCATGAAGATGGTACCGGTAGGGTCCCTCCCATGACATTGATCGTAATGTCGGGACACGCTATGTTTTGGAAACCCTTTGATAATATTCCCCACATGTTCATTGAGCCTTATCTGTAATTTGCGTATAGTACGACCAATATAATCCAGGCCACATGGGCACCTTAAGAGGTATACAACATGTGTGGTGGAACATGTTATAAACGGTTTGATATTGAATTTTTGTTTGGTAGCATTCGATTCAAAGGACTCAATTCTCCTCCTCTTGTCCTTATTGATCGTACAAATGGGGCAGTTTCTGCAGTGATAGTAACCACCCCTACTCTGAAAAAACGAAACGTTTTTAGGGGGATCGATAACATTGGGGGCCACAAGCAGCCTAAGGGGAGGAAGACCCCTAAAGATTACCTGAGGACGCACAGGCAATAATGGGCCCAGCACTGAATCATCCTTCAGTATGTGCCAGTGTCTCTGCAGGATGCGTTTAACCGAGAAGTGCTGGGTGGAGAAGGTAGATAGAAACGCACATTTAAACCTCTCATCTGGAGGTTTTGATTTAGGCCTCAATAGATCCTCCCTAGGTCTAGAGTCCGTGCGCAGCAGCGCTGAATCCAGATCTGTTATAGGATAACCCTTCTCCACAAAGCGCCTCTTCAAGGTCTCTGCCTCCCGCAGAAACACGTCATGGTCAGTGCAATTCCGCTTTAATCTCAGGAACTGGCTAAAGGGGACTGATTGCAGCCAATTAGGGTGGTGACAGCTCCTAACGTCGATGAATCCATTTCTATCTGTTTCCTTAAAGAAAGTGGAGGTGGTAATCACACCATCTACCACCTTAATCTTAAGGTCCAGGAAGTGGATCTCTGTAGTGCTGTATTCGAACTCCAGGGAGATACCCCTGTCGTTAGTATTGAGCTCCTGCATAAACAGTTGCAAGGACATGGTGTCACCATCCCATAGGAGGAGGATGTCATCGATATACCTCCGCCAAAAGACCAATTGTGGTCTGGGGCAGCCATCAATGACATCCTCCTCCCACTTGGCCATGAATAGGTTGGCCATACTGGGCGCGAATTTCGCGCCCATGGCCACTCCCCTATTCTGCAAAAAGAAAGATCCCCCGTACCAAAAATAATTGTGACTCATGGAAAAATCCAGAAGAGTCACAATAAATCCCCTTTGCACCGCAGAGAGGGAGCCTAAACTCAGGTAATGGGAAACGGCTTCCAAGCCGTGTTGGTGAGAAATTATGGTGTAGAGTGACGACACATCGGCCGTCACCCACATGTATCCATCTTTCCACTCCAACCTGCTTAGTTCATTCAGAACCTGAGTGGAATCCTTCAAATATGAAGGAGTCCGGCTTACCAATGGCTGCAAGAAATGGTCCACATATTTACCTGCTCGAGAGGTTACCGATTCTTTCCTGCTTATGATCGGTCTACCGGGTGGACACAAGGTGGTCTTATGAACCTTCGGCAGGTAATAAAGGACCGGAATTCTTGGCGCCGAGGGTACTAGGAAAGCTTTCTCTTTTTTAGTAAGGAGGCCGTCCCTATAGCCCTTATCAACCACCACAGTCAGTTCTTTCTTAAAATCCCTAGTTGGACCTTTACGGAGCAGAGTATAGGTATTACGATCAGAAGTAATCCTATTTATTTCCGCCTTGTAGTCAGCAACGTCCAGCACCACTATTCCTCCTCCTTTGTCCGCCGGACGCACCACAATATCCTTCCTTTCCCTTAAGGATTTCAAACCTTTCATAAAACTAAACTCCGTTCTCCTTTGTTTGACCTGAATCTGGTCTAAATCTTTAATGACCAAATCCCGGAAAACAGATATGGCTGGCGCCACCGGACCCGGAGGATTGAAAAGTGAGGAGTTTGACAAAGTGGTGTGTTGGACAGTAGAGTCCGGAATTGAACTGACTGCCCTGGTTGATTTATTCGACAGAGGTTTGGAGAGCATGTATCTCTTGATATTCATCTTTCGTGCAAATTTTTGCACGTCGATGAAAGTAGCATTCACCGTTCCCTCAATGAACTGTAGCTCCTCAGTGCCAGCAGCGCTCATGCAGCCCCAGACCATGACACTTCCACCACCATGCTTGACTGCAGGAAAGACACACTTGTCTTTGTACTCCTCACCTGGGTGCCGCCACACACGCTTGACGCCATCTGAACCAAAAAAGTTTATCTTGGTCTAATCAGACCTCAGGACATGGTTCCAGTAATCCATGTCCTTAGTCTGCTTGTCTTCAGCAAACTGTTTGCGGGCTTTCTTGTGCATCATCTTTAGAAGAGGCTTCCTTCTGGGACAACAACCATGCAGACCAATTTAATGCAGTGTACGGCGTATGGTCTGAGCACTGACAGGCTGATCTCCCACCCCTCCAAGCTCTGCAGCAATGCTGGCAGTACTCAAAAGACTGGATATGAAGCTGAGCACGTGCACTCAACTTCTTTGGTCGACCATGGCGAGGCCTGTTCTGAGTGGAATCTGCCCTGTTAAACCACTGTAGGATCTTGGGCACCGTGCTGCAGCTCAGTTTCAGGGTCTTGGCAATCTTCTTATAGCCTAGGCCATCTTTATGTAGAGCAACAATTCTTTTTTTTTCTGATCCTCAGAGAGTTCTTTGCCATGTTGAACTTCCAGTGACCAGTATGAGAGAGTGAAAGCGATAACACCAAAGGTAACACACCTGCTCCCCATTCACGTCTGAGGCCTTGTAACACTAACGAGTCACATGACACAGGGGAGGGAAAATGGCTAATTGGTCCCAATTTGGACATTTTCACTTAGGGGTGTATTCACTTTTGTTGCCAGCGGTTTAGACATTAATGGCTGTGTGTTGAGTTATTTTGAGGGGACAGCAAATTTACACTGTTATATAAGCTTTACACTCACTACTTTACATGGTAGCAAAGTGTCATTTCTTAAGTGTTGTCACATGAAAAGATATAATAAAATATTTACAAAAATGTGAGGGGTGTACTTACTTTTGTGAGATACTGTAGCTGTGCAGGTTTTACAGACATTCAATGGCTACCATGGCCAAAGTTTGAAATAGATGAACAGGCTCCAGCCCCTATACGCGTAACGTCGGTATTGACTTCTACAGTAGGGAGCCCTAGCACAGCTGCTCGTGCTTATTTTGTGAGTATACATTGCTTTTCAGGGGGGGTTTGTGCTATCTTGGCATTTCATGGCCCCCGAAACTGTGATAGGTAGTGAGGAGTGAAATCAACAATTTACGCCCTTAGAAAGCCTGAAGGCGGTGATTGGTTTTTGGGGTTCTGTACAGGGCTAAACTCACATGTGGTATCTCTGTATTTAGGAGAAGCAGCAGAATGTATTTTGGGGTGTAATTTAACATATACCCATGGCATGTTTGAGCTATATATCATTTAACTTTAAAATGTAAAAAAAAAATAAAAATTATTTTCCCGAAACTTGTAGCAAAATATAAAGTATTCAATGGACTCAACACGTCTCTCAGCAAATAGCTTGTGGTGTCTACTTTCCAAAAAGGGGTTATTTGAACTGTCCTGGCATTTTATGTCCAATATTAGAAGCTTATGCCATACATCACCCACTCTTCTAATCACTTGAAGACCAAGCCTTTTCTGACACTTTTTGTTTACATGAAATAATTCTTTTTTTTTTAAACTAGAAAATTACTTTGAACCTCCAAACATTATATATTTTTTTAAAGCAGAGGCCCCACAGAATAAAATGGTGGGTGTTTCAATTTTTTTGTCACACGGTATTTGCGCAGAGATTTTCCAAATGCAATATTTTGGGAAAAAACACTTTTTTAAAATTTAATGCACAAATACGCATGCTATAAAATTGCACACGCTCGTGCAGCGGGGACAAACTACGTACTTTTTAAAAAGCCTTTATAGGTTACCACTTTAGATTTACAGAGGAGGTCTAGTGTAACAATTACTGGCCTTGATCCGACGTTCATGGCGATACCTCACATGCATGGTGCAATTGCTGTTTACATATGACACAAGACCGATGCTTGCGTTCACCTTTGTGCCCAAACACGGGGGGGTAGGAGTGCTTTTATTTTTTTTTTATTAATATTTGCTTTTTTATTTCATTTTGACACCTCCTCTTTCTTAATAATTTTTATTGTTATCACAGGGAATGTAAAAATCCCCTATAAAAGCATTATGTAGTGACAGGTACTCTTTTTTTGAAAAAAATGGGGTCTGTTAGACTCTAGATCTCTCCTCTGCCCTTAAAGCATCTGACCACACCAAGATTGGTGAGATAAGATGCTTTCCCAATGGTAGAGTTTATATCTGGTGAAACCAAAGCAATGAAATGCTTGTAGCTTACGGTATCTTAGGCCATAGAGGTGATTGGAGCCATTCTGGTCTCCTATCAGCTCTATGGTCAGCTGACGGAACCTCCGGCTCCGTGGGACAGAAGAGCCCGACAAAACTGTGAAAGGTAGCGGGAGGGGGGTGGGAGTCCCCTTCCAATGCTTGTAAGAGCAGTCTTGTGGCTAATTAGAAGCTAGGATTGCTTTTACGTGAAAGCTGACCGCTATCTGTAAAAACGATACCAAGATGATGCCTAAACCTGCAGGCATCATCCTGGTAGGACCACTCAAAGCCCAGTGACGTACCAGTATGTTGCTGGTCCTTGTTGGGCATAAATTGTAAGGTTCTTTTTTTTTCATGCAGCCTGTGGGCTGAACGAAAAAAGAGAACCTAACAGATTCCTAAATTCAACATCGATCAATGTGGATAAGGAAATCTCTGCCAGAAAGTGTGTGGTATGCCCACCATTAGACCTCCCAGCATCCACCCACTTCTAATGATGGGCATACATGCAAGCCCATGGCCTGAAGGAAAAAAAGAACATAACAGATTCCTCCATTCAAATTGATCGATGTGGATGAAGAAATCTCTGCCAAGAAAAGAGTTTAAAAAAATATATGGTGAAGCATAGGGGAGATCCGCCTTCTGTGTCCACCCCATCCCCTATGCTTCGCCATATATGCTCTTTTTTTTTTTTTGTGGTGAAATCACCTCCTACAGAGCTGCAATCATTGATTTACATATCTGCTGAGAGCAAACATTGTTGCTGTCAGAATAAACAAATCAGTGCTGCAGCTGATGGGAGTAACTGCAAAGCAAACAAAAGTTAACAACAAAACACAGTAACAATAAAACATTACAATATAATAGTATACAGTGCAGTAAAAGAGTAGAATGGTGGTATCTGGAAAGCAAACTATGGTTAACAATGAAAAACACAGCAACAATAAAACATTACATTATAATAGTATACAGTACAGTAAAACAGTAGAATGGCGGTATCCGCAAAGCAAACTATGGTTAATAATGAAAAACAGTAACAATAAAACATTACAGTATAGCAGTATATTATAAAGTACACTAAAACAGTAAGAACATAAAATAAACTCAATAAAACGATAACTATTTTTGGCTTATTTTTTGTAACAGTAAGAAAACGTTAAACGTTCCAGGCTAGGGTCTCTCAAAATGCGATAGCCATCTAACATCTTTCTAGACCCTGTGTGAAACTGTGCCCTAGACTGTGCCGTGCTGTACCCTATACTAATACTTTACTAGTGTGTGGTAGCGACAGAAACAGTCCCCGATGCAGAGACCAGGTTGGCCAGGACAGGAGGGAGAAAAAAAGCAGGTGTCACACCTATATCCACGTTTTCTACAGATGTGACATCTTCTTTGGGGTGCTCTTTGGGTAGAGGTACCAGAGAGGTCATCCAGAAAATGCCTCTCATGCAGCTAGCTCACTGCATCTGGATTGTGAATTTGGTGCCACAGCACCTCCTGGATATCGAAGGGTTGAGATGATCTCTTCCTGGAATTTTAGGAAGGATCCACTTCTTCCTGATGCTTTGAATAAGGTTTCTAGACACTTTCTTGTACCAGTGTCTGGCCTTATGGGCAATTAAGTACTGCGCCATCATCTGGTCATTGAAGTCCACCCCTCCCATGTTAGGGTTGTATTCGTGTACACAGAGGGGCTTCTCAACAACACCAGTTGCCGTTGTAATTTAGACAGTCGTATCTGTGTGAATGGAAGACAGAACTAAAACATTCCGCGTGTCCCTCCATTTCACTGCAAGCAAGCAATTGATTACTCTTCAGACAGGCTCTCACTCACATGACTCACATCGTGCTTGTTCACTAGTGAACAAGCACAATGTGAGTCGTCTGAAACATGTCTACTATCCATTTTGCTGTACCTTGCATCCTTGTTCAATAAAGCCTTTCATTGTGAGCTATTGCCTGGTATGCGGCCATTTCTCTTGTATCCTGTATGCGGTGGCGAAAATGAGGTCCTGCACCCAAGGCTCCCAAGGCTGGCTGTGAAGTTCCAAACTGCCTGAGCGGTTTGGAACTTCATCTCTTTCTCTGTGTCTAAGCTTTCTGAGGAGAAACTGATTAAAAACAAGGAGGCCAGAAAATTTAATCAGGGACTTATCAATGCAGACAGCTTGTTGGGGCGTATTCAAGGCTGCACAATTTTGGATGAAGTGATTAACAAGGAACCGAATTTTGTGGAGCTGGTCATATCCAGGGTCACCCCGAGGACGACAGAGTTGATTGTCATTGAAATGCATGAACCACAAGATTTTCTCGTATCTAGTCCTGGCCATGGCAGCAGAGAACATGGGCATATGATGAATTGGGTCAGTGGACCAATATGACTGCAACTCACTATTTTTAGGAATGCCCATGAGGAGGGATAGGCCCAGAAAGGTTCTAAATTCGGAAACCGTGATAATTCTCTGGCAAGGTTCAAATTTGGATTTGCGGCGATAAATTGATCGGCATATAAATTGCTCTGGTCCACAATAGATTTGTACAGATCTTCTGTGAAAAACAGCTCGTAAAAAAACCAAGGGGAATAAAATTGGCTGCTTCCATCTGAATTCCGGGTTTGCCAGTGAATTGGGGGGGGGGGGGGGTACGATGCTGCAGAAGTGGTGGGCTCCCAATCAGGATTTGCAAGCGCATCAGGAAGGACACTTGGGACTCTACGGGCCTGTCTTTGAATTTTTGGTGGCTGTGGGACCCTACTTGTGCTAGCCACTGCACCAGCTTGAACTGCACTTATGGGACTCGGCACGTCACCAAGTTATACTGCAGTGCTGGTTTGTGTACGACCAGGATGTACTAGGCCGCTGGTGCTTGCCAGTTCACCAGAAGGATGAGCGGCACTAGTACCGACAATCTACATACGAGAACCATGCAATTGTTACACCTCAGCAACAGAAGAACAGGGTCGGGTACACCTGACTTTAGCAGGGACCATTACTCTGTCGTCACAGCTATCTGTCAGGGTAATGTAAAAGAGGATAAATAGTTGGAGTCGGCGCTACTTAATATATAGTGGTGTATCCAAACCTTGAGATAATAATCACTTTAAAAGCATGTGCGGAGTAAAGTGCCAGTGCAAAGGTGCATATAAATCAAAAAATACAGTGTGGATAAAATATATGATTAGATTGTTAAAAAGAAATATCACAAAGTGCTAGAGAAGAGTATTTAATGTGAAGTGACAAGATAGTGTATAATAAAAAATGCTTCACGATATAAAAACAGTAGATAATAAAATGTAGCCAAGGGACAATCCCCTATAAATAGCTGTGCTCAAAGGTGAAAGTGAGTGTAGTGAGCCAAAGTGCTCGTGGATCAGCTGTCTACTAGAGGTCGCACTCACCCTTAGAAAGGTAACCAATAGTGGCTATAGGAATGTTCATAGGGGGATTTTTTTATCCAGTCCGGAGCTCCTAGGTCTGGTTCCTGGAAATCCTTACAGATAAGCGGGTCCCATCTTCAGAAGTCTCTCAGCTCACTGCTCTCCTTAACGCACAAAGCCTCAGGATGCCTGAGGCATCCTGAGGCTTTGTGCGTTAAGGAGAGCCCATTGGACAGCCCATTGGTCTTGGCCATGGTGGAGAGATTGGAATCTTATTGATTGATTGCTTCTGTGGACAGGCGTCTTTTATACAGGTAACAAGTTGAGGTTAGGAGCACTCCCTTTAAGAGACACCTAGGAGCCAGAAATCTTGCTCATTGATAGGGGATCAAATACTTATTTCACTCATTAAAATGCAAATCGATTTATAACTTTTTTGAAATGTGTTTTTTTGGATATTTTTGTTGTTATTCTGTCTCTCACTGTTAAAATAAACCTACCGTTAAAATAGTAAACTGATAGTTTCTTTGTCAGTGGGCAAACGTACAAAATCAGCAGGGGATCAAATAATTTTTCCCCTCATTGTATACTTTAATTTGTGTGAAAACATCAACCTTTCCTGTAAAAGTTAATCTTAGCCCTTACTCTGAAACTCCCCTATTGGTCGATGATGCTACAATAAAAAGACCCTGTCATTTCAACAAAAATCTTTCCATAAGATTATATGTTCATTTATTGTATTAAAAACTTATTATTTATCTGTAAAAAACCTCCCTTGTGTTGACATCAAAAAGGCCTGAGATTGCTGATGGATGCCACCATCTTGGAAGTGATGTCAGCAGATCCAGCAGACTCAATAGACACTATAGTGTTCCCCTTTGCCCTTCCCTTGCTATATAAAACGCTAAAGGTACATAAAATACAGACAGTAAATAGACACTCTATGAAGAAGAGAGGACTATGAAATGCAAGGAGGGATGGGGGCTGTGCTAGGAAACTGACTCTCCTGTAGTTGTCAAATTTTCTAGCAAATGATTGCAAATGAATAAAACATCATTATGCAAAGGAAAGACACTGCAAATAAGCATGTACAATACTTTTTTTTTTTAAATTGTCACTGAACACTGAACCTAACTTATCATTATGTGTATGAGCATCAAATGAATTACCCAGGCATGTGACAGCCTTACTTTAAACAATTTAGGAGAAAGAAGTATATAAATATGGGATCATCAAAGCTGGCTCCAGAAAACTGATAAAGAAAATTATCTAATTATAAAGTAGATGAGTATTTCTGATATAGCTGGTTCGCTGCAGTCCTGAGAAAATGAATAGTCATCTTCACAGATGCAAATCGTAACTCAGACTCATTCTAAATGGGCAGCGCAGAAGCAAGGTGAAAAGTTACATGGTCAATGCGTCATTCCCAAGCTCCAGGCTCTTATCAGTTTCATTTAAAATAATATCCAGCACTGTAATAAAGAAATACAGTTCATTACAATGACAGGCCCTGCAAGTGACAGAAGAGATAAGAGTTCTTGTTGAAGCGCTAAGAGAAAACAAATAATCTTGTGCAAGTGATGTCAAGCTGGCATAAGAGGCATACATTAAAGCGTACTTCGTTAGGAAATTCAAAGCAACAACACCATATGCCTCCATTCATACCAGATATACTGTTCATAGATATTTATCTGCTTGTCCTCTAAAGAACAACATTATAGTTAACCATGTCAGTTCTAAACCCCTGTTTCATGTAAAAGTAAATGTCATCCACAGCTTCTGACATGAGCCATGACAAATAATGCAGCTCCCAAACCTTGCACTGTCTGCTGCTCATCCAGGCTTTATGCAAATCCATAGAAGAAAGATTGCCTGCATACTTAAAACTACATCACTGATAAAACTTTATTGTACTGGACACATGCCCAGGAAAGCCCAATCTAGGACTTCCCTCACTGATGCGTTTTATCAAAAAGTGTACTTCTCTATCCCTAACACTGCACCCCTTCCAACTATTCCATCATCACCACTGCTCCTCTCCAACACCTCAATCTTCCCCCCTGTATTGCTCCTCTACTACATCACCAGCTTTGCCCCTGTACTGCTGATCTCCTCCACCTTCGGCTTCCTCTCTGTACTGTACATCTCCTGTACATTCTCTTCCTCTCCACTGTTCTGCATGTATCGGTGCTCTACTTGCCCTTTAGTGTCCCCCCTTTATTGCTCTTCGTCTTTCATTTCTGTGTCCCTCGTGTAATGTACTTGAATGGGGGTTCACAATCCAATGCACAAAAGGCCAAGGGGGAAAACAAACTAATGTTTATTAGTACTTTACATAAATAATAGGATGCTGTATGTGTTCTAGACTCCCATAAGGAGACAAGAAAAACCCACTGATCTTACCACCAAGCTGGGAGAAATATATCTCCCCTCTAAATAGTGGCTCAACACAGAGGAATATTCAAATTGAAATGGCATAACTCCTCTGCGGTCAATGCATGTGTCTTTTTGACCCGCAGTGGTCGGACACGCTGTTAGCTGATCTTGGCCAAAAAAAAAGGTATTGACTTCTGCAGTTCTTCCTCCCTCCACCTCTATCATTCTTCTCATAATGCTCCTCTCATTCTCCAACAGTTTTCCTTCTGTACATCTCTTCTCCATCCCCAGTTTTCCCCGCAACTGTTCTACTCCACCTCTAGTTTCCCTCTTGTATTGCGCCTCTCCTTTTTCTCCAGTATCCTCGCGCTTCTTCTTTTTCTCCAGTATCCTCCCAGTACTGGTTCTCACCTCCACTTAATGTTTTTCACTTTACTGTTCCTTTCCTTCTCTAGTCTCAGATTTGTGCTGTTCTCTCCTTTACCCCCAGAGTCCCTGCTGCACTGCTCCTTTCCCCAATCACCCACCTGTGCTGCTCCTCTCGTTTGCCTCCAGCCTC
The DNA here is from genome assembly GCF_965119305.1 of Pelophylax lessonae. Lineage (NCBI taxonomy): Eukaryota > Metazoa > Chordata > Amphibia > Anura > Ranidae > Pelophylax > Pelophylax lessonae. The sequence continues at coordinate 683,710,178 of NC_138769.1, read as the reverse complement.
CCCTCTACCTCCAGATTCTCCCCAGTACTGCTCCTCTTGTTAAGCAACAATCTCTACGGTTCCTCTTTTCTAGCACCCCACCTCTGCTGCCAGCACCCTTGTACCGCTCCTCCAATTTAGTTACAGCACCACCACCCCTCTCCCCCTAACCCTCTTCCACACTGCTCCTTTCATATGCCCCCAGTGTTCCTCTTCCGCTATATACTGGTTATCTTTACCTTCCCTTCTTTCCCTTCCCGTGTATTAAAGTTATTGTAAAATTGGGATTTTTGACTTACAGTAAAATCCATTTCTCGGATGTTCACTGACTGACACAGCTCCTGATATTCTTAACCATTGGGTTATACTGCTCCCTACAGGAGCAGGACACTAGGCAGAAAAAAAGTCTGGCTACACACATAGGCAGTCCCAAGTGGTATACTCTCTCTCTCTGCTAGAGGCACTCAGTTTAGTTACAAGCAGTGTCAGGAGAATTACAACTTCACAGAGGGGTGGGTGCTGTGTCCGTCAATGAACAAAAGAGAAACAGATTTAATGGTAAGTCAAAACTCCCATTTTCTCTTTCGTTCAATGACGAACACAGCTCCTGATCTTCTTAACCCTTAGGACATCCCAAAGCAGTGTAAAACATGAGGGATGGGAACAGCAAAACAATTCCCCAAGCTAAACAGTAGCTCAACCAAGACAACTGGAGCCCACCTGAAATAAACAATTCACCCTCAAAGAAGATCAGGTCCTCTTAAACAGCAGCCTGCAAAACCTTGCAGCCAAAAGAAGCATCCGCAGATACCAACACATCCACTTTATAGAACTTTGTGAAAGTGTGCACCGATGACCAGGTGGCCACCTTGCAAACCTGCATCACTGATGCCGGATGACGGAAAGCCCAGGAAGCACTAAGCGCTCTAGTAGAGTCAGCCTTGACAGGAAAAGGAGGAACCTGACCCCTGATGGAAGAGGCCTGAATCACTGTCTGTCTGATCCATCTGGAAATGGTCACTGAAGAAGCAGACAACCCTTTACGAGGTCCATCCATGAGCACAAATAAAGAGTCTGACTTCCTGAAAGACTCCGTAGTTGCCAGGTACACCCTAAGTGCCCGGACCACATCCAAGGCATGCAAGGCTGTTTTGGCTAGGGACACAGGGAAGGCAACATAATGTCTTCATTCAAATGAAAATCAGAGACAACCTTTGGGGGGAACAACAGACAGGAGCGAAGAACCACCATATCCTGTGAATCACCAGGTAAGGCGAACGACAGGATAACGCCGCCAGTTCCGACACCCTGCGCGCAGAGGTGATAGCCACCAAAAAGGCCACCTTCTGAGACAGCGTAAGCAGCGAAATCTCCCAAAGATTCTGAAAGGGAGGCTTCTGGAGAACCAAAAGCACCAAATTAAGATCACGAGGTGGCAACGGAACCCGTACTGGAGGAACCAAATGTCAGACAACCTGAAGAAAAGCACCAGGGAGTGTGTGGCCAAAGGTAGTTGAAAGAAGAGTGCCATAGCCAACACCTGGCCCTTGATGGTACTCAAGGCCATTTTCTGTTCAATCCCCAGTTGAAGGAAGGTCAATATCCGAGCCACTGAGAAGGTGCGAGGATGAATCCCAAGAGACTCACACCACAAAATGTACGTCTTCCACGTACAATGGTAGATCTTCCTAGTAGATTTGCTAGCTTTCAACAGGGTAGCAATCACTGACTCCGAAAAAACCCTATCCTTCCGCACCTGGCGTTCAACAGCCAAGCCGTTAAGCCAGTGACTGTAAAGCAGGAATGGAAAATCAGTCCTTGGGACAGCAGATCCTCTCTGAGAGGAAGTTTCCAAGGATAATCAGCCAGCAGCCGCACCAGATCGGCGTACCAAGCCCGGCGAGGCCAGTCCAGAGCCACTAAGATGACCGGAATCCCCTTCTGCCTCGATCCTGTGGAGAAGTCTTGGCAGAGGCTTGAGTGGAGGGAAGGCGTAAATCAGGTGATACTGACCCCACGGGGCCACCAGTGCGTCTGTGGTGTCCGCCAAAGGATCCCTTGACCGAGCCACAAACCTCTGCACTTTGCTGTTGAGCCGAGACACCAACCAATCCTTTTTGGGGGTGCCCCACCGAGGACACAGTTGATAAAAGGACCGCTTCACTTGGCTGCCGACAGAAGTAATCTACCTGCCACTTTTCCACCCCACGAATGTGTACGGCGGTGACGGCTAGAACGAAAGTGCATTCAGACAGGGAGCCGTGACTGGACCCAGCACCCTCTCTCTTCTGAATGGCTGGCTGACTTTGATTGACAGCAGCGGGAACCAATCGCACCACGCTGTTGTCTCAGCCAATGAGGAGGGGAGTCACGGACAGCTGAGAAACTCCTGAAACATCGCTGGATAAAGATGGGCTCAGATAATTATTAGGGGGGGCTGAGGGGGCTGCTGCACCCAGGAGGGGTTTTTTTTATCTTAATGCATAGAATGCATTAGGATAAAAAAAAAAAAAAAAAAAACTTTTGCCCTTACAATCTCTTTAATAGTGAAGATCATCATAAAAAAAGGATAGAGGCCTATTAAATACAGGATGCTCTTTTTTTTCTGCAAACCTGTTATAATTCTACCAGTAAAGACAACTTTTAAACCCTGTTAGTGAGCGATGATTAAATACAATGGTCTAGAGCAATACACAGGATCAGCAACCATGCAGAAGAAAACACCTTGATTGCAGAATTTTACTGTAACACAGACACGAATGACTGATGAAGAGAACCTAGGAGGTGAGTTGATGAATGACTTGGTAACATTGATAATTAGTTAAGTATGAAAGAGAGTTTAATTTGTTCACATTATACCACAAGCTGGATTACCAAGCTAAAGCACAGGAAAAGAGCTTGTTTATTCCAAACAAAACTCACATGGGGGAGACTAATCCACCAAGAATGTATATTCATGCTGTGTTCAGTGGAATGAATTATAATACCATCACACGTACTGTATATGTAAAACAGACTTTATGAAAAGTGTGACAATTTATTTGGGTTTCTAACAGAGCAACAGGAAAATTCAATCAATGTACCACTACAGATGGAAAAATTGAAGATGTGCTTTAAGCCTAATATAAATCCAGTAAAAAGAAATCACACTGTGACAATGTGCACAAGTATATGTGCATTATACAAAGAAAAAATGGATTTTTGTAAGAACTTACCGTAAAATCCTTTTCTCTTAAGCTCATTGACAGACGTAGTCTTCTTGATTCTCAAGAGCTGGGTTATGTTGTCTCCGCAGGAGTAGGACTAGGCAGAATGACAAAACGTTCTGGCTCCACCCTAGGGGGCAGTCCCTGAGGGTATATCCTCCCTCTCTCTGCTACAGGGAATCAGTTCTGTTTAAAGCAGTACAGAGAAATTAACCCAACCCAACTCAATGATAGAGGGGCGGGTACTACGTCTGTCAATGAGCTTAAGAGAAAAGGATTTTACGGTAAGTTCTTACAAAAATCCATTTTTCTCTATCGCTCATTGACAGACGTAGTCTTCTTGATTCTCAAGAGCTGGGACATCCAGAAGCAGTGCCACAAATGAGGGGTGGGATTGACAAAATCAAATCCAATCTAGTAGGCCCAACCGGTGCCAAACTAGAAGTTTTAAAGGCTCATTATAAACAAAGAATGAGACTAAAGAAAAATTTTTCAACGGAAAAAACCCTCGAGGTAGACCACTGGTCTCCTCAAATTGCGGCCTGCAAAACCTTGCGGCCAAATGAGGCATCAGACGATGCCATTACATCAACTTTATAATGTTTATAGAAGGTATGCACCGACGACCAGGTAGCCGCCTTGCACACCTGGACCACTGACGCCTGATGGCGAAAGGCCCATGACGCACTAAGTGCCCGAGTGGAGTGCGCCTTAACAGGGAACGGGGGCTCCCGACCCTTAATAGAATAAGCCTGCACTACCGTCTGTCTGATCCATCTGGAAATGGTCGCGGCAGATGCAGGCAACCCCTTTTTGGGTCCATCTGGGATCACAAAAAGTGAATCCGTCTTGCGAAACGAGTCTGTCGTTTTCAAGTATACCCTGATCGCCCGGACCACATCCAAGGAGTGCAAAGCAAATTCCCGAGGATGACTGGGCTTAGGACACAGGGAAGGTAATACAATTTCTTCATTCAGATGAAATTCTGAAACTACTTTTGGTAGGAAGGATGGATTCGGACGAAGAACCACCTTATCTCTATGAACCACCAGATATGGTGAACGACAAGATAATGCGGCCAGTTCTGACACCCTGCGTGCAGAAGTAATAGCCACCAAGAAGGCCACCTTCTGGGACAACGTGGGTAGAGGAATCTCCCTAATATCTTCAAAGGGAGGTTTCTGAAGAACCGACAACACTAAATTAAGATCCCAGGGGGGTAACGGCGCGTGCACTGGCGGAGCCAGATGTCGCACCCCCTGGATGAAATTCCGCACCAAGGAATGAGTAGCCAAAGGCTTCTGAAAGAAGATGGCTAATGCTGAGACCTGACCCTTGATAGTACTCAAGGCCAGTTTCTGCTCAACCCCTTGTTGCAGAAAAGCCAATATTCGACTAATCGAATAAGACCGAGGACGGAACCCCAAAGGTTCACACCATGCAATGTAGGACTTCCATGTGCGATGATAAATCTTTCTGGAAGTCGCTTTCCTTGCTTCAACTAGAGTAGGAATAACTGAAGCTGACAAACCTTTGTCCTTCAGCACCTGGGTCTCAATAGCCAGGCCGTTAAAGCCAGCGATCGTAAAGCAGGATGGAAGATCGGTCCCTGAGACAGTAGATCCTCTCTGAGAGGAAGTCTCCACGGGACGTCCGCCACCAGTCTGACCATGTCGGCGTACCAAGCTCGACGAGGCCAGTCCGGAGCTACCAGGATTACTGGGATTCCTTCCTCCTCTACCCTGCGAAGAAGTCTTGGCAGTAACGCGAGAGGAGGGAAGGCATATATTAGCTGGTATTGCCCCCACGGGGCGATCAGTGCGTCTGCGGTTTCTGCTAGAGGATCGCGGGAGCGAGCCACGAATCTCTGAACTTTCCTGTTGAATCGTGATGCCAACAGATCCACATCCGGGGTGCCCCACCGTAGGCACAACTGGTGGAAAACGTCTGGATGGAGGGACCATTCCCCCTGATCCAGGGTCTGACGGCTGAGATAATCTGCCTGCCAATTCTCCACCCCCGGAATGAACACCGCAGAGATTGCTGGAACAAATCGTTCCGCCCAGCGAAGAATGCAAGCCACTTCTTTGGCCGCTCGGACACTCTTGGTGCCCCCCTGGTGATTGACATAAGCCACGGCCGTGGCATTGTCCGACTGGATCCGAACCGGGCTGCCCTGGAGCTGCTCGGTCCAGTGAATCAGACAAAGTCTGATCGCTCTCAGTTCCAATACATTTATCGGTAATCTGGATTCTTCCGGGGACCAAAGTCCCTGGGCAGATAATTGACCGAGAATTCCTCTCCATCCGGATAGACTGGCATCCGTGGTCACTATCGTCCAATATATTGGCAGAAATGACTTTCCCTGGCTGAGCATTGGAGACCGAAGCCACCAAACCAGAGACTCTCTGGTCTGTTTGCTCAATCGTATCTGATTGTCCAGGGATTCCGGATTCCGATTCCATCTGAGGAGAATCTCTTGCTGAAGAATTCGGGTATGGAACTGGGCAAATGGGACTGCTTCGAATGAAGCCACCATCAACCCCAGAACCCTCATGCAAGTCCGAAGGGAAGACCAGCTGTTGGACAGTAACAACTGGACTGCTGATTGAATCTTTCGAAGTTTCCCTACCGGAAGAAACACTCTTGTCCTGACTGTGTCTAGAATTAGACCCAGATATTCGAGCCTCTGGGTGGGAACCAGAAAAGACTTTTGCTGGTTCACCAGCCACCCGAATTCCTGTAAAGAAATCATAGTAATTTCTATGTTTTGTAGCAAGGTCTGAGGAGACTCTGCATGAAGCAGAAGATCGTCTAGGTAACCTAGAATCGATATACCTCTTTGGCGCAGAAGTGCCAACATTGGGGCCAACACTTTTGTGAAGACCCGCGGAGCCGTGGCGAGACCGAAAGGTAACGCCACAAACTGATAGTGGTTCTCCTCTACGGAAAAGCGTAGAAAACGCTGATGTCCTGCGAAAATGGGAATGTGAAGATGGGCGTCCTTGATGTCTATGGACGCTAGGACATCCCCTGGATGCAGGAAGGCTGCTACCGTGCGAATGGACTCCATTCTGAATCTTCTTATGTTGACGAAAGAATTGAGTGCTCTTAAGTCCAGAATTGGACGCACTTTGCCCTCTTTCCTGGGTATTGTAAACAGGTTTGAATAAAACCCTTGAAACCGTTCTGTCCAAGGAACGTGGACTACCACTCCTTGTTGTAGTAGATCTGTGACTGCTCTCCGCAGATCTTCTAGACGATCCGGAGATAGTCGGATATTGGAAGGGAAGAATCGCGCCGGTGGGAGAGATCGAAACTCGATCTTGTACCCTGACTTTATGACTTCGCAAACCCATTTGTCCGGGATTCTGGAAAGCCATGGATCCGGGAACCGGCGAAGACGTCCCCCCACCCCAGTTATGGGTGGGGGCGCACCTTCAGGCTTTGGATGGTTTATCTTCAGGTCTGGAGGGGGCGGGCTTTTGCTTGCCCGACCAACGACCCCTGACGCCTCCTGTAGGAACCTTGGAGGACTTAGTTTTTTCACCCGCTGGACGAAAAAACCTCTTGTGAGCAGAAAAAGAAGGCCCTCGTCTTTGACGAGTTCCTCTACCTTTAAAATTTTGCGGTAAAAAGGTGCTTTTTCCACCGGTGAGATCCTTAATGATCTCATCTAAGTTGGCTCCAAATAGACGTTCTCCTGAAAAGGGGATATTAGCCAATGCTTTTTTGGAACCTTGGTCGGCTATCCAACCTTTTAGCCACAGTGTACGCCTGAGAACCACTGCTGAGACTGATGCTCGCGCCATTAATGGAGTGGCGTTTAACGCCGCATCACATACAAACTGTAACCCCTGTATCATTTGTTCCAACAAATCTGATACCGCCTGAGGGACTTCTTCTAAGTCCCGGCGTAACCACTTGGTCCATTCAGTTACAGCCTGCGAAACCAGACCAATAGCAATTATTGGCCTGAAAGCTGATCCAATCAAGGAAAACATGGTGCGAGACATAGCTTCTATCTTGCGATCCACTGGATCTTTAAAAGACGGAGCGTCTTCTAAAGGAATAACCGTGGCTTTATTCAATCTAGCAATTGGTGAATCCACCACAGGTGGTTCTGTCCATTTCTTAATAAGGGTTTCCTCAAACGGATAACGCCTGTCAATGCGTTTGGAAATATTAAAAGTGCGTTTTGGCAGACGCCATTCTTCATCGATTGGATTGCCAAAACATTTGGGCAATGGAAAAACCTTTGCCACTTTGATGCGCTTTTTAGTCCCAAAAGGGATCTCAGTTTCAGCTATTTCTGATGGAATACCCTGTAACCTTAAAGTCTCTTGAACAGATACAATGAGTGCGTTTACCAACGCTTCCTCTCGGGCTATGGCGGATGCCGAAACATCCTCCTCACTGTCTGAAGAGACAGGACCCGAGACACCAATACCAGATGAAGTACCTGCAACTGCAGAAATAGGCTCAGAGTCTGAATCCGAGGTTTCAGATAATAAGGGGTTAGGCGGGGGTCGCTTTCTTGCGCCCTGTCCCTGACAAGCCACTTCCACCCGGGACACAAAAGTTTCCATAATGGCTGACAAAGATTCAATTGTCAATGGGGTGCTGGAGGATCCCGCAGACCCCTCGAGGGGATCCGGAGGAGATACATGAGTGGCAGGGTCCATGTTAATACAGGACACTTTTGCCAGCAATAAACAAAAAAACTTTTTTTTTTTTTTTGTGTGTCTCCCCCTAGCGCAATAGCGCCCCTCAGAGTACCTGCTTCTCGATCCCAGAGAGAGAGAGAGGGACCCCCAAGGCTCACCAACCGATGCAGTGCAGTTTCCAACAAACTGCAGCCAGCGTCTGTCTTACACAGACTGGAAGGAGCTGTTTGCTTTTTCCCGGGCAGAAGGCGTGGCTCCGCCCCCTGTGTACGCCTTCCGGCGTTCCCAGCCCTCCACGAGGAAGCTGGGCTCACAAAACATGGCCGCCCCCATAGAAGAGACATAAGACTCCAAAAACATGGCGGCCGGCGTGACCTGAGGACATACATGCATTCGGTCTACGGCAAAATGGCGGCGGACCGCCGATATCGTCTTCCCAGCACATCCACCTGCACTCTGCTGAGAGGTGACATATGGATCTACAGAGATACACTGCACATAAGGTAGGATTATACCTCCTATGTTTGCTGTAATGTTACAGTCTGCTGGGTAGAGTGTTAGCTCTTGAACCAAGTCCATTTCCCACAAACACATGCTGTATTACAAGGGGGACTTGTAAGTATCAGATATATACTGACCATATATGGAGGGGCCCATAATATATACTGCCTCATAAATGAGGAAAAAAGGGGACGTTTTACTCACCATACCGAACCGACAGGCACCCTCTCTTCATAATACCCTCTCCACCGAGGTGGGGGTTTGTGGACGCCTCGACTCTCTGGTCCTGGCGTCCAAGCGAGCTTTTAACTCGCAAAGTCAGTCCCTTTACTGGGACTCCGTCGCGGCCGACTCAGCGCACTGGTCTGCACGCGCTTTTAGGCAGAAACCGGGGTGACCACTGGATCTCACATCCAGCCCGTCGCCCGGCCCCGCATACTTACTTGAATATGTCGCGGCCGACCAAGCGCAATGCCTGGTCTGCACGCGCTCGTAGGCCGGCTGGGGTGACCACAAGTGTCGCCCAGTCCGGCATTTTTGCTTGAAGATCTCACAGGAAAAAAACACTGGAGAAAACTACCTAAAAAATGTCTTTTTCTTAAAGAAAAAAAGTCTTGCCAGGACCAAAAGATCCCAGCAAGGAACTTAGGTCCTTACTCCTGACTAGACAGAAAAAAACTGATTCCCTGTAGCAGAGAGAGGGAGGATATACCCTCAGGGACTGCCCCCTAGGGTGGAGCCAGAACGTTTTGTCATTCTGCCTAGTCCTACTCCTGCGGAGACAACATAACCCAGCTCTTGAGAATCAAGAAGACTACGTCTGTCAATGAGCGATAGAGAAAACACATTTCAACTCATGGCAAAAACACATGCCACTGCTTTTAAGCACTTCAATACTGGGCAAAAAAGATGAGCTAACAAGAAAGTGCCATCATCCCAGTAATAGTCAAAAAAAAAGAAGAAAAAAAGGGCTCAGTTGACAGACAACTGAGCCCAAGGAGGTCGACTTTAAGGGCACATGAAGGATAGACTTAGATGTCAGAAATTTGTATAAAATTCACATTTATTAAATTTCATTAAAACAAAAAATATAAAAGAACTCAAAATTAAACACAACCCAATAGGAAGGTGAGCCTTATACAAAATATCATATATCACTAGATACTGAACATGCGTTCACACATGAATAAACTGTAAAAACATAGCGTCAATGTTAGAGAATGTGTCTGCTTGAAAGTCAACGCGTTTCACAGAATGGTTTGTCAGGACTGATTGCAGACACGAAGATTTTATACAAATTTCTGACATCTAAGTCTATCGTTCATGTGCCCTTAAAGTCCACCTCCTTGGGCTCAGCTGTCTCTCAACTGAGCCCTTTTTTTATTCTTTTTTCAATACTGGGCACTTTCACCTCCTTCATGTCCAGGCCAATTTTCAGCTTTCAGTGCTGTCAGAATTTGAATGAGAATTGCGTGGTCATGCAACACTGTACCCAAATGAAAATTTTTATAATTTTTTTTGAGACAGATAGAGCTTTCATTTGGTGGTATTTAATCACCACTGGGTTTATATGTTTTGCTAAACAAATGAAAAAAGACCAAAAATTAAAAAAAAAAAAAAAAAAAAAATACATTTCTGATTTTGCAAATAAGTTATTTTTTTTTTTTATTCACTGATGTGCGCTGATGAGGCTGCCCTGATGGGCACTGATATAGCTCTGCACTGATAATCAGGGCACTAATGATCAGTGCCGTGATTATCAGTGTAAACAGTGTGCTGACAGCTTTGCCAGTTATTGGCATTATTTTCCTCACACAGACACAGCATGTGAGAAAAATACTGGCGATAATCGGCAAGTCTGTGTACATGTGATCAGCTGTGAGCACGGCCGATGCACGGCCCAGGAGGAGGTCTATGGACGTCCTCCCAGAACTATAGTACAGTGCTGTAGCCGTCTTTTGGCTATAGCGCAGAACTAAAGTGGTTGAAATGCATCTACACACATCAAAGACACACTATCAGCTTGCCTTTGCAGGGTCCATTATGAGGGAGCGAGGACTTTGTAGGTCCTCGCCCCCCCCACACTTGCCATAAACAACGGGCACTACCAGGTTTAGGAGAGCATGTAAGCTGCTCCCCTGTAATGGTGCTTGAGCCTAGCAGCTAATTGCTAGGCCTGTGCACTGCCATGTGACCGGGAGAGTGACATGTTAGCTTCCCAGGTGGCTGACAAAGAAACTCAGCACCAGGCTGCACAGGGGAAAGGAAATATAACAGAGCGCATGTAAAGTCGGGAGCTTTTGTGGTGTGCAGGTGAGGTCAGTGCATCTGGAAAGTATTCACAGCCCTTCACTTTTTCCACATTTTATGTTACAGCCATATTCCAAAATTGATTAAATTAATTATTTTTCTCAAATTTCTACAAACCATAATTCCCCATAATGACAATGTGCAAAAAGTTTGTTTGAAACCTTTTCAAATTTATTTAAAATAAAAAAACAAAAAAATCCCATGTACATAAGTATTTATAGCCTTTGCTCAATACTTTGTTTAAGCACCTTTGGCACCAATTACAGCCTCAAGTCTTTTTGAGTATGATGCTACAAGCTTGGCACACATATTTTTGGGCAGTTTCTCCCATTCTTCTTTGCAGAACCTCTCAAGCACCAAAAGGTTGGATGGGGAGGTCGGTGCACAGCCATTTTCAGATCTCTCCAGAAATGTGCAATCTGGTTCAAGTCCGGGCTCTGGTTGGGCCACTCAAGGACATTCACAGAGTTGTCCTGTAGCCACTCCCTTGTTATCGTGGCTGTGTGCTTAGGGTCGTTGTCCTGTTGGAAGATGAATGTTCGCCCCAGTCTGAGGTCCTGAACAGATTTTTATAAAGGATTTCCCTGTACATTGCTGCATTCATCTTTCCCTCGACCCTGATTAGTCTCCCGTTCCTGCCGCTGAAAAACATCCCCACAGCATGATGCTGCCACCACCATGCTTCACTTTAGGGATGGTATTGGCCAGGTGATGATCAATGCCTGGTTTCCTCCAGACATGATGCTTGCCATCCAGGCCAAAGAGTTCAATCTTTGTTTCACCAGACCAGAGAATTTTGTTTCTCATGGTCTGAGGATCCTTCAGGTGCCTCCTTTACTGAGGAGTGGATTCTGTGTTGGCCACTCTACCGTACAGGCCTGATTGGTAGAATGCTGCAGAGATGGTTGTTCTTCTGTAAGGTTCTCCTCTTTCCACAGAGAAATGCTGGAGCTCTGTCAGAGTGAACATTTGGTTCTTGGTCACCTCCCTGACTAAGGTCCTTCTCCCCTGATCGCTCAGTTTTTCAGGGCGGCCCGCTCTAGGAAGAATCCTGGTGGTTTCAAACTTCTTCTATTTATGCATGATGGAGGCCACTAATCTCTGGGACCTTCAATGCTGCAGACATTTTTCTGTACCCTTATCCAGATCTGTACCTGGATACAATCCTGTCTCAGAGGCCTGCCGACAATTCCTTGGACTTCATGGCTTGGTTTGTGCACTGACGTGCACTGTTAACTGTAGGACCTTATATAGACAGGTGTGCGCCTTTCCAAATCATGTCCAATCAACTGAATTTACCACAGGTGGACTCCAATCAAGCTGTAGAAACATCTCAAAGATGATCAGGGAAAACAGGATGCACCTGAGCAAAATTTTGATTGTATTGCCAAAGGCTGTGAATACATGTACATGTGTTTTTTTCGTTTTTTATTTTTAATAAAGTTGCAAAGATTTCAAACAAACTTCTTTCACATTGTCTATATGGGGTATTTGTAGAATTTTGAGGAAAATAATTAATTGAATCAATTTTTGAATAAGGCTGTAACATAACAAAATGTAGAAAAAGTGAAGCACTGTGAATACTTTCCGGATGCACTGTAAGGGGGGTCAGTGGATGGCTTACATGTCTTTGGAGTTTGCTGCAAGCACAGGTAGAACATTCAAACTCCAGGCAGATGGTGCCCTACCCAGGTTTTGAACCCCAGTGTTCCAGGGCAGAGGTGTTAACTGCTATCCCATATATATATATATATATATATATATATATATATATATATATATATATATATACACACACAGTAAGTATATTTATATACGGTATGTGTATTTTATCATGTGTGCAAAACATTTTTTTAAATCGTCTCTGGTGGACTGCTCTGACATGTTGCCATATTATTGGTAATATGGGATTGATGCTCATATTCAAAATGACGCTACAATTTGATTGTGCTGCTGGATTTCCTTTGCTAAGCAACCAGCACATTGATCTTTGCCTTATTACACATCTCTGGATATACTTTTACGGCAAGTAAGGTCTCATGCACTCTGGTTTACTCTAAACACTGTTTCTCCTGACAGGAGAAAAATCAAGTTTAAAAAAAAATCACCTAAACCGTGTTTTTTTACAAACCAGTTTTGGCGAGTTTAGCAGCGTTTGGTGTTTTAGTGTTTATTTGTTGGCCAGAATTGTAATTTATTCTGCCAATTAAAATTAATAAATGCTGAAATGCTAAACGTGCCTAGAGTTTAGTAGCGTTTTTTTGTAGTCAAAATTCCCTCTTCTGAACAAAATTCTAGGGTGTTCAGAAAACGTCTCCCGAAACTCATCTACTAAACAGCTGTAAACATCTATGTGTGCATGGACACATAGGATAACGTAGAGGGGAGTTCAAGGACAGAAAAAAAAAAGTTTAAAACCCACAAAAACATAAGTTTAGGAGCAGCAGTAGCATGAGGCCTAATAGAGCTGTATCTCACCTCATCATCATCATCATCCATAAAGAAGGGGTCTCGTGATGACTGGCTCTGGGAGCTTTTCTTGCTGAAGCTGGAAGAGGTGCTGACAGCTCTGTATATAAAACAACAATAGAACAAAGCACAGTTTTATATTATTAAAGCAAGATGCATATCTTCCATAACATTTTCTATAGAAGTTTTTGATTGCCATAGCTACCAGATGCTCTCTATACAGTGAAGCGGACTGCTAAATATCGGAACAAAATAGCTTATTCTTGAAATACTTTCATACAAGAATCCTGCCATTTTCTTAACCGCTTCCATTCCGGACGAATTCCGGCATTCCTCTCCTACATGTAAAAATAATTTTTTTTTTCCCAGAAAATGACTCCGAACCCCCAAAAATTATACACTGAACAAAATTATAAACTCAACACTTTTGTTTTTGCCCCCATTTTTCATGAGCTGAACAAAGATCTAAGACTTTTTCTATGTACACAAAAGGCCTATTTCTCTCAAATATTGTTCACAAATCTGTCTAAATCTGTGTTAGTGAGCACTTCTCCTTTGCCGAGATAATCCATCCACCTCACAGGTGTGGCACATCAAGATGCTGATTAGACAGCATGATTATCGCACAGGTGTGCCTTAGGCTGGCCACAATAAAGCCCACTCTAAAATGTGCAGTTTTACTGTATTGGGGGTGGTCCGGAAACCAGTCAGTATCTGGTGTGACCGCAATTTGCCTCACGTAGTGCAACACATCTCCTTCTAAAAGAGTTGATTAGGTTGTGGATTGTGGCCTGTGGAATGTTGGTCCACTCCTCAATGGCTGTGCGAAGTTGCTGGATATTGGCAGGACTTGCAACACGCTGTCGTATACGCAGATCCAGAGCATACAAAACATGCTCAATGGGTGACATATCCGGTGAGAATGCTGGCCAAGAACTGAGATGTTTTCAGCTTCCAGGAATTGTGTACAGATCCTTGCAACATGGGGCTGTGCATTATCATGCTGCAACATGAGGTGATGGTCGTGGATGATTGGCACAACAATGGGCCTCAGGATCTCGTCACGGTATCTCTGTACATTCAAAATGCCATCGATAAAATGCACCTGTGTTCAATTTCCAACATACGTCTGCCCATACCATAACACCGCCGCCACCATGGGCCACTCGATCCACAACACTGACATCAGCAAACCGCTCACCCACATGAAGCCATACATGCTGACTGTCATCTGACCTGTACAGTGAAAACTGGGATTCATCCGTAAAGGGAACACCTCTCCAAAGTGCCAGATGCCATCGAATGTGAGCATTTGCCCACTCAAGTTGGTTACGACAACGAACTGCAGTCAGGTCAAGACCCCGATGAGGACTAAGAGCATGCAAATGAGCTTCCCTGAGACGGTTTCTGACAGTTTGTGCAGAAATCCTTTGGTTATGTGAACCAATTGTTGCAGCAGCTGTCCGGGTGGCTGGTCTCAGATGATCTTGGAGGTGAAGATGCTGGATGTGGAGGTCCTGGGCTGTTGTGGTTACACATGGTCTGCGGTTGTGAGGCTGGTTGGATGAACTGCCAAAATTCTCTGAAACACCTTTGGAGAAGGCTTATGTAGAGAAAAGAACATTCAGTTCATGGGCAACAGCTTTGGTGGACATTCCTGCAGTCAGCATGCCCATTGCACGCTCCCTCAAAACTTGCGACATCTGTGGCATTGTGCTGTGTGATAAAACTGTACATTTTAGAATTACCTAAGGCACATCTGTGCCATAATCATGCTGTCTAATCAGCATCTTGATATGCCACACCTGTGAGGAGGATGGATTATCTCGGAGAAGTGCTCACTAACACAGATTTAGACAGATTTGTGAACAATATTTGAGAGAAATAGGCCTTTTGTGTACATAGAAAAAGTCTTAGATCTTTGAGTTCAGCTCATGATAAATGGGGGCAAAAACAAAAAAGTGTTGCGTTTATAATTTTGTTCAGTGTATAGATATTTTTAGCAGAGACCCCAGAGAATAAAATGGCGGTGATTGCAATTTTTTATGTCACACGGTATTTGCGCTGCAATTTTTCATGAATTAAAAAAACTTTTTTATTTCAGTATTTCAAACTTCAAAACTTAAAAATCTCCATAGGCTACACATGAAAATGTTTTACAGGAACGCTCGCATCAATACCTCACATGTGTGGTTTGAACGTCGTTTACACATGCGGACACAACCTACGTTTGCGTTCACTTCTGCGTGCCAGCGCGAGGGGACAGCAGTGCTTTAATTTTTTTTTTTTTTATTATTTTATTTGAATTTTTTTGATTTTTACACTTTCCATTTAAATTAGATTTTTTTGATCACTTTTATTCCCATTACAAGGAATGTAAACATCCTTTGTAATAGGAATAGGGCATGACAGGTCTTCTTTATGGAGAGATCTGGGGTCTATAAGTCCCTAGATCTTTCCTCTAGGCTCAGATCTCTCTAGGCAAAATATATATAAAAAAAATACAAAAACAATCTCAGGCTTTCCAGCCGAACACACAGCAGTGTTTACAACATCTGGGGCTGGACATGACGTCATAACGTCACGCCCGGCCTCCGAGAGTCACAGAGATGACCAGGGACCGTCTGGTCCTCACTCAGCTCTATGGTAAACTTCCGCCACTGGCGGATTCCTTCTCTGGCTCGCCGATCGCACAGGTGAGCCGGTGGAAGCACTGGAGGGAGGTGGGGCGTCCCCTCCCACCGCCTGAAAAAACAATCAAGTGGCTGAACTGCCGCTATGATTGTTTTTACTGTGCGGGGAATCGCTGGCAGAAAAAAATATATGTGGACGATGCCTGCATCTGCAGGCATCGTTCAGATATCTCCACTGAAAGCCCATGACGCCATATGATGTTCAGCGGTATGGAAGTAGTTAAAGGAGCTCTATTGTCACAGCATACACATTGATTTTATAACATCAGGATTGTAATACAAACAATAGTTATATCTGACAATCCAATATAAGCCTACTTGAAACATCTACTTTCATGTTGTGAGTGATGCCTGTCTGCTGGCCATCTCTTTCCACAACTTCCTGTATTCACTGCATGCTTATCCCCTGCTGTTTACTTTCAATTTCTGAGGACTACATATCCCATGGTACTCTGCTGTCTGTGATCAGTTATTCCTGTACTGACTCCACCTCCTGAAACCCCTCCCCACAGTATCTCTGTAGATCCAAAGGTGGGCTCTGAGAAATGTGTGACACAATAGTGCCTACCCACAAGGCATAGTGACTACGTGTCACAGAATTCAAGGAGGTAAATGTGTGGGGATCTTCACAGAGTATATTTACACACTTCAAGATCATTCTGATTATTGAAGATGATAATTCTCAGGCTGAAACTCTGGCATATACAGTATGTGAAGTCAAGGCGCCTGGCCTTTATACTTCTAGGTCAGCTTTTCAAAAAAACAAAAGTGAGACCATGACAACCAGGCAACTATTGGCATTGAAGAACCACTAAGAACTGGGGGGGGGGGGGACACACACAGGAGATCAACACTCCCAAAAGCATTGGTTTACCAGTAGACTTTGGGGGATGAGTCATTAACAGAGTGGCATATGGTGGCACGGGCAGCAGTAAATGGAAGTCTTCTTTTAAGGTTAGGCTGGCTAAATTTCTTTCCCCTAACTGATCCCTCTATTCATGCGGTCTGGTGCATATAGGCCAATCTTCTGCTGTGACTACTGTATTCTGACAGCCGACACAGTGGCTCTGGAAGTAACCAAACAGCGCCTGCATCTGGTTTGATGCAGACACAGTTTTGCCAACAATTTTCCACCCGACTCCTTCAAGTT
Source organism: Pelophylax lessonae (assembly GCF_965119305.1). Classification (NCBI taxonomy): domain Eukaryota; kingdom Metazoa; phylum Chordata; class Amphibia; order Anura; family Ranidae; genus Pelophylax; species Pelophylax lessonae. Next base: position 683,693,203 of record NC_138769.1, on the reverse strand, counting down.
TTCAGTTGAAGGATGTCGGGCGGAAGGGTGCCAACAAGGTCACCTACAAAGTGTCCAAGATAATCTTGCCAACCTAACAGCTTTATTTGACACTCTAGATTGGCGACACAGTCACTGTAATGTGTTGACCACTCTATACATATATGAAGCATTCCTAAGATAACTTATAAATATTCATTTCAGTTGGGAAACAGAAATGTACTATTATTAGAACTTCAATTATTGCCCATAGGAGCTTCTGCATAGCTAGAGATACAGAGCAGCGTAATGTTTCCTGCAGATAATTACCTGTGCTGCTTTATATTCCACTTTTATACCTCTGGTAAGTGCAGATCAAGTGAATCTGATCTCAGACTCACATTCACTTGATCTGCGAGCTTCTGCAGTAAAATTAGGAACTAATTTCAGCCTGTCCAATCCTTGTTTAAAAACAAAATAATGCACAAGTTCAGCAGCAACAGAATCTGCCAAAGATGTCAAGTTGTTAATTTAGGCTTACAGAAGTTATCTAGGAGGCAAAATGAAGGTTTAATTTTTTTATTAAATAGTATCCATCAGTTGTAACAAATGTAGGGCCAAAACAACTAATCGATTATGAAAATAGTTGTCAACTATTTTCATAATCAATTAGTTGGCCAGCTGTTTGGTTGGCCTGCATACAGAAGGATTATTTGTTTACTTATCAGAAGACACAGTGAAGCACACATACAGCTCAGTACACCATCTATACATGTCACAGTAATTGTGTGAGAACTTGTGAATGTGTGAGAAGCAATGCCTCATGGGACATGTAGTCCTGAACAGGAAGTAAGTGGTTCTAAAGGCAGAAGTTTTTTTTTTTTTAACCTTGCTATAGGGCACTCTATACTATACTTTGAAGCTTGTTATTGGGGCACTCTGAAGGAGGAGCCAGAAGCGTCAGGGAGACCCCAGAAAATGAGAATCAGGACTGCTCTGTGCAAAACGAGTACAGAGAGAAGGTAAGTATAACATGTTTGTTGAGTTTTTCATTCTGCCCAACATCAAATTGGCCAAAAAAAAGCATAATTGCAAATCGCAGCAAAATCGTGTGTGCAAACACACAGCAAAAGCACTGCAGAAACGGATAAAAAGCAAGCTGCACAGGTGTGAACCGAGTCTAATGCTGGCCATACACATCTATTTTCGGAATGAAAATATACATACATAATAATAATTGTACATTCGCTAAATGAAAGAATGTCGTTTGAAAATGTAACTAGCTTTTAACATTAGTTTTAAAATGAATGTAAGTTCTGAATGAAAACCATATTCACTGTCTGAAAATTCCTTTGACAAAGAAGTTTTCTATTCTTCTCTTTCGAATCTTCCCATCACTGTGGTTGAAAACGAACATCTATTTGACCCCACTAACGATTAGAAAATCGGACGAACATTCTTAAAATTGACATTTTTTGAAGAAAGACATTGTTTTTGAATGGCCCGCATAAGTGACAGCAGGAGCAGGTATCTAATCAAGCCACCGGCCTATGACAAGGGAGTCTGTCATACATCATATATTACAGTTCTGTCTGAAAAACGGCCAAACCATCTATAATTTTTTTTTTTCTTGAAATAAAAAATGTGATTTCTGAGTCTGATGTTATTTACCAGATTCAACCTCTAATAGTATATACAGTATATCTCTTCTGTCTGATATTCTCAGAGTGGATTAGAGATTTTGCTCCCTAACTATATAGTTAATTATTTATATTTAACACTACATATAGATATTTAAGAATGAATTGCTTTTTTTAAAAACTTTACATATTAACTAAATTATACACCCCACTTTTAAGGTTATTATCCGATTAGTCGATTAATCAAAATAATAATCGGCCAACTAATCGATTACGAAAATAATCGTTAGTTGCAGCCCTAAACAAATGCACATCAAGCTACATTTTAGAAGCCTCACCTACCATCACTGAGTTGGGGATATACTGTACATTGGCTTTCTTATGAGACTGCTATGCCAGAGGTTCTCGGATCTATTGCTTATTGCAGTGTTTCTCAACGGCAAACACAGGATTCAATTTGCTCCAAATCAGCGTAAGGAGTTGCAATGGAGTAAGGGGGTTGGTTGCCAGCACCATAACAACCAACAATGCTCTAGGGCTGGATGCGGGGGGTCTTTTGTTGTTATAGTGTTGGCGGCTGGCCCACCCACAACATGGCAACACATGACACTGATCCAAGGCAGGCAAGGCAAGGAGAGGATGGAAGCTTGCTTTCTCCTGACTGGCTTCAACCCCCACCCCTTGCCTCACTGCAGCAGCAAAGCGGTGGGGCTCTGATGTAAAGAAGGGACTGTTCAATTGGGGGACTCTGGCTTGGGGGCAATGTGATTAGGGGACCTGTGGCAAAGGACTGTCTGCTGGGGGGGGGGGGCTGTGTGATAGAGTAGATTAGGGGAATTTAATTTGATGAGAGGACTCTGTGATGATGGGTAGATTCTGGTTGGAGGACCCTGACACTGGGGTACTCTGATGTGATGGGGGCTCTCATGTATAGGGGGAACTCTGATGTGCTATGAGGACCTTTAATGTGATGAGGGCTCTCATATATAGGGGGACCTCTAACATGAAGCGGGGACTCTGATGTGATGGTGAATGGAGTGGACCTCTTGACGTGAAGAGGGAACCTCTGATGTGAAAGGTAATTTCATTCAGGCAGTTGTGGCTATAGTCTCAGCCTCAGGTTTCCCATTAACCACTTACTGCAATCTAACGTACCGGTACGTCGGTACACTTTGCGGGGTTATACCGGGATGATGTCTCTAGTTAGAGGTATCATCCTGGTACTGTGGTTTGAAGCCGACGGTCGGCTTTCCGTCGGTAACGACCGATGCGGCTCGGGAGCCGCTCGATCGTTACCCGGGGGGGCGGGAGGGGATGTCCCCCCCTCCCGCCGCCTTCCGTGGCTTTGCTCGGGGCTCCCGTCCTTCTAAATAGCCCTTCTATTTAGCAGCCTAATTTTACAGGCTTATTGGGACACTAAAGTTCTGGCGCTGAACACTTAAAGTGTATGCATAGTCAAAACATATTTTTTTAATTATTGAACAGAGTAGGGAGAGATTGACTTCCGTCAGTTTCTTTGTTGCTTTCCTGAAGATTTCCCTTCACTTCCAGTCCTGAAAATGCAAGAAGACATAAGAGAGAATCTCTACACATTGAGGGGACTTTTCCCTTTCAGACAACTGTCACTGGAAATGGTGTCCCCATGTAAAGATTTCCCCTCACTTAATGTTTTGGTGATAACTGTAAAATTTTGTATTTCCATCACTTTCTGTCTCTGTGACAATAGTGCCCTGGAAATAAATATAGAAATGGAATCTAGACAAATCTAGAGACATTAATAAAAATAAAATGTGATCGGATTGTAATGCTGGCCATACACTGTGTGCATTTTGGCTGGTTCCTGATGAACCAGACATCATTTTCTCAGTGGGTGGTCCTTTCAGTCCCACTCCGTTCAACAAAAGTCGACTGTTCAATAACCTTTGTCGAGGGAGTCTGCTGGAAATTTTTTAGTCAACTACAGACTCTGAACACCGAATGGAGGTACAGGAGCATGTTCTCTCTTGGTATGCTGGTCTGGTTCTTATTAGGGAACACAGGATGAAGAGGTAGGGCAGCTCATCTCTTTGGCCTGGCTTTCATTAGTAAACACAAGATGGTAGAAGGGCAGCTCTTCTCTCTAGCCAGGCTCTTATTAGAGAACACAGGAGGCAGAGGGAGAGGCAGCTCTTCTCATGGCCACAGCTGGCCTGACTTTATTAAGTGAATACAGGATGGGGGCAGGGGTAGCTACCTCCGAACCACTGGCCTGGCTCTTAATGAACATAGGATAGATGGGGAGGGGCATCCTTAAACATGGGATGGAGTGGAGGGGAAGGACTTCTTTAGGTTGCCTTACCAGGCTCCTATTAGTAAACAAAGAATGGGGAGGCAGCATTTTTTTCTCTGGTTTCATTAGTGAACAGATGATGGATTGGTAGGGGCAACTCTGGAATAGCTCTCATTAGTTAACACATAATAATGGAAAGGAGCTCAGCTCTTTTCTCTAGTCTAGGTGCTAGCCTGGCTTTCATTAGTTAAGATAAAATGGAGGTTGGGGGGGGGGTATATTTTCTCTTTGGTTAATGGCCTGGCTATCACTAGTGAAAGCAGGATGAAGTACGGAAATGGCAGCTCTTTTCTCTGGCCTCTGACGTGCCTCTTATGAGTAAATGCAAAATGGAGGTAATTTTTCTATCTGGCCTGGCTCTCGTTACTGTAAAAAAGACGAAAGAGAGGGAAGCTCTTCTCGCTAGCCCAGCTCTCATTAGTGAACACAGGATGGCAAGGCAGGGGCAGGCTCTATTCTCGACCACAGCTGGCCTGGCTTTAAATAGTGGACACAGGATGGATGGGAGGGGCAGCTCTTCTTTTTGGCCTACCTTTTATTAGAAAACACAGCATGGAGGGGAAGGGGTTCTCTCTAGTCTGGATTTCTTAGTGAATAAAGGATGAAGGGGGAGGGGCAGTTCTTCTCCCTAGCTTGGCTCTCAGTAGTGAAATCAGAATGGGGGGGGGGGGGTGTAGTGGAACCTCTTCTCTCAAGCCTACTTCTCATTAGTTAACATAAAATGGAAGGAGGAGTGAGGAGGTAGCTATTCTCTCTGACCTGACTCTTATTAGTGAGCACATGATGGTGGAGAGGGGGGGGGGGGAGCTCTACTCTCTATTCTAGCTGCTGGTCTGGATCCAAATAGTGAAGACAGAATGCAGGGGGAGCTTTTCTCTTGGGTCAGTGGCCTTGTGCACACAAGATAAAGGGGGGAGGCAGCTATTTTCTCTAACCGGACTCTCATTAGTAGAGATGGGCTTGGGTGTGTTTGAGTTCCCACGTTTCTGATCCCCCCAGGAAGCCAACACTGCACACCACTAATTATTAATCAGCTAAACAGATTGGGAAATGTCTCAGTGCCTGTAATTAGCGGTGTGCAGTGTCTGCATCCTGGCGGGATCAAGCATGTGGGAACTCAAACACGCCTGAGCCCATCTCTACTCATTAGCAAGCATTTGATGGCAGAGAGAAGCTCTTCTCTCCACTGTAGATTCTGGTCTGGTTCCAAATAGTGAAGACAGAAGGAGGGGGGAGTGGATGTTTTTTACTTGGGTCAATGGCCTTGTGTACACAAGATAAAAGGGGGAGGCAGCTTTCCTCTCTAGCCTGGCTCTCATTAGTGATGTAGAAGGAGGAGCAGCTCTATTCTTGACTGCTGCTGGCCTGGCTTTAAATAGTGAAAACCAAATGGAGCAGGTCTGCTCGACACCAGTCAGCTGATCCAGAATGAACACAGGAGCAAGCAGTTCAATTTTCTGGCTTATATCTTGGTTCCCCTAAGACAAAGTGAATACAGAACGGTGTGGGAGGAATCCACAATTTGTAACAAAGTCTAGTCTAGTCTGCTTCTTTACAAATACCTGTTTTTATCTCTACCCAGACTCGTACAGAACAACGTATGTACTGTATGATGGGTATGTGCAGGCTGAGAGTCAGTCTAGGACAAGATGTCCCTTTAAAAATGAAGATGCCCATATCTTTTGATTATCAGGAATTTCAGGGTGGATCCAGCAATTTATAGGTATGACATAAAACCACTTTCAGCGATATGTACTGAATAAGATAACTATAAATTATTTTTACTAGCTGTCATTTCATTATAATAAAAAGGAGGACAGCAAGGAGCACGAAACCTAGCTCCCGCAGGTATTTGTGTTGCAGTATCTGAACCTCTGTTCATCAGGTATAAATATTGCAGAGAATGATTGTTAAACCTGCACAGTTGTTGTGACAGATACAGATTTCTGCCACCCACTAAATCACAGCTTAAAACCTGCAAATTATCTGCTGAAAATGTGCAGCTGATTGCATCCTTATGCTTCTTGTACTTGTGAAACCATATAAAGCCTGAGCAATCATTATTTCCAATGTTTGTTTTCTATTTAGCTGCAAAAGTAATTTTTCCACAACCAAACCTATCCTTCAGATAGGGAAAAGCATACATTGTACTTGTATTACTTTTAAAGGAAAAATAAAAATGAACTTTACAGTTCTGAATTTTAATTCCCGGTCTCTATCATAAAAACCATTTAGACGCTATTGATCTAGAATGTCACGAGTCTCTAGGGAAAAGCGCACTGTTAAACAATAGCAGAAAATTAATTTAATTTGACTATGCACTTTTCTTGAGAAGAACGTAATTCCACTGAGATAGATGCGCTTGAGCAACTACTTTACAGAAAACTGTGTCAATTAAATACAATCCTGGCCAGACAGCAAATGTAAAAATGCATTTCCACATGTGCAGTCAAATTTGAGAAACCCCTACTATATATGTTTTATGTGCTGCTGCACAGCATACCAACAAATATATATTTTTTAATATATCTTACCCTTTAGCTGTTTTTTTGGAGTAGGTTTATACATATGACATTATAGGCAGCTTGCATTGCTTTTAAAGAGGTTGTAAACCCGTACAACTTTTTTTTTTTTTTTTTGGCAACCTGTAAGAGAAACACATAATGAGCTAGTATGCATCGCATTCTAGCTCATTATGCAATACTTACCTTAGACCGCCGTGCAGCCCGCTTACCTGTATGACGGGCGACATGTCCAGTCACCCGTCTTCCGGCCATTTGATTGGCCGGAGCCACGGGAGCTGACAGTCACGGCACGGGTCTCTGAAGAAACGGCACCAGCGGCCGTTCCTTCAGAGCGCATGCGCCAGTGACGTCACTGGCTGCATGTAAGGTAAATATCTGCTAAACGGTGCATGTTTAGGAGATATTTACAGTACCTATAGGTAAGCCTTATCATAGGCTTACCTACAGGTAAAAGTGTCAGAGGAGGGTTTACTTCCTCTTTAATAGATGACAATGTGCAGTTAAAGTGTTGCCTAACCCCTCACCCTGCATTCACTATATCTGTTGTCTCACAGTACACAGAACATGGAAATGCAATTATTTTAGTAAATATAAACTGCTAAATACCTTTTCTCATCAGCGGTATATAGTAAACTTTGGTCATGGTTCATTTTGTATATCCTCTAATGCACAATTGTCTTTTTCTATTTTTCTTTCTCTAACGTCACCAACGGTCACTGGTTATATTCACTCATGGTAGTAGCACTATCCAATACATAGTAGTTACACATAATTTTTTTTAATCTTATAGAAATCTTTGGAGCTACTACTTTGTACCATCACAGATTATAACATGGAGACCCTCATTCTCCTGTGTGTGCACCTTGTTTTTCCGAGGGTCCATATAGCCACAGCTCCTGGGACAGACACCCCCAACAGCCCTCAGTTTGCAGTACCACATATCTGAACTTTGAGCCCATTTATAACTAATTTTAGGTACGAATATCTATTTTCTCCCTCTTTCACCCTCCCCATTGTTTGGGTTAACCATTAAACTATTGTTATCTACACTGAACAAAATTATAAAAGCAACTTTTTTGTTTTTGCCCCCATTTTGCATGAGCTGAACTCAAAGATCTAAGACTTTTTCTATGTACACAAAAGGCCTATTTATTTTAAATATTGTTCACAAATCTGGCTAAATCTGTGTTAGTGACCACTTGTTTGCTAAGATAATCCATCCACTTCACAGGTATGGCATATCAAGATGCTGATTAGACAGCATGATTATTGCACAGGTGTGCCTTAAAAGGCCACTCTGAAATGTGTATTTTTTCTGTATTGGCGGGTCCGAAAACCAGTCAGTATCTGGTGTGACCACCATTTGCCTCACGCAGTGCAACGCATCTCCTTCGCATAGAGTTGATCAGGTTGTTGATTGTGGCCTGTGGAATGTTAGTCCACTCCTCTTCAAGCCCAGTGCAGTGGGGCCACATATTTATGTACGGTCGGCGTGAACGGGTTAAGCTAACTGTGGCCAAACTGCTAGACACATTTATAAAGTACAGGTGTGGTTCTTCTGCTCTTCGCTCTCATGAATGGAAAATAAAGCGTTGAGAGGAAGTGGAAACCTGCTAGATGACTTTGACAGATTAGGAGAAGGTCTTTCCTTTTACCCAGGACTGTTTTCTAAAGGATGCCACAGGAACTACACTGAATCAAACATAAAATTAGATCTTTACTGTGATGCCTGTCAGAGAGCAAAAAGTGGAATATTCACTCTCTGTCATAATTTGCTCCTCACTGTTCACATTGGGTCCCGTCCCCCCCTGAAGTTAGCCAAGAGCTCCACAATTCAGATGTGTAAGTCTTTACCCTATGTTGTTTATGTAATGTCCTCACTGCTATATTCAACTCTGTGTAGGGTGAGTGTAAAGTCAAAGCAGCAAAGCTTTCAGCAACCCATATCCCACCCAGAGCTGAAAGATGTCTGGGGACTGTTAAGCACATGCCCAAACAGTAACGGTCCACAGTTTAAAAAACAGTGGGCTAATCTAAACAATTTGCAAATAGGCAACCAATTACAGTGGTGATCGAAAGTTTGGGCACCCCAGGTAAAAATTTGTATTAGTGTGCAAAAAGAAGCCAAGGAAAGATGGAAACATCTCCAAAAGGCATCAAATTACAGATTAGACATTCTTATAACATATCAACAAAAGTTAGATTTTATTTCCATCATTTACAGTTTCAGAATAACAGAAAACAAAAAAATGGTGTCTGCAAAAGTTTGGGCACCCTGCAGAGTTAATATCTTGTACTGTCCCCTTTGGCAAGTATCACAGCTTGTAAACGCTTTTTGTAGCCAGCCAAGAATCTCTCAATTCTTGTTTGAGGTATCTTTGCCCATTCTTCCTTACAAAAGTCTGCCAGTTCTTTGAGATTTCTGGGCTGTCTGTCACGCACTGCTCTTTTAAGGTCTATCCATAGATTTTCAATTATGTTGAGGTCAGGAGATTGTGAAGGCAATGGCAAAACCTTCAGTTTACGCCTCTTGATGTAATCCCCCCTGGATTTTGAGGTGTGTTTAGCATCATTATCCATTTGTAGAAGTCATCCTATCTTTAACTTCATCTTTTTCACAGATGGCATCAAGTTACCATCCAAAATTTGCTGAAATTTTATTGAATCCATTTTTCCTTCTACTCGTGAGATGTTCCCTGTGCCACTGGTTGCAATACAACCCCAAAGCATGATTGATCCACCCCCATGCTTAACAGTTGGACAGAGGTTCTTTTCATTCAATTCTGTGCCCCTTCTTCTCCAAACTTACCTTTGCTCATTCTGGCCAAAAAGTTAAATTTTAACCTCATCGATCCACAGAACTTGTTTCCAAAATGCATCAGGCTTGTCTATATGTTCATTTGCAAAGTTCAAACGCTGATTTTTGTGGTCAGGACGTAGAAGAGGTTTTCTTCTGATGACTCTTCCATGAAGACCATATTTGTACAAGTATCTCTTTGTAGTGGAATAGTGTACCACAACTCCAGTGTCTGCCAGATCTTTCTGGAGGGATCGCGCAGTGAAACGTGGGTTTTGAACTGTTTTTCTCACAATCCTGCGAGCTGTTCTGTCTGATATTTTTCTTGGTCTTCCAGATCTTGCTTTAACTTCCACTGTTCCTGATGACTGCCATTTCTTTCTTACATTCCGAAAAGAGGATATTGACACCTGAAAACGCTTTGCTATCTTCGAATAGCCTTCTCCAGCTTTGTGAGCGTCAACTATTTTCAGTTTCAATTTTCTAGACAACTGCTTAGAAGATCCCATGGTGCTGATTGTTAGGGCAAGGTCAGATGAGTCTGGGCATTTAAAACCTTTGAGATTGACATCACCTGGTCTTCCCAGAGGATGATTGAGAACAATCCATGACACTGGCAGGTCTCAGCCTTGCAAAGGGGGCAGTGCATGCTATCAATTCTGCAGGGTGCCCAAACTTTTGCAGACGCCATTTTTTTGTTTTCTGTTATTTTGAAAGTGTAAATGATGGAAATAAAATCTAACTTTTTTTGACATATTGTAAGAATGTCTAATCTGTAATTTGATGCCTTTTGGAGATTTTTCCATCTTTCCTTGGCTTCTTTATGCACATTAATACAAATTTTTACCTGGGGTGCCCAAACTTTCAATCACCACTGTATATATTTCTTTACAAAGATTATTTAAGCCAAGTTAACAGCATTTTTAGTAATGTAGGGTCGATTGAAGTAGTCAAACAAATAGTCAACATTATACAACGTCACCACAATTACAGATTAAAAATGTTGGATACAATGTAATAAAGGTTTTTAGTTATGTTTAGTGCTAATTTCTTTGTTCACTGGATGAGAACAAGGATCCAAAGAGCAATTTTTTTTTGTTTGTCTGTCAAAGTTTATACTGTAGAGCAGCGGCCCTCCAGTTGTTCAGGAACTACAATTCCCATCATGCCTTGTCAAGTATGTGAATGTCAGAGTTTTACAATGCCTCATGGGATGTGTGGTTCTGCAACAGCTGCAGGGCTGTAGTTTGGGAATCCCTGCTGTAGATTATAAAGGAGGCATTCATTAGGTGTTTTATAAAGAAATCTAAGGAAGAGATTTGAATTTACCTGGTAGAAGAAAAAGCTGCAGAGATTAAACAGAAGGCGAGGTGATGAGCGGGAAAGAGAGCGAAAAGAAGTTTGCCGGTTAGGAGTAGAAGGTAAGATGGAGAAAGGGGGTTCCCCATGGGGTCAGCTTCACATATGATCAGATAGATAGCAATGAGTTCTTGAAACTAGGTGGCTGAGAATAAGAAATCTTAGGTCCCCAAATAGTAAGAAATTTAGAGTGGGTATTGGCCAGAATTGCTGTTAAAATATAACTAAAGGCAAACTTTTTTTTCTTGGTTTTATATAGAGTGCAAAAGGTTAAGAATGCTTGTCAGTTTATATTGCTGTCTGTGTCCCCATTAGGGAGATTCACTCGTTCTTTTTGTGAGGTTTACCATTATCATTGAAAGTAAAAGAAAATCCCAAATTTTGGGTTGTCCCCAGAAAAGTAAGAAGGGAAATCTTCCAATAGGGACACTAGTTCTGGTGACCCTTTATTTACAGGGATTTCCTCTCATTTCCTGTTTGGCTATGGGACAGGAAGTGAAAGGAACCCTCCCCCTTATTGTATTCTTAATTGTCTCAAAACGTAAAAGTATTTCCAGTCTCTAGCTAAGGTGCATATGGTAGCCATAAAGATATAAAGAACCAAAACGCCCAAATAACATAAACCACTTAAAAATGACAGCTGGAATCTGACCTGTCTCAGAAAACATACAATTTAATAAAAAAAAAACCCTCTAAACAGCGTTGGAAATATATAAGTAACAGGGGAGTTTGCTGTGCAGATATAAACAGAGATTAAACATGGAGAAGGTAAAAACCTAACTTTTAAATTGCATTGCTGCCAATAAAACTTGCACCGTGCTTAAATAACGTTTAATGAAATCAGTATTTTACAATGAACTTGATCAGGGATGAGAATTACAATGCCTGCAGCAATTGGCAGCATTGCATTAGGGAGCCAGGAGAGGAGACAAGCGGAGAATTTCATCATCCGATGTACGCTTCCTACAGGTCAGCTAATGCAATATGACAGAAACAAACAACGGAAAATCTGGCCAAGTGATTACAGCTGAGATGTTTTGCAGTAAAGATTTCATTTAATTTGATGTAGCTGTTGATATGTTCTTGTAAACTAGAAGGGAAAACTTCTCAAAGGGGATTTTAAAAACTCACAATTTAAAGAGGTAATCTACGAAGCAGTAAAGGTGCTGGAAACATTTGTAAGTGTGTGTAGTGAGGCGGAAGGAGGGTGCCCCACCCATTCTTCCTTATCATAGGAAGCATAGGATCCAGTGTGCATTCTTGCCCCACACAACTGTTATGGTAGGGAAGCCTTATGCCCCATCACAATATATTTTTAAAAAGAAGGTGGGGAAGAAAGAAGCAGCCAATGGCAATGTTTTAATATATATTTTTTTTAATACAGGATGGAAATTTTGATTCATCCAAAAAAAAAAAAACAGTGAGAGCATTTCTGAATGTCACACAGATCTTCACAGTGTAGTGCCAGGTTGCCCAGGCATGCCCCTTCATCTTACAGTCCTTTGTAACATCATTTCATTAAAAGGGTAGACGTCACCATTTACAAATATGTTCCTACTTTATTTCTTAACCTCTTTAATACCAGGCACTTTCACCCCCTTCCTGCCCAGGCAAATTTTCAGCTTTGAGCACTGTTGCACTTTGAATGACAATTGCACAGTCAATTGCAACACTGTGCCCAAACTACATTTTTACAATTTTTTTGAGACAGCTAGAGCTTTCTTTACTGCATGAAATATATTCATTTAGTGTGGATTGTGATTAGCTGTGATTGGCAACAGCTAACCACATGATACAGATGGGCTGTGATTGGCCCTGTCTGTACCATGTGATCACTGTGACCAATCACAGCTAGCAACACAATTCTACACAATGAATGGCATGAATCAAAGCCATTCATTGTTTATAATTGTTATATGATTGGTCACAGCGATCACATGGTATCAGCAGCAAGCCGATACACTGATCAGCCATTTGCTGTGTTTGGTGGACAGGTTACGTGACGTTCAACCAGAACAATAGGGCTCCTGCTCAGGCATTAATTTACAATGGCCTGGGTGGGAAGCAGGTAAACAACGTGCTATGGAACAAAAATAGAGTTGTTTGGCCACAGTAACTATAGACATGCTTTTTGCAAACCAAAGACAGCATTTGAGGAGAACCTCATACCAAATATGAAGCATGGTGGTGGAAATCGTATGATTCAGAATTCCATTGCCTCTTCAGAGAATGGGCAACTCAGAGTCATTAAGTAAACTTTGAATTCTTCACCCTTTTAAAGTGCACTTAATGAGAATGTGAAGCCATCTGTCCAAAGTTGAAACTTAACTGGAAATGGGTCAGTTAACATAATGATCCGAAACACACTAGCAAATCGACCAAGAAATAGCTCAGAAAGAAAAACTGAAGAGCTATGGACTGGTCTAGTCTAAGCTCTAATTTGGGTCCCACTAAATTGTTGTGGGGGATTTGTAAGAAGCAGTTCATTCAAGGAAATCCACACATCTTGCACCTGAAGGAATTTTGCATGGGGGAGTGCTCAAATATTTTTCATGTCGATGTCTTAGACCAGTGATCAGTTATTGGAAAATAATTTCTGATAAATAGAGCAATACAGCATCAGAGTCCAAGGGTATACTCTTACTCTTTCCCCTGTACACCATTATATCTATAGATATTTTTGTTGAATAAACAATTGCAAAGGCAATTGCTCTTTGTGTTTTATTCATGTATATCACAATTAGTGGTAAGCATTGTTTGAGTGAAGATCTAATGTGTGCCTGTTAAAATACAAGGAAAAAGTCAACAAATTACATGGGGTGTTCTTATTCTTTCACATGACTGTATATTTTGCCTTTATGCTGTTATAACATTTATATTATTGCCTCAAAATGGAACTGTTCATTAACCGCTTCCTGCCTGCGCTATAGTCGAAAGACGGCTACAGCGCGGGCCTAAATAACCAGGAGGGCGTCCATGTACGTCCTCCCGTGCACGAGTTGCCGGCCCGCAGGGCGCACGCGGCTCACTCTGATCAGCGAGTCCCCGAGACTTAGCTGATCATAGATTGGAGTAAGGGTCCGATGCCGGCCCCTTACCACGTGATCAGCTATCAGCCAATGACAGCTGATCACGTGATGTACACAAAGCTGGCAATCATCTTTTTTTGTTCCTCACGCTGGCAGCGTGTCAGAGGGACATTGGTCCTGAACACAGAGGGAGCCACTGCCACTTCATCTGTGCCCACCAGTGCTGCCTATCAGTGCCCACTAGTGCAACCTATCAATGCCCACCAGTTCCACCTATATATGCCCACCAGTGGCACCTATCAGTGTCAATCAGTGCCTCATCATCAGTGCTGCCTACAAGTGTCACTTACCACTGACTATTAGTGCCCATCAGTGCTACCTATCAGTGCCCTTCAGTGCAACCTATCAGTGCCACCTATTAGTGCTACCTTTCAGTGCCTCATTATCAGTGCTGCCCTTTTAGTGTCACCTATCAGTGCCACTAACCAGTGCTACCTATCAGTGTACTTCAGTGCTGCCCATAAGTGCCACCTATTAATGCCCACCGGTGCCGCCTTATCAGTGCAGCCTATCAGTGCCCATCAGTGCAGCCTCATGAGTGCACATCAATGAAGGAGAAAAAGTACCTGTTTGCTAAATTTTATAACAAACTATGAAAACTTTTTTTTTCTAAATTTTTGGGGTTTTTTTTTATTAAAAAATAAAAAAAAAACCCCAGTAGTGATTACATACCACCAAAAGGAAGCTCTATTTGTGTCAAAACAAAAATGATAAAAATTTCATTTGAGTACAGTGTTGTATGACCACGCCATTGTCATTGAAAGTGAGAGAGTGCTGTAAGCTGAAAATTGGCCTGGGCAGGAAAGGGGTTTAAGTGTCCAGTAGGCAAGTGGTTAAACTACGCTATACAAAATGTGAGTAGTACGAGGTACATTCCTAGCATCCCAAAAAGCATCTGTCAGGTGCTATACAATATCACGTTGATAAAAAACAAATCATTTCTTACATTTACAAAAATTTGATTAAGGCTAAAAGAAAATTCTGAAACTATAATAGAGGTTTACATCTTAGCAAATATTCACACTAAGAGGCCAGGATTCAGCCAACACACTTGTTTTCAATTTATCATGAGGCACAAATTAATTGAAGTTGAAACATGAAAGTGATCATTTTTCTCTGCTGTGTTAATTCTTCTTACCATTATTATTACTCATTTGCTAAGGACAAAGAGTCGGAAACTGGAAAACAAAGTGGTTTTACACTTCTTCACAGGTGTGCAGTCAGGGTAAAGTGGGTACATCAAAGCCAGAACCTTGGAGTGACACTGGGCAATGTCCTTCATTCAGTGCTGACTTCCTTCTTAGAGGATGCAGCTGCTTCATTAAAGACAACCCTTTGACACTCAGAGAAAAAAAAGAGTTCTCTGTAAGTTATCTAAGATATCTTGTTACAGCACCGAGCGGCAAATATTGAAATAATTAGATAAATTAGGAAAAACATTGGCAAAAGAGGGAATGCAAAATAATAAAGTCCAGCGCTCTAAATAGATGAATGCCATACAAACACCAAAAACATGCGGGCTAAGCCCAATCATGTGCAAATAAACCAAAAGGTACAAATAATACAAAAATACAATACTGTAGGGCCATAAAGTTGATGAATGTACTAAAAAATGTGATTAAAATCCAAAAATGTTTTACATTCGCCATGTTCAAGTGTCTTATTCAAGTTCTGGTTCTTAAAAGGGAAGTAAAGCAAAAGCATGTAGATATAGCTTGCCTCCAGGAAACCCATTTTTCCTCCTCCTCGCACCCCAAGTATTTTGACGCTCACTATCCGCAAGTGTTTCTGGCCAATGGTCAAACTAAGCAACGGGGGGTATTGATCGCATTTCGCAAGGCTGTCCCCTTTCGTTGTGATAAACAAATAGCGGACCCTGAGGGTAGGTATCTCTTGCTCCAGGGCCTTCTTCAGGACACTGAGGTGACAATTTTGAGTTATTATGCTCCTAATTCTAATCCGGGCCCCTTCCTGTCCCATGTCTGCTCCCTTCTAATGTCTCATGCCAAGGGTACTCTTCTCCTGGCGGGAGATTCTAATACTGTACTGAATCCCTCCCTGGATAAATATCCCCCTGAGAGAGCTGCTCCCTCATCTGCCGCCAAGCGCTTTGTTTCCTCCTTACAATCTTCTGATTTTGTGGACCTGTGGCGAGAGTTACATCCAAGCGGTAGGGACTATACGCATTACTCCCATCCTCATTGTTCCCACTCCCGTATTGATCATGTTTTTATTCCTCTGGTTCAATCCGTTTCTATTTTGGCAGTCCCCTGGTCGGATCACGACCCTCTTCTGGTGGAATGCAAGTCTATTTTGAGTACGCCTCAGCGTTCCTCCTGGATAATGAATGACTCCTTATTGTCTTTTGCAGATATCCAAGCTGAGCTTTTACAAGCCTCCAAAGACTATTTTGACCTTAATATGGGCTCGGTTTCTTCCCCAGTGACGCTGTGGGAGGCATATAAGGCAGTGTTGCGGGGTCGGGTTATTCAAATAGCTTCCAGACGGAAGCGGGAACGACTGAAACTCCAGCAAACGTTGGAGGCTCGTCTGGACCGTCTTTCCTCTGCTTTTAAGCAGGCTCCAACTCCTGCCAACCGCAGACTATTGGCCCATTGTCGGACTGAGCTGGACTTATGCCTTACTGATAAGGCGGAGAGGACCTTGCGTTGGTCTCGCCAAATGTGGTACGCCAAAGCCAACAAACCGAACGCGATGTTGGCAAATAGGTTGCGGACTTTTGCCCCTAAATTTACCCCTGTCACTTTGCGCACTCGCCACAATGTGCTTACCAGTAACCCCCTTCGGGTCCTGGAAAAATTCCGTAATCGCCTTGCTGGGCTGTACTCGGCCCCGTCAAGGGCTGACCCTCACGCTGCGGAGGCCTTCTTACAGAATGTTTCCTTACCCACACTTTCGGCTTCTCATATGACTCTTATGGATCGTGATATTCAGGAGTCTGAAGTTTTACAATGTATTAAGGAACTGAAGATAGGGAAGAAACCTGGCCCAGATGGTTTTACTGCATTGTTTTATCGGAAGTTTGCCTCTGTCTTGGCCCCCCATCTGACTGCAATGTTTAACGCTGTTAAAAATGGACAATCCCTTACTCCGGACCTATTGACTGCCAACATTGTCATGCTGCCTAAACCGGATCGGGATCACTCATCGTGGGCCAATTTTCGCCCAATTTCGCTTATCAATATTGATATGAAGTTGCTAACTAAAATATTGGCTACGCGCCTGAATTCTTTCCTTCCTCGCTTGATCAAGAAGGATCAGGTCGGTTTCGTGCCCGGCCGGCAGGCAGGGGATGCTATTCGGCGGATCATACAATTGCAGCATTTTGCTCTTCAACGACGTATACCCGCTATGTTACTGTCCCTGGACGTGACCAAGGCTTTCGACACCCTGTCTTGGCCTTATCTTATGACTGTTCTCCACCGATTCGGCTTTGGCTCCTCCTTTCTGTCCTGGCTTTCTGCCCTTTATGATTCCCCTCAGGCCCGTATCAAATATTATGGACTTGAATCGCTCCCTTTTTCCATTGGCCGGGGTACACGGCAGGGGTGCCCGCTGTCACCCCTCCTATTTGTTCTGGCTTTGGAGCCCTTAGCAGAAACAATACGTGCCCACCCTGACATCTCGGGCATCGAAGTGGCAGGCTCCCCACACAAGATATCGTTATTTGTGGACGATATCTTGCTGTCCCTTACTTCGCCTAGGATTTCGTTGCCCAACCTTCTGGCTTTGCTGGATGCGTTTGCCGTTTTCTCAGGCCTGCATATCAATCCTGCCAAATCTAGCGCAATGTCCGTTACTCTGCCCCCTGAGGATGTGGTGGCCCTTCAAGCGGCCTTTCCTTTCAAATGGCACCCTGCTTTACCCTACCTGGGTATTAAACTATCTCCCACATATGAAGGTCTTTATGCTGTTAATTATCCGCCTCTCTTTCGCCACTTGACATCCCTGCTTTCTTCCTGGTCTCACCTCTCTTTGTCTTGGTTTGGTAGGATCACGGCCGTTCGTATGACCTATCTTCCTAAACTATTGTACTATTTCTGTGTGCTACCGGTTCCGATTCCCTCTCATATCTTACGCATTCATCAGCGCAAAATTCTGAAATTTGGGGTTCTTCTAGACCCCGTATTAATAAACGCGTTCTGTATGCTCGGAGGATTTCTGGGGGGTTCTCGGTTCCGAATTTGAAGGCGTACTACACTGCAGCGTCGATAGCCCCTCTCTCTCATTTACACGGCTCGTTTCAATTGCCACTATGGGCCACGATTGACTTGGTGGATGCCAGCCCAGTCCCCCTTTTCTTCTATCCCTTGGCTCCCTCCTAAATTCCGACTGCCGAACTTGCGCCCTTGCCTCCTTCACTCTCTCCGCCTCTGGGACTCTGTCAAGTACTCAGCCAATTTGATTTCCCCCCACTTACCCTTACTGCGTCTCTTCCCTTGCCCTATGTTTCCATCTGGTCTTGCTAATCCACGCGTGTTTTCATGGTGGACGGACCATGGCTTCGTGGACGTCCACTCGTTATTTACCCCCCACGAGGATACTCCCTTTTGGGGTCCTCCGCTCTTCGCACGATATACCTTTGCGAGAACCTTTTCGATATATGCAACTCCATAGTTTTCTTCAGCAACTCATTAAACATAGACCTTTACCCTATACGCTTACGCCATTTGAAAGCCTCTGCAGGGCACGGCCCCACTCGCCGGGACTCATATCCCTCTTATATGCCTCCATTATTGCCTGTGATACACCCCCTTTCACGGTCTATCACTCTAACTGGGAATTAGAATAGGGGGGTGGGTTGGACAGGGAAGACTGGCGGCATATGACGGCGGCTCTCTCTAAATGTTCCCGAAATGTCTTGATTCTGGAAAATGCATAGAAGGTATTTTACCGGTGGTACTATACCCCGGCTAGGCTGGCTAAATTTATACCCTCATATTCCCCCCTGTGCTTCCGGGGATGTGCTCAGGAAGGGACTATGGCTCATATTTGGTGGAAGTGCCCCAAGGTGTGCAGACTGTGGATTAGGATTTATGCCTTGCTCCGTAATATTTTTCAAGTTACTCTGAAGAGGGACCCATATGAAGCACTCTTGTGTAAACCTATACCTGACCTGACTCGTACACAACGTCAGTTGGCTCAGCATTTGTTTACAGCTACGAAACTGACAATTGCCCGATCTTGGAAGACCCCGTTGCTTAGTTTTGAGGCGGTCAAGAACCGTATGAATGATATCCTCGTTAATGAAAAGTTGACTGCGATAGTTTCTGATTCCCACGCCAAGTTTCTTAAGGTGTGGGACCCTTGGATCTCGAACGTTGCCCCTTCCAGATTCCAGACCACCCTTCTCTCCCTTTAAAGCCTCCTGGACGCTCGCCCCGCAGGACTCGTTCCCCCCTCTTCCCCTTCCCCACCCTTTCTCTAGTCTTCTTTCTTTGTCGTTTTTCTCTTTGTTTGTCCTACTTTTTCACTCCTTCTTCCTCTCTTTTCCTTGTCTTTTCATGTTGTTTTCCTTCCTGGCTCGGTACTCTCAGGCCCAGCCCCTGTTTGCTCATTGGAACGTAATAGAACTTTTCATTTTGTTAGTCTTCCTGCTTTGTGAAGCACTAAGGGATTTTAGGTCCCTATTTATGCATTTCCACTTGTTGATACCCATTATTTGGTCCGTGATGTTTCCCGGTTGGCTCACGCCATATGTCTGTGTCATGTTTTGCTGCCATCTGCTCCCATGCATTCCATTTTCTTTTGTCTTGTTGTACACATCTACCATGTTTTTGATGTATGTTTATGCCTCTTCTTAAAATAAAAACTTTTGTACAAGAAAAGGGAAGTAAAGCGCTGCCTTTTTTTTTTCTGACCTGCACACACAAGCACCGCATTTTTTGTTTTGCCATCTATCCCATTGGGGAGATTTCTCTTCACCAGAAAACTGGTATCCTAAATGGAAGATTTCCCCTCTATTGTTATTCTGGTGGCACCCAAAATGATAATGGTAAACATGTTGAGAGGGTGAATTGAGAGGGTGACTCACCCTAACGGGGGCACACACAGAAATTCAAACCTGGTGTGTTTGAATCCCTCTCCACAATATCACAAGATCTATAAAAAAAAAAAAAAAGTTTTGCCTTTAGTTGTAATTTAACCACTTTAAGACCGGAAGGTTTTATCCCCTAATGACCAGGCATTTTTTTGCGTTTCAGCACTGCGTTATTTTAACAGACAATTGCATGCGACGCTGTACCGAAATAAAATTTATGTCCTTTTTTTCCCACAAATAGAGCTTTCTTTGGTGGTATTTGATCACCTGTGCAATTTCTTTTTTTTGCGATTTAACAAAAAAAGAGCGACGATTTTGAAAAAAAAAAAAAACATTTTTCACATTCTGCTATATGACATTCTCAAAAAAAAAAAAAAAAATGTAAAAATCTAAATTTTTTAACATTTTAGGCCAATTTGTTTTCTGCTACATATTTCTGGTAAAAAAAATCGCAATAGGTGTATTTTGATTGGTTTGCGCAAGAGTTATCGCGTCTACTGACTACGGGAAAGATTTGTGTCATTTTTATTGTTTTTATTTTACTAGTAATGGCGGCGATCTGCGATTTTTTGCAGGACTGCGACATTGCGGCGGACAGACCGGACCCCTAACTGCCATTTTAGACACTTTTGGGGGACCAGTGACATTACTACAGTATGAGTGCTAAAAATATGCACTGTTACTGTAATAATGACACTGGCAGGGAAGGGGGTAACCCTATGGGTGATCAATGGGTTAAATGTGAGCCTAGGGGAGTGATTCTAACTGTGGGGGGCGTGGCTTGTGAAATGACGACCATAGAGACATGTGATCCTATATAGAAGAATCACATGAGCTCTGTGATCATTTCAGGAAGAAGAATGGTCGGCTGTGTTTACAACAGCTGACCGTTCTCTCTCAGCGGGGAGCAATCGCGGTTGTCAGGTGGCAATCGGAGCCGCATGCCCGCTGCATCGGCTTCCCCGCTGCCGAGTGGGGGCGGGAGCGTGCCGCCGGTGCACGCTTGACCCCTAGCTTTCCGCACGTGACTGACGTAGGTCTACGTCGGTTTGCGCAGGAGAGCCACCCAGTTACAGTAAAAAGGCGGCAGGTGGTCGGGAAGTGGTTAAACAAGGGAGCTGACCTGATGACACTGACTCTGACCAGGTTTGATCAGGGGTAGGCAACTTTAAACAGGTGGAGATCACACAGTGCTGTCTGCTTTAATCTAATGATTGTTGTACTGCACAAGGTTTCAGGGCATTTGCAGAGTGGCCTAATACACTTGAATGGATCATGCTTGGCAGGTGCTACACCCACCAACCATGACAGGGAATATAATTCCTGCTGTAGCTACAAAATGTGTACATCCCTGGCCACTGCAGCTAAAGGAAGTGCAGTTGGGGTGGGGGTTGTAAAAACATGTCTTAACTATGGTGTTTTACCACCTCCCAAACGGCAAATGTAAATTAACCCTCACTGTTCTGAGCCCTATAAAGCTGCTTTCACACTGATGCGCTGCGGTTTTCCTGCACCACGAGTGCAGCACAGTGTACCTGCAAATTTCCTGGGTTAGCTGTGCTTTGACTTCTATTATATCCTGCATTTCAGAAAATGCACCAAACCTGCAGGATATAATTGAAGTCTATGACTAAGCTCAGCAAATCTGCAGGTACACCACACTGCACCTGCAGTGTGGGTAAACTGCAACACATCAGTGTGAAAGCAGCCCTATACTATTTTGCCCAGTGTATTGCTTCACACTAACCTAAAGATCTCCTCTTTCCTGCTCCTGGCACTACTCTGGAGACCGCTAGCCGGGATAAGAGGTGGAGTGCAGTTGGTATCACTCCGCATGGGACAGGAGACAGCACTACAGAGGAGGCATCGGCTTATGCGGCTCTTGCTCCCTACTACAGCCCCAATTTTACAAGTAGTCCATTGCACTCTGCATTGCACTCTTATTGATGCTCTGGAATGGCAGGCCAGCAAGCCCAGGCCCTGATCTACCAGTAACCTGTCTGTGATCTACTGATAAATCACGATCCACAGGTTGCTGACCCGATTTCGATTTTTACCTCAAACTGGTCACAGTGATTTGGGATAGCATGCCCTGATAATCACAGGAGATTCCTTAGACACATAAAACTGAACTTTATCCATAACAACTTGATAAAAAATAATGTTCTTTAGCAAGGAACATACATACATTCCACATTAATAACTATGCCACCAAAATTAGTGTGTGCTGTAAACTGCCTCCGGCATTGCATCGGTTTCTTCTTGCTGCCATTTTGCTGAAGCCCAATGCCCCTGAACAGCAGTAAATCATAATAAACCTATCAGTTTAACGGTTTCAAAAAACAATCACATTTGCTTGTGTCTCCAACCAAAACGTCAAACCATCAAATGGCTGGTGTCATAACTGATCAAATGTGCGGTAACATGGCAGCTGCAAATCAGCAGATTGGCCTCTACAAACTCGGGAGTGCTTTCCTGAGCTTGTCCCACTCACCATCCTTGACAGTTTACCGTGACCCTGGGCTCCCTGAAGCAGCAGCTTAAGCCTGGAAACTACAGTGGATGGGGGGTGTAATTGGGAGCACAGTACTGTAAAAGTGATTTTACTTAAAAACAATACCAAGGCCCCCAACTGCAACAAGAGTCATGAGCTTGTTTTAACCCCTTGAATATTAGGATGTTTATAAATGAACCATGGTAGTCAAGGGGTTCATGTTAAAATAAAACATTTACTACGAGCTTTACCATTGCTACAAAAATCTAATTTGATATCATTTTAATCACTTCTGGACCTGAAAGTTTTACCCCCCAATGAGCAGGCCATTTTTGCGATTCTGCACTGCATTACTTTAACGGATAATAGCGCGGTCGTGCGATGCTGTACCCAAATAAAATTGATGTCATTTTTTCCCCCACAAATAGAGCCTCCTTTTGGTGGTATTTGATTATCTGCAATTTTTCTTTTTTGTGCTATAGGAAACTTGCCGTAAAATCCTTTTCTCTGAATTTCATCGACAGACGCTTAACCACACCTATAGGGGCTGTCCCTGCAGGCATGACCCCACACACCCTGTTATCCTCAAACAGTTTAGTTGCAAGCAGTGTTTAGAATAGAAGAAACCCTATTCACTCAGAAGTAGAGGGGCGGGTGCTGCATTTGTCGAACTTCAAACAAAAGAAAATAATTTTACGGTAAGTTTTTACAAAAATCCAGTTTTCTCTATCATTCATCGACAGACGCAATATCTTCATTCAGATGAAAATCAGAAACAACCTTAGGAAGAAACGACTGATTACGTCGAAGTACCACTTTATCCCTGTGTATCACCAGATAAGGTGAGCGGCAGGAAAATGCCACCAGTTCAGATACTCTGCGAGCGTAAGTGATAGCCACCAAGAAGGCAACCTTCTGGGACAACGAAAGCAGAGAAATCTCCCGAATGCTTTTAAAAGGAGGCTTTTGAAGAAAAGATAATACCAGATTGAGGTCCCACGGAGGTAGCGGAGGCCTTCTCGGAGGAGCCATATGGCGCACTCCCTGTATAAAGGTACGAACCAAAGCATGCATAGCTAACAGGTGTTGTAAATATATAGCCAAAGCTAACACTTGGCCTTTGATAGTGCCCAGGGCTGTTCAACTCCTTTCTGCAGAAATGCCAAGACCCTAGCTATCAAAAACAACAGAGGGTGCAACTTCAGTGATTCACACCATAAAATATACGATTTCCACATACGATGATATATCTTCCTAGATGTCGACTTTCTAGCCTTCAATAGCGTAGGAATCAGAGTCAGAAAGACCTCTATCTCTCAACACCTGGCTTTCAACAGCCATGCCGTTAAAGTCATCGACTGTAAAGCAGGATGGAAGATTGGACCTTGAGACAAGAGATCTTTCCTGAGAGGAAGTCTCCAAAGAGCATCGGCGATCAACCTTACTAGGTCTGCGTACCAAGACCGGCGAGGCCAGTCCGGAGCCACCAGAATGACCGGAATCCCTTCCACCTCTATCCTGCGCATAAGCTTCGGCAGGAGTTTCATGGGAGGAAAGGCATAAATTAGCTGATACAAGGAGCCACCAAAGCGTCTGTGGCGTCTGCCAGAGGATCTCGAGACCTGGCTACAAATCTCTAAACCTTCTTGTTGAGGCGAGAAGCAAACGGATCGACCTTGGGAGTTCCCCACAGAACAAACAGGAGATGAAACACCTCCTTGTGCAGGGACCACTCCTCTTGATCCAACACCTGATGACTCAGTTAAACCGCTTGCCAGTTCTCCACACCTGGAATGTGTACAGCAGAGAGGGCTGGAATAAATGTTTTTGCCCAGGCCAGAATCTTGGCCACCTCTTTGGCTGCCAAGACACTCTTGGGGCCCCCTTGGTGATTGATGTAAGCCAAAATCTTGTCCAATGGCTCAGACTTATCGGTAGTTTGACTGTTCCATCGTCCAGGTACCTGGGCACAGAGCTTCCTCAGCACCCCGTCCCAGCCCGATAGGCTGGCGTCCGTGGTCACCACCGTCCAAACCAACGGAAGGAAGGACTTGCCCTGGCATAGTGCTGGAGACTGAATCCACCACAACAGAGCAGACTTTGTGTTGTGGCTTAACTGAATCAGAGAGTCCAAGGACTTTGGATCCTTGTTCCATTTAACAAGAATCTCCCTTTGCAAAGGTCTGGTATGGAACTGAGCAAACGGAATCGCATCAAAGGTTGATACCATCAGACCCAAGGCAAGCGTGTAAACTGGAAGACAGATTGTTTGCCACAACAACCGAATTGCCTCCTGCAACTTTTTCAGCTTGTCCGGGGAAAGAAACACATTGGCCAAGGCTGAATCCAGAGTCAAGCAGAGATAATCCAGTCTCAAGACAGGTGTCAGCACGGAATTCTTGAAATTGATGTTCCAACCGAAATCCTGCAGAGTTCTGACAGTGACCGTCACATACTCCAACAATACTGAGAGTCCGCTCTCAACAGGAGATTGTCTAGGTACCCCAGTACCACAATCCCCCGCTGGCACAGCAATGCCAATACCGGTGCTAAGACCTTGGTAAACACTCTGGGAGCTGAGGCGAGACCAAAGGATAACGCCACAAATTGAAAATGCTCCTGTGCGACCGGAAAGCGAAGAAACTGCTGGTGTCCAGCGTAAATAGGGATGTGTAGATATGCGTCCTTGATATCTATGGAGGCTAAGAAGTCTCCCTGGTGCAGCGACGCCAATACCGTGTGGATGGATTCCATCCGAAACCTCTGCCCATCGCAAGTCCCTTAACCAAACTGGGGATAGTCAAAGATTGGACGGGAAGAACCTGAATTTGTTCTTGTACCCAGATCAAATCAGTTTGTGAACCCATTTGTTCTGAATCAAGGAGGTCCCGGGTTCCAGAAAGATACTAAGATGTCCCCCCACCCTAGAATCAGGTGATGGCGCCCCTTCATGCAGATGAGGACTTGTCTGCAGGTCTAGATTGGACAGTCTTTGCTTTCCCCGAACACGGCTTCTTGGAACCCCCAGAAGACCAGAATGATTTACCTTTTTCTTGCGACCCGGAGGCACGAAAAAGACGTTATGAGCATTAAAGGACGGCCCCCACCTAGGACGTGGCGCCTTGCCCTTAAAGGATTGGGGAAGATGAGTGCTCTTAACCCCGGTGATATCTTTGATCAACTCGTCCAGAGAGGATCCAAACAGCCTCTCCCCTAAGAAGGGAAGATCAGGTAAGGCACTCTGACACTTTTGATTTTAGGACAGCACTCAGTCTTTTTGGGTATGAGTCTATAAGCATGGCACATCTTGACTTGGCAATATTTTCCCACTCTTCTTTGCAACAACACTCCAAATCTGTCAGATTGTGAGGTCATCTCCTGTGCACAGCCCTCTTCAGATCATCCCACAGATTTTCAATCAGATTCAGGTCTGGGCTCTGGCTGGACCAAAACTCTAATCTGGTGAAGCCATTCCTTTGTTGATTTGGATGTATGCTTTGGGTTGTTGTCATGTTGAAAGATGAAGTTGCTCTTCATGTTCAGCTTTCTAGCAGAAGCCTGAAGGTTTTGTGCCACTATTGACTGGCATTTGGAACTGTTTATAATTCCCTCTACCTTGACTAAGGCCCCTGTTCCAGCTGAAGAAAAACAGCCCCAAAGCATGATGCTGCCACCATCATGCTTCACTGTGGGTATGGTGTTCTTTTGGTGATGTGCAGTGTTATTTTTGCACCAAACATAACCATTGGAATTATGGCCAAAAAGTTCAACCTTGGTTTCATCAGACCATAATACATTTTCCCACATGCTTTTGGGACACTTCGGATGTGTTTTTACAAACTTTAGCCGGGCTTGGATGTTTTTCTTCAAAAGAAAAGGCTTCCGTCTTGCCACTCCACCCCATAGCCCAGGCATAGGAAGAATACTGGAGACTGCTGTCACCAGTGTTAATTTCGTTGACTAAATTAATACAATTTTAGTAGACTAAGTGACGACTAAAACGATTACAAATCAGATGACTAAAATGACATTTTAATCAAAAGACTAAAATATGACTAAAGTTGAAAAGGCATTTTAGTCAAAAGGCTATGACTAAAACAAAATTGAATTTATATCACAACGGCTAAA
Organism: Pelophylax lessonae; assembly: GCF_965119305.1. Lineage (NCBI taxonomy): Eukaryota > Metazoa > Chordata > Amphibia > Anura > Ranidae > Pelophylax > Pelophylax lessonae. Next base: position 683,666,823 of record NC_138769.1, on the reverse strand, counting down.
TCTCTGTCTGTAGTGCATGTTCAAACCTTAATATCATTCATAATAAGTATGTTATTGGATTTTTACTCCAAGGAGTATATGTTTGGCAGTTCTAAAGAAATAATGCAATAAAATTTAACTAAACCAATTAGATTTTAGTGGACTCAAATGTACTGTAGATTTTAGTTGACTAAAATATGACTAAAACAACTCAAAATTAGATGTCAAAATCAACACTGATTGTCACATGTACCACACAGCCAGTACTTGCCAGATATTCCTGCAGGTCATTTAATGTTGCTGTAGGCCTATTGGCAGCATCCCTGACATAGTTACATAGTTTGTGAGGTTGAAAAAAAGACATCAGTCCATCCAGTTCAACCTATGATGTGTGTGTGTGTTTGCTGTTAACCATACATTGTATACCCCTTTATGTTGTGGTCTTTAAGGTGCCCATCTAATAGTTTTTTGAAACTATCAATGCTTCCTGCTGATACTAATGCTTGTGGAATAGAAATCCACATCCTTACTGCTCTGACAGTAAAGAACCCCTTACGTATTTTAAGGTTAAACTGTTTCTCCTCTAGTTTTAGTGAGTGTCCACATGTTTTATTGTATTCCCTTTCTCTGAAAAGTTTGTTCCTTATGCTAGGGTCAACTCATCACCAGTACAGTATTTGTACATTGATATCATATCCCCCCTCAAGCTTCTCTTCTCCAGAGAGAATAAGTGCAGTGCTTGTAGTCTTTCCTCATAGCTGATGTCCTCCATTCCCCTAATTATTTTTGTTGCCCTTCTCTGGACTCTCTCCGGTTCCAGCACATCCTTTCTGAGGACCGGTGCCCAGAACTGGACAGAATACTCCAGATGTGGCTGGACCAGAGTCTTGTAGAGTGGGAGAATAATCTCTTTGTTTCTGGAGTGAATCCCCTTTTTTTATACATACCAGTATTTTGTTTGCTTTGCTTGCAGCAGCTTGGCATTGCATGCCACTGCCAAGCCTGTTGTCCACTAGTACCCCCAGGTCCTTTTCCATCTTAGATTCACCCAGAGGTTCCACCCCCCCCCCCCCTAGTGAGTAGCTTGCTTTCGTGTTTCTGACGCCCAAGTGCATTACCTTACATATTTCAAAATTAAACCTCATCTGCCATGTAGTTGCCCACCCCATTATTTTGTTTAGGTCTGCTTGTAAGGTTTCCATATCCTGCATAGAAGATATTGGCATGCTTAGTTTAGTATCATCCGCAAATATCGAGATTGTGCTAGATATCCCCTCCTCTAGGTTGTTTATGAATAAATTAAACAGGATTGGTACCAGGACAGAACTTTGGGGGACCCCACTTTCCACACCCGCCCAATCCGAGTACTCCCTGTGTTTTCTTCTCATTCTTTCATCAATTTTGGAGGGACGTCCAGTTCTTGGTAATGTCACTGTTGTGCCATATTTTCTCCACTTTATGATGACTGTCTTCACTGTGTTCCATGGTATATGCCTTGGAAATTCTTTTGTACCCTTCTCCTAACTGATAACTTTAAAGAATGAGATCCCTCTGAGGCTTTGGGAGCTTTCTGCGGACCATGGATTTTGCTTTGGGGAGGATTCCATAATGCGCAACCGCCTGCTAAGCACTCAGACTGTCATCTGATCCAATCCGCTAGACGAATAGGGAATGGATCCGCCACACGTCTGTTTTTGGCAGACAGGATCAGATCAGATGCCGGTGGGTGGTGTCAGAGGACACCTATCCGCTGACTTCTGCCGCCCCATAGAGAGCAATGGCTGGTCTGATCAGGTCCGCCTGTGTGAAACCAGCCTTAGAGATGGCAACCCCATATTAGGCGGCTGGTAACTGTGTACAAGTACATTGGTTGGCAATCCTGTTGTATCAACTCCATTATATGCTGCAAATCCTGTATGTACAGAGCTGCATTGCCCGCTGTATGCTGAAGCACTCTGTTTTTTTTTTGTAGGTAAAGTGTTGCTAAACCCAGAACCTGCATTCACTATATCTGGTCTCCCACAGTACAAAGAACATGGAAATGCATGGATATTATTTAAGTAAACAAACTACTAAATACCTTTTCCCATCAGCAGTATATAACAGCCTTGTAACTTCTATCAGTTCCTAGTAAAGCTTGCAGGAATTTTCACTCTCCTCTGATCCTCTGTCTGGACAGTGCTGATTGGCCCTGTGCTGATCACAAAAACTCTCTAGCACTAAACACCAAACTGAGCATGTGCAGCCTGACTCCTAATGCTCTGTTCTATCATGAGATGGGTTGAGTCAGTGGAAGAAGGGGAGGATCAGAGAAGACAGGATCACACAGCCTTTAAACACAATGCAGAGGATTAAACCCTTAGGTTCAACAGTGAGAAGAACAAGCATGCTTTACTGCATATACAGACTGATTTTACTGTTGTGGGTTTAACCCTCCTCTTATGTTAGAATTCCGTTACTATCCATGATGTTTAGGGTCGGTTTTGACCTGTGTTTTAAATCAGCCATAAAATACCCTCTGAACAATTATTTATCATCAAATTTGTTTCTTACCTCTTGGTTACCTTGTTAGGCTTCTTTATCCTTGAAAAGATTGGTTTTAATATTTTTGGTGTGACCCCTAGACCTTTCTTTTAGTTCAATCTGATTTTATTGAGAAAGAGGTTTTTTACAGAATATGAGTGATGACGAAGGAGCAAGTAACAAACAGAAAAAAAAAACAATTTTCCACAGTCATATCACATAATGCGCTTCAAGTAAGTGTCTACTGCAATTATTATTAGTGTCGGAAGGCAACATAAACTACCAAGTCCGTTGGAGGATAATGATAATGGTGTCGCAACTTAAACAGCAGCTTGGTGTAACATGCCTAGACCTTTCTTTTGATAGCATACCTCTCATTGTCAAATTTAAAAAATGGTAAAATAAAGTCAGCAACTCTGAAATGTATTTGTCCTATGTTTCTTCACTTTATTTAGAGAAGCAGACAAGCAGGAAAAGAGATAGGCCCCTCCCTAACTACAGCTCACAGGGTTGAGAGGGGATTGGCTGTCAGTGTTACTAAGCAGAGAGAGTGTTTATGATTTCAGTTTTGGCACTTATTAGTGTCCTAAAATCCTATATTATAACTGGGTCAGAATTGACCCTAACACCATAAACGTCTTAATTTTCACCACAGTATTTTATAATTTAGTGAAAAGGATTATTTTTCTATTACATTGTTTAAATAGAGGTTCCTGACAAAGTAAAAAAATCTTGATGCAATAAACAAATTTATGTGATACTTATAGACATTCAAAACCTGAAAACGGGTCGGTTCTGACCCTAACATAAGAGGAGGGTTAATAATACACTTTAAGAGTATTAACTGTATTATGTAAGTTTGATATATTTCAAAATTTAATTAAAAAGAATAAAAGTCTAAAAGGCAGAAGTTGCGGAACAGGAAGATTTCCAAAATGAAAAACTCTTTGGGATTTAATGGGGGTTATAGAGATAACACTGCCAGAAATCAAATGGTTATAAGACTTAAATCATGACCGCTAACAGTCCCTTGGTAGTGTTCTAGTTTGCCCTAACCTTAGTCATTGTGACTTTGATGGAACAGCCTAATCAACGTGAAAACATGAAGAGAGACAAGTGCACTTAACCTATGTAGGCTGGTAGGTTGATATTGCTTCGTATTGCAAACAGTATTTGATGTACCGTCATAACAACTACTAATTTATACCACCACTGACCACAAAGTGACCTTATACTAAAGGAGATCGCTAATGTATCAGAAGTGAAGCACTCCTGTTTGCCAAGGGCATCTAATATACAAGGCAGTAGACAGACTCCGCAAAACTCACCTGGCAAGGTGATAGTTGTGGAAAAAGCAATTCCATAGTGCTAAGCGAAAATAAAGTGTAAGCCTATTTTCTGCTAATATTGTTTTGATTTTTGATAGGTAATATCACTTTCCTAAAATATTATAGCAATAGCTTAGATTGCAAACTCTGGTCAATGCCATTTTTTCCCACTGCAGCTACAGAAACAAAATAACCCACCTGAAAAGAACTCTTCATCCTTATATCTCATGTTATATGTTGCTATACTATTTTATTTCCTATTTTCCATATGCATGGAGACATGTTATAGATGCAAAACTGATAAGCAGCATTACCCTAATTCTCACCACCCCGGCAGCTGGTGCTGTCCTCCACTCCGGGATGTAGGTGAGCCCTTGCTACCCTCAAACCGATCCTGCTTTTTATGTGATGACGTTGGAATGTGTGTGATTGGTGGAACAGCAAAGAGGAGTGGCTTCAGGGGACCAGTCGTACAGTGCAGAGGAAGAATGCAGGAGCAAGGAATAATGTGAATATAGCTGGCTCTTCCTCTATCCCTAGACGACATTTACCATTGCCATGCTCTAGGGGGTCGATTAACCTGGAAGTTTGGCTTTAAAGCAAAGGACCAACAAATTTAAGAGAGAATAAGCTTGATTTCATCCCGCAATGCCTACACAAATATTTATAAAAAGTATCATCTCAATTACAAAAGGATACTTGCTAGTCTTTCACACCAGATTCCCAAAACTTTCAGCCAGGATTCACACATTAGAAAAATATGTAAATAAGTAGAAGCTTTGTAAAAACCTTTTTAAATAGACCCCTTAGTGCCGGTTCATACATATGCGATGCGGGAACCCTGCAAATCCACTGTGGGTTCCCGCATCACACTTGACTCACAGGCAGTTCACACTGCCATATGCAAATCACCAGGGGTGTCAATGAAAAGTTAACACCCCCCAGATCAGTTCACATATCGCAGTGCAAACTGTCAGAATCGGATCGTATAGGTGTGATCACCCATGCGATCCGATTCTGGTGCAGACCAAAAAAAGGTTCCTTGGTCTGAATGTGATGCGAATTCATCCAAATCTGTATGGTTGAATTTACATTGCATGTGATTTGCAGAGCAGTGCGCTCCAAATCACATGCAATGTCTGACATCGCTGAAGTGTGAATCGGCACTAAAAGTATTTTAGTAAAACTATTTTAGCATAATACAACCCCCATTATTTGCTATTAAAAAAAAAAAAATATGAACTAATGTCAAGGAAATAGATCGCAACACAGGCATCACCTTGAAAAACCGTTACCTGTTTAGAGCTAAAAAGCACCGGTCTATTACACTCCTCAGGCATGAAGCCTCTTGCTGTGAGAACATTAGATGAACAGCTAAAGACTAGGACTGTACAATTGTGTGAATTCCTAGTTCCCAAACTGACAATTTATACATAAAGGAATAAATTATTCTAGTATCTCAAGTGCAGAGATTGCTCCATTGTCCCCATATCCCCTTTACTAGACTCAAAATCGTAATAGTCTTATTTAGTACAAGTTTCACTTCAAAGGATGTCAATAGCTTGGTTTTATTTTACATATGGATAGTTAGGAACAGAACAGCTAAATCCAATTCATACAGATTTTATCCTTTTTTTGTTATATACTAATTACAGATTCATAAACTAACTTCCACTTGTATGATCTTGCTGTTGCTGTTTTTGGGCAATCAAAATATGGAATCACAGTACGGTTAGGGTCCATTCACACTAGCGCGACTTGTCAGGCGACTTCGGTCGCTCGCCATTGAATAGTACAGGACCCGTTCTAATAGGAGTGACACAAGTCGCTCCGACTTAGAAAAAGGGTCCTGTACTACTTTGGGGCAACCTGGAGGCGACTTGCATTGACTTCAATTCACAGGTCGCCCCAGCAAGTCGTGTCGCGCCAGTCTGAATGGGCGCTTACTAACAACATTACTCAGGTAACAAGTCCATTTCTCCACTTCGATTTCAAGTTCAATAACGGGGAGAATCCGGTTTCCAAACTAAATTAACGTCCTTTTTTGGTGGTATTTGATCACCTGTGCGATTTTTATTTTTGCGCTATAAACAAAAAAAGTGCAACAATTTTGAAAAAAAAACAATATTTTTCACATTTTCACATTTCCCAAAAAAAAAAAAATGGAAAAATCTAAATTGTTTAACATTTTAGGCCAATTTGTTTTCTGCTACATATTTTTGGTAAAAAAAATCGCAATAAGCATATTTTGATTGGTTTGCACAAAAGTTATTGCGTTAACTAACTACGGGAAAGATTTGTCATTTTTATTGTTTTTTTTTTTTTACTAGTAATGGCAGCGATCTGCGATTTTTTGCAGGACTGCGACATTGCAGCGGACAGATCGAACCCCTGACATTTTTGACACTTTTGGGGGTGCCAGTGACATTACTACAGTAATCAGTGCAAAAAATATGCACTGTTACTGTAATAATGCCATTGGCAGGGAAGGGGTTAATACTATGGGTGATCAAGGGGTTAAATGTAAGCCTAGGGGAGTGATTCTAACTGTGGGGGGGGGGGGGGGGGGTTGGGTTTGTGAGATGACCATAGAGACATGCGATCCTATATAGCAGGATCGCATGGTCTCTGTGACCATCTCAGGGAGAAGGACGGACGGCTGTGTTTACATCAGCCGTCCATCCTTCTCTGTCACTGGGGAATGATCGCCGGTATCAGGCGGCCATCGGAGCCGCCTGACACTTGCGCCAGCTTCCCCGCTGACAAGCGGGGGCTCGCCGCCTAGCTCCTCTTAGGCTAGCGTCGTACATGTACGGGACTTTGCCTGGGAGAGCCCCCTGCCGCAGTACATCTGCGGCGGCTGGACGTAAAGTGCTTAAATGTCCATTGATAACAGGTCAGAGCTCTGATAACGGCTGCAACCTTCCACACCACTTCCAGCTCCCATGGGAATCCACTTCAGCCACTAATTATGTAATTCTTTTGCATTTTCCCAGGCACCCAACTCTATTCTCAGCATTCCGAGAGGCTTTTATTCATTAAAGCGGAGTTCCACCGACATTTGTGTTTATTAAAAGTCAGCAGCTACAAAAAGTGTATCTTCTGACTTTTAATAAACATACACTCACCTGTCCCATGATCCAGCGATGCGGCCGGGGGGGGGGCTTGGTTCTCTCCGTCTTATCCCTGTGGCACCGGCATCTCTAACGTAACGTTAACGTGTAACGTGTCCCAGAAGTTTGCAGCGAGGGAGGGGGAGAGGAGAACTTCTGCCAGAGCCACCTAGGCGGAAGTGGGAGATGGTACCTGTCAAATCTAGGTATCGTCGCCCCCCCCCCCCCCCCGCCCCAAAAAAATTACAAATGTGGCATGTCAAGGGGTCAGGACCACTTAAAGCGGAAGTTCCACTTTTGAGTGTAACTCCGCTTTAAGAGAGTATGTATGCATGTCTCTTTTGGAAAAAATTAATAAAAAATCCTCCCCTGCAATTTATAATTGTGGGGCTTTAGTTCTGTTTTAATTATTCAGAGATCTAGCCCAAATCACCATCCCTTTGACTTCCATACTATTGACTTCAAGACCATGGTCCAAATCATTTGGTGAAGGGGGGATTATGGTGTGGGATTTAGGAGTGTGTCTATGGGAGTGTTTGACCATTCATCCAGAACCACATTTGTGAGGTCAAGCACTGATGTTAGACAAGAAGGCCTGGCTCGCAGTCTGCACTCTAATTCATCCCAAAGGTGTTCTATCGGGTTGAGGTGCAGGCCAGTCAAGTTCCTTCACCCCAAACTCGCTCATCCATGTCTTTAGGGACCTTGCTTTGTGCACTGGTCCAAATCATTTCGTTGGGGGGGGATTTTGGTGTGGGGTTGTTTTTCAGGGGTTTGGCTTGGCCCCTTAGTCCCAGTGAAGAGAACTCTTAAGGCATCAGCATAATAAGATATTTTGGACAAATTTAATGCTCCCAACTTTGTGTGAACAGTTTGGGGATGGCCCCTTCCTCTTCCAACATGACTGCACAACAGTGCACAAAGCAAGGTCCATAAAGACATAGATGAGCGAGTTTAGAGTGGAGGAACTTGACTGGCCTGCACCTCAGCCCGACAGAACACCTTTGGGATGCAAGACTAAGTCAGGCCTTCTCATCCAACATCAGTGCCTGACCCCACAAATGCACTTCTGGAAGAATGGTCAAACATTCCCATAGACACACTCCTAAACCTTGTGAACAATCTTCCCAGAAGAGTTGAAGCTGTTATAGCTGCAAAGGTAGGGCCAGCTCAATACTGAACCCTACAGACTAAGACTGGGATGCCATTAAAGTTTGTGTGCGTGTAAAGGCAGGTGTCCCAATACTTTTGACAATATAGTGTATTTGTAGATAATCTTTTCAATGGGAGTTTCTGGTCTTCTGGTAATATGTGCAGTATACAGAGTTTTCAAAAATGTAGGGTTTTAGCATGAATCAACTTTTGGGGAGGTATATAAATATTTTTTTATATTCTTCTTCTTCTTTATATATCTTTTTTATATATTTTGAACATATGTATTAATTATATTTTCTATCCTGCAAATGTATGCTTAGTTAGTACATTGTTTATTGTGACTGCCGCATTAAGGGTTAACCTGGCTAGCGGTAAACCCGAGCGTGACTCGGGGTTGGAATTTCATACTATTATCTGTATCCCCGAGTCACGCTCGGGGTGAATGGGCAGAGCTATGCAGAGAGCGCAGCGGAGTGTCTTACCTTATCCTGGCGATCCAGCGATGAGCTCTCATTGCTGTGACCGCCAGCCGAGATCTCCGCCGCTCGTCTGTCGGTAGGAGGACTTCCTAGTTCCGTTCCCTGCAGCAGCAATGCTGCATGGGAGCGGAACTAGGGAGGGAAATTCAAAAAAAAAAAAAACGTTGCACAAAACACAAAACACGTTTTATATTATATATATGCATATATATATATATATGCATATATATATATATATATATATATATATATATATATATATATATATATATATATATATATATATATATATATATATATATACACACACATATATATATATATATATATATATATATATATATATATATATATATATATACATGTGCATATATATACATACATATATATGTGTATATATATATATATATATATATATATACCTATATACACACACACATATATATATATATATATATATATATATATATATAAAATTATATTATTGATTCGATTATAATTCATGCGTTATATATATATATATAAACACACACACACACACATATATATATACATATATATATATATATATATATATATATATATAATATATAACGCATGAATTATAATCTAATCAATAATATAATTTTATTATATATATTATATAATAAAATTATATTATTGATTTGATTATAATTCATGCGTTTGTGTTTCAAATTTATCACATCTGGGATGTCTACTAGAGTCTTGTTTTGGTCAGGTTTAAGTCTTAGGTTTACAACTAAGAATTGTGGGCCTATAATACATAACGCCAAATTTCCATGAAAAAAATTGTACCGCTTTTAGTACAGAATTCCTGACATAATCATACCGCCAGGGAGGTTAATGTGACTGGGAAGCCATTAAAGTTCATGTGCGTGTAAAGGCAGGTGTCCCAGTACGTTCGACAATATAGTGTATATACAAAAAACAGTTCCTATTTTTTCTATGTTATAGTTTATCTGAGCGTTAAGAGAAAGCTAAATTACTATAAAAATTTTCCCAAAAATCAAAAATGTGCGGTACAGTCATCTACTTGCCAAGCGCGCACAGCAATGCCTTTATTGACTAAATGAAAACACGCAGCGAGATAGAATACATTGGATTTAATTGTCTTTGTTTACAGCATTGAATGACGATAAGTGCATGAGAATCTCTCCAAGAGGAGCAAACAAAAGCTTTTCAATACAGCTATAAACTAATAATCAAATATGATTTTACCGCAATTGTTAGGATTTGATATATCCAGTGACATGATGATTCCAATACCACAGAGAAAAGGCAAACACAACACTGAGCTCATTTTCATTTTAAAAACCTAACAAAGAAAACTTTCAGAAGCAAACAATCATTTCATCAGTTGGTTAGCATTTTGTATTAATTACAATTTTTATTTTCTGATGTACTGTGTTTACGTTGCATTCATTCCAGTTGCATTCATGGATGACTGGCGATTTTGTACATATTCTGTGATTCTTTATGTATTTTACTAGTTGCTCTTTTTATCCATACATGTGTGGTGAATACAGTGTTTGTCCATGGCAGCCTAGTCAAGCACCTATTACATTCAGCTGTATTTGGGATATTTAGGAGTTAAGCCTACAAGTATAATCAGGGTTATGATTAAGCAAATTGTTTTGTGAAACGCGTCAATCATGCTGCTGTCCTCATGTATCGTGATGTTCTGATGTCCTGTATGAATTTTATAGAACAAAGCTTTTCATTCTCTGAAGTCAGGAGTGCGGCCACCCTTCCTTGTATACTTACCTGGCACGCCCAGACTGCAGACTGGACCAGCACCTGTCTATCAGAGAGAGAGGATTACTTCACCTGGAGCAGTGTTGCTCTTCCATTGCTGTTAACCTGAACTCCAAAGTTGAATAGAAACACCAGTCCATCCAGTTCAACGTGTGTGTGTGTATTTAGATCAATACCATTTTCAAAATCCCTGTATACTGTGTTCGCTAAAATGGCCATCTAAGATTTTTTTTTTTTTTAACTATCAACACTTCCTGCTAACACTACCGATTGCGGAAAGGAGATCCACATCCTGCTCTTATAGAGTTTATGGTTGAAACGCTTCTGTTCCAATATCATTGAGTGGCCTCAAGTCCTCTGAAGCTCCCCGAAGCTAAATAGTTTTTTCCCTAGGTTAGAATCACCATTGAGGTATTTGTATATCGCTATCGTATTTCTTCTCATGCATCTCTTCTCCGTGGAGAATAATTTTAATGTTTCTGATTGGTCATCGTAACTGAGGTCCTCCAAACCCCTTATTAGTTTTGTTGCCCTTCTCTGGATTCTCTCCAGCACCAGCACATCCTTCCTGAGGACTGGTGAATAGAACTGGATGGTATTACTCAAGATGCGGCCTGACCAGAGTAGCACTGGAAAAGTCACCAGGTGAAATCCTGTGGTGAAATGGCATGATACAGTGTAATCCGTTAGGATCACAGCTTTGTATCATGTCCTTTAGTGTATTTACACTTTTGAATTTGCCGCCGGTTCCACCCCCCTGCATCGCAACGCTCGCAGGGAAGGGAACCGGAAGACAGGTGACGGCATCGGCCATGCACAGAGCGGGAGGACGGCGGGGGCTCGCAGGGGAAGGTGAGTTTTAAAATGTAAAACAACAGATTTCTATGCAAAACAATGTACTGCTTTTAGCACAGAAATGTGGACATAATCAGACCGCCAGAGAGGTTAATGAGTGAAATATAGAAAATATTTGACCCCTTCGCAAAACAGGAATTAGTACTTGGTGGCAAAACTCTTGTTGGCAATCACAGAGGTCAGATGTTTCTTGTAGTTGGCCGCCAGGTTTGCACACATCTCAGGAGGGATTTCGTCCCACTCCACTTTCCAGATCCTCTCCAAGTCTTTAAGGTTTCGACAACAAACGGTCAAGAGGGAAAAGAACCGCTCAAGTGAGGGGATAGTTCCAAACACATCCAACCCAGGTGCAGGCACGGATCCGCAGTCCTGATAGCAGCAAATGGAAGAGCACAAAAAGCCGCACAACTGGTTGAAGATGCAAAAAGTTAAAATCCAAATTTATTTTGCAGGCAAAAAGATAAAATCATCCAAGATGAAACCAAAACAGTCGGAGACATGGGGGGGAAAAGGGGAGCACGGCGGTTGACGCGTTTCACGGAGTCTTCCGCTTAGTCGTAACCATGCTGTACAATACAAGACACTGCTATATATAGAGGAAAAGGCATTTCAAATAACATGTACCTCCCAGAATGTGCTTGATTGAGCCCACACAGCTGCAGATACTAAATCCCAATTAAGGGCACACAAACAGCCCAGCAGGAATTGTATGTTTGCTTTTGCTTCACCTTTTGTCCAAAAACGCATAGCAAAGGTTTAAGGTTTCGAGGCTGATGTTTGGTAACTCAAACCTTCAGCTCCCTCCACATATTTTCTATGGAATTAGAGTCTGGAGACTGGCTAGGCCACTCCAGGACCTTAATGTGCTTCTTCTTGAGCCACTCCTTTGTTGCCTTGGCTGTGTGTTTTGGGTCATTGTCATGCTGGAATACCCATCTATGACCCATTTTCAATGGCCTGGGTGAGGGAAGGAGGTTCTCACCCAAGATTTGACGGTACATGGCCCGCCCATCGTCTCTTTGATGCAGTAAAGTTGTCTTGTCCCCTTAGCAGAAAAACACCCCCAAAGCATAATATTTCCACCTCCATGTTTGATGGTGGAGATGGCGTTCTTGGGGTCATAGGCAGCATTCCTCCTCCTCCAACACGGCAAGTTGAGTTGATGTCAAAGAGCTTGATTTTGGTCTCATCTGACTATAACAATTTTACACAGTTCTCCTCTAAATCATTCAGATGTTCATTAGCAAACTTCAGATGGCCTGTACATGTGCTTTCTTTAGCAGGGGATGGGAAGGGAGAAGAGCAGGGAATGCCATCTCTGAACACAAAACACATCGAACCTTAAAGCAGATGGGCTACAGCAGCAGAAGACCACACTGGGTGCCACTCCTGTTAACTAAGAACAGGAAACTGAGGCTATAATTCGCACGGGCTCACCAAAATTGGAGAATAGAAGATTGGAAAAACGTTGCCTTGTCTGATAAGTCTCGATTTCAGCTACTACAATCAGATGGTAGGGTCAGAATTTGGCGTAAACAACATAAAAGCATGTATCCATCCTGCCTTGTATCAACAGATCAGGCTGGTGATTTAATGATGGGGGGGGGGATACTTTCTTGGCACACTTTGGGCCCCTTAGTACCAATGGAGCATCATTTAAATGTCATGGCCTACCTGAGTATTGTTGCTAACCATGTCTTTCCCTTTATGACTACAGTGTAGCCATCTTCTGATGGCTCCTTCCAGCAGGATAATGCACCGTGTCACAAAGCTCAAATCCTCTCACCACTGGTTTCTTGAACATGACAATGAAGTCACTGTACTCCAATGGCCTCCACAGTCACCACATCTCAATCCAATAGAGCACCTTTGGTTTGTAGTGGAATGGGAGATCCGCATCATGGATGTGCAGCTGACACATCTGCAGCACCTGCGTGATCCTATCTTGTCAATATGGTCCAAAATCTCACCCTTTTCTCCCCCTATTACTGCACTCATTAAAAAGTACATCCTGCTTCCACCTTACTGTTCTCACCCTCCTCCTTCTCCTAATCTTTGGGGATATTTCCGCTAATCCTTGGTCTCCGTTCTGTAACTGCAACCCCTACTTCTGGAGCAATCCAGTTAAAAGCCTGGCTTCAAGAGACGGGGCGAAGGACCAAGGGGTGGAAGGAGAGGAAGACTTGGTCGTTTGCTCCACTGCACTTTGTTTTGGGCAGTGCAGGGCCACGCGGTGTTGTAGCCTGGACATCGCTCTGCACATGCCCAGTGGTAGTGGCCGTGCTGCCGGGTGACCTCATCAGTTGTCTGCGGTAATGCACCTGGCAGGGAGAGAATTTAAGGAGGCTGGTTTAGACAGCAGCCTGTGGGATTCTCTCTGGGAATCTGAACGCATTTTTTTGTGAATGAGCAGTTTTGGCTACTATATGAGACATGTTAGTATTTTGGTCCTGGGCTTTTGTTTTCTTGACTTCTTTTATTGACCCCTTTCGTTTCTGTAATATAGTTGGACCCCTTCTCTTCTCTATCTACACCTCTGTTGGTCACTTGATAACCTCCAACAGCTTCCAATACCATCTCTATGCCAAGATACCTAGAATTTATCTCTCTACTTCTGTCTCCTCTCAAATGACTAATTTACTGACATATCAACATGGATGTCACACCACTTGCTTAAACTAAATCTATCTAAAAACCAAGCTTCAAATTGTTTCCGCTGCCTGTGCTCTCATCCGTGACTTTTCCATAAAGATCAATAATACAACTATCAGTCTCACTCCTCATGCCAGGGTTCTAGGTGTAATCCTAGACTCTGACCTGCTCTTTGAGCCCTAAATCCAATCATTGTCAAAAGCTTGTATACTTTACCCCTGTAACATCCATAAAATATTCAGTCTTTTAACCAATGAGACCACCAAGCTACTCATTCACTCCCTTTTCTCTCTCACCTTGACTATTAGAACTTCCTTCTCATAGGCCTACCTGTACACAGGCTATGCTGCCCCCCCCCCCCCTCCTTCAGTCAGACATGAATGCTGCTGCCAGACTCATCCACCTTACTAACTGTTCATTATCTGCCACCCCTCTATGCCAATTCTTCTATTGGTTTTCAATTGCCCAGCGTATTTGATTCAACATACTATCATCCTACAAAGCCATTCACAACTCTGCCCAAAGCTACATCACTGATCTTGTCTCAGAATATCACCAAAATGGTCCTCTCTGCAAGACCTCATGCTAACTAGCTCTCCTGTCTCCTCCTCCCATGCTCATCTCTGGGACTTATCCAGAGCCTCTCCCATCCTCTGAAACTCTCTACTTCAATCTGTCCAGCTGTCTCCTACGCTGTCCATCTTTAGGTGATCCCTGAAAACTCAATTCTTTAGGGAAGCCTATCCTGCCTTCACTGAACAACTGAACTTTTAATTCTTCCATCAGCTCATCCCTCACAGTTATTACTGTACTGCACTCCCTTTAAATTGTAACGCGCTGCACAAACTGTAGATGCTATATACAATTTACTATTTACAATGTAGCAAGTTTTCCAGGCCTATGGCCTGATGTGGGTCTGCCATCAGTACCGGTAATCTCTCCAGCCCATGTGAGCTGTGACCCTGGGTGTGAAAACTGAAGCAGCGACAACTCCGGCATCTTTGTTTGTGTTTTTTTTTTATTGGATTTAAGGGGATGGGAGAAGGGAATGTGTGGGATACTCCTTTAGGCTCCAACTAATTACATTTGGGACTTTGCTTCCGGAAAATGCCCGTTGGCGCTTCCTTGACGCCAGCCAACGCTCACTAACACTGAGAACACTCTGTAAAACAATGGAAGTGCTGAATCCTCGACTTGTAATCCAGAAGATCCAGGACTGAGAACTGTAGAACTTCTGACACGGCTGTACTGCAAAAGTCACTGAATACTTTCCCCCAGCTTGTCTGGTTTGAGGTAGTATGATGTAGGATTCGGTATGGCTGTAACTTTAACTGACACTCTCTGTACAATTCAGGGTCCAACTGCAGGTGCCCCCTTTATCCTTGAGCTCTTCAGGGTCCACTATGTACCCCATCTGTAACTTCAGGGTCCTCAACCTAGGTACCCCCTTTACGGCTAGCTGACACTGGATCCCAGAACCTCTTCCGGAGTGGTCCCCTCTAACTTCAGGCGGACCCCCAGGGGCAATCCGTAGTACTCAGGACCTGTGTAGGCTTTCCTGGGACTCCCTCTCTCGCCCCCCTCAGCTCAACTCAGCACTCTCTCTGGATACTCAGGCGACACCCCGAGACATCCACCATCCTCTGACAGGAGGAGAGACAGCCACACTCTCCTTCCTGGGACTCTGTTCCCGCCAAAGACACCGTGCCATGCACTTCCCCCCAAACTTATACGCACTCCCAGAATCCTTTGCAGCATAATCTGCCTTCTGGGGTAGTTACATGCTGGGATGTGTCCCCTGATTGGGCTTCCTACACTGCCCTATGAGAAGCCTCTCACAGGAGCCAGTGGGGATACTTCTCCCCTCAGCAGGCACATCTGGAAGCCCTGACACCCTACCTAAATAAATCACAGCCCTGCTGTTAGGCAGACAAGGACCACTATACATTTACCTAGCACCTACCTGTAGGGTGCTATACCAATAATTATTAACCTACTCAAATTTTTACTTTTATTATGCAGCAATAAAACAATAATAAAAATGCTTTGCACTTAAACATCAATTATTTGACCAAAAATGTAACCAAATACAATTCAAAATACCTAAACTTTAAAGTGAACCTGTCACTTTGGTCAATAATTACCAAACTTTTACAATGTCCGGAATATCTACATATATACTTAGGTTTAGTCAGTGTAAATGTGTAATATTTTGCTAATAACTCATTACTTTATAAGACATCTAATTGTTTGGTTGCTTTTAACAGAAAGGACAGTTTATTGCAAATAATAAATGAACCCAAACGCATCTGTTAACATTTTTGGAGGTTTTATGGAAGATTCATAGCAAAACTGTGACAAGCAATTGGTGCCCATATAAGACAGTTGCCTTAAAAAGGAAGTATGTTTTTTGTTTTTTTTTTAAAATCATACTTACCTAGATGGATGCAGAATCGAGCCAATGCTGCATCTGTCCCCCGCTGTCTAAGGGTGAGAACTGAGCAATCAAATACCGCTAATCGGTCATTTCTCCCTGCCACTCTGAGCAGAGAGCTGGTGATGGTCAGTCAGTCACCGCTGTCTGCTCTGCCCCCATCCCCCCCTGGTGCTCAATGTAGCATTGGGCTGTGGTCACAATTTCTCTCCAGCCAGACCCGGCCCTGTGATGTTAGCCGACAGCAGGCTTCAACCGGCAGTTGGCTGAAAACAGGTCACAGGAGCTTTGGCTGTACTTCTCCTTTAAGAAATACTGTATATAAATACACATTTTAACAGTCCCTATGTGTCCTTTCTCCTATTGTTCCGTGATTGAGGAGAAAAGCGAGATGTTTAACATCAAGTGGTATTTTCAATTGATATGCATACTGTTGTATATAACTTTCAAGGCCTGATTATGTTGTTTGGTTCCATTTTTTATTAGCAAAGAATAGCATTTTCTATTCAACAAGCAGAGAAACATAATGTATAGCATACATAGGAATGTGTTATTGAGTAGTAAAAAAAAAACTGTGAAGAATTTATTTATATAAGACTCATGGTCAGTATTTAATATTTGATTTTCCATTTTTTTAGATGAAGCCAGTAAAGAATTTTTCACAATTAGGCCTCATGTGCACAGGTCATCTGTTTAACCCTATGAATGCCAGAACTCCTGGCAGGAACAAGCAGCTTTAAAAAAAGCAGTGAAAGCTGTGTATTGTACATGTGTTTAGGCACGTCTAGTGTTTGACCGTTAATGCATTCTATTGGCCAGGATATTCATTTATTCTGGGCATTGACGCATCTAGCGTTCATGCAAATTTTTTTCTGCTCTTCAGCTCCCCTCCTGAACATGTCTTTGGTGGGGTTTTTTTTCTGCCTGTAAATGCTCCTGTTCTAATATGCCTGTAAACGCCTATGTGTGCATGGACACGTAGGCTTACATAGAAGGTTTTTTTTCAGGCTAAAAAAAATGCTCAATGCATGTAATGGGGATTTTGACTGGAGTAATGGCACTGCTGGAACAGTTAAAGGGCAAAAACTTATAAGTCTATTACAAGACAATTTTCTGGTCTAGTTTATGGAGGCCCCTGACTAGGAATGACGGTCTGCTGTACCTGGTAATCTCAAACCATGCAGAGCTTATTACCAATTTTTCATATAAAAGAACATCTGTGAAGCAGTGACCATAACATGATTTCATTTAGGTTAGTTGTAAGCAACAAACAAATATGGGAAATATAAAAACAAACACTTAACTTTAAGAGAGTAAATTTTCCAAGGATGAGGGCTGCTCTCCAAGACTTAGACTGGGAGAGAATATTGGCATCAATGAACACAGAACATAAATGGGAATTCTTCAAAAAGACTATGTGAACTCACTGCAAAATATATTCCCATGGGCAACACATTTAAAAGGCTAAAAACAAAAGTTACGTGGCTTACGCCCGAAGTTAAAAAAGCTATAGATAATAAGAAAAGTGCTTTTAAAAAATATAAAAATGAAAGAACACTATGTTAAATGTTATAAAGAATATAACAGAATATGTAAAAAGGAAATCAAGGACCCAAAAATTAAAAACGAATGACAGATTGCAAAGATAGTAG
Organism: Pelophylax lessonae; assembly: GCF_965119305.1. Taxonomy (NCBI): domain Eukaryota; kingdom Metazoa; phylum Chordata; class Amphibia; order Anura; family Ranidae; genus Pelophylax; species Pelophylax lessonae. The sequence continues at coordinate 683,648,877 of NC_138769.1, read as the reverse complement.
GACAAACCCCCCAAAATTCTTCACACATATTAAAAGTAAGAAGATCAGGTCTGAGCATGTAGGCCCTTTACAAAATATTCTGGAGTGGGTGACTAGGGACAAAAAGAAGACAAAGTTATTAAATACTTTCGTCAGCTCTGTATATACAAAGGAGCATGGGGAAGTTCATGTCCATAATGGGGATGATATTGACACAGCCCCAAATGATCCACTATGGCTCAAATTGACATGGTTGTTTGGATACATGACAGAATGTGACATGACTTTCATACACTTTTGTACTTTTTTTTTTTGTGGAGACATCAATAAAAGATTTTTTGTAAATTAAAAGTGACATGGTTCAGAAATATTTAGACAAAATAAAGGTGGATAAAGCACATGTACCACATGGCATCCACCCACAGATCCTAAAACAATTGAGCTCAGTCATTTCAAAGCCATTGTTTCTAAATTTTAGAGACTCGTTAATGACTGGAATAATACCAGTGGATTGGGGTAGGGCCAATGTGGTGCCTATATTTAAAAGGGGATCAAAGTCTTTACCAAGTAACTATGGACCTGTTAGTTTAACTTCTATAGTCAGGAAGATACTGATGGGATTAATAAAAGACCACATAGATGAGTTCTTGCTGGGAAAAAAGGGATTTTTGACTTACCGTAAAATCTATTTCTCTTATGTTCATTGACAGACACAGCTCCTGCTCTTCATACCTGTTGGGTTATACTGCTACCTACAGGAGTAGGACACGAGGCAGAAAAAGAATCTGGCTATGTCTATGGGCAGTCCCAGGGGGTATACTCCCTCTCCCTGCTATAGGTACTCAGTGTAGTTACAAGCAGTGTGAGAAGAATTACAACTCCACAGAGGGATAGGTGCTGTGCCCGTCAATGAACATCAGAGAAAAGGATTTTACGGTAAGTCAAAAATCCAATTTTATCTTTTGTTCATTGACGAACACAGCTCCTGATCTTCATAACCATTGGGACGTCCCAAAGCCCTGAAGGTTCTCAAAGGGGGGCTCCTGGTGGAGCGAAAGCACCAAATTGAGGTCCCAAGGCAGCAACAGAGACCGCACTGGAGGAACCAAATTTCAGACACTCTCAAGCAGTGTTAATTTCGTCGACTAAAACCGACTAAAATGTTTTCGTCGACTAAATTAACACAATTTTAGTCGACTAAAATACGACTAAAACTAAAACAATTCAGATGACTAAAATACGACTAAAACTAAAATGGCATTTTAGTCTTAAGACTAAAATATGACTAAAACTTAAATGGCATTTTAGTCAGAAGACTATAACTAAAACTAATTCGAAATTTGCTGCCAAAAATAACATTGGTGCATGCTGAAAGCTTAATACCACCATAAATAATAACATATTAGATTTTTCACTCCAGGACCAGCAGTAGTATATAATGAGTTTGGAAATTGTAGAGAAATGCTTAAATAATGCATTACAAATTACAATTGAACTACACCCATTCAATTATAGATGACTAAAATTAGTTTTAGTCGACTAAAATGTAGGATGTTTTAGTCGACTAAAATGTACTGGAGTTTTAGTCGACTAAATACGACTAAAACTAAAACACTTGCAGAAGACTAAAATGGGACTAAAGGCCCGTACACACGTACCGATTGTCGGCCGTAAAGATTCGGCCGACGACCGATCGGCCGATTGTAGGCTTGTTAGTATGATGCTTCCGACAGCCAACAGCGCACTTTCGGCCGAAAAGAATCTGTCGTGCAAGCATTAAAATTTTTTGTTGGCCAACACCAAAACGGCCGATTGTTCACCAGTCAGTACAGAATTCGGCCGACAGACAGCAGATTTGCAAGACTGGGCATGCTCAGAAAAGAAAAAAGACCAGGAAAGTTAACCATCACATGACATCACTTCTGCAGTCGGCTGTTGTTGGCCAACAAAATTCGTGTGCAGTCTTTTGCAGTTTTCAACAGACACGACAGCCCTGGACAAAAGACGGCCGATCGTTCGGCCGACGATCGGTACGTGTGTACGGGGCTTAAAACTAAAATGCCATTTTAGTCCTAAGTCTAAGACTAAAACTAAATTGAAATTTGCTGCCAAAATTAACACTGCTCTCAAGAAAGGTACGCACCAAAGAGTGTGTGGCCAAGGGTTGTTGGAAGAAAACCGCCAAAGCCAACACCTGGCCCTTGATGCAGAAATTTTGCAGAGGACACCTACCCAGCCGGACAGGCTGGCATCTGTAGTGACCACTGTCCAATTCCCATTTGGCCAGAATCTCCCTTGCAGGGACCTTGTATGGAACTGTGCAAACGGAATCGGCTCGAAGGTCGACACCATCAGGCCCAGCACCCGCATGCAAGTCTGGAGGGATGACCATCTGCTGGACAGCAGGAGATGAATTGCAGCCAGCAATTCCTGGAGTTTGTCCAGAGGAAGAAGCATTCTGGCTAAGGCAGAGTCAGACTTCAGAAAATTCAGAATTCAGCCGAACTCTCGCAGAGTTCGTATGGTGATCTCCAGGTTTTCCATCAGAGCAGTAGAAGACTCCGCTCGCAGAAGGAGGTCGTCATGTAGGCCATTACCGCAATCCCCCGTTGGCGTAACAAAGCCAGCACCAGTGCTAACACTTTTGTGAAGACCCAAGGAGCAGAGGCGAGACCAAAGGGTAACGCCACAAACTGATAGTGCTCCTCTCCCCCGGGCAAAGTGGAGGAAGCGCTGGTGACCGGCACATATCGAAATGTGAAGGTAAGCATCCTTAATGTCGACAGAGGCAAGAAATGTAAGCGGTCTGGGGACAGACGGAAGGTGGAAGGAAAGAACCTTGCCGAGGCACAAGACCAAAACTCAATCTTGTAGTCGGACTGAATGACTTTGTGGACCCACTTGTCTGGTATCAGGGAAGTCCACGGGTCCGGGAACCTGCGAAGACGTCCCCCCACCCCTTCATGCTGAAGGAGCCTTGTCCGCGGGTCTGGAGAAGCCCGCTCTCAGCTTGCCAGACCAGGTTCGTTAGGATCCTCCAGAGGAGGCCCTGAAAGGCTTTGAGCCCCTTTCAGTCGACCCTGAGGGATGAAAAAACTTCCTTTGAGCCGAGAAGGAGGGCACACGTCTACAACAAGTTTCCTTGCTCTTAGTAGCCTGCGGAAGAAAGGTACTCTTTCCCCCTGTGAGACCATTATTTTTATTTTTTTTAAATAATCTTTATTTAACAATTTCAAGACAGTACAAGCATATGCAAAACAGCAAAAAGAGAAAGCAAAGTGCAGACAATAGATACATAGAAAAGGCACAAGTGGCAAAACTATCAATCTGGATGTCATGAGAAAAACATTTGCATCTACAGGGGGTCAAACAAACTATCATAAAAGAGTGTGCCAAACATTTGGCCAAACATCAAACAGAGAAATAAATAAAATAAACCCCCAGTACGTTATGTCTGACACCATCTGGGAAGGTTCCCGTAGGGAGAGTCGGAAGGCCGGCCAGACACCACGGAAATCCAGAGGAATGGCAAAATCAGGCATCCAGAATACAATGAATAGAAAATATAACAGCAACAAGAGGCCTTTGGCAAAAACAAGAAAGGTGGAGCAAAGCCAAGAAGGGTAGAAAAGAACAGTGTAGATAGAAAGGGGGAAAGGGAACGGACAGGATAAGGGGGGGGGGGCCCGGCGACAAGCAACTGTTACACATCGGAAATCTCGTCAAGAGTAGAACATCCACCCCGTCCAAGTATCCTTGAAGCGTTCCTGCCTACCCTGCGAGGGCAGAACCCGACGTTCCGCCTCCATCACCAGATTGACCTCTCTCTTCCATTCAGAAATCGTGGGGCAGGTAGAACTGCGCCAGTGCCTCGGTATGAGGCACTTGGCGGCGTTCAGCAGGAAAGGCATAACACTGCGTTTGTAACGTTTGATCGAAGAGTGTGTGTCGTGGAACAGATATTGTAGGGGAGTGCGAGCAATAGGCGTAAGTGACAATTTTGACACCCAGTGATGGATAGCGTCCCAAAAGGGCTGCAGCAGAGGGCACTCCCACCAGATATGGAGGAAGGTACCTACCTGTCCACAGCCCCTCCAACAATGTGGATACCTGTCCACAGCCCCTCCAACAATGTGGATCCGAGCCAGGAAAAATCCGGGCCAGTTTAGCAGGGGTCCTATACCATCGAGCCACAAACGTATAGGCTGACTCCTGTATCCTGGTACTAATGGAGGAGACATGAGTCAGACGGAGGATTCTGGACAATTGCGGGGGAGAAAATTCCACCCCAAGCTCTCTCTCCCATTCCCTCACATAGTAAGGGGGCGAGGAGGAAACCACATTCAGAAGCAACTTATACATATGCGACAATAGATGGCGGGAGTCTGGGGGATCTACAAACCACTTCTCAAAGGCTGAGAGGCCAGTAATCGGGCGGGGAGCAGTCGGGAGTGTAGCAAAAAAGTCAGTCAGTTGTCTGTAATGCCAATCGGACATCGGAAAATCGCCGAAGCGGTCACGCAGAGTCGCCAAGGGTAGCAAGTTGCCCGCAGGAGCAAACTTACCGCAGTACAGTTTGCCGTCCGCACTCCAGGAGCGGAAGAAACGGACACCTCACCCGGGGAGAACCAGGGAAGCCCACCTAGGGGGGTCAGAGGGGACACGCCCGAGGACAAGTCGCCAGATACGTTAAGGCCATCCCATATACGAAGTGTAGCCTTTGTCAGGGGCGATGTCCAGACTGAAAGCCCGCGCTCACCCGCCGGAATCCAAGGAGCCCCAGCAAGATTCTGTCCCGCCAGTGTTTTCTCTAAGGGGACCCAGGGTTTAGTCTGGGCGTCGTCCTCCGAAGGATAGAGTAGGCCAAGCGGGGGCTCTTTTCCCGCCAAACTTCAAGAAAGCCCTACGCAAGCGCTTGAAAAAGGATACAGGTAGATGCATAGGGACCGTGTTAAACAAATATATCAACCGAGGGAGAATAGTCATTTTAAGAACGTTGATGCGGCCAAACCACGTAATGGAGTGGGACGCCCAAGATTCCAAGTCAAGATGAATGCGTGTCGGCAAGTCCCCAAAGTTTTTGTCATATAGGATTTTCACGTCGGGCGAATGATCGTCGCAGCATCCGAGACATATCCGGGGGTACGTGAATAGGTAACAAAGTCTGCCAAAACAAGTCCAACTCACACACTAGCACCGGGAGAGAGAGCTGCGGCCGGGAAAGATAAAACAGCAGGTCATCGGCATAAGCCGATAACTTGTGTTCCGTGGAACCCACCGTGACGCCAGCTATGTCTGAGGTCGCTCTCACTCTTCTCAGAAAGGGTTTCAGGACCAGGGCGAAGAGAAGGGGTGACAAGGGGCACCCCTGTTGGGTACCATTAAAAATAGGGAAGGGATCCGACAGTAACCCGTTTACCCTAACCCTGGCACTCGGGCCATGATAGAGAGCCAAGATCCACCCCAGCATGCCAGCCCCAAGCCCCAGGGATCGGAGGACCTCCGACAGGTATGGCCAGGCCACCCGGTCGAAGGCCTTCTCCGCATCCAAGGAGAGGACCAGGCAGGGATGTCTGTCCGGTCCGTGTTGCGCCTAGTGAAGAACATGAAGAGCCCAGACAGTATTGTCGCGGGCCTCCCGGAGGGGCATGAAGCCCGCCTGGTCAGGGTGAATCAAGGCCGCAACATGGTCTTAAAAGCGAAGCGCAAAAATCTTGGCCAAAATCTTGGTGTCAGTATTGAGGAGAGAGATGGGTCTATAGCTGGCACACTGCTGGGGGTCCTTGCCCGGTTTAGGGAGCACCACGATATGGGCCATCAACGCCTCCGCGGGGAGGGGGCCGCTCATCCGACACCGCAATCTGGGCACCAAGGACAGGGAGCAGGGTCTTATAATAGTTATTTGTGAAACCGTCCGGGCCCGGACTCTTGCCAGCGGGCAAACCAGATACCACCCTGCTCACCTCGTCCTCGGAAATAAGAGATTCCAGCTCCGCCAGTACCTCGTCAGGGAGCCTGGGGAGTCTGGAGTCCGACACATAATCACGGATATCGAGCAACCGACCCCCCCCCCCCGGACGGTGGGAGACGGTACAGGGATTCATAAAATCGTTGGAAGCAGTTGGCGATCCGAGCGGAACTAACCACTTTCCCCTCCGAAGTCTCCAAGGCATGGACATGACGGGCCTCAGTGCGTTTTTGCAGCATACGGGCCAAAAGACGGCCACATTTGTTCCCATTTTCGTAAAAACTGTGAGCCCAGAAATGAAACTTGTCCCGGGCCCGCCTGTCCAACCAAGACGTCAAGGTGCCCCTCAGCTCCTCCAGAGAACGAGCATCCTCCGGGGCCAAGGCACGCTTATGTTTGATTTCCAAATCGTGGATCCGGTCCAGCAAATCAGAGATCTCCTGTTGTCGCTGCCGCTTCAGCCGAGAGCCATGTGAAATAAGAACCCCCCTGATCGCAGCCTTATGGCCCTCCCAAACGGCGGACGGTGAGACCTCCGACGAGGAGTTAAGCTCGAAGTAAGAGCGCACCGCCTCAGTGACCTGTCCCAAAATAGAGGGATCATCCAGGAGGTTTTCATTAAGGCGCCACGTCCGGGTCACACGGTGAGCACCGGGGGGCGCGAATGACAAGGAGACCGGGGAGTGATCAGAGAGGGTGATAGACCCAGTCGAAGCGGCACGGACAGAGTCCAAATGGAACTGATCCACCATGAGCAAATCCAACCTGGAATACACGTTGTGAACCTTGGAGTAATAACTGTAGTCCCAGACCCCTGGATTGAGGATCCTCTAGCAGTCCACCAAATGCAGGGCCCTGAACAACTGCCGGAGGTGCTTCTGAACCCGAAAAGAGAGGGGAGAGCAGCCTGAGGAGGAGTCCAGGGTGGGGTCAAGAACCACATTAAAATCCCCCCCCCCCCCCAAGAACAACTATACCCTCCCGGAAGCCCTTCAGTTTAGTGAGAGTGGAGGACAAAAAGGAGACTGTCCTGGAGTTTGGGGCATAAACATTAGCAAGAGTATATGCGTGTCCATGGACCGTACCCTCGGGTCCGTAAGGGAATCAGTAATCACAAAGGGACACCATTTGTGGATAGCTATGGCAACCCCTCTGGCTTTGGCAATTGGAGACACGCTATGATACCATTGGGAAAACATCTGGGTAGGTAAGCGGGGGGTGGAGGAGGCAGTGAAGTGCGTCTCCTGCAGATAAAGCACATCAGGACGCAAGTGACGCAGTTCCTGCCACATCCGTCCCTCTTATTGGGAGAACAAAGCCCCCGCACATTGTACGAGGTCACACGTTGCACATCAGCCATAATATATCAGTAGGAAAGCTAAGAGAACACACAGGCACCGGATAACCCGAAAACATGGTCCCGGGTAACAAGGCAAATGAAAGGATCTCCAAGACACATTGCTCCGCACACCCACCGTGGGACCCAGACCCCCCCGGCCAAACCACCAAGGAGGAGAGGGGAAGGAAAGGGGAGGAGGAAGAGGAGAAGAGAGGCGAAACAGAGAAGGACAAGAAAGAATGAACGTGAGAAAAGAAGCGGAAAACAGAGAAAAGAAAAGCCCCCACTATGGGGAAACATCCCAAGAGGATGCGCCCCCGTAGCCACAGAAAAAAGGCTACTGCAACTGACCAAAAAAACCCTTGAGGACACGGAATCACCCAGACCCATGGGGCCACCTACTGTGGGGTAGTGACTGAACCACCAGTGAGATGAACAATGCATCTCCGAGCCTATAACAGTAATAACTGTGTATTCATGACCTGCAGCTGGGCTGGAGGTGACCCACGGCCACAAAGAACCTTGGGCCTGCCGCAGGCCGCAAGGGGAAACCCCCCGCATGTAAACCAACAAAACATGAGTCAAAAAACATTCAATAAAACTGTGCAACACCACCGTAATGGCATAGGGACATGTCCGAGCCCCCCTTAGCAGAAAAAGGTAGCAGGGCCCGCCATCCGGCAAGACCCCAACGGAGGCAGATAAGGGTTAATCTTGCTGGGAGGCCCGGGCAGAACCTCGCCGCGAGCCTCTGCGACGCTTCCCTCTTTGCAGGGTGACCTGTTGCCATCGTTCAGGACGTTGCGGCAATGGGATATCGCTCTGCAGCCTCCAGTCAGGGAAATCCGTCAAGGGGACATCCAGGGCAGCACAAAAGCGTTGAAGGTCATCTTTGGTGCGGAGAACAGCCGATTTGCCATTCTGAGAAGCAGTAAGGCGGAAGGGAAAGCCCCAGCGATACACCACTTGATGGGAGCGCAGGGTTTCCAACAGGGGGCGCAGGGAGCGCCGTTGCATGAGTGTCCGACGAGACAGGTCAGGAAATAGAGAAAGTTGGGCGCCATCAAAGTCAATCACAGCCATAGGCCTAGCAGCTTTCATAATGTCTTCCTTCAAAGCATATTTATGGAGCTTACAAATAACATCCTGGGGCGGCTCCCCATCCTGCGGCTGGGGGAGCAAGGCCCTGTGCACTCTGTCAATATCAATGACGTCTGGGGCTCTGTTTCCCAAAATCTGGCGAAAGATACCCTGGACAGAGGGGATCAGGTCAGGAGCTCTGGTGGCTTCAGGGAGGCCCCTAATACGGATGTTCTGGCGCCTGTCCCTGTTCTCATAATCATCAAGCTGGTCCATAAGCGTATTAAGGACAGTGTCATGTGTAAAGGCAGTCTTTTGGAGGGAGGATAGGGAATGCAGAACATCATCTTGGCCGCTTTCCAGAGAGTCCACCCTGTGCCCTAAGGCTTCAGTGTCCGCCCGCAGCCCTTCCAAAGCCTGAGTGACCAATTGCTCCACTGTAGTGGTAATCAGATGAACAATCTCTGTCCTAGTTGGCAAGGCCTTAATGTGGGCCTTCCAGTCCCAGTCGTCCTCAGTGTCCCCAGAGTCAGTGGAATGGGGCGACACCGCAGCATATGGCAAAAAGGGGTTGGGGCTGCACCCCTGTACCTGGGTCAGCGGCAATCCTGAGGAGGAAGGCAATCCTGGGAGCAGCGTGGAGATCGGAGAAGAGCGGGGCGCCGCCATCTTGGCCGCCTCGCGGCGGTTCCGAGGAGTCGTTGAAAAGAGGTCGCGGAGGTACGTGGAGCGAGCAGAAAGCCCTCCAGGAGGCTGGGAGGATGGTCACCTCTTCGGTGGCATCACTTGCAGGTAAGTGAGCGAGAGTCGGCCGCTGCAGGTCAAGTGCTGGGCTCAGGGAAGCAGGAGCTCACACGAGATGCGTCCTCACACCATCGCGGTCAGGCCACGCCCCCCCGTGAGACCATTAATGATGTCATCAAGGGTAGCTGCAAACAGGTGATCTCCTTGAAACGGTATGTTAGTCAAGGTCTTTTTAGAGGTCTGGTCAGCAGACCAGCATTTGAGCCAAAAGACCCGCCCAGGGACAACTGCCGAAATGGAGAGCCGAGCCACTAGGGGAGCCGCATCCAAAGAGGCATCACAGAAAAACTGCAGCTCCCGGACCAGCTGGTCCGCCAGCTCAGCAAAGGTGGAGGGGAGCTGGTCTCCCTCCAGGTTACGGCATAAAAGCTTAGCCCACTCGGTCAGAGTTTGTGACACAAGGGCAATGGTGAATACCGGCCTCAGTGCTGAACCAGCCAGAGTATACATATTGCAGGCCAGAGCCTCCGCCTTCCTGGCAGTCGGATCCTTAAAAGCCGGGGACTCTTCAACTGGAATCATGGTTGCCTTTTTCCATCTGGAAAACAGACAGTCCACCACCAGTGGAACAGTCCACTTCTTAATAAGGGACTCCTTATAGAGGTAAGGCCTAGGAAATTGCTTAGGGGCCCCAAGGGTACGCTTTGGTCGTCCCCACTCTTTAGCGACAATTTTGTCAAAATAGGCGGGGAAAGGAAACACCTTCGCCGCTCTGGATGGCTTGTGAGTGCCAAAGGGAACCTGCGCCTCCGTCGCAGCTGGAACTGCGTCCTCCATCTTTAAGGTCTCACACACAGATACAATCAGTGCGTCCACCAGCGCCTTTTTCGTGCGCGGTTGCAGATGTGGAGGAATCATTCTCACTATCAGAGGATTCCGGGCGCGTGGTTGCAGACCCAGCAGGGTGACCCATGTCCGCGGCAGCCAAATCAGATTCAGGATCTGATGAGACGGAGGAGGCAGGGGAAGGTGGGTGGCACTTTTCGCTAGCCCATTGCCCGAAAGCCACCTCCATCTGGGACACAAAGGACTTCAGGACCGCTATCAGTGCATCGATGGATGGTTTGGACCCTGAGAGCCCTGTAGCCTCAGAGAGAGTATCAGGTGGGGAGATGTGCTCCAAAAACTCCATGAGTCACCAGGTGGACTTCACAAAAAAGGTGTAAAACACTGCAAGATACAACCCCCACTGGGCTGGCAGCACCACCCGGTCGCCAGGCACAAAGCACCAAGCAATCCTAAGCAGAGAGGGAGAAAACCCCACCAGACTCACCACCCGGCAGAAACGGGCACCTGCAGCCACCAGGATAATCTGCACTGCACGTGCGGCGATCAGGAAGTAAAAAGATCCAGGAGTCGGCACCAGGAGAAGAGGAGGGACTCCCACCACCGGAATCGCCACCCACAGGGCTCCAATGTCCAATGTCAATGCCAGAGAGATTTGCAGAATCAAGTGAGCGGACAGGGCAGGCTAAAAAAAGGCTTTTTTTTTTTTTTTTTACACAGGGTAGGCAGAAGGGGAGAGGGAACATTTTTTAAGTAACTTGCATGCAGATTTTATCTCCCAAGTACAATGCTTTACATTTTTAATAGCTGCCCACCCCTCTATTACAACAAGGTCTTCTTGTAAAGTTGTTATATCCTTTTGCTACTTTATTTCCCTGCTTAGGTTTGTATCATCAGTAAGCACTGAGATTGAACTATTTATTTCAACCTGTATACCATTTATGAACAAGGTAAACAGAATTGGTCCCAGGACAGAGCCTGGTGCTGCTTGGACCTTGAAGAAGAGGACATACCCCAAAAGCGTGTCCTAAACATTGTATGTTAATTCAAATAAAAAAATATCATGGACAGTACTCAATTGTTTCTGTCGCAAGTCCACTAATATGTCTACAATCACCTCAAGAAAATGCATAGCAATCTATGGGTGGTGCCCATGCCTGTTCACAACGCAACAGGACAGTCACTCAGCATAGGACCTGGAAACTAGCCATGATCACTGTACTAGAGGTGTCTACTACAGTAATTTCCAGCTTCTAGAAGGATCCTACAGGTATAGCACATGCACACATTGGTCCAAGTTGGACCAATGAAACTATGTAAAAGATCCAAACTTGGAATTCCTATACACCAGTAAAATTTAGTTTGATTGTTCAATCAAATTGCTAATAGTGTGGTCAAACTGACATTCTTGTTTGATTGTAGTAGTGAGAAACTTCAAAGGAGCAGCATGGAATTTTTTTCTTAAACTTCTAACTGTGAATGTGTTTTTTGTAAAAATCATATACAGTGGGGTATAGAAAAGAGTCACCCCCTTTAAAATAAAAAAATGTTGTAGCGTTGCAGCCTGAAATGAAAACAGACAGTTTTTGTTGTATCCAGCTGTATTTACTCCATCCAAGCGAGAGATATAACACCAACATGTCAGAAAAAAATTCAAAAACAGAATCAATGAGTTGGAAAAAGGATCACCCCCCCTGTAACACCTTTTGCTTTAATTACAGCCTTTAGTCGGTTGCGATATGTCTTCACTACCTTTGCACGTCCAGACTTTGCAATATTTGCCCATTCTTCTTTGCAGAACTGCTCAAGTTCAGTTAAATTTGATGGTGACCGTTTGTGGACTGCAGCCTTCAAGTTATTCCATAGATTTTCAATGGGGTTTAAGTCTCGGCTCTGACTAGGCCATGCAAGTACATTCATCATTTTCTCATTTTTGCTGTGTGCTTTGGGTCATTGTCATGTTGGAAGGTAAACCTTCTTCCCATTGACAACTTTCTGGCAGAGGGCAGCAAACTTTTCTCAAGAATTTGATGGTATTTTGCCCCCATACATTTTTCCTTCTATCCTGACAAGTGCTCCAGTCCCTGCTGCAGAGAAACACCCCATAACCAGATATTACCGCCTCCTGCTTTACTGTAGGAATGGTGTTATTTGAATGGTGAGCTGTATTGGATTTCCGCCAGATATATCATTTGATGTTGAGGCCAAAAAATTTAATTTTAGACTCATCTGTCTAGAACACCTTTTCCATGTATCCTCAGAATCTTCATGGTGCGTTTTGGCAAAGCTCAGTCGTGACTGCTTGTGGCCTTTCTTGAGGAGTGGCTTTTTTCTAAAGTTTGTAAAATTGTTGTCACATGCACACAATAATAAAAACAGAAACTGACCAGCGCTATGGAGTGGGTAGGCAAAATTATATATATATTCAGGTGTAAGCTGCCACAAACCTTCACCTGTGAACAGGGGTACAAATGTTAAAAAAAGGAAAGAGAAGTTTGTATAAGGCGCCTGTTGATCACAATTTAAATTGTTTCCCCCATAAAACATTTTACATTACATTATACACTATCACTTAACCACTCACTCATAACATATGTTCATTAATACGGTTTCCACTGGCACTTAACACTGCGACTAGTAAATAAAATTTATGACACAGTGTACACTTTTGTTTATTTATTGAGCATTTATTATACTGTTTTGCACTGAGCACTTTATTCTTTATTTAGGTGCTCCTCAGCCCGCCAATTAGTTCTTTTTGGCACAAGCACTTTATTCATCACCGACAGATTGTTTATTTATTTATTATATGGTTTGATGTTTTATGGGGGAAATTATTTAAATTGTGATCAACAGGTAGCGCCTTATACAAACTTCTCTTTCCTTTTTTTAACATGCACACAATGACCACTCTTTGTCAGAAATTCCTGTAACTGCTTCAGAGTTGCTGTAGGCCTCTTGGTAGCCTCTCTGACCAGTTTTCCTCCACCCAGTTTGGAGCGACATCCTGATCCTGGGAGCATCTGTGTTGTACCAAATACCTTCCACTTTTTAATAATAGACTTCACTGTGTTTTTACGCATTGATAAAGCCTTTGCATTTTTTTGTATCCATCTCCTCATTTGTGCCTGTCCACAACTTTATCCTGGAGATCTTTTGTCAGTGCCTTGCCACCCACAGTTGATCGTTTGCTTCAGCTGCACTACCAGGGACTGAAGTGCTCCAGGAAAGCTCTTTTCATGTCGAACTAATTAAAATGACCACAGCTGATCACAATTGAAAGTCAAATGGCTTTGTGTGCCATTGAGAAGGTGATTACCTGCACATGATTGAGTTTACAAGTCACTTTTAGGAGGGGGGTGATCCTTTTTCCAACTCAGTGGTTCTGTTTTTGAATTTTTATTTTTTTTCTCATATGTTGGTGTTATATCTTTCGCTTGTGTGTTTTAAGTTGCAAGTAAATACAGCTGGATACAACAAAAACTGTGCGTCTTCAATTCAGGCTGCAAAGCAACATGTGATTATTTTAAAGGGGGGGGGGGGGAATTCTTATTCATACGCACTGTACAATTTTTCAGGACAAGCTTTAGGGGGGTTTGTCCCCTTCTTCAAGTTCCAAGCAGCACTGTAAAATATTTCTTGAACAAAATTCTAAATGTGAATGTGGTTTTTGTAAAAATCATATAGTACATTGTAATGAAACCTTTTTAACACATCTGGGATTCTATTCAAATAGCAGGTCTGGATGACATTTTAAGAGCTTTTGAACAAAATGTGTTGGCAATAAAGGTTGTTCTGATGAATGCTTTTGCTACAAAAGCGTGTAGCGCCAGTTTTATATTTTAAAAGCCCCCCTTTAAATCAGGGTAATGGGCGTCAGTTTATTTTGCACACTGAGCAGAGCACAGCTGATGTGGTCAATTAACCTACAGTGTTTTTAAAAACTGATATCAAATTCCCTGGAATAGATTATGTTAAACTATTGTGATAAAGTAATGGAGCAAAGTGCTGACAGGCTGGAGCAGAGGTTTCCGTCATCCTGTCCACAAACAGCTCTGCTATGCAGTTTCTGCCTTAATTATTGGTAGCAATCTATGCAGCGGATACCGGGAAACAGCCGTGCAATCTTTCCTGCAAAATTGCAGCAATAACTTCTTCCGATACCGTCACCTCTTCTAACAGCTAATAGATTCATATAATTCACTAGTGACAGAAAAGTATGAACTGAACTGTGTAAAATACTGTATATGGGATACAGTTCATGTTAAATGCAACAATATTTGGGGAGTTTAAGATGGTTTGCACTTAAACGTTATTATGGTTTTACATAGGTATGGGGAATCTGGTTTATGCCATGATATTTTAAATACAATACAATAATGTGTCAGAATTTCCACACTGAAATAAATGTAAAATAAGTAAACCAAAGCTATAAGATAGTGTAGATGCAAATCAATGGGCCCCAGTGCAAAGTTTGACCTGTACTTATCCCTTTGCTGACAAAAAGTGAAGTTTAGCTTATGACAGAGAAAGTCACCTAAGTTTAAATGCATTTTGTAGAGATGAGATTTGGGTTTGGTTCGAATGTGGGTTCAAACCAACCCAGTCTTTTTGGGACCTTTTGAACTAATGTGGACATTTGTCTGGGGATCCTGGGTGATATAATTGACCTAAGTCGTATCAGCGGGGAGCCTTGATAGTTTCAAAAAACTATTGGATGGACACCTTAAAGACCACAACATACAGGGGTATACAATGTACGGTTAAAAGCAAACACACACACACATCTTAGGTTGAACTGGATGGACTTGTGTCTTTTTTCAGCCTCACTAACTATGTAACTATGTAACTAATATAGTCATGACAATATTTGGCCAATGATGTCCCCCAGGATTTCTGGGGCTGTGTTTACATTACTGCAGTGGCAGGGATCTGTCATTTAGCAAAGGGAGTGCAACATTTAGGCATCACTAGGCATTGGCTTATGGTGACTGATAAGAGATGTACATCACCAGACATCTTGATCGATGTGAATTTACATTGGAGGGGACTTTACAAACATGTTACTGTAATTTTTTGTGCAATGCATTTAACCACTTCAATACAGGGTACTTTCACCCCGTTCCTGCCCAGGCGAATTTTCAGTTTTTAGCGTTGTTGCATTTTGAATGACAATTGCGCGGTCATGCAACACTGTACCTAAACCAAATTTACGTAACTTTTCCTCCACAAATAGAGCTTTCTTTTGGTGGTATTTGATCACTACAAGGTTTTTTCTTTTTATCTATACAAATAAAAAGTTTGAAAAATAAAAAGTTTTTTGTTTATGTTATAACATTTTGTAAATAGATACGTTTTTTCCTGCACTGATGAGGCCGCACTGACTGACACTGATGAGGAGGCACTGATGGGGTGACACTAATATGCACTGATAGGTAGCACCGATATGCAGCATTGGTGGGCACTGATGGGCACTAATAGGCGGCGCTGATAGGTGGCACTGATGGGCGGCACTTATAGTTGGCAATGATGGGCACTGGTGGGTGGCACTGATAGATGGCAATCATGGGCAGCTCTGATGAGGAGGGCCCTGAAAGGGTCCTTGAGCCTTGATTGGCATCCCTGGTGGCCATGGGTGGACATCCCTGGTGGCTCTAGTGGTACCCCCCAAGGGTTTGCACTGGTAATCAATACTCTGATTACCAGCATAGACCCCCCCCCTGTAAGGAGAGCCGCCGATTGGCTCTCCTCTTCTCGTGCCTTTTAGGCACAAACTGAGGAAAGCCGATCAATGGCACTTCCTATATACTATGTGACCAGCTGTGATTGGACACAGCTGATCACATGGTAAAGAGCCTACGTCATTGGGCTCTTTACCGGGATCGGAGATGCGGTGAGTCTGAGTGACACACCGCACCACCCATCGCCGCTCATATGACGGGCGGGAAGTGGTTAAAGTACATTTTCTATAGTGTTTAACCACTTCCGGACCGCCTGCCGCATATGTACTACGGCAGGGCAGCCTGGCTGCACAAAATCCCGTACATGTACTTGATTTTGTGCAGACGATGTCGGGGGCAAGCGCGCGCCGCCGGAGCTCAGCTCCCGCTGTGATTGGACTGGCTAAGCTGAAACACAGATCTCTCATTTTCTATAGTGCATCCATTGCCCCTACAGTTAAGAAAGCACTCCCTAGGAGCACACCTAGCCCCTTGATCACCCCTGGTGCTAACCCCTTCCCTGCCAGTGTAATTTAGACAGTAACAGAGCATTTTCTTTTAGCATTGATCACTGTATTGCTGTCACTGGTCCCCAAAAAGTGTCACTTGTCAGATTTGTCCGCCGCAATGTTGCAGACCTGCTAAAAATCGCTGATTGCCGCCATTACTAGTACAAACAATAGAAGAAAAAAAAGTCCATAAATCTATCCCATAGTATGAAGACGCTTTTGCGCAAACCAATCAATATACACTTATTAGGATTTTTTTTTTACCAAAGAAATTTAGCAAAATACATATTGGCCTAAATTGATAAAAAAATTAGATTTTTTTTATTTGGATATGTTTTATAGCAGAAAGTAAAAAATATTATTTTTTTTTTTTTTTTCAAAATTGTGGTTCTTTTTTTTGTTTATAGCGCAAAAAACAAAAAAAAAAAAAAAAAAAAAGGAGGTGATCAAATATCACCAAAAGAAAGCTCTATTAGTGGGGGGAAAAATGACATCAAGTTTATTTGGGTACAATTTTGCAAGACCGCGCAATTGTTAGTTAAAGCAACGAAGTGCCGTATTGCAAAAAAATGAGAGCTTTCATTTGGTGGTATTTGATCACCTGTGCGATTTTTATTTTTTTAAGCTATAAACAAAAAAAGAGCGACAATTCTGAAAAAAAAAAATATATATTTTTTTTAACTTTCTGCTACATAACATTCTCAAAAAAAAAAAAAAAAAAATTAAAAATCAAAACTTTTAACATTTTAGGCCAATTTGTTTTCTGCTACATATTTTTGGTAAAAAAAAATAAGTGTAATAAGCGTATTTTGATTGGTTTGTGCAAAAGTTATTGCGTCTACTAACTACGGAAAAGATTTTTTATTGTTTTTTTTTTTTAACTAGTAATGGCGGTGATCTGCGATTTTTAGCGGGACTGCGACATTGCGGCAGACAGATTGGACCCCTAACTGACATTTTTGACACTTTTGGGGGTACCAGTGACATTACTACAGTAATCAGTGCAAAAAAAACTGAATTTTTGTAAAATCTTACCGTAAAATTCCTTTCTCTGAGTCCTCCGACAGTCGCCGCCCCCTTCCAAGTCCTCACCAATGGGTATTGACCTTTGCTCCGTAGGAGTAGCTAGGCAACAAGAATTGTTAATACAAAAGCTTTTAGCATAGACACACCCCTAGGGGCTGTCCCCTCAGTCAATACCTCCCTGCACCAGCATTCCCAACTCAGTTTGGTAGCATAGCAGTAAGAGTACACAAAAACCCCATAAGAGGGGCGGGGGGCGGCAACTGTCGGAGGACTCAGAGAAAGGAATTTTACGGTAAGATTTTACAAAAATTCCGTTTTCTTTTACGTCCTCCGACAGTCGCCGCCCCCTTCCAAGTCCTCACCAATGGGACGTCCCAAAGCAGTGTAGACATGAGGGGTGGGAGACGCAACCGTAGAAAGGCAACGCAGTACCCACATCAGAAAAAGGAACCTTACCACAGTAAGAGAACCAACTGGGCAACAGGAAAACGTGCTCAACAGGAGCAACAACCCAGGAAAACAAGTAACCCAGGGGTAAAACACCCCAATAACCAAGGGCCACCAAAAACAAGGGTCCCTAAGAAACTGCCGCACTGAGAACTTTACGGCCAAAGGAGGCATCAGCCGATGCCTGAACATCCACCTTATAGAATTTTGAGAAGGTGCGAACGGACGACCAAGTCGCCGCCTTACACACCTGGGCCACAGAAGCCTGATGACGGTAAGCCCAAGACGTACTCAAAGATCTGGTAGAGTGCGCCTTCACAGGGAAGGGGGGAACCTTCCCCTTCAAGGCATAGGCTTGCTCAATGATCTGTCTGATCCATTTGGCGATGGTCGCAGCCGACGCCGCCATGCCCTTCCGAGGTCCCTCAGGAAGGACAAAGAGGGAATCCGACTTGCGAAAAGACTTAGTGGACGACAGGTAAACCCTGATCGCCCGGACAACATCCAAGGAATGCAAGGCAACCTCCTTCGGATGCTTAGGCTTCGCGCAGAGCGAAGGCAAGACAATGTCTTCATTTAGGTGAAATACCGAGATCCTTTTCGGAAGAAAAGATGGGTTAGGTCGCAGGACCACCTTATCCTTGTGGATCACCAGGTAGGGAGAGTTGCAGGACAAAGCCGCCATCTCCGACACCCTGCGAGCCGAAGTGATCGCCACCAAAAAGGCAACCTTCTTGGACAACAGAGACAACGAGATCTCCCTGATCTTTTCAAAGGGAGCCTGTTGCAACACGGACAGAACTAAGTTCAAGTCCCATGGAGGCAAAGGTTCCCTCCTAGGAGGGGCCAAATGTCGCACCCCCTGAACAAAGGTGCTAACCAATGAATTAGACGCCACAGGGCGTTGAAAGAGAACGGCCAGCGCAGAAATCTGACCCTTAATCGTGGCCAACGCCAAACGCTGGTCCACTCCCGTTTGAAGGAAAGCCAACACTCTCGACACCGAGTATGAGCGAGGGGAATACCCCCTGGACTCACACCAAGCAAAATACGCTTTCCAAGTACGGTAGTAAATTTTCCCCGAAGAGGCTTTTCTAGCCTTGATCAAAGTGGGAATGACCTCAGGGGAGAGACCCCTATCCTTCAGGACCTGGCTTTCAACAGCCAGGCCGTTAAAGCCAGCGACTGTAAAGCAGGATGGAATATCGGCCCTTGAGACAGGAGGTCTCCTCGAAGCGGTAGACGCCACGGAGCGTCGACTGCCAGATTTACGAGGTCAGTGTACCAAGACCGGCGAGGCCAGTCCGGTGCCACCAGAATCACTGTGTGCGGTTCCGAGGCTAACCTGCGAAGAAGCCTGGACAGCAGTTGAATCGGTGGAAAGGCATACATCAGACGATACTGATGCCAGGGCGCCACTAACGCGTCTGAGGCGTCTGCCCGAGGGCCGCGCGTCCTCGCCACGAATGCTTCCACCTTGTTGTTCAGATGAGACGCGAACAGGTCCACATCTGGGGAACCCCACTTCGTGCACAACATCTGGAAGACATCCGGGTGAAGGGACCATTCTCCCTGGTCCAGGGTCTGGCGACTCAGATAATCCGCCTGCCAGTTCTCCACCCCCGGAATGTGAACTGCCATTATCGCCGGGACGTGCGTCTCGGCCCAAGACAGGATGTCGGCTACTTCCCGAGCCGCTCGGGCACTCCTGGTGCCCCCTTGGTGGTTGATGTAGGCCACCGCGGTGGCATTGTCCGTCTGAACCCGAACTGGATGGCCCCGAAGCCGGTCCGTCCATCTCAGATGGCAAAGCTTTATCGCCCACAACTCCAGAATGTTGATCGGTAGGGAGGACTCCTCCCCCGACCAAGTTCCCTGGGCGGACAGAACGCCCAGAACACCACCCCAGCCCGACATACTGGCATCCGTGGTGAGCACCGTCCACGATAATGGACGAAAAGACTTGCCCCCCGACACCGCCGGGGACTGGAGCCACCACAGAAGATCCCTTCTGGTGCTGTGGCTCAACGAAATCCGCAGATCCAGGGATTGCGGCCGCCTGTCCCACTCGGCAAGAATCTCCGCTTGGAGACTCCGCCCGTGACACTGGGCAAAGGGGATCGCCTCGAAGGCCGAGACCATCAAACCTAGACACCACATGCACGTCCGGAGAGACGATTGTCGGTTGTCCCTGAGGGACCTGACCTCGTCCTGAAGAGTCCGAAGCTTGTCTTCCGGTAGAAAAACCTTCGCTTGGACAGAGTCCAGAATCATTCCCAGGTAGGGAAGACGAACCGAAGGACACAGACTTTGACTTCGGAATGTTTATGGTCCAACCAAACTCCTGCAGAGTCCGCACTGGCGTTTGACCGTATCAGGATATCGTCCAGATACCCCAAGACAGCAATGCCCTGTGCTCTCAACAGGGCCAGAACCGGCGCCAGCACCTTGGTAAAAACCCGCGGAGCCGAAGCGCGACCGAAAGGTAACGCCACGAATTGGTAGTGATCCTCCGCAATGGCGAATCGAAGGTACCTCTGGTGACCCTCGAAAATGGGGATGTGTAGGTACGCATCCTTCAGATCGATGGAGGCCATGAATTCCCCCAGACTCAGGGCAGCCACCACTGATCGCAGAGATTCCATGCAGAACTTGCGTACCCGCACAAAGCGGTTCAGAGCTTTTAGGTCCAGAATCGGACGCACTTTGCCCTCCTTTCTGGGCACAGTGAACAGATTGGAGTAAAACCCCCGAAATCTATCCCGATGAGGTACCGGAACCACCACCCCCTGGGCCCGCAGGTCCCGCACCGCCAGGTGCAGATCCTGCAAGCGCTCCGGAGACAGCTGAAGATTTGAGGGAAAAAATCTGCCCGCCGGCCGAGAGAGAAATTCGATCTTGTAACCAGATCAAACGATTTCCTGAACCCATCTGTCCCGAACGCGGGTCAGCCAAGGTTGTAGGAAACCGCGCAGACGTTCCCCCACCCCAGAAACGGGTGAGGGCGCCCCTTCAGGCGGAAGTGGTATGGGAAGTTGAACCGGACTGGCCGGACTTCTGCTTCCCCGCCCACGGCTTCTTCTGGGAGCCTTGGCCTTTGAAGGGCTTGCCCTTGGACTGTGACCGAAAGGCACGAAAGGACCCCTGAGAGGGCCTAGACGAGGAATTCCGTTTACCACGGAAGGACTTATGCTTGTGGGACTGGGGCAGGAGAGTACTCTTGCCCCCCGTAACCCCTTTTATCAGAGTATCCAAAGCCTCGCCAAAAAGGCGAGATCCCGCGTAGAGAAAATCCGCCAGTGTCTTGCGAGAAGATTGGTCGACCGACCAATTCTTCAGCCAAATCAGACGACGGTTCAGTATCGCCACGCTGGACAGGCGCGCAGCCAAGGGAGCTAAATTCAAGTCCGCATCGCACAAGTACATGACACCCTGATGGATCTGGTCCACCATAGCCAACGTGGTAGGTGAAGCTGAATCAGCCACCAAGGTGCGCCTAAGCATCTTCGTCCAATCTGCAACAGCCTGTGCCGCCATAATGGAAGCAAAAATAGGCTTAAGCATAGAACCAGCCACCATATAGGCATGACGGGCAAGAGACTCCATTCTCCTGTCCGTAGGGTCCCGGAAAACCGGGGTATCCTCAGAAAGCACCGCAGTAGCCTTGTTCAAAATGGCCACCGCGTGATCCACCTGAGGCGCCACACACCAACGCTCGTCGGTGGAGGGCGCAAACGGATAAAGCAGTTTAAACTTATTTGGCACAGTAAAGGGCTTCTTTAAATTGCGCCACTGTTCATTAACCGTATGGTGAAATTCAGCAGGACAGGGAAAAACCTGCGCTGATTTGCGAGTCCTCTGCGTTCCAAAAGAGGACACCCTAGCAGGAGGAGTAGGCTCATCCTCCAGGTGCAAGGTATCTTTTATGGAAGCAATCAGCTCATTCATGAGTGCAAGCTCTTCAGGCTAGCCAGGGGGAGAAACATCAACCCCCTCCACCTCTGCCTCCCCCTCGGACCCCAGAAGGTCCAAAGATGAGCGGGACCCCGAGAAGGGTACGCCAGCCACAGCAGCCACATTGCCCTCTGAATCAGAGGAAACGGACACCCTGGCCCTTTTTGCAGATCGTTCAGCCATCAGCATCTGCACCTGAGACACTAAAGAAGCCACTACAGCGGTCAGATCGGCCCCCTCGGGGGGTGCAGCAGCCCCCTGGTCCCCCACCAGGGCGGGGGGAAACTTGCTATCCTGAGAATCCATGCCCCGGTACAGAAAAGCAATAAAGGTACTGGCCCTTTAATACCACAGCGAGCGCAGCCCACCGCACACTACTGTATGCACCGACCCCGCAGGGGTAGATAACACTGAGCAAGGAATGACAGGACAAGAAGGTAAAAACCTGGAGAGAGCACAACAGACTGCTGCCACCGATCGCTGTTCCCAGAGAAAGAGGAAGTGATGCAATGCTGGCTGACTGATATAGCCTATGAAGGCTCCGGCAAAATGGCCGCTCAGCTGGGGGGGAAGGCTACAGTAAAATGGCGCCGACATGTGCTCTGACGAGCACCGCCCGCCAAAATGGCGGCGAATGGCGCCAAAATACGGCGCTGCACAGGGACAGGGCCGGTCACAGCATTCAGGCATAGAAAAATGGCGGATCGCCGCAGCGACCGCCGCACACACACATGTCTGCACACAAAACTGCACCCAGAGCATAACTCACAGCAGAGCAGGATGGCCCCCCCTCACAGCCCACAGGCAGTGCAGCCACACAGGGATCTGACAGGGAGCCCGCAGTTACACAGACATGGGGGGTACTACACAGCCACAGACTGACACCCACACAGAAGGTCCCCACACAGAAGGTGCTTACCGTACCAGATGGCGTGGGGAGCCGTCTCCAGCGGCAAACCGCTATCAAGTCAGACAGGGAGTGCCGCAGCCAGGACGCTTGTGGACCGCAGCCATAGACCGCAGCATGGCGTCCAGTGAGGTAGCCACCTCACAGGCAGCATCCCTGCAGCGAACAGGGATGGGTCGTTCAATGTGCCAGGGCAAACCTAAGCTGAACGCTCGATGGCAGGCTGGGGATCCATCTGGCTCTCAGCCCTGGGATCCAGGGCGGCCAGTCCGAGACCCAGCTCCGCATGACGATTCTTCATTTGAAGATCCCTAAACTAAGGCTGACAAAATAACATCTAGTAAAGAAAAGAGAAAATATACTTGAAATAAAATCAAATAAAGGGTAGAAGGCTGAGACTGAGCCCCAGCACAGGAAAGCCAGCTACTCCTAAGCTAGGCAAGATCAAACTGAGTTGGGAATGCTGGTGCAGTGAGATGTATTGACTGAGGGGACAACCCCTAGGGGTGTGTCTATGCTAAAAGCTTTTGTATTAACAATTCTTGTTGCCTAGCTACTCCTACGGAGCAAAGGTCAATACCCATTGGTGAGGACTTGGAAGGGGGCGGCGACTGTCGGAGGACGTAAGAGAAAATGCACTGTTACTGTAATAATGACACTGGCAGGGAAGGGGTTAATCTTGTGGATGATCAAGGGGTTAAATGTGAGCCTAGGGGAGTGATTCTAACTGCGGGGGGGTGGCTTCTGAAATGACCATAGAGACACGTGATCCTATATAGAAGGATCACATGGGCTATATGATCATTCCAGGGAGAACAGTCAGCTGTGTTTATAACAGCTGACATTTCTTCTCTCTCAGCGGGGAACGATCGCGGGTGTCAGGGGGCAATCAGGGCCACCTGACCCATGCATCGACTTCCACCGCCCCCTAGCTTCCCGCGCGTGACCGACGTGGGTCTACGTCGGTTTGCACAGAAGAGCCACCCTACCGCAGTAAAAAGGCGGCGGGTGGTCGGAAAGCGGTTAAAGAGGATGTAAACCCTCCTCTGCAAGTTGTACCTATAGGTAAGCCTATGATAAGGCTTACCTATAGGTACTGTAAATATCTCCTAAACATGTACCGTTTAGGAGATATTTACCTTACATGCAGCCAGTGATGTCACTGGTGCATGCGCTCTGAAGGAACGGCCGCTGGTGCAGTTCCTTCAGAGCCCCGTGCCATGACTGTTGGCTCCTGCGCGCGTGCGCAGGAGTGACGTCACAGCGGCTCCGGCCAATCAGATGGCCGGATGCCGCGATCCCGGAAGACGGGCGACTGAACATGTCGCCCGTCATAGAGGTAAGCGGGCGGCACGGCGGGGGCTCGTTCTAAGGTAAGTATTTCATAATGAACTAGTATGCGATGCATACTAGCTCATTATGTTTCTTTTGCAGGGTGAAAAAAAAATAAAAATCGGGTTTACAACCTCTTTAAACGGACCCATGTATTGACCAGGTGCATACCTTGATGCTAAGGCTGTGAACATAAATAATTACACACCAGGGTCTTTCTTTTGTCTCATAGTTGTCCCTTACTGCTTACTGCCCCACAATACTTCTTCTGTTTAACAGCACAGGTTGTTTTAAAGATACCAAGTCAATTAATCACTGCCAGCCGCCTGTCTAAATAATTGGCAGTCTGAAATATGAGTCAGCTTGACATACAGAGCGGTACTTATGTCTAGGCCTCTAGGGTGATATGCGCTTTGAGATGTATGTGGAAACGTACTCTGTGTTCCAGGCGTACCTGCCTAAACATGAGTGCTGCTTGGAATAGAGTCCAGCTGCCATGTATTTCAGCCTGTCATAGATTTTGACCGGGAGCTGGCAGCGGGACACAATGCACCTGTGCTTCCCAGCCGCCCCCAAATGCTGGGATTTGATGGAAAAGAATATGTTTATTGTTCATATGCTGGCCGCAGATGCACTTTAATTCTCTAATTCACATTGATGAGATTATTTATAAAAAAAATGTATCTAATATAAAACCATATATTAATTTCCACTTTGTATTTCAATTATTTGTAGCCTATTCCTAATACTCTGAATGATCTTGAAGTTTGTAAACTTACTTTGCTCACGCATTCATTTCCTTGGATTCTGTGACATGTATTTACTATGTCCTGTGGGTAGGCACTGTGTTCCAAAAATTTCAGAGCCTGCATTTCAGGAGGCGGAGTCAGGACAGGAACCAATGCTTGCAGGCAGCAAGGTACCAAGGGTGATTACGGTAATCCTTAGAAATTGAAAGTAAACAGCAGAGGAGAAGTTGCAAATAATGCAGGGAATCCAGGAAGTTGTGGAAAGAGGCGGCCAGCAGATAAGCAGAACACACAACATGAAAGGAGATTTTTAAACGTGTTTATATTGGACTGTCAAATATAACTACTGTTTGTATTGGTATTTCAATGTTGATGTTATAAAATGAAAGTAGATGCTGTGATCATAGAACTCCTTTAAAGAACTTTAAGCTGAAGGGCTCCATTTCCAGTATAAAGACCGCTTCATGGTTTCATGCTCAGCTAATTCACCATAAATTCTACCAGATAATGACAGTGTCTGCTGACCCGAAGAACTATTTCATGTCCAATATTTGCATTCAGTGTTCACTGAAATGGGTTTGTGGTGGTAAGCGATATTTAGAAATGCAGCCCCACCAACCCCTTCCCAGGGTAATTTTTTTTGTAATAAAGGATATTTGCACTTAAAAAAAAAAAAATGTATGCACGTGATTTTTCAGGAAAAGAATTTTGCATTTTATTCTCGTCTGCAAAACATTGCACCGGCAATCAGTGGATTGGATTATGGAAACAATGTCAGGCTTCTGCACACTTCCAGCTTTCTGCCAGTATCAGCTTATGGGCTTTCAGTTAGAAAGCTGGAGAAATAACGAATGGACTATGAGCATGACGATCACAGTCCACTGAAAACTACAAGTCTGTCTGCCACAGTAGCAACGAATGACTCGGCTGTGTGGGAAAGGATTTAAAATCTGACAGAGGCCGCAGGGGAGAGGATCCCCTGACCACTGTCGTGGGGGGGGACCAAGAGGGTCCCCTGCTTAACTGCTTAGGAACATCTTGCATGTTCCTAAAATAAAGCTTAGCCTTTAAATGATTTTACTTTTAATGATGATATATAATAGATTTTAAAAAAGCAACATTTTCTGTTCTTTATGACAACCAATCAAATCCTTCCATTTGTTTTCCAACATTAATTTAACATTTTCTGCATACAGTACATTTACCTTTGGTCCTTGTGAGAAACTGGGGTGAAGGAAACTTCTTCTAGATCTGAATCATTGTCTTCAATTTCCTGGAAAAAGGGATATTATTATTTGGGAAGTTATTGATGGGATATTTCTCAACTCGGGACTTGGATTAAAACAAAAAATTTAGAACTTCTCTGGGACCTTTGATTAAAAAAAAAATATATATATAATTTTTTTTTTTAATCAAAGGTCCAAGAGAATAAAATGGAGGGTGTTGTAATTTTTTATGTCACGGTATTTGTGCAGCGGTTTTTCAATGCAATTTTTACACTTTTTTAGTAAACATAAACACAATACCACTATTTTTGTAAAATATAAAAAGATGATGATGCACCAAGTAAATAGATACCAAACATGTCACGCTTTAAAACTGCGCACGCTCATGCCATAGCGACAAACTATGGTACTTTCAATTATCCATAGCTGACCCTTTAAAAGCCTTTGCAGGTTACCAGTTTAGATTTACACAGGTCAGAGGCGTAACTAGAACCTTCAGGGCCCTGATGCAAGAAACCATGAAGGGCCCCCCAGACCCCTGGCCGGGGCCCTTACCTTCAAGCCCAGGGCTCTTCCCACTAATCCTGGGGCTCTTTACACTCGTTGCATGGCCTTTTATTACGGTCCCGCAGCAGGATTCTTTCACAAGTTCTGCAGTGGGCCCCCTTCCTGCAATCTTGGGGCCTCCCCACAGTGGTGCAATGCCAGGGTCCGGTTGCAAGTGTGACCTTTGCGATCCTGGAAGTTCACCCACTGGTTTGCTACTGGGCCCCCTGGAGCATGGGGCCCGGTAGCGATTGCAACCCCTGCAACCCCTGTAGTTACGCCCCTGACACAGGTGGTCTGGTGCTAGAATTATTGCCCTAACTTGCTGTGATACCTGTGTTTACATATCCGTGCGGGACCAACGTGTGGGCTCGCCACTGCGTGTGAGCATGGGGTGATGGGGGCGCTTTACATTTTTTTATTATTTATTTTTACAGTGTTTTTTTTTTTTTTATCTATTGATCACTTTTATTGCTGCCAAAAGGAATGTAAACATCCCTTTTGACAGCAATAGCAATGACAGGTACTGTTTATGGAAAGATGGGGGGTCTATTAGACACTCCATCTCTCTCCTTTCTGCTCCAATGCAGCCGGTCAGACACAGATTGGTCTGGCTATGCAGCCAGTAAACAAAGAGCCGGAACCAGAAGTGACAAAATAGTTAGCACTTCCAGGTTCTGTCACACAGTGGGAGGAACCGCTTCAGTTCCTCTTACTGTAAGGCTGGACTTGATGTAGCCGTCCGCATCGTTACTGGTCTTACCGATTGCTCAGGTAATGGCGGGGGTGGGACCCCCTTCCGCCATCTGTAAAAGTATTCCAACTGCTGCCCACCCAGCCACTCAGAGTACTTTTACATTGAAAGAGAATTGCTGCGGCCAAAAAAATTATACCATGATCCTGGTATAACCGCTTCCCTACAATGACGCATATATTCTGTGGCCGGTAGGCAAGCAATTTAAAAGCTTTACCTGTTAATGCAATGTCAAAAGTAATTTTTATTCAAAAATCTGCAACTTTCATTAAAATATTATCTGGTCTTTCAGGCACTTCCTGTTATAGGGAGACAACGTTCAGTCCCTGTCCCTCAAATCTGCGCTTGCATTGTCACCCTGGCACAGTGTCTGTTACAGCACACATTACACAGACATGGACCACTGCTGTCACCAACAGGAAAGATGCCCTGAGAAATATGTGTATGTAGGGGGTGCGCTGATAGATGGTTAAAGCTGCTCCCAGTATTCAGTGCCTAGTAAATATGTGTGAAAATATATATATTGAATGGTGCGCTAAAACAATAGATGAATGACAAAAATCAATTGATATATAACATAAGAGTGAAACTGAATAATTTCACAAATAGGTGACAAAGGTGAATATTTCTTGTGTTCAAATTAACATAAAAAAAAAGTTTATAAATGTCCATGAAAAGGTAATGACTCAAACTTCTGAAAAGTGAAAACAAAGTGCTTTCCAAATCCGATGTGAAAGCCCACCACCTGGCGAAATTCCTCAGACGGAAAAGATATTTTGTTTCTCAGATGTATGGATCTGACGATCGCTCTCCAACATATGACTGGAGGTCAGGAAAACGTCATATGTCTGAGAAACAATTGCTTGATAGTGTTCCTTGGGTGAATAGCAAGCGCTGTTTGCAGTCTGGTAAGAGGCTTATTTGGGGGTTTTCACAAGGAGTTTTGAAGTACTGTGGGATTGTCTTCAGTTTATTTGCAATATTTTGGCACCTTATCTTTTCCGTCTGGTAAGGAGGAATTTCACCAGGTGGTGGGCTTTCACATTGGATTTGGAAAGCACTTTGTTTTCACTTTTCAGAAGTTTGAGTCATCACCTGTTTATGGACATTTATGAACTTTTTTTGATGTTAATTTGAACACAAGAAATATTCGCCTTTGTCACCTATTTGTGAAGATATTCAATTTCACTCTTATGTTACATATCTGTAGTGTTAAATCCCAAAGTCACGCCCTGACTATAGAAATAACTCTGCGCTCAAGGAGGATACAGCTACTAGCTGATAAAGAATAAATAGGTGCTGCTACTTAAACAAATAACGGAAATATTTGATATAAAACATATAAACGAATAATAGTAGCGCAAGATCCAATCTAAAATTGTCTCAACAGGACTGAAAGACAAAGGTGACCAGTGAGCAGTGTGTAGATGTAGCATAAACAGTATAAAACACTAAAATCACTTAAAATCACTTAAAACGTCCCACAGTCCTTTAGGTAAATGTGCAAATAGTCCAATAAACAGCCGGTGAATCGTGCAGTTTAACCATTTTACCACTAGAGCATCTTGCTGTCTTACGTCTGGGCCACTTTTTGCGATTCGGCGCTGTGCGACTTTAACTGACAATTGCGCGGTCATGCGACGCCGTACCCAAACGAAATTTACGTCCTTTTTTTCCCACAAACAGAGCTTTCTTTTGGTGGTGTTTGATCACCTGTGCGATTTTTACTTTTTGCGCTATAAACAAAAAAATGAGCGTTTATTTTGAAAAAATAACAATATTTTTAACATTTTTTTATATGAAATTCCCTCCCAAAAAAGATGTAAAAACCAATTTTTTTAAAAATTTTTGGCCAATTTGTTTTCTGCTACCCATGTTTGGTAAAAAAAATCTGTGATTTTTTTTGCGGGACTGCGACATTGCGGCAGACAGATCGGATCCTTGACTGACATTTTTGACACTTTTGGGGGTACCAGTGACATTACTGCAGTAATCAGTGCTATAAATATGCACTGTTACTGTAAAAATTACACTGGCAGGGAAGGGGTTAATTTTATTGGAGAGGGAGGGGTTAATGTATGCCTGGTGCTTACTGACGTGTGGGGGGGGAGGTGACTGTGTGAGCCAGGGACAGATCGGATGTTCAGCTATGCTGAACACTCCGATCTGTCACTCCCTGTCACTTAGGAGATCCGCCCGCCCTGTTTACACAGGCGGGCGGATCTCCAAACTGGATTACCTGACGATCGGGGCAGAGCAGCGGCGATCGCCGCCGCTCCTCCCCTGGCCCGACTCCCGCTGTGAATGAAAACAGCGGGAGCGCGCCTCCGGCGGCGCGCGAGCGCCGCCTACAGGGGAGGAGTCTAGCGACGTAGGTCTACGTCGCTAGACGATAAGGAGCCACTGTGCCGCAGTAGCAGCACAGTGGCTAGTGGGAAAGTGGTTAACAGGATCACCTATGATTCCACCACCAAGTGTCTGGGATGATAGAAGGAATGGCAACTCACCAGACCCTATTGCTCATTTATTCTCACAAATGAGCAGAGATCGCATTGGTTAACTGGACCAGCAGGAAAACATGAGGCATGTAGCATGTATGATCCACTTTGCCCTGACTCGCTGTCCACTCCTCTTAATAAGCTCCTCACGATCCCCAAAGCATGTAAGGATAAAAGATACCTTCACTAGTGCAATATGTCTCAATAACCTTTATTAATATATAATCAAGTTGCACTCACTTTTGGTAGAATAACAATAGGCACATCAATATAGAAGCGGCGATGAGGAAAAAACAGCCGATACTCCTGAATACTGGCTCCACGCCAGCACAGATAGCTCCGGGATGTTAATCTGCCTAATTCGTGTAGCCGGGTGCGTCGTCTGGTCACGCCCCGACGCATTTCGTCATATCCACCCCTACATTGCTGTTAGGGAAGCTTGCATCAGACTGACCGTCAGTGTGGGACGTTTTAAGTGATTTTAGTGTTTTATACTACATCTACACACTGCTCACCTTTGTCTTTCAGTCCTGTTGAGACAATTTTAGATTGGATCTTGCGCTACTATTATTCGTTTATTTAGGTTACATATCGATTGATTTTTGTCATTCATCTATTGTTTTAGCGCACCATTCAATATATATATGCCCTGAGAAATGTCATGCAGCCTTCGCTGGAGTATACGGTATACAGTCAGGAAGTGTTTACAAAGAGGCTGCATGATATCAGCAACCCTGAGACACAAAGGATAAAAATAAAAAAAAGAAGTGTCAAAAGGGAAGTTATTGCAAAGGTTTATGACAACTGTCACCCCATTAGGTTTAACAACTACTTTAATGCACTGTATAATCATACTGTGGTTATGAAACTGGGCATCTATGCAAATTTGGTTCTCATGTGGCCTTCTATTCACTTGCACCATATCTGCAGTACCAAGAAATTCAAAACATTAGGCTAATTGCTCTAATGATGTTAAAGAGGGAAGCTTCATTTGATTCGTTAAAATTTCCTCCCCTGAAGAAAACATGGCAGTGACCTACCTCTGAATAATTCTTTGCTGGAATACTTCTTGATGTAGACTGTCTTGACGATGAGGCTTTAAAGGCTAAAGGTGTAGATGAACATAACAAGCCATTTAGAATAATGCTTCTAGTTCAAAACAAACTAACCTCGTCATAACAGAAAAATGCAGAGACACGTACAGTATGTTGCTATGGTATGGAATACATCAATTAGACGTGTGTACATCCTGTGTTTTACCAGGAATCTGAATTTCATAAACGCCGTGTGCAGCTGGAAATTAACATTCTAAGAGACCATCTCAAAAAAAGAAAAAAAAAAAAGTAGAAAATATACAATAAACGTGTTCCAAATTTATGGTATGTCATGAACCCCTCCAGTGTAACCTAGCGCCAACCTATAAGTGCCTCCAAAGTGCAACCCCCGCCTGAATCCCACAATGCACTGCTGGGGTACCTAAGCAACCTATCAACAGGGTAAGACACACAAACAGGCCAAACAGGTGGGTTTCTATGGACATAATGGAGTTGATTTACCAAAACACACACAAATGTGTACAGAAACCATTACTAAGAGCAAAGGAAAGATACAGAGAAATACGTACACTGCATCACAAGGAGTAATACAGCTCCCCATCACATGACATGTTGCCATGACAGAGTAACACAATAATTAGATTTATAAATACATTTGAACCCTTGATCTCAGAATGCATTCACGGGAAATCAATGTTTGGATTTTTCTGAAATTATTAATAAGCATGCATTCGAATTAGGAACGGATTTGTTAAGTTCATGTTAAAGAAGAATTTGAGAGTATTTGAAGGTTGAAAGTTTAGGTATGAATATTATTGTACAATGTAATATGCATACCTCATACCTGACCCAATATCTGCGTAAGCTGCAAATCACTGTGGTAGTTGCTGTTACTATAGGGATTGCTGCGGTCTTCCAGGTACAGTGCTGACCATTTGTCTTTCTACATAGTAACCACCAGAGGTCGCTCACTCAGCACTGCCACCATTTACAGAACTCCTTGAAGTTTTTTTTTTTTTTTCTATAGGAGTACAAGGCATTCTGTAAATAGACAAGGTGGAGAGGAGGGGTGGTGATGTCATGATCCCGACCTCATCCAATCAGAGAATGACTTGCATTTAATGAACAAAATACAAAATATGTCAATGACATCACAAAACTCCTAGTTCACTGCCTGGTCATCTCCTGCCTCGACTACTGCAAATCCGTCCTCAATGGCTTACCTTTACATAGGCTATCCCCCCTTCAGTCCATCATAAATGCTGCTGCCAGACTCCTCCACCTTACCAAATGCTCCATATCTCTGCAACTCCTCTCTGCCAATTTCTCCATTGGCTGCTGCTCACCCAACAAATGAAATTCAAAATACTATCAACAACTTACAAAACCATCCATAACTCAGCCCCCAGCTACATCACTAACCTGGTCTCAAAATACCAACCTAATCGTTCTCTTTGCTCCTCCCAAGATCTCCTGCTCTCTAATTCCCTTGTCACTTCCTCCCATGCTCGCCTCCAGGACTTTTCCAGAGCCTCTCCCATCATATGGAACTCCCTACACCAATCTGTCCAATTATCTCCTACTCTGTTTGCTTTTAGACGATCCCTAAAAACCCTCCTCTTCAAAGAAGCCTATCCTTGGGGTGCAGGGGGGGGGGGGGAGGGGGTCGACACAGCTCTGGCCGGCTCCTCACTGCCCACTATGTCATCCAAAGATGTAAGCTCACGTATTGCTGCACTGTTTGTATGCACGCTATGATATTTGCTATTTTTGTACCTGTGAAACAGTTTTGAGCCATTGTACGTTAGAGCCAGTTCACACTGGGGCGGCTTCAAAGCCGCCCGACTCTGAAGCAGCCCCCTGCAGCGCGACTTCAGCATGGCTTGCAAACTACTTCTTTAATAGAAGTCAATGCAAGCCGCTCCGAAGTCGCCCCTAAGTAGTGCAGGAACCTTTTTCTAAGTTGGAGCGACTTGAGTCGCTCTGATGAGAACGGTTCCATTGCACTGAATGGAGTCGCCTGACAAGTCGCCCCAGTGTGAACCAGCTCTTACACTGATGTTTGTGGTTTGTTCCTTATTCTTTTTGAAAATCAATAAAAATGTATTGAAAAAAAAAAAAAAGAAGCCTATCCTGCCCAAACCCAACAACTGCACTTTTATTTTCGCCATCAGCTCATCCTCCACAGTGATTACCTTTTGTATCATTTGACCTTCCCTCCTACATTGTAAGCTCTAGCGAGCAGGGCCTTTTGATTCCTCATATATTAAATTGTATTGTAACTGTATTGTCTGCTCTCATGTTGTAAACGCGTTGCAAAGTGTTGGTGCTACATAAAATATATATAAATAAATATGCATAATAGTGATAATAATACAAGGCCTTCTGTGAATTGCGGCAGGGCCGAGTAAACTCCAGAGGTTACTGGCCCTGAAAGAATGCTGCCTTCACTGTACAGTAGTATTGTAACAGAGACTACAACTATTGTTTGCAGGGATTGCTCAGGTATGAGATATGCATGCTTACATTATTGCATGTTACATTGTCCTATGTAGCTAAACAAATGCTTTATGTGAAATAAAAATATTCTTACACCAGCGCTTGACAAATTTGCTTTGAATCTAGGAGCCATCTAAAAAACTAACAAAGCTTTATTTTCAGTGACAAAACTCCTTCTCTTATGCAGCCCTGATGTGTATCTTTACAAACGGACAACATAGGTTTACACATAGTTATGTCTCTCAGCTTTTGCCTATTAACATTCTTAATATCCCAAAGAACCTAGCGGATTTAAAACAGTAATAAAAGAAGGATAGTCTCCAGTCTCTGAATATTCCTCACTGCTATTACAGTTTAAATGTACTCCTAAGAAGCTTAAAGTGGTAGGAAAGTCTTGTTAGTTTTTTTTTTTAAATATGCCCCTTCGCAGATTTACAGTGCCTTAAAAAGTATTCACACCCCTTGAAATTTTTCACATTTTGTCATATTACAACCAAAAACGTACATGTGTTTTATTGGGATTTTATGTGATAGTGGTACCAACACAAAGTGGAACATAATTTTGAAGTGGAAGGAAAACGATAAATGGTTTTCAAATAAATATGTGAAAAGTGTGCATGCATTTGTTTTCAGCCCCCGTGTCAATACTTTATAGAACCGCCTTTCTCTGCAATTAAAGCTGCAAATCTTTTTGGGGATGTCTCTACCAGATTTTGCTCTAGAGAGTGAAATTTTTGCTCATTCTTCTTTGCAAAATAGCTCAAGCTCTGTCAGATCGGATGGAGAGTGTCTGTGAACAGCAAAAACACATGGAGGGCTACACCCGGCAAAGCGTTGCCCCCAAGAGAGGACGGGGGAATGGGATGTTTAAGATGCCTCAAGTGAAAATCATATAACAACCTATGCTAATATAGTTATACTAGTAGTGAAGCAAGAGATATAGCAAAAAGTCTTTATTAAATAAATTCACATAGAACAGTGCAAAAAATATACAGACATATTAAAACCTGAAAAGGTTGCAATAAGTAATAAACAAGGATTCACAATATGTTTTCTTGGAAGACCAAGAACAGATAGGGTACATAATCATATACATGCATATATGAAGAGGGAACCAGACAAAGGACCCCAAAAGCCCCTACGCGTTTCGACTTGAAACAGTCTTCCTCAGGGGGAGCAGTGGTCCACGGTTCCTTTAGCCTATATCTGTGTACATAGTATGGAAAACACAGAGATTGTTTTTACATTGCATATTAGCTATATAAGAAATAAACATAGTATCAAAGAGGAAAATATGATATACACACCTACATTTATTACCAATAGTTGTTCATATTCATACATATGGATAATGTCAACCCAGCTGTTCGAGAGCAACCGATGAGTCGCCAGTCCTAACCCAGAAGCCACAAAGGGCTGGGGTATTGATGAGTGGGAAGCAAAACCTGGTGGCGATATGAGGAGGGGGGAGGACGGGGGCACATAGAGAAGCAGAAAAAAAGCAAAGAACAAAAACAAAAAAATGCAAAAAAATAAATAAAAAAGGAAGAAAGAGAAAAAGGGAAAAAATGAATATGTAAAAAACAAAGCAAAAGGAAAAAAGCCAAAATTATGTGTATGGACACAAAAGTCCAATATGTCATATACATGCTGAGGTTTAGTTGTGACGTCCCAAAGACGAAGCCGCATGTATAGAGGCCAAAAAGAAAATATAAAAAATATTAGGGGAGAATACCAAAAAGTCTTAAACCAGAGGGAGGAGGGGCCCTTTATAGCCCACAACGTCCCAGCTGGGACCAGTTGTAATTCAGAAAGAACTGGGCAAGGTTAAGTTGAATAACCTCCTAACTATATACAAAAAACAAAACAAAAAAAAAGGGAGAAAGGGAAGAAAGAAGAAAAAAAATATATATATATCTTAGATAAAGTGAAAAAATGAAAAAATAATGAAGACAAGGAATAAGAAGTGTCAGGGAACAACCTACCTTCACCTCAGCACCACCACACATACCTCCCCACAGAAGGTAGGGAATGAAAGTGTGGGTCAAGGTGCAGAGGTATATGTAGGGGAGTGGGACCGCCCCCATTGGCCACCAACCAAACCGCCCATACCTGCACACCAGGAAGTGCCTCCAGCCCTCACCCACTGATGGACATTGAATCCATCTGCCCCCCCCCCCCGCAATGGTATCTCCCCCGCCGCCGAATTGACAGACACGGCGTGAGATGCCGAGGGCCGCCACAGCGAGACCGGAAGGCGCTGGGGCGGAATAGACGCCGAACAATGACCCTGTCACGTACCTGGTAGGTAGAGCCTGAATGTGCGGAGGAATGCCTCTCTTACACCTCTGACTCAGAGCCCCTGATAGAGTAAACAGGAAGCACAGAGTGCAGAGTCGCACGAGTGCCGGTGGACGTGCAGGCTGCAGGACTGCTGGTAGCGTAGAGTTCCAGACAGAGGCAGGTGTCCTGGGAGTAGTTGGATCAATGCAGCAACTAGGGAGCCTCGAGGAATACTGGAAGGTAAGCAGAGTCAGACAAGCCGGGTCATACACAGAGAGGTCAGATCAGGTACAAGTGGAGAGACTGGAGAATGGTCAAAGAACAAGCCGGGGTCGGTGCAGGCAGAGAACTGGAGTAGTCAAAGGCAAGCCGGGTCAAGATCTCAGGAACAACACAGGCAACAGGAAGCAGGACTGGCACAGAACGCTGTAGACGAGACAGCACTGATCCTGGGAGCAGATCTAGCTTAAATAGGCCTCTTGATGCTTAACTGTCATCAGGTGCGCAGCACACTCAATTCACATGCTGGGGCTTTCACATTTGCCAATTAGCCAATTAGATTTGGGAAATTCAAGGGGCAGGATCTTGCCTGCGGTTGCCAGCTTGTCTCCTGGCAGGACCTTCCTGACATGGCCCCCCCCAATGGGCAGCCTCCGGATGCCCAACTGGGCCATCTTATCCGGATGGGACCGTTTAAACGTCTGAAGGAGTCTTCTGGCGTGGATGTTGTTTTCAGGTTCCCAAGAATTGTCCTCGGGGCCATATCCCTTCCATTTGATCAGGAACTGGATTTGGTTACCTCTTTTCCTGCAGTCCATAATTTCCTCAATTTCATATTCCTCTTCTCCCCCTACTATTGTTGGCTCGGGTGGGCCAGAGTTTCGTTCTGGGAAGGGGTTGGGAGAGGCAGGTTTCAGAAGGGTCACATGAAAGACCGGGTGGATCCTAAAGGAGGCTGTTAATTCCAATTCGTAAGCCACATTATTGATCCTTCTCTTTACATGGAATTGCCCCACAAACTTAGGTCCCAGTTTTCTTGATGGACATGCTAATTTTAAGTTGGTGGTGGATAACCACACTTGATCGCCAGGCTCCAGAATTAATTCGCCACGCTTTTTCCTAGCAAACATTCTCTTGTTGTACTCCTGTGCCTTGGTTATTGTTTCCTGTAGTAGCTTGTTGTTGGTTTCCAGGAAGGTTACGGTTTCTAGCACAGCTGGAACAGAGCTTTCCGAGATAGTGCTGGGTAGAAAAGATGGGTGGAAGCCATAGTTGGCAAAGAATGGGGATTGTTTGGTAGCAGAGTGGTTGGAATTGTTGTAGGCAAATTCAGCTAGAGGAAGTAATGATATCCAGTCATCTTGGGAAAAGGAAGAAAAGCAGCGCAGGTATTGCTCCAGGGTTTGGTTGGTCCTTTCCGTCTGGCCATTAGTTTGGGGGTGATAGGCCGAAGGGAAGGATAAGTCAATTTCCAGGGGTTCTTGAGAGGGCTTTCCAAAACCTGAGGTGAATTGAACCCCTCGATCAGATACAATGTTAGCTGGGATTCCATGGAGCCTCACTATCTCCTTGATAAAAATCCGTGCTGTCTCTAGAGCAGATGTGTGCCTTTCATAGGAAGAAAATGTGCCATTTTGGACAGCCGATCAACGACTACATAAATGGTTTTGTACCCTTCTGAAGGAGGGAGTTCCACAATGAAATCCATTGAGATCATTCTCCGTGGTCTGACCGGGATTGGCAGTGGTTGAAGCAGACCCCATGCTTTGGTCCTGTTACCCTTGTTTCGGGCACAAGTGGTGCATGTCTCCACATACTTTCTGCAGTCCTTATCCAGATGAGGCCACCAGAAGGTACGCTGGACCAGCTCAATTGTCTTACTAGCTCCAAAGTGACCTGCTAATGCGTGGTCGTGGCATAAGCTTAAGACAGGGACACGTACTTCTTCTGGGACAAAGATTTTGTCTTGATGCCATAAAAGTCCATTCCTTACTTGCAAGGGTGTTTCGGAAGAAGCGGAGACTCCTACCGAAGCTTGCCTGATTTGAAGATGTCCTCTTGCAATAAGAGAAAGTTTCCAGAGGAAAGAATGGTGTCAGGAAGCTCCATTTCCTCAGGTTCACCAAACAGGCGGGAAAGAGCGTCGGGTTTAGTATTCTTTGACCCAGGCCTGAAGGTTATGTGGAAGGAAAATCTTGAAAAGAACAATGCCCACCGGGCTTGACGTGGTCTCAGACGTTTTGCTGTCCTTAAGTACTCAAGATTTTTATGGTCTGTAAAAATGAGTATGGGGTGAGCTGCCCCTTCCAAGAGATATCTCCATTCCTCTAGTGCAGCCTTTATTGCAAGAAGTTCATGGTCCCCTACGTCATAATTCTTTTCTGCCGATGACAGCTTACGAGAAAAGAATGCAACTGGGTGCAGAAGGGCTTTGGCCCCCCGGCGTTGAGAGAGTACTGCTCCTACTGCCGATTCTGATGCGTCAACCTCCAACATGTATGGTAAGGTTGGATCTGGATGTTTAAGAATAGGTGCAGATGTGAACAGTTGTTTAAGAGTCTCGAAAGCGCATTGGGCTTCGGGAGTCCAGGAAAACCGGTTGCTATGCTTGGTCAACTGTGTGATGGGAGAAATGATGGCCGAGAACCCCTTTATGAATTTTCTGTAGAAGTTTGCAAATCCTACAAAGCGTTGTATTACCTTCTTATCTGTGGGAGCTGGCCAATCCGGAATGGCTGTGACCTTTTGAGGATCCATCTTTATGCCCTCTGTGGAGATTATTAATCCCAGGAACTGGATGCTTTGGCGCTCAAACTCACATTTCTCTGGTTTGGTGTACAGGCCATGTTGTCGAAGGCAGGTCAGCACCTTTCTTACGTGTCCTTGGTGGATTTCTAAAGAAGGGGAAAAGATCAAAATATCATCCAGGTAGACGATGACAAAGAGATCCAGAAAGTCCCTAAAAATGTCATTGACAAAATGCTGGAATGTGGCAGGGGCATTACATAAGCCAAAAGGCATCACCAGGTACTCAAAATGCCCGAATCGGGTACGAAATGCCGTCTTCCACTCATCCCCAGCTCATATGCGGACCAGATTGTATGCCCCTCGGAGATCCAGCTTTGTAAAGATTGTGGCTGACCTGAGTCTTTGAAAAAGTTTGGGTACCAAAGGTAGGGGGTACCTGTTCTTGACCGTGACTTTGTTAAGCTCACGATAGTCGACACAAGGTCGGAGAGAATGATCCTTTTTTCCCACAAAAAAAGATGCCTGCTCCAGCTGGAGAGGTTGATGGGCGAATGAACCCTTTCTTTAGACTCTCATCAATGTAGTCCTTGAGAGCTACGAGTTCCAGTTTAGATAAGGGGAAGATTCGTCCAAAAGGCACCTCAGCCCCTGGGAGAAGCTCAATGGGGCAATCATAGGATCTATGAGGAGGGAGAGTTTCTGCTCCTTTTTTACTGAAAACTTCTGAAAAGTCCAGGTACGTGGTAGGGACAGATTTGCAAACCTCAGGGTCAGTATCCATATATAACAAGGCTGATGGGGAACATGGTGGTCCTGGCATGCAATGTTGTTTGCAGTAGGGTGATTTGAACTGGATCTCCTGTGTAACCCAATCAATGTGAGGGTTGTGTGCCTGCAGCCAAGGCATGCCAAGGATAATTGGGAACAAAGGTGAGGCTATGACATCCAAACGTAAAAGTTCCTGGTGGTTGGAAGTGGTGGTGACAGGTAAAGGGGTGGTCTCTTGAGAAACAAGTCCAGATTTGATGGTGGACCCGTCTGCCAGATGAACAGAAAGCTTCCGGGCCTTGGACTGTAAGGGTATCCGGTGTACAGCGGCAAAGGATAAGTCTATGAAGCAGCTGCAGGCCCTGGAATCAATTATAGCCGGTACTTGAATAGTTCCTCCT
The DNA here is from genome assembly GCF_965119305.1 of Pelophylax lessonae. NCBI lineage: Eukaryota > Metazoa > Chordata > Amphibia > Anura > Ranidae > Pelophylax > Pelophylax lessonae. The sequence continues at coordinate 683,609,499 of NC_138769.1, read as the reverse complement.
GGAAGCTGTAACAGAATAGAGAGAACCAGATGAGAAGAACCGTTTGGCAGGGCTGAGGACCTGGGAGAAGAGATAGACAACCACTTACGGAGTTTGGCTGGGCAATTTCTCACATAGTGGCCTGGTTCCCCGCAGTAAAGGCACAGATTGTTCTGTCGCCTGCGTTGTCGTTCCTCATTGGTAAGCGAAGGACGGAGTAGGCCAAACTGCATGGGTTCTGGCACATCCTGAGCAGGTGCTGAGGGTTCAAAAGAAGCCGGGCTTGGTGAGTTAGCTACTCGAGGCAACATCCACACAGGACGATATGGTCCGGTAGATCTCTCCGCCCTGTGTTCTCTCAATCTCCGATCAATCTGGATGAATAACTTTATGAGATCGTCCAGCGAGTGCTGGACCCCAACTCGGGCTAGCTCATCCTTTAGGGCTTCTGAAAGGCCCATGCGGGGAACTGGTAGCGGAGTGCCGCATCATTCCAATTTGTGTCTGTACTCCAACGCCTGAAATCGGAACATATTCCTCGACCGCTCTGTGGCCTTGCTGGAGGGAATGGAGTGCGGCTTCTGCAGTGGTATTTCGCTGAGGGTCTTCATAGATCTGGGCCATGTCGCTGAAGAAAGAGGTCAGGGTGTCCAGTGAAGAGGCTTTCTGCTCTAGAAGACGATGAGCCCATGCTTGGGGTTCCCCCTGCAGCAGGGAGATGACAAACCCAACTTTCGTGGTCTCCAAAGAGAAGGTGCGGGGCTGTAAGGCAAAATAAAGTTTGCAGGCGGTGCAGAAAGCCCTGAACTTGCTGCGATCACCCGAGAATCTTTCGGGGGTAGGTACTCTGGATTCCGGGGGGAGCATCACAACTGTGGATGGTGCAGAGTTCCCAGCAGAAGGTGAGGACGCAGCATTAGAAGCTGTGGATGGTGTTGACAGCATCTGAACACGTTCCTCCAACCGTGTATAACCTTCCTGCAGGCTCTTGACGGCCTGTGTGAGGCCGGCCAGGTGTAGGCATAATTCATCCAGGGGAGAGGTTCCTCGCTCAGGCTCAGACATGGCTGTCTCGTACTGTCACGTACCTGGTAGGTAGAGCCTGAATGTGCGGAGGAAAGCCTCTCTTACACCTCTGACTCAGAGCCCCTGATAGAGTAAACAGGAAGCGCAGAGTGCAGAGTCGCGCGAGTGCCGGTGGACGTGCAGGCTGCAGGACTGCTGGTAGCGTAGAGTTCCAGACGGAGGCAGGTGTCCTGGGAGTAGTTGGATCAATGCAGCAACTAGGGAGCCTCGAGGAATACTGGAAGGTAAGCAGAGTCAGACAAGCCGGGTCATACACAGAGAGGTCAGATCAGGTACAAGTGGAGAGACTGGAGAATGGTCAAAGAACAAGCCGGGGTCGGTGCAGGCAGAGAACTGGAGTAGTCAAAGGCAAGCCGGGTCAAGATCTCAGGAACAACACAGGCAACAGGAAGCAGGACTGGCACGGAACGCTGTAGAAGAGACAGCACTGATCCTGGGAGCAGATCTAGCTTAAATAGGCCTCTTGATGCTTAACTGTCATCAGGTGCGCAGCACACTCAATTCACATGCTGGGGCTTTCACATTTGCCAATTAGCCAATTAGCTTTGGGAAATTCAAGGGGCAGGATCTTGCCTGCGGTTGCCAGCTTGTCTCCTGGCAGGACCTTCCTGACCGACCCCAACATCCGGCCCCCGTGAACCGGAAGCCGCTCGGCGGCCATGTCTGCAAAGGGCAAAGCGAGGGAAAAAAAACAAAATGCGCCGACACACGATCCGGCATACAAGGACGCCGGAGAAGGAGATAGTCCCGACCCAGAGGGAAGGAAAAAAGATCTCCAAGCCCCTAACGCCCCCCTAATGGGGAGAGAGGGGCTACGTGTGTCGGGTGGCAACTGGGAAGGAAAGACTCCCCAGGGTCGCTCGAGAAACAAGCAAGGGAATCACAAAATGGTGGCATGATCAAAATGCACAAGGCATCCAGAAGTGTATTGTAGAATACATACAATTATATACGAATATATCTACAGCATAGTGGTGATGCAAGAAATAGACAAATACAACGACACAGACAAAGGAAGGGAGGATAGGGAAAAAGGATGAATACAGAATACAAATATATAAATATTATAGGGTAAAATAAAAAAACAGAATTTTTGTAAAATCTTACCTGTAAAATTCCTTTCTCTGAGTCCTCCGACAGTCGCCGCCATCTTCATATTCGTCACAATGGGGTATTAGACTTTGCTCCGAAGGAGTAGCTAGGCAACAGAATATGTTAACATTAAAGCTTTTAACATATCCCACCCCCAGGGGGTGGTCCCCTCAGTCAATACCCTCCTACTTCCTGCATCCATATCTCAGTTTCAGTGGAATAGCAGTAGAGTATATAACCAAACCCCAAAAGAGGGGCGGGGGCGGCGACTGTCGGAGGACTCAGAGAAAGGAATTTTACAGGTAAGTTTTTACAAAAATTCAGTTTTCTCTTACGTCCTCCGACAGTCGCCGCCATCTTATTCGTCACAATGGGGACGTCCCAAAGCAGTGCAAACATGAGGGGTGGGAAACGCAGCCGCGCCGTAAGGCAACGCGGTCTCCACAGCAAAGAAAGGAACCTTACCAAAGGAAGGAAACCAGCTGGGCAACATGAAAAAAACTTGCTCAACAGGAGCAACAACCCAGGAAAAGCAAATAACCCAGGGATAAAACACGTATCCCAAAACAGCCAGGGGTCCAAAACAAGGGACCCTAAGGAACTGCCGCACTAAGAACCTTGCGGCCAAAGGAAGCATCTGCCGATGCCTGAACATCCACTTTATAGAATTTTGTGAAAGTGTGCACGGTCGACCAGGTCGCCGCCTTACACACCTGGGCCACAGAAGCCCCATGACGACAGGCCCAAGACGTACTCAGAGATCTAGTAGAGTGCGCCTTCACAGGCATAGGGGGAACTTTTCCCTGCAAAGCATATACCTGTTCAATGGTCTGTCTGATCCATTTGGCGATGGTAGAAGCCGACGCCGCCATTCCCTTCCGAGGACCTTCCGGAAGAACAAACAAAGAGTCCGTCTTGCGAAAAGACTCAGTCGATTTAAGGTAAACCCTTATCGCCCGAACAACATCCAAGGAGTGCAACCTCACCTCCTTCGGATGCTTAGGCTTCGCGCAAAGCGAAGGCAAAACAATATCCTCATTGAGATGAAATTCCGAAACTCGCTTCGGAAGAAAAGAAGGGTTAGGTCGCAAGACCACCTTATCCAAGTGAATAACCAGATACGGAGACTTGCAGGACAAAGCCACCAGCTCCGACACTCCACGACCCGAAGTGATCGCCACCAAAAAGGCGACCTTTTTGGACAACATAGACAACGAGATCTCCCTGATCTGTTCAAAAGGAGCACGTTGTAACACGGAGAGAACGAGATTCAAATCCCAAGGAGGCAGAGGTTCCCTCCTAGGAGGGACCAGATGTCGCACCCCCTGAACAAAAGTGCCAACCAAGGGGTTAGAAGCCACAGGACGTTGAAAAAGAACGGCCAGCGCAGACACCTGACCCTTGACCGTAGCCAGCGCCAAACGCTGGTCGACACCCGTTTGAAGGAAGGACAACACTCGAGAAACCGAGTACGTGCGAGGTGAAAACCCCCAGGACTCACACCAGGCAAAATAGGCCTTCCAAGTACGGTAATAGACCTTCCCCGAGGAAGGCTTCCTCGCGTTGATCAAAGTGTGAATGACCTCAGGGGAGAGACCCCTATCCTTCAGGACCTCGGTCTCAACAGCCAGGCCGTCAAAGCCAGCGACCGCCAGATTCACGAGGTCCGCGTACCAGGACCGGCGAGGCCAGTCCGGTGCCACAAGAATCACCGTGCTGCGTTCCGAGTGCAACCTGCGAAGGAACCTGGACAGCAATTGAATCGGTGGAAACGCATACATCAGTCGGTACTGATGCCAGGGGGCCACCAACGCGTCCGACGCGTCTGCCCGAGGGTCGCGCGTTCTTGCCACGAACTTTTTCACCTTGTTGTTCAGATGAGACGCGAACAGGTCCACATCTGGAAGACCCCACTTCGCGCACAACATCTGGAAGACAGCCGGATGGAGAGACCATTCCCCCTGATCCAGGGTCTGGCGACTCAGATAGTGCGCCTGCCAGTTCCCCACCCCCGGAATGTGAACTGCCGTTATCGCCGGGACATGAGTCTTGGCCCAAGATAGAATGTCGGCTACTTCCCGAGCCGCTCGGGCACTCCTGGTGCCCCCTTGGTGGTTGATGTAGGCCACCGCCGTGGCATTGTCCGTCTGCACCCGAACCGGACAGCCCTGCAGCCGGTCCGTCCAACGACGAAGGCAGAGATTTATCGCACGCAATTCCAGAATGTTGATCGGAAGGGAGGACTCCCCCTCCGACGAAGTTCCCTGGGCGGACAGAACGCCCAGAACACCACCCCAGCCCGACAGGCTGGCATCCGTGGTGATCACTGTCCACGAGAGAGGACGAAAGGACTTGCCCCCTGACACCATCGGGGACTGGAGCCACCACAGAAGATCCCTTCTGGTGCGATGGCTCAACGAGATCTGAAGATCCAGAGATTGCGGTCGCCCGTCCCACCTGGACAGGATCTCCGCTTGGAGACCCCGCGTGTGGAACTGGGCAAAGGGGATCGCCTCGAAGGCCGAAACCATCAACCCCAGACATCTCATGCACGTCCGCAGTGACGAGTGTGGAACATCCCTGAGGGACCTGACCTCCTCCTGAAGAGTCCTGAGTTTGTCGTCCAGCAGGAAGACCTTCGCCTGGACCGAGTCCAGGATCATTCTCAGGTAGGGAAGACGAACCGACGGACCCAGCGTCGATTTTGGAAAATTTATCGTCCAACCAAACTCCTGTAGAGTTTGCATCGTGACGGACAGGTCCTTTTCCAGACCCTGGCCGGTCGCAGACCGAACCAGAAAATCGTCCAGATACCCCAGGACAGAGATGCCCTGGGCTCTCAACAAAGCCAGAACCAGTGCAAGCACCTTGGTGAAAACCCGCGGAGCCGAGGCGAGACCAAAAGGTAACGCCACGAATTGGTAATGATCCTCCGCAATGGCGAATTGCAGGTACCTCTGGTGACCCTCGAAAATCGGGATGTGAAGGTACGCATCCTTCAAATCGATGGAGGCTATGAATTCCCCCGGAACCAGGGCAGCCACCACCGACCGCAGGGATTCCATGCGGAACTTGCGAACCCGCACAAAGTGGTTCAGAGCCTTCAAGTCCAGAATTGGACGAACCTTGCCCTCCTTCCTGGGCACGGTGAACAGATTTGAATAAAACCCCCGAAATCTGTCCCGATGAGGCACCGGAACCACCACTCCCTGAGCCCTCAGGTCCCGCACCGCTAGGTGCAGATCCCGCAAACGCTCTGGAGACAGTTGAAGATTTGAGGGAAAGAATCTGCTCTCCGGCCGAGAGAGAAACTCGATCTTGTAGCCAGATTGAACGATCTCCTGAACCCACCGGTCCCGAACGCGGGCCAGACAGGGTTGAAGAAAACCGAGCAAGCGTCCCCCCACTCCAGAACTGGGTGAGGGCGTCCCTTCAGGCCGCATTGTTATGGGCCGCGGGTCCGGACTGACCGGACTTCTGCTTACCAGACCACGGCTTCTTTTGGGAGCTGTGACCCTTGAACGGTTTGCCCTTGTAGTGCGACCGAAAGGCACGAAAGGACCCCTGAGAAGGCCGAAAATTAGTATGCTTCTTACCAGGAGCCCCCTTAGCCTTGGGGAAATGGGGCAAGAGCGTGCTCTTACCGCCCGTGATCCCCTTTATCAACGTATCCAAGGATTCCCCAAAAAGGCGAGATCCATCATAAGGCAGATTGGCTAGGGTCTTGCGCGAAGATTGGTCCACAGACCAACACTTCAACCAAACCAGGCGGCGAGACAACACCGCCACGCTGTGTACACGTGCAGCCAACGGCACTAAATCCAAGTCCGCATCACACAAATACATGACACCTTGATGGATTTGATCCACCATATCCAATGTCGCCGGTGAGGCCGAATCAGCCACTAGGACGCGCCTGAGCACCTGCGTCCAACTCGCGACTGCCTGGGCTGCCATAAGAAAGGCAAACAGACTTTTAAGCATCAAACCCGTAACAGAATAAGTATGACGGGCAAGAGACTCCGGTCTCCTATCCGTGGCATCTCGGATATACATGTACACGGATGTACACGGATATAGGCTAGAGGAACCGTGGACCACTGCTCCCCCTGAGGAAGACTGTTTCAAGTCAAAACGCGTAGGGGCTTTTGGGGTCCTTTGTCTGGTTCCCTCCTTCATATATGCATGTATATGATTATGTACCCTATCTGTTCTTGGTCTTCCAAGAAAACATATTGTGAATCCTTGTTTATTACTTATTGCAACTTTTTCAGGTTTTAATATGTCTGTATATTTTTTGCACTGTTCTATGTGAATTTATTTAATAAAGACTTTTTACTATACCTATATTAACATAGGTTGTTATATGATTTTCACTTGAGGCATCTTAAACATCCCATTCCCCCATCCTCTCTTGGGGGCAACCCTTAGCCGGGTGTAGCCTTCCATGTGTTTTTGTAACAATTTAGGGATGGATGCCACTTTAATACATTTTTATTAATTATTTAACTGAGCTTTTTTGTATATGTTTTGTTGTCTGTGAACAGCAATTTTCAAGTCTTCCCACAGATTCTCAATTGGATTTAGGTCTGGACTTTGACTGGGCTATTATACTTGCAGCTTCCCAGATTTCACTATTTTGCACCTAGGTGCGAGTATACACCAGTTTTTTTCAATATTATAACACATGAATATGCTTTAATCTAAACCATTCCATTGTAGCTCTGGCTGTATGTTTAGGGTCGTTGTCCTGCTGGAAGGTGAACCTCTCACCCAGTCTCAAGTCTTTTGCAGATTCTAACAGGTTTTCTTCTAAGATTGCCCTGTATTTGGCTCCATCAATCTTCCCATCAACTCTGACCAGCTTCCCTGTCCCCGTTGAAGAAAAGCATCCCCACAACATAAAGCTACCACCACCATGTTTCACAGTGAGGATGGTGTGTTCAGGGTGATGTGCAGTGTTAGTTTTCCACCACACACAGCGTTTTGCTTTTAGGCCAAAAAGTTCAATTTTGGTCTCAACTGACCAAAGCACCTTCTTTTACATGCATTTCCGTGTTTACACGTGATCCGCTGTGATTAGACACAGTTGATTACATGGGTAAAGAGCCGCGCCACCAGTTCTTTATCGAGATTGCGGTCGTGATCGCTGTGAGACTGGGTGACGTCATATGACGTTGGCCAGGAACAAGAGAGAATCCTGCTCGCTGTTATTTGCCTATATGGTGATGGGGGGCGGTTAATAAGAAACAAATGTTTCCTCGTTTAAAATTGTGTGCTTGCAAAATGGTGAAAAATGGATTGTTCACTAAAATAACGGCCCTATTTTTTTTCTTGCCACTGGCATAATGAGAATGCATAAAAGGCATTTATGTACATACACTATATTGTTAAAAGCATTGGGACACCTGACTTTACACGCACATGAATTTCAATATTAAGTTTGCCCACCCTTTGCAACTAAAACAGCTTCAACTCTTTTAGGAAGGCTGTCCACAAGGTTTAGGAGTGTGTCTATGGGAAGGTTTGCCCATTCTCCCAGAAACGCATTTGTGAGGTCAGGCACTGATGTTGGCGAGAAGGCCTGGCTTGCAGTCTCTGCTCTAATTCATCCCAAATTTCGGGTTGATGACAGGCCAGTCAAGTTCCTCCACCACAAACTCACTCATCCATGTCTTTATGGATCTTGCTTTGTGCACTGGTCAAAAAATTTGGTAGAGGGGGATTATGGTCTGGGGTTGTTTTTCAGGGGTTGGGGTTGCCCCCTTAGTTTCAGTGAAGGGAACGCTTAAGGCGTCAGCATACCAGGACATTTTGGACAATTTCATGCTCCCAACTTTGTGGAAACATTTTGGGGATGGCCCCTTCCTGTTCCCACATGACTGCGCACCAGTGCAAAAAGCAAGGTCCATAAAGACATGGATGAGCGAGTTTGGGGTGGAGGAACTTGACTGGCCTGCAAAGAGTCCTGACCTCACCCCCATGAACACCTTTGAGATGAATTAGAGCGGAGACTGCGAGTCAGGCCTTCTCGTCCAACAACAGTGCTTAGCCTCACAAATGCACTTTTGGAAGAATGGTCAAACATTCCCATAGACACACTACTAAACCTTGTGGACAGCCTTTCCAGAAGAGTTAAAGCTGCTATAGCTGCAAAGGGTGGGCCAACTCCATATTAAATCCTACGGACTAAGAATGGGATGCCATTAAAGTTCATGTGTGTGGGAAGGCAGGCGTCCCAATACTTTTGACAATATAGTGTATATGCCTGTGTGTGCATGTGTGGAGGGGGCCTTTTCATTTTTAATTTGTTTTCCAATTTATTACCATCATAAGGGGAGTGATAAGCTCCCAATGTGATAGTAGTGACCAGTCCTCTTTATAGAGAAATCAGGGAGCTATTAGGCTCCTGATGTCCCTTGTGGCTGTAGACCAAGCAGACAGGGGACAAAGAGTCCTCCCAGCAGCCTCCCAAATTGTATTTAACATTTTCCCTAATCCAGAACTTCATGGGGAATAGCTGCCTCTATCAGAGCCTAGTCAGTCTTCTGTTTAGCTCTGTGACAGATCTGCAGTCATCATATATACATTGATTGCTAATACAATTTCGGCAAGTGAGTTCTCTGAAATATACTTTCTAGCGGTGCGATTATCTCTTGGGAAATAGCATGACAGTGCGTTCAACACCATTATTATTCAACAACAGGTAGGAAACAGGTCTGCAGCTAATGAACCAATTAAGCAGAGTGTTCAGCTGAACTATCCGAAGGGGAATTAATTCAGTGTGCTTAAATGCAAGATATCTTATGACTGAATAATAACAGATTAAGGCAGGATACCAACGTATCTTGATGATGACAAATTAATTCAGGACACCAACATATTAGAAAAAGTATTACGGATTATACAAGTACAATAGGTTATATAACAAGCGGTTTTGTAAATGTATACTATAAAAATGACTCCCACCATACAGTGGTCCATATTAAAAGCCAACATTGGCCTTATTTATAGCAATTTTCCTTACAATAAAATGTTCCCACTGTTTGGTTAAAGCTGTATTACAGGCAGATATAACATACAAATGCAGTTTTGTATGGATTAAAACATTGTTAAATATGATATAGTTTATAGAGATACAAATAATGTAAGTATCTGAATTTTTCTTGGCATCAGTCTCCTGCAGTCTCTGCAAAGTAGAGCTCAGAATGGAGAAAAAAGAAGCAGCACAAGATGCCAATCAGTTTGCTGCAGTGCAAGAAGAGGAGAGAGCAGAGTGACAAGGAAATCAGCTGCTTCTTCATTCAGTGTCCAGTCACATTCTGGAGGGACAAGATGTGTAGCAAGGAAAAATCAAGCATTCCACATCCTCCAGGGACAACTAAGAGGGGAATTCTCCTTGATTTAAAGAGATTTCCTCTAACATCCTGTTATGTTTCTGGGACAGGAAGTGAGGGGAATTCTTCCAACGGTACATAGACAGCAAAAAAAAAAAATAACCTGGTAGGGGTTTAACCCTTCCCTACTCTATCCAAAACTGGAAGAAAAACAGTTTTGGCTATTCATACACTTAATATGAATTGTGGACAAACAACCTAATATACAGATGAAATAAGGGGGGGGGAGGAACATTTCTTAACCACTTCAGCCCCGAAAGATTTTTCCCCCTTCCTGACCAAGCCCTATTTTGCGATTCGGCACTGCATTATTTTAACGGACAATTGCGCGGTCATGCAACGCTGTACCCCAAAAAAAAAAATTTATGTCCTTTTTCTCCCACAAATAGAGCTTTCTTTTGGTGGTATTTGATCACCTCTGTGATTTTTATTTTTTTGCGCTATAAACAAAAAAAGAGCGACAATTTTGAAAAAAAAAAAAAACAATATTTTTCACATTCTGCTATATGACATTCTTAAAAAAAAAAATGTTAAATCCAAAATTTTTTAACATTTTAGGCCAATTTGTTTTCTGCTACATATTTTTGGTAAAAAAAAAAAATCGCAATAAGCGTATTTCGATCGGTTTGCGCAAAAGTTATTGCGGCTACTAAATATGGGAAAGATTTGTCATTTTTATTTTTTACTACTAATGGCGGCAATCTGTGATTTTTTGTGGGACTGCGACATTGCGGCAGACAGATCGGACCCCTGACTGACATTTTTGAGGGGACCAGTGACATTTGCACTGTTAATGTAATAATGACATTGGCAGGGATGGGGGTTAACATTATGTGTGATCAAGGGGTTAAATGTGAGCCTAGGGGAGTGTTTCTAACTGTAGGGGGGCGTGGCTTCTGAAATTACCATAGAGATATGTGATCCTATATAGAAGGATTACATGGGCTCTATGATCATTGCAGGGAGAAGGACGGTCGGCTGTGTTTACAACAGCTGACTGTCCTCCTCTCTCAGCGGGGAACGATTGCGGGTGTCAGGTGGCAATCAAAGCCACCTGCCCGCTGCATCGGCTCCCCCTCTGAGGAGCAGGGGCAGAAGCACACCACCAGCGGCGTGCGCTCGTCCCCTAGGCTCCCGAGAGCGAGCGCCGTACATGTACTGCTATTTGCCTGGGAGCGGCTGCCTGCCGCAGTACATCTGCGGCGGGCGGTCGTAAAGTGGTTAATCGACGTTCTAAAGAAGGTAGTAGATACTTTCGTAGTAAAAAAATAAACCAAAATGAGTGGAATCTGTTTTTTACAATGCCCTATAACCAACAACAGGTAACCTTTTTGGATATCTGTGTCTGTAAGGATCCAATAGGACGACTTAGTAGTAAGCTTTACAGAAAGCAAACAGCTGGCAAAACTTTGTTGCATGCTAACAGCTTTCATCCACAACCGCTAAAAAACTCAATCCCCTATAGCCAATTTTTACGTATTAGACGGAACTGTACCACATATGAAGACTTCAAATTGGAAGCTGATGAACTCACTAGAAGGCTATTACTTAGGGGAAATACAAAATCCTGCCTGAAAAAGGAGTTTAATCGGGTTAGGGTCATGGATAGACAAGACATTCTATTTAAGAAGAAAAACACAATACCAAAAATCAACAAAATAGATTATGTGACCAGGGTGGTACTGAGATTCTCGAATGAACATGAGGAAATTTGGAGGGTCTTGAAAAGACACTGGTCAATTTTAACAGATGACCCTATAATACGTAATTTGGTTACACCTGTTCCGTCAATTACTTACAAGAAAGCAGGATCAATTCAGGAGTCCCTAGTACATAGTGAGTATAAAGGGGAACTCAGAAAAGATCCCCGCCGCCCATAAAAGTGATCCCCGGTGAGTCACCGCCACCACTTTTATTGGAAAGAAGACCACTCGCCCTGTAAGAAAATACGGGGGTTATGGCAGCTATCTGCTGCTACAACACCAGTAATTAACATCAAAGTATAAAACTTGCGGCGGGCGGTCCGGAAGTGGTAAATATGAACATTGTAAATACCTGAATGGGATTGTTCTTCCATCCTCAAAACTGATTTTTTTTTTAAAACAAATTTCAATGCATTTTCAGGCTCATACATAGAGATCATAAAGCTCCATAGCTCAAACACCGTGGAGTTGATTTAGGCCCCTTTCACATGGGCTCCCCTGCGAAGTGGAATACACTTGCTCAGCAGGGGATCTCTCTGCTGATTCCCACTGAGCAGGCGGATGACAAGTCCGTGTCCACTCTGCTCTTTGGAGCAATCAGATGGAAACGTACTGCATGTCCGTTTCCATTTGATCCGATTCGCCAGACAGATGAAAAATAGGATCGCCATCCTGTTGTTGGCAGACAGGATCGGATTGGAGAGTGGCGAGTTTCAGCAGACGTGTCCGCTGACATCAGCCAATCCATAGAGGACAATGTAGAGTCTGATCAGGTCCACCTGAAGAGCTGACAGGCAGACCTGATGGGACACTTCGTGTGAAGGAGGCCTTACTAAGACTGGAAAGTGCAAAATCTAGTGCAGCTGTGCACAGTAGCCAATCAGCGTCTAACTTCTTATTCAATTAAGCTTTGACAAAAATCCTGAAAGCTCATTACTGTGCAGAGCTGCACCAGATTTTGCATTCTCCAGTTTTAGTAAATCAACACCAATATGTTGTACTTTTCATCACAAGTCAGTAAAAAGGCTTACTTAGGCCAGTTATAGACGGTTCTAATCTCAGCCGGTTCAGTAGGAACTGGCTGAGATTTGAACTGTGTATGGGCAGGCTGAATGTACCAAATTGATTAATCAATCAACTTGTGTACAACCAGCCTACCGGATTTACTTGCAATTATCACTAGTGGCTGCTATAGCCAATAGCAATAATCACGGTCTTCGGCCAGGAGGGATTCCTCTGTCAGCACTGTCTGTGTTGATAGGGGAATCGTGCAAATTTGCACTGTGTATGGCCTGCCTTACCAAAAGTAGTTAGTGGAACTGAATGCTGTGTGCAGATATGGTCAGTGATAAATTACTATTTATACATTGGAAGTCAGTATGCCCTTGGTTGGTGGCAGGTGGTGTGGTACAATGTTGGCCTGGCATAGTCAAACAGCTCACACGCAGACTTACAGCTGAAGCTGGTGGGATTTCAGGAAGAAGACTGGAGCTCTTTGGCTATGCCAGGCCAGCACTATCAGCTGGAAACACATTGGCTGGATGGGAGGACCCAAATGTAATCTGCCCTTCTCAAGCCCAAAACAGAGGACCAAAAGCACTTTTTAGCAACATGGCAGGGACACTGCCACAAAAATTAAAGTAGAAATTAAAGCAACACTTGTTTCTTTCTTTCATTTTATATATAGTAAGGGAGGGTTATGACCCCTGCAAGCTTTATTTTTGCCATCTTGGAAGGCTTGAGAAAGGCACTTGGGCGTCAGAAACACGAAAGTAAGCTATTCACTAGGGGGGGGGGGGGGGGACCTCTGGGTGAATCTAAGATGGAAAAGGACCTGGGGGGTACTAGTGGACAACAGGCTTGGCAGTGGCATGCAATGCCAAGCCGCTGCAAGCAAAGCCAACAAAATACTGGCATGTATAAAAAAGGGGATTCACTCCAGAAATAAAGAGATTATTCTCCCACTCTACAAGACTCTGGTCCGGCCACATCTGGAGTATTCCATCCAGTTCTGGGCACCGGTCCTCAGAAAGGATGTGCTGGAACTGGAGAGAGTCCAGAGAAGGGAAACAAAAATAATTAGGGGTATGGAGGATCTCAGCTATGAGGAAAGACTACAAGCATTGAACTTATTCTCTCTGTAGAAGAGACGCTTGAGGGGGAATATGATATCAATGTACAAATACTGTACTGGGGACGACCCTAGCATAAGGAACAAACTTTTCAGAGAAAGGGAATACAATAAGACATGTGGCCACTTACTAAAACTAGAGGGAAAACAGTTTAACCTTAAAATACGTAAGGGGTTCTTCACTGTCAGAGCAGTAAGGATGTGGAATTCTCTTCCACAAGCAGTCGTATCAGCAGGGAGCATCGATAGTTTCAAAAAACTATTAGACAGTGACCTTAAAGACCACAACATACAGGGGTATACAATGTACAGTTAACAGCAAACACACACACACACATCATAGGTTGAACTAGGACTGAACGATTACTTCGGGCGTGGGTGATAGTCACATCGCCGAATCATGCGATATTGGGGACTCACAGTGAAGATAGGAGAATACAGCCCCACATCCGTCCCACATGTTAAGTCTGTCCTGCAGCTCTCCTGACTGAGCTGTGAGCAGAGCACCGTGAGCAGCGGCACAGGGAACCAATCACGCATGCCTGCACACCTGATTGGTTCGCTGTGCCGCTACTCACGACGTGATTGGTTCGCTGTGCCGCGCTCACCGCTCGGTCAGGAGAGCTGCAGGGCAGACTTAACATGTGGGACGGATGTTGGGCTGTATTCTTCTACCTTCTACCACCAATATAACAAATTATATGCAAGAAATCACTACTGGCACAGTAGTGACTTTGGTAATGGACGTTCCTGCCTCTCCTCCACCTTCCTACCATTCAGCTGGTTGAGACAACTGTGACAACTGTGATGGGCAAAGGGGTCCTATGAGGCTCTGCCTTTCACAGCACAGTCACACTGTCAGCGTCTTATAAACCTGCAGTTCCCTGTCCACCCAGTTCCCTACATTACCATTAACCCTGGCCTGCCCTGTATGGTGCAAATGCAATGACAATCAGAAGAAGGCTGCTGCTGCACTTCTTCCCAAATTCTACTACAGTAACATTAACCCTGGCTAGCCCTGTAGTACAATCAGAAGAAGGCTGCTGCACTACTTCCCAAGGTAATTGTTGACTTTAGCCTGGATTGATGGCTCTCTCAATATCGCAATATATATCGTTGGAAAAAAAATATCGCAATGTACTTTTTTCCAATATCGTGCAGCCCTAGGTTGAACGGGATGGACTGATGTCTTTTTTCAGCCTCACAAACTATGCTACCATTTTGCCTGGAAACACATTCCCTGTTTATCCCTTGTTATCCTGGTGTCAGGAAGCTGTTGTCTATGTGCATGCAGAGTTCTTAACTAACGACCGAACATCACAGTGGCATTGGCGAATATTTGACAAGGTGGGAATAGACCTGGAGAAGTGTTTTAAGGAATCCAGCCACATCCACAGTAATCCCTCTAATGAAAAGGAGCATGGGACCTATCACCCAAAGGTCAAATTAGGAAGTGAGCTGCTAGTGATGACGTGTTAAGTCACAAATGGTGTATATGACAGAAGAAGGCATCTGGTGATCTGTAACAGGAAATTGAACAGTTGGTGGAAGAGATCACGTGGACTTACTTTGTTCGTTTTTCTTTCATTTTGCTTTGTTTTTTAACTTGTCCTCACGCAAACAATTTTGCACATTTATTTATAGGATGGTGAAGTCACAGGAGACTTCATTTATATTGTTGTAGATCATCACGCTAAGAACTGTATTTCATTTTACATGCTCCCTCTTGCAGAGATCTCGGTGGCAACACTAACTGTGATTCGTGATTGACTGTTTTTTATGCCTTTTCCCTAATTCATCAATTAGTGCTACAGTGTATTGTAAACACTATGTAAAGGGTGACCCATCCACTTAACGATGGATTCCTATGATACTCTGTCCTTACAATTCTCTAGGTTATTATGTATCGTTCTCAGCAAAAAGAACATAGTGCTTTTATGAAAAATTACTTGACGGGATGGCTATGCATTTATCAGAAAGACACAAACATTCTTTATCTAGTGTTCTACTCACAAAGCATCTTTAGAATGTTGTATTAAAAGCAGTCATTAGGTGTGATCACAGCAAATTGGTATGTAAGACTTTATAAAAAAGAAAGGTCTCAATCTGTATACCTAAGTGCAGAATGAAAATCACTTCAATTTGCAGGAAAACAGCAAATGGATGGGGTTGGTAAAACTCCTCCAGTGCTTAATAAATAAGTTGCTGATATTTAAAACTGAAATAAATAAACCACACGTGGTGTTCATATTATATCAGCAATTTCCAGTGTTCATGTGGATGATTCTGCCGCTGGATTTTCAAGCATTGTTCCCATTTCCAGGAGAGACTTTGCCATGAGGAGACCACTTGCCTTCCATGGAATAAAGTAGCCTGTAGTACTTGTTTACTGCCAGTATCTTCGTGTGTGGTATAGATTTACAATAATCGTAGATGACGACGTTGTCTACCAATGTCCTTAGTATGACTACCTTATCTTTATTTTGATAGAAGGTATAGACTCCGCGCAAACGGCTCTATTTGGATGTGCAAAAAAATGTGCAAAGATAAAGTGACAGATGTGAGAATATAAATATATAAAAAAATGTAAATGATGGTATATTGTAGGTGTAAGGCTGCAGCCTCCCTGGATATTAGTCCAAAGACTAAATGTAAAATGAATAAAAGATAGGGTGTTGGCGCTGCCTTTGGTAAAAATTAAAAATCTGAATGCAATAAAAACATATCAGGTTATAACACAATAAAGTGACAAGTGCAAGTGTTGGAATATCACAACATAAATGGTGCGTACTTAATTAAAGGTAATATCTTTAGCTTATCTTTATTTTAACCGCTTGCTGCCTATATCACTTAGATATACGGCGGAAAGGCGACTCTACTGTGCTGGATCATGTACCTAGTATGTGATCCAGCACTTCTGGATTGGGGGCGTGCAGGTGCACCGCCGCTGACAGCCCACTCCTGCTGTTATTATACGCAGCGGGAGCTGATCGGTGGGTACCACAGACTCGATGTCTGCTAGCACCCGCTGATCATTCGTTACACTGGCAGAGCGGTAGTCTGCTTATGTAAACAAGGCAGATTGCTGTTCTGTTAGTAGGGAAGGCATTGATCCTGTGCAAAGCAGGAACATGGATCAATGCCTTCCCCTAGTAAAAGCACCTTCCACAGTCTAGTAAAACACCAGCAAGGCGCGCATTTAAACCTATGATTGCCCCGGATGTTAACCCCTTCCCAGCCAGTGTCATTAGTACAGTGGCAGTGCATATTTTTAGCACTGTGCATATTTTTAGCACTGATCACTGTATTAGTGTCACTGGTACCCAAAAAAGTGTCGGCACCATTACTAGTAAGAAAAAATTAAAATCTCATAGTGTGTAAATGCCATAACTTTTGCGCAAACCAATCAATATACGTTTATTGGGATTTCTTTTACCAGAAATATGTAGCAGAATACATATTGGCCAGAGGGGGAGTCAATCAGTGGGTCTGGCAGACACGATGTCCGCCAGCCATCTGTGATCGCTCCCCACAGAGACAGAAGGGTAAACAAGGTAGACTGCCGTTCTATCACGGATAAACACAGGTATCCTATGTTCCTGCTTTTCAGGAACACATATCTCTATGTTTATCTAGTGAGTTCAACCCCCACACAGTTAGAAAGCTTCCCCTAGGGGCACGCTTAACCCTTTGATCGCCCCTGGTGTTAACCCCTTCCCTGCCAGTGTCATTAGTACAGTAACAGTACATAGTTTTAGCACTGATTACTGTATTAATGTCACTGGTCCACTCAAAAGTGTCAGTTAGGTGTCCGATCTGTCCGGCGCAATGTCACAGTCCAGCTAAAAATCACTGATTGCCGCCATTACTAGTAAAAAAAAATTTAATAAAAAATGCCATACATCTATCCCCTAGTTTGTAGACGCAATAACTTTTGCTCAAACCAATCATTATACACTTATTGGGATTTTTTTTACCAAAAATATGTGGCAGAATACATATTGGCCTAAAATGATGAAAACATTTGATTTTATTTTTATTGGCTGTGTTTTATAGCAGAAAGTAAAAAAAATGTTTCTTTTTTTTCAGATGTCGGTCTTTTTTTGTTTATAACGCAAAAAATAAAAACCGAAGGGGTGAGCAAATACCATCAAAAGAAAGCTCTATTTGTAGGAAAAATAGAACATCAATTTTATTTGGGTACAGCGTCGCATAATCGCGCAATTGTCAGTTAAAGTTACGCAGTGCTGTATCGCAAAAAAAATGGCCTGGTCATTAGGGGGGTAAAACCTTCCGGTCCAGAAGTAGTTAAAGTAACGCAGTGCCATATCGCAAAAAATGGCATGGTCATGGAGGGGGTAAATCTTCTGGTGGGTCAAGTGGTTAATGAGGGTCTTTATGGTCACAGCAACATGACTGGGTAGTTAGCATTTTTGCCTCCTCCAAATCCTGAACTCACATTTAACTAAGAACAATCAGCATGCAGTTTGCATCTTCGTTCGTGTTCGCATGGGTTTCTTTTCCAAAAATTTTTAATGGCTAAATTTCAGAAAAAAATTGACATATCATGCAATGTTGCTCAGTACAAAGCTCTGGCCATAGATCTAAGAACAATCATAGAAAGAATGTTGAGAAAAGACTTTGTTACATTTGTAAAAGATAACAATACTATGAAAGCACCCCCAGGACTCCAGGGAACCCCTGCATTGCAGCATTCTAATATGTTATCAACTTTAGTGTTCAAAGGGGTCTATGTGCTGCCATATGGCCGGGAATGGGATACCTACTTCAGAGCACACAACTAAGGGCACTCCATTCAGAGAAAGACCTGGTCCGCCAGGGGACCCGCCTAGGAGAGTAAGTGGACCCGCAAATGGGATATCCAGAACAGCTGACATACAGCTTAGCGCATTGACTATCAGTCTGCCCAAAGGCTCTCACTGCTGCAGCTCTAGGCGTCTCCCCTTGTGAACATCCCCCCTTGTGATGTTCCTTTCTAAATGCAATGTGGTATCGCTGTCCTTCAAAGCGCCACTAGTAACAACCTGCTCTTGCTAATTTCCTCCGTGGCTCAAGTGGGACCCATCCACCATGCCGTGTTTGTTCAGCGGGGCAGCGCTCCTTGCACTGCCAGCATGAGAGGAAACAGTGGCCCGTTGACGCTGCTTAAGTCAATGTATTTCATCTCATTAGCCTGCTAAGGAAGTCCCTAATATTTAAACAGCCATCTACTTTTATCTCATTAATAATTAAAAGTAGGAGGTGTTTGTAGCATAAACCCTCAATGGTGTCATCACCCAATTTCCAGGCACAAGAGAAATGCCTCTTTAGACATTTAGTTAATCTGTTAGGCACTGGGGTTATTCACATTAGGGGAATCATGGATCTATTGCTAAATAAAGTGATTAAGCTCAAAAATCACATCTGTCACAAGAAACACTCAAGGTTCTAAAAAATATTTTTAGTCCTTTAGGGGCCAATGTCCCCAATTTGAAAATCCAACTTCTTTATTTTCTAAGTAACAGTTGCGCGGTCGTGCGACGCTGTACCTAAACGAATTTGACGTCCTTTTTTTCCCACAAACAGAGCTTTCTTTTGGTGGTATTTGATCACCTGTGCGATTTTTTGATCACGCGCTATAAACAAAAAAAGAGCGTCAATTTTGCAAAAATAGCAATATTTTTCACATTTTTTTATATGAAATTCCCCCCAAAAAAAATGTAAAAATCAAAATTTTTAAAAATTTTCGGCCAATTTATTTTATGCTACCTATGTTTGGTAAAAAAAATCGCAAAAAGCGTATTTTGATTGGTTTGCGCAAAAGTTATCGCGTTTACTAACAAAGGGAAAGATTTTTGTCATTTTTGTTGTTTTTTTTTTTAACGCGTAATGGCGGCGATCTGCGATTTTTTTTGCGGTACTGCGACATTGCGGCGGACAGATCGGACCCTTGACTGACATTTTTGACACTTTTGGGGTTACCAGTGACATTTCTACAGTAATCAGTGCTATATATATGCACTGTTACTGTAAAAATACACTGGTAGTGAAGGGGTTAACTTTATTTGGAAGGGAGGGGCTGTGTGTGTCCCTAGGGGCGTGGTTTCTACTGTGATTGGCTGTGGCTCTAGCTGTAAAGACACTGATCAACGGATCTACATACCAGATCCGTTTTATCAGTGTCTTTGCAGCGAAGAGAATGACAGGCAGTTTGTTTACACAAGCTGCCTGACATTCTCCCTCTCCCCCGCCGATCGCCGAGTGACCGGCGGACACCGGGTCCGCTGGTCACACGCGCGGGGGGGTCCGTGACCACGCGGGAGCGGGAGCGCGCCCCGGGGGGCGCGCGCTCGCTCCCTAGACCCTCACAAGCAAGCAACGTAGCCCTACGTTAGTTTGCCTGTGAGGGGCTGACCGCCGACGTAGATAGTCGTGCGGCGGTCGGCAAGTGGTTAAAGTGTCTAATTTGGTAGTTCCCTCTACCATCCGAATCAATGAACACATCACCACAGTCCACAAGCCTGCACATCTTGCAGTGACCACACTGGTACATACCATTACTTCTGGGAGGTCTGTGAGACAGTTTCTACAGGGTTTGGCCAACGATGGTTTCAACATCCTGGGAGCAGGTAAGTATATGCTAGTGCTGTTTTAAAACCTCTCCAACCTCCTCCCATTAGGTCCCAAATTGCTTTAAAATTCTCACTGGGCCATAACTGTTCTTAACTTAGCTAGATTGTCCTGTATCAGGCACCTGTGGCTAGGGTGTTGGCCAAAGAGTGGATGTCGGAGAGCTTTCCGCTTACTAGGGGCACCCGGAAGGGCAGTCCCCTATCACCCCTCCTATACGCGCTGGTGGCGGAACAGCTCGCGATACGAGCACACCCTGACATACGTGGCCTCCGGGTTGGTTCTCTGGAGGAGGAAATTGGGATGTATGCCGATGACACCCTGCTGTACCTGGCTGACCCGGGTAATTCCCTGTCTACTGCCCTGGTTCTGATTTAGCAATTTGGCTGCTTCTCGGGCCTTAAAATTAGTTGGGACAAATCTCAAATATTGCCCATAGATGATGTCTCCTCCTTCCCTTTTGATCCGAGTCTTCCCCTGCAGAGGGTAGATCGTATTAAATATCTAGGAATCCAGGTTACCGGCTCACCGACGGACTATATACCCGACAATCTACAGGCCCTGTTTTCTCTAGTCAAGACCAAGACACAAACCTGGGCCCGTCTCCCTCTGGGAGTGATGGGCCGCGTCAATCTGGTGAAGATGGTGTTGCTGTCCAAGATACTTTACGTGCTCTGGCATTTCCCGGTCTACCTCCCTCTCAAGACTTCCTACAGCTGGAATCCCTTCTTAAGCCCTTCATATGGGGATCTAGCAGACACAAGCTACCCTGGCGCAAACTTAAAAACCCCACTGATCTGGGCGGGCTAGCACTCCCTGACTTTAATTTGTATTATCTGGAATCACAGCTTTCCCAGTTTATCCACATGAACAACTCAGACAGGGAGAGGTTCCTGGCTCTTCTGGCTCCCTCCTGGGCACATGCCTCCGCAGATCCTTTGTCGATTGTTACAACGGGACTCCGTGGGGCTGAGACCCACGGAGGTAGGACGTCTATGCTCTTAACTTGGCTAGACTGTGGTTTAAGGAGGTCACCTCTCTCCCTGTTAGCTGTTTTTTTCCTAGCCCTCCTAAATCTCTCAAAGTTCACCCGCTTCCTGCCTGTAGTCACCAACAGTTGAACAATTCCTTTGAATCCTGAGGAACTGTCTGACAGGGATACCCTTAACAAGGGATCTCGGATGGTAGCCAGAGGCATGAAGAAGGGTATTTGCTGCCGACTTTTTCCAAGAGGTCCCAGTAATTAGCCTATTATTTTCAATACGAATAGAGATCCAAGAATGAGATTTTTTGAGAATCCACACAGTAAGTTAGTTTTATATTGCGGTTATTTTGTCCAAGTTCCTCCATGAACTTCTCCAGCTCCCCCATGGAGCTGTTCCAAATCATTAGGACATCATCTATGTACCTTAGCCACCGTCCAGCGTGGCCAAGGTACATGGGTGAGGCATACACTAACTCCCAGCTTCCCAGGTGGAGGCAGGCATAGGCCAGAGCCCATGGAGCCCCTATTGAGGTGCCTCTTATCTGTTGGTAACTGCTACTGGTGAACTAAAAAAAAAATATATATTATTTAATGCAAAATTCAAGAGTTCAATAATGAACTCATCTTGCATCCTCATTTCAAGGAAATTGAAGTCAAGGTAGTGAAAGACTGCTACAAAGCCCCACTCATGTGGTGTAGATGTGTAAAGTGATTCTACATTTATACCAACCGGGAGCGCCCCCTCAGGAATCACAATATCTGCAATTTTACTTAGAACATAACCCATTTCCCTTTCGTAAGAGGGCAGGCAACACACTAACTCCCTAATTAGGGAGTCAATGTATTTACTTTTGACAGCTGAAACGATTTGCTTTCCTGTTTTTTTTTTTTATGTATCTTTGGGATAATATTAAATCATCCACCATGCTTAAATAATCCAACTTTTTCTTGGTAATGAGATCAGCCTCAAAGGACAGAAATAGTTTCTCATTTTAGCAGGCAACAAATCTGGAAAATGGAATAAAGTCTAACAGCCTATAGGTAGACTTATCTGCAAGGAGTCTGTGCAAGTCATTCTTATAAATATTTTTCCAATAGTAGAACCACATTCCCCCCTGTCACTCTTTTAATTAACACTTTGCTCATCTCATCAGTGGTAAGGTTATCAAGGGTGCTTTCCATCTATTTCAGCTTGTTGAGGTCATCCTGGACTACGTCCAGGAATATTCCCAGCCACTGATTTTTCTTGAACTGGGGCATGGTACTAGATCTAATTTTTAAATTGGCTTTCCTTCTCCAGGAATTACCTATATCTTGTTCTTCATCATCTCCTCCCTTCTTTAATAGGGACATCAAGCTATTAATGGCTTCATTATCCATGTCATCTGTGCCTTCTGTATTCTGATGGGCGACACTTCTACCTGAGCGAATCAACTTTAAATAGACCTTTCTCAAAAACAGGCATACATCTTTATACAGTATCTCACAAAAGTGAGTACACACCTCACATTTTTTTTTAATATTTTATTATATCTTTTCATGTGACATGAAAGGAGAAAGATCTGGGAGTCTTGGTTGATGATAGATTAGGCAACAGCATGCAATGCCAAGCGGCAGCTTCCAAAGCCAACAGAATATTAGCATGCATAAAGAAAGGGATGTATTCCAGAGATAAGACTATAATCCTTCCACTTTATAAAACTCTGGTCCGACCGCATCTGGAGTATTCTGTCCAGTTCTGGTCGCCAGTCCTCAGGAGGGATGTGTTGGAGCTGGAGAGAGTCCAGAGAAGGGCAACTAAACTAATTAGGGGATTGGAGGACCTTACCTATGAAGAGCGGCTGCAATCGCTCGATTTATTTTCCCTGGAGAAGAGACGTCTGAGAGGGGACATGATAGCAATTTATAAATATCTTAATGGGGATCTCAGCTTAGAAAAAAAGCTGTTCATTCGAAGGAATTGCATGAGGACTCGAGGACATACAATGCGATTAGAGGAGAAGCGTTTTAACCTCAGGCAACGTGGGGGGTTCTTTACTGTTAGGGCTACAAGATTGTGGAATTGTCTACCACAAGAGGTGGTTTCTGCGGGTAGTATGGTGACTTTCAAAAGACTCTTAGACTTACATCTCAAGGATCAGGAGATAAAGGGCTATGTTAGATGATTACAGTCACACACACCTACACAGGTTGAACTGGATGGACTATTGTCTTTATTCAACCTCACCTACTATGTAACTATGTAACTATGTAACACTGAAGAAATGACAGTTTGCTACAATGTAAAGTAGTGAGTGTACAGCTTGTATAACAGTTTAAATTAGCTGTTCCCTCAAAATAACTCAACACACAGCCAATAATGTCTAAACCGCTGGCAACAAAAGTGAGTACACTCCTAAGTGAAACTGTCCAAATTGGGCCCAATTAGCCATTTTCTCTTGCTAGTGTCATGCGACTCGTTAGTGTTACAAGGTCTCAGGTGTGAATGGGAAGCAGGTGTGCTAAATATGGTGTTATCGCTCTCACTCTCTCATACTGGTCACTGGAAGTTCAACATGGCATCTCATGGCAAAGAACTCTCTGAAGAATCTAAAAAAAAAAAAAAATTGTTGCTCTACATAAAGATGGCCTAGGCTATAAGAAGATTGCCAAGACCCTTAAACTGAGCTGCAGCACGGGGGCCAAGACCATACAGCAGTTTAACAGGACAGGTTCCACTCAGAACAGGCCTTGCCATGATCGACCAAAGAAGTTGAGTGCACGTGCTAAGCGTCATATCCAAAGGTTGTCTTTGGGAAATAGACATATGAGTGCTGCTAGCATTGCTGCAGAGGCTGAAGGGGTGGGGGGTCAGCCTGTCAGTGCTCAGACCATACGCCGCACACTGCATCAAATTGGACTGCATGGCTGTCGTCCCAGAAGGAAGCCTCTTCTAAAGATGATGCACAAGAAAGCCTCAAACAGTTTGCTGAAGACAAGCAGACCAAGGACATGGATTATTGGAACCATGTTCTGTGGTCTGATGAGACCAAGATAAACCTCTTTGGTTCAGATGGTGTCAAGCGTGTGTGCTGGCAATCAGGTGAGGAGTACAAAGACAAGTGTGTCTTGCCTACAGTCAAGCATGGTGGTGGGAGTGTCATGGTCTGGGGCACTGGGGAGCTATAGTTCATTGAGAGAACCATGAATTCCAACATGTACTGTGACATACTGAAGCGTAGCATGATCCTCTCCCTTCAGAGACTGGGCCGCAGGGCAGTAATGATAATGACCCCAAACACACCTCCAAGACGACCACTGCCTTTTAAAAGAAGCTGAGGGTAAGGATGACGAACTGGCCAAGCATATCTCCAGACCTAAACCCTATTAAGCATCTCTGGGGCATCCTCAAACAGAAGGTGGAGGAGCGCAAGGTCTCCAACATCCACCAGCTCCGTGATGTCGTCATGCAGGAGTGGAAGAGGACTCCAGTGGCAACCTGTGAAGCTCTGATGAACTCCATGCCCAAGAGGATTAAGGCAGTGTTGGAAAAAAAGGGGTGGCCACACAAAATATTGACACTTTTGGCCCAATTTGGACATTTTAACTTAGGGGTGTACTCACTTTTGTTGCCAGTGGTTTAGACATTAATGGCTGCATGTTGAGGTATTTTGAAGGGACAGCAAATTTATACTGTTATACAAGCTGTACACTCACTACTTTGTAGCAAAGTGTAATTTCTTCAGTGTTGTCACATGAAAAGATATAATAAAATATTTACAAAAATGTGAGGTGTGTACTCACTTTTGTGAGATACTGTAAGTCTAAATATTCCATTCTACTCATTGGTGAAAAGGAGAGTCCCTTCTGCAAAAGTCTGGTATGTCTGTCTTCGAGTTGAAAGTCTGACAAGTTGATCACTTTCATATCTTTGGAGTTAGTATACCCTCTGTCTGATCCTCGAACACTGATTTCTAGTTGTTCTTCTGACTGGTTCTCGCTCGTTCTACCTTCTGTCTGTAAATGTGTTGCTAGTATCACCCTTTCTCTCAAACCCCTTGGGATGACCTTATTGGTAATATAGGACTCCAACGAAAGGATATCCCATTTTCTGTTTAGAGATTTCACTGTAAGTTTTTTGTGTTCTTTAAAAAGTGCTTATATAACATCACTATGGGGGGGGGGGTCTGGTTCGCTAGCGTCTTGGTTGAAGGCAGCCCTATTTTCAGCATCAATATCATTCCCTATTGAAAACGCCATTAATCTTCGCAGTCCTAGTATGAGACTCATACACTAACATCCAACCCATTGGTGACTGGAGGACCTTTTGAGAAAGACACCCTGACAGAATGATCCCAAGAGAATCAGATTATGCAAGTCACACAATAATAATGATAAAATGGATGTCAATAATCCCAACCAGGGAGACTTCGAGTCTGGTTAATAAATGATGGGGTGCCTCAACAACTATCCCAATAGAAAAATCAGGTGGTTAGACCGCCCATAAAGTAATTACAAACAAGGACCAACTGCAGTATAACCAGTCACATTAGCGTCATCGAACTCACAAAAAATAAAAAAAACATTGGCCTAAGGCCTTAAATCTTCCAAACGCCAAAATAAAGGCGATCAACCACCTCATATGTTTTGGGGCCTTCTCCACTGTTTGCATGGGTTTCTTCTGGTTGCTTTAGTATCTGGCCACAATCCAAAGATAGAACAGCTAGTTGATTGTCTTCTTCCATATTTGGCTCTAATATTTTTCAATGACTATGGTAGGATCACTAAATTGTGAGTTCTTTTGGGAAAAGGGACTGATGAGAATGGTTTAGTAAAGTTATTTGTAAGTTTGTGTCATGGGTCACCAATATCCAATCCTGGGCCAGCTGTTGCAACATTTAGGTATGCTCTTTGGCCTCCAATCCTCTGCTGCCTGTCTTGACCAATGCTATATGATCTGACCATATTCCAACAGTATGTGCAGCCCTCTCTTGTTTCAGGCTTGCCAACGAGAGTTTTCCAGACAACTTTACTTCACTTCTTAACATTATTTAAAAAAAAATGTTTTCAGGATATATGCCCACCATATTTGGTTCCAATACAATTATGGCAATAAATATTTGACTGCTAATTCTGATAAGTAGTTATTACACATGGGGCTTGATGGAGTCTCTTTTATTAGGAGTCTTGTTCTTCCTTTTTTTATCAGTGTTGCAGTTTCCTAAGACTTTGTACAGCAGTGTGATGTTCTTCTTTATTAACCTCCTTAGCGGTAATCCCGAGCGTGACTCGGGGTTGATTTTTCATATCAGGATCGGTAACCCCAAGTCACGCTCGGGGTGGATTGCAGAGAGCGCAGCGGTGTTCTCTTACCTTCTCCTGGCGATCCAGCGATGATCTCTCATTGCTGAGATCGCCAGCCGAGAGTCCCGCCGCTCCTCCGTCCCTCCGTCGGTCTGATCACTTCCTAGTTCCGTTCCCTGCAGCAGCAATGCTGCATGGGAGCGGAACTAGGGAGGGAAATTCAAAAAAAAAAAAAAAAAAAACCTTGCACAAAACACTTTTTGTATTGTATATATATATATATGCATATATATATATATATATATATATATATATATATACACACCGGTATATATATATATATGCATATATATATATATATATATATATATATATATATATATGCATATATATATATATATATATATATATATATATATGCACACACACATATCTATATATAATATATAATGCATGAATTATAATCTAATCAATATAATTTTATTATATATATTATATATTAAATAATAAAATAATATTATTGATTCGATTATAATTCATGCGTTTGTGTTTCAAATTTATCACATCTGGGATGTCTACTAGAGTCTTATTTTGGTCAGGTTTAAGTCAGTAATTACTAAGAATTGTAGGCCTATAATACATAACGCCAAATTTCCATGAAAAGAATTGTACCGCTTTTGGTATGTAATTCCTGACATAATCATACCGCCAGGGAGGTTAACAGTGCAGAGCAGTCTGACTTTCTCTTTTTTTTTTTGCAGAATATGCACTTACCAAGTAAGTACTTGATATCTTTCAGAGTTAACCCTTAATTGCAGAGCCACATTAAGTGAAGCAAAGTACATCCAGAAACTACAGGGACGGAGTAAGAAGGAGCAGCAGCAAAGCACAATATGTACAATCAGATTATTTCCCTTTTCAGGGACGAATGACAAGACTCTTTGAAGGGTGGAAAAAAAAAACACAGCAATAAACAAAATTCCCAAAAAGGGCTAAACTTAGCCAACCAGGTAAACCAGGAGCTCAACCAGGAACAACTGGAGCTCACCTACTAGAAAAAAACACCCTCAAGAGGCAGAAGTCTCTGCCACAGCGGCCTGCAAAACTTTGCGGCCAAAGGCAGCATCTGCAGATGCAAAAATATCCACCCTGTAGAACTTGCAAACCTGGACCACCGATGCCTGATGATGGAAGGCCCAGGAGGCACTAAGCGCCATCATGGAATGCACCTTAACAGGGAAAGGAGGAACCTGACCCTGAATTCAATAGGCCTGCACCACCGTCTGCCTGATCCATCTGGAAATGGTCACAGTAGATGCAGCCTGCACCTTACAAGGACAAACCGTAAGAATAAACAAGGAATCCGATTTTCGAATAGGCTCAGTTGCTATCAAGTACACCATGATGGCTTGGACCACATCAAAAAAAAATGCAAAGCAACTTCTTTTGGATGCTTTGGCTTAGGCCATAACAAAGGCAACGCAATGTCTTCATTTAAGTGGAACCCCGAAACGACCTTAGGAAGGAATGACTGACAGGGACGGAGCACCAATTTGTCCCTATGAACCACCAGGTAAAGGCGACTGACAGGACAACGCAGCCAGCTCCAAGACCCTGCGTGCAGATGTGATAGCCACTAAGAAAGCTACCTTCTGTGACAAGGTAAGCAGAGGAATTTCACAAATATTCTCAAAAGGCAAAGAAAAAAGAATCAACGGTACCAGATTAAGATCCCACTGAGGCATCAGGGACCGTACCGGAGGGGCCAGGTGGCGAACTTCCTGCAAGAAGGTGTGAACCGAGAAATTTGTGGCCAAAAGTCTTTGGAAGAAAATTGCCAAGGCTAAAATCTGGTCCTTAATGGTGCCCAGGGCCAAATGCTGATCTACACCCCTTTGTAGAAACTCCAGCAGATGTGATACTGAAAAGGAACGGGGGAACCCCCCCAAGACTCACACCAAATAATATACAACTTCCAACCTCAATGTTAAATCTTCAGAGAAGTAGATTTCCTAGCTTTTAACAGACTAGGAATCACTGAATCCAACAACCCCTTATCCTTAAATACCTGGCTTTCAATAGCCAGGTCGTTAAAGCCAGTGACCGTAAAGCAGAATGGAAGATCGGTCCTTGAGACAGAAGATCTTTTCTGAGAGGAAGCCGCCAGGGGGCATCTGCTACAAGTCTTACCAGGCACGCATACCAGGGCCGACTAGGTCAGTCTGGGGCCACCAGAATCACTGGAATCCCTTCTGCCTCAATTCTGAGCAGAAGTCTTAGCAGAAGTTACAGTGGGGGAAAGGCATAAATCAGATGATACCGGCCTCAAGGGGCCACCAGAGCGTCTGAAAGGATCCCAAGACCTTGCAAAAACCTCGGAACCTTGTGGTTGACATGAGAGGCCAACAGGTCCACATCAGGGGTCCCCCACCGGAGAGACACAGTTGTTGAAACACTTCCAGTGCCTGCCAGAGGTAGTTTGCCTGCCAATATTCCACCCCTGGAATGTGCACAGCAGAGAGGGCTGGAACAAGGCGTTCTGCCCACCTTAGAATGCCGGCCACTTCTTTGGATGCTAGGGCACTTTTGGTGCCCCCTTGGTGATTGATATATGCCACAGCCATAGCGTTGTCTGAATCCTTACCGGACACCCCTGCAGTCGATCCGTCCACTGGGACAGGCAAAGCCTGATCGCTCAAATTTCCAGGATGTTGATCAGCAGACTGGACTCCTCCCGAGACCAGAACCCTTGGGCTGATTACGTGCCCAGGACACCTCCCCACCCGGACAGGCTGGCGTCTGTGGTAACCACTGTCAAGAACAGGGGGAGAAAAGACTTCCCTTGTCGAAGCACCGGGGAGAAGAGCCACCAAAGCAGAGACCCTCTCGCACCCCGACTCAACAGGGTCAGATTGTGCAGGGACTGTGGATTCTTGTCCCATTTGGTTAGAATCTCCTTTTGCAGAAGTCTGGTATGGAACTGCATGCAAGTACTGAGAGACGACCGGCAATTGGACAACAGGAGCCAAATCGCATGCTGCAATTTCAAGAGTTTCGTTCCTGGGAGAAACATCCGGGCAGAGGCTGAATCCAGAGTCCGCCCTAGGAAGTCCAACTTGTTGGACGGGGTCAAGGCTGCCTTTTGAAAATTCAGAATCCAGCCGAACTCCAGCCGAAGACGATCACCCAAGTACCCCAGTACCGAAATCCCCCGCTGTCTGGGTAAGGCTAACACCGGGGCCAACACTTTTGTGAACACCCGAGGACCTGAGGCGGGACCAAAGGGTAGTGCCACAAATTGATAATGCTCCTCGCCTATGGCAAAATGAAGAAAACGCTGATGCCCAATATAAATTGGAATATGAAGGCAAGCGTCCTTGATATCGATGGAGGCCAGAAAGTCCCCTTGATGAAGATAAGCCACAACTGTGCGAATGGACTCCATTCTAAATTTCTGAACCCACATAAAAGTGGTTCAGGGCCTTGAGATCCAGGATTGAGTGAACCTTCCCCTCCTTTCTGGGGACCGTAAAGAGGTTTGAATGAAACCCCTGAAAACGTTCAGACTCTGGAACTGGTATTATGACACCTTGTGACAGTAAATCCTGAACCGCTCCCAGAAGGCCTTGAAGTTGATCTGAGGGGGAAAGGATCGAAACTGGATCTTGTACCCGGACCGAATCAACTCGAGTACCCATTTGTCTTGGATGAACGAGATCCATGGGTCCGGAAAGAAACTAAGACAGACCCCTAGTACAGATGAGGGCTTATACAGGAGACCAGAGGAGCCCATCTTAGATTTATCACCCCAGGGTCTCTTGGAACCCCCTGAAAAGAAGTGGAAGGATTTAGAACCCTTGTCCTGCGACCCTGCGGGACGATAGGGATGCCTGCGAGCCGAAAAGAGCCACATTTGTTTTTTGTAACCTTCGGAAGCAGGGTGCTCTTTCCCCCTGTGAAACCCTTTATGATCTCTTCCATGGAGGCTCCAAACAAGTGGTCCCCCACAAAGGGGAGATCCGTCAGCACCTTTTTGAAAGCCTGGTCTGCAGACCAGCATTTCAACCAGATCATGTGGTGCAAGGTCACTGCTGTCAACGATGCCCTGCAGGCTAAAGGGGCTGCATCCCTGTATCAACTAGTCTGCCAACTCCGCCAGTTTATGAGGGTGCTGACCCACTTTCAAATCCTGGCGTAAAATCTTTGCCCACTCTGTCAAGGTCTGGGAGACCAAGGTTATGGCAAACACCGGCCTCAGGATTGAACCTGCCACGGTAAAAAGATGGCAGACCAAAGATTCAGCCATCCTATCTGCAGGGTCTTTAAAGGACGGAGCGTCCTCCACTGTTAGTAACGTGGCTTTATTTAACCTAGAAACCTGAGAGTCCACCACTGGCGGCACTGTCAGTTTCTTTAAGAGAGACTCCTCAAAAGGATGCCTCTTAGCGAAACTCTTAGGTATCCCGACCATGCGTTTCGGGGACCCCCAGTGACTAGCGACACTCTTGTTGAAATAGGCAGGAAAGGGGAACTCCTTAGTCACCCTGGATGAACTGCGGGTGCCAAATTGCACCGGTGCAGCCGATGCAGCATCTGCTGTGTCCTCCATTTTTAAAGTTTCCCGCACTAATACAGTCAGGTTCTTTAGCAAGACAGTGGTTGCCCTGGAGGTGTGTTTGGGGTGGTTATCATGTTGGAATACTGCCCTGCGTCCTGGTCTCCAAAGGGAGGGGATCATGCACTGTTTCAGGATGTCACAGTACATGTTGGCATTCATGGTTCCCTTCGTGAACTGTAGCTCCCACTGCCAGTAGCACTAGTGCAGCCGCAAACCATGTAACTCCCACCACCATGCTTGACTGTAGGCAAGACAAACATGTCTTTGTACTCCTCACCTGGTTGCCGCCACACACACTTGACACCATCTGAACCAAATACGTTTATCTTGGTCTCATCAGACCACAGGATATGGTTCCAGTAATCCATGTCCTTTGTCTGCTTGTCTTCAGCAAACTGTTTGAGGGCTTTCTTGTGCATCATCTTTAGAAGAGGCTTTCTTTTGGGACGACAGCCATGCAGACCAATTTGATGCAGTGTGCGTCGCATGGTCTGAGCACTGACAGGCTGACCCCCCCATCCCTTCAAGCTCTGCACTCATACGTCTGTTTTCCAAAGACAACCTCTGGATATGATGCTGAGCACGTGCACTCAACTTCTTTGGTCGACCTGTTCTGAGTGGAACCTGTACTGTTAAACCGTTGAATGGTCTTGGCCACCATGCTGTAGCTCAGTTTCAGGGTCTTGGCAATATTCCTATAGCCTAGGCCAGGGATCCTCAAACTACGGCTCTCCAGCTGTTTTGCGGAACTATGCCATGAGGCATTGTAAAACTCTGACATTCAGAGACATGACTAGGCATGATGGGAATTGTAGTTCCTGAACAACTGGAGAGCCATAGTTTGAAGACCCCTGGCCTAGGCCATCTTTATGTAAAGGAAGAATTATTTTTTCAGATCCTCAATAAGTTCTTTGCCATGAGGTGCCATATTGAACTTCCAATGACCAGTATGAAAGCGTGAGAGAGATAACACCACACCTAAAGCACCTGCTCCCCATTCACACCTGAGACCTTGTAACACTAATGAGTCACATGACACCGGGGAGGGAAACTGGCTAATTGGGCCCAATTTGGACATTTTCATCTAGGGGTGTACTCACTTTTGTTGCCAGCGGTTTAGACATTAATGGCTGTGTGTTGAGTTATTTTGAGGGGACAGCAAATTTACACTGTTATAAAAGCTGTACACTCACTACTTTACATTGTAGCAAAGTGCCATTTACTCAGTGTTGTCACATGAAAAGATATAAAATATTTACAAAAATGTGAGGTGTGTACTCACTTTTGTGCGATACTGTATAGTGTATGTGTGTGTGTGTATATATATATATATATATATATATATATATATATATATATATATACACACACACACACACATACACTCATACAAGAGCAAAGAGGGATTGAGAGAGACTCTCACAATTATTGAGCATTTTCTTGCATCACATGTGTTAACAGAATTTATTTAAGTTATATATGACCTGAATATGAATCTTCCAGTTGTGACTTGAGGCGTGAATGGAGGTCAATTGATATTGCTACACTTTTAATAAAGTGCCATGGAGAAAAGTAATGAGGTCAGTTTAAGCATTCCACAGGAGCCTCCAGTCTGTCTAGCAAATATAACACCTATTGTTACATTTCTATGACAAAGGCTGAGTAATAAAAATGTCAAGAAATGAAGACAATAGCAGACAGGTCCATTAAGGTGGTTCAAAGGCCAAAATGATTGCTAAAAGTGTAGCAAAACTGTAGAAGAAGTGCACCAAAGTAAAGATGCCAGCGCCGCCGAGAGAGGACCCAGGGTGGGGGGATGGGGTGAGTACACAGCTGGATTGTGGGACAGATGAGTGCGTGTTTATTAAAAGTCAGCAACTACAGTTTTTGTAGCTCCTGAATTTTAACAAGCACAAAAATAACTGGAACTCCGCTTTAGGTTATACGCAAATCTGGACATTTACAAAAAAAGTCAAGCTTGGTTCCATCTCCTAAATATCATTATAAGCAAATAAGCCTTCCTGTCACATCGATAGGAAGGCTCAGGAGGCAGGAAGAAGCTAACATTGTATAGATATACCTCGATTTACTGACACTACAGATTTGCATTTTATTCTGCAGGTGACCTCTGCTAAAGCATTTTTTCTTATGATTTGCTTACTTTAACCACTTGCTGACCGCCGGCAGTACAAATACTGCGTCAAGTCGGCTCTGTCCCAGGAAACAACTAAACTGTACGTTGTTTCGCTGGACCGCTAGAGGGGGCGTGTGTGCGCCAATTGGCTACAGGGCTACTGCTCTGCTTAGTGTCTGAAACCATTTCAGTGCTGTGACAGTTATTATTTCAGCTGAGTCTAATGAGTTTTGAAAACTCCAAAATTACAGTCACATGGCTTAAAGTAGAAATATAGGCAAAACTTTTTTTTTCCATTTTGGATAAAGTAACGGAGGGTTATAACCCCTATAAGGATTATTTTTGCCTTCCTTGTTCCAATAAGGGAGATTTACCTTCACTTCCTGCCCCACAGCCTAAACAGGAAGTGAGAGGAAATCCCTGCAAATTAAAGTGGAGTTACAGCCTCAAAATGAAAATTTGACATCCACTTGCTCTAAGTAACCTGAAAAAGAATTGGATAATCATGATTTTTTTTTGAAGAAAATATACTTACCTTCCTTCCTCTGAGGCCAAGGCCCACGCCGTGACTTCCTGCTTGCATTGACTCCTGGGAGATGAACGTCATCGCTCCCAGGAGTCAATGCGTCTGCACCGGCCCCGCTCGTCACTTCCGGTGCAGGCGCAGCATTCCCCGCTAAACAGCTTCTGGGCATGCCCAGTAGCTGTGCAGGGATGATGCGCCTGCACCGCAAGTGACAAGCAGGGCCGGTGCAGGGCATTCTGGGACTCCGACGTCACCGAAGAGGACGCTCTGGCTTCAGCTGCCCACAGCCGAGATGGCAGCGCTGGACAAGACATTTTCAAGGTAAGTATTTCTTCTAAAAGGTAAGTGCAACCTGGGACAGTTCAGAGGCTATCATTGCTGAAATGCACTAGCCCTGACTGTCCCGGGGGTATTTTTATTGAAAATGTTTTTTTGAGGCCGGAACTCCGCTTTAAGGGAATCTTTTGGGGTCCCCCAGGTCACCAGAAGTAGTGTCCCCATTGGAATATTTCCCCTCTATTACTTTTCTGGGGACAACCCAAATTTTGGGATTTTCTTTTACTTTTAATGATAATGGTAAACAGGACAAATAGAGAGGGTGACTCTCTCTAACAACGAAAAGACAGCAGTAAAACCTGAGAGATGTTCTAATCCCTCTCCACTCTATCCAAAACGAAAAAAAAAAAAAGAAGTTTTGCCTTTAGTTATACTTTAACTTGAGATCCTTATCTATATGTTAAAGCGAAATAAACTATTCAACTTTTTTAAACTGGCCCCCAGGACCAGTTAGCTATACTGTGCTGGTATGCACATTATATTAGACAATTGTGGCAGACTTGCATGTCAAACGATCCCCTCCAGCGATGTACTGTCAGGGCTCCATTGGTCATGGACACTTCCACCTTGTCCTGGTGTTCCTTCTGGTTTTTGGACTGTTTGGCCACTTGAATGCGCAGGCCGTGATGACATCCCTTCCGCACATGCACACAGAAGTCATATGATCGTGGCACAGATTGGTGCCAGAAAACTGCACACGGGCAGCTCAGTCTACATTGATCCTAAGGCAGAGAGAAACATTTATGACAGAAGAGACTGGTAGGGTCTATTCGGTCATAAAAATCCTACCTGTCAGCGTTTTCTTTTTTTTTTAAAGTGTCATTAAACACTATCAATAAATGGTGTATTACATGCGGTTTATACTCATTCAGTTACTATGAGAATTATTTCTGTATTCTGCAAAAAGTCTGGTTGATTCTGCTGTTCTCTACCTCCACCTTCTGTCCATGTCCCCAGTTCAGCTAGGGATTTTGCAGAGCAGCGTTGGCAGCTACTGCACCTGCTCAGCTTTCAATGTATTTTCTACCCTGGGCCTTACCTTCCTATCCACATCTGAGCAGCCCATGTGACTATTGACTATCAAAGGGTAAGACCATCTGGGACTGTAAACTCAAGATCCAGAGGGCCAATGGAACAACTAACCAGGTGTACCAGGGTATTGGTCCCCACAGATGTGGGAGCAGTGTGACCGCACGCAAACGGAGGATTCAAGGAGCCACCACCAGGTCTTCACTGAAGCCGCTTGAGCTGTTGATGATGTGCTGTGAGGCAGCCCCCAGGTTGCGGCTCTCTAGCACACCCGTGCTACGCTGGAAGGACATGGAGGAGGCACAAAAGACTAGGAACCAAGGAAACCTACTGCAGCCAGCTAGGAAGGGATGCCAGGGGAGAGGACGCATGGAGTAAGCATAATGTGCAGGTAACAAAAAAGGTATTGCTTCACTTTAAGTACATTTTTGTTTTACATACATGCTCTGGTCCCATTGTGTACCTAAAAGTGGGGTAAGGCTGTATTCTAAGGCACAGGCTGGAGGGGTGTGACACAACCTACGACTGGCAGAAATCCTCCCACACCATGTTATTGTCAAAAATATATATTTTAATTTAAATCATATATTTGTATCACAATTTAAAACAGTTTGATACATATAAATATATATATGATCTATTTTTACTCTGTATTTCAAAGGCTGTTTGTTTTTTTGAACATGTGACCAGTAGCAGGGGACTACATCCTCCTGCCACTGTTTCCCTACAGATAGGCTAGAAAAGAGCCATGTGACAGCTGTATGTTTATTAGGAAAAAAGGTACTTAGATTTTTTTTTTTATTAAAATAATTACAGTACCACATACAGAAATTTAAGGGATAATGT
Source organism: Pelophylax lessonae (assembly GCF_965119305.1). NCBI lineage: Eukaryota > Metazoa > Chordata > Amphibia > Anura > Ranidae > Pelophylax > Pelophylax lessonae. The sequence continues at coordinate 683,573,724 of NC_138769.1, read as the reverse complement.
AAATTAAACATTGTGTGCTTAGTATCACTTTTAGGTTCAATTCCACTTTTTTTTTTTTCAAATATAATTTTTATTGAAGTTTTCGGGTAGGATAACAAATTCATCATAACAAGAAGACATAGGATCAATACACCCCTCACATTCTTGCTTCCCATATCTCCCAGCTATCCTATGTGTTAAATAGCTATTCATCTCCTTCCCTTTCTTTTCTAACTCAAATCAACCCCACCCAAAACAAAAAAAAAAAAAAAAAAAAACAAAAGAAAAAGGGGGAAAAAACAAAAGACAAAAAAAAAAAAAAAAAAAAAGGGAAAACAAAAACACATAAGTTTCCTCCTCCCCCATCTCCGTATTGTTTCTTTATTTACTAAATCTCTCCGACATCCAATATATCCTGATCCGGTCTGTCCATCCCCTGGTTCATTACTAAAAACCTGTTCCATACTCCCCATGTTTCTAAATATTTTTCCCTCTTATGTTGACCTGTCAGAACCAGATCCTCCATTCTATTTATTTCTTCTATTTTACCTATCCAGCAATTAATTGTTGGGGGTTCCTGCTTTTTCCACCCCAGGGGGATACAGGCTCGGGCAGCGTTTGCCATATGGCATAGTAACGATCTCCTGTATTTCTTCCCTGGTATCCCGCTAAGTTGTAAAAGAAAGAACCCAGGGTTTTCCGGGATCTCAAATTCTGAAAACTTTTGCATTATCTCTCTGACCTTCCCCCAATAATTTGATAGTTTAGGGCATGACCAAAAAATATGTATTAATGTACCCTCTTCCACCGAGCATCTCCAACATCTGTCCGAATTATTTATTGCTATTTTATGTAGTTTATATGGTGTATAGTACCACCTTGTCAAGATTTTGAAATTTAATTCCTGATATTTAGTACATATAGATGATTTAAAAGCAAGATCAACCATCTGTTGTCTCTGCTCTGTGGAGAAGGTACAAGATAATTCCCTTTCCCATCTCTCAATATAAGATAAATGGTGTCCTGCTTTAGGGGTATTTATCAAGGAATATATTTTTGCTAACATATGGGATATATTCTCTGACTCACTACAATATTCTTCCAGCATTGTAAGCTGACGGTTATACTTCTTTGGATTGGGGATAGATCCCAAAAAGTGAGAAAGTTGGAGTGCATTCCAAAAGGGAAGTCTAAATTCCCCTTCCTCCTCCATTAATATCTCCATTGTCGGCCATTTATTATTTCTCACAAAGTGGGATGCCTGAAAGCATCCTGCTTTATCTAGATTCCTAAATGGCTGTGCTTCCATTCCCATGGTGAATCTCGGGTTCCCTATTATAGGATATAGAGGAGAGTCATGTGAAGTAAGGTCCTTTTGAAAACATATTTGAGAGCATATTCTTAAAGTTGTCCCAATTAATTGGTGTGCTTTTAATTCTGTCGGTAAACTCTCATAACACCATAATGCCCTAGATAATGGTACCTTTGTATTAGTTTGTTCTATTTTCACCCATAGCTTTGATTCCCCCTGGCGGCACCAGTCTATTTGCCTCCTGACATGTGAGGCATAATAGTATTTTTGAATATCTGGTATCGCTGTACCTCCATATTTTTTTGGCAATGTAAGTAATTGTCTTGAAATCCTCGGCTTCTTATTTGCCCATATAAATTTTATAAATATTGAGTTTATCTGTTTGAAATATCCTATCGGAATCTTTACTGGCAATGTCTGGAGTAAATATAAGAATCTGGGTAAGATAGACATCTTAATAAGATTGCATCTCCCCAGCCAAGAGAATAAGCCCGTCTTCCATTTTTCTAGTTTAGAACCAATTGTATTCAAAAGAGGTTTGAAATTCAATTCGTATACCAAATCAGGGTTGGCCAGTATATACGTTCCCAAGTATTTTATTGCCTTATCTGCCCATTTAAATTTAAAATTTTGTTTCAATACTTGTAGTGCACTTCTAGGCAATCTTATCCCCATTGCTTCTGACTTATTGAAATTTATTTTTAAATTTGACATGGACTCGTATTGTTCAAATTCCTTAATTAAATTAGGTAGGGATATTGTCGGGTTTGTTAATGTAAATATCAAATCGTCTGCATACGCCGAAATTTTGTACTGTTCCTTTCCCATTTGTACCCCTTTAATATTCAAATTTTGTCTTACTTTACATAAGAATGGTTCTAGGGACAGTACAAAAAGGATAGGGGATAGGGGGCATCCCTGTCTCGTACCGTTTTTAATCTTAAAAGGGTCCGATAGAATCCCATTTACTTTCACTTGGGCTGTTGGGTCAGCGTATATAGAAAGGATTCTCTGTATCATAATCTCTCCCAGCCCGATATGTTTCAGTGTCGCTGTCATAAATTTCCAGTTCACGCGATCGAACGCTTTTTCTGCGTCGGTACCTAGGAAGACACATGGTTTTTGAGATTTATCAATTTCCAGTAACAAATCCAATACTTTGGTGGTATTATCTCTCCCTTCTCTATTATTTATAAAGCCCACCTGATCCAAGTGTATCAATGATTGTATATAATGATTCAGACGGGTTGCTAATATCTTCGTAAAAATTTTTAAGTCCGTATTAAGGAGAGATATTGGCCTATAACTCCCACATAACATTAAATCTTTATCTTCTTTAGGGAGAACTGTAATGTGTGCTCGTTGAGTATCTCTACAAAAACTTGATCCTTGCCCCACCCCGTTAAATAATTTTAATAGATACGGGCCAACTATCGGGAAAAATACCTTATAATACTGGAGGGTAAAGCCGTCCGGTCCCGGCGCCCTCCCAATCTTCATCATATTTAAGGCTTGTAATATCTCCGTCAATTCTATAGGTAGGTCCAGTTCCTTGCCTGCTTCCTCCGATAGTTTTGGCATCTGGGCAGAGGCTACGTATTCTTCCATTTCTGATAAAGTTGTTAAGTTATCTGTCAAGTTATATAAGCTCGAATAATAATCTCCAAATACCTGGGCGATCTGTCTAGGTATCGCTATCTTATTGCCCTTAGGAGACAATATTTGGGGGATATATGTAGTCTGTTTCATCTCCTTAACCGCTTTGGCTAACAATTTCCCACACTTATCTCCTGATTCATATCCTATTTTTCGGCTTCTTTGTAGTGAGGCTTTTGCTTTATAACCTAACAGATCATTAATCTCTTTTCTTATGCCCCCCACTTCTTTCTCGTTTTTTAATGTTATATCTTTTTTATGGGCACCCTCCTTCTCGTGTAAAGTTTTGAATAACGTTTCTAATCTTTCCATCCTCTCCTTTTTTACTCTCGACCCATGTTTAATTAGTACTCCCCTAATCACAACTTTATGTGCCTCCCATAGGACCCCTATATCTCCCCCTGGATTTTCATTTGTTTGAAAGTAAAATTTTAGTTCCTCTGTTACGTCCCTGAGGATCTCAGGTGTCTGTAAGAGGCTCTCATTCAATCTCCAGAACCTTCCCCCAAGGGCCAGGGATTCCGAAAGTGAATACTCTAAAGTGACTGGTGCGTGGTCTGACCATGTGATGTTCCCAATCTCAACTTTTTTAATTGCTTGTAGTTGTCTATGAGGGATAAAGAAATAATCTATTCTTGTGTATAGTTTATGTACTGATGAAAAATATGTATAATCTTTTTCCCCGGAGTGGGTAAGGCGCCATACGTCCACAAGTTGGTGTTTATATAGTTCTTGACTTATTTGCTTACTACTACTCAAAGGGACTGAGGAGCATCCTGATGAAGTGTCTATCAGGGGGTTTAAAGGGATATTTATGTCTCCTCCCAGAATCAGTTGTCCCTCTGTAAAGTCTGCCAGTTTATTTAAGACCTTCGTAAGAAAGCTCACCTGTTTCTGGTTGGGGGCGTATATATTTGCCAACGTTACCTTCACCTCTCCTATTGTTCCCTTAATAAAGATGTACCTCCCCTCAGTATCTGTCTGTATATCTTGTAAAGACCATGGCATTCTCTTGGCTAAGAGGATAGATACCCCTTTTGATTTTACCTCTTTATTTGTCGAATGGTACCCCCATGGAAAGTTTTTATTTCTAAGTATGGGTACTTTGGTTTCTTTAAAATGTGTCTCCTGTACTAATGCTATATCTATTTGGGACCCTTTTAAATCATTTAGTAACATGTGTCTTTTCTCAGGTATGTTCAGACCTCTTGCGTTTAGTGTTATACATTTTATAGTCGCCATTTAGATTTATATTTTATATCCAGAGTTAGGAGGAGGAGAAAAGAAAAAAAAAAAAAAAAAGGGAAAAGAAGGAAAAAAAAAAAAAAAAAAAAAAAAAAAAAACCCCACAAAACCAAAATCCCCCACCCCACCACCCTCCCTTCCCACCCTACTAATAACACCTTGTTATATCAAACGCCCCTCACGCTCCTTAGCGTGTCTTGCGTTCACCTACAAAAAGGTCCGTGGTGAGGCAATGCACGGAGCGAGAATCAGCTCACTGCCTCCCTTTGTCTGGTCGGATCCAGTACTCCATTGTTATTTATTCATTCACTACCCTTATCACACAACTCCTATTAATTGGTCTCCTTTAATGATATGGTGTTACCTCCACATTAATGAACATCTTCCTATCTCAGATATTCTCTGTGACGTATTTCTCTCTCCCTCCCACTCTCCGTCCCACTCTCCATCCCCCTCACCCTACAACAATTAATTATCTTCAACTCCTTAGGTCCACCTAAAACATTCAACGGCATGTAGATAAGTAGAAAGGAGAGGAGAGCAAAAAAAAAAAAAAAAAGGGGGGGGGGGGGGTTATCACACACCCCCTATTACCCAAGTGCCTACTGTTGAAAATCTCAACCAAACCATCCATTGTTAGTGCCAAAAAAAAAAAAAAAAAAAATATTGTGACCTCTATCAAAAAGAGCAAATAACACCAAGACAAAAAGTGAATAAATTAGTGAATAGGAATAAATAAAAAAAAAAAATAAAATAAATAAATAAATAAAAATAAAAATATATCAACCCCCACATATGGGAGGGTGCCAGGGGGATGTTGTTTCCTGCCCCCAGGGGAGCGAGATAAACATCCCTAACAATTTTTAAGTGCTTAAGTGATATATTAAATGTGCTGTGTATTATACATCTCCTCTCTCCTTCTACTTAACCAATCTCTCAGCTATACCCAGGTAGGGGGGAGGATGTCTGAGGGGGGTAATAATTAATTGATAATTAATACAAGGTCTATCTGGCTCTAATTATGTCCAGAGAGCACCCCAAAATTCTCTCATATCTTCCCCTAAAGGGAGAGAGAATAAGGAAGAAAAGAGAGAAAAAAGAAAAAAAAAAAACATGGAGAAATCTTCTCTCCAAAGGAGGTAACAAACCCACAAAAAAAAAAAAAAAAAAGGAAAAGGGGAGCCATAATTACCTCTCCCCCGAACCCACCTCTCCACCCCCCTTATTCCCCTGTCAGACCTCCTCCCCTCCTTGCTTGCTCAAAAAAAAAAAAAAAAAAAAGGGGGAGCGAGGGGTACTTAAGCAACCCAAAATTTCATTAATAAAAGGGGGGGGGGCAAAAAAGGGGGCCCAAAAAAAAAAAAAAAAAAAATATAATAATATAAAAATAAGTCAAATCATGTCCATCCAGGAGTTATATTCTCTCAGAATCTTGGTGATTCCTCTTCAGACTCTGTGTTTTCCGGTCTCTCTCCTTCTGTTAATATTCCTGTCCAAATACTGGGGCAAAACAGCTCTCCAATCCGAAACATATAATTCCTTAATGCCCAAGTATTCAAATAACCCCTGCAGGTCCATCTTGGATCTCAAGGTGAAATACGTGGACTCTCTATGAAATGTTACCATTAGCGGATATCCCCAATGGTATGTAAAACCCAACTCCTTAGCTTTCTCCAGTATCGGTCTCAGCATAGCTCTACGGGTCAGTGTGGCTCCAGACAAGTCCGGTAATATCTTTATCTTAGCTCCCATATAATCAATAGGACCCTTGAGCCATACCTTCCTCAATATTTCTTCCCTCTGGGAAAAATAGTGGACCCGACATATTACGTCCCTTACTCTATCAGAGTCTCCCGCTTTGGGCCCCGGGGTTCTATGGACCCTGTCCAATATTATGCTATCATCACGACTAGAGTCTATTACTTTAAGGAGTATATCTCTTACCGCCTCTTGAAGTTGGTCCCTTTTTACCTGTTCAGGCAGTCCTCTTACCCTCAAGTTATTCCGGCGGCTCCGGTCTTCCATATCCTCCATTCTTAATTGCATAGAAGCCAGCATATCCCCCTGGCCCTTGTATTTTTTTTCAATCTCCTCTACTCTGCCTGTTAGGGATATTACTGTCTCTGCACCTTTATCCACCTTGTCTGAGATATCACCAATATCCTTACGTAGTTCCTTCATCTCCCGCCGGTGAGTCTCCTCCATCTTTGCCATCATATTTTCAATATCCAATTTCGTTGGGAGTGCTTTAAGCAATATCAAAATATCTGATTTTGGGTCTGCAAGCCCCTTATCCTCCTGTAGGGATGTTGGGGTGTCACTCCGTTGCGTCTCCCCTGGACTCCGCATTGTGGACTCCTCCATTGTGGACTCTGCGGGTAATTGCATTCCCAGCACCTTATATTCCTTTTCTACCCCCTGGGCTACCTCCCTCTCCTTCTCTCGGGTATCCTTGGTTTCCTGGATCCTCTGTTCCACGCTGGGAGTGTTCCTAGTACCGGTAGTCCCCCCTTCCACCAGCTGTTGTACCGCTTCGTTTGTCTCCTCTCCTTCAGCGACGCTGACACTCCCCAGCAGCTCCGGGATCTGCAGCACCGTGACACCGCTCTTAGCGCCGCCTGACACTCCGGTTATCACCTTGCCGACGCCGGGGAAATAGCGCCCTATCTCCCCCGCTGTGGACCTTTCCTGGCTACGGGTTTGCACCCGTGATTGGCGGCAGCTTTCCCCGAGCTCTTGCAGGCATCCCTCGGAGGTTACCGACCGGCAAGCATGACCGGATCCGGCCACACAGATGTACTCAGGGAGGCAGCAGCGTGGAGCTCACACAGAGCACCTCCTCACACCGTCATCACTCCACCACGCCCTCACTCCACTTTTAAAGAGACCGTTAGGTATGGCAATTTCTACATCATTACATTGGTCTAGCGTGTATGTAGGATGTATGTGCCATACCTGTTGGAACCCCCGTGGTAGCTGGAAACCACTGTAGGAGCGTTTCTTTTTTTTTTTTTACAGTGATTTCCACCTTCACTGGGTTCCCACAGGTATAGCAAATACCATGCCGGATCAATCAACCATACAAAAAGAGCCATACCTAAACTTCAGCTTTAAAGCTTTATGAACTGAGCCTAAAATAAATAAAATATATGATTTTTCTCTCACTGCCTCGGGAGCCTTGTAAAATGCAAACACACAGAGATCTGGTCTGCTTCAAATTGGAGAGACTTCTTATATTACACAACCTGCAGAGCAGTAACTCTGTGCTGTCACCAGAACATAAAATATTTCTTTTACTTTATAAAACACAGTGGATTATACTGTTAGAATGTTATTTTCTCATGCAAGATCTGATTAAAAGAACACACTGTACAAAGAAGTCATAAAAACAAGACAGGAGATTTAGAAAGGCTCCAGTCAGGCACTTTTGTTAACTTTTTAGGGATTTCACAAAGTCAAAAATCAAAAAGGTAAAGACGTTGTGACTCAGTAGTTACAAAATAAATGACAGATCATTAAGGCAGCCTGTTCTAATCCGTGTTACTTCATTATACCAATTATCTATCTTTAGCCTGAAACACTTTTTCTGGAATTTAAGAAAAAAAAAAAAAATTGTCATAAGACACTTATACAGTAATCCTCAATTTAAAGACAAGGTTATGTTTAACTAGCAGAGTGCTAACAGTTTCTGGGAAAATAACTAGAACCTTACCATCGAAGATGGACATATTTTTGGCAGGTGCTTTCGACGCTCGACCACTAGAGGGCGGTTCACCACTCCCTGCCAATGCAAAGGCAAAATATATATTAGGAAAATGAATGCAAGTACATAACTTATTAATAGTGTTCTTGTATTTAATTTCTTCAATATGTTCAGGGCTGAAATATAAGGTTTTATTGTATAGACAGGCACTCTATTTATAACAAATACAGTTGAATTTCACCAAAGACACATTTCTATCCCTGTCTACTCACTCCTACAATGAGCAAGGAGTAGTAAAACTGAACTCCAGGAAACTGTTGATTATACATTTGTTGCACACAGAGGTTACCTTACAAAGGCTTTGTATTTGTAATAAAAAATGCCTAGCCGGTTTGCTTTTTGGTCGAAGTGAACAGTTTATTATAGACGTGTAGCAGAGTGTGCAAACAGTACACATGCTGAATGATTCCTTACAGGGATCCTGTTATGGTACATAGCACCACCTGTTGGGTGCAAATGGTAAACATGAAGTATTAACATTCAACTTTTTACATTTTTCGGATTGAAAAGAAAGAGGACTGCAGATTTCCAGAATTACCTGAAGGGCAGACACTAAAGGATCAGCCGTATACCAACTTATCCCCTTGCTGGACAGTATATAGAAGACTGAGCCCACCACTATGTTAGGTGGTGGTATAAATCTCTAACATGCTACTGGAACTCAGTGTTTTTTTTTTTTTGCAAAATTCTTTTTAATCGAGCATTTTAACATTTACAACTGCAACAATGCAGTAACAGCGTGGCCCCTTTCACAGAAGGCGGACTCCGTTTATCTTAGCGGGGGATCTATCCGCCGATACCCCGCTGAGCAGGCGGATGGCAGCTCTGTCTCTGCGCTGTGTGCAGAGACAGAGCTGTCAGGTCCCCGCTGTTCTCTATGGGGGAATCGGATAGGAATGGATCGCCTGTCCGTTTTCATCCGATCCGCTGGACGGATGGAAAATAGGGTTTCCATCCGTACAAATTTGACGGAACGGATCGGATGTCAGCGGACATGTCTCCGGTGACATCCAATGCCCCATAGAGATGCATGGGGCATCCGTTCAGATCCGCCTGAAAAACTGACAGGTGGATCTGAACGGTCCGCTAGTGTGAAAGGGGCCTAAAGGTTACAAAAAAAAACAACAACTGAAAAACAAAAGAAAAGAAAATTATAATGACAGCCTCAGCAAAAAATAAAAAAATACTAGCCAAGGTCTCCACCAGCACTAAGAGAAGAGACTGGTGCCCCCGATACAACAGAAAGAGGATGAGCAGTATGGGCCAACTCCTGCCTGCCACCAGCTAACAGTACCAATGGTTAAAAATTCAAAAATGATGACAGTCACCATAGTCATCTATTATACTAGACACACCAAAAGTATCCACTACGCCCCCCACTGCATACCCAATCGAGCACACCCAGGGCTCCTTAATGAGAAAATGACAGGGAGCACTATTTAGGGGAGACTGCATTACAGACAAGGAAGTGTTGAATGAAGCCAGTTCAATCTGAAACTGTGTCAGAGGAGGCCAGCCAACCACCCCAAACGTTTTCAAACTTGGTAAAAGCTCCCAATTGTGAGTGGCTTTATATAAAGGCCCTACTTCTTTCCAGGATACTAATGTTGGTGCTGTTTTTTCCAGGACTAAATGAGTTTCCTAGCATAAAATAATAATAATGTGAGGAGAGTGCATATAGCCAATGAGCCCACTAGGCTTAGCAAGCATGCTTCCACAGAAAGGGCAACAGAAATACTATTAACCACTTGCACTTACACAGTGCACTTTCACCCCCTTCCTGCCCAGACTGATTTTCAGCTTTCAGCGCTCTCACACTTTGAATGACAATTACTCAGTCATGCAACACTGTACCCATAAAAAATGTGTGTCCTTTTTTACACACAAATAGAGCTTTCTTTTGATGGTATTTAATCACTACTGGGTTTTTTATTTTTTGTGCTATAAATAAAAAAAGACTGAAAACATTGTGAAAAAACGCATTTTTCTTTGTTTCTGTCATAAAATTTAGCAAATGAGTAATTTTTCTTCACAAATTTTGGCCAAAATTTATACTGCTACTTATTTTTGGTAAAAATAACCCAAATAAGTGTATATTAATTGGTCTTTGTGAAAGTTATAGAGTCCACAAGCTATGGTGCTATTCATTGAAAATTGAGCACACTTGATCACACCTGATGTACTGAAGGCCTATCTCATTTCTTGAGACACTAAAAAGTCAGGAAAGTACAAATACCCCCCAAATGACCCCTTTTTGGAAAGTAGACATTCCAAGGTATTTAATAAGGGGCATGGTGAGTTTTTTGAAGTTGTAATTTTTTCCCACAACTCTTTGCAAAATTACGATTTTTTTTTTTTTTTTTACAAATTGACGTATTAACAGGTTATTTCTCTCACACAGCATATGTATACTTGCAACTACACCCCAAAACACATTCTACTACTCCTCCTCCTGAGTATGGCGATACCACATGTGTGAGACTTTTTCACAGCCTGGCCACATACAGAGGCCTAACATCCAAGTAGCACCGTCCGGCATTCTAGGAGCACAAATTACACATATCATTTCCTGACAACCTATCGCACTTTTGAAGGCCCTGGAGCACCAGGACAATGGAAACCCCCATAAAATGACCCCATTTTGGAAAGCAAACAGCCCAATGTATAATTTTTGAGGCATAATGAGTCTTTTGAATATGTCATTTTTTTCCACAAGTTTTTGGAAACTGTGGAAAGAAAATGAAAACACATTTTTTTTACACAAAGCTGTCCATTTATGCAATATTTCTAACACATAGCATGTACATAGCAAAAATTGCACCCCAAAATACATTCTGCTATTCCTCCTGAGTATGGCGATACCACATGTGTAACACTTTTACACAGCCTGGCCACATACAGACGCCTAACATCCAAGTAGCCCTTTTCACAAAGTTGTCCATTTATCCACTTTAAGACTGGGCCTATTTTTGACACTTGGTGTTTACAAGTTAAAATATTTTTTTTTGCTAGAAAACTACTTAGAACCCCCAAACATTATATATATTTTTTTTAGCAGAGACCCTAGAGAATAAAATGGAGATCGTTGCAATATTTTTTATCACACTATATTTGCGCAGCAGTCTTCCAAATGCAATTTTTTTGAAAAAAATAATCACTTTTTTGAACTAAAAAATAAGAAAACAGTAAATTTAGCCCAATTTTTTTCCATAATGTGAAAGATAATGTTACGCCGAGTAATTAGATACCCAACATGTCATGCTTCAAAATTGCGCATGCTCACAGAATGGCGCCAAACATTGGTACTTAAAAATCCCCATAGGCAACATTTTAAAAATTTCTGCAGGTTACCAGCTTAGAGTTACAGAGGAGGTCTAGGGCTCGAATTATTGCACTCGCTCTAACGATCGCGGAGATACCTCACATGTATGGTTTGAACACCGTTTACATATGTGGGCGGGACTTGCGTATGCGTTTGCTTCTGCGCGCGAGCTAAAGGGGACAGGGCGCTTTAATTTTTTTTTTCCTATTTATTTTATTTATTATTTTTTTATTTTTACACAGTTTAAAAAAAAATGTTTTGATCATTTTTATTCCTATTACAAGGAATGTAAACATCCCTTGTAATATAAATAGGTCCTCTTTATTGTGAGATCTGGGGTCAAAAAGACCTCACACCTACACTAAAAAAGAAAAAAAAAAAAAAAATTGTTGAAAAAAGAAAGAAAAAAAAAAACGGCCCTTTAAACCGGTTGCTAGGCAACGACTTTTGACGTAGCTCCGGTCCTCCAAGACCATAGAGTCGAGTGAGGGCCATCTTGCCCTCACTCGACTTCCTGTCTCTGAGGGTCCGGGATTGGATAGTTTTCCCCGCTGCCGGCGGGTCCGGTAAGCTGGGAAAACGTCTGGGACGTGGCGGGAGGGGGTGGGGCACCTCTTCCCCTGCACCGTAAGGATAATTTTGCGGCGAATCCGCCACTGGGACCACCCTTATCTGAAAGCCGACCGCCCGCCGTTTAAAAAAATACTGGGGTTATGGCAGCTATCTGCTGCCATAACCCCAGTATTTAGCTTTTAATGGCCGACGCATATAGTCATTAGGCGGTCAGTAAGTGATTGCATGTATATGGCAAACAGGTGACGATGACTGATGGGGTGACAGGTGACGATGACTGATGGGGTGACAGGTGACTGATGGGGTGACAGGAGACGATGACTGATGGGGTGACAGGTGACTGATGGGGTGACAGGTGACGATGACTGATGGGGTGACAGGTGACGATGACTGATGGGGTGACAGGTGACAATGACTGATGGGGTGACAGGTGACGATGACTGATGGGGTGACAGGTGACGATGATTGATGAGGTGACAAGTGACGATGATTGATGGGGTGACAGATGACAATCAATGACGGGGTGACAAGTGACGATGATTGATGGGGTGACAAGTGACGATCACTGATGGGGTGACAGGTGATGGTGATTGATGGGGTGACAGGTGACGGGCGATGGTCACCGATGGGTGGGTCAGTCTCTGGTGACCGGTGAACTTTAGGCTACGTTCACATGTGAGCGTAGCGATCGCGGGCAGAATCACTGCGATTCTGCCCGCGATCCAGAAATCATTGCAAATCGCTGGACGCCTGTGCGTTGCCCCTGATTTGCAATAGCACCCCAAACGCTGTGCGATGTTGCTGCGATTTCCGCCTGTCGAATCGCGGTAACATCACGCAAACAACGCATGACGCCCCAAAGAAGCTCTTGTACCTTTTTTGGGCGTCATGCGATGTTTGTGCGATGTTACCGCGATTCGGCAGGCGGAAATGGCGGCAACATCGCACAGCGTTTGGGGTGCTATTGCAAATCAGGGGCAACGCACAGGCGTCCCGCTATTTGCAATGATTTCCGGATCGCGGGCAGAATCGCGGTGATTCTGCCCGCGATCGCTACGCTCACATGTGAACGTTATGGGTGTCAATTTCTGGGCACTGATGAGGTGACTGTTGGGTGACAGGTGACATTGGGGGGGGGGGGCTGAGGACTGCGTGGGGACCTTTATTTCTGCGCTTTTACATTTTACAGGTGTACAGAGCAGTAACTCACTATTTCTAGCTCTGCTCTCCTCACACTGGAAACTGTATGAGGGGAGAAGAGCTAGTAACAGTGAGTTACTGCTCTGTGTTTACATTTTGTGATCGGCTGTGAATGGATTCACAGCCGATCACATAGTAAACAGTCACTGTCAGTCCTACGGAACACAGTGCCACCGACATGACCGCGCTGCGCGCTCCCGATCGCGCATGCGCGGTCATCTTGTGGGCGCCTCCATTGTGATCGGCTGTGTCATTGGAACACAGCCGATCACGTGGGAAACAGCCACGCCCATTGGCTGTTTCCCCCCTGCCGGTGACGGGGGGTGTCCCGGGGACACCCCGACACCGGCTGTGCAGGGCGGCGCGCACGCGATCGCGCGCCTGCCCTGCTTAAAGTGCTGCCATCATATGACGGCGGCCCAGGATAATGGTCGCACCGCTCCGCCGTAATATGACGGCGGGCGGGCGGCATGTAGTTAATTGAGCTTATACAGGCCAAAACCGCCTACCATACCTGCACAATAGATGGACAATCCCAGACTATATGCAAAGTCTGCATCAGGTGCAGAACAACTCCAACACAAGGAAGGGAGTTCCTGTATATTTTTGCCAATCTGGCCAGCGTGAGGTAGACTCTATGAAGAAATTTATAGTGTACTAAACAGTCTTTAGCGGAGACTATTCTGGTGAAGGAGACATCCCAAATATCCTCCCAATCCTCGCTGTCCAAACCAGGAGCCACCACAGACCATTTGGACACACAGGGCCTCAGCAATTTAGGAGTTTCAGGGAACAAGCCTTTGTAAGTGACAGACAATGGTTTAGTCAGTGATTCATCCCTAAATATTTCAATATCACTGGCCTCTAGATAAAGGGGACTATAACCAAATTGGGACTGGAACGCATGTCGCAATTATAAGTACCTGAAAAAAAATGAGAATTAGGTAGCCCAAAACGTTCTTGGAACTCAGTGTTTAGTGCAAATATATTTTTTGATTATTTTGTGTTTTTAAAAAGGAAGATGACAGTATCCAATATGAAAAAAAAAACAACACAAAGTATACATACTTCATATAGGGGATAAATAGAAAGTCATAACCGCGCTAATGGTACAGGAGAACAGCAGCAACTTCAAGTGTGACCACACCCCAAGCAATATTTCTGTAAAAAGTCGCGCTACACCACATATAGGGGATGCATTAAAGCAAAGTGAGTTGTTCTACAGAACATACAAAGTGTTTAATGGATAACAGCTGTGGGTATGATATTATGATACCATTATAAATAAGTGATGTTTTTCTCAAAAAGCACAGAATAATTGTGCAGGCTTGCATTGGGGACCACTTTTATTGATGCAGTTTGGCTGTCATGCTGATCCATAGTCTGCGGTACTTTCAGAGTCACTGACCTGCACCAAGCATGCAACTGACTGACCTCAGGAATGGCATATCAGTCCCAGGTTTCCTAAGCAAGAGCCTCTGGGTGAACGGAGGAGACCAGCAAAAGTCTGTCCGCTGATCTACATTAGCCAATAGGAACCCTGAAGTGAGGTTTGTTATGTCACTTCTAGTTTCTGCTGTCACTTTTCCCAGCTGCTATAGCCAGGGAAGAAGCTATTTTAGTAAAATATGTGCTTCATAATGTGCAGGGGAGACATTGGGCCATTGCTAATGGCCCTAGAATTATTGCTCTCACTCAGGCATGCACACTGATATGTAATATGTAGTAAAATCAATGTTTTTGTACATAGGTGTCCCCGACCTGTGTGTTTACATATGTACGTGCATTTGGGGGAGGAACCCAACATTTTTTGGTGGTGGAGCAGTTTCCTAGTTCTCAGGTGTAATATTTTTTTAAGAGGATCAATAATCCCCTATGTGATAGTAATATATATTGTGACAAATTCTCTTTAATGATACATCAGATGTCTATTAGACCTCTGATGTATCATTAAAGAGAGCCTAATCTAATATAATTTCTTGACTATCTATTAGGGTCCTTCCACACGAGCACCCTGACAGGCGGATCTGATCGGATGCTCCATTCATCCCTATGGGGCAGCTGATGTCAGCGGAGACATGTCCGCTGACAACCGCTGCCACCCGCATCCGATCCTGTCCGTGAAATCCGGACGGAGGGAAACCCTATTTACCATCCGTCCAGGGGATCGGATCGGATGGGATCGGATGAGAGTGGACAGGCAGTCTGTCCTCATCCGATTCCCTCATAGAGATGCATGGGGCTCTGACACCTCCCTCTCCCGCACACAGAGCGGAGAGGGAGCTGTCACCTTCCTGCTCAGCTTTGTGTTTACGATCCCCTGCTGAGCAGCACGGATTTGTCTATGGAGGCGAACCGTGTGAAAGAGCCCTTACACTTTTGAAGGGCCTGGAGCACCAGGACAATAGAAACGCCCACAAAATGACCCCATTTTGGAAAGCAAACACCCAAACACATATTCTACAAGGCATAATGAGTCTTTTGAACATTTTTTCCCACAAGTTTTTGGAAAAAGTGGAAAGAAAATGAAAATGCATTTTTTTTACACAAAGTTGTAAATTTAGATCATATTTGTAAAACATAGCAATGTACATATCGAAAGCTACACCCCAAAATACATTCTGCTACTCCTCTGAGTATGGCAATACCACACGTGTGAGACTTTTACACAGCCTGGCCAGATACAGAGGCCCAACATGCAATGGGCACCGTCAGGTGTTTTAGGGACAAACATTACACATCTAATTTCCTGACAACCTATCACACTTTTGAAGGCCCTGGAGCACCAGGAGAATGCAAATGCCGAAAAATGTAGGGCTGCAACTAACAATTATTTTCATAATCGATTAGTTGGCCAATTATTGTTTTGATTAATCGACTAATTGGATAAAATCATTAAAAAAACTCAATATGCCATTTTTTTTCCCCCCCAGGCAACACCAATGATGGGGCACTGTTCCCCCCGGCAACACCAATGATGGGGCACTGTTCCCCCTGACAACACCAATGATGGGGCACTGTTCCCCCTGACAAAACCAATGATGGGGCACTGTTCCCCCTGACAAAACCAATGATGGGGCACTGTTCCTCCCGACAACACCAATGATGGGGCACTGTTCCTCCCGACAACACCAATGATGGGGCACTGTTCCTCCCGACAACACCAATGATGGGGCACTGTTCCTCCCGACAACACCAATGATGGGGCACTGTTCCCCCCCGACAACACCAATGTTGGGGCACTGTTCCCCCGGGAACACCAATGACGGGGCACTGTTCCCCCCGGGAACACCAATGACGGGGCACTGTTCCCCCCGGGAACACCAATGACGGGGCACTATTCCTCCCGGGAACACCAATGACGGGGCACTATTCCTCCCGGGAACACCAATGACGGGGCACTATTTCTCCCGGGAACACCAATGACGGAAAATTAAAACGCAAAGGAATTGTCCAGGCAGAGAGATGGTCAGCACAACCAAAATATTGGTCCTGGTACACTGTTACCTGCAGATACTCATTATTGTACTGCTCTGCAGCCCTTCATAAACATACTGCCTCTTGCTACAGCTAAATATTTCCATAATACAGGTAGCAGGCAGAGGTGTGGTCAGAGGTTCGGCAGGCAGGGGCATGATAGCAGTAAGTCAGCAGCAGGCTGAGGGCCTCAGTCAGGTAAGACTTGGGCACAGAGGTAGAGGCTTCTCCCACTCAAATCTCTTTGAAGCCTCTGGTCTTCAGAACCTAATCCGGAAATTAGAAAAAAAAAATAGAAAAAAAAAATAGTTTTCCTCATCTGGAAAAACAATTCTGGAGCCCCTCACATATGTGAGACCCCTGTGTACTACAGTAGCAGGGCAACAGATCAGTCCAAGCGGTAGGCAGAAGCATAGTCGATAAACAGGCCAGGGTCAGTTCACATAGAAGTCAGAAACATGGTGGATCAACAATTCAGACGATAGGCAGAGGCATAGTCAAACAGACCAGGGCCAGTTCACATGGAAGGCAGTGGCATGGTTATTTGAGGAAGCAGGGAAATGGTCAGCACAGATGTTGAAAATGGGGAAATGGTTAAAAATATGGGATAATATTTTAGGGATGTGTGAAAATGTCGAAAGCATTCTCCAATGCAGAGGCACTGGGGACAATGGTAGCTGGCATGTCTTCTAACTCCTCCTTTGCTGTATGCGCAGCATCTTTTTGCTATCTTCAGTCTGCTTCAGATGGTGGACTGCTGTCCGGGAATGGGCACTAATTAAGTCGGCTAACAGCATCAGAGCAAAGGTTTTCTGGTGGGATCTTTGCTGGTAGATGAGGGACGTGACTATTTCTTCTATAAATTTTAGGAATCGGATTACTCTTTCCGTGAATTTGGTGTAGGCAATACAAGCATTGTAAATGGCCAAATTAAAAATATAAATCACAACTAACTTTCTTATACCAGAAACGGGACTTCCTTGTTGCCAAATAGGGCTAAAGCTTTTAATAATTGAAATCAACCCCCCCCCCCCCCCCCCATGTAAAGATTATAATCTTGGGCGCATGTAGGTTTTCGCATGGGACCGTGTCTGGGAATCTCGACTGATGATGGATAGTGGGTACAGCATGTATGCATCCCTCCTATCCTTCCACTTCAAGGCCAGCACTTCGTCATTGCTCAGACTTGCTGATCACCCCCTTTGTAGTTATTTGTTCAAAAAAGATTATTGGAAGCCCTTTCTATTTTTACCGCAGGCCAGGGTTTTTGCATGATCTAGGTGTCTGAAAAGGCACAGGCTACTGTAAAAGTTATCCAGGTATATGTGATAACCTTTGTGCAGCAGTGGGTATGCCAGGTCCCAAACGATTTTTTCAGTTGTTCCTATGTAGGTTGGGCACTCAGGGGGCTGGAGCTTGGAATCTCTTCCTTCATATATGCGGAACACATACAGATTTTCGTGGCTCTTTCACATAGCTTGTAGAATTTGACTATATATTTGGCCCTTTTGCTTGGAATATTTTGTTTTATTCATAGCCCGCTAGTAAAGTGTACCAGGGACTCATCCACACATAGATTTTGTTTAGGGACATAAAGTTCAGCAAATCTTTGTGAAAACACATTAATAAGTGAGCGGATTTTATATAATTTGTCATAGTTGGGATGATCTTGGGGATGGCACTGGGTATTGTCACTGAAGTGAAGGAAGCGCATGATCATCTCATAGCGGGACCTGGGAATAACAGAAGAATAAATAGGCATGTGGTGGATGGGGTGGACCAGTAGGCATGTCCTTTTTTTTTTTTAAGCTCCATGTTAAGGGTGAGGCCCGTAAACAATTTGAACTCCTCCAAAGTCAGATTTCTCCACTCACATGGACAGGCATCGGATGAACCGGTGTTGTTAGCAATATACTGCTGGGCAAATAGATCTGTCTAGTCTACAATAAATTGGAGTTAATGTGTTGGGCAAAAATAAATGTAAAAAAATAAATTTCAGAAAAAAGTGTGATGTTGGACTCACCGTAAAATCCATTTCTCTAAAATTCATTGATGGACACAGATCCTGGTCTTCATAACCATTGGGTTATACTGCCCCCTAAAGGAGTAGAACACTAGCCAGAAAAAGAATCTGGCTATGCCAATGGGCAGTCCCAGGGGATATACTCCCTCTCTCTGCTATAGGTACTCAGTTTTGTTGCAAGCAGTGTCAGAAGAAATACAACTCCACAGAGGGAGGAGGGGGGTGCTGTGTCTGTCAATGAACATCAGAGAAATGGATTTTACAATAAGTCAAAAATCACATTTTCTCTTTCGTTTATTGACTGACACAGCTCCTGATCTTCATAACCATTGGGAAGTCCTAAAGCAGTGTAAAACATGAGGGTTGGGAACAGCAAAAAATTCCCAAGGCTAAACAGTAGCCAACCAGGCAAAAGGAGCTCAACCAAAACAACTGGAGCCCACCTGAAAAAAACAATACACCCTCGAAGAGGATCAGGTTCTCTTAACAGCAGCCTGCAAAACCTTGCGACCAAAAGAAGCATCCACAGACACCAACACTTCCACTTTATAAAACTTTGTGAAAGTATGCACCGATGACCAGGTGGCCGCCTTGCAAACCCGCATCCCTGACGCTCGATGACGCAAGGATCAGGAGGCACTGAGCGCCTGAGTAGAATACACCTTGACAGGGAAAAGGAGGAACCTGACCCCTGATGGAATAGGCCTGAAAAACAGTCTGTCTGATCCATCTGGAAATGAGGAAGCGGACAACCCTTTCTGAGGTCCATCCATGAGCACAAATAGTGATACTGACCCCACAGGGCCACCAGCACACCTGTGGCGTCCGCCAGAGGATCCCGTGACTGAGCCACAAACCTCTGCACCTTTCTGTTGACCTGAGATGCCAACGGATCTACCTCTGTGAAATAATAAATAATTAAACCCACGCTGGAACAGAAATAAATAAGATCTTTCTGCAGCTGCTGTTCACCAAGTAAAAACTCAGGAAGATAATACGCAAAAAACAGCACTTCCAAAAAATCAATTGTGTAACTCTCAAAAAATCAATAAATATGTATAACCAGTGTTGTAGCAATAAAACGGTAACCTAGAGAAATAAAGTGCAATTGTGCTAAAAAGCAACAATATTTCGTGCAAATTTTGAACAAAATACAAAAATGCTGGAAATTATGAGCAAATATAAAGGTGCTAGAAATACAATATCATGTGCAAATAAAGAAGAAAAAAGTCAAATAGAATTGTGCAAAATGTATATAATATAAAGTGCTAAAGTGTAGTCCAATATAATGTGCAAAGGTGCTTGAAGTGCTGCTATCATAAAGTGCTATAGTGCTCCAAACGGTGCAAGAGTGTCCCAAATCTCTTTGAGAATCCACTCACCAGAACCGATGGACCTCCCTGGAAGGTCAAATGAACCTTATAATAAATCCTCAGAATAGAATAGGACTCCTCCAAATGAACCCCGTGAGATCCTCTCTTTTGCCTTCCTCTGGGCAGCTCAAAGGAAAGGAATGACTGACATAGTGAAGTCCGCATGTAAATGTTTATTAGCCGCTTAGTTAAATACTTACAGGAATAAAAATAGTGGCACGCATATAGGAAAGAAGTCACGGTGTCACAAAACTTCCGGGAACGCAGCCGGCGTGCGTTCCACGGACTCCAGGAAGTGATGTTGTTGGATTTGCGCACTTCCAGAACTAGGTCCTTATTCCTGACTAGGCAGAAAAAAAGCAGTACCTACAGCAGAGAGAGGGAGTATGCCCCCTGGGACTGCCCAGAGGCATAGCCAGATTCTTTCTCTGCCTAGTGTCTCCTGTAGGGGGCAGTATAACCCAATGGTTATGAAGATCAGGAGCTATGTCCATCCATGATTGAAAAAGAAATTCTATTATACAGTATTGGCCTGCACACCTGGCTGTGCGGTGAAAGGGGTAATGCTTGCTGATAAAGAGTTAGAAGGCAGCCATGTTGAGTTAGCAAGAGCATCTTGGAGGTATGAATGGGCCCTGACTTGGGGGTGATACTCCAGCGCTGGTACTGGGAATTTCATTCTTGGGTGTATCGCTGGTGGCTGCCTGGTTTTCAGAGTGCCGTATCCTTTAGGAGGGACCCTTTCTTCCTCTGATTCGGTCGCTGATCCATCTGACTGTGAGAACTCTCCGCTGCTCTCATCGGTCATGCTTATGCCCCGTACACACGTGCAGATTATCTGAAGACTTTTGTCTTCAGATTTACCTTTTCTATGTAGTGCAAGGGCCTGCCGGATTGCATACAAATTGAAAGTGTTTAGGTTTGACCTCATATTATATGGTTTTGGTAAGTCTACAGACAAAAGTCTTCAGATAATCTGCACGTGTGTACGGGGCTTAAGTATCTGAAATGCCTCCTCACTGATGTAAACTTTTTTGGACATGGCTTGGACTGGTAACAATAATTAACTCAGCTTTTTTCAAACGGAGTGCCAAGCACCCTGGGATGCTTTCTGGATTCTTCAGGGATGCCTTAGCAAAATTCCTAAAAATTGTCCCAAATTGGCAAACTTCAGGCAGCTGCACAGCATCTCGGTTTGATCTACCACCCCCCCCCCCCCCCATCATACCTCTTTGTCTGCACTGGGGCCACATTAGCTGCATAAGGGAGATAATATGAGGGCGAATAAATGCAGGAATACTAGTCAGTACCAGTGTGCAAAAGTATATTTGCTTTGTAAAAATAAGTCACCCTCAATGTTGGGTGTCATGTGTGTGTGAGTGCTGCTGCAACATGTAAAATTATTGGTTTCATTTTTACCTTTCTAAAAAGACTTTGTCCTAGAAGGTTCTTATTAGATTTCAGAATCACCAAATATGTGTGTGCGTGTATAGAGTTTCCAAATACATTTTATTTTTCTTCTTGTGTAATTGGCTTACAGTTTGCACAAAGCTTAAAGTCCAAATACAAGTCAACTCCTACAGCCAGGATTTCTACATTACAACATTGCATTGCACAGTAAAGTCTTCTCATAACATAAGGGATTCATGTGTTTCATTCCTTAAAATAATCCTCATTTAAAAATATTGGGGGGGGTGCCATGCAAATAATTCCCTAATGGCCAACTGTTAATCCAGAACCAATAGTGTATAGTATAGATACTGCCTAATATTATAGAGTCATTATTATATAGCCATTTATTCCAAATGTCATACAGCTATTTAAGTTTTTTTTGCCATCCTCAGGGCATTGCATGTAAACCATGGCGTCTATGGTATAGGACTTTTGGACCCAAAGTAAAACAATGAAGGTATACTTTCTCGAAGGTTCTACCATGCCATGCAAAGGTTTAACAGAGGTTTTTTTACTCCATTTATCCCTTCTCACCATAACCTTCTGGGTTATATTTTTTTACAAGATTTAAATAGCTAAGCTGTGACAAAGTATGCAGTTCCTCCTAAAAAGCAGTCAGTAGGAAAGCCTTGAAAGGTTTATAATTCGCAGTCATGGGGGTTGCTTTTTTTCTACAAAACTAGAGATTAATTTCAAATGCATTTCAGAACAGTCTTTTAGATTCTTTGTTAGACATTCTTTTACTGCAGCTAGAGGAACCTTGGAAATCCATTAAAGCCCCAAACATCTGAAATTATATATTTTCTACAAAGGCAATTTGCTGTGAAACAAATGTTTGCTATAAAAACAATCTATCTTGCTTCCTTAGAGGCGCTGGCTTATATACACACAAGCAAAAAGTTCTCAAACTAAATTTCTCAAAATAAATATTTGCCTATTATATTTTAGTTTATTTGTATTTTCCAGTCTATAAGGCCCCCTTTGCAGAGCACAGTACATTTCATTGTGGGGGCATATCTGTTTCATTGAAAGCACAAATGGCCCTAAGGCCCCTTTCACACTTATGCGACCTAAAAGTCCAGCGATTTTGACTGGACTTGAAGCAATGCCTATGGACCTCAAAACGCATTAAAATCGGCCCAACTTAGTGCAGGGACTCTTTTGAAGTCACCCAGATATGAACGATACTCCTTGGAAATCATGGAGTATGACTTGTCATGTGACTTTGCAGTCCCAAGTCACAGGACAAGTCGCACAAGTGTGAAAGGGGCCTAAGAATTACCTATGAATACATTTTTTGCTATCAAACTCCTCCATCAATATACTGTAGCTCCATATGAAGCAATTGTAGGTGATTTATTACAGTCACCCCATATAAGCACATTGCTTGGTGTAATATCACTTGCATAGCAATATTAGTAATCCATAAAAAGAAATTGTAAATGGAAAGGAAAATTCCATGAATATTTTTTACCAGCTTGGACTAATGTAACTATGTATATACAGTACTATACCATATTGATGCCCCTGATAGCTGGAAATCACAGATGGATACACAGCTACTTCAGTGATCTCCACTTGCTTTTGGAGAGTCCAGAAAAATATTCCCAATGTACACATTTCTGGAAATAGCGGTCAGGTAAGTGGGTGCTGTAACAACCACTGGCTGGAAACTGAAAACACTCATCAGCACACCAAGGATCTTCAAAAAATGGTCCAAAGCCTTATTTGAGGATCACATCCCAGCTAAAACAGCAATGTTTCAGGGCAATGCAGGACCGATTCATCAGGCATGTGACAAGTTTAGTGCTAAGAGATATACACCAAACACTTGACTGCTCCCGGACCCCTGACATCATAATGACATTATTAGCCCATATTGATAGATATTAATATACTTAGAGCCGATGACACACTGGCAGGAAACCTCAGAACACGAGCATTACTGGTACATAAGCGCAGTAGGACCCTATGTGATTTGATGGTACAAGCAGACCCCAGACTTAAAAAAACACCAAGATCCCCGTTAACCCCGTTAAGATGTCGCATAGATTGGGATGTTAACAGGTATTACAATTGTAATGTTTGTAATTCTCTGATATGTGGTGAAAATGTTATGCCCCCACAGACAAAGGACGACAAACACGACATATGGGATTATGTGAATTGCAACAAGAACCATTGTTTTCATATTTTGAAGATAAAATATTCATAACCGTTCATATTTTTTGGTAAAATGATAGGTCCCTTCAAAATATGTTTTTAAAGACATAAGAGTGATCTCTGAATGACTTTTGCCAAAGCTGCAAGGGTGATCAGGTGGACTTGAGTAAAGCAGTAGAGGTCCATTTTGTCACACACAGACACCAGATACATGAACTGAGAGGTATGGTGACTGAATATGTTGATCGGCCTGCGAGAGGTGGGGACCTCCTATGCCGAGAAGCCTACTGGATTTACACACTAGGCACTTTGCAACCAGGTGGCTGGAACACTAATTTGACCCTTACATGTTTCTTCGATGATAGATGATTTTGTTGGTGAAGAAGATAACATGATGGATGTTTGTGCATAATATTTTAACTGATCTTACAGTTTTCCATCTTTTCCCCATCCTTTTTACTTCTTTCTTCTGTGCACATTTATCATTTCTCAGTATCTCCCTGTTCTGTCTTTCTTTTTCCTTCTCTTTTTTTTATGCTTGTTTTTCCTGTTCTTTTCCCTTTTTTCTTTCTTTAATCTTTGGAATTATCCCACAGCTTCACATTTTCTCATATTTCCTGTCATTTGTTTGGCTTTTATTCTCTTAGCTTTTACTGCTCCTATGGTGGATTCCTGTAAGCAGTATGTTCTATGAACACCAACGCCCACACAGTGCAGTTGGTGATCATTGATGCCGGCAGTCATGGGTTGCCATGATGCAAACACACTGCTGTACTACGTTAACACGCACCAGACAGGTTGCATCTGACTGATGCACCCAATAATTACATCCCCTTAAAATAAATTGTATTCACTAATTATGGGCTCTCAACATTTATGGTGTAAAAGCACAGAGCCAAAGGGTATCACTAATGTTTAATGTTCCTTCTTTCACATTAATAAATAGGTAAATGTTTATGTCTTTTTAGATGTAGTTTTGGTGGGCCAATGATGTCATTATGACCTCAAGAAGCAGTCAGTTCTCTATCCTGTTCTTGGTAAATGTCTCTTTAAATATTTTGTTTTGCACTGTACTTGTCACATGCCTGATGAAAGGGTCATGTGTGGCTATTTTAGCTGTGATGTGATCATCAAATAAAACATTAGACCCACCTGCTTTTGGGCCCCGTGGTGAGCGGCTGCTCTGCGCATTATGAACAAGAGGTTGGCTGCTTGGCCTGGGCACCATTAAAAGAAAGCATTGCATTGTCTGAATAGATGCTGAGCAATCTCTGATTGGACTAGGTGGAAAGTGTGATGCCACCGCCCCACCTCATCCAACCAAAGAACACTTTGCATTCAAATGTTAAGCAAACTCTGAATGCCACCCATTCCAAACGGGGGGCCTCCTATGTTCAGAATGCAGCAGGGCAGCCACTCTGCACAGGACCTGGAAGCTAGTGGAGATCATTGGAGTAGCGGTGTCTACTTCAGTGATTTTCCAGCTTCCATGGGGATCGCCCAGGTATGGTATATGCAGTGCTGGGACAAGATCAACCAGCGCCCAGGACAAAGATGCCAAATTGTGCCCCCCAAGAATGTGGTTCAAAAATTTTACTTGCTTTAAAGTGGAAGTAAACTCTACCCCTTTGATGCTGCTTTTTAAAAATTCAGTATGTAAATGTATTCTAATACACTCTGCATTATACTTCAGCCCAATCGCATTTTCCTTAATTTACTTAATTCAGCTGTTTTAAAATTTGTGCTTCCTGTGATAAGCCAAAGCCATCTTAACTAATGTCTTAGTGCAATGTACAATCTTTTCTGCAATCTCACGCATGGGCATGGGGTGTGTGAGGAGTGTCAGAATGAGAGATTGTAGTCTTGTGATATCTCGGCGAAGTGCTGCAGGGAGGTGATATGACAGACACAGCACACTTCTTAATGAAAAAATCATGCTGTGAATCGGGAGAGAGATGCACATGCGCTTGTGACATCGCTATAAAGCACAAGAGAGATTACAAGCCAATGGAGCAAGTAAGGTGACATCTACATACAGCAACTAGCAGTTATTTTAATGATGATGTATATGTGCAAAAGTTATGGGGGAGAGTTTACTACTACTTTAACATTCAATTTTAAAATGAACATAAGTTCTGAACGAAAACCAGATACACCTTCTGGAAATTTGTTTGATCGGGAAAAGATTTCAATTCTGCTCATTCAAATTTTCCGGTCACTGTGGTTCAAAACAAATGTCGATTTGACCCCACTAACTATTAGCAAGCGTTCTTAAAACAAAATTTTAGGAACTGACAACAGACGCAGGTTGTATCAAGCTACCTGCCTATGACATGGGATCCTGTCCTGCATAAAATTATATTACAATCCTGTCTGAAAATCTGCAAAACAGTGTTTTAGGTCTTTTTAAAATATTTTTTCTTTAAATAAAAAATATTGATCTCGGACAATAAGTACCATATTCAACCAATAATAGTATATACTGCACATCTCTTTTGTTATGAAAAAACAAATTTAAACCCGCGCTACACAGTAGTGATGTGTTATTCTGTGAAAAAACTGTGAAGGTGTGCAGCTGCTGCAACACTAAGAAATTCTTAGAATAAATGAATAAAACCAAATTAATGCAGCGCTAGCAACAAATTACTACAAAAAATTACAAATTATTTAAATTGAAACCAATCTATATCATGTGAATACAATATGTAATAATAAAATATATTAATCACATTAAAGTGCATAAATTCCTATAAAAATATTTTAAAGTGCATATTTAAACTAAAATATAAACATTCAAAATGTGAGATTTAAAGTGCAAAAATGGTGGAATAAAGTCCTTATTGATGATCCAAAAAGGTGCCAAAGTGCCAAGTAAATAAAGGTGCTTGTGAGGTGAAGGTGCCCTCTTGGTTCCCCACTCACCGGAATTAGATAGTATAAAAGCCCTTGGTTTTATTGCACATTTGCCCAGGATCAGATATGGAATTCCTCCGATGTCCTCCGTATGGAAATCGTTCCCGATAACACAGAACTTGCTATCTGTGTTATCGGGAACGATTTCCATACGGAGGACACATCGGAGGAATTCCATATCTGATCCTGGGCAAATGTGCAATAAAACCAAGGGCTTTTATACTATCTAATTCCGGTGAGTGGGGAACCAAGAGGGCACCTTCACCTCACAAGCACCTTTATTTACTTGGCACTTTGGCACCTTTTTGGATCATCAATAAGGACTTTATTCCACCATTTTTGCACTTTAAATCTCACATTTTGAATGTTTATATTTTAGTTTAAATATGCACTTTAAAATATTTTTATAGGAATTTATGCACTTTAATGTGATTAATATATTTTATTATTACATATTGTATTCACATGATATAGATTGGTTTCAATTTAAATAATTTGTAATTTTTTGTAGTAATTTGTTGCTAGCGCTGCATTAATTTGGTTTTATTCATCTCTTTTGTTATGCTCAGGGTGGATTATATATTTTGTAACCTAACCATACGGCTGGTTATTTATATTTACCACTGCACAGAGATCTTAAAGAATAAATTGTCTTTTTTTTTAAACTTTACATATAAACTAAGTGTTGCACCAAACTTTTTTTTGAGATTTTTATCCGATTTATTGGAACAATATTCAGCCTACTAATCGATTAAGAAAATAATCATTAGCTGCAGCTCTAGAGAGAGCACAGCCGGCACCTCCCAGCTATCTCCTCGTGCTTCCAGAGCTGGGCCAACAGAAGTAGTGATGCCGCTTTCGCTACTCTTGTCAGCCTTATAGCAAAAGGAACTTATGGCGCCCCCATCCCTACAATACAGGCCGCGACCAGGGCAGTGGCCCCTTCTGCACACACCTTGTCCTGGCTCTGGGTATATGTATATGCATAGTTAAATTGGTCCGAAGTGGACCAGTGAAACTATGTAAAAAAAATATCCACCTAGAATTATTCTTTACATAAAGCCCTCATAAGAGAACACTGCACAGTGGTATACTTCATGTAAAACAGTACTTGTATTTCATGATATCAGGTGGCCTAACAGTACTGCAATCCACATTGTTATATGACCAAGCTCCTTTGATTTCAAAAGCTACTAAGCTGACTCAATAGCTAGACTACACATTTTATGTATTCCACTGATGTTAATGTCCACAGTCTTAGCAACAATAAAGACCCATATAAAAAGCATAAAGTGTGATACAGCCACCTCATAAGAGCACTTGGCTCAATATTGTAAGAGGATGATTAACTTGAATAGCTATAAAGCTACTGTATATAAGTTACTAACCACAATGTGAGATGCCCGGTGTCACTTCCATTCAAAGTATAAAAAAGCAATTTTTCTTGAGTGTCTCACATACATATATGAACATCCACAATTCAATGCTTATCTATCACTGGCATTGATGTTTGTAAACCAGATGTACTTAAAAGCAATACTGATATCAAAACAGTAAGCCCTGAAGTGTAGGCAAAGTTAGATTTGTTGTTCTTTTACACTCCTGCACCTCTTTGCAACTAACTTTGACCTGTGTTGTGCATGTGTGGATTTATTTGATGTGTAATGTGATTATCAGAAGATTGGTAGGATGCACCTTGTATTATGTGTGTGAGACACTCGAGGAGAGGAGCTTTAAACGTTGAACAGAAGCAACATTAAGCATCTCAAATATCTCTTTTTTTTTTTCCCATAAACGTTTTTATTGAATAATAAAGAAAAAGTGCATTATACAAATATCTCTATACCTATTCATTTTAAGAATTCTTCTACAACACCGAGCCAATTGCTCTTATGCTGTGAATATGTCACAATCTTTACCTTGTTCTAAGGCTTTATTTGTTCTTGAGACTATGAAGATTTACATCAGTAGACAGTAACCTGTGAACCTTATAACTTCATGTATAATCGAGTTTTTGAGCCGGATTGGCAGCCTTTTAAAGCATTAAAGGATTGTGAGATTGCTGGTCACATAACAATATAAATTACAGTACTGCTTGGCTGTTCAATATCGTGGATTGCAAGCTTGTGATAGAACAGTGAGTAATGTGCTATTTACTTTAATATACAGTTCCCTCTACAATTGCTTTATACTGTATGGATTATAAGTAGTGCTATGCATGTGATTTTATATCAAGCAGCTTTTTAACCAGCACTGGATCGCTGAATTGATTGGGTATGCTTAAAGTGCAACTTTATGCCCTTAATAAACATTGACTGTTTTTTACATTTCTTCGGTTACTTTCTAGTTTCCAGGCCTACAAAAATTATGTCACACATTCCAAGAGTCTTTGGGAGAGGAGGAGGGGCTTTCTAGGCTATGCACACCATCCTGTCTGCATGCCTGAGCTAAAGGCAGATGGATTCCAGGGAGTAAATGCTACATGTATCATCTGCCCTTACTCAAGATGGCCACAGACAGAAATGCTTGGGGGTGTTTTTCAAAGTGATTTCTCAGCAAAATAAAGCTGAATGTAAACATTCCTTGTAATAGAAATAGGCATGACAGGACCTCTTTTTTATGAGATCGGGGGTCAAAAAGTCCACAGATCTCTTAAGTACACTAAAAGATGAAAAAAAAAAATGGGGCCTTTAAAATGGTTGCTAGGCAACGACGTTTGCCGTCACTCCGATCCTCCAAGACCATAGAGTCGAGCGAGGGCAAGCTTGCCCTCACTCGACATCCTGTCTGTGAGGATCTGGGACCGGATCGTTTTCCCCGCTGTCGGCAGGTCCGGTAAGCGGGGAAAAGTACCGGGACGCGGCGGGAGGCATCTTTTCCGCCGTCCCGGGAGGGTGATCCAGCGGCGAATCCGCTGCTGGGACCACCCATCTCGGAAAGTCGACCGCCCGCAGTTTAAGAAAATACCAGGGTTATGGCAGCTATCTGCTGCCATAACACCAGTATTTAGGTTTAAACTGCCGACGTAAATAGTCGTTGGGCGGTTAATAAACAGGTACATTCCTATACTAACACTGTAGCTAATGCAGAGACAACACAGTAAATTGAAGAGAGCAGATATCTGGTTCCTACCTTAGTTAACACGGTTTATTAAACACCACTTAGGAAATTATCAACCTGATTCTCTGTGATAAGGCTTAACACAGCTTAACACCGTTTATTAATCGTACACCATAATGTGATGGGGGACCTCTAATCTTATGGGTGGACTTTGATGTGAAGAGGGCAAGGGCAGACTAACAACTCAAGGGGTCCCTGGGCAATACTAGATCATGGGGTCCCCTGTGTTCCCGCCCCCACTCAAGCCCCACCCACACACAGGGAAATAAATAGAACCGATCTTTTGTGGCTCCCGCTGTAGCAGCTGGGGCAAGATATGTCGTCTTTTAGCTTCTGCAGTGAGAGCCTCAACAGATCGGTTATCAATTATTTCCCCCACCCACTGCCCTGATCACCTGCTCTATCCACACACAATTGCCCCTGCTGGGATGAAGACTGCAGGAGCCTATTCGAAAAGACGGCCCTGCTCATGGGGCTAGGGTTGCCAGGTTTTCTTGAAGCCAAACCTGAACACTTTAGCGGTGCATTGGAATTTTTATTTACTAGTGTACACTAAAGTATTCTAAAAGATCTGGGACACCTTTGAGTGCCTTAAGGAGAGAGGTATGAGTGGTATTGCCGCGAGCAGCAGTGAACAGTGGATATGCCCAAATTGCGTTGACAGGAGGGGCTTATGGGACATAGGTAAATAAAACCCAGGCTTAGCTGTACTTCCAAAATGTGCTTTGATTGCTGTGTCACAAAAGCAAAACACCCACAGACACATATAAACCTCAGCACAATCAGTAAAAAAAAAAAAGAAAAAAAAAAAAAGAAGAAAAGGGACTTCCATTACATAAGATTTTGTGTACACGGAAAATAGAGCTAACGCTTAGCGCCTATCTCAGCCAATTCCGGACCGCCCACTCTATGTATACATTATCAGTTTGACTTTTAACAGAGTTCCACCCAAAAGTGAAACTTCTGCTCATTCTGCCCACTACCGGGAGACAGTGCCACGGCGCCATCCACCGGAATTTCCGTCTCCCCCCCCCCCCGCCGAGCCTATGATGAGAATGCGCAGCACGCTTCGTGCATGCGCAGTAGGAGGACCGGCTGTGAAGCCGAAAGGCTTCAGTCCCGGTTTCCCTTAAAAAGAATGGTGGCGGCAGCACAAGGCAGCCGATCCGAAAATCCACGGGGCTGCTAACAATGTGGGCTCCCTGGACAGATAAGCCTCTACATATTAAAAGTCAGCAGCTACTGTATTTGTAGCTGCTGACTTTTTTTTTTTTCTCCAGGCAGAACTCCTCTTTAAATAATGTGGATATGGCAGCAGCTAGCTGCCATAACCCAGGTATTTTTTTTATATAGTGGGAGATCCTCTTTCACAGAAAAGTAGTCTCGGCGGCAGATTCGCCACGTGATCACTTTCATAGGCAGCGGGAGAGGTGCTCCCCTCCCACCACTTCCCAGTCATTTCCTTGCTTACCGGAGCCGACGGTAAAGGGGGAAATGATCCGATCCTCTGGAGCGATGGCAGGATGTCGAGTGAGGGCATTGCCCCCACGCGACTCTTTGCCCTTGGAGGACCAGAGCGACGTCTGAGGTCAATTCCGCCTAACGGCCTTAGGGGGCAAACTTATTTTTTGCTTTCAAGTGTAAGGTTTTTTTTTACCCCAGATCTCGCAATAAAGAGGACCTGTCATGCTTATTTATATTACAAAGGGATGTTTACATTCCTTGTAATAGGAATAAAAGTGTAAAAAAAAAATGTAAAGGAACAGTTTACAAAAAATATATATATATATATATTAAAAAAAAAAAAAAAAAAGCAAAGTGCCCCGTCCCTCTGAGCTTGCACGCAGAAGCGAATGTATTCGTAAGTCGCGCCCACATATGTAATCGGTGTTCAAACCACATATGTGAGGTATTGCCGTGATCGTTAGAGCGAGAGCAATAATTCTCATACTAGACCTTCTCTGTAACTCTAAACAGGTCACTTGTAAAAATGTTTAAAGCATTGCCCATGCAGATTTTTTAGGTACTGTAGTTTGTCGCCATTCCACAAGCATGCGCAATTTTAAAGCATGACAACTCAGGTATCTATTTACTCCACGTAACATCATCTTTTACATTAAACAAGAAAAATTGGGCTAACTTTACTTTTTTTTTTTTTTTTTCAATTCACGAAAGTGTATTTTTTCCCAAAAAATTGTGTTTAAAATACCGCTGCACAAATACAGTGTGACAAAATATTGCAACAACTGCAATTTTATTCTTCAGGATCTCTGCTAACAAAATATGTGTAATGTTTGGGGGTTCTAAGTAATTTTCTAGCAAATAATACTAATTTAAACTTGTAAACAAGTGTGAGAAAAAGGCCTGATCCTTAAGTAGTTTAAGTGCATATCCTCTTACCCCCTCACCAAATCACTCCTCCCAGAGCACATACAGTATCTTACAGAAGTTAGTACACCCCTCACATTTTTGCAATTATTTAATTTTTTCATGTGACAACACTGCAGAAAAGACACTTTGCTACAATGTAAAGTAGTGAGTGTACAGCTTGTATAACAGTGTCTCTCAAAATAACTCAACACATAGCCATTAATGTCTACACAGCTGGCGAGAAAAGTGAGTATGCCCCTAAGTGATAATGTCCAAATTGGGCCAAAGTGTCAATATTTTGTGTGGCCACCATTATTTTCCAGCACTGCTTTAACCCTCTTGGGCATGGAGTTCACCAGAGCTTCACAGGTTGCCATTGGAGTCCTCATCCACTCCACCATGACGACATCACGGAGCTGGTGGATGTTAAAGACCTTGCGCTCCTCCACCTTTGAGGGTGCCCCACAGATGTTCAATAGGGATTAGGTCTGGAGACATGCTTGGCCAGTTCATCACCTTTACCCTCAGCTTCTTTAGCAAGGCAGTGGTCGTCTTGGAGGTATGTTTGGAGTCGTTATGTTGGAATACTGCCCTGCCGCCCAGTCTCCGAAGGGAGGGGATCATGTTCTGCTTCAGTATGCCACAGTACATGTTGGCATTCATGGTTGCCTCGATGAACTGTAGCTCTCCAGTGCAGGCAGCACTCATGCAGCCCCAGAACATGACACTCTCACCACTATGTCTGACTGTAGGCAAGACACACTTGCCTTTGTACTCCTCCCCTGGTTGCCGCCACACACGCTTGACACCATCTCAACCAAATAAGTTTATCTTGGTCTCATCAGACCACAGGACATGGTTCCAGTAATCCATGTCCTTTGTCTGCTTGTTTTCAGCAAACTGTTTGAGGGCTTTCTTGTGCATCATCTTTAGAAGAGGCTTTCTTCTGGGACGATAGCCATGCAGACCAATTTGATGCAGTGTGCGGCGTATGGTCTGAGAACTGACAGGCTGACCCCCCACCCCTTCAACCTCTGCAGCAATGCTGGCAGCACTCATACGTCTATTTCCCAAAGACAACCTCTGGATAAGACGCTGAGCATGTGCACTTAACTTCTTTGGAGGACCAATAGCGAGGCCTGTTCTGAGTGGAACCTGTCTTGTTAAACTGCTGTATGGTCTTGGCCACCGTGCTGCAGGGTCTTGGCAATCTTCTTATAGCCTAGGCCATCTTCATGTAGAGCAGCAATTCTTTTTTCAGATCCTCAGAGAGTTCTTTGCCATGAGGTGCCATGTTGAACTTCCAGTGACCACTATTAGAGAGTGAGAGCGATAACACCAAATTTAGCACACCTGCTCCCCATTCACACCTGAGACCTTGTAACACTCACGAGTCACATGACACCAGGGAGGGAAAATGGCCAATTGGGCCCGATTTGGACATTTTTAATCAGGGGTGTACTCACTTTTGTTTCCAGCAGTTTATACATTAATGGCGTGTGTTGAGTTATTTTGAAGGGGACAGTACATTTATACTGTTATACAAGCTGTACACTCACTACTATACATTGTAGAAAAGTGTCATTTCTTCAGTGTTGTCACATGAAAAGATATAAGAAAATCTTTATAAAAATGCGAGGGGTGTACTCACTTTTGTGAGATATTGTATCGGTTTACTTGCCCCTAAGGCCACTGTGACCCCCACCCTACTGCATTTTTACATACATATACATACAGTAGTGTCTGGCATGAAAATTCTTTCCAGATCCAGCAGTACAGAGAAAAGGATGTCTATTTCAGCACATATACAAAGCAAGCAGCATGAAATGATCTTTCCCTGCTGTCATTATATGGACTGTCACATTGATTCTCTACGGTTACTGTATGGACTGTCACGCTGATCTTTTGCTGTCACCATATAGACTGTCACACTGATCTCTCTGCCTGTCCCAGCTGTTCATGTTCCAGCACCCATTTGAGCAGTAAATTCTGTGCCTTCACATCCTAATCCGCAGACACAACCACCAATCACTTTTCAAGTTGTATTCCGAAGATCCAATCAGCAACAGGTGGTTTGCTCAGCTTCAGCACGTTAGCACTGCTGTGGTTTGCTCTATGGGGTGAACAATGTTCTCTTTGTGCACGGCTCAAATTGCCGTGCAGTGCAAATTACAGACTTCAGATCAGCGCAGCACTTTCCAGACAGGTGCCCTTCCTCCTAGGCTCTCTCGGCACACTGCGGCTCTCCCCGCTTGCCCGTCACAATACTAGGCTGTTCAACTGCGGTGCCGGTCCCAGGGGAGTGCAGGGTAGGTGCCCAAAGTAGCAAGCCCTCTGGGAGGTGAATTAGCGGAGACAAGTGTCAGATCTGTAGGACCAGCGTAGTTCTGCAGAATGCAGAAAGGTGACCCTTACTGGCAGTGCCCAAATGGTCAGTCCACCCCAGGAAGGGAGGCAGCTAATGTGATGGGGGATCTCTAATGTGATAGGGCACTTCTGATTGGTAAACTCTGATGTGACCTCTGATGTGAAGGTGGGGCTTATGTGCAAAAGAAAGCACACTAATGCGATGGGGGACATTGATGTGGTGGGGTACCGCTAATATGATGGGAAATTCTTTATGTGATGGGGAGACATCTGATGTGAAAGGTAGGTCTATGTACAAAAGAAAGTACTCTGATGCCTGATGTGATTGGGGGTGGGGGCTGATGTGGCAGGGGGCCTCCGATGTGATGTGGGCCTCTGATGTGAAGGTGTGCAAAAGAAATCACCCTAATGTGATGGGGTGACCTCTGAAGGGATGGGGGTTTCTAATTTCTAATGTGATGGGAGGCTTTTAATGTGATTGGGGGGGGCTCTGACATGATGGGCACTTCTAATGTTATTGGGGGCCTCTGATGTGATAGGGTGCTTCTGATGTAACCGATGACCTCTGGTATGATGGTGAGGCTTGCATGCAAAAGAAAGCACCCTGATTTGTTTGGGGTTACCTCTGATGGTGGATATCGGGGAACTGGAGAAAGTGCAGAGAAGGGCAACCAAACTGATAAGAGGCATGGTTCTGCTATGACGAAAGATCAGAGAAACTGAATTTATTCACTTAAGAAGAGGAGATTGAGGGGGGTATGATCAACATGTAAAAATACAAAAGGGGTTAAAATAGTGAACTTGGTGTTGAGCTATTCACTTTAAGATCATCACAGAGAACAAGGGGGCACACTTTACATCTAGAGGAAAGAACATTTCATCTCCAAATACAGAATGGTTTCTTCACAGTAAGAGCTATGAAAATGTTGAATAGACTCCCTCAAGAGCTGGTTCTGGCCAGCTCAGTAGATTGCTTTAAAAAGGCCTGGATTCTTTCTTAAATGTACATAATATAACTGAGTATTAACATTTATAGGTAAAGTTGATCCAGGGAATATCCGATTACCTATCAGGGAATCAGGAAGGAATGTTTTCCCCTGCTGTAGCAAATTGGATCATGCTTTGCTGGGGTTTTTCTCCTTCCTCTGGATCAACTGTTGGTATAGAATTGTGTATATGGGATTGTATGATTTTTATTTATTTTTTTTATAATTGGTTGAACTAGATGGGCTTGTGTCTTTTTTTTCAATTGAATTTTTATTGAAAAGTTTGCAATTATTAATCCACAGTGGTACAAGGATTACAAAGCGGTGTATAAAAGAATATTGGTTAGAGAACAAGTGAGAGTATAATACAAGGTCCAGAACATCGAACGTTATGGAGAATAAACCATATTGCTATACATATTATAATAACTTGAACCAGAAATTACAGTATAATAGGTCAATTAACGAAGCTTGAGGTCAGATGAAGAAAAACCATAAGTTGTATGAACAAGAGTACCAAAGTGGGTAGAGAGCGGGGGTAGGATGGTATGCAGGTGGGGGAGAGAACGCTGAGGTGAGAAGTATATAGTTAGCTTACAAGTTTGTCTTTCCATTTTGACTTGTGTCTTTTTTCAACCTAATTATGTAACTATGATGTGATGCAGCACCTCTGACATGTTGGGACACTTCTGATGTGAAAGTTTCAATACTACAAGCCTCAAATTTACTTTATTATATTCTCACGTTTCTATTAGAGTTGCAACATCAAAGAAGTGACTGATGGCATTGTCAAAGTAAAATGACAGCTAAAACGAAACAATCATCATAGAAGTTATTAAAAAGCCTCTCCAGGCCAACTGTAAAATCATTTGGCTGACTTTAGTGCTACCTAGGAAATACTGAAAGTATGATAAAAATCAAAAAGTCCCAGAGTTTAATACGATCTACAGCAGATTCATTAGCCTTTTCACAGTGTGCAGCGAAGCAGGGAGTAGACCAGCCTGCTGAGATTCATGTCAATTCAGAAAACAATGGTCAGCTGGCACTGAGAGATTTCAGTTACCATGATACCATTTTTCCATTTTGCAATGACCTGTTAAAAACTTTCAGCATGTTCAATACTGCCTGCACCTGAATTCTAAGGAAAGAAATGCAAGTGTAAATAAAGAAAATAAATCTTTGATGACATGTCTGTGATTGCTAAGAAAATTCTCAAAAACATCCTTTTCAGGTGATTTTCTCTGGCCCCAGGAATTGATCTTCAAACTGCTAGTCATTGGTCACATATCTGATCTGTGGACCAACAAGTATGTCTTTTTTAATCTTGGCAACATCTGTCTCAAATAATGAAAACCCTCACCTTTCTTGTTCATCGATTTCACAATATGTTTCATCAGTCTGAGTTTTATTTGAGTGACCATTTTGTTTTAATGCAACATGCATCTTTTGGCTTTCACAGCTGTCCTATTCACATATGTAAGAACAGTGCTTCATATATGCAAACTGCAATCCAAGCAGCAAAGCGACTGATTTCAGGTATTCCAGTTGCACTTGGCGTACTAAATATGCTTCAACAACAGCTCCATTTTTTTGAAGTTTCTTTCTTGTGTGTATAGCCAACAGTTGTTGCAAATTGCAAAAACAGAAATGTTCTATCTTCTGTCACATAAGTACATGATTAAATTACTAGTTATTTAAATGATTAGCGGCCAGAAATCTACAAGATACACCAGAAATTGTTCAGGAAGCAAAATCTTTGTTGTCCAGTGTTACCACACCATAATGGTGGGACTAGGGTCTCATTTAAGCCTTTAGCCTGATCATTTGTCTTCATCTGATGTTTTGCACACACAGTGCAGAGATAAAGAGGTTTCAATCAAACATTTGCGTACAGCAAAAACTTTTGTTTTCAGTTTTTCAGTAGGAAATGGTTAAAATCCTTATCAGGTTGTTGATGGCTATTTTGGTCCTTCAAGGGAGATTTCACTACCTTATCTTGTCTTGGAGCTGCAACAGGAGGTGAGAGGAAATTTCCCCAAATAAGTAGAATTCCCACCAGAATATCTGTCATTGTTGGAAAATTTCGCCTCAACTCCTGCCAACCCCACAATTTAGGATTTCCCCTTAATTTCTGTTTTGGTGGCAATGTTTACCAGGACAAATAGAAACATGCATCTCCCATATGAGGACACAGATTGCAAAAAAAAAAAAAAAAGCACACTTAGGATAGGGTCTAACTCTTCCCCACTATATCCAAAACCAAACAAAAAGTTTTACCTTTTTTTTACACTTTAACCATTTGCCGACCGCCCCACACAGATTTACTGCAGAAAGGCGGCTCGGCTGTGCATAATTACGTGATTAGACGCAGCGGGAGCAAGACCGCGGGAGGAGCGGGCTCAATCACCGCTGGCCTCCCGCGATCTTTGGCTAGCATGACAGAAGAGCCGCCTGCTAATGTAAACAAAGCAGGCGGCTTTTCTGTCAGAGAGGCAGGGAAAGATTGTGTGATTCAGCTAAGGTGAATCACCAATCTCTCCCTGCCTCTGTCCAAAAATGTCAGTTAGGTGTCCAATCTGTCCGCCACAATGTCGCAGTCCCGCTAAAAATTGCTGATCGCCGCCATTACTAATAAAAAAAATAAAAATAAATAAAAAGTTTGTAAACGCAAAACCTTTGGTGCAAACCAATTAAAATATGCTTTTTGGGATTTTTTTTAGCAGAAAGTAAAAAAATAACTGGATTTTTGACTTACCGTAAAATCCTTTTCTCTTAAGTTCATTGATGGGCGCAGTGCTCTCTGATCCATATCAGTAAGGTTATACTGCCCCCTACAGGAGTAGGACACTAGGCAGAAAAAAGTTCTGGCTACGCCTATGGGCAGTCCCGGAGGGTACACCCTCCCTCTTCCTGAATAGGATGTCAGTTTTGTATGAAAGCAGTGTCAGAAAGTAACACCAACCCAACTCAAAATAGAGGGGCGGGTACTGCGTCCTTCAATGAACTTAAGAGAAAATTCAAAAATCCAGTTTTCTCTATCGTTCATTGACGGACGCAGTGCTCTCTGATCCATATCAGTAGGGACGTCCCAAAGCAGTGCCATAAAGATGGGTGGGAACAGCAGTAAGGAACAAGTCCCCAAGGCTAAACATAGCCAACCAAGCAACATAGGTCTCAGCAGAACAAAGATGAGACCCACCTGAAACAAACAGTAAACACCCTCAAAGAAGCCCTCCAGACAGCAGCCAGCAAAAAAACTTTGTGGCAAAAGAGGCATCTGCAGATGCCAGTACATCCACCTGATCAGGCAGCTCAGTCTGATCCGAAAGTCCAGAGAGTTTGGATACTAGTCCCATTCAAGAACGATCGCCTTCAGGGGGATCCCCGAGAGGGATTGAGCGAAAGGGACCGTCTCGAAAGAAGGCACCATCAGTCACAGAACTCGCATGCAGGTTCGAAGGGATGACCATGTGCGGGACAGTAACAGTTGAACCGCAGTCCGAAGATCCAAGAGATTTTTCCCTGGAGGGAGAAAACACCCTGACTGAGGGCGAGTCCAAAGTTAGGCCCAGATAGTCCAGTCTCATGGAAGGGACCAGGGATGACTTCTGAAGGTTCAGAACCCACCTGAACTCCTCCAGAGTTCATGTGGTGATTTCCAAATTCATTTGTTAGTACTGTAGGGGACTCCACAGGTAGAAGCAGATTGACCAGGAACTCTCGACCGATACGCCCTTCTGCCGCAACCGCGCCAGGCCCGGAGCCAACACCATTGTGAATACCCGAGTAGCAGAAGCGAGAACAAGGCAAACGTCACAAACCGATAGAGATCCTTCCCCACGGTAAAAACTGAGAACCCTATGGTTTTCTGAACACAACGGGATGTGAAGGTAGGCATCTTGATGTCTATGGAGGCCAGGAATCCCCCTAAGGCAGGGAAGCCACCATCGTGCGAACCGATACCGCCTTGAATGTCTGATCTGCACGGAACTATCAAAGGGCCAGAAGGTCCAGCTTGTTGAACCAGAGCCTGAACTGCCCCACAGAGCGCCTGCAAGCCCATCCGGGGACAGCCGTACATTGGAAGAGATAAACACACCGGAAAAAACGGATCGATTCCATACAGAACCCGAGGAACCCGCCAGCAAAATTTTAAAATAAGCGGCCCCACAGCGCTACAGCTCCCCCTGAAGGTCAGGCAACCCCCCCCCCCCCCAAAGAGAGAGAGAGAATACCCTCAGTAACTCATTGTGCCCAGATAGCAATCGGATTCTCTTCCCCCTTAGGAGCGTCCCAGTGGTGGCTCAGAGAAAATAGTGAGCCAGGAAGCAGCCCGGGATGAGGAGGGGTTCCTTCCAACAAAAGAACGCCTCCAGGCACTCCCACCAGCCTTTACAGTAGAAAATCCACTGCAAAATGGCCAAAAACCACTCCCCCCCAAGATGGCCGCCATAACTGCAGACAAGGCTACAACAAAATGGCGGACCCGCGCGGCAATAGGATCCCCCACGGAGGCCCCAAGCCAGCCCAACTACCTCATCCAACCCTGGAGGGCCCGACCGAGGCCCCCCCCGTACCAGTGAACGGCGCACCCCCCGGCCCCCAATACGGCCTGAACACCAGGCCCCAGCCTCAGGTAGGCCCAAAACAGTCCCCCACGCGGGGGGGTTACAACAGGACAGAGGGAAACCCAGGAGTGTGAGGGTCCGACCAACCTAGAGAGAGGGCCCGCGTCCAGCCCCAAATCCGCCAGGGAAGGGGGGGGGGACGTTTACTCACCATATCGCGAACAGAGGCGGGCGCCATCTCATGACAGGAACCCACGCCACCGAAGTAAGGGGGCTGTCGGCCAAATAGGAACGCTGCAACATCAGCCTAGACCCTGTCGTGTGCGTCCTGGAGAGACGTTTAACTCGCAGGGCCAGTCCCCGTCCATTGGGACTATGTCGCGGCCGACTCAGCGCGAAGCTAAGGCATGCACGCGCTCCATGGCCTGACTGGGGTGACCACTGGATATGGGGGTCCAGTCTGTCGCCCAGCCTGGCATAATTGCTTGAAGATCTCACAGGAAAAACGTTACGGAGAAAAATAAAGGCTAGATAACAATAAATCTACATAAAAAATGACTTCCATGCCAGGACCAAAGATCCCAGCAAGGAACTAGGTCCTTACTCCTGACTAGGCAGATTAAAACTGACATCCTATGCAGGAAGAGAGAGTGCACCGTGCGGGACTGCCCATAGGCGTAGCCAGAACTTTTTTCTGCCTAGTGTCCTACTCCTGTAGGGGGCAGTATAACCCTACCGATATGGATCAGAGAGCACTGCGTCCGTCAATGAACAATAGAGAAATTGTGTTTTTTTCCCCCAAAATTTACACTTGTTTTTTTTTAATAGTGCAAAATCACCACAGAGGTGATCAAATACCACCAAAAGAAAGCTCTATTTATGGGGAAAAAAAGGACATCAATTGTACTTGGCTACAGCATTGCACGACTGCGCAATTGCCAGTTAAAGCAACGTAGTGCCTAATCGCAAAAAAATGGCCTGGTCATTAAGGAGGTAAAACCTTCCGGAGCTGAAGTGGTAAAGAACAGAGTTGTATTTTCCAGCTTTCATGGCTGCAGTGTATATCATCATTTTTTTATCCTCTTTTAAATTTTAATGTCAGGGTTGATGAATATAGCTTCAACTCCACAAGGATGTAGTTATTGTACAGGTACAGAGGATCAATAGTCCTCAATAGGCATCAAATCTTTCACTGGTTGCTGTATCTACCACCATCATGCTGTTCCAGGAAGATACAAAAGGGCAATAACAAATGACACAGTGTAGAGAACGCAGGTGGTGCCGAGGACAACAACCCACTACAAATACATTTTTCTTTGTATATATTTGATTTGAAATATTTGTGCAGCTGCTGTAACAGTTGTGGATATTTTTAACTGATTCGTGACAAATGTTCCCATACATGTGTAATAATATCTCTCACCCACAGGTGGTTTGGTGAGCTTTGACGTCGATGGCTGCCGCATATTCAACTGACCATGTGGTTTTGGGGGGAAGTGCAACCATGTCTTGCTGACCTCACTCACAAAACAACCTGTGAGTGATCAAGAGGAAGAATTACATCCCGTGGGTGGTCTCTGGTCTACAGGACTATGAATAGAGTCTCTAGCATGGGGGAAAAAAGGTTAGCTGTTTGGGGCTGTAGAAAGATGCAGCCAGGACCTCATTGTCCAATTCCAGTTTATCCAGTGTAAGCTGTTGACATTCAACTACCAGAGCTAAGTTTTATTTGACCTTTTCTTTAGGATATTGGAAGTATTATTGGACTTTTTGGGATATTGGGATTAGGAGTGTATGTTTAAGCCTTGTTATTTGGTGTATTGTTTATGGTAACTTTTATGTGTAAGGAACTTTATGTATTTTGATGTCCAGTAAAGTTGTGTTTAAGACCCTGTTCACACTGGGGCGACCTGTCAGGCGACCTGGTCGCCTGACAGGTCGCCTGCCATAGGGAAACTGTGGACCCGTTCTAATAGGAGCGACACAAGTCGCTCCGACTTAGAAAAAGGGTCCGGAGCTTCTTTGGGGCGACCTGGAGCGACCTGCATTGACTTCAATGTTATGAAGTCCGTGCCGGCCGCTCCGAGGTCGCGGTGCGAGCTGCGCAACGCGACCTGTGAGGTCGCCCCGGCAAGTCGGATCGCCCCAGTGTGAACGGGGTCTTATGCTTTTTATCAAAACAGTTCTTGGTGTGTTTATTCGTTTTAAATATTCACTAGATATTTCAGTGGCTGTCTAGTATATCTTCATTTATAAATATTGTTGTTCCCACATTTGATGCAAGCTGCACAGCTCATTAACCACTTAAGGACCGGGCCTATTTTTGACACTTTTTGTTTACAAATTAAAATCAGTATTTTTTGCTAGAAAACTACTTAGAATTCCCAAACATATATATTTTTTTAGCAAAGACCCTGGAGAATAAAATGGCAGTCATTGCAATATTTTTTGTCACGCGGTATTTGCGCAGCGGTTTTTCAAACACCATTTTTTGGAAAAATTACGGAAAATCACATTTCACTGCATTTAAAAAAACTAAACAGTAAAGTTAGCCCTTTTTTTTTTTTTGTATATTGTGAAAGATGATGTCCCGCCGAGTAAATAGATACGGAACATGTTACGGTTTAAAATTGCACACACCCATGGAATGGCGACAAACTACGGTCAAATATAAAGAGCCGACATCGAAGGATCAAAAAGCGACGTCGCTATGAACGCTAGGCCACCACAAGCCAGTTATCCCTGATAACTTTTCTGACACCTCCTGCTTAAAGCCCAAAAAGTAAGAAGGATCGTGAGGCCCCGCTTTCACGGTCTATATTCATACTGAAAATCAAGATCAAGCGAGCCTATGCCCTTCTGCTCAACGGGAGGTTTCTGTCCTCCCTGAGCTCACCATAGGACACCTGCGTTACCGTTTGACAGGTGTACCGCCCCAGTCAAACTCCCCACCCGCCACTGTCCTCGGAGGCGACACTTTAACATTTTTTAACGGTTACCAGTTTAAAGTTAGAGTATACCTCTTTTTTTTTTTAATTATTGCTCACGCTCTGGCGATCGCGGCGATACCTCACATGTGTGGTTTGAACAGCGA
This sequence comes from Pelophylax lessonae, assembly GCF_965119305.1. Classification (NCBI taxonomy): domain Eukaryota; kingdom Metazoa; phylum Chordata; class Amphibia; order Anura; family Ranidae; genus Pelophylax; species Pelophylax lessonae. Next base: position 683,530,768 of record NC_138769.1, on the reverse strand, counting down.
TTTCATTTGCGGCACGACTTCCATATACGTTTTATTTTCATGTGCGAGCTCACGGCGACGGGGGCAGCTAAAATTTTTTTTTTTTCTTCCTAATTATTATTTTTTTTTTTTTTCATTTTAACACAATAAATAAATAAATCTGATCACTTTTATTGCTGTCACAAGCAATGTAAACATCCCTTGTGACACCAATATAACAGGTAATCTTTATGCAGGGATCGGGGTCTAAAAGAAGACCCTAGACCCCTCCACTGCACTTCCATGTATTAGAAACGCCGAAAACTGCATTTTTGAATAGTCCGAAAATAGGCAGAATCTGCCGCCTTTAGCAGCCGAGTAACCGGGATGTGACATCATGGACGCCGCCTCCAGGTTACGTCATCGGAGACCTAATCGAAGCCGCATCCGGCTTAGATCGGGACTCCATCCAGCTGGCGGACGCCGCAAAAGGGGGGGCGCACCCACCCGTTCGCCGGGGTAACGATCGAGCGGCTCCCAAGCCGCATCGGTCATTACTGCCGGAAAGCCGACCGCCGGCTCTACACAACGGTACCGGGATGATGCCTCTAGCTAGAGGCATCATCCCGGTACAACCACTTAACGTCAGCCGACGTAGGTCTACGTCAGTTTGCGTTAAGTGGTTAAAATGTCAGTTCACTTAAGTAGGCCAAAAAACTGAAATAATGTTGGTGAGTTTTATTTAAAAAAATATCTGTATTGATTCTCTTATTTATGTGTCCTGTAGGATGGAAGACTATAAATGACTAGCAATGACAATAAGGGGCACTCCAGCATCTAATTTGCCTATAGACATTGGGCTTTTATGTGTTTACAGATGGGCCATGAAAATGTGAAGATTGGACAGAAGGGCACAGCAAAATGAGGAATTGTAAAGCAGTATAATGGGATCATCAAATGTAATTGAGAACAGAAATATTAAGGTCTTAGTGTCTGTGTAAAGCTGAAACCCCCAACCACTTTATATTCACCTTTCAAGAGCTCCCCTGACACTTCTTCTAGAGCCATCACTGCAAAATACTCTGTGTCCAAAAAGAAAGTCCAATCATTTTTTGTTAACCTGATTTTTGTATAATTAATAATATAATATGTATAACATTTATCTGATGTTCATTGACAGACAGCTCCTGATATTCATAACAATTGGGTTATACTGCCCCCTACAGGAGTAAGACACTAGGCAGAAAAAAGCTTGACTACGCATATGGGGAAGTCCCCAGGGGGTATACTCCCACTCTCAGTTATATGCACTCAGTTTTGTTACAAGCAGCGTCAGAAGAAATCCAACTCCACAGAGGGGTCCATCAATGAATATCAGAGAAATGGATTTTACGGTAAGTCAAAAATCCCATTTTCTATTTCGTTCATTGACAGACACAGCTCCTTGTCGTCTTGATCATCGGGACGTCCCAAAGTAGTGTCAACCATGACAGGTGGGAACAACAAGAAAAAATACTCAAGGCTAAGCCGTAGCCAACCAGGTAACATGGAGCTCAACCATAAACAACTGGAGCTCACCTGAAAAAAACAAAACACCCTCAAAGAGGACTAGGTCCTCTAAACAGCAGCCTGTAAAACCTTGCGGGCAAAAGAAGCATCTGCAGATGCCAATACATCCACCTCATAAAACTCTGTTAAAGTGTGCACAGACGACCAGGTGGCTGCCTTGCAAACTTGCAGCACTGACGCCTGATGACAGAAGGCCCAGGAGGCACTAAGCGCCCAAGTAGAGTGCGGCTTAACAGGGTAAAGAAGGAACCTGACCCTTAATTGAATAAGTCTGAATCACTGTCTGTCTGATCCATCTGGAAATGGTTGCAGCAGAAGTAGCCAACCCTTTTTGAGGTCCACCAGTGAGTACAAATAGTGAGTCTGACTTCCGAAAAGACTCTGTAGCTACCAGGTACACCCTGATTGCCCGAACCATATGCAGGGAATGCAAGGAAATTTCCTTAGGATGTTTAGGCCTGGGACATAGGGAAGTCAACACAATGTCTTAATTTAAATAGAAATCAGAGACGACCTTTGGAACGAACGACGGACAGGGACGAAGAACCACCTTATTTCTGTTAACCACCAGGTAAGGTGAATGACAAGACAATGCTGCCAGCTCCGACACCCTGAACACAGAAGTAATAGTCAGCAAAAAGGTCACCTTCTGGGACAACGTACAAAAAACGCACTGACCTCAACAGGATGAGGGAGACCACACTGTAGGTGGAATTGAAAACATAAGTGGTATAGACAAACTATAACAGGGAAGCATGAGCATGAATTAAAAATTCAATGAAACATCATTGGAACAGGGGGAACATATAAAAAAACCTCATGCGAGGGTCATAAATGTTCAGTCAGTGTTGTCCAAAAATAGCAACAGGTCCTTCTGCTGTAAAAGTCTCAAACTCCAAAGGGGGGGCTGGGATGTGGTATTCAGACCAGCAGCTCCTCTAGAGGTAGGGAATCCCTCCAGGCATGTAATACAAAGGAAGACAAGGGCGCCAAGTGAGCTCCTTCAACACATAACCGTCACCTGGACCTCACAGCCTGCTACTTTCAATCTGGCTTCACTGTGGAGACCCCCTTTGGACATCACATATGCTGATCTTGTTTTATCTACATGTAAGTTGATATAATTGTCTTGTTTTACATTCACCCCTGTGACTTGGCGCCCTTGTCTTCCTTTGTATTCTGGGACAATGTAAGCAGGGGAACCTACCGAAGACTTTCAAAGGGATGTCTCTGAAGAACTAACAGCACCAAATTGAGGTCCCACAGCGGCAACGGTGACCTCAGTGGAGGAGCCAAGTGTCGAACTCCCTGGATAAAGGTACGCACCAAGGAATGTGTGGCCAATGGGCATTGAAAGAAAACCGCTAAAGCCGAAACCTGGCCCTTGATAGTACTCAAGGCCAGGCGCTGCTTAACCCCCCCCCCCCGGGTTGGAGGAAAGTCAATATCTGAGCTACCGAAAGAGAGCGAGGGAAAACTCAAAGAAACTCGCATCACCCAATGTATGTCTGCCAAGTACGATGGTAGATCTTCCTAGAGGGAGATTTTCTAGCCTTTAACAGCGTAGGAATCACCAATTCAGACAAACCTCTATCCTTCAAAGCCAGCGACTGTAAAGCAGGATGGAAGATTTGCCCTTGGGACAGAAGATCTTCCCTGAGAGGAAGTCTCCAAGGAGCATTGGTGACCAGCCGTACCAGATCGGCGTACCAAGACCGGCGAGGCCAGTCTGGAGCCACTAGTATAACCGGAATCCCTTCTGCCTCGATCCTTCACAGGAGTCTTGGCAGATGTTTAAGAGGGGGGAATGCCTAAATCAGATGATACTGGCTCCAAGGAGCCACTAAGGCGTCTGTGATGTGAGGATCCAGAGACCGTGCCACAAACCTCTTTGTCTTCCTGTTGAGACGAGAGGCCAACAGGTCCACCTCAGCAGTACCCCACTGGAGACACAACTGATAAAACACCTCCCGATGAAGCGACCATTCCCCCTGGTCCAACCCCTGTCGACTGAGATAATCCGCTTGCCATCCCCCCCCCCCCCCAAATGTGTACAGCAGAGAGGGCTGGAACAAATCATTCTGCCCACCTTACATCGGCTACTTCCCAAGCCACCAGGGCACTTCTTGTGCCCCCTTGGTGATTGACATAGGCCACAGCCGTGGGATTAGCTGATTGAATGCGTACCGGAAACCACTGAAGACGAATTGGCAAATGATCCAGACAAAGTCTGATCGCTCGGAGTTCCAGTACGTTGATCAGACAGTCTGGACTTCTGGAAGAGTCCTGACCCCCTGAGCACAATCTGTTCCGAGGACACCTCCCCACCCGGACAAGCTGGCATCAGTGGTGACAACCATCCAGTACAGGGGGAAAAAGGATTTTCCCTGTCGAAGTGCCGGAGAACGAAGCCACCAGATCAGGGACCCCGCTCAACAGGATCAGATTTTCTAGAGACTGAGGATTCTTGTCCCATTTCACCAGGATCTATCTTTGCAGAGATCTCGTATGGAACTATGCAAATGGAACTGCCTCGAAGGTAGACACCATCAGGTCCAGCACCCTCATGCAAGCCCGGAGTGATGACCGTCTGCTGGACAACAGAAGCTGGATTGCCTCCTGCAATTTCTGGAGTTTTTCCAGAGGAAGAAACACTCTGGCTGAGGCCGAGTCCACAGTCAGACCAAGATAGTCCAGTCTTGTGGACGGAACAAGAGCAGACTTCTGAAGGTTCAGAATCCCACCGAACTCCCTCAGAGTTCGAAGAGTAATCTCCAAGTTGTTCATCAGAGCAGCTCGCAGAAGAAGATCGTCCAAGTACCCCAGTACCGCGATCTCCCGCTGACGCAACAATGCTAGTACTAGGGCCAACACTTTTGTGAAGACCCAAAGAGCGGAGGCGAGACCAAAAGGTAACGCCACAAACTGATAATGCTCCTCGCCCACGGCAAAGTGGAGGAAGCGCTGGTGACCGGCACATATTGGAATGTGAAGATAGGGGTCCTTGATCTCGATAGAAGTGAGAAAATCCCCCTGATGTAGGGACGTCACTACTGTGCAAATGGACTCCATTTGGAACTTCTGTACCCGCACAAAGCAGTTTACTGACTTGACTTGAGGTTCAGAATTGGACGCACCTTGCCTTCTTTCCTGAGAACTGTAAACAGGTTTGAGTAAAACCCCTAAAAAAGGTTTTACAGTCGGAACCGAGATGATCAGTTCTTGAAGTAACAAGTCTGTACTACCCCAAAATGACCCCGTAAGCTATCTGGGGACAAGCTCAGGTTGGAAGGGAGGATAAGACCGAAACTAGACCTTGTAGCCGGACTGAATGACCTTGAGGATCCACTTGTCCTTTACCAGGGAGGTCCACAGATCTGGAAACCAGTAAAGACATCCCCCACCCAAGATACAGGCGAGGGCACCCCTTCATGCAGAGGAAGCCTTGTCTGCAGGTCTGGAAGAGCCCGCTCATGACTTGCCAGACCAGGTCCTCCTGGACCCTCTGGTGGAGGCTCTGAAGGGCTTAGGTCCCTTGTCCTGAGACCCTAAGGGATGAAAGGGCCTCTTATGAGCCGAGAAGAATGGTCCCCCGTCTACGACGTGGCTACTTGCCCTTGGAAGCCTGCGGAAGAAGAGTACTCTTTCCCCCCCCCGGGAGGCCCTTAATGATGTCATCCAAGGAAGCTCCAAACAGGCAATCCCTCACAAATGGGAGATCAGAGAAGGCCTTCTTAGAAGTCTGATCCACAGACCAGCATTTCAGCCAGATAATACGCCGAAGGACCACTGCTGAGACAGTCTGGAAATCAAAGGAGACACATCCAAAGAGGCATTTGAGGCAATTGTAGCCCCTGGACCAATTGAACCGCCAGCTCCACAAAGGCAGGGGGAAGCTGTTCCCCCTCCAGGTCCCGGCGTAAAGGTTTAGCCCACTTGGTCAGAGTTTGCGACACCAGGGCAATAGTAAATACCGGCCTAATTGCCGAACCAGCCACAGTGAACATATGGTGGGTTAGAGCCTCCGGCCTCCTATCAGTCGGATCTTTAAAGGCCGGGGTCTCCTCAACCGGGATTAAGGTGGCTTTATGTAACCTGGAAACCGGCGAGTCCACTACATGTGGGACCGTCCACTTCTTAAGCAGGGAATCCTTACAATACATACCGCATCGCAAAACGCTTAGGGACCGCAAAAGTGTGTTTTGAACAGCCCCACTGTTTAGTGACAATATTATCAAAGTAAGCGGGAGAGGGAACACCCCGTCTTGGAGGGCCTGTGGGTGCCAAAAGGTACTGACGCCTCCGACACAGCATCAGCCGCATCCTCCATTTTAAAGTTTCACGCACTGACACAATCAGCACATCCCTTAGCGCCTTTTCATGCATGGCTAGAGGAGCAGAGGAATCATCCTCACTATCTCAGCACGCAGGGTGCGTGGACACAGACCCAAAAGGATAACTCGCATCCGTGGCCCCTGAATCAAATTCAGGATCTGATGAGACAGATGAAGCAGGTGAAGGCGGGGGATGCTTTTTGCTAGCCTGTTTTCCCAGGACCAAATCCACCTTGGACACTAAGGACTCCAGGACCACTGTCATTGCAGCCAGGGATTATTTGGACCTGGAGGGCCTGGCAGCCTCTGAGAGGGGATCAGTTGGGGAAATGTGCTTTAGAGACTCCTTAGAGAAGAGAGGGGACCAACACAAAAAAAGCGTATAACACTCCTAGGGACACCCCCACTGCGCTGGCGGCACCACAGGGTCCAGCACAGAGCCCTACCATTGCTAAACTCTACAAAAAGACTCACCACCACCGATCAGGCACTTTAGAGAACCAAGCAAACTGCACACCATGCGGCGATCAGGAAGAGAAATATCCAGGAGTCAGCACTAGGGGATAAGGAGGGGCTCCCGCCACCGATTTACCGCTCATATAGTTTCAAAAACAAGCCTCTCTCTATTTTCACTGAGAAAATCACTAGAAAATGGCCAACGAGGCTACACAAACATGACCGCCAATCTACAGCACAAAAGGCCACAAGAAAAAAACGGCCCTGCATGGCTCCCAGAGACCCCAGGAGATCCAAACAGGATCCCAGCAGGAAAGGGGGCCCTGGCAGGAGCCCCCACCAGGTACAGCCCCCTCCCAAAGGTTGATTGTCAGCTCCTGACAGACCACCGCTCCTTTAGAATGGGGGGGAGGGGCTGTTGGCAAGGGGGAATGCTGCGACTTAGCGTGTGTTCGCTGGCCTGATTGGGGAGCCCCTTTTGATCTAGATTATCCAGTCCGCCGCCCAATAGTAGATTCTCACAGGAAAAAAATAACAAAGATAGGGGAAAAAATCCACTTAAATTAAAAATAATGGTCAGGACCAGAGATCCCAGCAAGGAACTAGGTCCTTACTCTTGCCTAGACAGAAAAAAAACTGAGTGCCTATAGCTGAGAGTGGGAGTATACCACCTGTGACTGCCCCATAGGCATAGTAAAGCTTTTTCCTGCCTAGTGTCCTACTCCTGCAGGGGGCAGTATAACCCAATGGTCAAGAAGATAAGGAGCTGTGTCCGTCAATGAACGAAAGAGAAACCACATAACTCTATACAGGATAAGAAGGGCAGGAAAAGTTTATTCTATGTAAAGTGTACTGTGTAACTTCTCTCTCCCTACATCATCGATCATCATCAATCACATTTAAACTTCCAAGACAGTTATGAATCTAATTGGTAGCTGTTAGACATTTGTTAGTGCTGATTTATGTTTTCATAATATACTTTCTGTATGTGAGAGGCAACAAAGAGCATCGCCAGCAGACATATTCAGGGCACTAAAAACCTGACTAAAGGGAAGTTGGGTGGACAGGTGAACTGTAGTAAATGGATATACTCCACGTACAGTTAGGGGAAAAAAGTATTTGATCCCCTGCTGATTTTATGGGTTTGTCCACTGACAACAAAATAATCAGTCTATAATTTTAATGGTAGGTTTATTTCAACAGTGAAAGACAGAATAACAAAAAATCCAGAAAAACGCATTACAAAAAAGTTCTAAAATGATTTACATTTTAATGAGTGAAATAAGTATTTGACCTGTTTCGCCAAACATGACTTGCGTCGCAAAAATCTTGTTGGCAATCACCGAGGTCAGACGGTTTTTGTAGTTGGCCACCAGGTTTGCACACATCTAAAGAGGGATTTTGTCCCACTCCTCTCCAAGTCAGTTTTGAGGATGACGCTTGGTAATTCGAACCTTCAGCTCCCTCCACATATTTTCTATGGGATTAAGGTCTGGTGACTGGCTAGGCCACCTCTGGACCTTAATGTGCTTCTTCTTGAGCTACTCCTTTGTTGATTTGGCCATGTGTTTTGGGTCATTGTCATGCTGGAATACCCATCAACGACCCATTTTCAATGCCCTGGCTGAGGGAGGTTCCCGCACAAGATTTGACAGTACATGGCCCTGTCCATCATCCCTTTGATGCAATGAAATTGTCCCGTCCCCTTAGCAGAAAAACACCCTTACGGTTACCACCTCCACGTTTGATGGTGGGGATGGTGTTCTTGGGGTCATAGGCAGCTTTCCTCCACCTCCAAGCACGGCAAGTTGAGTTGATGCCAAAGAGCTCAATTTGGTCTCATCTGGCCAAAACACCTGTACATGTGCTTTCTTAAGCAGGGGGACCTTGCAGGCACTGCAGGATTTCAGTCCTTTACAGCATAGTGTGTTACCAAATGTTTTCTTGGTGACTATGGTCCCAGCTGCCTTGAGATCATTGACAAAATTCTCCCGTGTAGTTCTGGGCTGATTCCTCACTGTTCTCATGATCACTGAAACTCCACAAGGTGAGATCCTGCATGGAGCCCCAGACCGAGGGAGATTGATAGGTATTTTGTGTTTCTTCCATTTGCGAATAATCGCACCAACGGTTGTCACTCTCTCACCAAGCTGCTTGTGTTGTAGCCCATTCCAGCCTTGTGTAGGTCTACAATCTTGTCCGTGACATCCTTGGACAGCTCTTTCGCCTTAGCCATGGTGGAGAGATTGGAATCTGATTGATTGATTGCTTCTGTGGACAGGTGTCTTTTATACAGGTAACAGGCTGAGATATGGAGCACTCCCTTTAAGAGAGGGTTTAAATCAATTTATAACTTTTGTGAAATGCATTGTTCTGAATAAATGGATTTTTGTAAGATCTTACCGTAAAATCCTTTTCTCTTAAGCTCATTGACAGACGTAGTCTTCTTGATTCTCAAGAGCTGGGTTATGTTGTCTCCGCAGGAGTAGGACTAGGCAGAAAGACAAAACGTTCTGGCTCCACCTTAGGGGGAGTCCCTGAGGGTATATCCTCCCTCTCTCTGCTACAGGGAATCAGTTCTGTTTTAAAGCAGTACAGAGAATTTAACCCAACCCAACTCAATGATAGAGGGGCGGGTACTACGTCTGTCAATGAGCTTAAGAGAAAAGGATTTTACGGTAAGATCTTACAAAAATCCATTTTTCTCTATCGCTCATTGACAGACGTAGTCTTCTTGATTCTCAAGAGCTGGGACATCCAGAAGCAGTGCCACAAATGAGGGGTGGGATTGACAAATCAAATCCAATCTAGAAGGCCCAACCGGTGCCAAACTAGAAGTTTTAAAGGCTCATTATAAACAAAGAATGAGACTAAAGAAAAAATTTTCCAACGGAAAAAACCCTCGAGGTAGACCACTGGTCTCCTCAAATTGCGGCCTGCAAAACCTTGCGGCCAAACGAGGCATCAGACGATGCCATTACATCAACTTTATAATGTTTAGTAAAGGTATGCACCGACGACCAGGTAGCCGCCTTGCACACCTGGACCACTGACGCCTGATGGCGAAAGGCCCATGACGCACTAAGTGCCCGAGTGGAGTGCGCCTTAACAGGGAACGGGGGCTCCCGACCCTTAATAGAATAAGCCTGTACTACCGTCTGTCTGATCCATCTGGAAATGGTCACGGCAGATGCAGGCAACCCCTTTTTGGGTCCATCTGGGATCACAAAAAGTGAATCCGTCTTGCGAAACGAATCTGTCGTTTTCAAGTATACCCTGATCGCCCGGACCACATCCAAGGAGCGTAAAGCAAACTCCCGAGGATGACTGGGCTTAGGACACAGGGAAGGTAATACAATTTCTTCATTCAGATGAAATTCTGAAACCACTTTTGGTAGGAAGGATGGATTCGGACGAAGAACCACCTTATCTCTATGAGCCACCAGATATGGTGAACGACAAGATAATGCGGCCAGTTCTGACACCCTGCGTGCAGAAGTAATAGCCACCAAGAAGGCCACCTTCTGGGACAACGTAGGTAGAGGAATCTCCCTAATATCTTCAAAGGGAGGTTTCTGAAGAACCGACAACACTAAATTAAGATCCCAGGGGGGTAACGGCGCGTGCACTGGCGGAGCCAGATGTCGCACCCCCTGGATGAAATTCCGCACCAAGGAATGAGTAGCCAAAGGCTTCTGAAAGAAGATGGCTAATGCTGAGACCTGACCCTTGATAGTACTCAAGGCCAGTTTCTGTTCAACCCCTTGTTGCAGAAAAGCCAATATTCGACTAATCGAATAAGACCGAGGACGGAACCCCAAAGGTTCACACCATGCAATGTAGGACTTCCATGTGCGATGATAAATCTTTCTGGAAGTCGCTTTCCTTGCTTCAACTAAAGTAGGAATAACTGAAGCTGACAAACCCTTGTCCTTCAGCACCTGGGTCTCAATAGCCAGGCCGTTAAAGCCAGCGATCGTAAAGCAGGATGGAAGATCGGTCCCTGAGACAGTAGATCCTCCCTGAGAGGAAGTCTCCACGGGACGTCCGCCACCAGTCTGACCATGTCGGCGTACCAAGCTCGACGAGGCCAGTCCGGAGCTACCAGGATTACTGGAATTCCTTCCTCCTCTATCCTGCGAAGAAGTCTTGGCAGTAACGCGAGAGGAGGGAAGGCATATATTAGCTGGTATTGCCCCCACGGGGCGATCAGTGCGTCTGCGGTTTCTGCTAGAGGATCGCGGGAGCGAGCCACGAATCTCTGAACTTTCCTGTTGAATCGTGATGCCAACAGATCCACATCCGGGGTGCCCCACCGTAGGCACAACTGGTGGAAAACGTCTGGATGGAGGGACCATTCCCCCTGATCCAGGGTCTGACGGCTGAGATAATCTGCCTGCCAATTCTCCACCCCCGGAATGAACACCGCAGAGATTGCTGGAACAAATCGTTCCGCCCAGCGAAGAATGCAAGCCACTTCTTTGGCCGCTCGGACACTCTTGGTGCCCCCCTGGTGATTGACATAAGCCACGGCCGTGGCATTGTCCGACTGGATCCGAACCGGGCTGCCCTGGAGCTGCTCGGTCCAGTGAATCAGACAAAGTCTGATCGCTCTCAGTTCCAATACATTTATCGGTAACCTGGATTCTTCCGGGGACCAAAGTCCCTGGACAGATAACTGACCGAGAATTCCTCCCCATCCGGATAGACTGGCATCCGTGGTCACTATTGTCCAATATATTGGCAGAAATGACTTTCCCTGGCTGAGCATCGGAGACCGAAGCCACCAGACCAGAGACTCTCTGGTCTGTTTGCTCAATCGGATCTGATTGTCCAGGGATTCCGGATTCCGATTCCATCTGAGAAGAATCTCTTGCTGAAGAATTCGGGTATGGGACTGGGCAAATGGGACTGCTTCGAACGAAGCCACCATCAACCCCAGAACCCTCATGCAAGTCCGAAGGGAAGACCAGCTGTTGGACAGTAACAACTGGACTGCTGATTGAATCTTTCGGAGTTTCCCTACCGGAAGAAAAACTCTTGTCCTGACTGTGTCTAGAATTAGACCCAGATATTCGAGCCTCTGGGTGGGAACCAGAAATGACTTTTGCTGGTTCACCAGCCACCCGAATTCCTGTAAAGAAATCATAGTAATTTCTATGTTTTGTAGCAAGGTCTGAGGAGACTCTGCATGAAGCAGAAGATCGTCTAGGTAACCAAGGATCGATATGCCTCTTTGGCGCAGAAGTGCCAACATTGGGGCCAACACCTTTGTGAAGACCCGCGAAGCCGTGGCGAGACCGAAAGGTAACGCCACAAACTGATAGTGGTTCTCTTCTATGGAAAAGCGTAGAAACCGCTGATGTCCTGCGAAAATGGGAATGTGAAGATAGGCGTCCTTGATGTCTATGGACGCTAGGACATCCCCTGGATGCAGGAAGGCTGCTACCGTGCGAATGGACTCCATTCTGAATCTTCTTATGTTGACAAAAGAATTGAGTGCTCTTAAGTCCAGAATTGGACGCACTTTGCCCTCTTTCCTGGGTATTGTAAATAGGTTTGAATAAAACCCTTGAAACCGTTCTGTCCAAGGAACGTGGACTACCACTCCTTGTTGTAGTAAATCTGTGACTGCTCTCCGCAGATCTTCTAAACGATCTGAGGATAGTCGGATATTGGAAGGGAAGAATCGCGCCGGTGGGAGAGATCGAAACTCGATCTTGTACCCTGACCTTATGACTTCGCAAACCCATTTGTCCGGGATTCTGGAAAGCCCTGGATCCGGGAACCGGCGAAGACGTCCCCCCACCCCAGTTATGGGTGGGGGCGCACCTTCAGGCTTTGGATGGTTTATCTTCAGGTCTGGAGGGGGCGGGCTTTTGCTTGCCCGACCAACGTCCCCTGACGCCTCCTGCAGGAGCTTTGGAGGACTTAGTTTTTTCACCCGCGGGACGAAAAAACCTCTTGTGAGCAGAAAAAGAAGGCCCTCGTCTTTGACGAGTTCCTCTACCTTTAAAATTTTGCGGTAAAAAGGTGCTCTTTCCACCCGTGAGATCTTTAATGATCTCATCTAAGTTGGCTCCAAATAGACGCTCTCCTGAAAAGGGGATATTAGCCAATGCTTTTTTGGAGCCTTGGTCGGCTAACCAACCTTTTAGCCAAAGAGTACGCCTGAGAACCACTGCTGAGACTGATGCTCGCGCCAATAATGGAGTGGCGTCTAACGCCGCATCACACACAAACTGTAACCCCTGTATCATTTGTTCCAACAAATCTGATACCGCCTGAGGGACCTCTTCTAGGTCCCGGCGTAACCACTTGGTCCATTCAGTTACAGCCTGCGAAACCAGACCAATAGCTATTATAGGTCTGAAAGCTGATCCAATCAAGGAAAACATGGTGCGAGACATAGCTTCTATCTTGCGATCCACTGGATCTTTAAAAGACGGAGCGTCTTCTAAAGGAATAACCGTGGCTTTATTCAATCTAGCAATTGGTGAATCCACCACAGGTGGTTCTGTCCATTTCTTAATAAGGGTTTCCTCAAACGGATAATGCCTGTCAATGCGTTTAGAAATAGTGAAAGTGCGTTTTGGCAGACGCCATTCTTCTTCGATTGGATTGCCAAAACATTTGGGCAATGGAAAAACCTTCGCCACTTTGATGCGTTTTTTAGTCCCAAAAGGGATTTCAGTTTCAGCTATTTCCGATGGAATACCCTGTAACCTTAAGGTCTCTTAATCAGATACAATGAGTGCGTTTACCAACGCTTCCTCTCGGGCTATGGCGGATGCCGAAACATCCTCCTCACTGTCTGAAGAGACAGGACCCGAGACACCAATCCCAGATGAAGTACCTGCAACTGCAGAAATAGGCTCAGAGTCTGAATCCGAGGTTTCAGATAATAAGGGGTTAGGCGGGGGTCGCTTTCTTGCGCCCTGTCCCTGACAAGCCACTTCCACCCGGGACACAAAAGTTTCCATAATAGCTGACAATGATTCAATTGTCAATGGGGTGCTGGAGGATCCCGCAGACCCCTCGAGGGGATCCGGAGGAGATACATGAGTGGCAGGGTCCATGTTAATTCAGGACACCTTTGCCAGCAAAACAAAAAAACTTTTTTTTTTTTTTTTTTGTGTGCGTCTCCCCCTAGCGCAATAGCGCCCCTCAGAGTACCTGCTTCTCGATCCCACAGAGAGAGGGACCCCCAAAGCTCACCAACCGATGCAGTGCAGTTTCCAACCAACTGCAGTCAACGTCTGTCTTACACAGACTGGAAGGAGCTGTTTGCTTTTTCCCGGGTAGAAGGACGTGGCTCCGCCCCCTGTGTACGCCTTCCGGCGTTCCCAGCTCTCCACGAGGTAGCTGGGCTCACAAAACATGGCCGCCCCCATAGAAGAGACATAAGACTCCAAAAACATGGCGGCCGGCGTGACCTGAGGACATACATGCATCTGGTCTACGGCAAAATGGCGGCGGACCGCCGAAATCGTTTTCCCAGCACATCCACCTGCATCTCTGCTAAGAGGCGATATATGGATCTACAGGAGATACACTACACATAAGGTAGGATTATACCTCCTATGTCTGCTGTAATGTTACAGTCTGCTGGGTAGAGTGTTAGCTCTTGAACCAAGTCCACTTCCCACAAACACATGCTGTATTACAAGGGGGACTTGTAAGTATCAGATATATACTGACCATATATGGAGGGGCCCATAATACATACTGCCTCATAACGAGGAAAAAAGGGGAACGTTTACTCACCATACCAAACCGACAGGCACCCTCTCTTCACAATACCCTCTCCACCGGGGTGGGGGGTTGTGGACCACTCCGGACGCCTCGACTCTCTGGTTCCTGGCGTCCAAGCGAGACTTTTAACTCGCAAGGTCAGTCCCTCCACTGGGACTCCGTCGCGGCCGACCCAGCGCGGAGCTCTGGTCTGCACGCGCTCGTAGGCAGAAAACCGGGGTGACCACTGGATCTCAACATCCAGCCCGTCGCCCGGCCCCGCATACTTACTTGAATATGTCGCGGCCGACCAAGCGCAATGCCATGGTCTGCGCGCGCTCGTAGGCCGGCTGGGGTGACCACAAGTGTCGCCCAGTCCGGCATTTTTGCTTGAAGATCTCACAGGAAAAAACACTGGAGAAAACTACCTAAAAAATGTCTTTTTCTTAAAGAAAAAAGTCTTGCCAGGACCAAAAGATCCCAGCAAGGAACTTAGGTCCTTACTCCTGACTAGACAGAAAAAAACTGATTCCCTGTAGCAGAGAGAGGGAGGATATACCCTTAGGGACTGCCCCTAAGGTGGAGCCAGAACGTTTTGTCTTTCTGCCTAGTCCTACTCCTGCGGAGACAACATAACCCAGCTCTTGAGAATCAAGAAGACTACGTCTGTCAATGAGCGATAGAGAAATTTTTGTTATTCTGTCTCTCACTGTTGAAGTGGATGTAAACCCTCACATTTACCCAGTGAAGTGAACAGCCACAGATGATAAACAGAGATTAAACAAATTTGCATACATAAGATGGCAGCGTGGCGCCATTGGCTACTGCTGCTGTCAATCAAATTCAGTGAGTCAATGAGGAGAGAGAATGGATACGGAGCTGCGGCTCAGCTCGGGTGCCCCCATAGCAAGCTTACTGTTGGGGCACTCAACAGGAGGGAGGGGCCAGGAGGGGCAAAGAGGGACCCGAGAAGAGGAGGATTTGGGCTGCTCTGTGTAAAACCACTGCACAGAGTAGGTAAATATGACATGTTCATTATTTTTAACAAAGAAAACACCAAAAAAAAGAAAAACAAGACTTTACAATCACTTTAATAGCCAGTCATATTCTGTGCATTCAAGAATGCATCCAGCATTTTTTAAACAGTCAACTGAGCTGGCTAGAACCAGTTCCTGAGGATGTCTATTTCACAGTTCTTATTGTGAAAAAGCCTTTCAGCATATGGAAGTTAAATCTCTCTTTCTCCAGATGTAAAGAGTGTCCTCTTGTCCTCTGTAACAACCTGAAAGTAATTAATCCAACACCAAGTTCACTATTTGGACCACTTATGAATTTTATACACGGTGATCATGTGATCATATCCCCCTTAATTGTATCTTCTCAAGAGAGAATAACTTCAGTTCCTCTAATGTTTCCTCATAGCTGAGCTCCTCCATGCCTCTTATCAGTTTGTTGGCCCTTCTCTGCGATTTCTTCAGTTCCACGATATCCTTTTTGTGAACTGGTGCCCAAAACAGAACTGCATATTCCAGATGTGGTTTTACTAATGATTTATACATGGGGAAAACAATGCCTCTCTCTAAAGTGTATACTTCTTTAATACTAGAAAATATTGTGCCTGCTTTAGAAACTGCAGCTTGGCACTGCATGCTTTTAGTAGGTCTTACCATGATCTTAAAAGAACAACCTAACCTGTCTTGACCATTGCCTCCCCCAATTGTTCACCTCCTAGTATGTATGATGCATGCATGTTTTAGCCCCCCAAGTGCATAACTTTGCACTGAACATTAAACCTTGCTTGCTTGGTTGCCCAATGTGCAACTGAGGCATTGAGGTTGGCTTGTAAGTTGGGAACATCCTGGAAGGACGTTATTGAACTACATAGCTTGATGTCACCTGCAAACACTAAAATGGCACTTTTAATCGCAGCCTCTATATCATTTACAAGTAACGGTTCCAACACTGAACATTGGGGTATACCACTAATAACCTTGGAACAGAGTATGAATCAGAGTATGAATCATTACTCACTACTCTCTGAATACAGTCTTTTATCCATCCAAACACTTACACATTAGTCATATGTGGGGAACGGTGTCAAATTCTTTTGCTAAGTCTAAGTATATGTCATCCACAGCCACCCCTTTTTTCAACATTTCTGCTTAACTTCCTCATAAAAAGAAATCAGACTTGCCAACATCGGTCATTTGTCAATCTATACTGACTATCCATTTTTCAGTCCATGCAAACCATGCCAACTACAGCTGAGAATATTATTTTCTAGAAAGAAACTATGTGGCCTTTCAAACTTATCCATCAAAGTATGTCTACTGCTTGTCAAAATCCCAAGGGCTGGGTAGACAATTTACAGCTGATGCCTAAACCTGGCCGGACATGGATCGAAATTCAGCCATTTCAGCAGGGACCAGCCGAATTTTGATCCACGCATGGGCAGTGTCAATCTATTAAGTGACTTCTGTTCAACCAAAATTTCCACACGATCAGAGCTACAGGTTATAGACTGCAACACTGATCAGTGTATTCAAAGACACAGCAGGTAAGATTCCCACATCCACCTCGAACGTGTCACTGGGGAAAATCAGGTCAGTTTTTTTTTTTTCATTTAACCAGTTGATTCAACGTAAAAACGGACTCATCTATGGCCATCTAAACCACTTTAGCCCCGGAGGATTTTGCTGCTTAATGACCAGGCCCTATTTTGCGATTTAGCACTGTCGTGCGACGCTGTACCCAAATAAAATTGACGTCCTTTTTTTCCCACAAATAGAGCTTTCTTTTGGTGGTATTTGATCACCTGTGCGATTTTTATTTTTTGCGCTATAAACAAAAAAGAGAGACAATATTGGAAAAAAAAAAAAAAAAACAATATTTTTCACATTTTGCTATATGACATTCCCAAAAAAAAATTTAAAAATCTAAATTTTTTAACATTGTAGGCCAATTTGTTTTCTGCTACATACTTTTGGTAAAAAAAATCGCAATAAGCGTATTTTGCTTGGTTTGCGCAAAAGTTATTGCGTCTACTAGCTACGGGAAAGATTTATGTCATTTTTATTGTTTTTTTTTTTTTTTCTTTTAACTAGTAATGGCGGCGATCTGCGACTTTTTGCAGGACTGCGACATTGCGGCGGACAGATCGGACCCCTGACTGACATTTTTGACACTTTTGGGGGGGACCAGTGACATTACTACAGTAATCAGTGCTAAAAATATGCACTGTTACTGTAATAATGCCATTGGCAGGGGAGGGGTTAACACTATTAGTGATCAAGGGGTTAGATGTAAGCCTAGGGGAGTGATTCTAACTGTGGAGGGGGCGTGGCTTGTGAGATCATCACAGAGACATGCAATCCTACATAGCAGGATCACATAGCCTCTGTGATCACTTCAGGGAGAAGGACAGACGGCTGTGTTTACATCAGCCAACCGTCCTTCTTTGTCAGCTGCGGGAGATCATGACTGGCTGGCGGCCTTTGCAGCCGCCTGTCACATGCACTGGCTCCTCAGCTGACGAGCAGAGGCGGGAGCGTGCCGCCGCCGCCGTGCTCGCCCCCTAGAGTTTTTGGAGCGAGCGGCATAGTACTACGTCGGTTTGCCTAGGAGCGGCCGCCTGCCGCAGTAAATCTGTGGTAGGCTGTCGTCAAGTGGTTAAGATTTGAGGTTTTCTCGAGCTGCTGTCAATGAAGCTGGCTCTGTAAAAAAAAAAATCCTGCTGCTTCCTGGATTAAACGGACTTGCTCCTGAATTCCATAATAATTTGTCCACCCATCCCTGCATACATGTTCGAGGTCAGTTAGGGTCCTTTCACACGGGTGGTGCGCCCAAACGACTTAGTTTTGCTCAGCGGGGATCGATTTCCTGATCCCCGCTGAACAGGCGGATGACAGGTCCTTCTCTGCTTACTTTGCAGAGACGGAGATGTTAGAGCCCCGCTCTCCTCAATGGGAGATCGGATGAGAATGGATCGCCTGTCCATTTTCATCCAATCTTATCTGATCCTACAGATGGATGGAAAATAGGGTTACCATCCGTCCGGATTTCATGGACAGCATTGGATTGGATAGCAGCGGGAGTCATCGGAGATGTCTCCGCTGACATCCGCTGCTCTATAGGATTACATGGAGCACCCGGTCAGGTCCATCTGAAAAATTGACAGGCAGACCGGATTGGAAAGCCCGTGTGAAAGGGGCCCAACTCTTTTGAAGCCTGCATGTTAATATGGTTAAGAAGAGGGGACAGCATTGGCAGGGTCCTTATTTGTTTTTGTTTTTTTTTTGCAAGGCTAGGTCTTGTTATCCAAGTGTTTAAAAAAAAACAAAAAAAACTGTATGTTTAATTTATCAAATTGCTTTTCTTATGCAAAACCCTATAACAAGCAATGCTAGTAAAACCTTTCTTGTACAGGTTTGAATAGTGTTTCCTGTAAAGCCATGCACATACACTCACTGGCCACTTTATTAGGTACACATGTTCAATTGCTTGGTAACAAAAATTGCTAATCAGTCAATCGCATGGCAGCAACTCAATGCATTTAGGCATCTAGATGTAGTAAAAATGACTTGCTGAAGCTCAAACCAAGCATCAGAATGGGGAAGAAAGGGGATTTAAGTGACTTTGAAGGTGGCATTTTTGTTGGTACCAGACAAGCTGGTCTGAGACTATTTCAAAAACTGCTGACCTACTGCCGTTTTTAAGCACAACCATCTTTCCGGTTTACAGAGAATGTTCAGAAAAAGAGAAAATATCCAGTTTGTGTGCCGAAAATACCTTGTTGAAGTTAGAGGAGAATGGGCAGACTGGTTTGAGATGATAGAAAAGCAACAGTAACTCAAATAAACACTTGCAACAAAGGTATGCAGAATTCCATCTCTGAACGCACAACACATCGAGCCTTGAAGCAGATGGGCTACAGCAGCAGAAGACCACACCAGGTGCCACTACTGTCAGCAAGTAACAGGACACTGAGGCTACAATTCGCACAGGCTTTACAAAATGAGACAATAGAAGATTGGTAAAACATTGCCTGGTCTGATGGGTCTCAATTTCAGCTGTGACATTCAGATGGTAGGGTCAGAATTAGGCATAAACAACATGAAAGCATGGATCCATCCTGCCTTGTATTAACGGTTCAGTCTGGTGGGGGTGTAATGGTTTGGGGGATATTTTCTTGGCACACTTTTGGCCTCTTTGTACCAATTGAGCATCATTTAAATGCCACAGCCTACCGGAGCATTGATGCTGACCATGTCCATCCCTTTATGACTACAGTGTACCCATCTTCTGATGGCTCCTTCCAGCAGGATAATGCACCATGTCACAAAGCTCAAATTTTCTCAAACTGGTTTCTTGAACATGACAATGAGGTCACTGTACTCCAATGGCCCCCCGCAGTCACCAGATCTCATCTAATAGAGCACCTTTGGGATGTGGTGAGACGGGAAATTCGCATCATGGATGTGCAGCCGACAAATCTGCAGAAACTGCGTCATGCTATCATGTCAATATAGACCAAAATCTCTGAGGAATGTTTACAACACCTTGTTGAATCGCTGCCATGGCAGTTCTGAAGGCAAAAGGGGGTCAAACCTGTATATAAAGTGGCCGGTGAGGGTAGTTTAGTGATAACTGATAGCCCAAACTTCCTTTTATTCCCCTACACTCAATAAGACTTAGGGAAACTGGTTACTATGGGCATCAAGAAGAGTTAAAGCGGAGTTCCGGCCTCGGAAACGTTTTTTAAATAAAAATACCCCGGGACTGTCAGGGCTAGTGCATTCCACAATGGATGGCCTCTGATCTGTCCCAGGTTGCACTTACCTTTCAGGAGAAATACTTACCTTGAAAATGTCTTGTCTAGCGCTGCCATCTCAGGTGTGGGCAGCTGAAGCCAGAGCGTCCTCTTCGGCGTCCTCTTCGGTGTCCTCTTTGGTCCCAGAATGCCCTGCACCGGCCCCACTCGTCAGTTCAGGTGCAGGCGCGTCATCCCTGCACAGCTTCTGGGCATGCCCAGAAGCTGTTTAGCAGGGAATGACGGGCCTGCACCGGCAGTGATGAACGGGTCGGGTGCTGGCGCATTGATTCCTGGGAGTGATGACGTTCAGCTCCCAGGAGTCAATGCAAGCAGGAAGAGACGGCGCGGGCCGCGGCCGCAGAGGGAGGAAGTAGAAGAAAGGTGAGTATATTTTCTTCAATAACAAGGTAAGTAAACAAAAAAAAAAAAAAAAACGGGACTATCCTCTTCTTTTTCAGGTAAATGTCAGCAAGCGGATGGCCCAAAGTGGTTTTTGAGGCCGGAACTGCGCTTTAATTCATGAGACATTTTTATGAATGAAACCCACTGTGGCTGCCATGTTAAAATGTAGAGCAGGTGTGTGTTGCCTATAACAACCAGGTTGGAGCTTCCCTTTTACGGGTGACACATGAGATGCAATAGGACTGACACACAGACTTTGGGGACAGTGAAATGCTGTAACCCATAGCAAGGAAACATACATTTTTAGGTAATGTGACTCCAGCAAAGCCAGGTCTTGTTGTCCCCTTTTCAGTACTCATTCAATTTGTACTCCAGTTTTTCGCTCATTTTGCAACCACTACTTTTTACTTGCATTTAAAACACTTTATACCTAAACAGCTTTCAAAAAATAGACAGTGGACCTCGACTTTTGCATAATGACCATGTTTTCTGGTTAGAATAGGCAGCTTAGGGTCCTTTCACACTGATACGTTTTTCCTGCATTTTTACTGTGCAAGAAAAATGAAAGAAAAATGTTTTCCTTTAAATCCTATGGGACGCTTCACACCACTGCATTACACGTGCAGTGTGTTTTAAAACGTCCTGCATGTTGCATCTTTGGTGCGATTTTGAAAACTGCCTCAACAAAAACACAGCACCCCATTGAAATTAATAAAACGCACAACAAAATTATGGTAAAACAGCACAGCATTTTTGGTGAGTTTTTTTTTTTTCAAAATCACATGTCCATTTTTCACAGGTGCAGGCAACCCATAAACGCACCAGAAACATACAGGAAACGCATCTGAAACACAGCAAAATTTTGCAACAGAGCAATGTGAAAGGGCCCTTACTGTATATAGCAGATACAATGCTTCATAAAAATGTACAGACCTCTTCCACGTCTTGATGTTCCTCTTGTAGTGGAACTCTGTCCCCGACCACCTCTAGCCCGGCCTCTTCCTCTTCCTCTAGTTGGTGCTGGAATGTTATCATCTGAGTCATCACTGACTGGCTTGGAGGTCTTCTTTCCCATTACAACATCATCATCGTCCTCACTCATGTTGACGTCTTGGGTTTGAGATCTGTGTGCTCTGGCTCGGCTGATTGCCTGATCACCAATGAGAGGTGTTAATAAAATTACCTAAGCTATATTACTGCTTCTACAGTTTTAATGCCCAATGGCCTTTTTCCAGTTTTAATTGAAAGTTACATTGTTTAATAATTCCATATGCTCTGAAATTTAAAGCAGTATTAAATCCCAGAAAAAAAAAAAAAAAAATTATATTACAGCTTGCCAGTAATTCGTTTTTTTTTTTTTTATCAACTCCAGATTACAGACCAATCTGTCCAGCAAAATTGGAAATTTAACACTGACAGGGGTGCTACGATGATCAGCTTTTATTCTTTTATGTGAAAACTTTATCCCAAAAGGAAAAAAAAACATACAAACTGTTGCTTTAAAGAGGTTGTAAACTCAATTTTTATTTATTTTTTTTTCGTTTTCACTCTGAAAGAGAAACACATAATGAGCTAGTATGCATCGCATACTAGCTCATTATGCGATACTTACCTTAGAACGAGCCCCCGCTGTGCCGTCCGCTCACCTCTATGACGGGCGACATGTTCAGGCGCCTGTCTTCCGGGATCGCGGCATCCGGCCATCTGATTGGCCGGAGCCGCGGTGACGTCACTCCCGCGCACGCGCGTGGGAGCCGACGGTCACGGGACTCTGAAGGAACGGCACCAGTGGCCGTTCCTTCAGAGCGCATGCGCCAGTGACGTCACTGGCTGCATGTAAGGTAAATATCTCCTAAACGGTACATGTTTAGGAGATATTTACAGTACCTATAGGTAAGCCTTATCATAGGTTTACCTATAGGTACAACTTGCAGAGGAGGGTTTACTTCCTCTTTAACTGCTTAAAGTGGAAGTAAACGCTCTTATAAGTTTCAGCCAGGTAAGCTGCCATCTTGGCCTCTGTCCAATGTCCAATTGCCATGAAGTTGCACATGTAGTCAGTTATGACACCAGCCATTGGATGGTTTGGCATTTTGGTTGAGAGCACAACCAATGTAACAGTTACTTTACCGGAACGTGGCTTTACTTCCACTTTAATAAGTGTTAGCAGGAGTTTGGCTTTAATGTGATAGTCAAGTCCACCTAAACCTACTAATGTATCTTACATTACCTCCTACCCAGATTGACGATGGTGCTGTCGAAGGGTGTCTCCATTGCTTCTCCAAAGGTGCGGAGTTACCCTAACTCCTGCCGCTTGACTTGTGACTTGACTGGTGTGGGCGTAGCGCAGTGTACCCAAGGTTAACATGTGGGCTATCGGCGGTTTCCCAAAAACTTTTATTACATTGCGCATTTTTGGTGTTTTGAACACGCACCAAAAGTCCTGCATACTGCACCTTTGGTGCACTTTCAGAAAGCGCACCAAAACAGCACTATTTAAAAGAAAAGTAATTGTAAGTCATTTTATGTGGCCTTCGCACCACTCATGCATCTGCAGCACCCCCTTTGTCTCCGCCGCCACCTTGTCTCAACACTTGGCAGCAGAGAGAAGAACAGAACTCCTCCAAATTGTGGGCAGCAAAGGGATAGCCCCATTCCTGCCATGCCTCTATTTTGTGGCAAAGCTGTAACAAGTGCTTGATCAAAACCACAGAGGGGTGCGACCTGTCTCCCTCAATGGACTTAAAAAAAAGGATTTTAAGAGGAGTTTTGTTTTCTATTAATGTGCACAGGAAATCTTGATGGCCGATACCCCCCCAAAATGGCCCAACTGATAGGTGGGCAAAAGCAAACACAAATCAACAGAACCGAGGACTGCCTGCAGCTCAAGGAGCCGCCTCAAAGAACTGACGCCAAAGCTGGCATCAGACGAGGCCTGAACATTCACCAGGTAAAACTTAGCAAATGTGTGTGCAGAAGATCAAGTGGCATTCTTGCAAATCTAAGAAACAATAGCCTGATGCCGAAGAGTCCAAAAGGCACCTACAGGTCTAGGGCAGTGAGGCACCTGATCTTGAAGACCATAAGCCTGAATGATTGGTCTGTCTGAGCCACTGAGAAATGGTTGAATGAGAAGTTGGTTTACCTTTAAAAGGGATCAAAATGAATGACAAAGAGAGAGTCGGTCTTTCTGCAGGAAGCCCTGGCTGTGAAGTAAACGCACAGCATAAACTAAATTGAGGCAATGGAGGGATATCTCCTTCTAATAAACTGGAGCCAAACAGAAAGTTAGAACAACAACGTCCTGATTGAGGGAAAAGGCTGAAACGACGTTGGGTAGGAAATAATTTCTGGATCCCAATGCCACCGTCTTTCTGCAAGACTTCAAAGGGTTCTTTACAGGATCAGCATGAACATATCACCCGCACACCACAGCAGAAGATTAGGGTCAGGGACATTTATTCACCACAAATAAACAATTTTTGTTTTTACATCCTGCCTGTTGTTGATCCTGCCTGTTCCTGTGTCCCCGTGTGCCTACCAGGATAATCATGGCTGCCGATTCATGAAATCGTGTTCAGTTTACGTGCCTCCCTCATTCCTCTCTCTCTCCTGCCTGTCAGCATGAGAGCCAATCTGCATCAGCTCCCCCCCCCCCCCCCCAGGAGCACATGTGCTACGGAGTCTTTGGCTGATGAGCACAGTCCCAGAGGGAGGATGGTGGCTGCCTCCTCCACCTCAGTAGCACGCGGTCACAGGCAGTCGGCCTGGGGACCTGGAAGGAAGGAGCTGAACCCAGAGGTCCATGAGAGTTGACTGAGGGGGTAGAGACACTGGAGACCCTCGAAAAACAGTATAGTGAGTACAGGGGATCGTGTCTAGGGGATTGACCTGAGGGGGGGGCACTCTGGTGTAGGATAGTCAGAGGACGGGTGTCAGCAGGTGAAATTAAAGGGGGTACTAGGAGTGTATCCTGAAGATAATTCAAGCTAACAAGTCATCTACAAAGAGACTTAACCTTAAATGCATCTAAGTGGCAAGGTGAATCAGCAGCCTGGCTGCATCTTCCTCACCTCATCAGGGGTCCTCATCTATTGTGAATAGTTCAAGTTGCAGTATCCCACTCTTCCCTTCTCCCATCTCTAAATTAAATAAAACCACAAAAACAACTACATCCCCTAGACTGTTCATTGACTGAGCCAGAGAGTAAAGAGTTAAATTGTGCATACTGCAGTTGCTAACGGTTTCAGGACCCATCCAAACCTCTGAAGGCTCTTAATGGCCAGGGCTACATTGCCTGCCAGATTGCATGTTGACAGTTTCTTCAGCAGAAGATCATCAAGATATCCCAATACAGGGATACCAAGAGAGCAGTAATACTAGCACAGAAGCCAGCACCTTGGTCTCTATTCTGCCATTGGGGCTAGAGCAAATGCATTCTACCCCAGAAGTCCCCCCCCAGGGTTGTATAAAATTTTGATAATCTGTGAGGTAGTACAGGCAGATTAGAAAGAATGAACCATGAGGGGGCTGGGAGCTGAAGACTAGCTTGTATCCCCTGGAAACCACCTCCCTCACCCAAGCATCTGAGATGAAGTGTCTCCACAGAGACTAACAGAAGCTGCTTTTTTTGAAAAGTCGGGGTGCATCCTAATGCTGAACAAGGTTTATCCGAGTGTTTGAGGATGTGGAAATTTAGGATTTAGAGGAATACTGGGTGCCAGACTTGTGTTTGGTTTTAAAAAAAGAGACTGGGAATATTGCAAAGGACTCTTCTTGGCCTCCATCAAGGATAATGGGTACTCTTTCCATCAGTGACATGCTTAATTAGAGCATCCAGGGCAGCATCAAAGAGACGCTACCCTCGAAGGGCATATGTAGAAAAAACTTTTTGCACAAGGGCTTAACAGACCAACACTTCAAAGAGGGGAAGAACTTTAACAATTACTTCAAAGTTCTGGACATGAGCTCAAAATGTTCTACGACCAAGGGATCAACTGACATAGTGATTTGGTCCCTTCATATTACGTCCAGTCAGCTACAGTTTGGCAGACTAAGGTCACAGCCAAGACAGGTTGCATAGCAGGCTCTGCTAATGAGAAGTTCTAGAAAGGGCCTCCAACAGGTTGTAGATGTTGTCTTTAAAAACAGGAGCACCCACTACTGTAATGATGGGATGCTACCAGATCCAGAAGGTTAAGGTTACTTCTACAAAAGGGTACAAAGCTGGTAAACGCTTGGGAGAGAAAAAGAGCTTGTCAGGGTACTTCCAGTCCTTACAAAGGAAGGCTGCAAACAGCAGGTATAAACAAATATAGAAAATCAATCAGCTTAGTCGAAAACAAACCAATTAAAAGAACATAAGCTGAACACGAAAAAGTGATTTCACCACACCTTACAAATATTCATAAAAAAACAGTTTAGCTCAACTATAAATAGCTGAAAAGCGGTAAACATATAACAGTGAAAATATTTTTCAAACACTTTAAAAAACAATGTAATTTTTAAAGTCCAAATAATAGAAAGTCCAATAAAAAAAACTCCAAATTATTCCAAATGTACCATCATGTGCACAGATGTGATATCTTATGAAGATAAACAAGAACTCTGGTGGAACCGCTGTGCCTCCGCCACCAGTGAACAATGGCCGCTCACTTCAAATGCATAACCCCTTAATAAACAGTAAGGTCAAAATGAGCATGGAATTAGAAAAAAGAGAGCGATTAGTGTTTTCCGTTTTAAAAACTTTTAATACTTCCCAAAAACAAGATAACACTTACAAGATCCAGCACTTTAACCAGTGCTAAGTATAAGCGCTTAGACATAGACAGATTGGCACCGGCTGCATGTAAGATGGCTGCGGGATGATGCCACAATCTCGTCTCTGCCCACTATAAACGTCATGTCCTAAGGCGGGAACTTCTTCAGTAGGAGTGGAGCTGCCACATTGAACACACTGTTAAATAGCACTAATCAATGGTAGCATAGAGACCAATGTACAAAAAACTGACAGATGGCTTCACATCTATGCTCCACAGCAACACATGGTACTTTGTGCTGTTCATTACAGTGCTTTTATTCGAAATGGCCTTTCAAAGCACTGTATAGAACAGGGGTCTTCAAACTACGGCCCTCCAGTTGTTCAGGAACTACAATTCCCATCATGCCTAGTCATGTCTGTGAATGTCAGAGTTTTACAATACCTCATGGGTCGTGTAGTTCCACAACAGCTGGAGGGCCGTAGTTTGAAGATCCCTGGTATAGAAGGTGCCAAGTGAATTCAACTACAGCGCACCACTATGCTACTGTATTATGTGATGCACTGCATTAAAAAAAATAAAAATAAATAAAGGATAGCCCATTCTAAATGTTTACAATGTTTAAAGGCAACTTTATCTTGGGTACAAATTGTCCTTTAAGGTATGTCCCCAATCCCCTAAGTGCAGTCACCTGGTCTAAACCAGACCAGTAGTCCAATACTTATCTCTCTATCCCCATTTCTGTGATCTTCACTTCAGGACCTGCTCAGAGTCGCACAGACTTTCCTCCTCATCTTGCACTTGCCTGCTGCCGGCCCATTCATTCCACTAGGGGGAGGGCATACTCTGCAGGACTGCTGGAGCCTGTCATAGGTAAGAATGGGCCTGGGAAGTGCATGTGCCGGATGTAAAGGACATGGCAGGGGCACTTTCAGTAGTCTTCCGGTGTGATCATGCTCTCCAACATGTCTGCAAGTGAACCTGTCAGCATTTTAAACATTTTAGTAATAGTCTTGCCTAAGCAAAAACCATAAGATGCCTGCTATCACCCCTCTTCTGCAGGTCCAGTTAAAACTAAGCTTGTGGAAGGAAGGGAGGATATGTGGAGCTCATATAGAACTGTGAAAATCCCCAAGTTACAAGATAAGCAATAACTGTCATTTTCATTTTGCTTGTTTCATCTATATTCACTATGAGTATAAATATCCCCCATGATCTGTAAAAATATAAAGAAAAAAAATCAAGTCTTTGGTCTTTGTAAAATCTTTTGCTGTTTTAAGGACTAACTCATTAAAATTATTGAAAAGAAAAAAGTACCAACCTCCCGAACTTCCTCATCCTCTTCATTTGTATTCTCTCTTCTGGTCTCCCTAAATTTTCTAACCTTTAAAGTGAAAAGAACAAGAAGTTAACATATGAAAAAAAAACAGTATTCATTACAACCAACTTAAAAGCTGAACCCTAGCCATAAACAATTTGATAGACTATAAAATACAAAAGTTTTTATTGCAATACTTTGTACCTGTTCCCCACAGTACTGCTTTTACACCTCAGTCTTCTAGGTTAAATGCATCATCCAGCATCAAGCAACCTATTCCCGCTGAGCGGTGAGAAATCTGCCCTCTGGTCTGGCTCATTATGCAGGCTAGGCCTCCTAGAGGATTATTGCACTGCATAAGTGGTGGACTGGTGTTCAGCGCAGCAGTGGTGGACTGGTGTTCAGCGCAGCAGTGGTGGACTGGTGTTCAGCGCAGCAGTGGTGGACTGGTGTTCAGCGCAGCAGTGGTGGACTGGTGTTCAGCGCAGCAGTGGTGGACTGGTGTTCAGCGCAGCAGTGGTGAACTGGTGTTCAGGGCAGCAGTGGTGGACTGGTGTTCAGGGCAGCAGTGGTGGACTGGTGTTCAGGGCAGCAGTGGTGGACTGGTGTTCAGTGCAGCAGTGGTGGACTGGTGTTCAGTGCAGCAGTGGTGGACAGGTGCTCAGTGCAGCAGTGGTGGACTGGTGCTCAGTGCAGCAGTGGTGGACTGGTGCTCAGTGCAGCAGTGGTGGACTGGTGCTCAGTGCAGCAGTGGTGGACTGGTGTTCAGTGCAGCAGTGGTGGACTGGTGTTCAGTGCAGCAGTGGTGGACTGGTGTTCAGTGCAGCAGTGGTGGACTGGTGTTCAGTGCAGCAGTGGTGGACTGGTGTTCAGTGCAGCAGTGGTGGACTGGTGTTCAGTGCAGCAGTGATGGACTGGTGCTCAGTGCAGCAGTCTACTTGTGTTCAGTGCAGCAGTAAGTACTCTTGGAAAAAAAGCCAAAAAAATGTATATATGTACTTTGTTTTTTAAGTGCAGTAGGTGCCTAAGGAGGGAGGGAGGGAGGAAGGCAGGGGTGTAAGGGCTCTTGATAATGATAGACTTTTTCTTTGAAGTAGAGACCCAGCCAATAAATATCTCAAATAGGGTGGACACAGATGTAATTTAATTATGTTTGTCTGGTAAAGGAGATCAGCTAGCTTGCAAATTAACTCCCCGTAGACCTAAACTCTTTTGAAACTCTAATTTTTAGGAGCTTTCAACTCTTCTTCTAAAGCCCCATGAAATCTCTATAGAGCAGACTATATTTTACTTCAACAGAATTCTTTCATGAGATATAGTTATCCTAAATTGTAATAAAATAATTGGAACATCAAAACTTACCCCCTTTGGAGCTTCTATTACAATTCTTCATAGACTTAATCTTGTTCTTGGCCACCTCCATCATACAATGTATACCAAAAAACCTCCTCTTATAGGTTTTACTCACTGGTGTACTGCTACAGGTTTTACTATAAATCACTAATCAAAAATTCCTCTTAGAACACATCTTTATCCATACCTTTGTTTTAGAGACAATTTTCAAGTTTAGCCCTGATAGATCAAACATGGTGTGTACGCACATAGTATGAGGGCGCTAGTTACAAATTGAAGCCGAGTTGGGATCTTTTCTTGATCCTTGCAGAAACTCCTCCAGTTTACAAAAACAAGAGAAAGAAGTACCCAATCATCTAGCCCAGTGGTCTGCAAACTGTGGAAGGAGAGCCGGACATGACGTCAGTACAACCAGGAGTGGCCGTCCAAAGTGAGGCTTGAATCGCTGATGGAACGCAGACGAAAAAGGGGGGAACCAGAAGGGGAATGCAGCTGTCATCTGTTGTTCTGAAGACGCGTTTCAGACGGGGCCCTTTTACAGATCATCAGTATAGATTCATCAGATCATTTAATAAACTTTTTTATACCATATCTACAAAAAGGGTGTTGCACAATTTATGATAACTGTTATCATCACCCATTACCCATTGGGTTCTCTCAGCGTTTAGATGCGGTTATTATTGTTGTGAATTTAGTTATTGACCACCCATCCTGGTGTACCATTTCAACATAGCTGGTTTATGACCCCCATGTGCCAATTGTCCTTCATTATGGAGAGGGTGCAGGTCTTGGTAATTTAGCGCCTGACTACTTTTTACGTTTACTTGTTTTACTTACCTGCTCTGGGCAATGGTTTTGCACAGAGCAGCCCCAAAACCTTCCTTTCTGGTGTCCCCTGCCGACACTCTGGGCCCCCCCTTTTCTCCTTAGGCCCCCACAGTAAACCACTTGCTATATGGGCACATGTGTAGGCTTGCTCCAGAGTGGGAATGTGCATGCCTATAAACACACAGAGCAGCTTGACCCCCTCCCCTTGCTCTATCCTCATATGATTTGACTGGCAGCAGCAGGAGTCAATGACTCCCGGTGCTCTCAGCCAAGCTTGTAAAAGCACTGAGCTGGGAGAGAATTGAAGTTGGGGACAGCGTTGTTCAACACATAACTCAGGTAGGTGTTTAAGGGGGCTGAGGGGGCACTGGTATTGAAAGATTTTTTACCTTAATGCAAAAAAAAAAAAAACACTAAAAAACAACAAGTGTTCATAATTTCTTTGGAAGGGTTTTTACACATAAACATCAAACTCAGAGCGAGCCCAATGCGGGCATTAGAAAAAAAATTCTTGTAGGGCTTGTGTCCATGGACATTTGCGATTTTTTTTGTAAAGAATTTTTTTTAGAATCTGAAACATTCTGTCTACATTTTAAATTGAATTATACAAATATGCATTTATTGTTTTTTTTCCTATTATTGTGAACACAGCATGTGCCCTATTTTGCTATATCTGAAATAGTTGTATTCCTCTTCACAGGTCAGTGGGAACTCAATATAAATACATGACAAAAGCATGAAAACCACAGGCATCTCCAAAACAAACAGTTTATGATCTTGACATTTAAGCACATTGCTTTTAATGTAAGAATTGATTGCTTTTGAGATGCATTTACAACATGTTTACTATGTACTGCAGCATTCATGTGGACGTATGAGTGACTAGGGTCACCTTTCAATTTACTTTTATTTTTTCTCTATCTGCTTTATTGCAGTTCTAATTTTTTTTTTTGTGCTGTAAACATGAAGTCATAGATAATGGGGTAAATCACTACTGTCTAGTGCCTACATGTCATGGAACTTTATCTGTACAGTCCAATCCACCCAGCACCTACTGAGGGGATGAGGCCAACAATGATATGGTATTATAAGCTGGTGTAGCACCCTACAAGTAGGTGCTAGGTAAATGTATAGTGGGCCTTGTCTGACTAACAGCAGGGCCATGATTTCCTTTTGGTTAAGGTGTCATGGCTTCCAGGTGTGTCTGCTGAGAGGGGGAGTCTCCCCACTGGCTCTGTGAGAGGCTTCTCATAGGGCAGTGGAGGAAACCCAATCAGGGACACATTCTGGCTTGTAACTCCCCCAGAAGGCAGATTCTGCCGCAAGGGATTCTGGGAGTGGGTATAGGTCTGAGGGGAGTGCATGACTCAGCGTCTTTGGCGGGAGTAGAGTCCCAGGAGAGAGAGAACGGCTGTCTCTCCTCCTGTTTGAGGAGGTGGATGTCTCCGGGTGCTGTCTGAGAATCCAGAGGATGCTGAGTTGAGCTGAGGGGATCCGGTGTGCCGAGGATCAGCGGAGAGAAAGAGGGGTCCAGTCCCAGGAAAACCTACACAGGTCGTGAGGATTGCCCCTGGGGGTCTGCCTAGTGTCAGTGGGGACCACTCCGGAGAAGGTTCTAGGATCCAAGTGTGAGCTAGTTGTAAAGGGGGTACCTAGGTAGAGGACCCTGAAGTGACAGAGGGGGTACCTAGTCATTGGACCCTGAAGAGTTAAAGGGGGCGCCAGCAATGTGGGCCCTGAAGAGTCAGTACACAGTGTGTAGCGCATCAGTTAAGAGTTGCAGCCATACAGGTATTCACAACAAGCTACCTCAAGCCAGTGCAAGGCAGGAGGGAGTAGTCAGTGACTTTTCAGTGCCAGCAGTGGCAGAAGTTCAATATTCTACAGTCCTGGATCTTCTGGACTTAAGTCAGAGTTCCAGCACAGCTTTCGGAGATACAGTGTGTTCAGAGCGCCAGTAAGCATTGGCTAATGTCGGATGGCGTCAAGACAGCGCTAACGGGCATTTTTGCTATAAAAGTCCCGGAGTTGTACATAGTTGAGCCAAAGGAGTATCCCACTCATTCCCTTCTCCCATCCCCTAAAAATACAATAAAACAACGAAACAAAGATGCCGGAGTCATCCATGTCTCAGTTCTCACACCCAGGGTCGCAGCTCACATGGGCTGGAGAGGTAACAGGTAACAATGGCAGACCCACATCAGGCCCAATGCCTGGAAAACCTGCTACACTGGTTTGGGTAAATAGCCAAACACACAAAATATGAAACCTCAAGCCCCACTTCAGACCCCTTTCTCAAACTGACAGGCAAGTCAAGGTATACATAACAGCCAATAAATCGACTCCCATAATTGGACAAATTTGTAGCATCTGTGTTGACTCCAGTTGCCCAATACTGCTCTCCAGCAACACATCCCAGGATTGGGAAAATGTGATAGGTGACTCGAAATAAATGGCAAATTGCGCACTTGCAGAATCAAGAGGCCTAGCTGATATGTGGTAAAAACCATCCGAATACTCGGTTGGGTTGATTTACTAAAACGGAAGAGTGAAAAATCTGGTGTAGCTGTGCATGGTAGCCAATTAGCTTCTAACTTCAGCTTGTTCAATTAAAGTGATTGTAAAGTCTTGTTTTTCTTTTTCTATTAAAATAACAAAAATATTATACTTACCTGCCCTGTGTAGTAGTTTTGCACAGGGCAGCCCGGATCCTCCTCTTCTCGGGTCCCTGGCTGGAGCTCCTGGCCCCTTCCACCTGTTGAGTGCCCCCACAGGAAGCAGCTTGCTATAGAGGCACCCAAACCGAGCCACAGCTCCCGATGTCCATTCAGACTCAGAGCCACAGTTCGGCCCTGCCTCTCCCTCTCCTCTTTGGCCAAGTGAGTTTGATTGACAGCAGCGAGACCCAATAGTGCAGCTGCTGTGTCTGAGGAGGAGGAGACCGAGACAACCGAGGCATTTGTGGACATCGAGATTTGCTTAGGTAAGTGTTAGAGGGGCTGCTGCACACAGAAGGGTTTTTATCTTAATGTATAGAATGCATTAGGATAAAAAAACCTTCTGCCTTTACAACCACTAAGCTTTGCCCCAAAAAAAAAAAAAAACCTGGAAGCGAATTGGTTTCTGTGAATATCTGCCCTAGGTTTTGCATGCTCCAGTTAATGATCCCCAGTGTGTTTTCCAGGAATGTGATGCATTTAATGAAATTTTTGCACTTTTTACTTCTGCATTGTATAAAGGAATCTCAATAAGCTTTTTTCATTTTTGGATATTTAATAAATGGTGTGCATATAGGTGCTCCTGGTGTTCTCCTGCCCCACTCAGTACACAGTCCACCAGCTTTCCTATCATAGGTATGGGTCCTTATTGATACACAGGTGGCAGGGCAAGGCTCTTGCAGCTGGTCAAAATTGGCATACCAGTGCACCTGGGGTACCAGACACTCAAATAACAGGCTGATTAGCCTTTATTCACAAACTTGGGGACACTTCACCAAATCACTTCTGACTTCAGGTATGCTTAAAATAAGTAAACCCTCTGAAACAAATATCTATTTTATCCATCTACTTTATCTGCAATTTTCATGCATTGTGCCCCCGAACTTGCTTAAGCCGTTTCAATAATAATGATACTGTTGAAGTTCAGGAAACCCATGGTGCATGCATAAGATCAAGCCCTGTGGAGCCAATGGATTCTAGGCTAATGCGTTCACTGAGTCAAAATTAAGTTTTTTCTCCTGGTACCCGTGTACAGGTTTTTGGCATTTGAAAGCGACTTGGGCAAAAGTCAATGTACTGCCTAAGCCAAGCACCCAGGGGCTTGATTTGAAAACAAAGGTACCTGTTAGCAAGCAGTGCCTGGATCACAGCTCTAATGGGTGGAATGAAAAAAAAAATCAGGCCTACCTCTTCATCAATCTTCTCCTCTTCAACATCAAAGTTTCGTTCTTTCAGAAAACGTTGTGTCTTCTCTAGCTGGAATTTCACCAGTTCTTCTATGGCATCTTTCTCTTCTTTGTCAACAAACTCCTGCACAGCCTCCCCCATTCCCCGCTCAGTGAGGAGAGACAGCTGAACATTCTGTGGAGAACACAAAGTACCCAATGTAAGCAAACCTATTGCCAAAATGTCATGAGCCTCACTGAAATACAAATTAACTTTTAAAATATTTACTGCTAATAACATATTTTATTTGTCATTTACATATACTAAAATTTAAGTGAATATTTAATCAAAAGCCTGTCAGCATATGGGCTGCATCTATTTTTATTTATTTTTTTCATATTTAAATAGTCAAAGGGCACCTCACCCAAAAGTTACCCCAATTTCCACTTATTCTGTATACATATTGTCTAGCCATCATGATGGGGGGACACTACATTAGTACCATGTAGCAAGAATACAGCTGATTGGAAATGTGGGTATATAGGTAACTCTGCATAAACAGCTTTGTTCTTGTTTTTTAACATTTTCTTTTTTTTACAGGATAATATGTAAGAGTGCTGTCATCTTTCATACTATTACACTGTGCCTGAAGTAACCCAGGTGTTATAAGCTTCTGGTTTAATTAACAAAAATGAACAGGCAAATTTCATAAGCAAAGGCTGCCAGGAGCCAAGTATTGCATTATGCTGAACGTTATGTCGTCCTTTCAGAACTTCTGATAGTATTACAGAACTATGTATGAGTATGTAGAGACAAATTTTCTGAAAGCAATGATGCCAAATGATTTTAGCGGTGTAATTATAGTGAAGATATCTGGCTAAGATTAAAAAGTCGTGAGCACACAATTTGTTCTCCAAATCATGACAGTAGCAGAGTACTGTACCATGCTGGCGATCAACAAAAGCTGAAGTTTTGATCTCAGACAGTGGTCTACAAACTGTAGTCCTGGAGCCGAATGCAGTCCTTTGCTTGCCTTTATCCGGCCCTTGAGGCAATATTCCTGCCACTGACACCAACAATGGGGCATAATTCCTGCTACTGACACCAACAATGGGGTATAATTCCTGCTACTGACATCAACAATGGGGCATAATTCCTGCTACTGACACCAACAATGGGGTATAATTCCTGCTACTGACATCAACAATGGGGCATAATTCCTGCTACTGACACCAACAATGGGGCACTATTCCTTCCACTGACACCAACGATGAGGCACTATTCCTTCCACCAACACCAACAATGGGGCTTAATTCTTCCTGACGACACCAGATCCGGCACAGTATGGCCAATCGGCTCAGTATGGCCCCTCTAAAGTCTGAAGGACAGTAAACTGGGCCTTTCTTTAGAAAATTTGGAAACCCGTGATCTAGGGTGAGACCATTTATCGCCTAAAGAAGAGGCCTGTGTGCTTTGAAAGCTTCTAAACTTCTACTTTTCTCCAAAAAATGTATTACTAAAGAAACAATACAAACTATAGAAATAGTGGAACTATAATAATGCAATCAACAGCTCTGCTCAGAGAGTGAGAGTGTTGAACTAGAAGGGTATTTTTACCACTGCTTCAGGAGCCCTGTATTCATTGTTGTATATGCAGCCTGGCTACGTTACAGAAAATACAACATGGGTTCAATTAGGTTTTAAATACTTGCAGAACTAAATACAGTTTTTAAGCATAAAGGTGTGAAATAAATCAACAGGCTCAGTTTAAATACTCCCAGGACAGCAAACGATGCTAACCTTTCCTTTGATACCCTGTCGTTCTGTTCAGCATCCAGGAGCTCGGAAAGACAGCTATGTGTAAGCTCAGAATCACTGCTCAGGATTTATACAGTTCCAAGGACTCTCACCTCCCACATGTGTTATCACATGGAGTCACATGATCCTCAATACCCAGAAATACCTACTTTCTTCACTCTTTCACAGAAAGGAAAAAGGGCAGATTCTATGGACCAGTAGGTCTTTTTCTGCTTTGACGCTTTTATGTTTCCAAGTTGAAAAGTCCAGGAATGAAAGGTGATGTTGTGCTTCTAGGGATGGATGGGTCAATAAAGTGTATCTAAAACCATAATTGTGTTTTTCTTAGTTTAGGGTAGAATGTGGATGGGTTAGAACAGGCATGTCCAACATGCGGCCCAGAACCGCAGGCAATGCGGCCCACTAAGCCCTGACAATTTTATTTTTTGCTGGGGAGGAAGGAAGTCGGGTCAGGGTCATGGCCACAGCGGCTTCCAACTAACAGTAGACAGAGGCTGCCTCGGAGGGGGGGGGGGGGGGGTGAGCATGTGCAGTGTTTTCTGACTCCTACCACCATGACCACTTCAAATCACTGAAGTGGTCATGGTGGTTAGAGTGTTCCTTTAATATCTCTCAGAACAAGTAAACCTCTGTACACTGATTCCATTTCATTTGATCATCCTCTAGTTGTGTTAAATTAGTGTGGGGGGCGCTGCGGCATTTTATTACTTATGTACCTTAACTATAGTATATATTTTATATGCGGCCCGAGAAAATTTCTCTACACTCAATGTAGTCCAGAGAAGCCAAAAGGTTGGACACCCATGGGTTAGAACGTTTGTCAGGTTTTTTAGCTGTACTTGTCCCCAAATAGGAGATCCATCCTCACTACTTATCTTGGTGACCGTTGTCTTCAATACAAAAGATGATTAGGAATCCAAACATTTTGAGTTTCCACAGGAGCAAACTGTAAAGGAAATCTTCCATTGGTCCAGTGGGGACACTGGTTCTACTGACAACTGAAGCAGATAAAAATTGAAAATTGCACCTTTTGTCTGGAGTTCCTCCTGAAAATTAGCAGAGCTCGTCCTGGTATGTAAATGTATCTAAGGTCACTAACAAATGCAGATGTAGAAATTGTGCTCAAGCGGATTCAGCAATTGGAACATTTGTCTACCTGTAGTAGTCTGATTAGAATCATGCGAACAGGTTTTACATCAGTGTTTGTATTTTTAATACAACTTTTAACACATTAAGACTTTTTTTTACGAGCAGAAGGCGATCTGCTGTTTATATGCTTACAAGTACTACAAGACCTCCGTGTTTTTGGTGTGAGCTGCCCAGTCTCAGTGAAGTAGTGAATCAAAGTCATGTATGCAGAGATGTAGATGAAGGTTGGTAGCACTAGCGATATTGCTTATCCAACCAACTTCTCCTAAATTTCATACATACAAATATTATTCTTGTTGGTACAACCAAATTCGTTTCTAATAATTTTTATTGAGTATTTCAAAGGAAGTAAAAGTAAATCATATGACATTACGTATGGCAACATTTAACATTTGGGTAAAGTTACAGAGAAATAGAGGTAGGTACAGTATTCCCATGGTGGGTACAACCAAATGAAAACACAATTAAACCTTTACGCTGTCAGAGACATTTTTGTTTTGTTTTTTTGCACATGTTTAAAAAATAATTTCAGGCCTGAAAATTAGTAAAAAAAACCCCAAACATATATTTTCTCAAACCAGAGACCTTGGAGAATAAAATAGCAGTAGTTAAAAATTATGAATACTTACGTACATGTGATTTTTTATTTTTATTTTTAATACAGTTGCAAAGATTTCAAACAAACATCTTTCACATTGTCACTCATTATGGAGTATTGATTGTAGAATTTTGAAGAAAATAATGAATTTAATCCATTTTGGAATAAGGCCGTAACATAACAAAATGTGGAAAAAGTGAAGCGCTGTGAATACTTTCTCCTACCCTTACTTGCAGTGTCTGGGTGGTCGGCCCTAAGTATTGTGGACCACACAGGCACTGCAGGAGAGAGCGCACAAACCTTGAACAGCAGGTCACAAACATATTAATTTTAGAGGTTTTGCCTTTAGCTAAACAAACTTAATTTTCTTATTTATATTACTCCTTTTTATTTTACAGCGTACAACCTTTACTGGGGTAAAACCCTTTAAAAAAAAAAAAACCTTTATTTAGGTTTATAGATAACATCTATAATTGATTTTATAGATGAACCTAAAGAAAGGTCATTTTTGATTTAATGGGGTTTTAGCTCGGAAAAGGTTGTACCACCATAAAATAAATAGGAGTAATATACTACATTGACGATCTGGAGTGAATGGTTTTCATATTTTGTTTTTATTTGCTTTAAATAAAGTTATAATAAATGTTTTTTACTTTATTTTTATACAAAAATCCTTGTGTGAGGAGTTGGGCTCCATATATCTGATAAGTGTTTTGTATTACCTTTTTGTGGTGGTCTCATTCCTTGTGTCAAACTGGAACAATGGCTTATGACAAGGAAATTGTCCAAGTTCCACAGCTAGATCATAATGTGTTTTTGGGACTGGGTTTAGCCCTGGTGCACAAGGCTCCGCATTTAAGTGCGGGCAGACTGTAAGCCTACAAAACTCTATGATAGGCCTAAAGCTACTGCAGCCGGACAGTGCACCAAGTGGTTCCAACATTTAGGGCAGTATGTGCCCAGGGACGAATGCCCGGAAGGCAAAAAGTCTGTATTGTGCATACTGCCATAAACAGTAGTAGCACTCAATGCAGCATCCAGCGGAAGCAGCCTTCAGCCTCTCATAGAGTTTTAAAGGCTGCCGGAAGCAGTGCTAGATGGTGCACCTGTGTCTTCTAGCAGCACCAGAGCTAACCAGTGTGTATGGGGCCTGATTTATTTTGATGTATTCTATTCTTAAATAGACTAATATTCTTTTGAAGCTTGGTCTTAAAATCATGTTCGTATGAACAAAATATCTTAAAGCAGTATTTAATCCAAAACCAAAAATGTACTATATTGCAGCTTACCAATCATTAAATGTGGTGGCTGCATTCATTCTCTTTTTTAAAAACTCTAGCTGATACTTTATAATCAATTACAGCAAACATTTTCTTTTTCTTTCCGGGGTTAACTGGATGGTTGACCAGATGAAAAGAAGAAAAAGAAAGCCTAAAAAGGAAAATCATAGCTAAGAACTGGTAAGCTGCAATATAACAAATGTTTGCTTTTGGGTTTAATACCGTTTCAACTTTTCACTGTAAAAAAAATAAAAATAAATTAGAGATTATTATTATGCTCTTAAAGTGTACTAAATTATAGTACCTTAGGCTGTCTTGTTATACGATTCTCTATATAGTACATTCTATGTCTGATGTTATAAGTGTGGGGCCACATATGTACACTACTTCATTATCCAAAACAGTTTCAAGCGGGTCATGTCGACTTCAGCAGCCATTTTTAGCATACAAACTAATTCACTGTTTGCAATTATTAAGTAAAAGTGTTACTAAACCCACAAAAGTAAAATCAGTCTGTATGTGCAGTAAAGCATGCTCGTTATACTCTCCGTGGAACCTATGGGGTTAATCCTCTCTGATCCTCCCTTTATTCCACTGACTTCAGAACAGGTCCAGATGAGACAGAGCCTTTGAAGTCAGGCTGCACATGCTCAGTTTGGTGTGTATTGCTAGAGTGTTTTTTTTTTCTTGGGAGAGTGCATGTGATCAGTACAGGGCCAATCAGCACTGTCCAGACAGAGGGTCAGGGGTCCTGCATCCTTATAGGACAACTCAATCCAGTATGACTCCTACAAGTTTTACAAGGAACTGATCGAAATCACAAGGTTGCTATATAGTGCTGATGAGAAAAGGTATTTAGCGGTTTATATTTACTAAAATAATTGAATTTCCATGTTCTGTGTACTGTGGGAGACCAGATATAGTGAATGCAGGGTCCTGGGTTTAGTAATACTTTAACAAGCTGACATTTTCACCCAGTTTGCAAAGATTATACGAATACGAATGTTCAATGTCTACTCTGGCCTCTCTCAGCCTTTTTAACACAGAGGAACCCTTGAAAGAAGATTAATGAACCTCAGGAAAACCCTGCTAATAATTTCAATATCTTCAGCTCATGGTGCTTTAACATGATCAGTAAGTTAAGATAAAAAAAATATATAAAAAGGAACGTGGTCAGTGAGGGATGAACCATGTTACACTGGTCGTCAATGGGGAAAAATGTTTGAAACATTGGTGGTCAGAGGGAAGATGCTCCTTACATTACTTACTGGTCATTGAGAAGAATGCTGCAACCCCCCCCCCCCCCTTCAATGATAGCTTAAACAAAAAAACTTGGTGTCAGTGGTTGCTAATCTCAAAGTCAGAAATTGCTCATTGCTCTGGGAACCTCTTGAGCAGTGATGGCGAACCTTTGCACTCCAGATATTTTGGAACTACATTTCCCAAGATGCTCAACTACACTACAGAGTGCATGAGCATCATGGGAAATCTAGTTCAAAAACATCTGGGGTGCCAAGGTTCGCCATCACTGCCCTAGAGCAATGAGCAAGGGGAGCGTTGAGAAAGGCCGGTCTACTCTGTACACAACACCTATGTATTAGTACACACCTGTTTGTGTTTTGCTTCTGACATGAGTTCCTAAAGCATTTTTGAAGGGTCTGGATGCAGTGCTTACAGTTTATAAACAATTGTGAAGGGAAGTGTTTACTGCTGCCTTTGGGCTACATTACTTTTATTCAGGTATAGAAGTTAAAGTGGTTGTGAACTTCCACTGCATGCACCCAAAGAGACATTAGCCACAGCAATGTATCCAATGGTCTAAATCAAACCACTGTGCGTCTACCTTTTATTTCTGTTCTCCAGCGCCTGTGTAAGCCCACAAACAAGTGCTGATCAGGGGGGCATCTCTACACTCTCCCCAGCAAGGACACTATTGTGGCATGCCCGGCAGTCACCGACATAGGAAAGTGCGTGCACGCCAGTCCCCACTGTGCCCGTACATCACAGGCAAAGTGCGCGCAGGGCACCACCTGACTTACAATGGGCCAATGAGGATATGGAAAGCCAATCAGGGGAGTGCCAGAGGAGGAAGGGGGAGGCAACTATTAGAAAGCTGTACACACGCAACCTTTTCTCATGCTCATTCATGAGTGAAATGGTACAGTCTGTAAGTCAAATGAGGGGGAGCGTGGCGACACAAATTTTTCGCATGTGTCGCTCTGAAAGCACGAAAGAAAGCGGAGAGGAATTAACAATGCTGGATTCATCTTTCTTTACAAGACTGGGGACAGATGGCTTTGGGTGAATAGATGTACAAGGTACACTGCTTATGAAAAAAAAAGAAAAATCAGGTTTACAACCACTTTAAAGTATCTAAAGACAAGAATAAAAACGGCAGCTTACCAATCCTTAAATGCGGTGGTTGCATTAGTTCCCCCCCCCCCCCCCTATATTTTCACTGAGTGACCTTGCCAGTAAAGTGCTTTCTATACCTGGGTGACAATGCTGTATGGCACTTCATCAGCTCATATGATTTTTTTGCCGGATCAACATGCATTGTTTTTGCACTTACGGAACAGTGGAAGCAAAACATTTTCAATAGTATAAAAGGAAGCAAACAACAGAAGTTCATTGTTCAAGGTAACATACATTTTAACTGAACCTCTACATGGGCTCATCATAAACACATATCAAATGTGTCAGATATCTAATATGCTATCCAGCATCCGAAAGACTATGGTCTTTGAGCAATTTTATTTATTCTTTTTTTTTTTTTTTTTTAAAGAAAGCTTGTAAACTGATGTCTTACATAATGTTTTCATTATTTCTATAACATCTTTCACATATACACATGTATTGCACTTTACATCCATAACTTAGTTTGTAAAGCAAAAGAAAGCACTTACACATTGCAGCTTTTAGGAAGCCTTCGTAGACAGACTAATTATTGTACCACTCATGTGTCACAGTCTAAATGGTTTCCAAATCTAGTTATTATGTGATTCAAACTCTCATAAAGTAATAAAAATAAATATGTGCACTATACAAGAAAAAATGTTCAAGAACCCTAGTAAAGAGGACCCTTACTCAGAACACAGAAGTGGCTTCACTTGGACATAATATACATTTTAAAGTTTTATTAGTGCAATTTTTTTCTGAAATGTCATAAGTTATTAAAAATCAAGATTGACCACAATGCCCCATGCACTGCAGCTGACAGTGGGAGGGTTTCAGCTCTCAATTCAGAAAGCAGAGGGCAGGGTTAAGTGAAGCCACATGCTTGTTAATAAACAGTGAAGATACGGATAGCCAAGCCCCCTGCAACATTTTCTGATCCCACTATATTACAAGTAGGCACAATCCATGAGGTGACAACCCTGATTCTGAATTATGAAGTGTAAGAGTTTACCCCATCACTGGAAACTACATGAGCTGAACTTCACTGGCAAAATCAACAGGTATTTGTGGGACTTTTTGGAAGGACTAAGTAAAAAGTGCACATGCATATTTTTTTTTTAAAAGAAGGCCAAAGATCTACTTTAAGACACAGCTGTTTTTAATAGCAAAATGGGAAATGGTGTTTTCCTCATTCACCTGTGCATGTTATGTTATCTGTCCTGCTAAAGAGGTCCATTTTACAACATACCTGGTTTCTGATTACAAGAAAGTTGGTAATCTTGTACTGAGCTTGCAAGCTATTAGAGATTTTAAAGCCATGTTTTTTTCCCTAAAATAATAAGTATGTTGTACTTACCTGTTCTGTACAATTGTATTGCACAGAGCAGCCCTGAACCTCCTCTTCTGAGGTCCTCTGCTGGCGCTCTCAGCTCCTGCTCTTGTGTGTGTGCCCCCCCATGGAAAGCGACTTGCTATGGGGGTACAACTGCAGGCCCACTCCCAAGCTGGGCTCTGTGCATACTTAGTCACACATAGAGTCGCTTGGCCCTACACCCCACTCCCTCCTTACAGGATATGATTGAACACAGCAGGAGCCAATGGCCTCTGCCGCTGTGTCCTGTGAGGAGAGGAACAGAGACCAGCAGTGCTGTAGATGTGCAAAGCACTGGATCGAAATAGGATGCAGGATAGGGATGCGTGGGGGGGGGGGGGAACCACTTTAAACTAATGTATGCTAAGCTCTGTTTCTTTACCTGAAATTACAATCATGTGATAAGGTTGAGGTTGTAGTGTGGGAGTGTCCGTCTTGCAAAGCCCAAGTCAATTTGTGGTGCTATCCGGGTCCCTTAAGCTCGGTTCACATATATGCGAATTGTATGCATTTTTAACCGCATCCAATTCGCATACTATGTAAATCGAACTGGCTTTCAATGGAGTCAGTTTGCATATGTGCAGATGGCTTCGGTGCGGTTTTAAAAAAAAACACTGTGTGATTTTTGGGTCTGGTTCAGGTGTGATTTCAGGTAAAAGTTTGCACCCGACTCTTGCACTAAAACCGCA
Source organism: Pelophylax lessonae (assembly GCF_965119305.1). Classification (NCBI taxonomy): domain Eukaryota; kingdom Metazoa; phylum Chordata; class Amphibia; order Anura; family Ranidae; genus Pelophylax; species Pelophylax lessonae. Next base: position 683,488,058 of record NC_138769.1, on the reverse strand, counting down.
GCCCCATATATGTGAACCCAGCCAAAAAAACTTAAGGGTCATGACATAACCGGAGAAGCGGCAACAAAACCGATCAGTTGCCTAGACTGGAGCTTCTGGTAACCAGTCTTTATTACTAAAATATATGCCGCGGAGGATTATGTGATGGCAGTTTAAGGTACTTTTGTTTTCGGTTTTTGAAGTTTTTTTTTTTTGTTCCATAGGAGCCTAGAAAAGATAATTTTTATACAGTATCTCACAAAAGTGAGTACACCCCTTACAGTTTTGCAAAATACATCATTATATATTTTCATGTGACAACACTGAAGAAATGACACTTTGCTACAATGTAAAGTAGTGAGTGTACAGCTTGTATAACAGTGTAAATTTGCTGTCCTCTAAAAATAACTCAACACACAGCCATTAATGTCTAAACCGCTGGCAAAAAAAGGGATAACACCCCTAAATAAAAATATCCAAATTGGACCCAATTAGCTATTTTCCCTCCCTGGTGTCATGTGACTCATTAGTGTTAGAAGGTCTCAGGTGTGAATGGGGTGCAGGTGTGTTAAATTTGGTGTTATCGCTCTCACTCTCTCTACTGGTCACTGGAAGTTCAACATGGCACTTCATGGCAAAGAACTCTTTGAGGATCTGAAAAAAAAGAATTGTTGCTCTACATGAAGATGGACTAGGCTATAAGAAGTATGCCAAGACCCTGAAACTGAGCTGCAGCACGGTGGCCAAGTGGCCACTCAGAACAGGCCTCGCCATGGTCGACCAAAGAAGTTGAGTGCACGAGTGCTGCCAGCATTGCTGCAGAGGTTTAAGGGGTGGGGGGTCAGCCTGTCAGTGCTCAGACCATACGCCGCACGCGACATCAAATTGGTCTGCATGGCTGTCATCCCAGAAGTAAGCCTCTTTTAAAGATGATGCACAAGAAAGCCCCCAAACAGTTTGCTGAAGACAAGCAGATTAAGGATATGGATTACTGGAACCATGCCCTGTGGTCTGATGAGACCAAGATAAACTTATTTGGTTCAGATGGTGTCAGGCGTGTGTGGCGGCAACCATGAAAGGATTACAAAGACAAGTGTGTCTTGCCTATAGTCAACCATGGTGTTGGGAGTGTCATGGTCTGGGGCTGCATGAGTGCTGCCGGTACTGGGGAGCTACAGTTCATTGAGGGAACCATGAATGCCAACATGTACTGTGACATACTGAAGCAGAGCATGATCCCCTCCCTTCGGAGACTGGGCCGCAGGGCAGTATTCCAACATGATGACCCCAAACACACCTCCAAGATGACCACTGTCTTGCTAAAGAAGCTTAGAGTAAAGGTGATGGACTGGACAAGCCTGTCTCCAGACCTAAACCCTATTGAGCATCTGTGGGGCATCCTCAAAAGGAAGGTGGAAAAGCGCAAGGTCTCTAACATCCACCTGCCCTGTGATGTCATCATGGAGGAGTAGAAGAGGACTCCAGTGGAAACCTGTGCAGCTCTGGTGAACTCCATACCCAAGAGGGTTAGGGCAGTGCTTGAAAATAATAGTGGCCACACAAAATATTGACATTTTGGGTCCAATTTGGACATTTTCACTTCGGGGTGTACTCACTTTTGTTGCCAGCGGTTTAGACATTACTGGCTATTAGTGTTGAGTTTTTTTGAGGGGACAGCAAGTTTACACTGTTATACAAGTTGTACACTCACTACTTTACATTGTAGCAAAGTGTCATTTCTTCAGTGTTGTCACATGAAAAGATATAATAAAATATTTACAAAAATGTGAGGAGTGTACTTACTTTTGTGAGATACTATATAAAGCATTTCATATCGGTTTGATTGAAAAGAAACAAAAGCATTTTTAAAAACTTTACTTTTGGTACAAAACATAACTAAGAAAATATATGAAAAGGCACTATATGTTCTTCTTTAAAAAGAGGAGCAAGGACACAGAAAGGTAAAGAATCACAAGACTGGGGATTGAAGGGTCGTAAACAGAACTTAGAAAAAACAAAAAACAAACACATTGCAGTCAGAAATATGAGTTTAGGCTTTTTTAACCATCCTTAAAATTGAACAAAATAAAGTAACGAAGCAGCTCTAGCTAAACAAGGAAACAAATGATTCCCCATCTGTGATGCAAATTAGAGTATATCAGTGTGTACAATATGCCAGAAAGGGACAACTAATCAATGCACTGACAGGCAAAGTAGGGATTTTGAAAATACTGCCAAAATACTTCAGACACTGCATACACAGCACTGATGACGTAAAATAAAAAATAATTAATTTGGAAATTAAATAGGCAAAATAAGGCATTATAAACAAGAAAGATTTGTGCATTACAAAGATAAAATGTCAATACACCTAATAACAAATGAAACATTAACTGTCTAGACAAACAATAATTACTGTCCACCCAGTTCTCTGTATTGTTGCCAATTATTTTTACAGCTGCAAGAGCATAATAAAGGATCTTTTTATTTAAAGCTCAACTCCAAGCAGCTATAAAGACACCAGTAAATGCAGTTATGAAGTCTTTACAAAATGAAGTGTAAATTAAATTTAACATTAAGGGATAACTGGATATTTGTAAGAATTTACCGTAAAATCCTTTTCTCTGAAGTTTACCGACAGACGCAGCTTCTTATCTTCATGACTCATAGGGTTATGCTCCTCCTCCTAGAAATAGGCACTAGGCAGGAAAAAAACATAACCACGCCTATGCAGGCAGTCCCTGCAGGTATAACCCCTCAGACTCTGCTATCATCAAACAGTTTAGTTGCAGTGTTTAGAAGACAAAAAAAAAAACACCTATACCTCAGAAGTAGAGGGGCGGGTGCTGCGTCTGTCGATGAACTTCAGAGAAAAGGATTTTATGGAAAGCTCTTGCAAAAATCCAGTTTTCTTCATCGACAGACGCAGCTCCTTATCTTCATGACTCATAGGGATGTCCCAAAGCAGTATAATCATGTGGGGTGGGAAACAATGCAGAAACAAAATGTAAGTCCCCAATGGCTAAACTTAGCCAACCAGGTAACATGGAGCTCAACCAGGAAAAAATTAAACCCTCGAAGGGAAACTAAACAGAGTTCACTTTTAAACTGCAGCCAGCAAAACCTTGCGGCCAAAAGAAGCATCCACGGATGCCAACATGGCGAAAAGCCCAAGAGGCACTCAGCGCTCTCGTAGAATGCGCCTTCACTGGGAAAAGAGGAACCTGACTGTGACGGTATTCACAGTCACTGGGAGTGAAAGACAGATACTTAATAGTTTGAATCGCTTCAAGTGGGACAGTAATATTTGGCAGCTGTTTGATTCTGAACATGTTCATTGAAAGAGCTAATCACATTGGCTTCTGTTCCATGCCCTTCAATGTCAGACAGGTTCTCCCTATTGTTTGTGTATTGAGAAAATGTGTATGGTGTTAAGTCTGCCTGTCCCATTGTTAAAGGTTAATGACCTCAACATTGTTCTGTCCAGATGGCTAGATAATTAGTTCAGGTTAATTCTGTTTCTGTATACAATTTCATCTGCATATGATAATGTAATCAGGCAGAGGGGAGGGATTGTGTACACTGCATGGGAGTGACTGAGTGTAAAACTCTGTTTTTATTGGAGTGTGAACTTCATGTCCTGTTCCCCACAAGGTCCACCTGGGCGGTAACATTGTGGGGGAAAACTGTATAAAAGAGCAGCTGTACCATTAAACCTTGAGTTCTACTTCACCCTCAATCTAGAGTCCTGTCTCTTATTGGGGGAATCTGCTACAAGGGATTGCTATGCTCTTCATACTCCCTTGGATAATCACTAAACTCTTGTAAGAGCTTGTTCTTGTTCCTGCTTCACTCTCTGGGGAAAGAGAGGTTTACCCGCGGAAACCTGGAGCCTTGTCGTAGGTCCAGGGTGGGTAGGAGATGGCGAGACCCCAACCAAGCTGCGGCAGTTCGTGGGGTCTGAAGTGGTCAGGGTGTCTGGTGGAGTGCTTGGAGACCTCGGGAAGCACTAAAAGCATCCGTCAACGGAGGTACCCTGTCGGTATGTCAGTTGATCCGTTACACTGACCCCTTAGTGAATAGGACTGTACCACCGTTTGCCTGATCCATCTGGAAATGGTCACAGCAGACGCAATCCCTCACGAGGTCCATCAGTAAGGACAAAAAGAGTGTCTGATTTTCTAAAGGACTCAGTGGTCTCTAAATAAACCCTGATCGCCCGAACCACATCCATAGAATGCAAGGCATACTCCTTAGGATGCTGAGGTTCAGGGCAAAGTGAAGGCTTCACAATGTCTTCATTCAGATGAACATCAGAAACCACCTTAGGAAGAAACAATTGATTAGGCTGAAGTACCACCTTATCCCTGTGTACCACCAGATAAGGTGAGCGGCAAGACCACGCCGCCAATTTAGATACCCTGTGGACAGAAGTGATCGCCACCAAGAAGGCAACCTTCTGAGACAAAGAAGGCAGCAAAATCTCCCGATTTTTTTCAAAAGGAGGCTTTTGAAGAACAGATAACACCAGATTTAGATCCCACGGAGGTAACGGGGATCGTCATGGAGGAGCCATATGGCACACTTCTTGGATAAAAGTCCAGATTAGGACATGCATGGGCATTGAAAATATATAGGCAAAGCCGAAACTTGGCCTTTGATAGTACCCAAAGCCAACTGCTGTTCAACGCCTTTCTGCAGAGAGGGCTGGAACAAAGCTTTCTGCCCAGGCCAGAATCTTGGCCACCTCCTTGGCCACCAAGACACTCTTGGTGCCCCCCTGGTGATTGATGTAAGCCACAGCCGTCGCATTGTCTTAATGAATCCCAACCGGACAACCTTGCAGACGAGTCGCCCAATGACTCAGACAAAGCTTTATCGCTCTGAGCTCCAAAACATTTATCGGAAGTTTTTACTCTTCCATCGTCCAGGTACCCTGGGCACAGAGCTTCCCCAGGACCCAGCCCAACAGGCTGGCATCCATGGTTACCACCGTCCAAAACAACGGAAAGGAAGGCCTTGCCCCGGTCCATTGCTGGAGACTGAATCCACCACAACAGAGTAGATTGTGTGTTGTGGCTCAACCGAATCCCAGAATCCAAGGACTTTGGATCCTTGTTCCATTTTACAAGAATCTCAATTTGCAAAGGCCTTGTATAGAACTGAGCAAACGGAAACACCTCGAAGGTCGATACCATCAGACCCAAGGCTCGCATGCAAACTCGTAGAGAGGACAGATTGTTGTCCAACAACAACTGAATCACCCCCTGCAACTTTTGCAGCTGGTCTGGGGGAAGAAAAAACCCTCGCCAAGGCTGAATCCAGAGTCAAGCCCAGATAATCCAGTCTCAGAACCGGAGTCAGTGCAGATTTCTTGAAATTGATATTCCAAACGAACTCCTGCAGAGTTCTGACGATTATCGTCAGATCCCCCAATAAGGCTGAATGAGGGTCCGCTCTCAACAGGAGATTGTCCAAGTACCCCAGAAACGCAATCCCCCGCCGGCGCAGCAGTGCTAATACCCGCAATTCCCCGCTGGCTTAACAATGCCAATACCCGAGCTGAAACCTTGGTAAACACTCTGTGAGCGAAGGCAAGACCAAAGGGTAACGCCATAAATTGATAATGCTCCTCTGCTACTGCAAAACGAAGAAACCGCTGATGTCCAGCATAGATAGGGATGTGTAGATATGCGTCCTTGATATCTATGGAGGCTAAGAAATCTCCCTGATGCAGAGACGCTACTACCGTGCGGATGGACTCCATCCGAAACCTTTGTACCCGCACAAAGTGGTTCAGGGCCTTGAAATCCAAGATGGGACGCACCTTGCTTTCTTTTCTGGGCACAGTGAAAGTGGTTGAATAAAACCCCTGAAAACGTTCCTGAGCGGGGAACCGGCACAATCACTCCTTGCGACAGCAAGTCGTGTACTGCCCCTCGCAAGTCCCTTAACCGAACTGGGGATAATTGAAGATTGGATGGGAAGAACCTGTTCAACGGACGAGACCAGAATTCGATCTGGTATCCTAATTGGATCAGGTCGTGAACCCATTTGTCCTGAATCAAGTAAGATCCTGAAAGAATCAGACATCCCCCCACCCCAGACTCGGGTGAGGGCGCCCCTTCATGCAGTCGAGGGCTCGTCTGCAGGTCCAGACTGGCCGGACTTAGATTTTTCCAACCATGGCTTCTTGGAACCCCCAGAAGTCCTAAATGGTTTACCTTTTTCTTGCAACCCAGAAAAATGAAGATCAGTCACAGCCTTTTTAGAAGCCTGGTCAGCAGAACAGCATTTTAAAAATGAAACAATAAGCTGTGCTTGAGTCTATAAAAATATTTAGATAAATAACAGCTGCTGCACATATGTTGGATAAAACATAAAAAAAAGTATAAAATTGAAAAGCAGCGCTATGTAAATTACAGTCCAAAGATAAAGGTAAGGTCCAGCTGATTGTTTTTCTTGAAGTGCCACCACCACCAGAGAGAGAGTGACCCCAATCACACTGCCGCTTACCGTCCCACCAGTTAAAGAAGGCTCAAAGGATCCACCAAACTGCTCCTCCAGAATTCCTCAGCAATCCCAAGATGGAGCTAATTAAGTGTGATTCCATACAGAAGATTCAGGGCAAACTGATAACTCATAAATAACAAAGAAAGCAGAAAGAAACTCATAGTGCAACACCTTAATGAAACACCATTTGTTATCTTTTGCCAATAAAATGCTTACAGATAATTTAAAATAGTGAGCTTATCTGCAAGAATCGTTTCCCAGCCAACAAGATGACCGCTGCTTCCACTCTATGGTGACGTCCCACGTCACAGGTCCCGCCCGACAAAGCGTTTAGTCCAAATGTAGACTTCTTCAATAGTAGGATTACACCTAGGACCTTGGCATGGGGGGACGGGTTGATAGTTGAGCCGTTGATTTTGACAGAGAAATCAGGGGAAGAGGAACATGGGGGAGGAAATATAATGAGCTTGGTTTTGGATAGGTTGAGTTTGAGGAAGTGATGTGACATCCAGGCTGATATGTCTGTTAATAAGTTGGTGATGCGTGAGGAGACTAGTGGAGTGAGCTGAGTGGAGATATAGATTTGGGTGTCATCAGCGTAGAGATGATATTTAAAGCCCTGGGAGGCAATCAGCTGACCCTGGGAGGAGGTGTAGATTGAGAAAAGGAGTGGTCCAAGAACAGAATCTTGGGGGATCCCGACAAAGAGGAGAGGAGGTAGTAGAGTTGTAAGTAGCACTGAAGGTGCGTTGGAATAGGTAGGATGAGAACCAGTGAAGAGTACAGTCACGGGGACCAAGGTAGTGGAGTTTTTTTGAGGAGGAGGGGGTGGTCAATTGTGTCAAAGGCAGCAGAGAGGTCCAGGAGGAGTAGTACAGAATGGTGTCCAAGGGTGTTTGCTGTTAGTAGGTCGTTTGTGAGTTTAATGAAAGCAGTTTCATTGGAAGGTTGAGGGGGAAATCCGGACTAAAGAGGATCAAGAAGTTTGTTCTCAGTCAGATGGTCGCTCAGTCGGTAGTAGACAAATCATTCAAGGAGTTTGGAGGAGAAGGGTAGTAAGGGGATGGGGCGTAGATTGTGAAGATTGGTGGGGTCCAGTGATAGCTTTTTAAGGATGGGAATTACTAGCGCATGTTTAAGAGAGTTGGGGGAAGATGCCAGAAGAGAGGAAGAGGTTGAAGATGTGAGTTAGAGAGCGTAGAATAGAGTCAGAGGATGAGCATAGCATTTGTGAGGGAGTAGGATCCAGGGGGCAGATGGTTAGATAGGTGATAGATAAAAGTCTAGCAACCTTATTAATACTACCAGGGTTAAATGAGAGAAGTAATGATTGTACCTGTGGAGAGGTTTCTGCACATTGGAGAGCTCCTCGCGAATTGTATCATTCTTATTTTTGAAATGATTGGGAAGTGAGTGAGTTAGAGGGTGGAGTTGGTGGAGGACAAAGTTAAAGATAGAGAAGAGTTGACAGGGTGTAGATGAGAATGTTTTAATGAGCGTGATAAAATAGGTTTGCTTGGCAGTGAGGAGGCAGAAATAGTATTTTAGGAGGGCAGATTTATATTGGTTGAAGTCTTCCGGGACTTAGTCTTACGCCACAGGTGCTCAAGACCGCGGCTACGTTTTCTGAGACTTCTGGTGCCGTCTGTTTGCCAGGGTTGTAGCTGTTGGGGGCGAATTCTGCGTATAGAGAGGGGAGCAAGCTTGTCTAGGGTGGCTAGCTTGGGGCATGACAGGGGTGAGATTTTGTCATATAGATGGTCAGTAGCAGAGTAGAGAAGAGAAGGGTTGAGGTGGCGAAGGTTTCTACGGGAAACTGTTAGGCGGTTGGAGGGAGAGGAGGTGGAAGGCAGGGAGAGAGCGAAACTAATAGGGTGGTGATCAGATAGTGGGAGGGGATTGTAGGAGAGGTTGCATGGAGTGCATAGATAGGAGAAGACAAGGTCAAGGGTGTTGCCATTGGAGTTTGTAGGAGCCTGTATCCATTGCTTCAGGTCAAGAGATGAGGTTAAGAAGCAGTAGTAGTATTAGCATTAACAGGGTTGTTAATGCTGATACTACAACTGCTTCTAAATTATAATAACGAATGCAAATTTGTTTGCAGGTAAAACAAATGTGCATTTACTTTTTTTTTTCTTAGGAGCCTAGAAAGCATTGCAACTGCGATCAGCAGATCGCTGGTGTCATGCAAAACTTCTGCAGACTGTCAGTGTAAGCTGTCAGCCTCTACATCATACGGGCAGGCAGTTTCACACGGACAGGAAAAATCAATGAACTACCCACAGCGATCAATTGAGAACAACAAGCCCACAGCCGCAAAGGATGTCGGAACTTGTAGTTCCTGAATTCACAGAACTATGTGAATGACTAAAACAGCCAATTGGGCAAAAGCCCCGCCCGGCTGCGCCGTTTTCAAAAAGTGACAGCTAGTACAGGGAACTTCTCGTACTGCTGTCACAGGGAGTGCGGGGATCGGGCAGCGGCTGCAGCATTGGGAACATGTTACATGTTTCACATTAAAAACGTGTGGAACACGTTCCCAAAGGTGAACTTAACCTTGAACTCTATTGTAAAATGCAGCTAATGGAAGTACCAGAATTTGACTTGCTATCACCCTCTTGTAATCCCCTATACAACAGAACCCAGATGGGGAGTGAGAGGGGCAGAACTGCATGCCAATCATGTGTGCTGCATTGACAAGAAAAATGCTGACAGGAGAAAAAGGCAGAGTGTGCATAGGGATGAACAAATCAGTAAGATCCAGCCCCTTTTTAGGCCAGACACAGGCTCTGGGCATGGACATGACCAGGCTATATGTAAATTCAAAAGTTATTTTCAAAATATACATTTTTAGAAAGACCTAGCCTAGCTGTTGCACACATTGCCCGACCGAGTAACCAGTAAAAGCAGCCTTAGCTCGATTCATGTTTCACCCCACCCTCAGGCTTATTCATAGAACTTGGACGCATGGACCAGCCTGCACCCTCACTAGTCAGCTGCTTCCACGTTACTGGACCTTGTCAGCCTGAGCAGGAGGACCCAAGCATTCATCGTGACCAAATCTGTATGAAATATGTTTATTAAAGGCAATGTGAATGTTGCAGATTTCATTATTGGGTTTTTCTTTTCTGCACACACATATATATATATATATATATATATATATATATATATATATATACACACACACACAGTGCCTTGCAAAAGTATTCGGCCCCCTTGAACTTTGCGATCTTTTGCCACATTTCAGGCTTCAAACATAAAGATATAAAACTGTAATTTTTTGTGAAGAATCAACAACAAGTGGGACACAATCATGAAGTGGAACGAAATTTATTGGATATTTCAAACTTTCTTAACAAATAAAAAACTGAAAAATTGGGCGTGCAAAATTATTCAGCCCCCTTAAGTTAATACTTTGTAGCGCCACCTTTTGCTGCGATTACAGCTGTAAGTCGCTTGGGCTATCAGTTTTGCACATCGAGAGACTGAAATTTTTGCCCATTCCTCCTTGCAAAACAGCTTGAGCTCAGTGAGGTTGGTTGGAGAGCGTTTGTGAACAGCAGTTTTCAGTTCTTTCCACAGATTCTCGATTGGATTCAGGTCTGGACTTTGACTTGGCCATTCTAACACCTGGATATGTTTATTTGTGAACCATTCCATTGTAGATTTTGCTTTATGTTTTGAATCATTGTCTTGTTGGAAGACAAATCTCCGTCCCAGTCTCAGGTCTTTTGCAGACTCCATCAGGTTTTCTTCCAGAATGGTCCTGTATTTGGCTCCATCCATCTTCCCATCAATTTTAACCATCTTCCCTGTCCCTGCTGAAGAAAAGCAGGCCCAAACCATGATGCTGCCAACACCATGTTTGACATTGGGGATAGGGTGTTCAGGGTGATGAGCTGTGTTGCTTTTACGTCAAACATAACGTTTTGCATTGTTGCCAAAAAGTTCAATTTTGGTTTCATCTGATCAGAGCACCTTCTTCCCCATGTTTGGTGTGTCCCCCAGGTGGCTTGTGGCAAACTTTAAACAACACTTTTTATGGATATCTTTAAGAAATGGCTTTCTTCTCTCCACTCTTCCATAAAGGCTAGATTTGTGCAGTATACGACTGATTGTTGTCCTATGGACAGAGTCTCCCATCTCAGCTGTAGATCTCTGCAGTTCATCCAGAGTGATCATGGGCCTCTTGGCTGCATCTCATCAGTCTTCTCCTTGTATGAGCTGAAAGTTTAGAGAGACGGCCAGGTCTTCGTAGATTTGCAGTGGTCTGATACTCCTTCCATTTCAATATTATCGCTTGCACAGTGCTCCTTGGGATGTTTAAAGCTTGGGAAATCTTTTTGTATCCAAATCCGGCTTTAAACTTCTCCACAACAGTATCTCGGACCTGCCTGGTGTGTTCCTTGTTCTTCATGATGCTCTCTGCACTTTAAACGGACCTCTGAGAATATCACAGTGCAGGTGCATTTATACGGAGACTTGATTACACACAGGTGGATTATATTTATCATCATTATTCATTTAGTTCAACATTGGATCATTCAGAGATCCTCACTGAACTTCTGGAGAGAGTTTGCTGTACTGAAAGTAAAGGGGCTAAATAATTTTGCTCGCCCAATTTTTCAGTTTTTTATTTGTTAAAGTTTGAAATATCCAATAAATTTCATTCCACTTCATGATTGTGTTCCACTTGTTGTTGATTCTTCACAAAAATTACAGTTTTATATCTTTATGTTTGAAGCCTGAAATGTGGCAAAAGGTCGCAAAGTTCAAGGGGGGCGAATACTTTCGCAAGGCACTGTATATATATATATATATATATATATATATATATATATATATATATATATAGGTATCTGCCTATTACTGCTCTACAGTATGTGAATAGACAATTGTCTTCATCTACACGCTTTGTGTTTGATAAATTCTGTATGTTCCCAACCTAAACAATTTAATGAATATGGCATTCTCATATTCGCTTTTTATCCAATAGCACAGTTCATATTTCCTTATTATATTGTTCCATTGTCTTTGAAAAGCCTGGACCATGGTTTTTTCTTGGTACTCATTAGTTCACTCTATAAAGCTTTTGTGCTGTGAATATGTGTTAGGCCACCTCTTCATACAGACATACTGCACCTCCAATCATATTCTACCAGCAGATATTCTTCCTATTATTGTCTCACTATTTGTCCATCGGTAATTCTTGATAGTGTCTTCTATTTACTGGTGTGCAGGGAATTTCCATCTAGAATGCAGATGAACCAGGCTGCTTAAAGTGTTACTAAAACCAGAATACTGCATTCACTATATTGGGTCTCCTACAGCAGTGGTCCTCAACCCTGGCCTACAGGGGCCACTAACAGGCCAGATATTAGGTATTACCTTGGGGAGATGCAGACTAGAGTACTGCAATCACTGAGCAGCAAATGATATCACCTGGGATGTATTTCAGTTATCTTGAAAATCTGGCCTGTTAGTGGGCCCTGTAGGCCAGGGTTGAGGATCACTGTCCTACAGTACAAAGAACATGGAAATGCAATTAATTTAGTAAATATATCTGCTAAATACCTATTCTCATTAGCAGCATATAGCAGTCTCGTGACTTCTATCAGTGTCTGGTTAAAGCTTATAGGAGGAGTATTTCATTCTACTCTGACTGTCCTATGAGTCTGTAGGACCCCTGGCCCTCTGTCTGGACAGTGTTGATTGGCCCCACATGTACCCTCCCAAGGAAAACAAAAAAACAAAAAACGCTCTAGCCATACACTAAACTGAGCATGTGCAGAGAGCCCCAGAGGCTCTGTCTTATCAGGAGATTAATTGGGGACATTGGAAGGGGAGGATCAGAGAAGACAGGATCAAAAGGCTGTTTCACACAATGGGGATGATTAAGCCCTTAGGTTCCATAGTGATTATAACAAGCATGCTTTGCTGCATATACAGACAGATTTTACTGTTGTGGGTTTAGTAACACTTTAAAGATGAACTTCAGGCAAACTTTGAAATCCACAGCTGCAGTTCATTTAAAGGCGCAGTTGTACTTGCCAAAGGATTTACTGTAAATCCAGTCCTGAGATTTAGGCAGCACTGCCAGAGAAAACAACTAGCCCAGTGCCCTCATTCTCTCTCCTGTAATTTTACTAAGGTTTACATGCGTACAGCACAGACATCCTATTTTGGAATACAAGAGTCATCTTCGTCCCAGCAACGGAGGACCCTAGGTGGCTTCCTTGAGACGCTGCTTGTGTCTTAGACACAGAAAAAAACAAGACGGCTTTCTTCAGAAGCCACCTGCATCCTAGTAATGGAGGACATTAGGTGGCTTACTTGAGAAAACTGAAGACACTAGGCAGTAATATCAACTGAAGACACTAGGCATTAATATCAACTGAAGACACTAGGCGGTAATATCAACTGAAGACACTAGGCGGTAATATCAACTGAAGACACTAGGCGGTAATATCAACTGAAGACACTAGGCAGTAATATCAACTGAAGACACTAGGCGGTAATATCAACTGAAGACACTAGGCAGTAATATCAACTGAAGACACTAGGCGGTAATATCAACTGAAGACACTGGGCGGTAATATCAACTGAAGACACTAGGCGGTAATATCAACTGAAGACACTAGGCGGTAATATCAACTGAAGACACTAGGTGGTAATATCAACTGAAGACACTAGGCAGTAATATCAACTGAAGACACTAGGCAGTAATATTCGCATGCGCCCTAGCAAGATGCTTTGTGGCTTTCTTAGGAAGCCATTTGGGTCCCAGAAACAGAGGACACTAGGAGGCTTCCCTGAGTAGCCACCTGTATCCTACAATGGAGTATGGTAGGCAACAGGAGATAGGTGGCAAGAAGCTCTCATGCCACCTACCATTCTTCATTGCTAAAATGTAGGCGGCTCGAAACCGCCTAGCGTCCTAGTAAACATTAGGGAACATCTAAGTTAGTAAGTGCAGTAAATTATAGAAACATTTACATGCATGCAGCATACAGACAGCATTTTTCAGAAGATCTTACAAGCTTCTGGCAAGAAGAGCCTGCTTATTACCATACAACTGTGTCCATGAGGCTTTAGCAATTGTTAATGCATACATAACAGCATTAATTGGATTTGTTTTATATCTGTCTGAGGTTAAAGGGTGTCTCTACTGAAGGGCAGCTGAAGTTAGATAAAGTAGCATGTTTCTACTGAGCATTTCTTCATCCTAACTGAAGAAAACCCGTTTTGAGAAAATATGAAAGCTGAGTGCGCTAAACCCTCTTTTTTTTTTTTTTTTTCTTTTTTAGTCTTATTTCTTAGTACACATGCTAACCAAAAGGCTTTAGAGTTCTTGTAAAGGCAACATTTATTTTTTTATATATACCTTAATGCATTCTCTACATTAATGTAAAAGCCTTTTTAATAGAGCTGTAAAAACTTTTTTCATAGTACCTGAGCCCAGTCTTGATCCAGCACTGGACCCGTCTGCAGCAGCTCTTCCATTCTCACAGGCTTGGCCAATAGAAATGGGAGCCATTGGCTCCTGTTGCTGTCAGTCAAAACCCTGTGAACAGAGAGCAAGCTGTGATGGGGTCGAGCGGAGTGTGTCTGAATAGACTCTAACATCCCAGCTTGGGATCAAGCAGGCACAAGTGCCCCCATAGGAAAAGGCTTCTAATGGTGGGCACTCGGCAGAGGGAAAGAGCCAGAAGAGGAGCTAAGAGCACTACCGGCAAGGGACCCAAGAAGAGGAGGATCGGGGTTGCTCTGTGCAAAGCCACTGCACAGAGAAGTTAAGTATGACATGTTTATTTTTATTTTTTTAAAAAAAAGAAAGCTATACAATCACTTTACTTTTTGAGTCACTGTCCTAAAACATGCATTAAGTTTAGGAGATCTGACTGTACGTTTACTTTGCTTGCTAATTGCTTGTTTTAGATCAGTGAATCAAAGTACTGAATGCAGACACAGTAAGGCTGGGTTCACACTTGAAATATATGCGGCTGACAGCAGGGTTCTGGTGCATCCCTGTTCTCCATTTTAGGGACGAATCAGGCCTGAATTTAAGTCTGAATACCAACCTGAAATGGAGCCATGGACGCACAGAACCCCTGTGCAATCTGCTCCGATGCCGCCCCAGAGATGTGTGAACTGGCTCCATTGAGAGCCAGTCACAATCTCCTGTCATGCAAATTGGATGCCGGGAAACCCGCATCAAATTCAGATAAGTTTAAACACAGCCTGAGGCAACTTGCATATTCAGAAGGTGGTCAGTCTTTCCAGCTTCCGCATTTCTCTCACTATGGATTTTAGTTTACTGATGTAATGTAATCTTAAGAAACTCAAACACTAAATACTTTAATGACGTGTACTAACCACATACATTTAATCAAGATATATTTTTTCATGATCGTGTTCCTTCAAGAAGGGTAAACAAACTGATGGCTCTCCAGATCCCTGTACTGCTGCTGACGCAAACAAATATATGTTTTTTTCTGTAGAGATTGTATCTCTGCAGCTCTGGATGAAAGAGGCTTAGTTGCAGAGAAATTAAGATAGCAGTTTAAAATGAAATAAAAATTATAAGGACATACAGACAGCAACTGGAGGAAAATGAATATGCTTTAACCGCTGCACTAGCATGTCAAAACTGCAGGTTCAATTGGAAGTGACAGGAGCTATAACTCCTATTATGGCATGCATACACCCCTGACCACTGCCTCTGCAGCTAAAGAGGGTAACGGTAGGGGGGCGATACCACAGGGTTTTACAGCTCCACAACCACTAGTGTGAACGAGCCTATCCTTGTATAGTCCTATCCTAAAGTGACAACGTTGCTCCTTTATACATACAGTACAGTCACTGAGTGCGGTCACCCTGGGAAAGGTATTGTGCTACCTGCAAGATCACTAGTTGATAATGAGGAGGGGAAAGTCTGAAAAAGTGGTAAGCTGAAACATGTTACTTTTTGGTTCTTGAGTTTAGTTACGCTTTAGGGTGCCCACTGACAATACACTGCACATATACCCCTTTAAGGTATACTACCTTTCAAAAAATTGGATTTTTGACATACCGTAAAATCCATTTCTCTGATGTTCATTGACGGACACATCTCCTGATATTCATATCCCTGGGTTATACTGCCCCCTACAGGAGTAGGACACTAGGCAGAAAAAAAAAATTCTGGCTACACCCATGGGCAGCCCCAGGGGGTATACTCCCTCTCTCTGCTATAGCCACTCAGTTTTGTAACAAGCAGTGTCAGGAGAGGGGTGGGTGCTGTGTCCATCAATAGACATCAGAGAAATGGATTTCATGGTAAGTCAAAAATCCAATTTTCTCTTTTGTTCATTGACATACACAGCTCCTGGTATTCATAACCATTGGGATGTCCCAAAGCAGTGTTAAACATGAGGGGTGGGAAAACCCAAAAAAATTCCAAAGGCTAAACATTAGCAAACCAGGCAACAGGGGCTCAAACAAACAATGGGAGCTCACCTAAAAAAAAACAATACACCCTCAAAAAGCATCAGGTCCTCTTAAACAGTAGCCTGCAAAATCTTGCGGCCAAACAAAGCATCCAGAGATGCCAACACATCCACATTATAAAACTTTGTAAAAGTGTGCACCGATGACCGGGTAGTTGCCTTGCAAATCTATGTCACTGATGCCTGATGACGTAAGCCAAGGAGGCACTAAGCGTCCTAGTAGAGTGCGCCTTGACAGGGAAAGGAGGAACCTGACCCCTGATGGAAAAGACCTGAACTACCTTCTGTCTGATCCATCTGGAAATGGGCGCAGAGGAAGCAGACAACACTTTTCGAGGTCCATCCGTGAGCACAAATAGAGAGTCTGACTTTCTGAAAGACTCCGTAGCTGCCAGGCCTGGGACACAGGAAAGGCAACACAATGTCTTTGTTCAAATGAAAATCAGAAAAAACCTTTGGAAGGAACGACGGACAGGGGCGAAGAACCAACAAGTAAGGTGAACGACCGATAGCGCCGCCAGTTCCGACAACCTACACGCAGAAGTGGAAGCTTCTGGCCACCTTCTGAGACAACGTAAGCAGGGGAATTTCCCAATTATTTTCAAAAGGAGACTTCTGCAGAGCTGAAAGCACCAAATTAAGATCCCAAGGTGGCAACGGAGCCCTCACTGGAGGAACCAAATGTTGAACATCCTGAAAAAAGATACGCACCAGGGATTGTGTGACCAAAGGTCGTTGGAAGAAGAACGCCAAAGCCGACATCTGGCCCTTGATGAGACTCTGTTCAACCCCCTGTTGAAGGAACGTTAAGATCCGAGCCACAAGAAGGAGTGAGGAGAAACCCCAAGAGACTCACACCATGCAATGTACGTCTTCCACGTACGATGATAGATCTTCCTAGAAGTAGGTTTCTTGGGTTTCAACAGGGTAGGAATCACCAACTCAGATAAACCCCTAGCCTTCAGCACCTGGCGTTCAACAGCCAAGCCGTCAAAGCCAGTGACTGTAAAGCAGGATGGAAGATCGGTCCTTGGTGCAGAAGATACTCCCTGAAAGGAAGCTTTCAAGGAAAGTCGGCGGCCATCCGCACCAGATCGGCGTACCAAGCCCTATGAGGCCAGTCTGGAGCCACTAAGATGCCACTAAGCCACTAAGATGACCAGAATCCCTTCTGCCTCGATCCTGCGTAAAAGTCTGGGCAGAAGCTTGAGAGGAGAGAAGGCGTAATTCAGCCGATACTGACCCCATGGGGCCACCAGCGCGTTTGTGGTGCCCGCCAAAGGATCCTTTAACCGAGCCACAAACCTCTGCACCTTTCTGTTGAGCGAAGACGCCAACAAATCCCCCTCAGGAGTGCTGCACCGGAGACACAGCTGATGAAACATCTCCGGATGAAGGGACCACTCCCCGTGGTCCAACGCCTGCCAACTGAGATAACCCGCCTGCCAATTTTTCATCACGGAAATGTGTACGACGGAGAGGGCTGCAACAAACCGTTTTTCCACCTTAAAATGCCGGCTACCTCCAGAGCTGTCAGGACACTTCTTGTGCCCCCTTGATGATTTGATATAAGCCATTGCCGTGGCATTGTCCGATTGAATGCGCACTGGATAACACTCAAGAGGATCCGTCCAATGATCCGGACACAGTCTGATCGCTCAGAGTTCCAAGACATTGGTTGGTAGTTTAGACTCTTCTAGCGTCCAGATCCCCTGAGCTGAATGCTTGCCGAGGACGCTTCCCTATCCGGACAGGCTGGCATTCATGGTGACCGCTGTCCAATACAAGGTAAAGGGAGGATTTTCCCAGGCAAAAAGCTGGAGCATGAGGTCACCATAACAAGGACTCCATCGTTCCACAGATCTGATATTTCAGATACTGGGAGAGTCTTGTCTCATTTAGTTAGAATCTCCCTTTGCAGGGACCTCGTATGGAACTGTGCAAATGTAACCACCTCGAAGGTAGACACCATCAGGCTCAGCACCCGCATGCAAGTCCGGAGGGATGACCATCTGTTTGACAGCAGGAGACAAATTGCAGACTGCAATTTCTGGAGTTTGTCCAGAAGAAGCACTCTGGCTAAGGCCGAGTCCAGAGTCAGGACCAGATAATACAGCTTCATGAAGGAAACCAGAGCAGACTTCTGAAAGTTGAGAATCCAGCCGAACTACCTCAGAATCTGTATTGTGATCTCCAGGTTGTCCACCAGAGCAGAGGGAGACTCTTTTTGCAGAAGGAGATCGTCCAAGTAGCCCAGTACCACCATCCCCTGTTGGCGTAGTAAGGCTAGCATAGTGGCTAACACTTTTGTGATGACCCGAGGAACAGAGGGGAGACCAAAGGGTAAGGCCACAAACTTGCCTCTCCCACAGCAAAACGGAGAAAACACTGGTGACTGCCACATATTGGAATGTGAAGGTAGGCATCCTTGATATCGATAGAGGCAAAGAAATCTCTCTGACGCAGGGATGCCACCACCATTCGAATGGACTCTATTCTGATATTCTGTACCCGCACAAAGCAGTTTAGCGCCTTGAGGTCCAGGATTGGACGCACTTTGCCTTCCATCTTGAGGACTCTGAACAGGTTTGAATATAAAACCTGAAAATTTTCTGAAGTCGGAACTGGGACAATCACCCCTTAAAGGAACAGGTCTTGTACTGCTCAAACAGGCCCTGTAAGCAGTCTGGGGACAGGCGAAAGTTGGAACCTTGTCAGGGGACAAGAGTGAAACTTGATCTTGTAGCCAGGCCAAATTACTTTGTGGACTCACTTGCACTAGGGAAAACCAGCAAAGGCTTCCCCCCGAACCCCCCGATATGGGTGAGGGCACACCTTCATGCTGAAGGAGCCTTGTCCACGGGTCTGGAGAAGCTCGATCTTGGCTTGCCAGACCAGGTTCATTTGGATCCTCCTGAAAAGGCCCTGAAAGGCTTTGAGCCCTTGTCATTCGACCCTGAGTGACGAAAAGACTTCTTATGAGCCAAGAAGGAAGGCCTATGTCTACGACAAGGTTCCTTGCCCTTAGTAGCCTGCGGAAGAAAAACGGAATTTTTGTAAAATCTTACCTGTAAAATTCCTTTCTCTGAGTCCTCCGACAGTCGCCGCCTCCTCTAAGTCATCACTATTGGGTATTGTCCACCTATCCGTAGGAATAGCTAGGCATATAGACTTAGTCAAAAGACAAAAGGCATTAGCATATACACACCCACGGGGGCTGTCCCATCTGGTCAATACCCCCCCTGCATCACCACTCCCAACTCAGTTTGGTAGCATAGCAGTAGGTAATAAGAACCCCAAAAGAGGGGCGGGGGCGGCGACTGTCGGAGGACTCAGAGAAAGGAATTTTACAGGTAAGATTTTACAAAAATTCTGTTTTCTCTTACGTCCTCCGACAGTCGCTGTCTCCTCCATCACTATTGGGATGTCCCAAAGCAGTATAGACATGAGGGGTGGGAGACGCAACCGTAGAAAAGGCAACGCAGTACCCACATCAGAGAAAGGAATCTTACATGCACCGTAAGAACCAACTGGGCAACAGAAAAAAACAATACTCAACAGGAGCAACAGCCCAGGAAAGCAAATGCCAACAGCCAGGGACCCAGAGAAAAAATGCAAGGGTCCATCATGGCACAGCCGCACTGAGAACTTTGCGGCCAAAAGAAGCATCAGCTGATGCCAGAACGTCTACTTTGTAGAACTTGGAAAAAGTGTGCACCGACGACCAAGTCGCCGCCTTGCACACCTGGGCCACCGAGGCCCGATGCCAACAGGCCTAGGAAGTACTCAAAGACCTGGTAGAGTGCGCGTTAACAGGGAAGGGCGGAACCCGTTCCTTCAAGGCATAGGCCTGCTCAATGGTCTGTCTGATCCACTTGGCAATAGTCGCTGCCGATGCAGCCATGCCCTTCCGAGGTCCCTCAGGAAGGACAAAGAGAGAGTCCGTCTTCCGAAAGGATTCCGTAGACTTCAGGTAAACCCTGATCGCCCTGACAACATCCAAGGAATGCAAAGCAATCTCCTTTGAATGCTTAGGCTTCGTACAAAGCGAAGGCAGGACAATTTCCTCATTAAGGTGGAACTCAGTGATCACCTTGGGAAGAAAGGACGGGGGTGTTCTCAACACCACCTTATTCTTGTGAATTATCAAGTAAGGGGAGCAGCAAGACAACGCCGCCAGCTCCGACACTCTGCGAGCCAAAGTGATCGCCACAAGAAAAGCAACCTTTTTCGACAGCAGAGGCAACGATATCTCCCTGATATTTTCAAAGGGAGCACGCTGCAATGCGGACAGGACCAAGTTCAAGTCCCATGGAGGTAAAGGCTCCTTCCTGGGAGGAGCCAAATGTCGCACACCTTGAATGAATGTGCGCACCAAGGAATGAGACGCCACAGGGCGTTGGAAAAGGACTGCCAGTGCTGACACCTGGCCCATTATTGTGGCCAGCGCCAGGCGCTGATCTACTCCAGACTGGAGGATAGCCAAGATTCTGGACACCGAGTAAGAACGAGGGGAAAACCCCCTGGACTCACACCAGGTGAAGTAGGCTTTCCAGGTACGGTAATAGATCTTACCAGAGGAAGATTTCCTAGCCTTGATCAGGGTAGGGATAACCTCAGAGGATAGACCCTTGTCCTTCAAGACCTGGGTCTCAACAGCCAGGCCGTTAAAGACAGCGACTGTAAAGCAGGATGGAAGATCGGACCCTGAGACAGTAGATCTTCCCGCAGAGGCAGGCGCCACGAAGGTGCCACTGCCAGGTGAACAACGTCGGCGTACCAGGACCGGCGAGGCCAGTCCGGTGCCACCAGAATCACCATGTGCGGTTCCGAGGCCAATCTGCGAAGGAACCGGTATAGCAACTGAATCGGAGGAAAGGCGTACCTGACGATACTGATGCCAAGGGGCCACCAACGCATCCGAGGCGTCCGCCAACGGATCGTGCGTTCTTGCCACGAAGCTTTCCACCTTTCGGTTTAGCCGGGATGCGAACAGATCCACATCTGGGGATCCCCATTTCGCACACAGCATCTGAAAGACCTCCGGGTGAAGGGACCATTCCCCCTGGTCCAGGGTCTGGCGGCTCAGATAGTCGGCCTGCCAATTTTCCACACCCGGAATGTGAACTGCCGAGATCACCGGGACATGAGTCTCGGCCCAAGACAGAATGTCGGTTACCTCCCGGGCCGCTCGAGCACTCCTGGTGCCCCCCTGGTGGTTGATGTAAGCCACCGCGGTAGCATGGTCCATCTGTACACGAACAGGCAGGCCCCGGAGACGATCCGACCACTGGAAGAGACAGAGTTTTATCGCTCGTAGCTCCAGCACATTTATCGGGAGGGAGGACTCCTCCTCCGCCCAAGTGCCCTGGGCAGACAGGTTGCCCAGGACTCCACCCCAGCCCGACAGGCTGGCATCCGTGGTAACCACTGTCCACATCAACGGACGGAAGGACTTGCCTTCCGTCACCGACGGGGACTGGATCCACCAAAGAAGAGCCAATCTGGTCTGGTGTCTCAGGGAGACCTCCAGATCCAGGGACTGAGGTAGTCTGTCCCACCTGGCCAGGATCTCCGTCTGGAGAGCCCGCGTGTGGAACTGAGCAAAGGGAATTGCCTCGAAGGCCGATACCATCAACCCCAGGCCCCGCATACAGGTCCTGAGTGATGAGGACGGATTGTCCCTGAGGGACCCGAGTTCGTCCCGCAAAGTCCGGAGCTTGTCTTCCGGGAAGAACACCTTCGCCTGAGCGGAGTCCAGAATCATTCCCAGATAGGGAAGACGCCGCGATGGAGACAACGTGATGGACAGATCGCGCACTAGGTCCTGGCTGGCACGCGATCTCAGAAGCAGATCGTCCAGGTAACCCAAGACCGCAATGCCCTGAGCCCTCAGCAGGCCCAGAACCGGTAACCAAGGGTTACTTTGGTAAACACCCTTGGTGCCGAAGCGAGACCCAAAGGTAACGCCACAAACTGGTAGTGATCGTCTGCGATAGCAAACCGAAGGTACCGCTGATGACCCTCGAAAATGGGGATGTGCAGGTACGCATCCTTCAGATCTATCGAGGCCAGGAATTCTCCTGGACTTAAGGAGACCACCACCGAATGGAGAGACTCCATATGGAACTTCCGAACCCGCACAAAGCGGTTCAGCGCTTTCAGGTCCAGAATAGGATGCACTTTGCCCTCCTTTCTGGGCACAGTGAACAGATTCGAATAAAACCCCCGAAATCTGTCCCGATGAGGGACCGGGACAATCACCCCCTGGGCAAGAAGGTCCTGCACCGCTTGATGCAAGTCCTGCAAACGCCCCGGAAGCAGGTGGAGATTGGAGGGAAAGAATCTGTCCGCCGGCCTGGAAAGGAATTCGATCTTGTACCCTGATCGAACAATTTCCTGGACCCACCTGTCCGAGATCCGGAGCAGCCAAGGCTGGAGGAAACCGCACAAACGTCCCCCCACCCCAGAAATGGGTGAGGGCGCCCCTTCAGGCAGAGGCGGAGTGTCCCGCCGAGCCGGCATTGCCGGTCTTCTGCTTACCCGCCCAGGGTTTTTTCTGGTTGCCCTGGGCCTTGAAGGGCTTGCCCTTGGATTGGTTCCGAAAGGCACGAAAGGACCCCTGATTGGATCTAGGCGCAGAACCCCGCTTGCCTCGGAAAGACTTGTTCTTCGGGTTCTGGGGTAGCATAGTGCTCTTGCCCCCGTGACGCCTTTTACCAGGGTATCCAACGCCTCGCCAAAAAGGCGAGAGCCAGCATAGGGAAAATCAGCAACCGTTTTCCGCGAGGACTGGTCGGCCGACCAGCTCTTCAGCCATATCAGTCGTCGGTTAAGTACCGCGACACTCGAGAGGCGAGCCACCAAGGGAGCTTCATTCAGGGCAGCATCACACAAATACATGACTCCTTGATGGATCTGGTCCACCATTTCCAGTCGGGCAGGCGGCACGTCATCAGACACTAGGTTGCTTCTAAGCATCTTAATCCAATCAGCCACCGCCTGAGCCACCATAACAGACGCGAAAACGGGTTTGAGCAACGAACCCGCCACCGTATAGGAATGGCGGGCTAGAGACTCCAACCGCCGGTCCGTGGGATCCCGGAAAACCGGGGTATCCTCAGTAGGAACCAAGGTAGCCTTGTTCAGCACGGCCACGGTGTGATCTACCTGTGGAGGCACACACCATCGTGATTCCGTAGCCGGCGCAAAAGGATAAAGCAATTTGAACCGACTAGGTACCAGGAATGGACGTTTTAACGTGCGCCACATTTCATTAACAGTGTAATGAAATTCAGCTGGGCAGGGAAAAACCAGCACAGACTTGCGGGCCCTATGCGTCCCAAATGAGGACACAACGCCCGGAGGATTGGGCTCATTCTCCAAATGTAAGGTATCCTTAACCGAAATAATCAACTCATCCATGGTCGCCCGTTCTTCAGGTGACCCCGGGGAGGATGTATCAACACCCTCCCCCTCAGCCTCCCCCTCAGACCCCGGGGGGTCTAAGGATGAGCGGGACCCTGAAAAGGGCACGCTCGCAGCAGCAGCAGCCATATCCCCATCTGAATCAGAAGAGAGAGACAGCCTAGGCCATTTTCTCGCAGCCCGTTTAGACATCAGCATTTCCATATTTGCCACTAAAGTCGCAACTACAGCAGCCAGATCAGGTCGCAGCGGCGCCACAGGAGAACTGGGGCCCCCCACTAAAGCTGGAGGAAACTTGCTTTCCTGAGAATCCATGGCTCAAGATAATAAAAAAAAAACTACAGTGCAAAAAAGTAGTGTACTGTCCCCTTGAATAGCGTTGCGGAGTGCGCAGCCCACCGCTACTGTCACAGCTATGAAGACCCCCAAAAGGAGAAAGAAAACTGAGCCAGAAGCAGTATACAGAAGAAGACAGAGAGATAAACTGCAGAGCCCGCAGATCGTTGCTACCTGTGTCCTTGCTGCCTGAGAGGAAAAGGAAATGCTGCTGGAGGGGGCTGGCTATAAGCCAGACCCCAGGGAAAATGGCTGCCCCATAGGGATGCATAGGAGGCTACACCAAGATGGCCGCCGACATGCGGCCGAACCGATCGTTCTACCGCCCACAAAATGGCGGCGGATGGCGCCAAAGTGACCTGTATACTCGCCCCAGAGGGGCCATATCTGTGTGCATAGTAAAAACATGGCGGACCGCGCGAATATACCCCCGCAGCGGTCGCCGCACAACACACAAGTCTGTACCCCCAAACATGCACCTAAGGTGACACAGGGACAGGGACCCCCAGCAAACATACAGATCTGCACAAAGCGAACCCCGCAGGGATCGCACAGGGAGTCACACAGGCACAGACATGGGGACACACAGCAACACAGACTGCTACCCCAGGCAGAGGCCCCACACAGAAAAGTACTTACCTGTACCCGATGGCGTGGGGAGCCTCCATGCACGGATAAACCTCCGTCCTCTTCTGACAGGGAGTGCCGTGAGCCAGGGACATGACACTGCAGCACCGCAGACGAGTCCTGTGAGGTAGCCACCTCACGGCTGCATCCCTGCAGCGAACAGGGATGGGTCGTTCTTAATGCCAGGGCGAACCATAGCTGAACGCTCGATGGCGGGCTGGGGGTCCATCTGACCCTCTGTGCCCTGGAGAACCAGGGCGGCCAGTCCGAATCCCAGCACCGCATGATCCATCTTCATCCGAAGAATAAACACTAAAGCTGACAAAATAAACAGCTAGTAAAGTGAGAGAAAAAACTGACATTTAAAAAGAAAATCAAATAAAAGATTTAGGAAGGCTGAGACTGAAGCCCCAGCACAAGGTAGCCTGACTATTCCTGATGCTAGGCAAACTAAAACTGAGTTGGGAGTGGTGATGCAGGGGGGGTATTGACCAGATGGGACAGCCCCCGTGGGTGTGTATATGCTAATGCGTTTTGTCTTTTGACTAAGTCTATATGCCTAGCTATTCCTACGGATAGGTGGACAATACCCAATAGTGATGACTTAGAGGAGGCGGCGACTGTCGGAGGACGTAAGAGAAAGTACTCTTCTCCCCCTGTGAGACCTTTAATGATATCATCCAGGCAATCTCCTTGGAAAGGAAGATCAGTCAAGGCCTTTTTTGAAGATTGAGCTGCACTTGAGCAAAAAGACATGCCGAAGGACCACTGCCAAAACTAGGCGAGCCATCAGGGGAGCCGCATCGAAAGAGGCATCACAGATAAACAGCAGCCCCTGGACCAGCTGGTCCACCAGCTCCGCTGTTCCCCCTCCAGGTCACGGCATAAGAGCTTAGCCTACTCGGTCAGAGATTGCGACATTAGGGCAATGGTGAATACCTGCCTCTTTTCTGAACCAGGCAGGGTGTACATATGGTGGGCCACAGCCTCTGCCTTCTGGTCAGCTGGATCCTTAAAGGCCGGGGACTCTTCAACCGGAATCATGGTTGCGTTGTTTAATCTGGAAACCGAAGGGTCCACCACCAGTGGCACAGTACACTTCTTAAGAAGGGACTCTTCATAGGGGTAACGCCTAGCAAAGTGCTTAAGCACCCAAAAATGACTCTTTGGAGAAAATTATGTCAAAATAGGCAGGGAAAGGAAACACCTTTGCCGCTCTGGATCACTTGTGAGTGCCAAAGAGTACCTGCGCCTCTGTCGCAGCTTCAGCTGCGTCTTCCATCTTCAGGGTCTCACGTACAAATAAAATCAGTGCATTTACCAGTGCCTTGTCGTGCGCATATACAGACGTGGAGGAATCATCCTCACTTTCAGAGGATTCCAGGCGTGTGGTTGCAGACCCAGCAGGGTGACAAACGTCCGCGACGGCCGAATCAGATTCAGGAACTGATGAGACAGATGAGGCAGGGGAAGGCGAAGGGCGCTTTTTGCTAGCTTGTCACCCGCAAGCCACCTGTCAGTGCATGGATGGATGGTTGGGACCCAGAGGGCCCCGCAGTCTCAGAGAGGGGATCAGGTGGGGAAATGTGTTCCAAAGACTCCATGAGTCACCAGGGGGACCCCACAAAAATGTGTAAAACACTGCTAAGGGACAACCATCACCGCGCTGGCAGCACCACCCAGTTGCCAGGCACAAAGCACCAAGCGATCCTCAGCAAAAAGAGAGAGGACTCCACCAGACTCATCACCCACAGAGACAAGCACCTGCAGCCACCAGGATAATCTGCACTACACATGCAGGGATCAAGAAGTAAAATGATCCAGGAGTCAGCACCGGGGGATGAGGAAGGTCTCCCACTGCCAAAATCGCTGCCCACGGGGCTTTACTGTCATGGCTGCCGCTATTTTTAATGGCAAACAACAGCAAAATGGCCGCCGGACTACGCAAACATTGCCGCCGTGTATAGAACACACAGGCTACAACAAAATGGCGGCACCACGAGGCATACAGGGACCCAGGATTGGGAGACCAGGCCTCAAGGACAGATCCTTGGAGGGGCTTCCACCAGGTAACCCCCCCTCCCCACACAGTCGATTGTCCAGTCGCCGGCAGCGCACCCCCCCCTCACCGGCCCCCATTGCCAGTCAGCAGGATGAGGGACTCGGCAAGGGGGGTGCCTGCAGGAAGGAGGGGAACCCGGGGGTCCAACTGTCCCAAGGAGGGGCCCATGTCCACCACAAAACCCTCCAGGGGGAGAGGGAGGGACAGCTACTCACCATACCAGGAACCAGGCGGGCACAGCTCTAGACAGAACCCCTCTCCATCTAAATGGGGGGCTGTTGGCCAGGAGGAATGCTGTGACTCGGGCCTAGACCCCGGTCATATGCGACCTAGTGAGGAATTTAACTCGCAGGCCACCCCCGTCCAGTGGGGCTACGTCGTGGTCGACCTAGCACGGAGCTGAGGTCTACGCAAGCTCACTGGCCAGACTTGGGTGACCACTGGATCTAGAACATCCAAGCCTGTCGCCCAGTCCGGCAGTTAATCGTAGATCTCACAGGAATAACCCAGGAGAAAAAAATTCTATCTAAAAAGAAAACAATTTGCCAGGACCAAAGATCCCAGCAAGGAACTAGGTCCTTACTCCTGACTAGGCAGGCAGTGGCTATAGCAGAGAGTGGGGGTATACTCCCTGAGAGTGTACATGGGTGTAGCCAGAATTTTTTTCTGCCTAGTGTCCTACTACTGTAGGGGGCAGTATAACCCAATGGTTATGAATACCAGGAGCTGTGTCCGTCAATGAACGAAAGAGAAATAATGTTTAGGCTTAACATATTTTACACATATATACATTTTAAAGATTTATACGGTACTGTGAAAAGGAATGTTTTCAGAAATCCAAATCAAATCAATATTTGGTGTGACCACCCTTTGCCTTCAAAACCGCATCATAGTTGAGTCACTTAGCCCTGTTTTCATGTCCTGCGCATGAAAACATAGGCTGGGGTGAAGACAAATGACAGCTGGTAATGTGGACGGATGAGTCAAAATGTGAAATATTTAGCTGAAGCAGGAGGCAGTTTGTTTGCGCAAGGGCTGGGGAACGGTACAATAAGGAGTGTCTGCAGGCAACAGTGATGCATGGTTGAGGTTCCTTGCAAGTTTGGGGCTGCGTTTCTGAAAATGGATTTGGAGAATTAGTCAGGATCAAAGGTGTCCTCAACGATGAGGAGAAATACGGGCGGATATTTATCCATCATGACATACGTTCAGAGAGGCGTGTGATTGGCCCCAAATTTATTCTGCAGCAGGTCAAGGAACCCAAACATACAACCAATGTCATTAAGAACTATCTTCAGCGCAAAGAAGAACAAGGAGTTCTGGAAGTGATGGTTTGGCCCCCACTAAGCCCTGATCTAAACATTATCGAGTCTGTCTGGGATTACATGAAGAGACAGAAGGCAGCCTATATCCACAGAAGATCTGTGCTTAGTTCTCCAAGATGTGTGGAACAACCTGCC
Source organism: Pelophylax lessonae (assembly GCF_965119305.1). Classification (NCBI taxonomy): domain Eukaryota; kingdom Metazoa; phylum Chordata; class Amphibia; order Anura; family Ranidae; genus Pelophylax; species Pelophylax lessonae. The sequence continues at coordinate 683,460,162 of NC_138769.1, read as the reverse complement.
TTCCGTGTGCCTTCAAAGACTGTGTGCAAATGTATCTAGAATTGACGCTGGTTTCAAGGCAAAAGGTGGTCATACCAAATATGGATTTGATTTGGATTTCTCTTCTGTTTTTTTACTTTCCATTTTGTTAATTGACAAAAATAAACTAACCACATTATATTTCTGAAAGCATTCCTTTTTACAGCATTTTTTTACACCTGCCTAAGTCTTTTGCACATTCCTGTATATATAAAATACATCACATTTACCTTCTCAGCGGTCTGAAAATATTGTTTCACCAGATCCTCCACCCGAAGCGTAGTGAGCTCTGAGGACTGCCTGCCTTCAATTTTCCCAAAATTAATTACAATGTTATCTGCAAAGAAAATTGAGATGCTTACCACATAGAAAATTCAGAGACGGTGTAATGTGCTCACATCCCAGCTAGACATACATGGCTTTAAAAATGACACTCTGCATGAGCTTCACATATCAAAGTGATATTACATGTGCTGAGGCTCCGTTTCCACTGCCGCGGCTACGAAGTCGTGCTACTTCTAGCACGACTTCGTAGCGAAAGTAAACTGCGGCTTTCAGTGCGACTTGTCCCTCATTATAGAGGGAAGTCGCACTGAAGCCGGCTCAAAAGTAGTGCACAAACTACTTTTGAAGTCGCCGCAACTGAAGTCGCGGCAGTGGAAACGGGCCGAATTGAAATCAATGGCTTTTGACTTGCTGTGTGACTTGACATGTGTCAAGTCGCACATCAAGTCGCACTAGTGGAAACCGGCCCTAAGGAAGCGCAGAGCTAATGTCACATTAAGCAGCTACAAATCATACATCAAAAACCACACCTGGCATCCACACACTCACAGGCAACGCAATATCATCCAGAAGATTTAATGTTTCAATTATAAATTATTAGAAACCAGCCTTTCCATACAGTTGAAAACATATCCAGGAGATGAATAAAAAAGTAAAAACAATTACAAGGTCAAACCAAGACATGTAGTATTACAAAAGAGCCCACTACATCATGGAAGCACTAAAGTGATTTTTTGTTAAAAATAACAAACATGTTATACTGTAAAGTGGTTTTGCACAGAGCAGCCCAGATCCTTCTCTTCTCGGGTCCCACGCCGGCGCTCCTGGCCTCTCCCTCCTGTTGTGTACCCCCACAGCATGCAGCTTGCTATGGGGGGCACCTGAGCCGAGCCGTAGCTCCCTGTGTCCATTCAGACACAGAGCTGTTGCCCGGCTCCACCCCCTTTCTCTCCTCATTGGCTTACTGACTTTGATTGACAGCAGCTGGAACCAATGGTGCCATGCTGACATCTCACACATTGAGGAAGGAGAGTCTCGGGCGGTTGTGACACTCCTGCAACATCGCTGGATCGAGATGGGCTCTGGTAAGTATTAGGGAGGGGGCTGCTGCACACTGAAGGCTTTTTATATTAATGCATAGAATGCATCAAGATAAAAAAAACCTTCTGACTTTACGACCACGCTAGCGGTACGGGAACTTCACGTCTTATCCCTAGAACTAAATTGTGTCATGCTGCTATCTGCTGGACGCTTTGTATTTTCTCACTGAATAAAAGGCTTCCCCTGATTGGCTAAGCTAGACATTTTAATGTCAGACACCCGCCTCTCCATCTCAGCCAATCATAGGAAGCCTTGAATTCATTCAGAACAAAAAACAAGGCTTCAGGCGAAAGACTGGGCAGCGCCAAGACTGACTCGATTTTGTTCTGAGAACAGGACAGGAAAACCTCATACAGATGCTACCACACAGCACTGTATAGTGTATTGAGCTGATGCTTCAGGGAATAGTTTGTTTAGGCCAGCTTGAGCCAAACAAACTACTGGCGAAAGAACCTAGAGGAGGAGGTTTGGGGACGCACGACCAGCAGGACAGGTAATTATAATTATCCTATTTTTTTTTTTTTTTTATGGAAAGCACTTTTTTATATTGCTTTAAGGACAATCAGTGGAGCTATGAATATAAGCACATTATGACACTGTGGTCAACTGTGCAGCCAGAACAACTTGGGCAGAGACACCTCTCAGGCTTGTTCACCTTGCTACAAAATCTTGAGCCCAGGCATGTAGACTTTCTATCTACAAGATATGGCCAAAAGTTTGTGGACACCTGACTATCACACCTGTATGAGCTTGTTGGACCCCTAATTCCAAAACCATGGAAATCTGGGTAGGCAGTCAACAAGATTATAGCGTGTGTCTGTGGGAATTTGTGCCCATTCTGCCAAAAGAGCAATTGTAACATAAGGTAATGGTGATGGAAGAGAAGACAAGGATTGCAGACAGGGGGGGGCGGATAAAAAGCAATTCCAATCTGTAATAGAGGGAAGCGCATGCAGACCTCGGGCAATATCGCTTTATTATAGGACAAACGGTACAGTACCCGTGTTGAACCCTCCACTCCGTAGCCCCTTACTGCTTGTGGCTTCGGCTGAGGCTCTCCTGTGTAGCGGTGGACGATGGCGGACTGGTGCGCAGGCGCACTGGTACCGACACATAGTGACCCGACGGTGGAGCCGTAAACAGGAAGTAGGGGAGAGCGGGGTCACAGCGGCGGGAGCCACAGGAAAGGAGACCGGAGTGATACTATCTGGAGGGACGGGAGGAGCGAGGAGCTTCTGTTAAGATGCCGATATGCGTTTGCAAAGAAGAAAATATGTGAGTGCATTTTAACTGTACTGTACCGTTTGTCCTATAATAAAGCGATATTGCCCGAGGTCTGCGTGCGCTTCCCTCTATTACAGATTGGAATTGATTTTTATCCCCCCCCCCCGCCCCCAGTGGAGTGCGAGAGGAGCTGCAGTGACCAGGACATATCTGCTAAAAGGCATACATCCAGTAGGAAGTGGACACATGGACAGTGCCATAGGCTGGTGAAGTATTTCCCCATGTAAATGTTGTTAATCAGCATGTGCAGGGGTTGTTCTTATTGATTGAAGGATTGCAGTTGGCATTTCAGTTCATACTAAAGGTGTTTAGTAGGCTTGAGTTCAGGGCCCTCTGCAATTCACCAGAGTACCTTCACACCAAACCATGTCTTTATGGATCTGGCTTTGTGTACAGGTGCACAGTCATGATGAAACAGAAAAGGGTGTTTTCCAAACTGTTACCACAGCACTGGAAGTGCACATTGTCTAAATTATCTTTGAAAAGCTGCATGTAGACTTGAAAAGAGATCAGCTTTCTACAGGAGAACCTAACTTTACTTTCTACCCAACGCCAAAGCAGCAAAATCAGGAGTCATGATTGGTGAAGTATTAATTTAATACAAGTATATCAGAAGCTGTTTTTACTTACAAATGCATAATTGGGCAAATAAACTAACCTTTCTTATCCTTCTGCTCCTTGTGTCTGAAAAAATGTATTATATCTTTAGGATTGGCTGTCTTTTCCACAAACTTCTGGCTAAATCGAAGAGTATTGAATGGTTCAAATCCACCAGTGTAATCCACCTAGAAAGGAAAGTGGAGCTTTTTGTAACTTTTCAAGTCTGCATAAATACATTTTTAACATGTCATAATATACAGCAAAATCTTAAATTGTTTGTTACCCCATCATTTCATACTCCTGATATGTGCCTGCTGTACCATGTACTTGTATGAGAAAATATCCTGTTCTCTTTGTATTGCTTCCTTTATGTGAAATCCCTGGTGTTCCTGTCAGTCCCTCTGCTTTCCTAATAAAAACTGGCCACAAAGGAAAGCACAGCATGGCCTGTTCTCTAGCTATGCTGGGAACTCAGTGTACTCTCCTCCAATGATCAGACTTGTCCTAACATGACCCCCCTCACTTGCACAGTCTTTCACTGGGAAGCTCAGTGTGCTGCTGCTTCTCCTTCTACCAGCTCTTATGCAACTGAGAACAGAGGAAACAGAGGGAATGTGATCACTTAAAAAAGTGATAAAAATATATATATATATTTTTTTTTAAATCTACACACAAATGTTTTACCTTATATATCAAACAGAGTGGGTTGATTTACAAGGTGATCGTTTACAACCACATTGATTTTCCTAAAAGCTTTACTCTCCCATTAAAAAACATTGAACTTTACTCAGGTGACTTTGCCTAGAGTAAGATAATGTCATTAGCCTGCTATAGGCAGGGGGAAGCATCTACTCTCCCCAAATAATCACTGAGACTTTACTCTAACTTTAGAGCAAGCCAAAAAGGTGAGAGCCTTCAGCAGAGGCCTGATCAGTGACAGACATGTAAAGACAGCCAAAAATTGCACAGGCACCAGCATTCACATGACTGTTGCGCAGTCCAGTACGTAGATGCTGTAATGGGATGATGCCTTACATCACATCGCACCACCCTTTCCTTGTGCTGCTGCCAAGAATAAGCTGGGAGTGGAGATGAATGAGGGAGCTGCGATGGCCACATGAAATGGCCTGGAGGGCGAGATTCAGCCCGCGGTCCTTGTGTTTGACACATGTGGCTTAGATACAGTAAATTATATTTCTAGGTCTTCAGTTCTTACGTGGTTTCTGCGCCGGCTTCCCATATTCTCCCAAAGCTTGTAAAAGCTCCAAATGCTATTTTTAACCACAATCTAAAAACATGCGAGTAGAATAAATAGGCCCCCCGTGAAAACAGGAAACTCTTTACGCTTATTCACAGAGGGAGGCTCAGCTATAATTCGCCATGAAACCCAACAGCTGTGTGAAGCTGGCTTCTTATCGGACGTTCGCTGTACTCTGGCAGATTAGATGTGAGACGAGGATAAGTTATAGGCGGAAACAGTAAAGAATGGGAATCTACAGGTTACTCTAAAACCGGATCAGAAAGATTCACACAGTCATGAACCCTTACATAAAATGAATAAACTGTGGGCTAGAACCCACTGAAAAGGTGCTTAAAGCTGATCTCAAGGCAAATATAACATTTACTACTTAAAGTGGCTCTTCAGTCGTTTTTTCATCTTTCCATCTATTAAGTCTTCTGCCCTTGTTTTACCTTTGGATAGTAAAACATTTTTTTCTGCCAGTAAATACCTTATACAGCCCACTTCCTCTTTCTTATCTGATAATTACATGTCAAAATCAGATAAATCGCATCAATTGAAAAGATAAATCAAAAGTGCAAGGTGCTAGTCCATTAAAGTGATTTCAAGTGAATAAACAGTCTTTAAAGTGCCAAAATAAGTGCAGCTGACACCAGCGGCGCATGCGCCGGAGTGACGTCATCGCGGCTCCGGCCACTCACAGCGCCGGAGACACTGAACCCGGAAGAGACGTGGAGGGAAGATGTCAGCTCCCTCAGCGGTGTCCAGGTGACCATAGTCGTTTTCCTGGCAGCAGATGGCTCTACGGGAATGACAGGTGGCGAGATATATGTCTGGTTGTTCTTGGTGTTGAAGTGGTCAGGACCCCCCTGTGATATTTTGCTGATATGTTACATGCACAGTCCAAAAGAAAGGAACATTACCCAAACATATGGAAATTTGCCAACAAATTGGAATATCCACAGTATCAACAAAAGTAACTACACCCCTCATATTTTTGTAAATATTTTATTATATCTTTTCATGAGACGACACTGAAGAAATTACACTTTGCTACAACGTAAAGTAGTGAGTGTACAGCTTGTATAAAAGAGTAAATTTGCTGTCCCCTCAAAATAACTCAACACACAGCCATTAATGTCTATACTGCTGGCAACATAAGTGAGTACACCCCCTAAGTGACAATGTCCAAATTGGGCCCAATTGGATATTTTCCCTCCCCACTGTCATGTGACCCATTAGTGTTACAAGGTCTCAGGTGTGTTAAATTTAGTGTTATCTCTCTCACACTGGTCACTGGAAGTTCAACAGGGAATATGATATTAATGTTCAAATTCTGTACTGGCGACCCTAGAAGAGGGAACAAACTATTCAGTGAAAGGGAAAACAAAAGGACTCATGGGCATTCGTTAAAATTAGAAGAGAAGCAGTTTAACCTTAAACTGCGTAAAGGGTTCTATACCGACAGAGCAGCAAGAATATAGAACTCTCTTCCACAAGCAGTGGAATCAGCAAGAGCATTAGATGGGCACCTTAACAACCCACAACATACAGGGGTACTCAAGGTACTATTGCCATAAACACACACACTCATCATAGGTTGAACTGGATGGACTGGTGTCTTTTTTCAACCTCACTAACTATGTAACATGGCGCCTTATGGCAAATAACTCTGAGGATCTGAAAAAAAAAAAAACTGAATTTTTGTAAAATCTTACCTGTAAAATTCCTTTCTCTGAGTCCTCCGACAGTCGCCGCCATCTTCATATTCGTCACAATGGGGTATTAGACTTTAGGAGTAGCTAGGCAACAGAATATGTTAATATTAAAGCTTTTAACATATCCCACCCCCAGGGGGTGGTCCCCTCAGTCAATACCCTCCTACTTCCTGTATCCATACCTCAGTTTCAGTGGAATAGCAGTAGAGTATACAACCAAACCCCAAAGAGGGGCGGGGGCGGCGACTGTCGGAGGACTCAGAGAAAGGAATTTTACAGGTAAGATTTTACAAAAATTCAGTTTTCTCTTACGTCCTCCGACAGTCGCCGCCATCTTCATATTCGTCACAATGGGGACGTCCCAAAGCAGTGCAAACATGAGGGGTGGGAAACGCAGCCGCGCCTAAGGCAACGCAGTCTCCACATCAAAGAAAGGAACCTTACCAAAGGAAGGAAACCAGCTGGGCAACATGAGAAAAAAACTTGCTCAACAGGAGCAATAACCCAGGAGAAAAACAAATAACCTAGGGATAAAAACATATCCCAAACAGCCAAGGAGCCCAAAACAAGGGGCTCTAAGGAACCGCCGCACTAAGAACCTTGCGGCCAAAGGAAGCATCTGCCGATGCCTGAACATCCACTCTGTAGAATTTTGTGAAGGTGTGCACGGTCGACCAAGTCGCCGCCTTACACACCTGGGCCACAGAAGCCCCATGACGACAGGCCCAAGACGTACTCAGAGATCTGGTAGAGTGCGCCTTCACCGGCACAGGGGGAACTTTCCCCTTCAAAGCATAGGCCTGTTCAATGGTCTGTCTGATCCATTTGGCGATGGTAGAAGCCGACGCCGCCATGCCCTTCCGAGGGCCCTCTGAAAGGACAAACAAAGAATCCTACTTGCGGAAAGATTCAGTCGATTTCAGGTAAACCCTAATCGCCCGAACAACATCCAAGGAATGCAACTCCACCTCCTTCGGATGTTTAGGCTTCGCGCAGAGCGAAGGCAAGACAATGTCCTCATTGAGGTGAAAATCTGAAACCCTCTTCGGAAGAAAAGAAGGGTTAGGTCGCAAGACCACCTTATCCAGGTGAATGACCAGATACGGAGACTTGCAGGACAAAGCTGCCAGCTCCGACACTCTGCGAGCCGAAGTGATCGCCACCAAAAAGGCGACCTTCTTGGACAACATGGACAACGAGATCTTCCTGATCTGTTCAAAAGGAGCATGTTGTAACACGGACAGAACAAGATTCAAGTCCCAAGGAGGCAGCGGTTCCCTCCTAGGAGGGACCAGATGTCGCACCCCTTGAACAAAAGTACTAACCAAGGAGTTAGACGCCACAGGACGTTGAAAAAGAACGGCCAGCGCAGACACCTGACCCTTGATCGTAGCCAGCGCCAAACGCTGGTCGACACCCGTTTGAAGGAAGGATAACACCCTAGACACCGAGTATGTGCGAGGTGAAAACCTCCTGGACTCACACCAGGCAAAATAGGCCTTCCAAGTACGGTAATAGACCTTCCCCGAGGAAGATTTCCTCGCGTTAATCAAAGTGTGAATGACCTCATGGGAGAGACCCCTATCCTTCAGGACCTCGGTTTCAACAGCCAGGCCGTCAAAGCCAGCGACTGTAAAGCAGGATGGAATATCGGCCCTTGAGACAGGAGATCTTCTCGAAGAGGCAGACGCCACGGAACGTCGACCGCCAGATTCAAGAGGTCTGCGTACCAGGACCGGCGAGGCCAGTCCGGCGCCACAAGAATCACCGTGTGCGGTTCCGAGTTCAACCTGCGAAGGAACCTGGACAGCAATTGAATCGGTGGAAACGCATACATCAGTCGGTACTGATGCCACGGAGCTACCAACGCGTCTGACACGTCTGCCCGAGGATCGCGCGTCCTTGCCACGAACCTTTTCACCTTGTTGTTCAGACGAGACGCGAACAGGTCTACCTCCGGAAGACCCCACTTCGCGCACAACATCTGGAAGACATCCGGGTGGAGGGACCATTCCCCCTGGTCCAGGGTCTGGCGGCTCAGATAATCCGCCTGCCAGTTCTCCACCCCCGGAATGTGGACCGCCGATATCGCCGGGACGTGTGTCTCGGCCCAAGACAGAATGTCGGCCACTTCCCGAGCCGCTCGGGCACTCCTGGTGCCCCCTTGGTGATTGATGTAAGCCACCGCCGTGGCATTGTCCGTCTGCACCCGAACCGGACAGCCTTGCAGCCTGTCCGTCCAACGTCGAAGGCAGAGAAATATTGCACGCAACTCCAGAATGTTGATCAGAAGGGAGGATTCCTCCTCCGACCAAGTTCCCTGGGCGGACAGAACTCCCAGAACACCACCCCAGCCCAACAGGCTGGCATCCGTGGTGATCACCGTCCACGAAAAAGGACGAAAAGACTTGCCCCCCGACACCGCCGGGGACTGGAGCCACCACAGAAGATCCCTTCTGGTGCGATGGCTCAACTAAATCTGGAGATCCAGAGATTGCGGTCGCCCGTCCCACCTAGACAGGATCCCCGCTTGGAGACCCCGCGTGTGAAACTGGGCGAAGGGAATCGCCTCGAAAGCTGAGACCATCAAACCCAGACACCGCATGCACGTCCGGAGGGACGAGCACGGAGCGTCCCTGAGGGACCCGACTTCCACCTGAAGAGTCCTGAGTTTGTCGTCCGGTAGGAAGACCTTCACCTGGACCGAGTCCAGGATCATTCCCAGGTAGGGAAGACGAACCGACGGACACAGCGTAGACTTTGGATAATTTATCGTCCAACCAAACTCCTGTAGAGTCTGCATCGTGACGGTCAGGTCCTTCTCCAGACCCTGGCTGGTCGCAGACCGAACCAGAATATCGTCCAGATACCCCAGGACAGAGATGCCCTGGGCTCTCAACAAAGCCAGAACCGGTGCAAGCACCTTGGTGAATACCCGTGGAGCCGAAGCGAGACCAAAAGGTAACGCCACGAATTGGTAGTGATCCTCCGCAATGGCGAATCGAAGGTACCTCTGGTGACCCTCGAAAATCGGGATGTGAAGGTACGCATCCTTTAAGTCGATGGAAGCCATGAATTCCCCTGGAACGAGGGCAGCCACCACCGACCGCAGGGATTCCATGCGGAACTTGCGAACCCGCACAAAGCGGTTCAGAGCCTTTAAGTCCAGAATTGGACGTACCTTGCCCTCCTTCCTGGGCACGGTGAACAGATTGGAATAGAACCCCCGAAATCTGTCCCGATGAGGCACCGGAACCACCACCCCCTGAGCCCTCAGGTCCCGCACCGCTAGGTGCAGATCCCGCAAACGCTCCGGAGACCGTTGAAGATTTGAGGGAAAAAATCTGCTCTCCAGCCGAGAGAGAAACTCGATCTTGTATCCAGATCGAACGATTTCCTGAACCCACCTGTCCCGAACACGGGCCAGCCAGGGCTGAAGAAAACCGAGCAAGGGTCACCCCACCCCAGAACTGGGTGAGGGCGCCCCTTCAGGCCGCATTGTTATGGGCAGCGGATCCGGACTGGCCGGACTTCTGCTTACCTGACCACGGCTTCTTTTGGGAGCCTTGACCTTTGAACGGCTTGCCCTTATAGTGCGACCGAAAGGCACGAAAGGACCCCTGAGAGGGCCGAAAGGAAGCGGTCTTCTTACCAGGAGCCGCCTTAGCCTTGTGGGATTGGGGCAAGAGCGTGCTCTTACCACCCGTGATCCCCTTTATCAGTGTATCCAAGGATTCTCCAAAAAGGCGAGATCCATCATAGGGCAGATTGGCTAAGGTCTTGCGTGAAGATTGGTACACAGACCAACACTTCAACCAAACTAGGCGGCGAGACAATACCGCCACGCTGTGTACACGGGCAGCCAACGGTACTATATCCAAGTCCGCATCACACAAATACATGACACCCTGATGGATTTGATCCACCATATCCAATGTCGCCGGTGAGGCAGAATCAGCCACCAGGACGCGTCTAAGCACCTGCGTCCAACTCGCGACAGCCTGGGCTGCCATAAGAGAAGCAAATATAGCTTTTAGCATAGAACCCGTAATAGAATAAGTATGACGGGCAAGAGACTCCAGCCTCCTGTCTGTGGCATCCCGGAACACCGGGGCATCGTCTGCAGGAATCGCAGTGGACTTATTCAAAACCGCTATCGCGTGATCCACCGGAGGCGGTACACACCAACGCTCATCAGTAGCGGGCGTGAAAGGATAACGCAGCTTGAACCTACTTGGCACAGCAAAAGGCTTGTGTATATTGCGCCATTGTTCCTTAACAGCGCGCTGAAAATCATCTGTGCAGGGAAAAACCTGTGATGTCTTGAGTCTTTTCTGCGTCCCATAAGCTGCCAGGGCAGCAGGAGGACATGGTTCTTCCTGCAAACGCAGTGTTTGTTTGATAGAAGCAACCAATTCATCCATGAGTGCAAGCTCTTCAGACGAGCCAGGGGGGAATTATCCACCCCTTCAACCTCAGCCCCCACCTCGGACCTCACAAGATCCAGGGAGGAACGGGACCCCGATAAGGAGACCCCAGCCATAGCAGCCCCATCACCATCACCCTCTGAATCAGAGGAAATTGAAACTCTGGGTCGTTTTGTGGATTGAGCAGCCACAAGCATCTGCACCTGAGCAGCAAGGTTAGCCACAATCTCAGCCAAATCCCCCCCTGGGGGGGGAAACAGCAGTCCACTGGCCTCCCACCAAGGTGGTAGGAAATTTGCTCTCCTGAGAATCCATTGCCCCCAAAAAATATGCTGGAGAATAAAGGGTTAACTGCCCCTTTAACAAGCGCGGCGAGCGCAGCCCACCGCACATACACACTAGCACAAGTAGACCCCCACAGGGATAAAAGCTCAACTCAGGCAAGGATATAGGGATAGAGAGGATAAAAACCTGGAGAGATCACTGCTGTTGCCTCGATCGGTGCACCCAGGGAAAAGGAAGTGATGTAACTCAGGGCGCTCTATTAAAGCCTATGGAAGGCTACAAGAAAATGGCCGCCTGCAGTGTTAACATGCAGCCGGGGCGAGCGCTGCCAAAATGGCTCCGCTTGGCACCGAAAACGCCGCTCCTCCACCACAGTGAGGACCGCTGAAAAACACTACAGTACAGTAAAACATGGCGGACCGCCGCAGCGGTCGCTGTAATGTGCCCCAAAACTATACAATCATGCCCCACAGCACACAGCCTGCCACACAGTCACAGTCTGACACAGAATAGTGCAGCACATCCCCCCTCCTTGCAGCCCACAGAATGCAGCCAGACAGACAGGGAGCTTAACAGTGTGAACAGAGGTAGGGTTACACAGTCCCAGACTGACACCCCCCAAACAGACAGGTCCCCACACAGATACACTTACCTCCTAGATGGCGTGGGGAACCCGCACAGGCGAACAAGCCACTGCACATGTGACAGGGAGAGTCGCATCCAGGACGCAGAAAAAACTGGGGTTGAGAAACCGCACAGCGTCCAGTGAGGTAGCCACCTCACCATAGCATCCCTGCAGCGAACAGGGATGGGTCGTTCATTGTGCCAGGAGCATTACCTGACTGAACGCTCGATGGCAGGCTGGGAAGCCACTGACCCACAACCTGCGACCAGGGGGATCAGCCCGAGACCCAGCCCACACGAATCCTCTTCATCAGAAGAACTAACTAATGCTGACAAAAATAACAGCTAAGGAAGGAGAGAGAAAAAAACTCAAACAAAAAATCAAAAAAAGAAGAGAAAGGCTGAGACAAAATGCCCCAGCATAGAGACATCCAGCTACTCCTGACAAGCTAGACATTGAAACTGAGGTATGGATACAGGAAGTAGGAGGGTATTGACTGAGGGGACCACCCCCTGGGGGTGGGATATGTTAAAAGCTTTAATATTAACATATTCTGTTGCCTAGCTACTCCTACGGAGAAAAGTCTAATACCCCATTGTGACGAATATGAAGATGGCGGCGACTGTCGGAGGACACAAGAGAAAGAATTGTTGCTCTACATAAAAATGGCCTAGGCTATAATAAGATTGCCAAGATTCTGAAACTGAGCTGCAGCACGGGGGCAAAGACCATACAGTGGTTTAACAGGACAGGTTCCACTAAGAACAGGCCTCGCCATGGTCAAACAAAGAAGTTCGGTGCACGCGCTCAGCGTCATATCCAGGAGGTTGCCTTTTGGGAAATAGACGTATGAGTGCTGCCAGCATTGCTGCAGAGGTTGAAGTGGTGGGGCGGTCAGCCTGTCAATGCTCAGACCATACGCCGCATTAAATTGGTCTTCATGGCTGTCGTCCCAGAAGGAAGCCTCTTCTAAAGATGATGCACAAGAAAGTCAGCAAATAGTTTGCTGAAGACAAGCAGACTAAGGACATGGATTACAGGAACCATGTCCTGTGGTCTGTTGAGACCAAGATAAACTTTTTTGGTTCAGCTGGTGTCAAGCGTATGTGGCGGCAACCAAGTGAAGAGTGTGTCTTGCCTACAGTCAAGCATGGTGGTGGGAGTGTCATGGTCTGGGGCTACATGCTTCCAGCACTGGGGAGCTACAGTTCATTGAGGGAACCATGGATGCCAACATGTACTGTGACATACTGAAGCAGAGCATGATCCCATCCCTTCAGGGACTGGGCTAAGGCAGTATCCAACATGATAACGACCGCAACCACACTACCAAAACTACCACTGTCTTGTTAAGAAGCTGATGGTAAAAGTGATGGACTGGCCAAGCATGTCTCCAGACCTAAACCCTATTGAGAATCTGTAGGGCATCTTCAAACAGAAGGAATGCAAAGTCTCTAACATCCACCAACTTCGTGATGTCATCATGGAGGAGTGGAAGAGGACTCCAGTGGCAACCTGTGAAGCTCTGTTGAACTCCATGCCCAAGAGGGTTAAGGCAGTGCTGGAAAATAATAGTGGACACACAAAATATTGACACTTTGGGCCCAATTTGGGCATTGTCACTTAGGGGTGTACTCATTTTTGTTGCCAGTGGCTTAGACATTAATGGCTGTATGTTGTTATTTTGAGGGGAAAGTAAATTTACACTGTTATACAAGCTGTACACTCACTACTTTACATTGTAGCAAAGTGTAATTTCTTCAGTGTTGTCACATGAAAAGATATAATAAAATATTTACAAAACTGCGAGGGGTGTACTCACTTTTGTGAGATACTGTATGTGCATAATAACAAGCACCGAAGAAGACCAAAGTGGGCATAAAGGACCTGACTGCTGCAACTAATCAGGATTATCGCTTACTGCTAATGGCCACCATAACATATTTGTATTGAGTAGTTAACCAGCTTCTTATCAAACAAGCCCTAAAGTGTGTGTCTGCATATACAACATGCTATTATGCACTTTGTAAGCAATACAGAATATGCCAGCACTACTAAAATACAGAAAATAATGAATCTGTTATGACAGCCTAAATCAAATGCTTTTACAATAAATGCAAATGATCTATCTTACTTATGCTAATATTTTACTTTTCTGTATCAGATTCCACAGAAGGGAACTTCCCTCAAGGAAGTTTAAACAAGATGAGAATTTATAGTAAAGCCCAACACACATGTGGTCCGTTATCTCTAAGTAGCCGCTGGCCCATTTTATAGCTCCTCAGGCAACACCGCAGGGCTAGAGTTATTATTGGGTATGGCGTCAGCATTAAGAGTCAGAGTTCTGCATCTACTCCCCTTGAGACTGCTCACACCAGCAATCAACATGAATTTCGTAATAACCTGCAAGCAGAAAGCTATAGCTTGAGAGCAATGATCTTCTATAAAGCCATAGACCTAGGATGAATGCAAGCTAAAACTGGCTATGTTTTCAAGAGAAGTACCGTATATACTCAAGTATAAGCCGAGTTTTTCAGCACATTTTTTTGTGCTGAAAACGTCCCCCTCGGCTTATACTCGAGTCAAGGAAAAAAATGTCCTCTCCGACGGGTTTAAGGTTTAAAAATGGCGCCGCCCGTCGCATACATGTTATCGCGCACGCGCCGCCGCCGCTCGTGTAATTTCGGCTATTCCCGGCGCCGCTCGGGAGAGGCCGGGAATAGCCGAAAGTATACGAGCGGCGGCGGCGCGTGCGCAATGACGTGTCGGCGCCGGGTGGCGCCATTTTTAAAATGAAGGCGCCTCTGGAACAGGTAAGTGAAACAGCTTCACTACCTGCCATGGGCTGCGGGCACACTACGAGGGATGCAGTGCTGCGGGCATGGTCCACATGTACCATGCCCACAGCACTGCATCTCCTGTAGTATGCCCACAACCCTGGATCCTCTAGTGCCATGCCAGTACCCTGCAATCTCCTGCACCATGCCAGTACCCTGCAATCTCCTGCACCATGCCAGTACCCTGCAATCTCCTGCACCATGCCAGTACCCTGCAATCTCCTGCACCATGCCAGTACCCTGCATTCTCCTGCACCATGCCAGTACCCTGCATTCTCCTGCACCATGCCAGTACCCTGCAATCTCCTGCACCATGCCAGTACCCTGCAATCTCCTGCACCATGCCAGTACCCTGCATTCTCCTGCACCATGCCAGTACCCTGCATTCTCCTGTACCATGCCAGTACCCTGCATTCTCCTGTACCATGCCAGTACCCTGCATTCTCCTTCACCATGCCAGTACCCTGCATTCTCCTGCACCATGCCAGTACCCTGCATTCTCCTGTACCATGCCAGTACCCTGCATTCTCCTGCACCATGCCAGTCACCCTGCATTCTCCTGCACCATGCCAGTCACCCTGCATTCTCCTGCACCATGCCCGCCGCCCTGCATTCTCACCCTAGGCTTATACTCGAGTCAATGATTTTTCCCATCTTTTTGTGGTAAAAGTAGGGGTCTCGGCTTATACTCGGGTCGGCTTATACTCGAGTATATACGGTAGTCACTTTTAGAATGCCAAAAGATTAAAAGCAGAGCTCAAACTGGGAGAGAAAGAAGCAGCACAAAGGACCAAATAGTTGTGTTGCAATGCAAAGAACAGAGAGATGAACTCATCAGGCAACTCCCTTTCCCTTCACATTCCAGTTACAAGATGGGGTGGGTAGGAAATCTGAAAGGGCCTATTCCCACTTTTCTGTCCCTAGGCACTGCATAACATACACGCGTCAAGTCAGACATCAAAGCGAGTTGTGATAATTCAGGCATCAAGTGCGTTAGCATGTTGCCATTTATTTTGAAGGGCACTCCAACACACAAGGGCTATGTGGTCAATTCACTAAGAGTTAAATAAAATGAGGTAAAAGAAGGCATGTGATAAATCAGTAGTCAAAGTTCAATTCACTAAGAATTTAGCGTTAAATAACGAATGCAGTATTTTTTATTTTTTTTTATTTTTCGGTAACTACAGCATTTTCTCATGCGGTAATTTATCGCACGTGTCAGTGGTTAAGGGTTGTTTAGGGTAATTTCCTTTGAATATTTTACTTTAACATGTTTGTTATTTTTTTTTTTTTTGCAAAAAACAACTTTTTGATCTGACATTTTTTACAGTAATCTGTATTTAAAGGCAGAACCTACCTACCAAATCTCTCCTGATGTTGGGTAATCCAAGCTCCTTTATTAAACCCACCATGTGTGTTTTGTTTTTTCTTTGCAAATATATGGCCTACTAGAGTTGTTGAAAGTGCTCCTTTCTATGTTTTTGGCACAAAGATGTGCTGCTGCTCATCTTTACATTGTGGAAACTAAAGAAAACTGGACTATATATTTTTTTTTTATAAGTTTTTAAAACAATTTTATTTATTTTTCATGGACCTATCCAAGTTTAACTTGTTGTAATGGTGTATATAACCAAAAGTATTACAGTGGCCACTTCAAGCAATCACTTATAGCTGGAGTAATTGTCATGGTTAACGTACTCTATTGTTGCACTTTTGTAAACGTTTAGGCCCCTTTCACACAGGCGGACAGTTCAGATCAGCATGTCAGTTTTTTTGGCGGATCTGAACTGTCACCCCATGCATTTCTATGGGGCATCGGATGTCAGCGGAGACATGTCCGCTGACATCCAATCCGTCAAATCTGGATGGATGGAAACCCTATTTTCCACCCGTCCAGCGGATGGGATCGGATGAGAATGAACAGACGGTCCGTTCCCATCCGATTCCCCCATAGAGATGCATGGGGACCTGACAGCTGTGTTTCAGCAGATCGATCCCCCACTGAAAAAAACGGAGTCCGTTCGACGAACTCCATGTGTGAAAGAGCCCTAACTTAAAAAAAAAAAAAAGTATTTATTTTTTTTTTTTTTAAGTTCTTGATGTTAAATTTCAGCCAATGTTAACATATAATTTGCAGTGCACGTCATGATTTTTTGATTTAATAATAAGAAAAAAAAAAAAAAATACTTGTGTACTTGTAATGCCAAATTTTTGTGTTTCCACTGTTGGTGGAATAGCGTCAACTTTCTGTGGGCCCTCTATGGGTGGAATCAGACCCCTCTCTGAGGGTAGTATTGCACCCCTTTCTTTGGGTAGTATTGCACCCCTTTCTGAGGGTCTGAATAGGCCCCTATTTCTGGTACCGCACTGGTTCCTGCCACCAAAAGGGTGGTGTTAAATATCGCAACTTTTTTTACTTCCTGTTTGTAATTTGGACTTAACAGATTACCAAATGATTTTTTGCGATAGTTAGTTTTTTTCATTGTTTAAAAAATCTTTATTTTTTTAATGAATTGTAATTAATGCAAATTAGTAACATGGTACCGTTACCACATGCAGTAAAGCAGAGTGGAAAAAATGATTTAGAAAAAAAAAAAAACAAATTTTTAAAATTTTAATCAGATTTTTTTTTTTTATTTAAATCGGATTTGTTTTGATTTTTATCAAACTTATTTTAATGATTTTGGAGTAAAATCCATCTAAAGATAGTTTTCTATTTAACCCCTTGCCGACCGCCGCACAACTATATACTGCGGCGGTCAACCCCTCCTGGGCAAAGTGACGTATCGGTACGTCACTCGCCCACGAACCTCTAGGGGGCGAGCGCGCCGCCGGAGGCGCGCTCCCGCCTCCGCTCGTTCCCTGACATCCCCGCGCGAGTGACTGGTGGCTCCGATGTCCGCCGGCCACTCGGATCTCCCACTGGAGAGGGAGAAAGGCAGGCGGCTAATGTAAACACAGCCATCTGTCATTCTCCCTTATGTAACTGCAGAGACTATACAATCCTGCTATGTAGGATCGTATGTCTCTGTGGTTACATCACAAGCACCACCCCACAGTTAGAATCACGCCCCTAGGGATACATTTAACTCACTGATCACCAATAAAGTTAACCCCATCCCTGCCAGTATCATTTTTACAGTAACAGTGCATATGTATAGCACTTATTACTGTAGTAATGTCACTGGTACCCCCAAAAGTGTCAAAAATGTCAGTTAGGGGTCCGATCTCTCCGCCGCAATGTCGCAGTCCCGCAAAAAAAAAAAAAAAAAAAAAAAAATCGCAGATCGCCGCCATTACTAGTTAAAAAAATAAATAAAAATGACATAAATCTTTCCCGTAGTTAGTAAACGCAATAACTTTTGCGCAAACAAATCAAAATACACTTATTGCAATTTTTTTTAATCAAAAATATGTAGCAGAAACAAATTGGCATAAAATGTTAAAAAATTTTGATTTTTACATTTTTTGGGGGGAAATTCATATAAAAAAAATTAAAAAATATTGTTATTTTTTCAAAATTGTTGCTCTTTTTTTGTTTATAGCGCAAAAAGTAAAAATCACACAGGTGATCAAATACCACCAAAAGAAAGCTCTGTTTGTGGGAAAAAAAGGACGTCAATTTCATTTGGGTAGAGCGTCGCACGACCGCTAAATTGTCTGTTAAAATCACGCAGTGCCGAATCGCAAAATAGGCCCTGGTCTTTGAGCAGCCAAATCCTCCGGGGCTTAAGTGGTTAAGATACATTAACCACATCCCGCCCGCCCTATAGCAAAATGACGGCGGGATTGTGGTTGTATTATCCTGACCGGACGTCATATGACGGCGGCAGGATAATACAGCTCTGCGCGCCCCCCGGGGGCGAGTACAGCGGCGGTCGGTGATGCGAGGTGTCAGCCTGACACCCTGCATCTCCAATCTCGGTAAAGAGCCTACTGACGTAGGCTCTTTACCATGTGTCCAGCCGTGTCCAATCACGGCTGGTCACATAGTAAACAGGAAGAGCCGTTGATCAGCTTTCCTTAGTTCGTGCCTGACAGGCACGAGTAAAGGAGTGCCAATCGGCGGCTCCCCTGACAGGGGGGGGGGGGGTCGGCACTGGTAATCAGATCATTGATTACCAGTGCAGACCCTCGGTGGGGGGGTGCCACTAGAACCACCAGGGATGCCCACCCATGACCCCAGGGATGCCCACCATGACCCCAGGGATGCCCACTATGGCCACCAGGGATGGCAATCAGGGCTCAGGGAGCCCCCCATTGCCCTCCCCATCAGTGCTGCCCGCAAGTGCCCTCCCTATCAGTGCTGCCCACCAGTGCCCATCATTGCCATCTATCAGTGGTGCCCACCAGTGCCCATTATTGCCCACCAGTGCCGCCCGTCTGTGCCCATCAGCGCCCACCAGTGCCGCCTATCAGTGCCACCTATCAGTCACCATCAGTGCTGCCTATCAGTGCCCATCAATGCCGCCTATCAGTGCCCAGCAGTGCCGCCTATCAGTGCCCACCAATGCTGCATATCAGTGCCACATATCAGTGCCGCCTATCAGTGCCACCCCATCAGTGCCTCCTCATCAGTGCCTCCTCATCAGTGCCTCCTCATCAGTGCCTCCTCATCAGTGCCTCCTCATCAGTGCCTGTCAGTGCAGTCTCATCAGTGCTCATCAGTGCAGGAAAAAACTTATTTACAAAATTGTATAACAAACATAAAACTTTTTTTTTTTTTCAAACTTTTCGGTCTTTTTTTATTTGTTTAGCAAAAAGGAAAAAACCCAGGGGTGATCAAATACCACCAAAAGAAAGCTTTATTTGTGGGGGGAAAATGACATAAATTTGGTGTAGGTACAGTGTTGCATGACCGCGCAAATGTCATTCAAAATGCAACAGCGCTAAAAGGGGAAAATTGGCCTGGGCAGGAAGGGGGTGAAAGTGCCCTGTATTGAAGTGGTTAATAATTTAGTTTATTCAGCATGAATTTTGTATGTGCTCAAATCTCACTGCAAAGGTATCAGTTTCAGGTATCGCAGCATTTGTATGAGTAAATGACCGTAATAGCCTAATAATAAGACTACCTACAGCGCTTGCTGGAATATACCTCTGTTGGCAAAAAATGTGCTATGTGAAATGTATTACCAATAATACTAGGCTCTCCCCATCAGGGAGCACCTACAGATAAAGAGAAGCCTATAACACTCGCCCCTACAGGGGGAACAGGAGTTGGGACCATCCCTACTATGTGAGGGGAAGAGGGGGAAGGAGAGGCTATTGGCAACCTCCACCACCACCCCCTCCCAACAATATTGGCCCTACCACCCACCACCCCAACAAGGACCAGAAGGGGCAATAAGCGGAGAGGCTGCAGAGGGGGTAGGGGCAAAAAGGAAAAGAGACCATTAGGCCAAGGCATCTTTAACTTGAGTGGAGAATCATTTTTAGAACTGAAACTGGCCGTCCTAGATTTAGGCCTCAAATATGCCCCTGATAAGTTACTAGACCCCTTTAATGTATTTATTGACATCCAGAAGTTTATAAGGAAAGTAACCATCAAAAAACATTTCCTAGGAAAAACAGATAATACTCAAACCCAAGAAAATAGTGAATATGCACATAGTGGACTTCGTTCGACATTTAACCCTAAGTGCTGAATGAACAATTTTGAGGATGCATTCAAATCCCTTCTAAAACAGGATATGAAAACACTGAAGAAAAAAATGGTATAGACCAAAGGAGGACATCTGGGCAGGAATAAGGGAGCTGGAAAAAAGAAAAAATGTTGTCATCTGCCCAGCGGATAAGGGGGGTGGGATTGTTATTTTAAAAATAGAAGATTATTATGAAGAGCTCAACAGACTAGTACAAGATAAGGAGACCTATCAAAAACTTAGGAGCAACCCCTTACCTGTTAGACTTTCAGTACAAAATAAAAATACATTTTTATTATTACAGGTCACGAATTTTGAACTTTGAGGCCTCAAATGAACTAGTTACTAATTCAGTCAATACCCCTTCAGTTTGAAGCACACATTGCGTCCATTGTTGAAATGGTTTTATTTACATGTACTTTGAGATGAGAAGCTATGTCATCTACCCCCAAAAGGTAATTGTGTTTGACAAACTTTGAATATAATGCTCGGGAAAGGCAGGCAACTAAATTGCTTATCCCAGGTGGAACGGCCTTTGGGGGGGAAGGTTTACATACAATGGAGCTCAAAGGATAAAAAGACATTCTTCCCCTGGTCATGAAACGAGAGAAGCCAGAGGATCATAAAACTTTATGTTCTGGCCATGAGACGTTTTATTACAAAATGGCCAAAACTCAAATTCAGGATAACACCTGTGTTCACCCATCCACCAGCAGATAAACTATTGTCTCAACCATGAGAAGACAAACAAACGGAAATCAGCCTGGACAAAGACTAGAATTTGTAATTTATTCACCGACACACACACGGGGGTAAAGATTGTGTCATACAGACCATTGTCCATTGAAATCTAAATGGCATCAAAGAGACAGACTGATTAGAACTGCATCCTCAAATGAATTTCATATAATCATAAGCTTATACAACATCCTTGTCCCATCATATACAAAAGGGGGTTGGGGAACTTATGATGTTATGACAATCTTCAATTGAGAAGTACATTATATCTATTATATAGTAGTGTCAAAATGGTCCGAATTTCTCCCATATTTTATAATCCAGTCCCAAATCATGAATGCATTGTTGTTAACATAATAATCCCTTAATGGATAATATTCTGATTGGAAATAACCCATGTGTGGAAAAGTTTACATATACAAGTTGTTGTGTAGCAATACATATATATGTATATAACTGTCTAGGTATCTATATCATTCTTACTGCTACTAAATGTAAAGTATATGGGTAAATCAGTCATTTCCAATCAATATATATATATATATATATATATATATATATATATATATATATATATATTGTATTAGTAATAATCTTAATTCAATGGTATTACCAGGTCCAGTTACCAGGTCCAATCTTTACTTCGATACATGGTGGATATTAGATGGACATGTATAGAGGATGAGAGTATGGATAAATTATTATGTTGTTAGTTATGATAGTCTTAAATGGAGAAATTATACAGTTTTAATATCCCATATATTGGTTAACCAGTAGAGGTGTCGCCCAATGACCTCGTCAGTTAATGATTAAGTAATCCCAACCAATGGGGATAATGTTCCTCCCACTGGGTTTGGCTTATGGTAATTTTTACTGCCCTTTTGTTCAACACAATATAAAAAGGAACCCCAGATGTAATAGGACACATCACATCACGACACGTCACACATTACATTACACATACAACACACACGCTACTACAGCTATGCATAGACTCATCTATACAGACTCCATCTTGCTCCACCATGTACCTGAAACTAGGAGGGACGCCAAACGAAACTCCTCCCTAATTGGCCACCATCTTGGAAATGCAGCCATCTTAAGGACTCTGGTAACGACCATTTTAAGCTAGCCACCATTTAAATATGGTAAATATTCCTTGCTAATTATTTCATTCTTATTCTATATTGTTTATGTACTTCCTTAAATGTTTTACATTGCATATTTAACAGTAACGAGAGTACAATCCCAGCCGTATAAACCATATGTATATTTTTCTCTAAAGAGATGATTTTTGTTTTTATAACATTTTTATTTATATCAGATTTAGCGCATATTGGCGTATTAGTCTCACGTTTTGCATAGTCTATTCTCGCTTCATCTGCAGTGGAGTGACTATCAGACTGTGCATTGCGCAGACAATTGTGGTCTGATTATATAAAACATTCATTTATGGTTTATACTACATCTGGGAAAAACGTAATCTTGCTTTATTTTACTTTCATCGTCTAGCTAAATATCACATTGCATTTATCGTTTTAAGTTTGTATTTTATGTAAGGTTATCTCTTTGTGTCACTCAAGTCTGATCATTTATGGTGAAAACATGTCTTGCGAATAAATATTCTTATATATTCCCTACTGTAGACTGTTTCACTAAGATTGGTATATGCTTTTAAAAAGAAATTAATCGATCAAAAAGAACTCAGGAAAATTGCTGTGGTATACTATTGAGTGTCTGAACAAAATTGATTGGTTTTTTCTTAGTTATTAAATTATTTGCCGTAATCGGCTGGAGGCACTGCGTCATAATTCTATTGATAGTTCAGACATCGCCTTTTAGTAATAAATTAAAATAATCAGAATAATATTCTCGAACGTGTAAAACGCACAACATATTAAATGGAGGCACTGCTGAGATCTTATTAATTTCTTACATATGCCAATCATAATTTTGATCATGGTGACATAATTAATAACTTTGCAAAAAAAAAAAAGAGAATTTTTTTTTTAATAATTTGTGGATGAATGTATTTAATTGTGAATATTGTTAGTAATGCCCTAAAATGTCTACATAAGGTAAGGTTCTCGCTGCCAACTCTGGCAAGACGTCAATCCCACAGCCCCATTAGATTCGGCACAGATCTAGAATATGTAGAGACACCTCTCTGAGTCTGAAATGGTGGAATATGTAAAGGCTGGTTGGAGTCATACCAAAATCCTCAGAAGAAGTAGGACCAAATATGGGCACCTGACGTGGGTAGAGGAAAACCCGATGTATGAACTCACCAAAAGCTTCTCTAACACCAAAGACGTCAGGAAGCGTGATCACATACTTTTAGAATCATGGCCAATCTTACTGTATGTCTGTGAGGAACTGCACCAGAAGGCTCAGCAAAAAGGAATTTAGTAAAGTTCTAATCTCCACTCCAAATAATAAGAAGTGGGATAAGGAACCTCCATGAGCAGGTGAAAGTGACCTCTATTGGGACACACAAGTTAAGAGAATGTAGCGTGAAACTGCAGAAAAAAAAGTAGAACTGTGGCAGAAGTTTTATTCAGAAAGCTGTAATATAAGCAACCATTTGAAAGAGCAATGTAAATGATTAATGCAATAAGTAGGAAGTTTGGAGCAAGGAAAATGTAGTTGCCGAGTAACCAGCAGTGGAAAATTAAAAAAAAAAAAAAAGTGTAACAGTTCCAGTCAGGACAGGAACTCATTAGTAAATAAATAGGAGAGTTCCAAAATGTTATGGTGTCCATGCAAAAGGGTAATGCTTATTAGTCCTGCATTAAAAATTAAATATTTAAATAGACCCAGATATGACTCCCAGTCTGATGGTTATGACCCAGACAAGGGGGGGGGAGTCAGGCAGAGAGTCCACGTCCTACCCCAGCCATCTTCTAAACATAGGAGGGCAGAAATTGGGCAGCCATGCATAAATAGGTATTAGTCATATCAAGGTCACCGCAAAAAGACCAGCACCCCTAAAAAGATACCATACACCTCCAGAATTATAAATGTTTAAAAAGAGTACTGTCCCGATTTTTGTTAAGAAAGGGTCTTTAGACATTACTGATCACCCTGAGGCCTATGAAAACACCCTTACCGTGTTCGGCCTGTAGGATGTTAGTTAAAATGTGGCCCATACAAAACCCTTACGCTGCTAGAGCTGCTATCTACAACCTAAAAAGGTACACAGCACCAAAGCCCACTGAATTTTTGGCTGTACTCAAAAGTGCCTAACACCCTTCAATGAAGGAGCTTGAGTACAACCAATCGGAATTTAAATCCCTGTGCTTTGAGGCATTGCCTACGTACATAATAACAAGTTTGGCAAGGGACTACAAGTTGGGGTGTTCACTGGAATGGTTGGTGAAAGAGAGTGACAATTTGTACTCCATCCAACAGACCAGTGAATACAAAGAAAGGCGTGAGCCTGTCACCAAAATTGAAAAAAATAAATAAAAAGGAGCAAGATTTTATACCGGATACCTCAAGGAGGACACCGGACACCCCACCAATTAGGAGGGGGGGGGGGGAACCGAGGCCATTTTAGGATTTCCTTCCAAGGGGACAGGGCCCAAGGTTTAGAAGAATCTCTAGAGAGTATCCCCAAAGAGCCCAATTCACCCTTGAGGATGGAAATCCTCGCTATGCCCAATATCCTCAACAAGGGGGGGGACCCCACAAATAAATAGGGATTTGCCCCATCTTAGGGCTCTCCCAAAATCCACGGGAAGAACGAGAGACATTAAGGTCCAGACTCCACGCCAGAACCGAGCAAATGGTTCTGATAAGGATCTGTCCCATCTGTCTGTACCCGAGAGACATAGGCACTGCGGGAGGCGGAACCAAAAATCCAATTCTGAAGAGGTTTTCAGCAGAGTAGATGCCAAGTTGGATCATACGATCACTTGGTTCACTCAGGGCACTGCAGCCCAGATCCAAAATAATCCCTCTTTAGGGACAAATTCTGTGGCCAGCCAAGGGCCACAAAATCCTTGAATGCCCAGATGGCCAGGATTCAGAGGGACACACTGAATAAAGGCATAGGAGACAGAGGTTCCAACACCATTTTATACCCAGGTCACAGTATTGAGGATCCTGAAATCCCTGCCGGGGATCTTGGTTGTTAGATACTAACTACCTTCCTATTTTTCAGTGGTCACTTCATCCCTCTGACTCAAACAGGTCGCTCAAAGCGGACACATTTAACAAAAAAAAAAAAAATAAATCGCCAATGACGGTGATACCAAGGAGGATCAAACCCTAATGACGTGATGAAGTCAAGAGGTTAAAGGTGGTATTACGGTAACCAAGAAGGAATCCTCAATGTCAGGTAGTTTTGTCGCCTACAATGATTTGCATTGATGCCCCAAAGGGGGGGGGGGGATATTATATATATATTTTTTTCCTCCCAAGTAGAAGGTAAATTCTAACAAAAATATTGTATTACTGTTCAAATTGTTCAATGTGTGGTATCCATGGTGATAAATACATCCCCATGTTAATAAGCCCCAGAAGTCAGTCTCCCCTGGAAAAGGTTGAATATATAGTCTCACCTTCCATGGTGGTCAGATAAAAGGCTGATCACACGGTGGACTCAAGGAGGACTCTGAGGAAGCTCAGGATACCAACCTCACATTGAAATTTCAACTAAAAGTTATGGATGAAAACTGTATGTATAATTTTCTCATGGAATCCATTTTCCTTTATAGGACTAAGAGATCCAGGAAGTACGCAGGAAACCGAGAGTCTGATGTGTCTGAGACACCCAAGGGGGGGTACAGTGTGAAGGACCCCGGGATACCCCTGATGTCCGGTCTACCAGGACAAAACCGTCAAAACAGCCAAAGGCAAAAGTACCCGGAGAAATCCACATTCCACTGGCCAACAGATGATAACCCTTGGATCCACACCTCACTCGGAGTCACCATGCTTATCTACTGAAGTCACTACACCTACTTGCAGGTGTCTACACCCCATTCAATTATTCCATACCCACCTACAAAGCTGTCAAAGTCCAATTTAAGTCCTCTTTCTTCAAGAGTCTGCCTTGGAAAAATGTTTCAAATGGCTACGGCACTTTTTCACACTTTTTCCAAGAGGGGGGATTTGTTAGACTTTCAGTACGAAATAGAAATACATTTTTATTATTACAGGTCACGAATTTTGAACTTTGAGGCCTCAAATGAACTAGTTACTGATTCAGTCAAAACCCCTTCAGTTTGAAGCACACATTGCGTCCATTGTTGAAATGGTTTTATTTACATGTACTTTGAGATGAGAAGCTATGTCATCTACCCCCAAAAGGTAATTGTGTTTGACAAACTTTGAATATAATGCTCGGGAAAGGCAGGCAACTAAATTGCTTATACCAGGTGGAACGGCCTTTGGGGGGGAAGGTTTACATACAACGGAGCTCAAAGGATAAAAAGACATTCTTCCCCTGGTCATGAAACGAGAGAAGTAAGAGGGATCATAAAACTTTATGTTCTGGCCATGAGACGTTTTATCACACAATGGCCAAAACTCAAATTCAGGATAACACCTGTGTTCACCCATCCACCAGCAGATAAACTATTGTCTCAACCATGAGAAGACAAACAAACGGAAATCAGCCTGGACAAAGACTAGAATTTGTAATTAATTCACCTACACACACACGGGGGTAAAGATTGTGTCATACAGACCATTGTCCATTGAAAACTAAATGGCATCAAAGAGACAGACTGATGAGAACTGCATCCTCAAATGAATTTCATATAATCATAAGCTTATACAACATCCTTGTCCCATCATATACAAAAGGGGGTTGGGGAACTTATGATGTTATGACAATCTTCTATTGAGAAGTACATTATATCTATTATATAGTAGTGTCAAAATGGTCCAAATTTCTCCCATATTTTATAATCCAGTCCCAAATCATGAATGTATTGTTGTTAACATAATAATACCTTAATGGATAATATTCTGATTGGAAATAATCCATGTGTGGAAAAGTTTACATATACAAGTTGTTGTGTAGCAATACATATATATATATATATATATATATATATATAAAAACTGTCTAGGTATCTATATCATTCTTACTGCTACTAAATGTTAAGTATATGGGTAAATCAGTAATTTCCAATCAACATATATATATATATATATATATATATTTTATTAGTAATATTCTTAATTCAATGGTATTACCAGGTCCAGTTACCAGGTCCAATCTTTACTTCGATAAATGGTGGATATTAGATGGACATGTATAGAGGATGAGAGAATGGATAAATTATTATGTTGTTAGTTATGATAGTCTTAAATGGAGAAATTATACAGTTTTAATATCCCATATCTTGGTTAACCAGTAGAGGTGTCGCCCAATGACCTCGTCAGTTAATGGTTAAGTAATCCCAACCAATGGGGATAATGTTCCTCCCACTGGGTTTGGCTTATGGTAATTTTTACTGCCCTTTTGTTCAACACAATATAAAAAGGAACCCCAGATGTAATAGGACACATCACGACACGTCACACATTACATTACACATACAACACACACGCTACTACAGCTATGCATAGACTCATCTATACAGACTCCATCTTGCTCCACCATGTACCTGAAACTAGGAGGGACGCCAAACGAAACTCCTCCCTAATTGGCCACCATCTTGGAAATGCAGCCATCTTAAGGACTCTGGTAACAACCATTTTAAGCTAGCCACCATTTAAATATGGTAAATATTCCTTGCTAATTATTTCATTCTTATTCTATATTGTTTATGTACTTCCTTAAATGTTTTACATTGCATATTTAACAGTAACGAGAGTACAATCCCAGCCGTATAAACCATATGTATATTTTTCACTAAAGAGATGATTTTTGTTTTTATAACATTTTTATTAATATCAGATTTAGCGCATATTGGCGTATTAGTCTCACGTTTTGCATAGTCTATTCTCGCTTCATCTGCAGTGGAGTGATTATCAGACTGTGCATTGCGCAGACAATTGTGGTCTGATTATATAGAACATTCATTTATGGTTTATACTACATCTGGGAAAAACGTAATCTTGCTTTATTTTACTTTCATCGTCTAGCTAAATATCACATTGCATTTATCGTTTTAAGTTTGTATTTTATGTAAGGTTATCTCTTTGTGTCACTCAAGTCATAATTCTATTGATAGTTCAGACATCGCCTTTTAGTAATAAATGAAAATAATCAGAATAATATTCTCGAACGTGTAAATCGCACAACATACCAAAATACAGGAATAAATGCAAAAAACTTTAAAAGAAAGCGCACAAAAAAGGAATTTTAAATAATAAAGAATACCGCTACCTCCTACCTGAAGCACCAAAGCTACTGATTATTTATCAACTACCCAAAGTTCACAAAAATCCTACAAAACCTCCGGGAAGACCCATAATCAGCAGAATTGATTCACTTTTTTCAAGAATTGGAGAATATATAGACACCTACCTGCAACTGATGGTGCAAAAATACCCTTCACATCTGAAATATAGTAAGTACCTCATCAATCTACTTAACACTCTAACAAAAGAAAAAGAGGTTATCCTTGCAACCATTGATGTAGAATCTCTATACACAAATATTGACCAGAATGATGCACTCTTAGAGCCCATTCACGCTGCCGCGACTTGTCAGCCTGACAAGTCGCGGTCCATTGAGTAGTACAGGACCCGTTCTAATAGGAGCGACACAAGTCGCTCCGACTTAGAAAAAGTGTCCTGTACTACTTTGGGGCGACCTCGGAGCATAGACTTCCATTATGTGAAGTCCCTGCAAGTCGCGCCAAAGTCGCGGTGCACATCGGTGCACGCGACTTCACAGGTCGCCCCCCGAAGTCGTGTCGCCCTAGAGGACCAATCACATCTGGAATAGGAACAAAAAAAAGTTTTCTTCTGAAATTACTAAAAACAGCCATGAAAAGCAATTACTTCAGGCACCAAGGATCATACTATTATAGACAACACAAAGGAGTTGCCATGGGGGCAAGATATGCCCCAAGTGTTGCGAATCTCTTCCTAAGCAAATGGGAAAATGAAGAAATATTTGGAAAACAAAGAGAGGAGCTATAGATGTATAAGAGATTCATGGATGATATTTTTATAATGTGGACAGGATCTGAGGATACCTAAAAGAATTTCTCCAGGAAATGAATATTGACGACTATAAAAAAAATTTACGGGATCATGGGATAGACAAGAAGTGAACTTCCTGGACCTCACAATACAACAAAACAATGGAGGTATAGCCACTAAAACCCACTTCATAACTACGGACAGAAACAGCTATATTCAAGCCATAGCTGTAACCATCCAAATTGGATAAGGGGGAATACAGAAGGGTCAAATGATGAGATTAAAACGCAGTTGTGGAAACCAAGAAGTATTTGAGGAACAAACCAAGATCCTCATGACAAGATTTAAGGAGAAAGGGTACAGACACAGTGAACTAGAAAGGGTGAAGGAGGAGGTGAAAAATATGGATAGAAGATAGCTATTAGAAGATAAACTGAAGGAAAATAAAGATTATGCATTAACCTTTATCACCAATTATAACACCAGATATCGGGAAATTGAACATATTGTGCAGAAACATTGGCATCTACTTCTGAGAAATGAACAAATAAGAGGGATACTACCAGATCGACATAAGTTTGTCTACCGCAGGGGTCCAAACCTAAAGGACAGACTGGTTAAAAATATTCCCGACCACCCTAAAAAACTTGCCACATTCTTGGGTCAAAAAGGTTTTTACACATGTGGAAGGTGTAAACCCTGCAGAACTGTAAAATCTAGGAAACAAAGAACTTTAGAATTCAAATCCACTACCACTAACAAAACATACGGGTTAAAGAATCTAATAACCTGCCAAAGCACCCATGTAACATATTTATTAACCTGCCCATGTAACTTACAGTACGTGGGACCTACCACAAGGCAACTGAAGATTCGCATTGGGAAACACATTGATAACATAAATAAAGGATTTAGACATCATAGTGTATCCAAACACTTTCGACTGGCACACAATAGAGACCAAACCTACTTACCTTTTGTGGAATCGATAAGATTGAACCAGACTGGAGGGGAAAAAACATGCGAATTGCGGTCTCACAAAATGAATCAAGATGGATATACCAACTTTCCACCCTACAACCCAGTGTAATTAATATAGATATGGATATAAATTGTTTCATATCTAACCCTTAGGGTCCATCCACCTTATATTATCTGAATCTATAACTTGGGGCCAATTAAGAGCACAGGGTAATCAGAATACAGGGTCTGCCAAGCTACCATACACTTATTCGCACTTAATGTAGAATATCATAAAACTAGGGAATATGAAATATTTATCTTACTCCAATACCTAGATTATAAAACATGTGTAAATTACCAGTAATATGTTAGTACCTGATCCCATTATATAGCATGTGTTTTTTTATATATTCTTTTTATATATATTTTTTTCTATTTTATATTCTCCATAATTCTATATTTTTTTGGTCTCCATATAGCCTAAATCAAGAAAATAATGTATACACTAGACATCAGTAATCTTGGAGTAACCTAAGATGTATAAGCAGCCAGCTAATTGATTATAAGAAAGATTGTGCAAATTTATGTTTTTTTTTTTGAGTATATATAATATTTGTTACATAGTAGTAAAAGGGTGGTGCAAAGATGTATAATTAATTTATTTTTTATGAACATTATTTTAAGAGCATCTCTGTAACATGTAATTTGATTAAGTATTTGTTGTGTAACTTAAGAAGGGTTGTGTATAATGTATGTATACATATAATTCCGTTTGAATATTTAAGAGTTCTGATGACCATATATATTCTAAGAATTGGGGAATTTCATTGATTATAAAACATTGTAAATATATGTTGATCCTCTTTGGTCAAACCCCAGTGTTGAAAGCATGTCACCGTTATACTTTATATACATTCCGGCCGGTTAAGTAGGGTGACACGGGAATTCTAAGTGTCAATCACCAAAGTGGGGACAATCCCGTAGCATAACCCGTTTCCGTAATTATTCACACTGGGCGGAGTGAGGGGCAGCGTTTGCTGTATAAAATGACACCGCTTACTGTGCCTTCCCATCTCTGAGGACGTCACAGGAAGTGACAAAACGCATTAGACTGGAACGCAGAGCGTGACGGCGTCACATCAGGTGGAGTGCAAACCGGAATCTCTGCTCGCCACTCTGCAGAGAGGAAATACAGCCTGTCAGTTAGACTGCTCAGCATCGCTTTATGCTATTTTTTATGCCTTCACCCATGGATTGGGAATAAAACATTTTAAACAACACAACACCATCTGGAGCATTTTCTTTTTCCCTTACATACCTTGGCCCATACCCTGTGTAAGGTGAGAGGAGAGGAGGAATCCTACATCACCCCACTACCCTACTAGAGAGCTAAGGGTCACAGGAGTGCAGAAAGATCTACACTCCTGTGATCCACAGGGGAAGTACAGTCAAACGAGCTTTGCTGTACTTCTACTTTAACCACTCCTAGACCGGAAGGATTTGCCTCCTTAATAACCAGGCCATTTTTTTGCAAAACGGCACTGCGCTATTTTAATGGAAAATTGCGTGGTCATGCAACGCTGTACCGAAATAAAATTGATGTCCTTTTTTTCCCCCACAAATAGAGCTTTCTTTTGGTGGTATTTGATCAGCTGTGTCTTTTTTTTTTTCTGCATTAAAACAAAAAAAGAGCGACAATTCTGAAAAAAAAAAAAATATTTTTCACATTCTGCTATATAATATCCCCCCCCCCCCCAAAAAAAAAAAAATAAATAAATATCAAATGTTTTCCTCCTTTTAGGCCATTTTGTATTCTGCTACATATTTTTGGTAAAAAAGAAAATCGTGATGAGCATATTTTGATTGGTTTGCGCAAAAGTTATTGCGTCTACAAACTAGGTGAAAGATTTATGTCATTTTTATTTATTTACTTTTACTAGTAATGGCGGCGATATGCGATTTTTAGCGGGACTACGACAATGAGGCGGACAGATGGGACCCCTAGCCCCTATTAATGTAATAATGACACTGGCAGGAAATAAGACCTACTGTGATTTTTGGGAAGGGCTGAAATATAAGCCCTACCCCGAAAATCATCCCTAGTATAAAGTAGTGTAAGAATCCAATCTATTATTGTTTTATATAATTATAGCCAAGCTGGAATATATACTTGGGAGTGGACGAACTGGATTATGGGGGATGTAGTTCGGAGGAGGGTGCAAACTATAAGATGGATGACTGGCCGGACTACACTCCCAGGGAGCTTTGGGGAC
The DNA here is from genome assembly GCF_965119305.1 of Pelophylax lessonae. NCBI lineage: Eukaryota > Metazoa > Chordata > Amphibia > Anura > Ranidae > Pelophylax > Pelophylax lessonae. The sequence goes on along the minus strand of NC_138769.1, from coordinate 683,428,014 downwards.
CTGAGGAGGATCATGGGAGAGAGTATATACTTGGGGCGTGGCCGAGTGCGCGCTCTCTTTCTTCTGGGACTCGTGGAGTGGAGACCTGAGAGGAAGAGCTGCGGAAGGACTGACAGACGGAGGCCTATGAGTGCGGCCTAGAGCGAGTAGAGTCCATCCTCAGCGGAGCAGATGTCGGTAGTCACGGGGAAGTGACTGATCCAGAGAGAGCTGAGAGGAAAGCGGGTGGCGCTGAATAAGCGGTCCGTGACAGTGCATGCTGAGAGTCTCCCTGTGATGCAGCATCAGTACGAGAGGCCCTGTCGGTGGACAAGAGTCACATGTGGACACGGTTGCTACACAAGAGTGCCTGGTGACCTTTGTAACAGCAAGTATACCTTTGCACACAGAATACACTGACAACAGTTAGGATCTCATCAACATCTTTATCCTTGGATTAAAAATATTGTGCAAAGAGTGATAAAGAGCTCCAACTGCCGGTGAAGAAGTGCAAGGCCTTGCTAGAGAAGAGACTACAAATTTCTTAAAGGGGGCTCCCTGTTATAGGATACAATCCTGCCAGTTAATTTAGACTGATTATTGATCTGAGTAGGTAGAAACAGATTACAGCTTAAGGTTATTACATCCGTATTATAGTTATTGCAGTTACAACTGAAGAATACTATAGTCACTCTCACCCAATATATGTTCTTCTTCCACTCCACTAAACAGTTAAACTGGTCTCTTTTGTGTTGAGTGTATCCTTGCAAAACTCTTCAGAAAATGACAGAACCTATAGTGCCTAACGGGTTGGATGTATTTCAGGGTCCAGGGAGTGCAGAGGATATTCCACTAACCAGCAGCCCCCAAGGGGGTTGTGCTACATAATGTCCAATGTGTGTGTTTCTGAAATATAATTGTGCCAAATACCTTCAGTACAGCACCGCTCAGCGCTCAGAAAAATTGGAAAATTATACACAGTTGATAGGCAATGGACAATAGTTAAAGACTGATTACGTTGTCATACATAAAATGCATGCCCGGGTATATATAACCACATCTAGGTCATCACACTGTAAAACCACATAAATCAAAGGTCACAATTATAACAGCTCAATGGTAAAGGGCAGAGTATATGGGGTCCGAAGGAGTCCCAGGTAGCCTCCGTGGTGTCAGCGCCTTAGCAGCCGTACAGCTCACAGTGGATGTCTAGGGTTCTTATTTCCCCAAGTGGGCCAGATGAGCTGAACAAGAAATGGTAGGTCACCACATGAACAAAGGATTGTATAGATGTCAGATAGCGTGCTTGGAATGCGTGAGCCGCAGCTGGAATGGACCTGATCTGTAGGTTCTTTACTTAGAGCAATTGACTAATGCAAGTATCTGCAGTTCTATTGAATGTGAGTGATGGTTTCAGTTAACCTATGACAGTCTGTGTTGTACATATAGATATACGCAATTCCTGGTTGAATGAGGCAAATCCATGCAGTGTCAGGTGCGGTGAGTGTTCTGATCAAGTTCACACTGGCAATGTATGTAACCGTCAGTTCACGTTAATCTGACGTGTAGACAGGTAGCGATGTTCCCGGTTGGGGATAACTCACGGATCTTCTCAGATCAGCCGCAGAGGGACACCGGTACACAATCCCCACTCTCCTCTCGACGAAGTACGAAATCGTCCTTCCTCCATTGCCGTTTCCCAGCATCAGTAGATGTGGAAGTGGGAGTCAATGTGGCAGCCTTGAAATCTAGAACACAGGGTGGTGGTGCTTAGCGCCAGTATGTTATCAGCCACAGAGTGTGATCATGTCCACGGGCAAGTGGGGACGATCAGACCAATCCAGATCCAACTGCTGGTTTGTATACAATTTTGGGCAATTTTTAGGCATTTTGCCTAGGCACCCCTGAAGACACCTGTTCACCTTAGTTGAAAAAGGCTGGTCTAGCAGATTTCCTGTTAGAAAGAATTAAATTTTCTCTGGTTTATAATAGATGCCTCTAGGTGTCAGAAACACGAACACAAGTTTACACAGAAACAATTAGGCCGCTGTTAGCACTAGCTTGTCATAAAAAAATAAAGGATCACTTTGAATTTGCTATAACCACAAATCAGTTGAAATAAACATTTTCATGCAGGTAGGTCATCTGTGCACTCAATTCCATTAGCAGAATTCAATATGTAAAAACACTAGAAAAAACACTTTACTGTCAGGCCTGCTTTGCTCAGCCTACTTGCTCCTGGAATATGCAAACGCTTGTAGACTTTTCTAGAAGCCAAAAATACAAGTGTAAACCTTCCAAATACTGATTAAATATATCTTGACTACCAATTACTTGTTTACGTTGGTAATCAAAATATGAAGTGCAATGAGGAGCAGTATTCTGTAAAAATCATATTCTATTTTTCAGGGAACCAAGGCCATAGTAAGAAAAGAAGTGTGTTCAGCCTGAAATAACCCCTTAAAAGGCGTCGTGTGTTCAAATTCCAACATAAAGTTCAGATGGATAAAATTGTATTTTTGTCTTACCGTAAAATCCTCTTCTCTGAGTTCATTGACGGACGCAGTCTCTGGTTTTCATATCAGTAGGGTTATACTGCCCCTACAGGAGAAGGACATAGAGGGGCGGGTACTGCGTCCGTCAATTAACTCAGAGAAAAGGATTTTACGGTAAGACAAAAATCTGATTTTCTCTATCGTTCATTGACGGATTCTCTGATCTTCATATCAGTAGGGACGTCCCAAAGCAGTGCCATAAAAATGAGGGATGGGAACAGCAGAAAAATAATTCCCCATAGTCAACCAGGCAACATAAGACTAATCCGAACAACAAGATGAGACCCACCTGAAAAAAACAATAAACACCCTCAAGGGAGACTAAAACACAATTAAACGGCAGTCTGCAAAACTTTGCGGCCAAAGAGGCATCTACAGATGCCAGCACATCCACCTTGTAAAACTTTGTGAAAGTATGAACAGACGACCAGGTAGCCACCTTGGAAACCTGAAGCACAGATGCCTGATGGCAAAAGGTCCAGGAAGCACTAAGCGCCCTAGTAGAATGCGCCCTAACAGGGTAAGGTGGAACCTGACCCTAATTGAATAAGCCTGCACAACTGTCTGTCTGATCCACTTGGAAATAGTCACAGCAGACGCAGGCAGCCCTCTCTTTGGACCATCCATGAGTACAAAGAGTCTGACTTTCGAAAAGACTCAATAGTTGCCAAGTACAACCTGAGTGCCCGAACCACATCCAAAGTATGTAATGCAATTTAGGATGTTTAGGCTTAGGACACAGAGGGTAACACAATGCCCTCATTTAAGTGAAAACTGGAAACCACCTTCGGAAAGAAGGACGGATCTGGACGAAGCACTTTATCCTTGTGAACCACCAGATAGGGAGAACGACAGGACAATGCCGCCAGTTCCGACACCCTGCACGCAGAAGTAATAGCCACCAAGAAGGCCACATTCTGGAATAGGGTACGCAGAGGAATCTCCCGAATACTTTCAAAGGGAGGTTTATGGAGAACCGACAGCACCAAATTAAGGTCCCAAGGTGGCAACAGAGGTCGCATTGGAGGTGCCAAGTGTGGCACCGCCTGGATAAAGCTACGCACCAGGGAATGGGCAGCCAGTGGCCTTTGGAAGAAAATTGCCAAGGCCGAAACCTGACCAAGCTCTGCGAGGCCAGTTCAGAGCCACAAGAATGACCGGAATACCTTTCGCCTCGATCCTGCGAAGAAGTCTTGGCAGCAACTTGAGAGGAGGATCTGTGATGCCCACAAATATAAATCTGGAGTGCCCCAACGAAGGCACAACTGCTCGAACACCTCCGGATGGAAAGACCATTCCCCTTGATCCAAGGTCTGTAGAGGAAATCCGCCTGCCAATTTCCCACTCCTGGAATGTGAACAGCGGACAGAGCTGGAACAAAGCGTTCTGCCCATTGGAGGATGCCGGCCACTTCCAAGGCCGCAAGGATATTTTAAGTGCCCTCTTGATTGACATAAGCCACGGCCGCGGCATTGTCCGATTGAATGCGAACTGGACAACAATGAATGTACTCGGTCCAGTGGACTAGGCAAAACCTGATTTCTCTCAGCAGCATTACAGTCATCGGTAACCTGGATTCTTCCAGGGACCAGACTTCTTGAGCAGAAAACCTGCCAAGAACCCCTCTTCCACCCGAACAGACTGGCATGCATGGTGACAGTTGTCCAATATATAGGAAGGATTTCCCTTGTTTGAGCATCAGGGACCCGAAGCCACCAAGTCAGGGACTCCCTGGTCACCTGGCTCAGCTGGATCTGAATGTCCAGGGAATTTGGATTCTTGTTCCATTTGAGAAGGATTTCCTTCTGGAGGATTCTTGTGTGGAATTGATCGAAGGGGACTGCCTCGAAGAAAGACACCATCAGTCCCAGAACTCTCATACAGGTCCGAAGGGACGAACAGTTGCTGGACAGCAACAGCTGAATCGCAGTCTGTAGTTTTTGGAGTTTTTCCGGAGGAAGAATCACCCTGGCTGCAGATGAGTCCAAAGTCAGACCCAGATAGTCCAGTCTCATGGAAGGGACCAGGGACGACTTCTTAAGATTCGCAGTGAAATTGTCTATTTAAGTATATAAGGTGAGTTTACTGTTAAAATCAGTGTGAAATTCAAGAGTTGCTTGGGTGTAACAACATGTCTGTAGCTGCTTCATGTTCTGTCACATTAGGAAAGCTATTGGAATGCATAGCAGCCATGTTGGAACGCATGGCGCATGGGAAGTAAGTTTTTCTTGTCCGCACATCACTTCCGGTTGCAAAATCTGATAGGTAGCGGTATTCTGATAGAACACTGGCTACATTGAGAGCTGGGCACAGTCTCCTGTCGTGTGAATTGGATGCGGGGAAACTCGCATCCAATTCGCAATAGTGTGAACTAGGCCTGAGGCTCCATGCACACTTTTTCTTTTTTTCTTAAGCTCAAAAAAAGCTGGAAAAAAATGCTGGATGAAAAATGCTGATAACAGCATTTTTGTGCCAGCTTCTAGTAGCATTTTATTAGCTTTTAGAAGCATTTTGGGAGCATTAGCATTTTATTAGGGTTTTTGCAGTACATAATGGGAAAAATAAAAAAACAGCTCAAAAAAAGCTGTTAGTAACAGTTAGAAGCAGTTCGGAGCATTCAGATTTTTTTTCTGCTGGAAAAACGCTCCAAGAAATTCTACAAAAACATTTTTTTTTTCTGCTTCTAGTTGCTGAAGTTCACAAAATGCTAATAGCCTAAAGTAGTGTTCATCGACACATAGAATAACTGCCTTGTGTTTGACACCTGTGCAGTAAATGATCTGTATCTATCTTACCCGAAGTCGAATCAAGGGTTTTTCTGGCTGGCGAGTATTTCCGAGACGCTCCCTTTCAGCTATATCCAGCATGGATTCGATCTGTAAGAAATAAACCGATACAAATTCTTACATTGGATGTTACCACATTTACTAACAGTGTAACATACAAAATCTTTTTAATGGGGCAAACTGAATAACAGGTATGGTACATCTAATACAAAGGTAAATAGAGTCAACATGTCATGAATGTATCAGGTGCATTATAACAGCCCCCTGATATGTCTGACTACTTCAAACCCGGAGGGAGATTTACACTGAAACGCATCAAACATGGATTGTTGATCAGTAGACGAGATTCCTAATGACTGACTACTGACATGGTGCCCAAAACTAATACCGAGCCTAACAGGCTGGCATCCATCATGAGGATCTTTTAAAAGGACATGAAGAAAGGACTCCCCCCGACTCCAGAGCCACCAAGCTAAGGACAACCTGGACCATAATATCAGACCGACTTGTCCCATAAATACAGAATGTTGCATTGCAGACATTTGGAGTAGAACTGGACAAATGGAACTGTCTCAAAGGAGGCTGCCATCAGGCCTAGGACTATTATGCAAAAGGGAGTCAGACAGCTTCTGAACTGGAGAATTCTAACCTGCAACCAGAGAGTCTCTGATTTGAAATATGTCCAGAATTAGACCTGAATACTCCTATTGATGAGTAAGTGTCAGACTTTTTCTGACGGTTCGGGATCCACATAAAGTCCTGTAACATTTGGACAGTCACAAACACATTGTGTGACAGAATCCTCAATACTGTTCCCTCAATATGAGATCTTCTAAGTATTCCACTATGAGGATGCCACAAAAGCACAGCAGAACTAATATAGTACATTAGTGAAAAGTGCTGAAGGGCAGTGCCATGAACTGGTAGTGTAGGGACCCCAAAATAAGGTGTAGAAATTGATGATGTATTGGAAAGATCAGGACATATAGGTAAGAATCTTTGCAAGCTGGTCAAGCATCCCCAAAGGAGGGGGCACACCTTTATTTACAAACTTTATTACAAAAATGCAAAAGCAATATCATCTTGCGTGAACGAGAAATTACATAAAATATGGCTCAAAAGATGAAACATGGCTATATAAAAGCCTGATACATAGAAGAGTGTAATCAAAAAAGAAGGAAAAAAGAACATCTGCAGGTAATAGCGCTGATAATACAATAATGTGCATGGAAGACAAAAAAAGGACAACATATAAAGAACTGAGATACACTATATTGTCAAAAGTAGTGGGACGCCACATTTACACGCACATGAACTTTAATGGCATCCCAGTCTTAGTCCGTAGGGTTCAATATTGAGTTGGCCCACCCTTTGCAGCTATAACAGCTTCAACTCTTCTGGGAGGTTTAGGAGTGTGTCTATGGGAATATTTGACCATTCTTCCAGAAGTACATTTGTGAGGTCAGGCACTGATGTGGACGAGAAGGCCTGGCTCACAGTCACTGCTCTAATTCATCCCAAAGGTGTTCTATCGGGTTGAGGTCAGGACTCTATGCAGGCCAATCAAGTTCTTTCACCCCAAACTCACTCATCCATGTCTTTATGGACCTTACTTTGTGCACTGGTTCAAATCATTTGGTGGAAGGAGGGGTTATGGTGGGGGGGGGGGGGTTGTTTTTCAGGGGCTGGGCTTGGCCCCTTAGTTCCAGTGAAGGGAACTTTTAAGACAACAGCCTACCAAGACATTTTTGGACAACTCCTGCTCCAAACTTTCTGGGAGCAGTTTGGGGATGGCCCCTTCCTGTTCGAACATGACTGGACACCAGAGTCCTGACCGCAACCCTATAGAACACTATAGGGTTGAATTAGAGTGAAGACTGCGAGCCAGGCCTTCTCGTCCAACATCAGTGCCTGGCCTCACAAATGCACTTCTGGAAGAATGGTTACTCACAAAAGTCCAGCTTGTAAAAGCCAATAAACCACAAGATGCCATACAGGCAGGATGCGTGCGTACTCCAATTACATCCACTATGCTGGCAAACTAAAGCATTTCAAGAGCGTACCCCCTTCCTCAGAGCTTAACTTGCTCTTTCCTGTTCCTTTCTTCTTACACAAGGGATCTGCAGTCCAGCACTTCAGCCAAAAAGCCCTCCGCACGTACAGTATATACTAACATGAGACATATGCAAGACAGTAAACCATTACAACTGAAATTTAACACTGAAGCCATCTGCATGATGTGTTCAATAGGTAAAGCTTCAACCACAGCAATGACTAAATCACGTTTAATGGATTTTGACCAGTCACACATGGTTTGACAAAGTAAAGCCATAAACAGGACTGAGAGAAGGGCAGGACCCACCAGCATGAACTGATCTCTAGAAAGGGCTTTCAACCACTTAACGTTTGGGTCTTTAAAAAGAAGGCACATCCTCCATTAGAATAATAGGCGCCTTATTATTGTAGGACACTGTGTGATCCATATTAGGAATGGACTAAATATGCACAAAATCCTCACAAAACAGATACAAGGCTAAAAAGCATATAGAAGAAGAGAAGAAAACAACTTACCAGGATGCACAAAGAAATAGTTGGAAAAGCAGGGGTAAAAGCTTTTGTGGCCTTGGGAGTTAGAAACTATTTAGGACTGAAAACGGCACCAATTTAGTGCAAATTGCATCAAGAGGAGCCGAAAGAATCTGCTTTAATTTTTGCAGTAATTATCTGTCAAAGAATTGAGTGACTAAGAATCAGAGTCTTTGTGGCCAATAGCTCAGCAATTGCTAAGACCGCAGGAAAATCAGAATCTGCTAGAAAGAGTGTGATAGCACACACTTACAGACTCTGCAATCAGAGCCAGCAAGCAACTGGGTGATTTTGGGTCATAAAGACTTGCATGTTCATGGTAAAAACCTCAGCAAAAAGGGCAGAGGATTTAGCCAAGCCCCAAGAAGCTACAGAGGACTCCAATGACAAAATAGACAAAGTAAAGAACAGCAAGACTACAGCCTGCAGATGTACGCATCATGAGTGGGCATGCTGCAATCCGCCTTAAAGCTGTAACTATAAAGTAGCCAGGGGGCACCCAATACAGTGGGACTGGGACAGTCCCATGTATGGAATCAGACATAAGACTGCATGCCACTAAAGCAATGTAGAGGCTCAGACAGCCACAAAACCTGGACAGCAGATAACAGGTGAGGGTCACATGGCAGGAGATGACCAAAGTAACTGCATGGACAGCAGGATTAAAGATCCATGTGGCATTCCACTATCAGCACTCAATCCCACATCATAACAAGCAAGAAACAGTGATATCACTGGCAACGTTTAGCATCTTCTTCCCTCCAACAGTCCAGTGAATCACTTATAAAGCAAGCAAACTCTGTTTATATAAAAAATTAAAAATAATACTGTAAAAAAATAAATGCAGTATGGTAACCTGAAGCTGTCTAGTTTACCATTTGTGCATGGAATGCTGTGTTCTGACAAAAACTCCAACTTGCTGAGATCTCCAACGACGTTACTTCCGGTGAGTGTACACCAGGAATAATTGGAGATTTCGATCATGTTTTCACACAATACCGGCAAGCCTTTACACACCGGTAGATGCTATAATTAGTGCAGATTGTTAGTTCGTCCGCTAGTAACCAAAAACATGGCCGCCTCCAAAGCGGCAACAACTAGAGGGCGGACTAACAATCTGCACTAATTATAGCATCTACTGGAGGGTATAGGCTGTCAGTGTTGTGTGAAACCACAAAGTGGTTGAAATCTCCAATTATTCCTGGTGTACACTCACGGGAAGTAACGTAGTTGGAGACCTCGGCAAGTTGGAGTTTTCAGCAGAACACCCGCCGAATTGTCATTTCCTACTTCTATGATTGGCTCACTGATTTTCCCATAAGTCTCCAGTTGGATGCAGTAAAGTTTTAGGTATACCCTGTAATAGGATTTACATTTTATTTGGCAACATACTCCCTAAAAATACTTGTCTAATAAAAAGATCCTGACATTTCAGATTTCCTCATTAAACACAGAGAAATTTGCTCAGGTGGCTATAAAGAAGCCAGACCCTTCCAATAGGCTTTATTCACATGGACATTGAGGCCTGTACAGCGAGATTGCTTTTTTTATGTCATCTTGAGCTGCGTGCAGGCAGCCTATGTTACTGAATACGGAAGCAGCAGCTGTATGAACACAGCCTCACATCCTAATTTGACAGACGTGCATCAGCTGGTGTGAGACCTCGAATGAATGGCTGTGGCTGTACAGCAACATAGGCTGCCTGCATGCAGCGCTAATCATATAAACACACGTTTCATTCACGCTGTACAGGCCTCAGCACCTATGTGAATGAAGCCTTAGGGCTCTTTCACACAGGCGGACTGTTCAGATCCGCCTGTCCATTTTTTTGGCGGATCTGAACGGTCCCCCCATGCATCCCTATGGGGCATCGGACATCCGATCCGATCCATCAAATGTGGACGGATGGAAACCCTATTTTCCATCCGTCCAGCGGATCGGATGAGAACGGACCGACGATACGTTTCCATCTGATTTCCCCCATAGAGATCCATGGGGAACTGACAGCTGTGTCTCCGCACACAGCGCGGAGACACACCTGTCCTCTTCCTGCTCAGCGGAGGAGTTTTTTGTCGGATATTTTCAACACTTTTCTTTTCAGACTAAAATGCATAAACTGTATATACACTGTGTATGCATGTGTATACACTGTGTGTACCATTATTAGGCAAGGGAGTATTTTGACCAAATCATAATTTTTTTGCATATTGTCCAACTAAAAGCTGTATAAACTTGAATGCTTATTGGACTTAAGCATATCAAGTGATGTGTATTTGTGTAATGAGGGAGGGTGTGGCCTAAGGATAGCAACACCCTGTATCAAGGTGTGCATAATTATTAGGCAGCTTCTTTTCCTTAGGGTCCTTTCACATGAACGATCAGATCAGATCCGCCTGTCAGTTTTTCAGGCGGACCTGATCGGATGCTCCATGCATCCCTATGGGGCAGTGGATGTCAGTGGAAACAACTCCGCTGACACCCACTGCTATCCGCTTCCGATCCTTTAAATGAAATCCGGAAAAGATAGAAACCCTATTTTCCATCCATCCTGCAGATCGGATGAGAACGGACCGTTGTCATCCGATTCCCCCATAGAGGAAAGCAGGGATCTGACAGCTCTGTCTCCGCACACAGAGCGGAGACAGAGCTGTCATCCGCCTGCTCAGCGGGGATCGGCGGATCGATCCCCCGCTGAGCAGAACGGACTCCGTCGGTGGATCCGGGCCGTGTGAAAGGACCCTTAGGCAAAATGGGCCAAATAACTGGATTTTTGACTTACCGTAAAATCCTTTTCTCTTAAGTTCATTGACGGACGCAGTTCTCACTGATTCATATCAGTAGGGTTATAAATCCCCCTACAGGCGGACACTAGGAAGAAAAAAGTTCTGGCTACGCCTATGGGCAGTCCCGGAGAGTACACCCTCTCTCTTCCTGCATAGGATGCCAGTTTTGTATCAAAGCAGTGTCAGAAAAGTAATACCAACCCAACTCAAAACAGAGGGGTGGGTACTGCGTCCGTCAATGAACTTAAGAGAAAAGGATGTTACGGTAAGTCAAAAATCCAGTTTTCTTTATCGTTCATTGACGGACGCAGTTCTCTCTGATTCATATCAGTAGGGACGTCCCAAAGCAGTGCCATAAAATGAGGGGTGGGAACAGCAGAAAAGAACAAGTCCCCAAAGCCAAACATAGCCGACCAGACAACATAGGACCCATCAGCACAAAAGATGAGGCCCACCTGAAAACAACAGTAAACACCCTCAAGGAAGGCCAAAAGCCCTCCAAACAGCAGCCAGCAAAAAACCTTGCGGCCAAAAAGAGGCATCTGCAGATGCCAGCACATCCATTTTTTAAAAAGTGGTAAAGGTGTGAACAGACTACCAGGTAGCCGACTTGCAACCAGGAGCACAGATGCCCACAAGGCGAAAAGCCCAAGAAGCACTAGGCGCCCAAGGAGAACGCGCCAAAACAGTGAAAGGTAGGACCTGACCCCTAATTGAATAAACCTGCACCACCCTCTGGCCGATCCATCCGGGAATAGACGCAGCAGACGCAGGCAGTCCCGTTCACGGGCCATCCGGAAGTAGAGAGAGCGAACCTGACGCACAAAAAGACTCAGTAGTCGCCAAGTACACCTGGAGTGCCCGCACTCTAAACAGAGTAAGCAATGCACATTCCATAGGATGTGAGGGCTCAGGACACAAGATGGGAATACAATGGTGCAAGTGAACACCAGAAACCACCTTCGGAGGGAAGGACGGGTCCTGATGAAGTACCACTTGGCCCCATGATCAACATATAGGGAGAACGACAGAACAATGTCGCCAGTGCCGACACCTGCACGCAGAGTGACAGCAACCAAGAAGGCCATCTTCTGTAATAAGGTAGGCAGGGGATACCCTTGAATACTCGCAAACAGAGGGTCTAAAAGAACCGACTGCACCAAATCAAGGTCCCCAGTGGGTCACGGAGGTCGCACCGGAAGCATCAAGTGTCGCACCCCCTGGAAGAAGTCACGCACCAGGGCACAGGCGGCCAATGGCCTTCAGAAGAAATTTGCCAAAACTGAAACCCGACCCTTGACAGTACTCAAGGCCAACTTGTGAACTCCCCATTGAAAGCAGCCAAGATCTGGGCCACCGAGTAAGAGCGAGGGGGAGCCCACGCATTATACAAAAAAAAATCACCCTAGAAGTCGCTTCCCACGCTTCAAGCAGGGTGGGAATCACTGAAGCAGCCAAACCCCCGTCCTTCAGCACCTGGCATTCAACAGCCAAGTCGGCAAAGTCCGCGACCGCAAAGTCGGACGGGAGATGGGCCCTGGAGACAATAACTCCTCCCTGAGAGGAATTCACCAAGGAGCATCTGCGGCCAGCCTGACCAGGCCGGCGTACCAAGCTTGGCGAGGCCCGTCCGGAGGCACGAGAAAGACCGGAATCCTTTCCACCTCAATCCTGCGAAAAATTCTTGGCAGCAACTTGGGAGGAGGAAAGGCAGACCGCAGCTGAGACTGACCTTGGCCCATCCATGAGCACGCACACACGACCATGCCGGCGGCAGCCGTGCGCAGGTGACCATGCTAAAATCCACGGCATCGTTCAAGTTGAACCTAGCGAATGTTCTTGCCCATGACAGAACCCATGGTGCCACCATTGCACCGCCAGAAGGTCCTGGGAGTGGGCCACAAACCGCAGCACTATCCTGTAGATGCAACGCCAACAGGTCCACGTCTGGAGTGCCCCCAACAAAGGCACAACTGCAGAAACACCTCCAGATGAAGGGACCATTCCCCTGCATCCAAGGCCTGTTGACTGAGGCAATCTGCCCGCCAAGGTTTCCACACCTGAAAAGGGAACAGCAGAAGAGCCAGAACAAGGCGCACTGCCCAACGAAGAATAGACACATCCAAGGCCGCAAGGACACCCTTGGTGCCCCCTTGGTGAATGACATAAGTCAAGGTCGTGGCGTAGTTGATTGAACGTGCTCCAGGCAGCTGAAGGTGCCCAATCCAGTGAACCAGGCAAAGCCGGATCGCTCTCAGCCCCAGGACATTGGTCAGTAACCTGGATCCTCCAGGGACCATACTCCCGAAGCAAAGACCCTGCCGAGGACTCCTCCCCACCAGGACAGGCTTGCATCCGCGGTGATAAGTGTTCAGGAAAAAGTGGAGGAAGGATTCCAGCTCAAGACTCCCTGGTCAGCCAGCTCAGCCGGATCCGAAAGTCCAGAGAGTTTGGATTCTAGTCCCATTCTAGAAGGATCGCCTTCTGGGGGATCCCCGAGAGGGATTGAGCGAAAGGGACTGTCTCAAAAAAAGAGGGCACCATCAGTCCCAGATCTTGCATACAGGTCTGAAGGGACGCCCATGTGCGGGACATGAACGGCAGTCTGAAGTTCCAAGAGTCTTTTCCCCGAGGGAGAAAACACCCTGACTGAGGGCGAGTCCAAAGTCAGGCCCAGATAGTCCAGTCTCATGGAAGGGACCATGGATGAATTCTGAACGTTCATAACCCACCTGAACTCCTCCAGAGTTCTCGTGGTGACTTCCAAATCCGTTTGTCAGCACCGTAGGAGAAGTTTTAAACTTTGTTTGATGTGCTTTTATCAAGAACTCGTTTGTGAGTATTTTTAATCCATTACTTTTAATAAACCTGCTTAAAGGATAATGCACTAGGCCGGTGCGCCCTTGTGTTTGTTTACCGTTTTTAGTCACCCCAAAATCTGCCAGGGAAGGAGAGGTGGACGTTTACTCACCATACATAGGCAGGCGCCATCTCTTGACAGGACCCCACGCCACCTGAGTAGGGGGGCTGTCGTCCAAATAGGAACGCTGCGACATCAGCTTAGACCTTGTCGTGTGCGTCCTGGCGAGACGTTTAACTCGCGGGGCCAGTTCCCGTCCAGTGGGACTATGTCGCAGTCGACCCAGCGCGGAGCTAAGGCCTGCACGCGCTCAATGGCCAGACTGGGGTGACCACAGGATATGGGGGTCCAGTCTGTCACCCAGCCCGGCATAATTGCTAGAAGATCTCACAGGAAAAAACAATCCGCAGAAAAAAAGGCTAGCTAAAAAAATCTACATAAAAACATTACTTCTATGCCAGGACCAGAGATCCCAGCAAGGAACTAGGTCCTTACTCCTGACTAGGTAGATAAAAACTGGCATCCTATGCAGGAAGAGAGAGAGTGTACCCTCCAGGACTGCCCATAGGCGTAGCCAGAACTTTTTTCTGCCTAGTGTCCTACTCCTGTAGGGGACAGTATTACCCAACTGATATGAATCAGAGAGAACTGCGTCCGTCAATGAACGATAGAGAAAAAGAGATTTAACTCACACTGGAAACTAAGAAAATGTAAAAAAGTCTTTCAGAGGGATGCAGCGCTCTCATAATTACTAAGATATTGGGGCATGCTTACAGAACCATTAAACGTTTTGTTGCAAACAGTCAACAGTGTCACAAGAAATGTGTTGGGGAAAAAAGACGCAAATTAACTGCCAAAGATTTAAGAAGAATCAAACATGAAGCTACCAGGAACCCATTAACCTACAGTGCTGTCATATTCCAGATATGCAACCTACCTGGAGTGCTAAGAAATACAAGGTGTTCAGTGCTCAGAAACATGGCCAAGTTAAGGAAGGCTGAAATCCGACCACCACTCAACAAGACACATAAGTAAAAATGTCATGACTGGGCCAAGAAATATCAGAAGACAGATTTTTTTAAAGGTTTTATGGATTGATGAGATGAGAGTGACTTGACAGACCAGATGAATGGGCCAGTAGCTTGATCAGTAACGGGTACAGGGCTCCACTTTGATTCAGATGCCAGCAAGGTGGAGATGGAGGTGGGGTACTGGCATGGGCTGGTATTATTAAAGATGAGCTAGTTGGACCTTTTTTTGGTTTAAGATGGACAAAAAAAAAAATCAACTCCCACGCCTACTGCCAGTTTTTAGATGGCACTTTCTTCAAGCAGTGGCACAGGAAAAAGTCTGCATCTTTCAAGAAGTCATGATATTTATGCAAGACAATGCTCCTTCACATGCATGGAAGTACTCCACTGTGTGGCGAGCCAGTAAAGGCCTTAAATATGAAAGAATAATAGCATGGCCCCCTTCCTCACCTGACCTAAACCCTAATAAGAACTTGTGAGCCCTTCTTAAATGGGAGATTTACGGTGAAGGAAAACAGTACACTTCTCTGAACAGTGTCTGGGAGGCTGTGGTTGCTGCTGCAGAAAAAGTTTATTGTCAGCAGATCAATAATTTGGATTGGTAGCAGTAGACTGAGCGCATATATATGTAACTAAGTGCCACATCCTATATGAACTAGAAAATGGATTGTTGGAGAGGCATGGACTTTAAAGGCACTGGATTCATTAAAATACCAATTTTATTAATTCAAAACTAAAATACATCAAAAATGTGAACAACTCGGCTCAAAAGAGGCGTGGATATATACAACCACTGTATCTGATTAACAGAGTGTAGATATACATACAAATACTGATAATTGCGGTAACTGTTGAATACATCACATCAAAAGAATCTCATAAACGGTGACAGGTGTGTAGACTGCCGTCCATCAAGATCGATCGATGTGATAGTAAATTTACAGAGTTCATAGAGCCAGATTGCTCGACATGTTTTGCTTGAATAGCTTCTTCTGGAGCTAATAGTTTAATGCTCTGTATAGAAACGTAGACCTGATATAGGCAATATCTAATCCAGTGCCTTTAAAGTCCATGCCTCTCCAACAATCCATTTCCCTGTCAGCAGATCAAGAAACTGACAGACTACTAACAGCAGGTGGTGCTGTTACTTTCTGAGAGGAAGGAGCAGAAGTGCTACCACTGAGGCAGCATGGTGTGTGGAGTTGTGAGCTGCTGAATGGACTCCCACCCCTCCTGTCGAGACTGAAAGGCGGCGGCGGGTGTCCCAGGGGGCCAAGAGCAGATTGTGAGAAGCAGCGGCGGTGGGTGACCAGGGGACCAGGAGTGGCGGCAGGCGACCCGGGGATCAAGTGCAGTGGGAGTGATAGGCTAACCGGGGGGGGGGGGGAGGCGGCGAATAAGTGAAACTGCTGACCAGAGTGGGAGTGTGACAAGCAAACCAGTGCCTGGAGTGGGAGTGTGACAAGCAAACCAGTGCCTGGAGGGGGATTGTGACAGGCAAACCAGTGCCTGGAGGGGGAGCGAGTCAGGCAAAGGTCAGTGTGCAAGTGTCAGTTTAAAGGGGCGGCTGCGCAGGAGCAGAGAGACACAAACTAATAGAAAGCACTGTGACCGTGATATAGTGGGAATGCTGGCTGAGGAGGGTGTAGTATGAGTACCTGAGTATTGTTGAGTAGTGTGCATATTTGAGTATCGTTGAGTATCTGAGTATTATGAGTACCTGAGTATTGTTGAGTACTGCTTGGTACTGTTGAGTAGTGTGCATATCTGAGTATTGGTGAGTATCGGAGTATTGTTGAGTTCACTGAGTACTGTTGAGTACTGTGCATATCTGAGTGTTGCTGAGTAACTGAGTAGTGTTGAGTATTGTTGGGTATCTGAGTATTGTTGAGTATCTGTGTTGTCAGAACTATTAGGACTAAAAATGGAATTATATAAAGGCCATACATATTATGTTATACATATAGAAATTCTGAGCAGCCTAGCATCCATTCTGTTTTGGGGTGACTGAAAGTTTATGTTCTTTTAAGCAAAATGTCTTTACAGAGGGTCTTGAAGTTTCAACAGAAGATTTTTGTTTTTCTGTAAGTCGTAAATAATGAGGCCCTATTTACATCTCATCAGATAAGAGATCATGGTGGTGCCAAACCAGGTTCTAATGAGGGTGTTGTAATTCTAGTCGGTCTATAGTTTCACAATGAACAATAGTTCAGTATATTTAGTTTAAGGGTTCATTTAAAATATGTTTAAGGAATTATTATATTTTATAGTGATGTTTTAGTAACAATATTATTATAAACGTGTGGCATATACATAATTATAGGGATGCCTTGTATACTATGGTTTTGTTTTTGTATAATTGCTAAGTACTAATTACATTTATGTTGCATTACTTACTCACTTACAGAGAATGTGTTTACATAAGGTTCTTTACGTTTTTATGGTCATATAAATCCTACACACTAGACACTATTCTTGACAGGATATGACATGGCCAGGAGAGTTAGATTTTTTCCTAGACTAAGGTCGAAAGGGTATCTTTGGGAAAATAATGAAATTAAATTCAATGTTCAAATTCTATCGTAATCCAACAGCGCCCCTGGTGATTGTTCAAAGTTGTGTCTGAGTTATAGATTCTTATGAAATAAGCCCCTTTGTGAGGTAATGGTTTCATGTAGCATAAAGTTTCAAGTCAGTTAGAGAGAAGAGGAAAATTGAACAGATCGTGAAAGGAATAAGAGGCTTTGGAATACTGATGGGTGACATTTGATCCTGAAGCCAGGACAGCGTGACATCCCATACAACAGAAAAAGAACTTTGATTTGGTAAAGTATACAATTCTATTTTCCTACAGGCATTTAATTTGCCTTATTCATATACACCTAACTGGTCCATTCTCACACCTAAAACTTTAGCATCAAGATTTGAATTTAGATCATTCTAATTGCAGTATGATTGGTTTAATTTTTCTTATCTTGGAATTTTAAGCTAATTTTGGCTTTAGTAAATGGTTCAGTTATGATTTATTCTTTATAATAGATTAACTAAATATAAGTTTATTTTAACAAAACTATCTGGACTTTTAACAAATTTTGATGCATGGTGTAACTATTTTGGTCCATGCAACTTTACTTAAAACATTGGAATTATGAACATCTGTTGGCTGAGAGAAGTCACGTGTCAAATCTGTCATTTTGGTTGCCATCTTTTGTGTCCTCTTGGTAGGCTATTAATCATATTCTAGAAGTTATTGGTTATAGTTAGCTTGCTTTTCTGAAATAATATTCTTTGATAATAATCCTTATATTACCTGTTTGATACATTTTTATTGCATTTTATTCTAAATTTTGTATTTATCACCAATTATATTTTTGACATTTTATTCTGCACTGAAGTATTTAATAAATATATATATTTTTGCACAGAATTGTATTCTCCTTATCTTCAGTTTAACGTCACTTAAAACGATCTCGTATTTTTGTTGATTTATGGAAATAAGTTGAGAATCTCCTTACTTACAGATCTTTGCTTATTTGCATAAATAGACACTGTTTATCAGAGCAGTATAAACATTCTGACAGTGTATTGTTGAGTACTGCTGAGTATTGTGCTTATCTGAGTATTTGCTGCGTACCTGTCTACTTTTGAGTAGTGTTAAGTAACTGAGTACCTGTAAATGTAGAGAACTGCTGAGTTTTGTTGTGTATTGTTGAGTAATCGAGTAGTGTTGAATACTACTGAGTAACAGTAGTATGAGGAGTTACTGTGTGCTGCCTATTTAGAGTCAGGAAGCTAGTTAACAGCTAATCAGACAGAGTTGAATTCCCAATCCATTTTAGATTAGTGGGTATGAAGCCCGGTAAGTGTGGAGATGCAACTCAGTGAACATCTTGTGGCATGTAAACATTCCTCCATCATCTGATCGAGGGTGAATATAGCTGTACAAAATGTAAGCATGTTGCTTCCCTGGAAGCACAGGTCCTTAATCTAGGGAAAAAACTGGCAACACTGAGGAGAATCTCCATACTAAAGGAGAGCTAGGAACGTACCCGGCAGGTGCCAGCACAGAGGCGGGTGGAGATACAATTGTGCAGGCACCAGAGCAGAGTAGTTGGGTGACATTTAAGAAGGGTAGAGGGGAAAGAGTTAGGGAGCTTGGTCCTGGGCTGGAAAATTCAGATAAATAAATCCTGATGTGTGATGTTGGAGAAACCAGTCAAGGATCAGCATTGCTGGAGCAGAGCGACGACCCTAACTGCCAGGGGAAGAACTCCTCCAGTGAGGGTGGGAGCGAGGCTAAGGGTAAGGATAGACAGATTCTGGTGGTAGGGAAATCAATTAATAGGACAGAGAGGGCCAGTCTGTCAAAAAGACCGTATGTGCCGAACTGTATGTTGTTTACCGGGCGCTCGCGTTCGGCACATCACGGATCTGATGGACAGATTACTGGGTGGGGCTGGGGAAGAACCAGCTGTCATGGTACATGTGGGTACCAATGACAAAGTTAGAGAAAGATGGAAAGTCCTAAAAAAACGATTTCAGGGACTTAGGAGCTAAATGGAGGAGTAGGACCTCCAAAGTAGTATTCTCAAAAATACTACCTGTACCTCGAGCCACGCCAAAGAGGCAGTGGGAGATTAGGGAAGTTAACAAGTGGCTGAGGAGCTGGTGTAGAAAGGAGGGGGTCGGATTTCTGGAGAAATGGGTTAACTTCTCTACCTACTGGGGGAGAAGATGGCCGAAAAGCTAGAGGGGCTTTTAAACTAGGTGATGGGGGGGTCAGATGTAGAGCTAGCCCGCAGGGAGCAAGGTTCCTCGAGCATTATTGGGAGCATTAGCAGTAGGGTGACAAGAGATCCAAAACCCAAGGTAGGCAAGCTGGCAAATCGAAAGTGCAGCCTCATAACAGCTAGCGAGGATATAGTATGCAACCGGACAAAATTACGAGGTTTGTATGCCAATGCTAGAAGTCTGGCCAACAAGATAGGAGAACTGGAGTGGTTAATGTATGAGGAGGATTTCAATTTTATGGGAATTTAGAAGACTTGGTTTGACAGCTCTCATGATTGTCTGCCAATCATTCAGGGGTATTCTCTTTATCGCAGAGATAGGGGAGGTAAAAAAGGGGAGGGGTATGCCTATATATCAACAACAATTTGCAAGTGAATATGAGGGACGATATCACGAATGAAGCTAGCGAGGAGGTGGAATCCTTATGGGTAGAGCTTCACAGGAAAGGTACAATGGAGAAAGTAATTATGGGGAATATGCTATAGACCCCCCTACCAGAGGGAGAAGGGGGAGGCGGACCTCCTATCACAGCTTGGAATGGCAGCAAGGATTGGAAATGTCATTGCAATGGGTGATTTAATTATTCAGATATAGACTGGGCAGAAGGAACCGCGCATTCGCCTCACCATTCGGCTCACCATTTCCTAAATGTTCTGCAGGACAATTTCATGGGTCAGATGGTGAATGCACCAAAGAGAAACAATGTGTTACTAGACCTACTGATTACTAACAATAAAGACCTGATTGCGGATGTAGAAATATGGGGCAACGTCGGAAAAAGTGACCATAGGTCAATTAGTTTCAGTATAAACCACAGAAATAGGAAACACAAGGGTAATACAAGGACACTGAATTTCAAAAGAGCCAATTTCCCTAAACTGTGCTCTTTGCTAGACAATATTAAATTGGATAAAATCCTAGGAACAAATAACACTGAAAAAAAATGGGAGTGCTTTGAGAACATACTAAATAAAGGAATTGGCCAGTGCATTCAGACAGGGAAAAAGTTTAAAAGAGCTAAAATAAACCCTGGGTGGCTAAACTCAAACATAAAAATACATATAAAAACATAAGAAAAGGCCTTCAAAAAATACAAGACTAAGGGGACATTGGCAGCATTCCAACATTACAAAGAATGCAATAGGAAATGTAAGTGCGCAATCAAGGTGGCTAAGAGAGAACACGAAAGGCACATAGTGGGAGAGAGTAAAAAAAAGAAAAACCCAAGAAATTCTTTAAGTATATACACTGCACAAAATTATAAATGCAACACTTTTGTTTTTGCCCCCATTTTTCATGAGCGGAACACAAAGATCTAAGACTTCTTCTATGTACACAAAAGGCCTATTTCACTCAAATATTGTTCACAAATCTGGCTAAATCTGTTAGTGAGCACTTCTCCTTTGCCGACTTAATCCATCCACCTCACAGGTGTGGCAAATCAAGATGCTGATTAGGCAGCACGATTGTTGCACAGGTGTGCCTTAAGCTAGCCATAATAAAGGCCACTCTAAAATGTGCAGTTTTAGTGTATTGGGGGGGGGGGGGGGGTCCGAAAACCAGGCAGTTATCTGGTGTGACCACCATTTGCCTTACGCAGTGCAACACATCTCCTTTGCATAGAGTTGGTCAGGTTGTTGATTGTGGCCTGTGAAATGTTGGTCCACTCTTCTTCAATGGCTGTGCGAAGTTGCTGGATATTGGCAGGACCTGGAACACACTGCCGTATATGCCGATCCAGAGCATCTCAAACATGCTCAATGGGTGACATGTCCGGAGAGTATGCACTGGCCATGCAAGAAATAGGATGATTTCAGCTTCCAGGAATTGTGTACAGATCCTTGCAACATGAAACTGTGCTTTATCATGCCTCAAGATGAGGTCATGGTTGCGGATGAATGGCACAACCATGGGCCTCGGGATCTCATCACGGTATTTCTGTGCATTCAAAATGCCATCAATAAATTGCACCTGAGTTTGTTGTCCATATAACCCCACCGCCACCATGGGCCACTCGATTCACAACGTTGACATCAGCAAACCGCTCACCCACACGATGCCATACACACTGTCTGCCATCTGCCCTGTACAGTGAAAACCGGGATTCATCCGTAAAGAGAACAGCTCTCTAAAGTGCCAGACGCCATAGAATGTGAGCATTTGCCCACTCAAGTCAGTTACAATGATGAACTGCAGTCAGGTCGAGACCCCGATGAGGACGACGAGCATGCAGATGAGCTTCCCTGAGACAGTTTCTGACAGTTTGTGCAGAAATTCTTTGGTTATGCAAACCGATTGTTGCAGCTGTCTGTTGCAGATGGCTGGTCTCAGACGATCTTGGAGGTAAAGATGCTGGATGTGGAGGTCCTGGGCTGGTGTGGTTACACGTGGTCTGCGGTTGTGAGGCCGGTTGGATGTACCACCAAATTCTCTGAAAAGCCTTTGGAGATGGCTTATGGTAGAGCAATAAACATTCAATTCACAGGCAGCAGCTTTGGTGGACATTCCTGCAGTCAGCATGCCAATTGCACGCTTCCTCAAAACTTGCGACATCTGTGGCATTGTGCTGTGTGATAAAACTGCACATTTTAGAGTGGCCTTTTATTGTGGCCAGCCTAAGGCACGCCTGTGCAATAAGCATGCTGTCTTATCAGCATCTTGATATACCACACCTATGAGGTGGATGGATTATCTCGGCAAAGGAGAAGTGCTCACTAACATAGATTTAGACAGAATTGTGAATAATATTTGAGAGAAATAGGCCTTTTGTGTATATAGAAAAAGTCTTAGATCATTGAGTTCAGCTCAAGAAAAATGGGGGCAAAAACAAAAGTGTTGCGTTTATAATTTTGTTCAGTGTAAATAGTAAGAAAGTGAGGCCAGAACATATTGGACAATGAAGGGAATCTGGCTATAAAGGACAGAGAGAGAAGGCAAAGGTTCTAAATAATTTCTTCTCCTCAGTCTTCACAAAAGAATTGGGGGGATACAGTAACCTAAACTGTAATGTTAAAGGTAATAACACGTCACAAGAAGCACCCTCTTTTTAACTAGACTTAAAAAACTAACATAAATAAGTCACCGGGACCAGATGGCTTACACCAGAGGGTCCTTTAGGAACTCAGCCAGGTGATAGCCGGACCATTGTTCCTAATTTTTACGGATAGTCTACTAATGGGAATGGTTCCAGCTGATTGGAGAAAAGCCAATGTGATACCAATATTTAAAAACAAGGGCCGAGATATATCCTTGGAAACTACAGGCTGGTTAGCCTAACATCAATAGTCTGCAAGCTATTAGAGAGGATGATTTTTTTTTTTTTTTTTCAGAATTGTCGCTTTATTTTTGTTTTTTAGCTCAAGAAATAAAAATTGCAGAGGTGATCAAATACCACTAAAAGAAAGCTCTATTTGTGGGAAAAAAAGAACATCAATTTTATTTGGGTACAGCATTGCACGACCACGCAATTGTCAGTTAAAGTAATGCAGTGCCGTATTACAAAAATGGCCTGGTCATTAAAGGCGTAAAACCTTCCGGTCCTTAAGTGGTTAAGAGAGTGCTCCTAATCTCAACTCGTTACGTGTATAGAAGACACCTGGGAGCCAGAAATCTTGCTGATTGATAGGGGATCTGTCAGTTCCCTTGGTGGAGGCTGAAGTGCTGAGAGGGCTTCCCTTGCAGCTCGGTGCGGATCACCCCTGATGGTGAAACAGGAGATGACACGTCCCAAGGAGCACTGGATGCGGATGGATCCCGGATGGATGGATGGATGGATGGTGATTTAGGACCGCTTCCAGGAGATCTATAGATGCTCAGAGAAAAGAGACAAGGTTAATGCCAGGCCGACGGTCATACACAGTGAATCAGTCCGAGGAAATGGAGGTACAAAGGGGTAAGACAAGGAGAGAGTTCGTGGAATCCAGGCCGAGGTACGTACACAGAATATCCAGCAGAGGTATGGTTCAGGCAAAGAGTCGTCAGGCAAGCCGAGGTCAAACAAGGAGAAGTGCAGATGGGTCAAGGAGCAAGCCGGGTCAAAAGCAGGAACGCAGATAAACAAACAGGTCACAGGTACTAGAGCTGATGATAAACCAGCACTGAAGCACATCCAGAGAGTGCTTTATATAGAGCCAGGGCTGGGGAGATGGGCGTGGTGACACACCTGATCTGCCTCCAGCGTTCTATTGTTGCTGAATGGTAATTCCTTTCCTGACAGCGCCCCCCCCCCCCCCCCCGAGGGGCAGCCTCTGGATGCCCTACGACCACACTTTCCCGGAAACTTGTTGTGAAACTCTCTCAGGATTTTAGGAGCATGTATGTTGCCTAATGGTTCCCAAGAATTGTCTTCCGGCGGGTATCCTTTCCATTTGATTAAATATTGAGTGCGATTGCCTTTCTGTCGACAATCTAGGATGGTCTCAACCTCGAATTCAGGCTCCCCTTCTACCGAAACTGGAGGAGGTGGTAACTCTTCTCTTCCAGGGTAGGGGCTTGGTATCGCCGGTTTAAGCAGCGAAGCATGAAACACTGGATGGATCTTAAGAGAGCCAAGCAGGATTAACTCAAAGGCTACAGGATTCACTATTCTTTTGACCTCAAAAGGACCGATGAATCTGGGCCCCAACTTCTTGGACGGACAAGACAATCTTAGATTAACTGACGAAAGCCAAACCTTGTCTCCCACCTTGTATGCTGGGTTCTCCTTCCGTTTGAGATCACAAAACTTTTTATAGGCCTGTTGTGCCTTCAGAATATTGTCCCGTAACAACTGGAGATTAGCTGCAATGGCTGCTAGCCAATCATGGACTGCGGGAACCGTAATTTCCTGATCCAGATTGGGCAAAAAGGAAGGATGGAAGCCATAATTAGCCCAAAATGGGGTTTGGTTGGTTGCGGAGTGCACAGAATTATTATAGGCGAACTCCGCGCATGGAAGCAGGGAGGTCCAGTTGTCCTGAGCACTGGTGCAGAAGCATCAGAGGTACTGTTCCAGGGTTTGATTTGTTCTTTCAGTCTGCCCGTTGCTTTGTGGATGATAAGCAGATGACAGGGACACTTCAACCGCCAAAGATTTACAGAGCTCCTTCCAGAACCTAGAGGTAAATTGAACACCTCGATCCGAGACTATATTGTTCGGAAGTCCATGAAGCCTGACCACCTCTTTGATAAATGTATTGGCTGTCTCCAAGGCAGAAGGGGTACCCATCATTGGTAGGAAGTGAGCCATTTTAGAGAGTCGGTCTACGACCACTAAGATGGTAGTAAACCCTTCTGAGGGTGGAAGCTCGACTATAAAGTCCATAGATAGACCCTTCCAGGATAGTTCCGGAATTGGCAATGGTCTTAACAGTCCCCATGACTTAACTTTTGCCCCCTTGTTGCGTTGACAGGTGATGCAGGAATCTACATATGTTTTGCAGTCCTGGTGTAATTTAGGCCACCAAAAGTGGCGTTGAATGAGTTTGAAGGTCTTCCTTACCCCAAAATGCCCTGCAAGTTTGTGGTCATGGAAGGTCTTGAGGACCATCAATCTCACTTGTGTGGGAACAAAAATTTTCTCCTGAAACCAGAGGAACCCTTCCCGCTTATGTAGAGATTCGGCTTCTTGTCCTGTATAATGGGTAGAGGCTTGCTGAATTGAGGACCGTAAGTCCATATGGATCAGAAAAAAGTTTTGAGCCGACAGGATGGTATTGGGCTCTGTTGTATCGGGAGTGTCTGGAAACATCCGGGACAGGGCATCCGCTTTTCCATTCTTAGACCCTGGCCTGTAGGTAATGTGGAAATTGAAGCGTGAGAAAAATAAGGCCCACCTGGCTTGCCGAGGTCTCAACCGTTTAGCGGCCCTCAGATATTCGAGATTCTTGTGGTCCGTGAATATCATAATAGGGTGCACTGCCCCTTCCAACAGGTACCTCCATTCCTCCAGGGCAGATTTAATGGCTAGAAGCTCTCGATCCCCCACATCATAATTCCTCTCAGGAGGTGACATCTTCCGAGAGAAAAATGCTACTGGGTGTAGTAAGGCCTTTGTGCCTTGTCGCTGGGACAGAATAGCCCCCGTGGCTACTTCTGAGGCATCTACCTCGAGAATGTAGGGTAAAGCTGGATCTGGATGTTGAAGAATCGGAGCGGTCACGAACAGGCTCTTTAATTTATCAAAGGCTAACTGGGCCTCTGGCGACCAGCGGAAACGGATCTGCTGACGTGTTAGCTGAGTGATGGGTGTGACAATTGTTGAGAAGCCTTTTACGAATCTTCTGTAGAATTTAGCGAAGCCCACAAATCGCTGAACTCCTTTCTTATCCGTGGGGGCTGGCCACTGCAAAATTGCCTTCACCTTCTGAGGATCCATCGAGACGCCCTCTGTAGAAATGATAAGCCCCAGAAACTGAATAGATCCTCTCTCAAAATCACACTTCTCCAGTTTCACGTAGAGTCCATGTTTCCTCAGGGTGGTTAGAACTTTTTTAACATGAATCCGATGAAGTTCTAGAGAGGGGGAGAAGATCAGGATGTCATCTAGGTAAACAATTAAGAAGTTATCCAGAAATTCACGGAAAATGTCATTTACCAGATGTTGGAAAGTGGCCGGGGCATTGCACAGCCCGAATGGCATGACCATATATTCATAGTGGCCAAAACGGGTTCTAAATGCAGTTTTCTACTCATCCCCCTCTCGGATGCGGACAAGATTGTATGCCCCTCGGAGGTCTAGTTTAGTAAAGACTCGAGAATTCCGGAAGCACTGGAACAATTCTGGAATTAGCGGGAGAGGGTAGCGGTTTTTAATGGTAACTTTGTTGAGTTCCCGATAATCAACACAAGGTCTTAACGTACCGTCCTTCTTCTCTACAAAAAATATTCCAGCACCAGCTGGGGAGGATGAGGGCCTGATGAACCCCTTTTTCAGATTCTCATCGACATAGGACCGGAGAGTTTCTAATTCCTTTTCAGATAGGGGGAAGATCCTTCCAAAAGGGATCTCAGCCCCTGGGAGAAGCTCAATGGGGCAGTCGTAGGGCCTGTGAGGGGGTAGAACATCAGCTTTCTTTTTGTCGAAAACATCCTTAAAGTCTCGGTAAGCTGCAGGAATGTCTTCGGAGGAATCTGAGGCCGGCTGGACGGCTAGGCAAGTGGCAGGAGCTTGGGATTCGGAAGGGAAGCAATGATCCAGGCAGTATTTGGATGAGAAGGAAATCCTCTTCTTAATCCAATCAATCTGTGGATTGTGGGCTTGGAGCCATGGTAGGCCTAGGATGACCGGGAATAAGGGAGAGGACAGCACATCGAAGCGGAGGAGCTCTTGATGACCCGAGTCCGTGGTAGTAAGGACCGGGTAGGTCTCCCTGGTCACGGGTCCGGAACTAGGACAGACCGTGAACAGCACTTACTAGGCCTCACAGGGCAATTGCGGAGGAAGTGGCCGGAAGCTCCGCAGTATAGACAGAGGTTCGCCTGGCGACGGCGTTGTCTCTCTTCGGGGGTCAGGGAGGAACGAATGAGCCCAATTTGCATAGGTTCCCCGTCTGCCGGGGCATTGACAGCTGGTCCTGGTAGAGGAGAGGCCATAAATGGGACCTTTGGCATGACCCACGTGGCTCGAGACCCTTGAAGGCGTTCTGAGCGTCGCTCCCGCAGACGCCTATCCATTTGGATGGCAAGAGCGATTAGATCCTCTAAGGATGCAGGTGTTTCTACCCGAGCCAGTTCGTCTTTTAAAGCTTCCGAGAGGCCATGATGGTACTGGTATTTCAATGCTGCCTCGTTCCAGTCCGTGTCGGCTGCCCATCTACGGAAGTCTACCGTATAGTCCTCGGCCGGGCGTTTGTTTTGCTGGAGGGCATGCAGGGCCGATTCTGCCGTGACCGTACGATGGGGATCCTCGTATAATTGGGCCATAGCCTCAAAGAAAGAGTTTGTGGAATTCAGGATTGGACTCTTCTGTTCCAATCCTGAATTTGTGTGCCCAAGTCTGAGGTTCTACGGCCAGTAGGGAAATTATGAATCCCACCTTGACGGACTCAGAGGAAAAGGTCCTAGGTTGAAGGGCTAGGTATAATAAACAAGCATTCTTGAAGGCCCTGAATTTCCTACGCTCCCCACGGAAGCGTTCGGGCGTGGGCACCCGTGGTTCCGGGGGCGGAGCTGAAGCCGAATGGCCGGAGCTAGCTTGGTCCGGTTGGGCCGGAGCCTCAGGTGGAGGAGAAGGGCCGGCCATGTTGAGTACTCGACCCTCTAGCTGGAAGTACCCATCTTGTAGCCTTTGCACAGCTTGGGTCAGGGCTGAAACCTGCTGGCATAGGGCCTCGAGCTGGGAAGCACCTCTGTCGGCCTCTGACATGGCTGGTTTATGCTGTCAGTTACCTTGGTGGAGGCTGAAGTGCTGAGAGGGCTTCCCTTGCAGCTCGGTGCGGATCACCCCTGATGGTGAAACAGGAGATGACACGTCCCAAGGAGCACTGGATGCGGATGGATCCCGGATGGATGGATGGATGGTGATTTAGGACCGCTTCCAGGAGATCTATAGATGCTCAGAGAAAAGAGACAAGGTTAATGCCAGGCAGAGGGTCATACACAGTGAATCAGTCCGAGGAAATGGAGGTACAGAGGGGTAAGACAAGGAGAGAGTCTGTGGAATCCAGGCCGAGGTAGGTACACAGAATATCCAGCAGAGGTATGGTTCAGGCAAAGAGTCGTCAGGCAAGCCGAGGTCAAACAAGGAGAAGTGCAGATGGGTCAAGGAGCAAGCCGGGTCAAAAGCAGGAACGCAGATAAACAAACAGGTCACAGGTACTAGAGCTGATGATAAACCAGCACTGAAGCACATCCAGAGAGTGCTTTATATAGAGCCAGGGCTGGGGAGATGGGCGTGGTGACACACCTGATCTGCCTCCAGCGTTCTATTGTTGCTGAATGGTAATTCCTTTCCTGACAGGATCAAATACTTTTTTCTCTCAATAAAATGCAAATCAATTTATAACTTTTTTGAAATGCGTTTTTCTGGATATTTTTGTTGTTATTCTGTATCTCGCTGTTAAAATAAACCTACAGTTAAAATTATAGACTGATCATTTCTTTGTCAGTGGGCAAACGTACAAAATCTGCAGGGGATCAAATACTTTTTTACCTCACTGTATAGATCAACTGTGTATTTGGCTGTGTGCCTGGAGTTCAGATTTAAGGATGTCCCTAGCAATAAACACAACATGGTGAACTATAGCCAACTACTGCCAATAACTTAAAAACTAATTAAGTTAGACCATGTGTGCCCACACAGCACTCACAACAGTTAAAGGGGCCACAAATCGCAAATGAAGCAACATAAGATTTTATCACGCACTGGAAAAATCATGAAACTATATATTATATATATACATTCTCAATAAAAAAAGATTACAGTGTTATTCTTATCTAGAGATCATACTCAAAGATATGCATTAAAATGTTTAACAAATTTAAAGAGTAACTCCACCTTTGTTGAGAAAAAAACATTCCCCTCTGGGTGATCTCTGTACATTACAAGGATTTTTACAATCTTTGTTGCAGATTCCAACCTTTTGTTGTTCTGAAGAAATCCCTGTTTGTTCCTCTGTGCCTCTGTGCTGTGGGTCAAATGGGAGTGGTTTCATAATTATCTAACTGCTGTGGTAGCTGCAGCTCTAATGAGGGAAGCTGCTGGGTCTGCATCCTTTTAGACATGTTCCTATTGGGAGTATCTCACCAAAAATGACATTACTGTTGCAGGGGATGCCAGAAATCTGACTTGTATCTTTGTGCAGGCTTCTGGGAAAATGGGTGAGCCAATCACACAAGCAGGAAATTATGTTTCTGGGGTGTGGTCAGTACACATTCTGTGTACAGAACTGCTCCAGGCAGCCATATTGCATTGCATTTTCAGAAAATTACAACAGCTGAAGATTGAAAAGGAAAGGCAATTTTTAATAACATTCAATTACACTATGGTTTGTGTCACAATTGTATAAGCTATATTGTTGTTATTTGCTTTATTTGCTATTTTTTTCCCAAGAAAGTAGAGTTACCCTTTAATTTGTTTTTTTTTGTTTTTTCGTAAATGCAAAATTCATTCACAACAAACGGAAACCATTAAAACAAAAATAATAATAAAAATGTGAAAAAGTAGGATGAATCCAAAGACCCAACAAATAAACAAGAACTTCAATGACGAAGTTAAAATGACTTACGCTGGCCACAAAGAAGCAATCTCCAGTAAATATTCTGAAATGATTTCCATAATTGAAACTCAATTTCCCCCTGAAGTAGCAATTTATGCCTTTAACCACAAAACTTTGATTTTTTTATATTTTTGTAGCAGCACAAAAAAGGAAAAGAATGCATCACTACCCTGCACCTCTCTAAAGTGGATCAGTTTCCTTTGGTAGCAAAGCAATAACCCACTGTTGCTTGATATCACCTAGTATTATGCGGTCTGGGTAGTATACAGCGAGGAAATCCATGTAAGCACAAGCTGAACATGCAAACTTCAAATCAATGACCTTAGCGCTGAAATGCAGACATGCTAACCAATAAGCCCAATGTGCTGTGTGCTATATTTAAAATTTGTGAAATAGGTCTATTATTCCAAAACTATTACCACTTCAGGCTTAGGTCAGACAATACATCACGTATGATTCAGTTTGATCACTACTAGTTAAAGAGCCCTGGCTGTAGTGGTGCACAAACTATTATTTTGCGTTCATGGCTAAAATGATCATTTACTACCCTGGCTGTAGTGGTGTACAAACTAGTATTTTGCTACCAAAAAAAACTAAACGGTCTACATATTGGACTTTAAAGGGTAACTCCAGTTTCGTGGGGAAAAAAGAAAATCAGCAAATAAAGAAAAAACAATATAGTGTATACATTTGCGACACAAATCGTATTGTAATTGAATGTTACTAAAAATTATCTTTCCTTTTCAATCTGCAGCTGTTGTAATTTTCTGAAAATGCAATGCAATATGGCTACCTGGAGCTGTTCTGTACACAGAATGTATACTGACCCCACCCCAGAAACATCATTTCCCGCTTGTGTGATTGGTTCACCCATTTCCCCAGAAGCCTGCACAAAGATATAAGTCAGATTTCTGGCATCCCCTGCAACAAAAAATGTCATTTTTGGTGAGATACTCCCAATAGAAACACGTCTAAAGGGATGCAGACCCAGCAGCTATCCTCCTTAGAGCTCTGCAGCTGCCACAGCTTATAGATAATTATAAAACCACTCCCATTTGACCCACTCAGCACAGAGAAACAAACAATGATTTCTTCAGAATAACAAAATGTAGGAATCTGCAACAAAGTTTGTTAAAATCCCTGCAATGTACAGAGATCACCCAGAGGGGAATGTTTTATTTTATCAGTAAAAGTGGAGTTACACATTAAAAAATGTCACCAACATCTTCCAGATTCCGCAAGTGTTTCTGATCTGGTCTGTCATTGCTGAACAAAAAGAAGCATCCATGCTGTACTATATTTTACATTTTTAAAGCTGAACTTCATTCAGACAAAACATCAATATATCAAGAGTATAATTCTCTTTGACTAAGGCATAATTCAATGTATTTTAACCACTTCTGGACCAGAAGGTTTTACCCCCTTAATGACCAGGTCATTTTTTGCGATTCGGCATTGCGTTAAAATTGCGCGGTGTTTTGAGCTGTACCCAAATACAATTGATGTCCTTTTTTTCCCACAAATAGAGCTTTCTTTTGGTGGTATTTGATCACCTCTGCGGTTTTTAGATTTTGCGCTATAAACAAAAAAAAAAGCGACAATTTTGAAAAAAAAAGCCATATTTTTTACTTTCTGCTATAAAACATTCCCAATAAAAAAAAAATTAAAAATTTAATTTTTTTTATCTGTTTAGGCCAAATTGTATTCTGCTACATATTTTTGGTAAACAACCACAAACAGATCGCAGTTTCAGCTTAGCTGAAACTGTTAATCTGTCCCTGCCTGTCTGAGAGAAGATCCGCCTGCTTTGTTTACATAAGTAGGCGGGTCTTCTCTCGGTTTCCCCGGACGATCGCGGGAGAGCAATCGTCGGCGCTCCTCCCGCAGCCCGCCTCCCGCTGTGTCTAAACCACATGCACTCCAGCCACGTAGTACATGACTGGACGCAGCCGAGCCGCCCTGCCGCAGTAAAAAGGCAGCGGGCGCTCGGCAAGTGGTTAAAATACAACTAGTGTAAGAACCTAGAATTGTCCTGATCTACAAACGGAGAAGAGAGTTTAGCGAGCAGATAGGCAACCTTGTCATTGTGCTGAAGCTACTTCAGTGTCGAATCCGCAAGCCGGTGGGCGTGTTAATCCAGTGTTCCTGTCCAAACTGTTCTAATCCTGCAGTAGTGGAGGAGAACCTGGCTGTGCTTACTGGCCTGTCAACTTTCTAAACCTCACACACTCTTTCCCATCTTCTAAGTATAAATTGTGCAAGGTCTAGAAGTTGACAAGGGAGTAACTGCCTGCTTCCAGGTAACCTACCGCACACTCTAGCTAGATCGGTAGACTTAGCTTAAAGAAAAAAGGATTCAGGGTTTACTAAATGGAATCAGAAATTCGCTGGTTGATTATATTTACTGCTTGAAAGTGCATTTCAAAAATGCTTTTCGCTATACAAGCTTGAGGTTTTCTGGTATCTAGGCAGTATTTCCTAACTTGTTTTCAAACAGAATACAACATTTTATGATTTTTATTCCCTCTGTATCTCCGTATGTGCTTCAGTACATCTTCAGGCTTGCCACATTTTCCCTTGAAGGTAAACAACCTTTGTAGATTGGAAGAAAAGAAAAATAGGAATTCCTAGATATTCCACCAACAATAATATATATTCTGTGCACACAGGAATGCCAAGGTCTGAAAATAATGTCTCGATATAGCAGCACAAGTCTAGGAGATGGCAGGAGGGTTAACAAAGCACAAACTAAAACAAAGTTGAAATACCTTCTCTATGCAGAAGTTTTCAATGTCTTGTGTCACTTTAGGATTGTCGGGGTTGAATATGTCTGGGAAATCAGCCAAAACAAGGTCTTCGATGAAGAACTGTCGTACGGTCTGCAGAGGGATTTTCTGCATGTTCATTTTCTTATTTTTGATCCGTAATAAGCCCACATGTCTAGAAAGTTTAAAGAAGGAGAAAGTTAGGAGGTTCTTTGCTTTAAATACATTGAAATTTATAAATAATAAAGTTTTATGAAAAATGCAAGATATAATAAAGTAACCCTCTTACTATACCATCTAACAGTATCTGTGAATAGAGGCTGTTGTAAGCTTATTACTATTCCATCTCTCATGTCAGAGTTTCTATATCAATCCCTAGAAAGCAGCAGTGGAACTCTGTAAAAATCGGCCTTACTTATTTTCTTTTTCCCTTCCTTAATCCCCCCTTTCCCTATTAGTCATCTATTCAGCCAATAGAAAAAAAGTTACAGCCAACTGAGAAGTGGAGTATAAGGTCAGTGTATTAAAACGTAACTCCACTTGTAATAAAAAAAGGAAAAAGGGGAGGGAAGGGGAAGGAGAAAGGGGGAATGGCGGGACTTTAAATGAGACTCGTGCAATAGAGTCTCCATTCCTATATGCGTATGCATTAATAAGAACACATGGTGTTCAAAAAAGTTGGGACTTTACATGAGGTGTGCCCAGTGTATGATAATGATAATGATGGTATAAGAACCTATGCTGGTAAACATAAAGAGGTCAAATGAATTGGTAAAAGGCATTTATTATCAGATCTGTAGCGGGTAACAACAGTATATCTGAGTAGAAAACACATATCAAAAATTAGTAAATGATATATAAGACAATACATAATAATCAGAATGTTAAAATAATAATTTAGCACATAAAAATATTAATTGATTCAGTAACATGATTGAAAATATATATAGGTATTGATGTACATATTTTTCGGAAACCGATGATGGAATACAGTGCATTGCGAAAGCATTCGGCCCCCTTGAACTTTCCAACCTTTTGCCACATTTCAGGCTTCAAACATAAAGATATAAAACTGTAATTTTTTTTTTTTTTTTTTTTAAAGGATGAATCAACAAGTGGGACACAATCATGAAGTGGAACGAAATTTATTGGATATTTCAAACTTTTTGAACAAATAAAAAACTGAAAAATTGGGCGTGCAAAATTATTCAGCCCCCTTAAGTTAATACTTTTTAGCGCCACCTTTTGCTGTGATTACAGCTGTAAGTCGCTTGGGGTATGTCTCTATCAGTTTTGCACATCGAGAGACTGAAATTTTTGCCCATTCCTCCTTGCAAAACAGCTCGAGCTCAGTGAGGTTGGATGGAGAGCGTTTGTGAATAGCAGTTTTCAGTTCTTTCCACAGATTCTCGATTGGATTCAGGTCTGGACTTTGACTTGGCCATTCTAACACCTGGATATGTTTATTTGTGAACCATTCCATTGTAGATTTTGCTTTATGTTTTGGATCATTGTCTTGTTGGAAGACAAATCTACGTCCCAGTCTCAGGTCTTTTGCAGACTCCATCAGGTTTTCTTCCAGAATGGTCCTGTATTTGGCTCCATCCATCTTCCCATCAATTTTAAATTCCAAACTGTAAAAAGGAGTGCGCACGCAGACCTCGGATCATAACGCTTTAATGGTGGACAATACAAAACAGAAAAAGGTTGCACTCACATTTATGTCCTTATAGGACAAGCATATCAGTGGTAGCTTCTAACTCCTCCCGTCCTTCCTGGGTAACCTCCAGTCTCGCTGTTCGCAGCTCACGCCGCTCCAGCCCGCTCCAGCCCGCTCTCAATCACTTCCTGCTCCTGCCCCCCCCGCCGGATCATAACGTGTGGACAATAGTGCGCCTGCGCACTCTCCCGCCGTCATTCACCGCCGGATGAGCTGGCCTTAGCCTTGGCCGAGGCTGTGTGCAGTGTGGGGCGGATAGATGGAGGGATCCAAGGGGATGCAATACCTGCTGATGGTTGCTATGGACAACGCATTTCGGAGGCCATGCCTCCTCCCTCAGGTCCCACCCTGCTTCCTGTTCCACCTGCCCATTATATACCCATGTACTCCAGCCCTAATTATAGACAATTGCTCTTAAAGGGCCAGACCAGGGATAAAGCTACCCATAATGCGGGAGGAGCAAGGGGCCATGCAATCAAATAAACAATATATTAAAATTTTTAAATTTTAAAGACATCAATATTAATATTAAAAACCACAAAAAAAAAAAAAAAAAAAGATCTTGAATAATTTTTTTTTTCCCTTTTTTTAAAAAATATTTTTAAAAAAAGAAATAAATACAAAAACATTATAAGGCTCCAGCAGATAAAAATACGCATGAGGTATGAATGTACTGGGCACCTATCCTCATATGTCCAGAGCATACTAGGTGCCAAATAAGATAATAAAAAGTTTTATCAACTACTAGGTATCACATAGACATCCCATCCATTTTAACCATCTTCCCTGTCCCTGCTGAAGAAAAGCAGGCCCAAACCATGATGCTGCCACCACCATGTTTGACAGTGGGGATGGTGTGTTCAGGGTGATGAGTTGTGTTGCTTTTACGCCAAACATAACGTTTTGCATTGTTACCAAAAAGTTTGATTTTGGTTTCATCTGACCAGAGCACCTTCTTCCACATGTTTGTGTGTCTCCCAGGTGGCTTGTGGCAAACTTTAAACAGCACTTTTTATGGATATCTTTAAGAAATGGCTTTCTTCTCTCCACTCTTCCATAACGGACAGATTTGTGCAGTATACGACTGATTGTTGTCCTATGGACAGAGTCTCCCACCTCAGCTGTAGATCTCTGCAGTTCATCCAGAGTGATCATGGGCCTCTTGGCTGCATCTCTGATCAGTCTTCTCCTTGTATGAGCTGAAAGTTTAGAGGGACGGCCAGGTCTTCGTAGATTTGCAGTGGTCTGATACTCCTTACATTTCAATATTATCGCTTGCACAGTGCTCCTTGGGATGTTTAAAGCTTGGGAAATCTTTTTGTATCCAAATCCGGCTTTAAACTTCTCCACAACAGTATCTCGGACCTGCCTGGTGTGTTCATTGTTCTTCATGATGCTCTCTGCGCTTTAAACGGATCTCTGAGACAGTGCAGGTGCATTTATACAGAGACTTGATTACACACAGGTGGATTCTATTTATCATCATTAGTCATTTAGGTCAACATTGGATCATTCAGAGATCCTCACTGAACTTCTGGAGAGAGTTTGCTGCACTGAAAATAAAGGGGCTGAACAATTTTGCACGGCCAAATTTTTCCGTTTTTTATTTGTTAACAAAGTTTGAAATATCCAATAAATTTTGTTCCACTTCATGATTGTGTCCCACTTGTTGTTGATTCTTCAAAAAAAATTACAGTTTTATATCTTTATGTTTGAAGCCAAAAATTTGGCAAAAGGTCGAAAAGTTCAAGGGGGCCGAATACTTTCGCAATGCACTGTATATGATAGAGCTTGTAGTTGTAGATTGCCTTCTTAAGCTCAACGCGTTTCGTGAAATTCATTCACTTTATCAAGAGCAGGCTTGGTCACAATATCTGAGAAAGATATATTACTGTATCCAAAAAAAGAGGAAAAGGTAACTAGAGAGGGGAACTTACAATGAAATGTTAACTGTCAGTGAGGCTGCGGAGTTGTCCAGCAGTATGTCCAGATGGGAACTGAGGGGGCAAAACCTGTGACAAGGCCAGAGCATGAGGACCATGTAGGGGTTAAATGGTCTTCATAAGGGTCTGAAAAAATTCAGTTGATGGGCAGGTAAAATTCTATAAGGGTATATATATAGGTAATATATATCAGAGGTTATATCTAAAAAATAACCATATGTGATACAAAAGAATAAGATGGGACCCAAGACCAGGGTGTAAGGAAATGGAACAAACATATGTGCACGAGTAGACCAGATAGGGTGAAATGTAGAGAAATTGTAAAGAAAAAAAGAAAAAAACAAAATGAACAAATATAAAACAACAACCCCAAGTGACATGGCAGAACCGTCAATAGTGGTCATGTGCCCATGCATGAATAAATCAAGTGAATGAAAGAACAACCCCCATGCTCTGGCCTTGGCCTGGGGTTTGCCCCCTCAGTTCCCATCTGGACATACTGCTGGACAACTCTGCAGCCTCACTGACAGTTAACATTTTATTGTAAGTTCCCCTCTCTAGTTACCTTTTCCTCTTTTTTCGGATACAGTTAATACTTATATGTATATATATATATATATATATATATATATATATATATATATATATATATATATCTTTCTCAGATATTGTGACCAAGCCTGCTCTTGATAAAGTGAATGTATTTCACGAAACGCGTTGAGCTTAAGAAGGCAATCTACAACTACAAGCTCTATCATATACTCCATCATCGGTTTCCGAAAAATATGTACATCAATACCTATATATATTTTCAATCATGTTACTGTATCAATTAATATTTTTATGTACTAGATTATTATTTTAACATTCTGATTATTATATATTGTCTTATATATAGTTTACTAATTTTTGATATGTGTTTTCTACTCAGATATACTGTTGTTACCCGCTACAGATCTGTTAATAAATGCCTTTTACCAATTCATTTGACCTCTTTATGCTTACCAGCATAGGTTCTTATACCATCATTATCATACACTGGGCACACCTCATATAAAGTCGTAACTCCACTTGTGTTGAGAAAAAAACATTCCCCTCTGGGTGATCTCTGTACATTACAAGAATTAGAACAACCTTTGCTGCATATTCCTACCTTTTGTTATTCTGAAAAAAATCACTGTTAGTTCCTCTGTGCCCCTGTGCTGAGTAGGTCTAATGGGAGTGGTTTCATAATTATCAATCAGCTGTGCACCTGTAGAAATTTTTAAAGCTTCGCCTATGGGGTTTCTTAATCACTCAATGACCAGGCCCTATTTTGCGATTCGGCACTGCGCTATTTTAATGGACAATTGCCACTGTACCCAAACGAAACTGACGTCCTTTTTTACCCACAAATATAGCTTTCTTTTGGTGGTATTTAATCACCTGTGCGATTTTTGTTTGCGCTACAAAAAAAAAGCGCGACAATTTTGAAAAAATTACTATATTTTTCACATTCTTTTATATGAAATTCTAAAAAAATGTAAAAATCAAAATTTTTTAACATTTTAGGCCAACTTGTTTTCTGCTACATATTTTTGGTAAAAAATAAAAAAAAAATCGCAATAAGCGTGTTTTGATTGGTTTGTGCAAAAGTTATTGCGTTTACTAACTACGGGAAAGATTTATGTAATTTTTGCTTTTTTACTAGTAATGCCGGCGATCTGCGATTTTTTTTGCGGGACTGCGACATTGTGGCGGACAGATCGGACCCCTAACTGACATTTTTGACACTTTTGGGGGTACCAGTGACATTACTATAGTAATCAGTGCTAAAAATATACACTGTTACTGTAAAAATGACACTGGCAGGGAAGGGGTTAACATTACTGGTGATCAGTGGATTAAATGTATCCCTAGGGGCGTGATTCTAACTGTCAGGGGGCGTGCCTTTTGCAGTAATCACAGAGACACGCGATCCTATATAGAAGGATCACATAGCCTCTGTGATCACTTCAGGGAGAATGACAGACGGCTGTGTTTACATCAGCCATCTGTCTTTCTCTCTCAGCTGCGGGAGATCGCGAGTGGCCGATGGCCATCAGAGCCGCCAGGCACACGCACTGGCTCTCCAGCTGACGAGAGGGGGCGGGAGCGCGCCGCCGGCGGCGCTCGCCCCCTAGAGTCTCCTGAGTGAGCGATGTAACATAACGTCGCTTTGCCCAGGAGCAGCTACCTGCCGCAGTAAAACTGCGGTGGGCGGTCGTTATGTGGTTAAGTACCAATGTTTGTCGACATTCCACGAGCGTGCGCAATTTTGAAGCATGACATGTTGGGTATATATTTACCCGGCATAACATTATCTTTCACATTTTAGAAAATTGGGCAAACTTTACTGTTTTCTTATATTTTATTTAACCTCCTGCCGTCCGCGCTACAGCCTATATACGGCTGCAGCGCGGACTCGAATTTTCGGGAGGCCGTTTTTAAACGGCCTCCCAGTGACACGCCCCCCGCGCGCTCCCGCGAGCGCGCATCGGGGGGAATCTGTGTCGGCTGTGTCCCTTGGACACAGCCGATCACAGATCGTGGTGAATGGCCAATCACAGCGGCCATTCACCACGTGATCAAGCCGTCCAATGAGAGATGATCTCATATGTAAACATATGAGATCATCTCTCATCGCCGGCGCTCCTTCCTCACACAGAGCCTGCGTGTGAGGAAGGAGGGAGAGCTGCACAGCGCCGGGGACACAGAAAAAAGTAATCAGGGCACCGATCACCAGTGCCCTGATTACCAGAGGTACACCAAACACACCTTCAATGCCCACAGTGCCCACCATCAGTGCACACAATCAGTGCCCATAGTGCTGCCAGTCAGTGCCCATCAGTGCCTGCTCATCTAGGCACTGATGAGCACTGACTGGCAGCACTATGGGCACTGAGTGTGGTGCTGCTCATCAGTGCCGCCCATCAGTGCTCATCAGTGCCACCCGCCAGTGCCCATCAGTGCCACCCACCAGTGCCCATCAGTGCTGCCCACCAGTGCCCATCAGTGCCGCCCGCCAGTGCCCATCAGTGCCGCCCGTCAGTGCCACCTCTCAGTGCCCGTCAGTGCCACCTCTCAGTGCCCAGCAGTGCCACCTCTCAGTGCCCAGCAGTGCCACCTCTCAGTGCTCATCAGTGCCGCCTATCAGTGCGGCATATTAGTACCTCCTCATCAGTGCCACCTCATCAGTGCCCATAAGTGCCACCTCAGCAGTGCCCATAAGTACCACCTCATCAGTGCCCATCAGTGCAGCCTATCAGTGCCCATCAGTGCCGCCTCATCAGCGCACATCAGTGAAGGAGAAAAATTTATTTATTTTCAAAATTTACTCGCAAAAAATAAGAAAAACTTTTTTTTTTCAAAATTTTCTGTCTTTCTTTTTTTTTATAAAAAATAAAAAACCCAGAGATGATTAAATGCCACCAAAAGAAAGCTCTATTTGTGTGAAAAAAATGATAAAAATTTTATATGGGTACAGTGTAGCATGACCGCGCAATTGTCATTCAAAGCGTGCGAGCGCTGAAAGCTAAAAATTGGTCTGGATGGGAAGGGTGTTTAAGTGCACAGAAGGCAAGTAGTTAAAAAGAGTGAATTTTTTCCAAAAAAATTGCGTTTGGAAGACCGCTGCGCAAATAC
This sequence comes from Pelophylax lessonae, assembly GCF_965119305.1. NCBI lineage: Eukaryota > Metazoa > Chordata > Amphibia > Anura > Ranidae > Pelophylax > Pelophylax lessonae. The sequence continues at coordinate 683,388,356 of NC_138769.1, read as the reverse complement.
GGTGTGATAAAAAATATTGCAACGATCTCCATTTTATTCTCTAGGGTCCCTGCTAAAAAAAAAATGTATGTTTTGGGGGTTCTAAGCAATTTTCGAGCAAAAAAAATGATTTTAACTTGTAAACTACAAGTGTCAGAAATAGGCCCGGTCCTTAAGTGGTTAAACTATGTAGTGCAAGGGCCTGACTAATTGGATACAATTGAAAGTTGTTTAGTTTGACCTTAAATTATATGGTTTTTGTTAAATCTAAAGGAAAACTCTACGAGATAATTGAACATGTATGGCCAGCCTTAGGCAGACTTCTATGAAAATTATTTAGCCAATCACACAAGCAGGAAATTATGTTTCTGGGGTGTGGTCAGTATACATTCTGTGTAAAGAACAAATCCAGGTAGCCATTTTGCATTGCATTTTCAGAAAATTACAGCAGCTGCTGATTGAAAAACAAAGGTAATTTTTAATAACATTCAATTACAATATGACTTGTGTTGCAATTGTATACGCTATATTATTTTTCTTTATTTGCTATTTTTTCCCCCCCCAAAAAAGTGGAGTTACCCCTTAAAGTGGAACTTTAGTCACAAAAAAAGTCCTGCTAGATCACTTTAGGGTGGCCCCCTCTGCAGGTATAGCTAAGTAAGACATTAAAAATAAGTACCTATACTTTGTAAAAATCAGGTAATACACTGTCTCTCCCTGCTCTGCACATGCTCAGTTGCTCTTAAGTTTTTAGGCACTGCAGAGTTTGTAGAGGCCAATCTGCTGATAGCCATCAAGCAGAATTTAACCCTTCTATCCTTTCCTTTACACCCAAGGAAGCTGCTTCTGTTTGATCTGCAATTGCCATTGTGCTGTACATGTGATCAGATATGACACCAGCCATTTGATGGTTTGACAGTTGAGTTGAGGACACAAGCAAATGTGAGTTAGTCCCGGCATTTCAGGAACTTAACTTTTTTTGAAACCATTAAATCAATGAGTTGTGATGGGTAAAGTTCTGCTTTAAGTAACGCCTAAAGAAGTCAGGGTTTTCACAGCTGCTATTTTTACAGAACTGTGACGTGAGAGGAGGGCCATATAGGGGGTTTACTAAAACTGGAGAACACAGATTCTTGTGCATCTGTGCATAGAAACCAATCTAACTTGTCCAATTAAAGTGGAACTTTACCAATGACAACTTGATAAAAAATAACGTTCTTTAGCAAGGAACATACATTTCACATTAATAATTATGGTACCAAAATTAGTGTGTGCTGTACATTGCCTCCAGCATTTCTTCATGCCTGAAACTGCCATTTTGCTGAAGTCCAGAGCCCCTGAACAGCAGTAGGCCATAAAGTGGAACTAAACCCATCGATTTAAGAGTAAAAAAAAAAAAAACAGTTACATTCCTGAAATATCGTTGTGCTATCAGAATACCGCTACCTGTCAGATTCTGCAACCGGAAGTGATGTTCGGACGAGACCAAGTTACTGCGCATGTGCCATGCGTTTCAACATGGCCACTATGCTTTCCAAAAGGTTTTCTAATTCGGCAGAATACAAAGCAGCTGCGGACATCTTCTTACACCCACGCAAGTCTTGAAGTTTACGATTTATTTGAGCAGTAAACTCACCTGATAGACTGAAATAGACTTTTTCACCGCGACCGAGTGAAATAGTCTATTTCACTATATAATCAGTTTGTTGCTGATCAGTGCTGGGTGTACAAAGATGGCCGTCGCCACCTTCTACCTGCAGATTTCTCGCTACTCGCTATACTATTTTACAATAATAATAATAATAGAATTACTGTTATTCAGTATATAAGGTGAGTTTACTGCTAAAATAAGTGAAAAATTCAAGACTTGTTTGGGCGTTAGAAGATGTCTGCAACTGCTTCGTGTTCTGTCACATTAGGAAACCTATTGGAACGCAAATCAGCCATGTTGGAACGCATGGCGCATGCGCAGTAACTTGGTCTCGTCCGAACGTCACTTCAGGTTGCAGAATCTGATAGGTAGTGATAATTGCTAACTGTCACATATATTTGTGTCCTCAACCAAACTGTCAACCCATCAAACGGCTGGTGTCATAACTGACCACTTGTGCAGCACCATGGCAGTTGCAGACCAAACAAAAGCAGCTTTCTTGGCTGTAAAGGATAGGAGAGTTTAAAGCGGAGTTCCAGCCATTTACTCACCTGTCCAACGGTCCAGCGATGCGGCCGCCGGAAGCCTCGATCCTCTCCCACGGCGCCGGCATCACTGCTGTGGGCACCCGGCTGTTACAGTTTGCGGCTTCACAGTCGGGTGCCCACTGCGCATGCGCGAGTCGCGCTGCGCGCCGTGATTGGCCGGCAATCTTCTGGGACCTCTGACGTGTCCCAGAAGATTGCAGGGAGGGAGGGGGAGAGGAGAACTTCCGCTCAGGGCGCCGCGGCGCTCCGAGCGGAAGTGGGAGCGGGTACCTGTCAAAACTAGGTACCCGCTCCCCCCCCCCAAAAATGACATGCCAAATGTGGCATGTCGGGGGGTCAGGACTCCCTAAAGCGGAAGTTCCACTTTTGGGTGGAACTCCGCTTTAATTCCGCTTTAAGGCTGTCACCAGATCGACCTCTACAAACTCAGCAGTGCCTAAAAATGGTATATCTAAAAAATGCTGCGCAATCAATAGTGAACCAACCAGTGGTCAAATGTATAAGTGAATCAATAAATATCATAGAAGTGAAAAAAGTGTGATAAAAATAGAATACCATCAATAGTGAACGATCACATAAATAAATACATAAATAGTTAGTGTAAGCAGACGTTTACATAAATCAGTTTTGTGCAAATAAGTCCCAATGCATGAAGTGTTGCCACTTAAAAAAATAAATTCTTCAAAAATGCCAATAGTGCTGAAACCATGCAGGTATAAAGCCACATAAAGTGACAATGTGCTCCAAAGGTGCCACAGTGAAGATCTCTCCCAAAAAACTGTGCACCCCCTTGTGATTGGGCACTCACCTTGATGCGTGTGACTTTGCAATTAAGCTCAGTCAAAAATTCAGACTTTGCAAATAAGCTCAGTCATATCCCCCTGATGAAGACACCAGGTCCCTGGGTCGTCACGCGTAGGGGAGGGGCAAGGACGAACAGAACACTGCACTGATCAAGCCTGTGACTGAGATGCTGTCAGCTATTGCTGCTTGTGCTAGGCTGTTTATCTCACCACACCACCACGATACTTACCTGCCTATTGATGCCCATGATAGATTGGTGCACTCTAGCACCTTCGGACTGTGAGTAGTTTGATACATTTCATTCAATAAAATTTTAAAAGGATTTTAGCACTATCTAGCTTCTATTCCTTTATATGATATCAATGCTATATACCTGAAGGAGTGATACCCTATGAAGGATCCCCACCTGGGGGGATTGAATAGATCGTATTTCAGTCCAAGGAGACATTAAGCGTTTTTGACTGAGCTTAATTGCAAAGTCACACGCATCAAGGTGAGCGCCCAATCACAAGGGGGTGCACAGGTTTTTGGGAGAGATCCTTACTGTGGCACCATTGGAGCACATTGTCACTTTATGTGGCTTTATACCTGCATGATTTCAGCACTATTGGCACTTTTGAAGAATTGATTTTTTAAGAGGCAACACTTCATGCATTGGGACTTATTTGCACAAAACAGATTTTTGTACACGTCTGCTTACACTAACTATTTATTTATTTATGTGATTGTTCACTATTGAGAGTCCATTCACACTGCCGCGACTTGTGAGGCGACTTGTGTGCCCTCAAGTCGCCCCCAAGTCGCTTGACATAACAAAAGCAATGTTAATCAATGAGTGCCGTCTTAATGGGCACTACTGAAGTCGCTCCGACTTCTGAAAAGGGTCCTGTACTACTTTGAGGCGACTTGTATCCGACTTGTCCCATAGAGTTCAATGGGAGTCGCCTCCTTATCTTATTTGAAGCGACTTGTGATCCGACTTTCCATTAAAATGGTCCTGAACCAGAAAAAAAGATAATTTTTCTTAGAATTTTTAGTAGCACAGGCATAGGGCTCCTCTCCACCTGGGCATTTTTGTTGCAGGCATTTTTGGAGGAAGGCATGACTTTTTTTGGATTTAGTGTCTGGGGGGTCTAAAAAGTGTACCCCCGAAAGGGTCAATCTGTCCGCTGCAATGTCGCAGTCCCGCTAAAAATCGCAGATCACCGCCTTTACTAGTAAAAAAAAAAAATTAAAATGACATAAATCTTTCCCGTAGTTAGTAGACGCTATAACTTTTGCGCAAACCAATCAAAATACGCCTTTTGCAATTTTTTTTACCAAAATTATGTAGCAGAAAACAAATTGGCCTAAAATGTTAAAAAATTTTGATTTTTAATTTTTTTTGAGAATGTTATATAGCAAAAAGTGAAAAATATTTTTTATTTTTTTCCAGAATTGTCGCTCTTTCTTTATAGCGCAGAAAATAAAAATCGCACAGGGGATCTATTACCACCAAAAGAAAGCTCTATATGTGGGGAAAAAAAAGGACATCAATTTTATTTGGGTACAGCGTCGCACGACCGCCAAATTGTCCGTAAAGTGCCAAATCGCAAAATATGGCCTAGTTATTAGGGGGGAAATCTTCCAGTCCAGAAGTGGTTGAAGTGGTTAAACTGGTTAAACTGCAGTAGCTTAGCCTGAGCAGAATTTTTTTTTCCTGATTTAAACCACTTCCATTATGACATGACTGGTTTTTCAAATCTGCTTTCAGGACGCAACAACAGTGCACACTGTGGCTCTCTTCATGAGAACACAGGAAAGAAAACTACCCAAAAATGATAATTCAGCTACACGTGGAGGGTGCTGAGATGCAACACCTATTGGTTTCTAGCTCAAATGCAAGATCTCTGCCTAGTTCCTGAATATGACCTTCCTGCATTTTCCAAGATCTACGAACCTCTTATGTGAACTTTCCTCCATCTGTTAAACGCAGATAAAATTTGTGGATGGATTGATCTTTTAGATTTCCCCATTTGTGCTCCAAAGAGGCCTCAGGACACGCTTGAAAACCTTTAGTTAACCGGTTGCCGACCGCCGCACGACTATATACTGCGGCGGTCAGCCCCGGCCAGGCAGAGTGACGTAGCGGTACGTCACTAGCCTTCGCCGCTCTGGTGGGCGCGCGCGCGCACCCGCGGTCCCGCCGATGATGACTCGATTGGGGTCAGAACCGATCAGTCATCAGGTCCAGGCCAATCATTTTTGGTCTGGACCTGTTGATCGGTCCTGCCCAATCAGATCTCCCTCTAAGCCTGTGAAATGTAAACACAGGCTTAGAGGAGATGTGCCCTCCCCTCCCAACGGTCTTTTTGGATCCAGCGTGAGAGGAGAGCACATCTAATTGTAAGTACAGCACCGAGCACGTACATACACACTTAGATAGGCACATTTCACCCCTGATCGCCCCCCCAATTAACCCCTACAGCACCTGACACAACACACACTATATACAGCATATAGCATTTACCTATATACCTGTAGAAGTGTGATTTGTGAACAGGTGTAGCACTTGCGACCCCCCCTTTTCCACTCAAATTACCCCCCACCCCCCCTAATAAAGATTTAACCCACTGATCTCCCCTGACCCCCCCCTGATCACCGCCGTTAACCCCTACACCCTCTGTCACATCAGCACTAATACAAACGCAATATACGGTGTTATCGTATTTTTGTATTAGTGTCATTGTGATCAGAATTAGCGCAGGCGACTAAGTTTCTGTCCCAAGAAGGTTTAGGGTCCCCGCCACCCGCCCAATAAAGATTTAAGCCCCTGACCCCCCTGATCACCCCTACACCCCCTGCCATAACACACACCGTATACAGTATATAGCATTTTGCTATATACCCGTATAAGTGTGATTTGTGGTCAGGTCTAGCGCTTGCGACCCCCCTTTTTCCACTTGAATTACCCGCCAACCCCCCCTAATAAAGATTTGAGCCCCTGATCTCCCCTGATCACCGCTAGTTAACCCCTACACCCTCTGTCACATCAGCACTAATACAAACGTAATATACTGTGTTTTTGTATTTTTGTATTAGTGTGATTGTGATCAGAATTAGCGCAGGCGACTAAGTTTGTGTCCCAAGGAGGTTTAGGGTCCCCGCCACCCGCCCAATAAAGATTTAATCCCCTGATCACCCCTACACCCCCTGCCACAACGCACACTGTATACAGTATATAGCATTTTCTATATACCCGTATAAGTGTGACTTGTGACCAGGTTTAGCGCTTGCCACCGTTTCTTTTATCCTTAGGATACCCGCCAGCCCCTTCCAATAAAGATTTAAACCCCTGATTCCCCCCCTGATCACATCCCGTTAACCCCTACACCCTCTGTCACATTAGCACTAATACACACATAATATACTGTTTTTACTGTATTTTGTATTGGTGTCATTGTGACTTGAGGTTGCTCTAGCTAGCTAGTTTCTTTCCCAAAGGAGGTTTAGGGTCCCCGCCACCCCCCCCCCCCCAGATCCCCGGCGCATAGTTTAGAAGTAATCCCTTGATTACCACACACGCACGCACGCACATACACTTCCATTTCTAGTATAGTGTTTGAACAGATCAATATCTGATCTGATCAGAGCTATACTAGCGCCCCCATAGTTTAGGGTTCCCAAAACGCGGTGTTTGCACGATCAGCACTGATTCCGGCCAGCACCTGCGTTTAACCCTTTTACCCAGGTAAGTGTAGTAATCAATAGATTACTGTCACTTACAAAAAACACAAGACACAAAACCGCTGTGTTAGCAGAGTCAGGCCTGATCCCTGCTAGCATTAGCAGTTTTTTTGGTAGCGCTTGAAATAGTCTTCAACAACCAGGTGCTTTTATTACCTGTGAGTCGCATCACTGTACGGGTAAATTTAGTTACCAAAATGTCTAAACGTTCGTACAGTGATGAAGCTATTTACAGTATAATGACCATGCCAGGTGAGAGCGATGGGGAAGCCTCATCGGCAGAATCAGGGTCAGTATACGAACCAGATGACAGCAGCGGCTCCCTGACAGACAGCTCCGACGACAGATGGGTCCCTGTTAGACCCAGGCGTACCCGACCCCATTCTGGAGTTGTTGAAATGCAGGAATCGTAGGGTGCTCGTATGGAGCAGAGTGTGGTTACTAGTGCCGCTCATTTTTCTGGCGACCTGGCAAGCGCCAGAGACCTAGTACAACCAGCACTGCAGTAAGACCTGGTGACGTGGCGAGTCCCCTAAGTGCAGTTGAAGCTGGTGCGGTGGCTAGCACAAGTAGTGGCCCGCAGCCACCGCGTATTCGAAGACAGGCCCGTAGAGCCCATAGTGCCCTCCCTGATGCGCTGGCATATCCCAATTGGCAACCCACTGATTCTACAGCGCCAGTACTTCCCCCACTCACTGCCCAACCTGGAATCCACGTGGAGACAGCTGGTTTTACGCCCCTGAACTTTTTTGAGCTGTTCTTCACGGAAGATCTTTTCAGATCTATTGTGGATCAATCAAATTTATATGCTCAACAATTTATCGCCGCCAACCCAAATTCGCACCTTGCCAGACCATTCGGCTGGAATCCTATAACGGTTTCCGAATTTAAAATCTTTCTGGGCCTTTCCCTCCACATGGGCATAACTAAACAAAGTGAATTGCGGCTATATTGGTCCACTAGCCCAGCTCACCATATGCGCATGTACTCTGCCTCCATGTCCAGGGGGAGATACGAGCAAATTCTGCGATTTATGCATTTCAGCGACAATGAAATCTGTCGTCCTCGGGGAGACCCTGCATACGATCGGCTCCACAAAATTCGGCCCCTCATAGACCACTTCAATCAGCGGTTTGCAGCCTTGTTTACCCCCGAACAAGTTGTCTGCATTGACGAGTCCCTGATTAAATTTACTGGCCGTCTTGCTATCAAACAGTACCTCCCCAGCAAGCGTGCCAGATACGGGGTCAAGTTGTATAAGCTCTGTGACAGGGCCACAGGCTATACAGTTAATTTCCGTGTCTATGAGGGAAAAGATAGCACTGTGGAGCCCCCGAACTGCCCAGACTACATAGGGAGCAGCGGTAAGATTGTTTGGGACTTGGTGTCACCCTTATCCGGAAAGGGGTACCATTTGTACGTGGACAATTTTTACACAAGCGTGCCACTATTTAGTCACCTGCTTGATTTACAAATTGGCGCATGTGGCACCGTGCGACCTAATCGCCGGGGCTTCCCCCAACGGCTTGTAAATTCCCATCTTAGTCGGGGGGCGAGAGCCTGCTTGAAAACGGACAAATTGCTTGCGGTGAAGTGGAAGGATACACGGGATGTTTATGTTCTGTCCTCCCTTCATGCAGACACGACAGTCCAAATCCCTACGGCAACTGGCGTTATGGAGAAACCCCTCTGTGTCCACGAATATAACCTTAACATGGGAGGGGTGGACCTTAACAACCAGCTTTTGGCGCCGTATTTAGTTGCCCGTAAAGCCAGACGCTGGTACAAAAAAGTGTCTGTTTACCTTTTCCAATTGGCTATGCTGAACGCCTTTGTCCTATACAGGGCGTCAGGACGAACTGGACCCTTCCGGGAATTCCAGGAAGCGGTCATCCTTGCCTACCTGTACCCAGGAGGCATGCCTGCCCAACTTCCCCTTCCAGATGCAGTGAGCCGGCTGCATGAGAGGCATTTTCCTTATGCCCTCCCGAGTACCCCTACCCAAATACGACCCCAAAGACGATGTCGTGTCTGTAGCAGGCGCGGATTTAGGCGTGACACCCGTTATTATTGTCCCAAATGTCCTGACCAACCTGGTCTCTGCATTGGGGAATGTTTTGAGCGCTACCATACACTAGTGGAGTATTAGTGTAGGGTACAGCACGACACAGTGTAGGGCACACAAACACAGGGTCTCGAAGGATGTTGGATGTCCATCGACATTTTGAGAGACCCAAGCTGGAAGAGAAGATCGCAGAAGATCGCACTCCCTCCCAAATCAAGAAATAAAGGAACAGTTAGAAAGAAAAATAAAAGGATCCAAAAACTGTTGTTGTGTCAGTAATTTTATATGTCCTTCTACTCTTCTTACTGTACTTTTAAATGTCCTTTGTTTGTTTTTTCATTCTTTTGTGACCTGTTTCTCTTGCAGGTACTCGTCGGCTACCACGCATTGATTTTATATATTCTGACACAAACAGCGTTTGCGCTCAGCATATATGGATACCTTTGCTGATAGCAGCTGTGGTGATTTTCTGATTTCAGCACTGCAGTTAAAATCTTATTTTGGTATACGTGGATAGTGCCGTGTATACCCATCATTAAATTCAGTGGGTGGTTGTTTGGGCGGTTAATGATGAGAATCCAAAAACTTTTGTTGTGTCAGTCATTTTATTTGTCCTACTCTTCCTAATGTACTTTTTTTTAATGTACTTTGTTTGTTTTTTCATTCTTTTGTGACCTGTTTCTCTTGCAGGTACTCGTCGGCTACCACGCATTGATTTTATATATTCTGACACAAACAGCGTTTGCGCTCAGCATATATGGATACCTTTGCTGATAGCAGCTGTGGTGATTTTCTGATTTCAGCACTGCAGGTAAAATCCTATTTTGGTATACGTGGATAGTGTCGTGTATACCCATCATTAAATTCAGTGGGTGGTTGTTTGGGCGGTTAATGATGAGTAATACTACGCATTATTCCTGTGCTGATTTCTGATAGGTTCTCTTTTTTTCCGTTCAGCCCACAGGCTGCATGAAAAAAAAAAACCTATATGCCAAACAAGGACCAGCAATGTACTGGTACGTTGCTGGACTTTGAGTGGTTGTACCAGGATGATGCCTGCAGATTTAGGCATCATCTTGGTATCGTTTTTTACAGCCAGCGGTCGGCTAACATGTAAAAGCAATCCTAGCAGGTAATTGGCCGCTAGACTGCTTTTACATGCAGTGGGAGGGGCCTCCCCCCCCCCCACCGCCGCCTTCCGCAGCCTTCCGTGGTTTTTCTCGGGCTCTCCTGTCCCACCGGTTAACCCGAGAGTGCAGCCGGTGGTTCAGTTATCTAACCATAGAGCTAATTGAAGATTAGAATGGCTCCAATCATCTCTATGGCCTAAGATGCCGGAGGCTACGAGCATTTCATGACTTCTTTTTCGCCAGAAATAAACAGGGCCATTGGGAAATTGGGAAAGTATTTTATCACACCAATTTTGGCGTGGTCAGATACATTAAGGTCAGAGGAGAGATCTAGAGTATAAAAGACCCCAATTTTTTTAAAAAAAAGAGTACCTGTCACTACCGATTGCTATCATAGCGGATATCTAAATTCACTGTGATAACAATAAAAATGATTTAAAAAAAAAAATTAAAGGAAAGGTGTCAAAATAACATAAAAAAGCAAAAAAAAAAAAAAAATTGAGCCCCCCCCCTTTCCCCCCGTGCTTGCGCGCAATGGCACACGCAAGCGTTGGTCTAGTGTCATATGTAAACCGCAATTTCAGCATGCATGTGAGGTATCGCCGCGATCGCCAGATCGAGTTCAGTAATTTTTGCAGTAGACCTCCTCTGTAAGTCTAAAGTGGTAACCTGTAGAGACTTTTAAAGGTTTTTAAAAATGTACGTACGTTGTTGCCGCTGCTTTTAAAGCATGTCATGTCAGGTGTCTATGAACTCGGCATAAGATCATCTTTTAAATTTTACCAAAAAAATTGGAATTATATAGTGTATTTGTGCAATAAATTTAAAAAAAAATTATTTTTTTCGCAAAAATTGCGTTTGGAAAATCTGTGTGCAAATACCGTGTGACAAAAAAATTTGCAACATCCACCATTTTATTCTATAGGGCCTCTGCTTTAAAGAAATATATAATGTTTGGGGGTTCAAAGTAATTTTCTAGTAAAAAAAAAAATATTTTTTCATGTAAACAAAAAGGCACGGAAAAGGCTTGGTTTTCAAGTGGTTAGAAGAGTGGGTGATGTGTGGATAAGATTGAGCATAAAATGCCGGGACAGTTCAAACACCCCCCAAATGACCCCTTTTTGAAAAGTAGACACCCAAAGCTATTTGCTGAGAGGCATGGTGAGTCCATGGAATATTTTATATTTTGCTACAAGTGTCGGGAAAATTATTATTTCTTTTTTTTTTGTTGTTTTTTTACAGAAAGTTGTCACTAAATGATATATTGCTCACACATGCCATGTGTATATGTGAAATGACACCCCAAAATACATTCTGCTGCTTCTCCTGAGTACAGGGATACCCCATGTGTGAGACTTTTTGGCAGCCTAGCTGTGTACGCGCCCCCGAAAACCAATCCACATCTTCAGGTTTTCTAATGGCGTAAATTGCTGATTTTACCCCTGACTACCCGTCACAGTTTCAGAGGCCCTGAAATTTCAAGATAGCACAAAACCCCCCCAAATGACCCCATTTTGCAAAGTAGACACTCCAAGCTATTGGCTGAGAAGCATGGTGAGTCCATGGAATAGTTTATATTTTGCCACAAGTTTCGGGAAAATAATTTTTTTTTTTTTTTTTTACACAAAGTTGTCAGTAAATGATATAATGCTCACGCATGCCATGGGTATATGTGAAATGACACCCCAAAATACATTCTGCTGCTTCTCCTGAGTACAGGGATACCCCATGTGTGAGACTTTTTGCCAGTCTAGCCGCGTACAGGACCCGGAAAACCAATCTGCACCTTCTGGCTTTCTAAGGGCGTAAATTGTTGATCTCACTCCTTACTACCTATCACACTTTTGAAGTCCATAAAAGGCCAAGATGGCACAAAACCCCCCCAAATGACCCAATTTTGCAAAGTAGACACTCCAATCTATTTGCTGAGAGGCATGGTGAGTATTTTGCAGCTCTCATTTTTTTTGGAAAATGAAGAAAAAACAGGAAAATGCATTTTTTTTTCCTCTTTTTTCAATTTCCAAAACTTTGTGACAAAAAGTGAGATCTGCAAAACACTCAACATGCCTCTCTGCAAATAGCTCAGGGTGTCTACTTTCCAAAATGGGGTCATTTGGGGGGGGTTTTGTGCTATCTTGGAATTTTAGGGCCTCCGAAACTGTGATAGGTAGTCAGGAGTAAAATCAACAATTTACGCCTTTGGAAAGCCTGAAAGTGGAGGTTGGTTTTCGGGGTCCTGTACTCGGCTAGACTGCAAAAAAGTCTCACACATGGGGTATCGCTGTACTCAGGAGAAGCAGCAGAATGTATTTTGGGGTGTCATTTCACATATACCCATGGCATGTGTGAGCAATATATCATTTACTGACAGCTTTGTGTAAAAAAAAAAAAAAAATATATATATATTTCCCGGAACTTGTGGCAAAATATAAAATATTCCATGGACTCACCATGCCTCTCAGCAAACAGCTTGGGGTGTCTACTTTCCAAAATGGGGTCATTTGGGGGGGGTTTTGTGCTATCTTGGAATTTTAGGGCCTCCGAAACTGCGACAGGTAGTGCAGAGGTGACATGAACAATTTACGCCATTAGAAAACCTGAGAGTGTTGATTGGTTTTCGCGGCCCTGTACACAGCTAGGCTCCCAAAAAGTCTCACACATGGGGCATCCCCATACTCAGGAGAAGCGGCAGAATGTATTTTGGGGTGTCATTCCACATATACCCATGTCATGTGTGAGAAATTTATCTTTTAGTGACAACGTTGTGTAAAAAAAATTAAAAAAAAAATTTTTAATTTTCCCGAAACTTGTGGCAAAATATAAAATATTCCATGGACTCACCATGCCTCTCAGCAAACAGCTTGGGGTGTCTACTTTCCAAAATAGGGTCATTTTGGGGGGTTTTGTGGTATCTTGACATTTCAGGGCCTCCTAAACCGTTATAGGTAGTGAGAAAATGCAATGAAAAATGTATGCCCTTTGAAATTCTGATGGTGGTGATTTGTTTTCCGGCTCCCGTACACAGCTACGCTCCCAAAAAGTCTCACATATGTGGTATCCCTGTACTCAGGAGAAGCAGCAGAATATATTTTGGGGTGTAATTACACATATACCCATGGCATGTGTGAGCAATATATCATTTCAATGACAACTTTGTGTAAAAAAAAAAAAAATTTTTTTAGTCATTTTTCAAACACCTGTGACAAAAAAATAAAATATTCAATGAGCTCAACATGCCTCTCAGAACATTCCTTAGGATGTCTACTTTCCAAAAAGTGGTAGTTTGGGGGGGTTTTGTACTGCCCCGCCATTTTAGCACTTCATGAAATGAGATAGGCAGTCAGAAATTAAAGCTTCGTAAATTTCAGTATTTACACCATAGTTTGTAGACGCTATAACTTTTGCGCAAACCAATACAAATACGCTCATTGATTTTTTTTTTTGTCAAAGACATGTAGCTAAATATATTTTGGCCAAAAAAAATGACATGAATTGAGTATATTGGATATTTTTTAAAAGACAAAGTTGAAAATGTCATTTTTTTGCAAAATTTGCGCTCTTTTTTTTATTAATATCGCAAAAAATAAAAAGCGCAGAGGTGATCAAATGCCACCAAAAGAAAGCTCTGTTTGTGGGAAAAAAAGGACGTAAATTTCGTTTAGGTACAGCATTGCATGACCGCGCAATTATCAGTTAAAGTCACGAAGTGCCAAGTTGAAAAAAGGGGTCTGGTCCTTTAGCAGCCAAATCCTCCGGGGCTTAAGTGGTTAAAACCACAAATATATTTTGCTGTGAAATCAACTACACCTCACAGATGGTATTCAGACTCCCATCTGTGGATCATAAAGGAGTGTACAGCAGGCTTTGTAATAAAGTGAGGGGTGTTCATTGGTCTGTGCAACATAAAAAAGGGGAGCACGGAGGACTATAAGCACAGGAAGGGGTGTACTGTGAGCTTTTGATTAGAGAAAGGAGTGCTTAGTGGACTGTGTGAGACAGATAGATGTTCATAGATTACTACAGAACAAAAGGAGAGATATAAAGTGGGCTAAGGAGAAGAGAAGTGGGTGCACAGAGGACTATGAAGCACAGGGAAAAGAATTCAGTGAGCTGTGGATTGTAGAAAGGGATGTTCAATGAGCTCTGTGAGACAGATGTTCACGGAGCACAAAAAGGGGAATACAGAGGGCTGAGAAAAGAAAGGGCTGCGCAGAGGACTATGGAGCACAGAAAGGGGAATATAGAGAGCCGTGGAACTGGTAAAATGGGTGGGCTCTGTGGGCCTAATAGATGCTCAAAGTAGACTACAAGGGTATACAGTGGGATAAGAAAAGAAAGGGGTGCACAGAAAACTATGGAGCACAGGAATGGGAATATAGCGAGCCGTGGAACTGGTAAAATGGGTGGGCCCTGTGGGCCTAATAGATGCTCAAAGTAGACTACAAGGGTATACAGTGGGATAAGAAAAGAAAGGGGTGCACAGAAAACTATAAAGCACATGGAGGGGTATACAGTGAGCTGTGATTTAGAGAAAGGGGTGCTAAATGGGATCTTTGAAACAGATATATACTATATTGTCAAAAGTATTGGGACACCAGCCTTTACAAGCACATGAATAAAGAAGGGGATGTATTCCAGAGATAAGACTATAATCCTTCCACTTTATAAAACTCTGGTCCGACCACATCTGGAGTATTCTGTCCAGTTCTGGTTGCCAGTCCTCAGGAAGGATGTGTTGGAGCTGGAGAGAGTCCAGAGAAGGGCAACTAAACTGATTAGGGGATTGGAGGACCTTAATTATGAAGAGCGTCTGCAATTGCTTGATTTATTCTCCCTGGAGAAGAGACGCCAGAGGGGGGACATGATAGCAATTTACAAATATCTCAATGGGGATCTCAGCTTTGAAAAAAAAGCTGTTCAGTCAAAGGGATTGCACGAGGACTCGAGGGCATACAATGCGATTAGAGGAAAAGCTTTTGAACCTCAGGCAACGTGGGTGGTTCTTTACTGTGAGGGCTACAAAATTGTGGAATTCTCTACCACAAGAGGTGGTTTATGCGAGAAGTATGGTGGCTTTCAAAAGACTCTTAGACGTACATCTCAAGGATCAGAACATTCAGGGCTATGTGAGATGATTACAGCTACACACACCTACACAGGTTGAACTGGATGGACTATTGTCTTTATTCAACCTCATCTACTATGTAACTATGAACTTTAATGGTATCCCAATCTTAGTCCGTAGGGTTCAATATTATGTTAGCCCACCCTTTGCAGCTATCACAGCTTCAACTCTTCTGGGAAGGCTGTCCACAAGGTGTGGGAGTGTGTCTATGGGAATGTTTGACCATTCTTCCAGAAGCACATTTGTGAGGTCAGGCACTGGGGTTGGATGAGAAGGCCTGGCTCACAGTGTCTGCTCTAATTCATCCCAAAGGTGTTCCATCAGGTTGAGGTCAGGGCTCTGTGCAGGCCAGTCAGGTTCCTCCACACTAAACTCACTCATCCATGTCTTTATGGACCTTGCTTCGTGCACTGGTGTGCAGTCATGTTGGAACAGGAAGGGACCATCCCCAAACTGTTCCGAAAAAGTTAGGAGCATGAAATTGTCCAAAATGTCTTGGTATGCTGACGCCTTAAGAGTTACCTTCACTGGAACTAAGGGGACCAAGGCCAACCCCTGAAAAACAACCCCACACCATAACCCCCCCCCACCCCCCGATTTGAATGATTGAAATGATTTGAACCACTACACAAAGCAAGGTCCATAAAGACATGGATGAGCGACTTTGGGGTGGAGAAACCTGACTGGCCTGCACATTAGAACACCTTTGGAATGAATTAGAGCAGAGACTGTGTGCCAGACCTTCTCGTCTAACATCGGTGCCTGACCTCACAAATGTGCTTCTGGAAGAATGGTCAAACATTCCCATAGACACACTCCTAAACCTTGTGGACAGCGTTTCCAGACGAGTTGAAGATAGTATAGCTGCAAAGGGTAGGCAAACTCAATATTAAACCCTACAGACTAAGACTGGGATGCCATTAAAGTTCATGTACGTGTAAAGGCAGGTGTCCCAATACTTTTGACAATATATGTGTATGTTTAAAGAAAACCACAAAGCACAAAGGGGTATACAGTGGGCTCAGGATAAGGGAAGGGGGTGCGCAGAGGACTGTGGAGCACATAAGGAGTAAGTGGACTGTTGCAAAGAGAAAAGGGTTGCACAAAGGACAGGAAAAGCTATACAGTGAGCTGTGGGGATAAGGGAAAGGGGTGCTTATTGGGCTCTGTGGGACAGAGAGATGTTCACAGGGGCTGTGGCACATATAGTGAGGTAAGTTCGCTCTGGAGAAGAACAAAGGGTTGTACAGAGGACTACTGAGCACAAGAAGGGGTATACAGTGAGCTGGATTGGAGAAAGGGGTGCTGACTGGGCTCTGCTGGACAGACTGATGTTAACAGGGGAGCTACAGGGAACATAGAGGGATAAGTGTGCTGCAGAGAAGAGAAAATGGTTGCACAGAGGACTACAGAGCACAGGAAGGGGCATACAGTGAGCTGGGGTTTGGATAAAGGGGTGCTCGATGAGCTGTGTGGAGAAATGTGCACAGAGGACTATGACTGCACAGGGAGGAGTACACAGCAAAAAAGGGTTTAGAGTATACTATAAAGTAGACCACTGTGGAGGAATTGCTGATATATGTATGGAATGCAATTAGGGGTACACAGTGAGAATGTGGAGCAGATCATGATTATTGTGCTGGATTCGGAATGAAGAAGGTGTAGAGCATGACTAAGCAGCTGCTGACAGCAAGAACAAGAACAGCGGAAAGGTAAGGAGAGACTGTTAACTCAAACTGAGTGTCCTTTGTTCCTAATAAAATTCACATTTAGGAATACATGTACATGCTGAACCTGTTTCAGAACTACTGTTCTATTTCTGAGTTCATGTTTTTTGGATGTCAACTTGTAAATATTGCTTACTCTGTAAATCTAGATAGCTGCTACTCAAACAAATCAAGATAATGGGTGGTTATGCAATTTTTGCCAATTACATCCTTTGTTTTTAACAGCATGCTGTTATTCAGTTAACCTCTCAACATAATGGGGCTTCATGTCCTAAAAAGGCCCTGTAACACATTTTACGTACTAGCAGTCTAGTTTAGTATCAAAAGCACCAAGCCAGCTTGGAATAAAAAATGTCACTCTGTGCTCTCCCCAGTAGCAAGTCATATAAGCATTGCCAAGATCTTGCTTGACATTCTGGCAGAGCCAGCCAATCAGCATCTCTGCCTAATCAGTGATCCTCCTCATCTTAAAAGGCCATGAGACATCACTATTTTATCAAATGACTGGCTGCCAGTGGGAATGTTGAGTATGACAGTGCTTATATTTGCTATCTGATTCAGCAAATATTATCTAAATCAGGGGTCACAGCCTGCTGTTGCGGAGCTACAAGTCCCATCATGCATCTGCCTATTGGAGTCATGCTTGTAACTGTAAGCCTTGCAATGTCTCACGGGAATTGTAGTTCCTGCAACAGCTCGAAGGCCACCAGTTTGAGACCCCTGGTCACACAAGAAGTGTGTGCTTCTTATTTGAAGCTTACTGTTCTTTGTGTATTTCTTCAAGATCTGGGCAAAAATCCAATTAAAAAATTGCTTCTGTTCAGGAGCTTCCTGTAAAAAATACCAGTGACTGCTAATCTCTCTCCTTGTGCAGGGTGACTGGTCTTGTCTCCGCCCCCTCCTGTAATTTTCTGCAGGCAGCCTGTAATAGGGGCAACACAATGATAATGTCCCCACTACTTTTAAATGGTAATAACTGAATAAAAGGCTTTCACAGGAGTTTATATCCTTTATGGCTTATAACCCCTTCCCGTGCAGCCCTGGCATCCTTTAAATGGGTTTTAACACCCGAGGGGCAGGACAGACTGCCTGTTCATATGACTACAGTGATTGGCTGTCAACAAGGGTTTTTCTGCCTCTCCAGTCTAAGCATTGAAAGTGTGATCTCCGTAACTTACAGTTGTGATGAGATAGGGGGGAACCAGAGGCAGGAGAATACATACAACATTTAAAGGCATATCACAAAGCATGTGCAACATGGTACTTCCCGTCAAAAGCTATGATTTCTAACAGTAGGATATCAGCACTTTTTTCGAGAGCTGGTATTTGGTCGGCTATGTCTGTCCTTCAAGTGAGGATGGTGAAAGGAATCTTCAGGAGTAAGGATCTCCTCTTTGTTGCTTGGAATCTGGTTGCACTCAGTGATAGTGGGAAAAGATATTTCCACATTGTCATTCAGAGGAGCAACTGAGGAACTGGTGTAGGAGGAAGGAGGGGAACTGAGGAACTGGTGTAGGAAGGAGGGGTTCGGGTTCCTGGAGAACTGGGCTGACTTCTCAGTCGGTTACCGGCTCTTTAGTAAGGACGGGCTGAACCTTAATGGGGATGGTACAGCTCTATTGGAAAAAAGATGGCCACAATGTTGGAGGGGCTTTTAAACTAGGTGTTTGGGGGGGGGGGGGTTTAGAGGTAGTGCCAGTTATTAGTGAACAAAGGACAGAAGCTATTATGGGGGTCAGCAGTGAAAATATAACCGTAACGACAACTACTGGGGGGAATGAGCAGACAAACCAAGCAGGAATAAACTTAATGATAAATCACTAACAACTCCCAACAACACTAAGAGGGATATACACAAATGCCAGGAGCCTAGCTAATAAAATGGAGGAATTAGAACTGATATTACACAAGCAGGACATAGACCTTGTGGGAATAACAGAAACTTAGTTTCACCCGTCACATTACTGGCTGGCAAATATTGAAGGGTATTCTGTGTATAGGAAAGACAGGGAAGGCAAAAGAGGGGAAGGGGTATGTCGCTATATCAAAAATAATGTAAGGGTGGTAGAGAGGAGTGACATTATGGAAGGGACGAGGGCAGAGGTGGAATCCGTGTGGGCAGAACTCCATAAGGATAAAGTAAGAGGGAAAGTAATAGTGAGGGTATGGTATAGGCCCTCCAATCAAAGCGAGGAGGTAGAGCTGGAATTTCTTTCACAGATGGGAATAGCGGCTAAGCAGGGACAAAAGGTCAATGAACCAATGCATTAACCAATAAATAAACAAATAAATTGTGAATCACTGTGTGAAATAAAGTGATAGCAGCCAATTATTTGTAGTGTCACCACATACAATAAAGTAATTTAAGTATTTTATTAAAAATTAGCTACTTACATAAAAAAAAAAAAAAAAAAAAAAAAACGATCAAATCTGTATGTGCAATAGACCCGCGGGGTAACCAGATGGGGTATAGCTTCTAAATGCAAAACTTCCAGTCTCGGCCGAAAACCGTAAGTGACATCACCCGGCTCCTCTCGACACGTTGCGTCACAACTGACGTGACTTTATAAAGGGTTACCCTTGAAGGCAAACCCTTGATAAAGTCACGTCTGTTGTGACGTAACGCGTTGGGAGGGGCCGGGTGACCTTACTTCCGGTTTTCGGTTGAGATCAGAAGCTTTGCATTTAGAAGCTATACACCATCTGGTGACCCCGCGGGTCTATTGCACATACAGATTTGATCGTTTTTTTTTTTTTATGTAAGTAGCTAATTTAAAGAAGAAATAAAACTCATCCTGGTTTTCTGCACTATGGAGCTATATGGTTGTCTTTTCATGAGCGGATTGCTGCTGCTGTGGAGGATGCTGTGGAGGTGTCCGTGGTGACCACTGTCCATAACACCGGCAGGAGGGACTTGCCATGGCACAAGAAAGGTGACTGGATCCACCAAGAGAGACCCGACTTGTGTGAGATAACTCAACCGAATCTTCTGGTTCAATGACCGAGGATCTCTGTTCCATTTAGACAGAATCTCTTTCTGCAGCGGTCTCGTGTGAGACTGAGCAAACGGGACTGCTTCGTAGGTCGAGACCATCACACCCAGGGCCCTCATGCAAGCCCGCAAGGAGAACTGATCGGCCTCCATCAACAATTGGACCACCCTTTGCAACTTCTGAAACTTGTCCAAGGGAAGGAAGACCCTCGCCAGAGCAGAATCGAGGATCAGCCCCAGATAGGTGACCCGCACAGACGGAGTCAGGGCAGATTTGGTGACATTGATCATCCACCCGAAGTCCTGAAGGGTCCGAATCGTGATGGAGACATTTTCCAGCAGATCCGAATAGGAAACTGGTCTCAACAGGAGATCGTCCAGATACCCCACAATGGAGATACCTCGTCAACGCAACAAGGCCAGCACAGGGGCTAGGACCTTGGTAAAAACTCTGGGAGCCGAGGCGAGACCAAAGGGTAATGCCATGAATTGAAAGTGCTCCTCTGCCACTGCGAAGCGGGAGGAATCGCTGATGTCCCTCAAATATGGGGACGTGGAGATACGCATCTTTGAGATCGATGGAAGCCAGAAAATCCCAGATTCAAAGATGCCACCACCGACCGAATGGATTCATTCGGAATTTCTGCACCCACACAAAGCGGTTCAGAGCCTTAAAGTCCAGGATTGGAGGCACCTTGCCCTCCTTTCTGGGCACGGTGAACAGGTTTGAATAGAAACATTGAGAGCGTTCCTGTTGGGGAACTGGTACAATCACCCATTGAGCCAGGAGATGTCGCACAGCCTCCCGCAGATCCTTTAAACGCTCCGGAGACAGGTGGAGATTTGACTGAAAAACCTGTCCCCTGGCTGGGACCAAAATTCGATCTTGTACCCGCAACAAACCAGTTGGTGAACCCATTCTTCCTGAATTAAGGAAGTCCAGGGTTCCTGAAAGAAGTGCAGACATTCCCCCACCCCTAAGATGGGTGATGGTGCCCCTTCATGCTAAAGAGGACTTGTCTGAAGCACCGGACCGACCGGCCTTGGACATGCCCCAGGATTTCTTAGCACCTCCAAAAGTTCTGAACAGCTTACCTATTTCTTGCGCCCTGGAGGCAAGAAAAAAAACGGTTTATGAGCAGAAAAGGATGGACCCCGCTTAGGACGGGTTGTCTTACCCTTGGAGGATTGAGGAAGAAGAGTACTCTTCCCACCAGTCAGGCCCTTGATCAACTCATCCAATGAGTCACCAAACAACCTGTCTCCCAGAAAGGGGAGATCAGCTAAGGCTTTTTTTAGAAGCTTGGTCAGCTGACCAGCTCTTCAACCAGACCATGCATCTAAAAACAATGCCCACGGCCGAGACCCTGGCCACCAGGGGAGCCGCATCACACAGGAACACCAGAGCCTGGATCATCTGGTCCAACAGTTCCAGCTGTTCTCGGGGTCCAAAGACTCCTGCAAACCCCTATTCCATTCCGTCACTGTCTGTGACACTAACACAGACACAAAAACCGGTCTTAAAATGGAACACACCAGCACGTGAAGATGGCAGGAAAGGGATTCCACCCGCCTGACCACTGGATCTGTAAAAACAAGGAAATCCTCCACAGGCACAAGAGTAAATTTGTTTAATCTGGAAACAGGATGGTCCACTTTAGGTGGCACCGTCCAACGGTTGGAAACCTTTTCAGCAAAAGGATACCGGTGCTTAAAGCGATTTGGCACCACTAACATGTGCTTAACGCGCTGCCATTGGTCATTCACAATATCGTGAAAAGTGTCGGGACAAGGGAAAACCCGGTCAGCTTTTGGAGACTTCTGGTAGCCAAAAGCCACCCGCGTCCCTCCCAGCCAATTCTAAAGTATCCAGCACTGAAATAATCAGGGCTTTCACCTAACCACGTTCCCGCGCTGCAGCTAAAGACATGTCTTCTTCACCATCTGACTGCGAGGACAGCGACCCCTCAGGAAGGGGAGAATCCGGGGCAAGCACATCAGCCTCTGAATAAGATTACACCTCCACAGATGGAGAAGGCAGCGTGTGTTTACGGCTATCAATCTTTTTCATGACTAAATAAACTTTAGTCACCAGGCTTTCCAGAGCAGCTGAAATCGAGGCCAGCGACTGCAATCCGGACTGTCCGGGAGTTGCACAGAGTGGGTCTGAGGGTGAAATTCCAGTTTGGGACTCCATAGTGCAAATTGCAAAAAACTGAATACTGTAGCTTTAACCACTTCAATACATGGCACTTTCACCCCATTCCTGCCCAGGCCAATTTTCAACTTGTAGCGCTGTTGCATTTTGAATGACAATTGCGCGGTCATGAAACACTGTACCTAAACCAAATTTGTCATTTTTTTCCCCACAAATAGAGCTTTCTTTTGGTGGTATTTGATCACCGCAAGGTTTTTTTCTTTTTTTGCTAAACAAATAAAAAGTCCAAAAAGTTTGAAAAAAAAAAAAAACTTTTTTTGTTCATGTTATAAAATTTTGTAAATAAATAAGTTTTTTTCCTGCACTGATGAGCACTGATGAGGAGGCACTGATGGAGTGGCACTGATGAGGCACTAATATTCAGCACTGATATGTGGCACTGATAGGTAGCACTGATATGCAGCATTGATGGGCACTGATAAGTGGCACTGATGGGCACTAATAGGCAGCACTGATGAGCAATGATGGGCACTGGTGGGCGGCATTGATAGATGGCAATGATGGGCAGCACTGATAGATGGCAATGATGGGCAGCACTGATGAGAAAGGCACTGACAGGCTCCCTGAGCACTGATTGGCATCCCTTATGGCATGGGTGGGCATCCCTGGTGGCCAAGGGTGGGCAATCCCTGGTTGCTATAGTGGCATCCCCCAAGGGTCTGCACTGGTAATCAATGCTCTGATTACCAGCACAGAGGTCAGGAGAGCCGCCGATCGGCTATCCTCTACTCGCGACTGTCAGGTGCGAACTGAGAAAAGCCAAACAACGGCACTTCCTATTTACTATGTGACAAGCTGTGATTGGACACAGCTGGTCACATGGTAAAGAGCCTTTGTCATAGGCTCTTTACCGGTATCGGAGATGTGGTGTGTCAGAGTGACACACCGCACCACGATCGCCGCTCAGCACGCCCCCGCGGGTGCGCACAAGCGGCTTATCCTGCTGGACGTCATATGATGGCCAGTCAGGATAACTTAACCACTTTCCGGCAGTCGTTCTGCTATATGACGGGCGGGAAGTGGTTAAGAACGCAGATCGCGGTATCCACCACCGATGACAGCGGTCTGCAGGGAGCCCCTTTAAACCAAACTGATAGCAGAAAGTGCAAGGATATGCCTCGCCTGATAGGGATACACTGGCAAATATAGCAACAGGGCTACAAAAAGATGGATGCCCATACAAAACAATAGGAAGCTGCAGGGAAAATGGCTGCCCCATACAAGTCAATGGGGAAAAAATTCCATTGCACACACCAAAGATGGCGACGCCCACGGCGCACCATGCAGCTAGGGACTGACACATGAAGGCCTCAGGAACCACAACAGGGACCAGCAAGCCCAAGGTACCATGTCATCCCCCCAAGCGCAAGAGCACTCCAGACACACAGCCTCCCGCAGGGACAGGGAGAGGGAAGGACACACAGACCGGGCAGACCAGGGGATCTCTTGGGAGGCACAAATCCCATTATCACCAGGGGAGGACCCACATCCCCCCAGGGCCAGCAGGGGCAAGGGGGGCACAGTTACTCACCATACCATGGACCGGGTGGGCTCCGCTCCGGGGAGACTGCCTCCCACACGAAGTGGGGGTGCTGCCAGCCAAGGGGTATGCTGTGACTACGGGCATTCCTGGTCGTTGCTTCCCGCCAAGGCACCTGCTCTCAGGCTCCTCCCCCTCCGGACAAGGGGGCACCGTCGTGGCTAGGACTAGGTCGGAACTATAACCTGCTCATGCTCGTTCTCCAGATTGGGGGGACCATAAGGATCTAGATTATCCAGTACGAAGTCCCAGTCAGCATTGTTGCTTGTAGATCACCAGGAAATTCTTCCCTGAACACTAGCTAGCAAGTGAATAAAGAGAAATAAAAGAAAATATTTAAAAAAAAAATAAAAAAACTGAGACCGGAGTCCCAGCAGGAAACCTAGGTCTACTCCTTCTCTAGGCAGAAAACAAACCCATGTGCTGGGTTGTGCAGTGGGAGTTTTTGCCTGGAGGGAAACCCCCTCTGGGCGTGTGTATTCAAATTTTCCTGCCTAGACTACTCCTGATGGGAGGAGCATAAACCCACTCAGCTCATGGAGGTGAGACTGCGTCTGTCGATGGACGATAGAGAAAATGGCCTTTAAGAAATATAAAATGGAGGGAACATTATCGACTTTTCACCAATACAAGGAATCTAACAAGAAATGTAAAAACGGAATCAGGATGGAAAAAAATTACTTAGAGAGAAACATAGAAGAGGAGAGTAAAAAAAAAAAAAAAAAACCCAAAGAAATTATTTAAATACATTAATAGCAAAAAAGTGAGGTCAGAGCACATTCCGGGGATGAAATTTTGTTCAATTTATTCATCAATAACATAGAGGACGGAATCAGTAGCTCAATCTCAGTTTTCGCGGATGACGCAAAAATATGCAGGGCAATAACTTCTCATCAAGATATAGAAATCTTACAGAATGACCTGCAAAAAATAACAGAGTGGGCAAATACGTGGCAAATTAGATTTAATATAGAGAGATGTAAGGTATTGCACTTGGGAGGCAAAAAACAAACGCAAATTATGCTCTGGGGGGGGGGAATCTGTGGGGGAATCCAGGATGGAGAAGGATCTTGGGGTTCTAGTACAAGATAGACTAAGCAAAAGCAAAAGCTGCAGCTGTCAAAGCCGGCAGAATATTAGCATGCATAAGGAAGGGCATATATTCCAGAGATAAAACTATAATCCTCCCACTTTATAAAACCCTAGTCTGGCCACACTTGGAGTATTCTGTCTAGTTCTGGTCTCCAATCCTCAGAAGGGATGTGCTGGAACTGGAGAGTCCAAAGAAGGGCAACTAAACTAATTAGGGGATTGGAGGACCTTAATTACGAGGAGCGATGACAAGCAATTAATTTATTCTCCTTGGAGAGGAGAAGCCTGAGAAGGACTTGGTAGCGATTTACAAATACCTCAATGGTGATCCCAGCATAGAAAAAAAAAAACTATTTAGTCTCAAGGAGTGCAAGAGGACACGTGGCCACAAAATGAGATTAGAGGAGAGGCGGTTTAACCTTAAGCTGCGTAAGGGGTTGTACACTGTAAGGCGGTGAGAATGTGGAACTCTCTTCCAGAATTGGTGGTAGCTGCGGGGAGTATGGCTACTTTTAAAAGACTCTTGGACGTGCATCTCACAGATCACAACATTCAGGGTTATGGGAAATGATCAAGTCACTGACACACAAACACCGTACAGGTTGAACTGGATGGACTGTTGTCTTTATTCAACCTCAACTACTATGTAACAATGTAACTAACTATGTAACTACAAGACCACTGGCTCTCCTACCTGAGACTTCTGTAGTGCTGGCAAAAGTGCTTAGGGTATAAGGTAGAAAATCTCCCGTTATATTCAACAGTTCAAAAAACTTTGTTCTTGTAAAAGATCTGTTACTCTGTATCCAGTGTAATATTTTTTATGGTTGGCCTTTGGGGTATACTCGAACCAAGTATATCTCTGCACAGGATTTGTCACAGAGTCCTTCTCCACAGACGAGGCACAGCTTTTGTAGCAAACCCGAAACTTCTTCAAAAGTTCCTTATGTTTTTGTAGGGTTTTCTTTCTGAAGCCCATACATTTCTTAAGTGTATCGGACATTAGCAATTTGGGTTTTTCAATTTTATTGTTTTGATTAGTGTTTTCAAGAACTGTAGCAGGCACAGGTAGAACAGTTATTTTCACTGTCACTGGACCTCTATGGTCTCGGTGTCATACCTGTATTCATATGTCTTGGAGTGGGTGAACTGAGAGGGTTACAGTCACCATAGGAGAAAAAATTGATTTTTGTAAAATCTTACCGTAAAATCCTTTTCTCTTAAGCTCATTGACAGAAGTAGTCCTCCTTGATTAATATCAACTCGGGTTATACTGCCCTCTACAGGAGTAGGACTAGACAGGAAAGAAAACGTTCTGGCCACACCCTAGGGGCAGTCCCAGAGGGTATATCCTCTCACTTCCTGCTACAGCAAATCAGTTATGTCACAAAGCAGTGTTTAGAGAATTTAACCCAACCCAACTCAAAAACAGAGGGGCGGGTACTACTTCTGTGAATGAGCTTAAGAGAAAAGGATTTTACGGTAAGATTTTACAAAAATCCATTTTTCTCTGTCGCTCATTGACAGACGTAGTCCTCCTTGATTAATATCAACTCGGGACGTCCCAAAGCAGTGCCACAAATGAGGGGTGGGAAATCAAAATCCAATCTAGAAGGCCCAACTGGTGCCAACTAGAAGTTTAAAAGGCTCATCAATCAAAAGATGAGACTCAACAGAAATTCCAACGGAAAAAAACCCTCGAGGTAGACCACCGGTCTCCTCAAATTGCGGTCTGCAAAACCTTGCGGCCAAATGAGGCATCCACCGATGCCATCACATCAACTTTATAAAATTTTGTAAAGGTATGCACCGACTACCAGGTAGCCGCCTTGCACACCTGGACCACTGACGTCTGATGGCGGTAGGCCCAGGAAGTACTGAGCGCTCGAGTGGAGTGCGCCTTAACAGGGAACGGAGGATTCCGACCCTTAATAGAATAAGCCTGTACCACCGTCTGTCTAATCCATCTGGAGATAGTCGCGGCAGATGCAGGCAACCCCTTTCTGGGGGCATCCGTGATCACAAAAAGTGAATCCGTCTTACGGAACGATTCCGTAGTCTTCAGGTATACCCTGATTGCCCGCACCACATCCAAGGAATGCAACGCACATTCCCGAGGATGACTGGGCTTAGGACACAAGGAAGGTAGCACAATATCTTCATTCAGATGAAAGTCTGAAAACCACCTTAGGAAAAAAAGATGACTTCGGATGAAGAACTACCTTATTCCTATGAATCCCCAGATATGGGGAATGACACAATAATGCAGCCAGTTCTGACACCCTGCGTGCAGAAGTGATAGCCACCAAGAAGGCCACCTTCTGGGATAATGTAAGCAAGGGAATCTCCCTGATATTTTCAAAGGGAGGTTTCTGAAGAACCGACAACACCAAATTAAGATCCCAGGGTGGTAAGGGCGCGCGCACTGGCGAAGCCAAGTGCTGCACCTCCTGGATGAAATTCCGCACCAAGGAATGAGTAGCCAGAGGCTTCTGGAAGAAGATTGCCAACGCTGAAACCTGACCCTTGATAGTGCTCAAGGATAGTTTCTGCTCAACCCCCTTTTGCAGAAAAAAACAAGATTCGGGTCACCGAATAGGTACGTGGGGGAAAACTCCTACGATTCACACCACGCAATATAAGCCTTCCATGTGCGATAATAGACTTTGCTGGAAGTCGCTTTTCTTGCTTTAATTAGAGTAGGAATAACTGAAGCTGACAATTCCTTGTCCTTCAGTACCTGGGTCTCAATGGCCAGGCCATTAAAGCCAGCGACTGTAAAGCACGATGGAAGATCGGTCCTTGAGACCGCAGATCCTCCCTGAGAAGAAGTCTCCAAGGAGCGTCCGCGACTAGTATTGCCCAAGTCGGCGTACCCGGCTTGACGAGGCTAGCCCGGAATACCGGGATAACTGGAGTTCCCTCCACCTCTATCCTGCGGAGAACTCTCAGCAGTAACTTGAGAAGGGGGAAGACATACAGTAGCTGATACTTCCCCTACGGGGCGCTCAGCGCGTCTGCTGCGTCCGCTAGAGGATCGCGGGCGCGAGCCCTATTGAGCCAACCTGCCAACAGATCCTTCTCCGGGGTGCCCCAATGAAGGGACAGCTGGTGAAATACCTCTGGATGAAGAGACTATTCCTCTTGATCCAGAATCTGACGGCTGAAATAATCTGCCTGTCCACCCCCGTGATAAATATCGCGGAGAGAACTGGAACAACTGTTCCCCCAATAGGAATGTTGGCCACTTCTATGGCCGCCAGGGCACTCTTGGTGCCCCTTGGTGATCGACATAAGTCATGACCGAGGCATAGCCCGATTGGATCCGAACCGGGCTGCCCTGGAGCTGCTCGGTCCAGTAAATCAGACAAAGTCTGATCGCTCTCAGTTCCAACACATTTATCGGTAACCTGGAATTTATCAGAAGAAATGACTTCCCCTGGCTGAGCATCGGAGACCGAAGCCACCAGACCAGAGCCTCCCTGGTCCGCTCGCTCAATCGGATCCGATTGTCCAGGTAATCGGGATTCCGATTCCATATGAGAAGAATCTCCTCTTTGGAGAATTCGGGTATGAGACTGGACAAACTAAAGAGGCGACCATCCCAGCCAGTTGATGGACAGCAACATCCGAATCATTGACTGAATCTTCTGGAGTTTCTCCGCATGGAGAAACACTCTTGCCAAGGATGTATCCAAAATTAGGCCCAGATAGTTCAGTCTCCTGGTGGGAACCAGGGATGATCTTTGGGAAAAGCAACGAAAACGCTGATGTCCTGCGAAGATGGGGATATGAAGATAGGCATCCTAAATGTCTATGGACGCCAGGAAATCGCCCTGATGCAGGGAGGCCACCACTGTATGGATGGACTCCATCTCTTCCAAGACCAGAATTAAACGCACCTAGCCCTTTTTCCTGGGCATTGTGAACAGGTTCGACTAGAACTCCTCCAAGGAATGGGAACTACCGCTGCTTGTTGCATCAAGTTGTCCCCTGCAAAGCTTTTTAAGCGACCCGGGGATGTCGAATATTGGAAGGGAAGAATCGCACCGGTGGAAGTGATCGAAACTCGATCTTGTATCCCGACCATATGACTTTGCGAACCCCTTTATCCGGGATTCTGGAAAGCCCTGGATCCAGAAACCGGTGAAGACGTCCCCCCACCCTAGAGATGGGTGGGGCCCATTCTGTCAATCCAACGGGATAACAGTGGCTTTATTTAGTCTGGAAATCGGTGAGTCCACTATTGGTGGTACCATCCATCTTTGTAATGAGGGATTCCTCCAAATGATAGCGCCTAGCAATGCGTTTGGAAATAGCAGGGGCTCGTTTATGGACGACCCCATTTGAGCAAGGGAAACCCTTCATCATTTTGGTAGGCTTGCTAGTTCCAAAAAAGGAATATGAGTCTCCGCTACCTCTGCCGGTGTAACCTCAAGATTTAAAGTTTCCCGGACAGACACAACTAGTGCTTCCACCAACGCTTCTTGTGCTATGGCGGAGGCAGAAGCGTCCTCCTCACTGTCTGAGGAGACCGTACCTGAGACAACAACCCCAGAAAAGGGGCTGCAATGACCAGCTCAGAATCCGTATCTGAAGTATCAGATGACATAGGGGTAGGCGGGGGGTCGCTCTTCTTGACCCCCGTCCCTGACAGGCTACCTCCACCCGGGATACCAAAGACTCCAAAACTGCTGATAATGCATCTTTACAAATGGGGTACTGGAGGGTCCTGCGGCCACCCCGAGGGGATCAGGTGGGGATACATGTGTGGCAGGGTTCATGTAACAAGACACTTGCCAGCAAACACAAAAAAATTAATTGCAAGAAAACTTAGTCCCCCAGTGCAATAGCGCCCCTCAGTCTACCTGCTTGGACCCCTCAGAAAGAGAGAGAGAGAGACCCCAAGGCTCACCTGATGCACAGAAGTTTCTTATCAACTTGCTTCCAGCACTGTCTGTTACAGACAGGAAGTCTTTGGCTTGCTTTCCCTGGGCCAAGGAGGCGGCTCCGCCCCTTTACACGCCTTCCGGCGCCTCCCAATTACTCCACAAGGTGTTTGGTCACCTCAAACATGGCCGCCCCCATGCTGGAGACACGAGGCTACGCAAATATGGCGGCCTCGTACGATCTGCAAGAAAAAATGGCGGCGGTCTGTATAGGATAGCGGCGGCTTGCAAGCTAGCAGCGGCCTGCGGGAGGTGTGCATTTGGCCTGTGCGGCCTACGGGAATGCCTCGGCCTGCTGGAGGTGTCCTCGGCCTGCGGGAGGCTGTGCGGCCTGTGGAAGTGACCGGCTTTCTGGAGGGATAGCGATCTGTGGCTGCAGTACTCAGGCATAGGCATCGGGCTGTGTACACACTATGACAGGTAGGATACTTCTATCCTCATGGTAATGCCTTTTAGTAGTCTGCCACTGACTTCAGTCACCCTTACAGTCATATAGTGACTTTAGATCGTCAGCTCCCAAACCAAGCCTCCTGGTTTCTATTCACAAAATCACACTCAAAATTGGGGGATCTGTGACCTGTTATAGGATAGAGGGGAGACCCAGAAACTGAGTGTCCGACCATCCCAGAGAGGGGCCCGCGTCCACCAACAAACCCGACAGGGGGAGAGGGGGAACATTCTACTCACCATACCGGAACCAGGCGGGTGCCAACTCCTGACAGAACCCCTCTCCACCAGGGTGGGGGGGCTGTCGACCAATACGGACGCCGTGACTCTGCTGGTCATTGGCGTCCAGGCGAGACGTTTAACTCGCAGGGTCAGTCCCCGTCCAGTGGGACTATGTCGCGGCCGACCCAACGCGGAGCTATGGCCTGCACGCGCTCGTAGGCTGAACTGGGGTGACCACTGGATCTCAACATCCAGCCCGTCGCCCAGTTTCAGCGTACTTGCTTGAAGATCTCACAGGAACACTGGAGAAAAAAAGCGGTCTAAAAAAGTATTTCTAAAAAAAAATCCTGCCAGGACCGAAGATCCTAGCAAGGAATCTAGGTCCTTACTCCTAACTAGACAGAAAAAAACTGATTTGCTGTAGCAGGAAGTGAGAGGATATACCCTCTGGGACTGCCCCTAGGGTGTGGCCAGAACGTTTTCTTTCCTGTCTAGTCCTACTCCTGTAGAGGGCAGTATAACCCGAGTTGATATTAATCAAGGAGGACTACGTCTGTCAATGAGCGACAGAGAAACTTGGGTCGTTATTAGTGTGTGCACTTCTTTTGATGAACTCGCAGACGTAGGAAAAAGAAGGAAAGGCAACTTGATGTTTTTCTTGATAATGTTTTTCTTGATACTTTGATCCAAGCTCTGCCAATTTTTCTTGAATGCCATATGGTAGCTTGAGAACAATAGCGGTGATGCCATGAGGGGGTGTCAAGGTACCTGAGACCAGGTAAGTTGATGTCAGCCTTAGCAAGCTGAAGTTCTAATAGAACATTGCTGAGTTCTTGAAACTTTAGATTGTCTCTAGAAGAAATCTTTGGGAAGCTTTTAAGTAAAGTATATTAAATAGCCTCTGGGCTTCCAAAGGTACATTGTTCCAATCAGCATTAGGGCCTGCAGCTAGGTTGTCATATTGAACTGCTTTGAGCCTCTTGATGCGTTCATTAGACTGGGGACCTAGCCATCTTATGAGCAGATCTAATTCCTCTGTGG
Source organism: Pelophylax lessonae (assembly GCF_965119305.1). Lineage (NCBI taxonomy): Eukaryota > Metazoa > Chordata > Amphibia > Anura > Ranidae > Pelophylax > Pelophylax lessonae. Next base: position 683,357,100 of record NC_138769.1, on the reverse strand, counting down.
CATTGAAGCCTAGGTCACTCATTGTGGCCCTAAAAGTGGATTTCCAGCCTCTGTAATTTTCAGGCTGGTTATCAAACTTGGTGAGGCCTGTCTTAGTGAGCTCTCTGTGGAGCATGTATTTAGGAAATTGACATGCCCATGTTTTCAGACTTTGGGTACATGACTGCAGGTGGAACAGTTAGTTGTGATGGCTGGTGCATTGAGTTGAGTGACTGGGGAGCATATGTTGATGCTGAGGCGTTCAATGCTGGAAATGGCTTAAAGTTCACTGACATGTTGGTTTGTAGCTGTGGAATAGAGCACGTGCTAGGAGGTACTTGGTTAGTGCCAAAGTAAGGTAGACAGCCTATTATGCATCAACAACAGTAAAAAGCGATATATCTGCGCTCAAAACAAAGAATAACAAAAAACAAGGCAGCCAGCACAAAATGGCAGGATTATACACCATTAATACCATATAGCAAAATAGAGGGCAGCGCCAATGCAAATTGGTAAATTTCAATAAAAGTAATCATAGTCCCATTGAAAGTCCAGACAGATAAACCTTCTCCATACACCAGTGGATTGGATGAATGAAAGAAGAGTGACTTGGGAACATATGTTGATGCTGAGGCGTTCAATGCTGGAACTGGCTTAAAGCTCATTGGCATGTTGGTTTATAGCTGTGGAATAGTGCACTTGCTAGGAGATGGTTAGTGCCAAAGTAAGGTAGACAGTCTATTATATGCATACCAGTGTCTGCTGCTTGCTGAGATGCTGCAGTCTGATGTACTAGAAGATATAAAGTCAAATTGTCTTTAGTTACAGTAGGTACAGAGTAGAGACTCAGTGCTTCGGCTGCTGTAACAGGTAGTTGACATTCTGGAGAGGTATATGAAGAATCTGAGGCATAGGATACAAACTGAGTACCTGCAACTGTTGTCTCTTTTGCTTTCACTAGTGGCTTGTTCTAAGACCCTTAACCTTGCCATGGCTGTGGCATTCTCACATTGTTTTTCCAAAACTTCCATTTCTGCTTACTGGTGTGCAACTTCAGATTCCTTCTCTGCTTTCTGGCGTGCAGCTTTAGCTTCCATTTCTGCTTTCTTTTGGGCAAAAGCTGCCTGAATTTTAGAAGCTTCAGCATCAGCACAGGCTTTTACAAGTTGCTGATTGAGTATAGAAGATCTTGATTGTAGGGATTTGGAAGATCTTGTGGAGCATCTGGTAAATGTAGAGCGATAAGATCTGGATTCATGGCGCAGTTTTATTCTCACTTCTGCCTTTTTCTTTGTTTTGCACCGCTAAGTTGGCTCTTTCAAGATTGAGCTCCTCAAATCTCTTTAATTCTTCCAATGACCCTTGGGAGTCGTAATGCTTTATGAGACCAATATATTTAACACACAGTCTTTGATAACTCTCATAAGCAACATTCAATTGCTCTAGTTGTAATGGCTCATCAGATTGTTGGGAGAGAGCAGACATGCATTTAAAAGTATTAGACCATAACTCGTTGATATTAGACAGCAGTTCTTCCTTGTCCGCTTTGAGATTTTCTTGCACTTTCCAGGTTCCTTTTGTTAAGCGTTTTTCTCTGTTGTTTGGTTCAGGGTTTAATTCCTGATCTGGAAGGAGTTTTGATTTTGGTCCTGTATTACAGCCCATTCAGACTGGCGCGATCCGACTTCGAGGGGCGACCTGTGAAGTTGCGGTGCACAGCGTGCACCGTGACTTCGGCGTGACTTGCAGGGACTTCACATAATGGAAGTCAATGCAAGTCGCTCCCAGGTCGCCCCAAAGTAGTACAGGACCCTTTTTCTAAGTCGGGGCGACTTGTGTCGCTCCTATTAGAACGGGTCCTGTGCTAATCAATGGCGAGCGACCGAGCGTGACTTGTCAGGCCTGACAAGTCGCGCTAGTCTGAATGGGGTCTTAGTTTCCCCAGATTGTATATTGCTTTGAAACATTGTGGCTAACAAGGAAGGGGTTAATAGTAAAGCTCTTCCAGCAGCAGAGAAATGTATGAATTGCTGTGCCTCAGCTCAGGTTTCCAAGGCAGCAGTTGCAGAAAGATTTACTTTGACTTTCTTATAAGATTTCACAGACGAAAACCAATGTGCTAATGCACTGTTTGTATGGCACAGTTGTATGAACATTCACAGCAGAAATATCATCCAGACACTGATGGGTGCTATGCTGAGATTTGCTTGCAGGCACATACAGGCATGTGTAGTAACAGTTAGCTGCTTTTTCCAGTGTCCATATAGCATCTCACTGTGTACCCAGACATTTTACTGACCTTTCTAATGATCTTTTGACTGCTCTGCTTCTCCAGTCAAAGCAATGAAAATGTTATCTCTGTAACTCACAGTTGTGATGAGATAGCGTTAACCCTCAATCTTAGCTGAATTAACACACAGTCACCTGATCCAGATGAAAACTTGAAGAACTTGTGAAGTTTAATCCATAAACTGTGAGGATCTTACAACAATGAACATTGGGTAGGGTCAAAAGATCATAATGTGATCCACCCTATTAAACATGAGGCTGAGATGCATTACTGGGAAAAATGAACAAAGGGGTGGAGCTTTCTATACAGAATAAATTGAGCTAAGGGGGGGGGGGGCAGGGGCAGGAGAATACATATAACATTTAAAGGCATATCACAAAGCATGTGAAACATTACAGGGGTCATATGGTCAGAAGTTCATCTTGCCAGCATCCTTACTACAGACTAAGAGCTGTCTACGATCGCTCAGTCACTGTGCTGGGAGTACGTAGTTAAGTGCTTCTTCAGCACAGAAACCTTGGTTCACCATTGACGCATATGTGCCATGTGAGAGCGTAAAGCCCACCCTCTCTGCTACCACACATATGCGTTATGTGGGTAGCAAGAGGTTAAAGCAGAACTAAACTCTCTCAATCAACATTGACTTTTAAATGCTGCTAGCAATAGTAAATACATACGAAAGGATATGATAATGTATTTACATGTTTTAAACAATTTACATATCCTCTGTTACTTCCTGGTTTCCAGGCCTAGGCAAATAATGTTATACATTACAGGAAACTTCAGAAGGGGAGGAGCAGAGGAGGGAAGGAGGGATTTTCTAAAGCGGTAGTAAACTGCAAAAAATCTTCCCCTGCAAGTTAAAGTGATTGTAAACGATCACCTTGCAAAACAACTTATTCAGTATAAAATATAAATTAAAGGCAAAACATTTTTGTATAGATATAAAAATACATTATAAATACCCTTTTCCCTTTTTTTAGGTGATCACATTCCCATTACCCTCAGCTGCATAAGAGCTGGGGGAGGGGGGGGAGAAGCAGCAGCACACTGAGCTTCCCAGTGAATGGCTGTGCAACGGGGGCCAGTCAGAACAAGTCTGATCATTGGAGGAGAGCACACTGAGTTCCCGGCATAGCTAGAGAACTGACCACGATGTGCTCACTTAACAGGAAAGCAAGGGGACTGGCAGGAACACCAGGGATTTCACATAAAGGAAGCAATAAAAGGAGAACAGGATACTTTCTCATACAAGTACATGGTACAGAAGGCACTTATGATAAATATGAAGTTTTGGGGTAGCAAACACTTTCAGAGCATAATGTGCAAGAATGCAAAGCATACTAGCACATTATAAAATACTTACCTTAAACAAAGCCCTCCAGCACTGCGCTGTCACCGCTGACAGGGCTTCCATCTCCAACAGGTCTTCTTTCCAAGTTCGCAGGCTCTGTTTAAATGGCTGAGCCGCAATGACGTCAATCCTGCGCAAGCATGCAGAAGTCATGGCCACGACACAGTTCTCTCAATGGACAGCATGCTGTTTGTTGAGAGTGCAGTGTGCATGCGTCGGTGACATCACCAGCTGCTACTAAAATATCTCCTGAACAGTACACATTTAGGAGATATTTACTGTACCTACAGGAAAGCCTTATTATAGGCTGTACCTGTAGGTATAAACAAACAAGCAGAGTTTACTGCCGCTTTAAGTACACACTCCTGCATGCAGGCCTGGTATAAGGACAGTTGGATTCCAGGAAGTAAATGATACATTAATCATCTGCACTTATTCAAGATGGCTGCGGTCAGAAACGTTAGGTAGTTATAGCCCTCACAAAATAAAGCATGGAGACATGGATGGATGGGTGAGTTTATAAAATAAATGAATTAAATAGCATTTTCAGTTTGTGGTGCTCAGATGCAGTTTATTTTCTCTTTAACCACTTAAGCCCCGGAAGATTTTACCCCCTTCCTGACCAGGGGGTATTTTGCGATTCGGCACTGCGTGACTTTAACGGACAATTGCGCAATCGTGCGACGCTGTACCTAAACGAATTTGACATCCTTTTTTCCCACAAATAGAGCTTTCTTTTGGTAGTATTTGATCACCTGTGCGATTTTTTGATCATGCGCTATAATAAAAAAAAAAGAGACAATTTTGCAAAAATAACAATATTTTTCACATTTTTTTATATGAAATTCCCCCCCAAAAAAATGTAAAATCTAAATTTTTTTAAATTTTTGGCCAATTTGTTTTCTGCTACCTATGTTTGGTAAAAAAAAAATCACAATAAGCGTATTTTGATTGGTTTGCGCAAAAGTTATTGCGTTTACTAACTAAGGGAAAGATTTCTGTCATTTTTGGTGTTTTTTTTTTTTAACGAGTAATGGCGGCGATCTGCGATTTTTTTTGCGGGACTGCGACATTGCAGCAGACAGATCGGACCCTTGACTGACATTTTTGACACTTTTGGGGGTACCAGTGACATTACTACAGTAATCAGTGCTATATGCACTGTTACTGTAAAAATGACACTGGCAGGGAAGGGGTTAACTTTATTGGAGAGGGAGGGGTTAAGTGTGTCCCTAGGGGCGTGCTTCTAACTGTGCAGGGATTTGGCTGTGTGTGTAACAGCACAGATCAACGGTCCTACATAGTAGGACCGTTAGATCAGTGCTTTTACACAGGGAAGAATGACAGGCGGCTTTGTTTACATTAGCCAACTGCCTTTCTCCCTTCACAGCGGACGATCGCGAGTGACCGGCGGACATCGGGTCCGCCGGTCACACGCACGGAGGTGTCCGTGAACGAGCCGAGGCGGGAGCGCGCCCCCGGCGGCGCGCGCTCGCCCGCTATTGGCTCCCAGGCTACTGACGTACGGGTACGTCACTTTGCCTGGCCGGGGCTGACCGCCGCAGTATATGTACTTGCGGCGGTCGGCAACCGGTTAAGGAATATACTGTATTAAAGATAGTTTTTTGTGCCCAAACCAGTTTTAAAAAAAAAATTTGTGAAAGGGACTATTTTTAAGGCACTTACATCAGCAAGAGTGAGGAAGCCTGAAACTGCTGCATGGCTCACATATTACACACGACCCCTATTTGTGAACTACATAAGCAGTGCTGCCTATTATGGCACTACAGCATACCTCCCAACCGTCCTGGATTCCGCGGGACTGTCCCGCGGTTCCGGGAGCCGGGCTGAAGTCCCGGAAAATGTGGCCAGCCATCTCTGCTCCCCCCTCCTCCTCCCAGCTCCGCCTCCCGATCGTGCGTCTCAGCGCCGGCCGCGATCGCTGCAGCGGGGAACAATCAGAGGAACCGTTCTGTCCTTTCACTCCTGCACTTTTTAACTACCGTCTGTGTCAGGCGGCCGCGGAGTTATCTTCCCCTCACACATACAGGAAGTGCCGAGCAGCAGGACCTGCGGGCGGGTGCAGCGGGACCCGGGAGTTGAGGTCTCTGCGATCCCTGTCATCTGTCTACTCTCTGGATCTCCCTGTCTCCCGAGAGGTTAGTGTCCCTTTTGGAACTCCCTACCTCTTGCTGCGGTGTTAGCCGAGGGGGGGGGAGGGGGTTGGGTTGTATGGAGCTGGGGTGAATGGATGTACCTGGGGGAGGGGTGGATGTAGCTGGGGGGGTTTGTTTGGAGCTGGGAGGGGTGGATGTAGCTGGGGGGAGGGGTTTGTTTGGAGCTGGGGTGGATGGATGTACCTGGGGGAGGGGTGGATGTAGCTGGGGGGAGGGGTTTGTTTGGAGCTGGGGTGGATGGATGTACCTGGGGGAGGGATTTAATGGGGGGGAGGGGTGGATATAGCTTGGGGGGGGGTTTGTTTGGAGCTGGGGTGGATGGATGTACCTGGGGATGGGATTTAACTGGGGGGGTGGATGGGGGGTGGATGTAGCTGTGGGGGGGTTTGTTTGGAGCTGGGGTGGATGTAGCTGGGGGGGGGATTTGTTTGGAGCAGGGGTGGATGGATGTACCTGGGGGAGGGATCTAACCAGGGGGGGAGGGGTGGATGTAGCTGGGGGGGGGGATTTGTTTGGAGCAGGGGTGGATGGATGTACCTGGGGGAGGGATTTAACCGGGGGGAGGGGTGGATGTAGCTGGGGGGAGGGGTTTGTTTGGAGCTGGGGTGGATGGATGTACCTGGGGGAGGGATTTAACCGGGGGGGAGGGGTGGATGTAGCTTGGGGGGGTTTGTTTGGGGCTGGGGTGGATGGATGTACCTGGGGATGGGATTTAACTTGGGGGGGGGGGTTTGTTTGGAGCTGGGGTGGATGTAGCTGGGGGGGATTTGTTTGGAGCAGGGGTGGATGGATGGACCTGGGGGAGGGATTTAACCGGGGGAGGGGTGGATGTAGCTGGGGGGGTTTGTTTGGAGCTAGGGTGGATGGATGGACCTGGGGGAGGGAGCAGCGGGACCCGGGAGTTGTGGTCTCTGCGATCCCTGTCATCTGTCTACTCTCTGGATCTCCCTGTCTCCCGAGAGGTTAGTGTCCCTTTTGGAACTCCCTACCTCTTGCTGCGGTGTTAGCCGAGGGGGGGGGAGGGGGTTGGGTTGTATGGAGCTGGGGTGAATGGATGTACCTGGGGGAGGGGTGGATGTAGCTGGGGGGGGTTTGTTTGGAGCTGGGAGGGGTGGATGTAGCTGGGGGGAGAGGTTTGTTTGGAGCTGGGGTGGATGGATGTACCTGGGGGAGGGGTGGATGTAGCTGGGGGGAGGGGTTTGTTTGGAGCTGGGGTGGATGGATGTACCTGGGGGAGGGATTTAACGGGGGGAGGGGTGGATGTAGCTTGGGGGGGGGTTTGTTTGGAGCTGGGGTGGATGGATGTACCTGGGGATGGGATTTAACTGGGGGGGGTGGATGTAGCTGTGGGGGGGTTTGTTTGGAGCTGGGGTGGATGTAGCTGGGGGGGGGATTTGTTTGGAGCAGGGGTGGATGGATGTACCTGGGAGAGGGATTTAACCGGGGGGGGGGGAGAGGTGGATGTAGCTGGGGGGGGATTTGTTTGGAGCAGGGGTGGATGGATGTACCTGGGGGAGGTATTTAACCGGGGGGGAGGGGTGGATGTAGCTGGGGGGAGGGGTTTGTTTGGAGCTGGGGTGGATGGATGTACCTGGGGGAGGGATTTAACCGGGGGAGGGAGGGGTGGATGTAGCTTGGGGGGGGTTTGTTTGGAGCTTGGGTGGATGGATGTACCTGGGGATGGGATTTAACTGGGGGGGTTTGTTTGGAGCTGGGGTGGATGTAGCTGGGGGGGATTTGTTTGGAGCAGGGGTGGATGGATGTACCTGGGGGAGGGATTTAACCAGGGGGGAGGGGTGGATGTAGCTGGGGGGGGGATTTGTTTGGAGCAGGGGTGGATGGATGGACCTGGGGGAGGGATTTAACCGGGGGGAGGGGTGGATGTAGCTGGGGGGGGTTGTTTGGAGCTAGGGTGGATGGATGGACCTGGGGGAGGGATTTAACCGGGGGGGTGGATGTAGCTGGGGGGGTAGATGGACCTGGGGGAGGGCTTTAGCCAGAGGGGTGTATGGAGCTTGGGTGGGCATTTGGGGAGGATGTATCAGGGGGGGGTGGATGGACGGACCTAGGGGAGGGATTTAGCCGGGGGGGTGTATGGAGCTGGGGTGGATGTAGCTGGGGGAGGGATGAAGCTGGGGGGTTGGATGGACCGGGGGGGAATGTGTGGAGCTGTGGTGGGCATTTGGGGCGGATAGAGCTGGGGGAGGGATGTAGCTGGGGAGGGATGTAGCTGGGGGGGGGTGGATGGACCTGGGGAGGTATTTAGCCAGGGGGGGGTGGATGGAGCTGGGGTGGGCATTTGGGGTGTATGGAGCTGGGGGGTAGATGGAGCTTTGTTGGGCATTTGGGGTATATGGAGCTGGGCAGGGTGTTTGGGATGGATAGAGCTGGGATGGGAGGCTGGGAAGGGGGTGAATGTAGCTGAGGGGGGGGGTGTGTAGCTGGGGGAGGGATGGAGCTAGGGGGGTATATGGAGCTGGGGTGGGCATTTGGGGTGTATAGAGCCAGTGAGGGGGTGGATGGAGCTGGGATGGGCAATTGGGGTGTATAGAGCTGGGGGGTGGATGGCGCAGAGTCCGACCCCTGCATTCTGTACATTACATACTCCTGTCTCCTGCATTCTGTACATTACATACTCCTGTCCCCTGCGCTCTGTACATTACACTCCTGTCCCCTGCGCTCTGTACATTACACTCCTGTCCCCTGCGCTCTGTACATTACACTCCTGTCCCCTGCGCTCTGTACATTACACTCCTGTCCCCTGCATTCTGTACATTACACTCCTGTCCCCTGCGCTCTGTACATTACACTCCTGTCCCCTGCGCTCTGCACATTACATACCCCTGTCTCCTGCATTCTGTACATTACACTCCTGTCCCATGCGCTCTGCACATTACATACCCGTCTCCTGCATTCTGTACATTACACTCCTGTCCCCTGCGCTCTGCACATTACATACCCCTGTCTCCTGCATTCTGTACATTACACTCCTGTCCCCTGCGCTCTGCACATTACATACCCCTGTCTCCTGCATTCTGTACATTACATACTCCTGTCTCCTGCATTCTGTACATTACATACTCCTGTCTCCTGCATTCTGTACATTACATACTCCTGTTTCCTGCATTCTGTACATTACATACTCCTGTCTCCTGCATTCTGTACATTACATACTCCTGTCTCCTGCATTCTGTACATTACATACTCCTGTCTCCTGCATTCTGTACATTACATACTCATGTCTCCTGCATTCTGTACATTACATACTCCTGTCTCCGGCATTCTGTACATTACATACTCCTGTCTCCTGCATTCTGTACATTACATACTCCTGTCTCCTGCATTCTGTACATTACATACTCCTGTCTCCTGCATTCTGTACATTACATACTCCTGTCTCCGGCATTCTGTACATTACATACTCCTGTCTCCGGCATTCTGTACATTACATACTCCTGTCTCCGGCATTCTGTACATTACATACTCCTGTCTCCGGCATTCTGTACATTACATACTCCTGTCTCCTGCATTCTGTACATTACATACTCCTGTCTCCTGCATTCTGTACATTACATACTCCTGTCTCCTGCATTCTGTACATTACATACTCCTGTCTCCTGCATTCTGTACATTACATACTCCTGTCTCCGGCATTCTGTACATTACATACTCCTGTCTCCGGCATTCTGTACATTACATACTCCTGTCTCCGGCATTCTGTACATTACATACTCCTGTCTCCGGCATTCTGTACATTACATACTCCTGTCTCCTGCATTCTGTACATTACATACTCCTGTCTCCTGCATTCTGTACATTACATACTCCTGTCTCCTGCATTCTGTACATTACATACTCCTGTCTCCTGCATTTTGTACATTACACTCTCCTGCACTATATACACAATACTGTACATTTTATACTTCTCACCAAAGTCTTCATTGTCTCAACAGTTGCTGGTTGCTATGCAGTCTCTGACTATTTTAATGAAGTTCTTCTTTAAGGTAGGCTGAGCAATCAAAGCATATTTTATGAGTACTAGGAAGTCTGGGTTTTGTTTACCCTATCCCTTAAGCCCCTCCCACTGCTACGCAATTGGCCACACCCACAATTTGTATTCCTCTTTTAGTGTCCCTCATTGCCAAGTTCAAAAGTTGGGAGGTATGCACTACAGGAACCATGCAACATTGCTTCAAGGGACACAACCTGTCCAAACATTTTGCTAAATATCATGATAGGATATAATGGGCACATATTTTGTTGCCCTGGATAAGGTTGTGCCCAATTGGAGAGGTACCAACATGATCAGAGCTATATCCCAATTAGAAACTCGTTGGATTTTTGATGTAAAATCTAATGTCCCTTTCAGCCTGAATGTGGATTGGGACATCAATTGTTTTATTAATAATGCTTGAGCTCATTTATTATATGCTATATTTTATTTTTTAACTGCATGATTTTTAGTTTGTTTGCGGTGTTGCTGTATCCTGGTTCCTCTATGTGCTTTCAAATTTAATTTTGATCGGGCATGCAATTTTATGTAAACTCACTAGATGGCAACATCTTTTCCTCATTTTTCTCCTGTTCCTGTGTGGTTTTTCATCTTTTTTCCCTTAATGCTCCATTAGGCAGACAGGTTGTGGCCAGCAGTAAAAATGGCGTGGCCATCCTATAAATAGTAGATAGATTTGGTGATGCGCCGTCTAGACTTATCCCCAGACGACGTTATCTATGATGAAACAGTAAAAATGGCGTGGCCATCCTATAAATAGTAGATAGATTTGGTGATGCGCCGTCTAGACCTATCCCCAGACGACGTTATCTATGATGAAACACATAGGATGGGGCCTACGACGGTGACGCCACCACGCAATTACTCTGATTGGTCGGTTCCGTTGTTTGAGCCTGGAGCTCGGAGGAAAGCCTGCAGGAACAACACAGATGCCAGATGCTCGTTGATGCGTCCTTTATGATGACATGTATTATTGAATATTGGATTTTGTAAGTGGATTTTATTAATAAAGCGTTATTGGGATACTACACTATGTTAGTGCTTGTTTTGGAGAGTGGATTGAGTCCTCTGAGTTTTCCAGGGTACATGGTTTGAGGGAGACCTACTTCCCTGTGCCCGATTGGACCACCTATAGTTTAGTGGTCAATATATTCTGGTAAGCAGATTTTGATATTCACTTTAGGTGTGAAGTAGGAACATCTTAGTCACCCATTCTTTACAATATCCATCACCTTTCCCATTGCTGGCATTTTTTTTTTCTTCACATGGATCAATGATTTAAGACTTTGTGATCTATCTCCCCCATGGACTTTGTCTTTCTCCTGTATTTGATTTATATGATTTTCTTCATGTACTTTTAATGATTGTATTCATTGTATCTATTTCTCATTTTAGCGCTGTACTTTTATTTTCAACATGCTATGTCTATGCCCTGCAAACAGGACAAAATGCAACCAGTGAGGTTGAGGCCTCTTTTATTAAACTAATGAGCCACCATTCAGAGAAACACTTAGCTGCAACCTTTCATTGTTCTGACTGCTGTGAAATGAAATCTGCTACAGGTTACTGCACTTTGCACACAGTCAATGTTTTTTTTTTTACAGCTACTGTATTATAAATGTGATAGTGCCTAATTCCCCTAATGGTGAGGCTGGAGGCTTTAAATGTTTTATTAACATTACTGAGGTTAGTTACCGAGAGCATTTTCTAATGAATCTGTCTACTGTGCTTAGAAAACTTTGGTTTACAGCAGCAAATCACAATAATTACACCAGCTAGCCTAACAACATATTAGAACCTTCAGCAAGTATGTCTGCTCACACCTCTCATAACCACTAAGTCATTTTGGCATTTTAATAGTGACCCTGAATGGCATTATTAACACCAGTGCTTGCACATCTAAGTTTCCCAGTTAGACTTTCAGAACTTTTAGAACTGGCAGCACACGAATGGCCTCCAAACCCTTGTTGTCATAATTTACCAGCAGGAGCCATCTTAACTCACAAGAATGCAATCAATTCTCTATTTCTATAGGCCTTTAGGGATACATTTTTCATCAGTCCCTGTCCCAGTGTAGTTTATAATATAATGAAATGTTTTTCAATAGCAGGCCTCAAGGATAAAGTGCATATATTGTATCAGTCAGGCTAAAACACAATTTTGTTATACAGTAAGTGCTTATTCACACTTTCTGCCTGATCAACGCAAGCGTATATAGAAAATAAATATTTTATGGTGTAATTTTTTTGGCTTTGTAAATACATCCTTAAAAAAGATGGTAAACTCTCGTGTTTTTTTTTCTTTTTTTAAATAACAAACATGTTATACTTACCGCCTCTGGGCAGTTGCTTTTGCACAGGGCAGCCCAGATTTTCCTCTTCTCGGGTCCCGCTTCACTGCTCCTGGCCCCTTCCTCCTGTCTAGTGCCCCCAAGCAGCTTGCTATGGAGGCACCTGAGCTGAGCTCTATGTGTCCATTCAGACACGGAGCTGCCGTTCGGCCTGCCCCCCTCTCTCCTGATTGGCTGACTTTTATTGAAATCAGCAGGAGCCAACGGCGTCGCTGCTGTGTCTCAGCCAATCAAGAGGGAGAGTCCCGGACAGCCGAGGGACTCGTGGACATCACTGGATAAAGATGGGCTCAGGTAAGTATTAGGGGGTGCTGGGGCGGCTTCTACACACAGAAGGCTTTTTATCTTTATGCAAAGAATGCATTAAGATAAAAAAAACCTTCTCACTTTACAACTTCTTTAGGTAGAGTCAATCTTCATAATCCTGTGTCAGAGGTTTCCATTTGTGTTCAAACAGGGAGATGATGCATGATACTGGGTGACCTCTGTCGGTAGCCTGAGAACTGATACTTTCTGTGAAGAAACTATGTATCCCACAATCCATAGATCTAAAGCCCCGTACACACGTACCGATCGTCGGCCGAACGATCGGCCGTCTTTTGTCCAGGGCTGTCGGTGTCTGTTGAAAAGTGCAAAAGACTGCACAAGAATTTTGTCCGCCGACTACAGCCGACTGCAGAAGTGATGTCATGTAATGGTTAACTTTCCCTGTGTTTTTTCTTTTCTGAGCATGCCCCGTCTTGCAAATCTGCTGTCTGTCGGCCGAATTCTGTACTGACTGGTGAACAATCGGCCGCTCTGGTGTCGGCATACAAAAATTTTCATGTTTGCAAGACAGATTCTTTTCGGCCGAAAGTGCGCTGTCGGCTGTCGGAAGCATCATACTAACAAGCCTACAATCGGCAGATCGGTCGTCGGCCGAAGCTTTTCGGCCGACGATCGGTACGTGTGTACGGGGCTTTAGTCTAATACTGATGCAAGTGAGTTAGATTGGGTAGAGCCATAAACAGGCAGAGCAATTAACAGAGCTCACCTGAGCTCAAGTCCATACCCTGTACAGACCTGCAGAGCTACTTTTAACTCCTAAAATGTTGCTGGGATGGAAGATCAGCATATCTGTGCACCCACATGGATGTCAGATTAGGAACAGTGGCTGAGCCTGTTCAGCTTCTGCATCCCAAAAGACATGAATGGCATTGCCTGCATGGGGATGTACAGAACACCATTGAATCCCCATGTCAGTAAACACGGCCCTCCATAGGCATACACTTTAGTACGCCCTATGAGAATGTGTTTGCCCTAACAATTATTAGTGTATCTAGTGAAAACACAGTAACTTAGTAGAACAATTTTTTTTCTTCGGCAGCTCACGTGCTTTCATAAAATGTATGATTTGGGGGTTATTTTACAAACTCTGAAAGGTGTAGGAGAAAACATTATAACCTCCAGATTTTTAGAGTCAATTGTTTTTTTTTTTATTTACAGTAGAGTTTTGAGCACCTTCAGTTTTCACCATTTCACAAAAAGGCGCAAATTATATTGTGCAAATATTTGTTATTTATTACCTCAATAAAGTGTTAGCTTTTATATTTAATAGGAATTTAGCAGGAATTTTGTAAATGTCATATATGTATTCACTGATAATGACTTTGTGTATTTCTTAGCAGAAAATTGAAAGAAGACCGCCAAGGCCGACACCTGGCCCTTCATGGTACTCAAAGCCAGTTTCTGCTCAACTCCCTGTTGAAGGAAGGTCAAGATCTGAGCCACCGAGAAAGAGCAAGGATGAACCCCAAGAGGCTCACACCATGCAATGTACGTTTTCCACGTAGGATGGTAGATCTTCCTAGAAGTAGACTTCCTAGCTTTCAAGAGCGTTGGAATCATTGACTCAGACAAACTTCTATCCTTCAGCACCTGGCTTTCAACAGCGAAGCCGTCAAAGCCAACAACTGTAAAGTAAGATGGAAGATCGGCCCTTGGCACAACAGATCCTCCCTAAGAGGTAGTCTCCAAGGAACGTCAGCGACCAGTCGTACTAGGTCGCCATACCAAGACCTGCGAGACCAGTCCAGAGCCACTAAATTGACCAGAATCCCTTCTGCCTCGAACCTGCGCAAGATTCTTAGCAGACGCTTGAGAGGGAAGGCGTAAATCGGATGATACTGTCCCCATGGGGTCACCAGCGCGTCTGTGGAGTTCGCCAAAGGATCCGTACCACAAACCTCTGCACCTTTCTGTTGAGCTGAGATGCCAACAGATCCACCTCTAGGGTGCCTTACCAGAGACACAACTGATGAAACAGCTCTGGGTGAAGGGACCACTCCCCTTGATCCAATACCTGCTGACAGATAATCCGCCTGCCAGTTTTCCACCCCTGGAATGTGTACAGCGGAGAGGGCTGGAATGAAACACTCTGCCCTCCGTAGAATGCTGGCTACCTCCGTAGCCACCAAAACACTTCTTGTACCCCCCCCCCGGTGATTGACATAAGCAACGGCCATGGTGGTGTCCAATTGAATTCGTACTGGACAACCCTGAAGACGATCCATCCATTGATCCAGACACAGTTGGATCGCTCCAGGAGTTCCAGGACATTGATCTTCCAGACACCCTGAGCAGGGCTTTGGCCTAGGACGCCTCCCCACCGGGACAGACTGGCATCCTTAGTGACCATTGTCCAATAAATACAAGGGGAGAAAGAATTTGCCCTACTAAAGCGCCGGAGAACAGAGCCACCAGATCAGGGACCCTTTTGTTTCCCGGCTCAGCTAGATCTGATTGTCCAGAAACTTTGGACACTTGTCCCATTTGGCTAAAATCCACCTTTGCAGGGATCTCATAAGAAACTGTGCAAATGGAAACGCAGGTAGCCCAGTACTGCGATCCACCGCTGACTTAACAATGCTAGCACCGGGGCCACACTTTTGTGAAGACCTGAGGAGTGGAGGCGAGACCAAAAGTTAATGCCACAAACTGATAATGCTCTTCTCCTACGGCAAAGCGGAGGAAGCGCTGGTGACCGACACATATTTGAATGTGCAGGTAGGTGTCATTGATGTTGATAGAGGCAAGGAAATCCCCCTGATGCAGTGATGCCACCACAGTGCGAATATGACTCCATTATGACTCCAATGGACTCCATTCTGAACTTCTGTACCCGCACAAAACAACTTAGTGCCTTGAGGTCCAGGATTGGAAGCACCTTGCCCTCCTTCCTGGGGACTATAAACAGGTCTGAATAAAACCCTTGAAAATGCTCCGAGGTTGCAACGGGACAATCAGCCCTTGAAGTAACAGGTCTTGCACTGCCCCAAAGAGGGCCTGTGAGCGGTCCAGGGACAGGCGCATGTTGGAAAAAAAGAACCTTTCCGAAGGGTAAGAACGAAACTCGATCTTGTAGTCGGACCGTATTACTTCATGAACCCACTTGTCTTGCACCAAGGAAGTCCACGGGTCCAGGAACCAGCGAAGACTTCCCCCACCTCAGATACGGGTGAGGGTGTACCTTCATGCTGAAGGAGCTTTGTCCGCGGGTCTGGAGAAGCCCGCTCTCGACTTGCCAGACCAATGTTGCTTGAATCCTCTCGAGGAGGCCTTGAAAGGCTTTGATCCCTTGTTAGCCGACACTGAGGGACGAGAGAGACTGTTAGAAGTCTGAACTGCAGACCAACATTTTAGCCAAAAGACACACCTAAGGACCACTGCCGAAACAGACTGTCTAGCAATCAGGGGAGCTGCATCCAAAGAGGCATTACAGATAAACTGCAGCCCTTGGACCAACTGGTCCACTAGCTCAGCAAAGGCAGGGGGAGCTGCTCCCCCACCAGGTCACGGCATAAAATCGGTCAGAATTTGCGACACCAGGGCAATGGTGAATACCGGCCTAAGTGCCGAACCAGCAACAGTGAACATATTGCGGGGCATAGCCTCTGCCTTCCTGTGAGCTGAATCCTTAAAGGCCAGAGACTCTTTGAACGGAATTATGGTTGCCTTGGTCAATCTGGAAACCGGGGGGTCCACCACTGGTGGAACTGTCCACTTTTAAAGAAGGGACTCTTAAAAAAGGTACTGCATTGCAAATCGCTTAGGGACCACAAGGGGACATTTTGGCTGTCCCCACACTTTTGAGACAATTCTGTAGAAATAGGAGGGGAAGGGAAACCCCTTCGCTTCTCTACACGGCTTGTGAGTGCCAAAGTGGAACCGGTGCCAACTTCAGCTGTGTCCTCCATTTTTAAAGTCGCACGCACAGGCCCAATCAGTGCATCCACCAGCGCCTTTTCATGTGCAGCTACAAGTGTGGAGGAATCACCCTCAATATCTTAGAATTCAGGGTGCGTGGTCACAGATCCCACGCAGGGTGAGCCATGTCTGCGGCGGCTGAATCAGATTCACGATCTGAAGAGACAGAAGAGGCAAGGGAAGGCAGGGAGCGCTTTTTGCTAGCCCGTCGACCAAAAACCACCTCCACCCAGGACACAGAGGACTCCAGAACCACCTTCAGTGCATCAATGGATGGTTGGGACCCAGAGGGCCCCACAGCCTCTGAGAGGGGGTCAGGTGGGGAAATGTGCTCCAAGGACTCCATGAGAGAATAGGGGGACCCCCACAAATAAGTGCAAAACACTGCTAAGGGAAATCCCCACCACTACCTGGTTGACAGCAACAGAGCACCCCATGATCCTGATGCAGAGAGGGAGAGGAACCCACCAGACTCGCCACCCCAAAGAACTGGCACCGGCAGCACAGGATAAACTTCACTCCACCGGCGACGTCCAGGTAAAGAAGAGACCCAGGAGTCAGCACCAGGGGATAAGGAGGGGCTCCCACAGCCGAAATCACCACCCAGAAAGGCTCCACTGTCATGGCCGCTGCTATTTACAATGCAGGCTTACATGATACGTCTTCATTTTTTGTCATCCGTCCTCCTCAACAAGGCACCCCAATGCAGGGATGAGAGCAATCCAGCTTTTTGTTTTTAATGTTATGGGCAGGCATACACTCTAAAGTGTCATTCGACAGATACTGTAAGTGTTTCATTACATTATGTTAAATATATACTTTGTTTAAATTGGGTATGCAATATAATGGCTACAAAGATTATTCTACATATTATAATACATTCTCTATATATGTATATTTTCTTTACACCTATCAATGATTAATGAGTATGTGATTGATCACTTGCAGACCGCTATTTAAAGGTTGCCCCTGAAGAAGGAATTCTGACTTGTGTCTCTGAAACGCGTCGGGCACTCACCTTCATTACAGCGCTATCTGTTTTTGCCTCATGACCCCATGAACTGTATACAGCTTGCCATATGTTTTTAACAAATTTTTGTATTTGTATTTCTCAATAAATTTACATAATTGTATATGTTTGTTTCAAGCTACATATTATTATTTGTGCCTTAAAAGTCCCACCCCAAGGGGAATTTCTTTCCAAGTTTCTGATCACGGGATGTGGCACACTCTGGTGTGATTTCACATGAGCATACTATATGCACTTTATTAGGTAGAAAATACCAATCCCCGCCTTTTCGCTCATGTGAAATCCCCCGATGCATTTTTGTTAAAATATTAGTATTGTGTCAAATCTAGAATTGTTTTTTGAGTTTGATTTTTCCTATCAATATCTTTTATAGCGTTAACTTGTGTGTAGACCTACCTCTCCCCTCACGGGATTTTCTCCTTCCTTTTCCATCTCACAACCAAGAGACTGCCCAACATTCCAGCATGGCCAACTTCACAGGCGATGACTGCACCGCATTAATGTCAAAATACCTTACTGATTATGAACAAAAGGATTTCATCGAGACTGACATTTTTTCACTATTCTTCCAATTATCAAAGAGTCTGGAAAAAAAGTCAGCTCATTTCTGGCACGTCAAATCTTTCCGGGAGTATATAGACAAAAAATCAATCCTTTTGGACTCAGAGTCCAGGTCTTTCCTCTTCTTGAGGATTTAGATCGGGACTTTAAGGCCAAATGGGAACTAACTCTTAATAAATGTTCAGCTTCCCTCATGACCCTCTTAACCACTTAAGCCCCGGAGGATTTGGCTGCTAAACGACCAGGGGTTATTTTGCTATTCGGCACTGCGTGACTTTAACGGACAATTGCGCGGTCGTGCGACGCTGTACCTAAACGAATTTGGCGTCCTTTTTTTCCCACAAATAGAGCTTTCCTTTGGCGGTATTTGATCACCTGTGCGATTTTTTGATCACGCGCTATAAACAAAAAAAGAGCGTCAATTTTCCAAAAATAGCAATTTTTTCCCTTTTTTTTTATATGAAATTCCCCCCCAAAAAAATGTAAATCAAAATTTTTTAACATTTTCGGCCAATTTGTTTTATGCTACCTATGTTTGGTAAAAAAAAATCGCAAAAAGCGTATTTTGATTGGTTTGCGCAAAAGTTATTGCGTTTACTGACTAAGGGAAAGATTTTTGTCATTTTTGTTGTTTTTTTTTTAACGCGTAATGGCGGCGATCTGCGATTTTTTTTGCGGTACTGCGACATTGCGGCGGACAGATCGGACCCTTGACTGACATTTTTGACACTTTTGGGGTTACCAGTGACATTTCTACAGTAATCAGTGCTATATATATGCACTGTTACTGTAAAAATACACTGGTAGTGAAGGGGTTAACTTTATTTGAGAGGGAGGGGCTGTGTGTGTCCCTAGGGGCGTGATTCTAACTGTGATTGGCTGTGGCTGCAGCTGTATGCAGAGTGATCAACGGATCTACATAGTAGATCCATATGATCAGCTCTCATACAGAGGGGAGAATGACAGGCAGCTTGTTTACACAAGCTGCCTGCCTTTCTCCCTCTCCCCCGCCGATCGCAGAGTGGCCGGCGGACATCGGGTCCGCCGGTCACACGCGCGGGGGGGGGGTCCGTGACCACGCGGGAGCGCGCCTCCGGCAGCGCGCGCTCGCTCCCTAGACCCTCACAAGCTAGTGACGTAGCCCTACGTCACTTTGCCTGTGAGGGGCTGACCGCCGACGTAGATCAGCGTGCGGCGGTCGGCAAGTGGTTAATAGAGGAACATACTGCACGTGCTGCTAAACTAGATGTTGAAATTGAACTTATTTGTGAAAAGATTCAAAAATATAAAACCCATAAACTATTTTTAGATAAAGAAAAACAATTAAAGGAACACTTAGAAATTTTCAACAGAAATATTCTAATCAAAAAACAAAAAAAGCTCAACCGAGACATGCATGCTTTCCAACAGGGCAAAGCATACAAATGGAATCCCAATAAATCCACATATAACACCGCACCGACTAAACCACCCTATGACACTTCAGCACATCCTTCATCTAAAAATGTTCCCCAGTCATCACTTAAATCCACTAAATCCAAAACCTCTGATCGAGGTAAACGGACCTATCAAGGTGATTCCTCAATAGAACAATCTACTAAAAAATCTAACACACAACAAAACCCTAAAACCAACCTTTCTATGTTTAAATCACAACACCCCTCTAATAGGACACAAAACATGGATGAACTGTCTGTAGACTCTCATCCTAACACTAATGTTCCCTCCTCCACTCACCCCCCACCATCACTCTTATCCACTCTTAATTTACAGGATTCCATTTTTTTAGAAGCACTTCACCAACGAGCCCCAAACTTCACCCCAACCACCACGCTATCACCCTAACCAATACAGAAACCAATCTGTCTCACAATATTTCCAATGCTCCTGAAAACTCTGACTTGTCAATTATTAATCTATCTAGTTACGAACTATCCAAGGATGAAACTGAGGTCCTTTCCAAGGGCCTCAGTTTCTGTCCAAACACAAAACTGGATAAGTTCGATTTTATAAAAGATCTACATCTTTTTGCTCGTAAGCTTAACTTTAAGGTCTTATTTGACAAACAAAATTCCACACAGTCTTCTCTAACCAAAAAAGATCCAGCACTTGAAACCTTAATATACTTGAGGAAAATGAGGACCTTATAGATAGAGTAGACTTACCAGCATTACTAACAGAGGCAGACACCAATGGGCCCACCCCTAACGCTCAAACGACATTTTTGAAGAAAAAGTCAGACAAATACCCTAGCACATCCAATGCCAACATTGCCGCCTTTGTCAAGCTTGTTTCCAAAGAAGTGGACAAACTCCACACACGTTCATCTTCCAAACCGAATATTACATTTCAACAAAGACAAGCGATTAAAAAACTAGCAGACAATCACTTAATCACAATTAAGCAGGCTGACAAAGGCGGCAATGTTGTCATTATGGATAGCAACCAATACATACAGATGTGTCAAAATATTCTAAAAAAACCATCAATGGTACCGCAGAATTCCATCAGACATTGTGGTTAAATACCAACAAACCTTTTACCAACTAATAGATTCTGTCTATTCAAATGGCACAATCCCCAAACACACATGGGAATTCATTAGAATAACATTTCCAGTCACCCCGACATTCTATGCGCTCCCAAAGATCCATAAACACGCCACTAATCCACCAGGGCGACCCATTATCTCGGGGAGAGGATCAATAACAGATAATGCGAGCAAGTTAGTGGACACGTATTTGAAACCTTTAGTTATTGCGTTACCTTCATATGTGCGCGACACAATTCATTTCTTACAAAAAATTGAAAATGTCATTACTTCAGAAGAATGTCTGTTAGTTACTATAGATGTTGAAACTTTATATAGTTCAATTCCACATGATCGAGGAATTTCTGCTATCAGACATACACTCACACAAGGGGACGCATTCGATGCTTATGGAGAGTTTATTTTATCCATCTTGCATTATATATTGCTACATAATGTGTTTACTTTCAACGGCTCCCATTTCCTCCAGGTGCAAGGCGTAGCGATGGGCACTTGTTGTGCCCCATCCTACGCCAACTTGTACCTGGGGGAGTGGGAGTCATTTTTTCTACACGACGAATCAACATCTATGTACATGGACCACATCATCATGTGGGTCCGGTACATAGATGATATTTTCATGTTATGGCAAGGCCCTGTGGATCTGCTACAGAACTGTCTAACCAGAATGAACAAAAATGAGTTCAACATTACGTTCACAATGAACTATCATGAAAAATATATCACTTTCCTGGACGTGGAGGTCCATAAGGGTGCGGGTGGTGCTCTCCGCAGTGGGCTTTATCGCAAACCCGCTGCGGGGAACACCATTTTGCATGCCTCAAGTTTCCACCCTGAGACCCTTGTTCGTTCGATCCCTTTCGGACAGTACCTGAGGATCAGGCGCAATTGCACGGATCTGCAAAGCTTTCAGCTTGCTGCAAATGATCTGAGAGACAGACTACTTTTGAGGGGCTACAGCAAGACCACCCTAAAAAAAGCCTATCAGAAAGCAGTTGCGTCTGATAGAAAAACTTTACTGACTCCCCAAATCCACAATGAACCTGATCATGTGTTAAGAATCATTATGAAATATTCTGAACAACATCAAAACATCAGACAAATCATTTCCAGATATTGGCATGTATTGACCTTGGACCCTACTGTGGGCAAATATGTTCCAGATCGTCCCCAATTTACTTTAAAAAAAGTGCCAGCCTTGAAAGAAAGGTTGGTACAAAGCGAGTTTAAAACCCTAAAAAACCAAGATCCTTGCAAACTGAAGGGCACATACATCTGTGGTAGTTGCAACTACTGCAGATATATGCGAACTACAAAAAATCCCACATTACCCAATGGTCAAACTTTCTTTCCTAAACATTTTGCCAACTGCCGCACCCACGGAGTGGTATATTTACTCCTCTGTGGGTGCGGCTGTTTTTACGTTGGAAAAACTAAATTGCCATTCTTCAAACGAGCAAATAGACATGTTAAAAGCATGAAAACCTGTAATCCAGATTTACCACTGGGACGACACACCTCTCTAGTGTATGCAGGAAAGTTTCCAAAAATTAGATTTTTGATTATTGATAGAATCCACCCCAGTCCCCGTGGAGGGGACTGGAATAAAATTCTTTTACAGATGGAATTACGGTGGATCTATACCTTGAAGGCCACAGACCCTCCAGGCTTGAATGAAATTATTTCTTTCAAGCCATTCTTAGAGGGGTTCACATCAGGGGGCATGGAACAATAACCCTATTATATGATCTCTCCATCTAACTCTACTCTTTCTTTTATTTCCTCACCTATTGCTATACAGGGTAACCAATGTTATGTACTCTTTGCTAATTATTAATTGCCGCATAAGGTTAAAAACTTTTCCATCAATTTATAAAATATGCAAATTTGTAATCTTCATAAGTTATTTCCTGTTATTATCTTTTAGGGCTATCCAGTATTCCAATTTATTACTGAGGGGATAATTTGGTTAATCTACACACCATGTAACTGGTCTGCTCTCCTCCCTTAAATTTGGAACAAATGCCTTTATAGAGGAATTTTCCCCCTAATTGAACAGTCTTTATCAAATTAATAACTAATCTTAATGTTTTTTTCTTTTAGGCAAAATTGTTAAGACGCTTGTTTGGCTATTATTTTAAACAATCACCCACTTCCTAGTTATACAGTGTGCCTTTGGTGACATGCCCGGCACGGTAGGCGAACACTCTACGGACTGTCCGCCGTCTGAGCGATTGCCATTGGTTCTCTCCGAGATCCTCGGGCTCCGCTCATTCACTTCCGTTTGCGTGTCACGTCGGCGGAAGTGACCGTGCCGGTGGAGCGCATCGGCCGCACGGACTTCCGCCTCGATTTGCCTGCGCATGCGCAGTCGGGAGCCTGTTCGGCGGCTGCGCGCCACGGAACCCACAGGGAGACTGCCAATCAGGTAGATTAAAAGTAAGTATATCCAGCTAATTTCAATCAAGTCAATCAATCACCCAATATATACAGCTCCCCTTCGAGCAGTGATTTGTACTGCTCACTTGCCTGAAGGTGGATGTTTCGATGCACGGTCCTACATGACTAACGCAAAATGGACAGTGGACTACACAAACATGACCGTTGTGTATTACAGCACACAGGCCACAACAAAATGGTGGCACAGCGAGGCTTCCAGGCACCCAGGAGGGATCCCTAGGCCCAAGGCAAGGCACAGACAAGAAGGGGGGGCCACATGAGTTTACAAGTGGAGCGCAGGGCCAGTCAAGGAAAGGGTTAGAGCAATCTACAGTGCTGAAGCAGACACATCTTCTGTTTCCATGGAACTGTCCACAGTGCTGAAACAGATGCAGAGTATTTCCCACTGAACTGTCCACAGTGCTGAATTAGGAGTGCAATATATTTTTGGTGGAGCTGTCCAAGCTGCTGACACTTGGGAGTTAAAGCTAAAGTATAGCATAACACCTTAAATTCTCCCCTGCAATCATTAATGTGAGCAAAGTTCAGCCTTATGTGTCAAAATGAAAAAAAAATCCCAGTTTTTCTACCTTTGTTTTGCAGCTTTTCGGTGCCATCGCATGACTTCAATTCCTCTTCCTGCTGAGTCCAAGAGCAGCAAGTGGGTGTGGTAACTGAAAGCTGGTGACATCACTTCAAGGGAGGGGCACTGTTCCTGTGTAGCCAGTGGGCATATACAGAATGGGAGGAGCTGATCATAGGTACCCGCCCAATGTTCTCTCATTAGTAAGGATGCATTGTACATCCAAATTCATGAGAAAATTAAGAAATAAAAAAAGAGCCAATCACACAGGACAGGAGGGGGGCAGTCATACATATACAGTATAGCTGTGTGGCACATATATAGTATAGCTGTGCTGGGGGGGGGGGGGCGTGAGGTCCATCTATGCAGCTTTGAAAAGGTGCCTGCACTACTTTGTTGCAACTTTGATCCACAGTGTGTAAAGTTGGATCAAAGTTGCATCAAAGTCGCAATCTAAATTGCACGACCTTGGGGCCGCAATAGTGGAAATGTAGACTAAGGTTTCCACTGGTGGGACTTGTCATGTGACTTTGGACACACAAAGTCGCATGACAAATCACAGCCCATTGATTTCATTGGCCCTCATTTCCATCTAAGCGACTTTGGAAAGGTACCTGCACTACTTTGATGCAACTTTTGATCTGACTTTGATCCAAAGTGTGTAAAATTGGATGAACGTCACACTCTAAATTGCATGACTCTGGGGTCGCAATAGTGGAAACATAGACTAAAGCTCTGTTTCCATTAGTGCCACTTGTCATGCGTCTTTGGACACACAAATTCGCATAACAAGTCACAGCCCATTGATTTCAATGGCATTCGTTCCAATCTATGCGGTTTTGAAAAGTTACCTGAACTACTGTGATGAAACTTTTGATGCACTTTGATCCAGAGAGTGTAAAGTTGGATCTAAGTCGCACTCTAAATTGCAAAAGTGGAAACCTAGACTAAAGCTCAGTTTCCACTAGTGTGACTTGTCATTCAACTTTGAACACACAAAGTCGCATGACAAGTCACAGTCCATTGATTTCAGAGGCACCTGTTCCCATCTATGCGACTTTGAAAATCAGCGACCTTGAAAAGGTACCTGCAACTTTTGATGAAACTTTGATCTAGAGAGTGTAAAGTTGGATCAAAGCTGCACTCGAAGTGGCATCAAATTTGAAGCCCGAAGTCGCACTCTAGCCTAGTGGCTACATTTCCACTAGGGCGACTCTTTAAGTTGTGTGATTTAGAGTGCGACTGAGTGCAGCTTTAATCCAACTTTACACTCTCTGAATCAAAGTCGCATCAAACTAGTGCAGGCACCTTTTCAAAGAGGCATAGATGGGAATGGGTGCCATTAAAATCAATAGGCTGTGACTTGTCATGCGACTTTATGTGTCCAAAGTCGCATGACAAGTCGCACTAGTGAAAACTGAGCCTAAAACTCATTACTCACATGTAACGAGCAATATAAATTGATTTGTATCCTTCTAAACTTTCAAAAATGTTCCTTTGTACCTTATTTCTTTTATATATTGTGCCGGTCACGTGACCCCCCCCCCCTCAGGAAAAGCTGCTACCATAAAAGAGGCTATGAAGACAGAGATCATGTAGTGTAAAGCATAGAAGGGATGGGGGCAGGGCTGGCCAGGTCTAGGCATGCCTGTCTAAGAAAGACTGACAACCTTTTTCAGGAAGTGAAAGAAAGCTTAGAAAATTGAGATGAAGAGAGATAGCGTTGTCGGTGAAGAACAGGAAGAAGCTGATTGTCTAGTTTAGATAAGACTTTCTAAGCTACATAAGCAGCTAGCCAGAAAATGAATAAAATCAAAGATAAAGATATTTAACATACTAATAATAGGAAAAATGTCATTTTTGACTGGAGTTTCCCTTTAATTTCCACCAAACTTTCACCTGGTGCTGAAAGGGTCATAGTTTTGATTCACACTGCTGATTGGAGGAAATGTCCATTTTAACTTTTTTTAAATAGTTTAATTTACAAGTTTTTAAACTGATGGTTTTGTTCATTTGTAACTATATTAAAGCTGAATTCCAGGCAGATATAAAACACGCAAGTTAATGCAATTCTGTATTCATTAACCACTTTAGCTCTGGAAGGTTTACCCCTCCTTCATGACCAGGCCCTTTTTTACGATATGGCACTGCGGTACTTTGACAATGGCGCCCATTTTTTCCATTTATTTTTATTTGCTATTTTTTTTTGTTGTGACCACACTGACTGATTTTATCTCATTTATTAGTGGTTCCCAACTGCCCCAGAAAATACAGGGCCAGTTCACACCTAATGCAGTCCAGTGCATTTTTTTTTCTGCATCAATAACGCATGGATAGTAGGTTATATGGTTTTCAATGGCATAGTTTACACCAGTGCGGCCAGTTCCAGAAAAAAAAAAAAAAGAACATGCTGCATTTTTCTGCACTGAACTGTACTGGAACACGATAAAATACATCAAAACGTACAGGAACGCACATAAAATGCACTGGAACACACACAACCTTATTTAAGATGAAGAAAAACAAGGGGGAAAAAAATGCACAGGAACACATCAAAAACGCACAGAAAAAACGCATTGGAACGGATCTAAAACACGCCAAAAACACATATGCAGTAAAGCATCTGGACTGTATTTCTATGGTTTGAACTGGCCCTTAGGCAAAAAAACAAATAAGGGTGGCAAAGGCCAGTGGTGTACATCGGGGGAGTGCAGCTCACAATTTTTAAACAGTTTTCTGTGACTGTAAACAAAGTGCTGCTTTGGCGCTAAGTGACACTAGGCAGCAGCATCGCAGGCTTCAGCAGGTAGGAGTGAAGTGATCTTACGTCACTGTCAGTGTCTGTTGTCAGGGTCAGAGGCCAATAGCTACAGCAGTGGAGCAGCGCCCATCGACAAGCGGGACAGGTACAGTATACAAGCAGGTCACCCTGGGCTGATAAATAAAAAAAAAAAAGGGAGAAGGCGCCTCTAAGTGCAGCATTAACAACATTTATTGCCACACAGAGACATAACACTTACAAAATAGTACTGTATAGCGGGCTCATCACGACATCACTCGGATTCTGTTCCTGTCCCTGTGGCTCCATCTCCTTCGGCTGCCCAGCAGTAGGAGGGGTGGTGGAAGTGGAGAGCCTAAACTTGGAGGTCTTGTCATTCAAGGCCGCAGTGGAACGCATGCCTCACTCATGGACTGAATGGGGCGTAGTGACATCAGGGGACAGTAACACATTTCAGAGCATCCGCAGTAGAACTCCTTCATCAGATCGGATTAATGCTGCACTTAGAGGCACCTTCTCCCCTTCTTATCCTGTCAGTTGGAGATCCTTCCACTCTTAAGAAGAGCTGCCTTTGTGTCAGCATAGCACCCCCCACATGTTCTTTGAGGATACTATCTACCATTCTTCTGTTAGGAGGATTGATACCCCTAACAGAAGCGCCCAATTTTCCATGTTCTCATCCTGGCTGAGGACACGAGTTAACCAGAGGTGCAGTATTAACTATAGCTCCTGATGGTGGAGATGGGCTTTGCTGCATGTTAGTACCAGGTCGCGGTCCTCAGGATCAAACCCACCAAGAGGTGAGCAAGTTGGGGTCCAGTAGCAGATATAGCAGGCAGGGATCAAGCAGAAGCATAGTCGAGGAACAAGCCAAAGTTAAGTATCAAATGGTTGCAGGTTAGGATTAAGTTGAAGCATAGTCAAGAAACAAGCCAAAGGTCGGTAATTAATGGTAGTGAAGATACGGATGGCAGCAAGAGAGACAAAAGCGAGATATTGGCTGGAGAGAGAACAATAATCTAGAAAACAGGAAGTGCACAGACATGGGCTTAAATCAGGAAGATCATGGGAGGAGAAAAAAGTTTAAGGTTCAAGACAGGCTCATTTAAGATATGGTCCAGGGAACTGTCCAGCATTCCAGGTGGATCAGCAGGAAGAGTCATTGCCAGACACAGCAGAGGTCCCAGGTTCAAGTCCAGGCCCGGAAAGCCACCCTCCTCTTGCTTAAGTTCTCCCATCAACAGCAGTCACAGCACACTGTAACGCACTTGGCAGACACCCACCTTTCTCCTTGAGTCTGAACAATACCACACACCAGGGCCACATTGTGCACTGCAGTACCCTACACAACAATGGACGGACACGCTGCATGAGTCTGAGAGGGGCCCTTCTAGAAATAAACGTCATGGTGTATGAGTACCCATTGCCTCTATTGACACACCACTGTGTGATTGCTGCACTGTCACATCATTCTGCCTGGTGCCCACCAAAGCCAGACACCAAGTGCCCTTCCAAAAGCACTGTCATGACCCAATACACTCTGGGCTTAGGAGAGAGTCTGGATGTTGATGAAGAGCTGAAAGTGGAAATCCTGGAGAGGAGCCAATACTGAGAACGTGTTCCTGCTGGAGTAACTTAAAACTGTCAATCTGTGGTTCTAGGCAATAAATTACCTTATGTAGCACTGCCCCCTAGAGGGCTGCTGAGAATTGCACTTTCTGGATTCCCCTGGGTTACCCCGTAGCAACAGTCTGTAGAAACTTATCACTTTAGACACTTGGCTCAGACAATGAACAGTCCAGGGGATTTTGGTTTTTGTGTTTTATTTTAGAACTGGGATGGGAGATACTTCAACTATGAACTATGCACAAATCTTGAGGACAGCTGACTGTAGTGTGTGCAGCAAGGCCGCTGCTTCACCTTGCCACTGAAGTGAAGATAATGAATATGATCCTAAATTAGTTCCTCTTCAGGGTCCTAACTTGGCACCCCCTTACTCACTTTCTGTGCGTGCTAGCTCCTGTCCACTGACTCTCCACTGGAGTGGTCCCCTTCCTGAGCAGACCCCTGGCAAGCTTCCCGGTACTCACAGACACTGTTTTTCCCAAGGTTGTTTTGCCTTCAGCTCCACTCGTCAGTATCCACCAGACCTCCTGGCTCAGCAGCACACTTCTGGCTCACTAGGCCGACCGCCTGTGACCACCTTCCTTACAGACAGGAGGAGAGACAGCCGTCACCCTCCTCCTGGGACCTAGATTCCCGCCCAAAGACACCCTGTCACATGTGTCTTTGGCTTTTATAACCTATCCCAGGATGCACCACTAAAAGCCTGTGTGTCACTGGCTGGGTTTCCTCCACTGTCCAACAGGCTCCCCCTCTGGATACAGTGGGGACACTCCCTCATATCAGATGAATCACACATGGACACATGCAACAGGCCGAACTACTGATCAGGCTCCCCTAATAAGCACATGGAGCAGACTATGGTTTACCTGCTGCTCCCCTGATAAGCAGGCAGAGCAAACTATTTACACTAACTAGCACCTCTCTAGGAGGGTGCTACACTTATTATTGCACCTATTTTTAATTTAATGTATTTACAGTTACAAAATATAACTAACAGCAACTATATTCATGACAAACATTTTTCGAATATGAAGGACACAATTGATGGAAATGAGCTGCCAAGGGGTACAATTTATGGAAATGAGCAAAAAAAGAAGGGAATAACTGCTGTTAAAAGAGTAAACTTGGATTAAAGGGATTCACAGCCAGAACCTTACAGCCTTGGAAAACACACAACTAGCAAATTAATGCACATAATCTACAAAAATCATACTGGGGCCATTGCATATTATGTGCACCGGAGGTAAGCAATCTACACTTCATGTTTTCTGTATATTCTTATTTTCTTCTGGGAAGGTTTAAATTTGAACATAAATTAATTACAAAAAAAAAAAACGGAACCACGACTGCAGACATAACAAAAAAAGCTATGCAAAAAGAAATATGGCAAAATATTGTAGGAAAATATATTAGCAGAACACTGAAATGAAAATTTGGTACCTAAACTGAAAATTCAGGATGCTCTTGGCCGAAAACCGAAGCGGACAGTTTTTTTTTTTTTTTTTTTAATATATAATTTCATCTCATAAAATTAGAATATCATCCAAAAATTAATCTTCAGCAATTCAATTAAAAAAGTGAAACTCATATTTTATATAGTGATATATTTCAAGCATTTCTTTCTTTTAATTTTGATGATTTTTGCGATTATTGCTTACAGCTGGGGAAAACCCAAAATTCAGTATCTCAGAAAATGTGATTATTACGTAAGACCAATAAAAAAAAAAAAAAATGAATACAGAAATGTTAGCTTACTGACAAAGTTGGTTTATGTACAGTATTGTATGCACTCATTACTTGGTTGGGGCTCCTATAGTGACAGGACAGTCAGTGAGCAGTATGTAGTGGCAGGGCCTCTGCCGACTGTGATAGACCGCCTGCCAATTTTCCACACCTGGAATGTGTACAGTGGACAGGGGCGGAACGAATCGTTCTGCCCACCCGAGAATTCCGGCTACCTCCAGAGCCTATAACACACTTTTTGTCCTGCCCTGGTGATTGACATAAGCCACCACAATGGCATTGTTCGACTGGATCCGAACCGGGAGCCCCCCGGGGAGATGATTCGTCCAGTGATCCGGGTACAGCCTGATCACCTGTAGTTCCAAAACATTGATCGGTAGTCTGGATTTTTCCAGTGTCCAACAACCCTGAGCGGAGCTCAGTACCAGGATGCCTCCCTACCTGGACAGACTGGCATCCGTCGGGATGACAGTCCAATACAAGGGGAGAAAAGACTTGCCCTGCCGAAGAGTCGGAGAGCGAAACCACAAGACCAGGGAATCCCTGGTTTCCAGGCTCAGCCGAATCGGATTGTCCAGAGACTTTGGACACTTGTCCCATTTCACTAGGATATGAACTGCATCCAGGGGGAGAGGGGGGAAAGCTTACTCACTATACTACGGAACTCGGCAAGAACCACTCCAGATATAACTCCTCACCACCGAAATGGGGGGGCTGTCAGCCAAAAGGAACGCTGCGACTCAGGCCAGGACCCGGTCATATGCTAACTCGCAGGCCAGCCACAGTCCATTGGGGCTATGTTGCGGCTGACCCAGCGCAGAGCTCTGGTCTACTCGTGCTCGCTGGCCAGACTGTGGGGACCACTGGATCTAGCTATCCAGTCCGTTGCCCAGCCCAGCAGTTGATTGTAGTTCTTACAGGAAAAAAACAGGAGAAAAAAATCAATTTAAGAAAGCAATTGCCAGAACCAAAGCTCCCGGCAGGGAGCTAGGTCCTTACTCCTGACTAGGCAAAAAAAACTGAAGGCCTATAGCAGACAGGGGGTATACCAGCTAGGACTGCCCATAGGCGTAGCCAAGCTGTTTTTTCTGCCTAGTGTCCTACTCCTGTGGGAGGGCGATAAAACCCTATGGTTCTGAATATGGAACACTGTGTCCATCAATGAACGAAGAGATATGGGCAAGCCTGAAATGATCTAGCAGGACTTAATTTTCTGACTAAAGTTCCACTTTAACTTTATTGCTATCAACATTTGATAGCATGGACAGGTAACAGGTCTACTTTATACAGACATCTGGGGTCTATTAGACTCATGATGTCTTCCCTGCGACTAATCATGCATAGATCATGCTTGATTAGCTGCTTTTCCAGCCACAGAATCCGGGGAATCAATGGACTGAAACCGGAAAAAATCTAATTTCTCATTGCCCTTGGGTTCAATCATCACAAATCAGGGAACAGATGTTTCGGGATCTATCACAGCGTGTCTGGCGGTATATGGGCAGAGTAGATGGATGAGCTGGCCAGGACCCTGCTGCATAGTGTGGGAACCAGCGTGGAACGCACTCAGAGCAGTTCCAGATGTGACGTCGGGACGTGTCAGAATATCTGATGTCCGATGTTACATCCAGCACGGCTCCGTGTGTTCCACGCTGGTTCTTACACTGTGCAGCAGGGTCCTGGCCGGCTCATCCATCTACCCTACTCGTATAACACCAGACAGGGCTACACTTAGTTTGGCGCACCTTGTTGTCTTTCATTTGCCTTCCAGATAACTGCTTCACTCTCAAGGGAGCTTCCTACTAGTGTCTGACATAGTACCTCATGGACTATATGAACTGTGGATTTTACCAGTCCAGGATTTATGTTTATTTCTTTGATATCAGTTTATCCATTATCTCTACTGATTTCTATGCGTCTCTGAACCCATTCCTTCCATGTTATGTTTTGTCAAGCTTGTTTTAACCACTTAAATACCAGGCAGTTTATAAACTACCCTATGGACGTCAAGTAGTTATTCAATGGCTTGCATTACAGCTTGTACGCAATCCAAATCCTGATAAAAAAATCTGATGGATGATACCTTTAAAAGCAACCCTAACCTTATATAATGAAATGCGCAAAGGTATCAGGTTAAGGGTTTTGTGTTTTTATAAAGCTTCTGACATAAAGTGAAATAGAACTAAGAGTTCTGTTCCTTGGGTAATTAACTTCAGGAACAGTCTGTGTCTATTTTTATTTCACGCCATGCAAACGCTGCATACAATATTACTTTTAATAATAGCTAAAGTTATTGGAATTTCCTTCTCACTGATTTCATTTTTTACATGCAGTTCTTTGCCTGGAGCCAACTAGCAATATAAATCTTTAAGCCCTAAATAGCTTTAATCCTCCCCACTCCTCTACAATGTTAGAGTAAATGGATTTTGGATGCAATGGGCTATTTTGTTAAAAGCTTGAAAATCTCGGTCTTGTTTTGGTCAGGTTTAAGTCAGTAATTAGGAGTCATGAGGGGGAGGAGCCTATCGGCACGCACGTAGGACGGAGGGGGAGAGGGCTATCTCCTGCTGAATGGAGGCATCAGGGATCCTGACCGCTCCCGACCCACCTCCGGCCAGACTCTGGACGCCTAAGCTCCCGGGGATGAGCGCGGGCGCTGCGAGCGGTGAACCCTGTTGACCCCCCCCCCCACCCTCCCTGACGTCTCCCTCCACAGTTTGAAGCGACGACCTCATGCAGCATCAACACCCGGAGGAACCCCGCACGCTTACAGCACACGGAGTCGGCGTCGGAGAGCCCTGTCTCCTGCACAGGAACGCAGGTGAGCAGCCATAGCGGCGACAGGAGAGACCTCCCTGCTAACCGCCAGTGCGGGGGGCCGGACACGGTCAGTAAACGTTACTAGGCGAACAGGTCCCGAGGGAGCGGACCCCAAGAGAGCTGCCAGGTCCATCTGAGCCAATCCATCCGGAGACGCTGATGTCCTGATGCCTGAGGGCTGGAAGCTAAGGAGACAAGAGAGTACACAGTCTAAAGACGAACGGAAAAAAGGGAAAAAACTTTTAAAAAAGGGACAGTCTACAAAACCGTGAGTCACAGAGGAGTAATCCCTCTTTCTATATCATACCTACTGTCATTTCACTGTTTATTTGAAGGTCTGATAAAGACTCCCTAGAGACATACAACAAAGCAGTATGGTAAAATGTCAATGTCAGCATACCTGAGACTGATTCAGCTGCTCCCTGTTTAAACCAGCAACCTCTCATAAAGTGTTTCTTATTGGATTAATAGCCACAACAGTCTTTCAATACCCCAAATCAGCTTATGTTTTATTCTATACGGTCCCTCAGCAACTGTACACAGAGACTCATAAGAAGATCACAGGTATAAATAAAGACCTTGGGGCTATATACAAAATATTTAAAATGATTAACACTTTCTCTGTGAAATAATACCTGACATTACTCAAACACCTTGCTATGATATACAGCCTGAGTTTCTCCCCCGCTCTATTGTTTTCTCTCTCTCCCACTTCTCAAACACTTAAGGTCGAGATTCACCCTAGCCTGTATAAGAACTTGAGTAGGGAGGTGGGAGGCTGGAAGTGCTCCATGCCTCATACCCCCTATAGCCGCCTGTGAACATTGATTCAAAATAGAGGCTACCCGGCTGGTCTGTGTCTTCCTCTGGCTTGAAGGTAGAAAAAATTTTTTTTCTGATCATCAATACGGTATACCTAATTTTGGAGCACCATCCTAGGAGGTTCTGAGACTCTATATAGGAACCGCGGAACAACTCTCTACATAATGAGAGGTAAATCCACAAGAGGAGGAGCCATCGCAAAATCACCAAGGGTATCCTCAAGCCCTAACACAATAAGGAAATTTATGACACAAGAAAATGCCTTAGAAAAATCATCC
This sequence comes from Pelophylax lessonae, assembly GCF_965119305.1. Taxonomy (NCBI): domain Eukaryota; kingdom Metazoa; phylum Chordata; class Amphibia; order Anura; family Ranidae; genus Pelophylax; species Pelophylax lessonae. The sequence continues at coordinate 683,323,461 of NC_138769.1, read as the reverse complement.
CAGGGAAAACAACAAGGAACAGACAAGAAGAAAGTAGAGAAAAATCCAAAAGCTGAAGTAGCTAAATCACCAATCAGTCCAGCAAATTCAGAATTAAGCATAAGGATTGAAAACGACGAGGAAGAGGAGGAAGAGCGGGGAGAAATAAAAGAGCATGCCCCCACAAAAGGTGAAATGCGAGAAATGTTCGCAGGATTGGAAAAATCTTTAAAAATCGAATTGGTTAAAATCCAAACCGACCTAGGACGGGTCCAGATGGACCTGGGACACGCCCTGGGACGAGTAGAAGAACTAGAAAAAAAACAAGAGGACCAAAGAAAAATAATACAGGGAATGAGAAAGGAAATAAATGAGACCAAGAAAAAAGCCAGAGATCTAGCTTACAAACTAGAGGATCAAGAGAATAGAGCTAGACGAAAAAATTTGAGGATCCGAGGCTTAAGAGATACAACACAGGAAGAAAATTTAGAAGAAAAACTTCAAAAAATCCTAAACCCAGTATTAGGTAGAAGGGAAGAAGACCAATTGCTGATCGACAGAGTACATCGCATAAAAAAACCGACAGGAGCCCCAGCAGAATCACCTAGAGATGTGATAATCAGGTTTCAAAATTACACAGATAAAGCACAAATATGGGAAAACCTAAAGAAGAATAAATCATTATTAAATGCAGTAAATACAGAAAATGATAAGATACAGATATTTACAGATCTGGCACCGGAAACACTGAGGAGGAGAAGAATTTTAAAACCCTTGACAGGAGAGATGCAAAAACAAGGAATCAGATATAATTGGGGGTTTCCAGCCAGTTTAATAGGAAAAAGAGATGGGCGATCAGCAAAACTCACTTTTCCAGAGGAAACTCAAGAATTTTGCAAAAAACTGGATATACAGGAACCAAACCTGCCTGGATGGTATGAAGGTGACAGGGAAGATGAACTAGGAAGAAACTCACAGACGGAAGAACAGCTATGGACATTAGCTAGAAAAAACAAAAGATAAAATACGCGTAACACTGCCCAAATAATGCAAATCGGGAGTGAACCCCCCCCCCCTTCTTTTTTTTTTTTTTTTTCCCCTCTCCTGCTTTGCGGGGAGTGGCCTCTCTTACAGATGCGAACTGTGTGGGGGGACTGGGGGAGGGGGGGGTTGGGGGAGTGGGGGGAGGAGGAAGGGAGAGGGAGGGGAAGGGAGGTAAGCTATACAAAGGAAGCAGGATAGCCCCCCCCCAAAGCCGGAACGTCCTTCCAATTGAGGAGGGAGGTATATCGTGCTAACCCACTAGAGCACCACCCCAAAGGAATGGGTATCAGGGAGAATGACCCAAAGAAACAACTAAATACCCTAAGATCAAAAATTGATCAGAAAAATATCAACATGAGACGGAAGGGGACGGAGGCGGGGGGGAGGGGAGGGGGGGGAGGGGAGGGTGAGAGAGGGGGGGAAGGGTAGGGATAGGGAAACTCTCCATTGCCAAAAAAGAAAAGAAATTTTAAAAGCCTGCCAGACTAACAACATTGGTAGTATGCTGTTAGTGGAATTTAAATCGACCCGGTGCCCCCCTGTTCGAGGAGGAACTGGATCAAGTAGAAGGAAAAAAAAATGAAAGATGAACAACTAAAAATAATAACGTACAATGTAAGAGGATTAAACTCCCATACAAAAAGGTATAAGATATTGGAAGAGCTGAGGAGAGAAGCAGCAAATATTGCTTTTCTACAGGAAACGCATATCTCTCTTCACTCGAATTTAAAACTTTTCTCTAAACACTTTCCTAAATGGTATTACGGAGACTCACCAATAGAACGTGCAAGAGGAGTAGCAATAGGAATAGCTGGAAATACAGAATTCTCCTTAGAAGAAATGAAAACAGACCCGAATGGTCGATACATTTTCCTTAAGGGACAAATAAGGGGGATGGAGCTGACATTGGCCAATATCTATAACCCAAACAAAAAACCAAGTGAATATCTGGGGAGAATCCTGTATGACCTAGAGAGCTTTAAAAAAGGCTACCTGATAATGGCAGGAGATATAAATTTTTGTTTAGATCCAAATGTCGATAGTACATCGGGAGTAAGGACGTTAGGAGACCAAAAACTGAGGAAAATAAGGGTAAAGTTACACCAGAGCCAATTAGTAGATGCATGGAGGGTTCAACATCCAAAAAAAAGAGACTATACTTACTACTCCTCAATACACTCGATGTACTCAAGACTGGATTACTTTTTTATTGACCACCGCCTGTTGGAATTTGTAGAAACTACAGAAATAGGTACAATCACACTGTCAGACCATGCCCCCCTAACCCTAACAATCAAGACACCGACACACCACAAAAGTTTGGGAACATGGAGGTTAAATGAAGAACTAATTCTAGATGAAGAAATAGGAAACAGACTAGAAAAAGAACTAGAGCTATACTTTCAAAAGAATGATACGCCAGAAATATCATCCGCTACACTCTGGGAAGCACACAAAGCGTATATCCGAGGGATATTAATAGCCAGTGCCTCAAAAAAAAAAGAAAGAGAGGTCCAATCAAATCAATACACTCATAAAAGAAATATATGATCTAGAACAAAAACATAAAAAAGAATCTAAAAAAGAAATAGAGGAAAACCTTATAATTAAAAGAGATGAATTAAAAGATCTATTGGAAGAAGAATCTAGAAATCACTTCAATAAGATAGCTAGATACAGATACAACTTTGGAAATAAACCAGGGAAATCCCTAGCAAGATTACTGAGGAAGAAAAAATCAAAAAATTATATAGAAAAAATCAAAAACAGTAAAAATGAAACAGCAAATTCAACTACAGAAATAGCTAAAGCGTTCCATGCCTTCTATAGTACGCTATATAACGTCCGGAAGAAAGAAACCTCAAAAACAAGGCAGGAAAGAATAATTAATATCCAAAAATATATTGAGGAAGCAAACCTGCCCAAGATCCCAGAAGATAAATTGGAACTTCTCGAAGCGCCAATTACTGAAAGTGAAATAAGAGAAGCATTAAAAACCACTCAAAATGGAAGGAGTCCAGGCCCAGATGGATACACAATAAAGTATTATAAAAGATTTAAAGAAATATTAATACCAAAAATGCTAGAATATCTGAATAAAATAGGGAAGGAAGAACTAAGAGAAGAATCTCTAATGGCATATATAACGGTCATACCGAAAGAAGGGAAAGATCAAACCCTATGCTCTAGTTATAGGCCAATCGCGTTATTAAATACAGATACAAAATTATTTGCGAAAATTTTGGCAACGAGATTAAAAGATTTATTAAAAATGTGGATCCATCCGGACCAGACTGGATTCGTTCCAGGTCGAGAAGGTAAGGATAATGTTATACGCACCTTGCTACTTTTACAAAAAGCAACAAAACATGAAGTCCCCTCCATCCTATTATCAAATGATGCCGAAAAGGCTTTTGATAGGGTTGACTGGGACTTCATGAAAGAAACCATAAAAAGTCTAGGGATTGGGCTAAGAATAAGGCAATGGATAGAAGCATTATATAACAACCCCACAGCAAAAATAAAAATAAACGGAAGCTTATCAGAGAAATTTGGAATGAGTAATGGGACAAGACAGGGGTGCCCCCTATCACCCCTATTGTTCGTGTTAACCCTGGAACCATTACTGGCAAAAATTAGACAAAATGTAGACATAAAAGGAGTGAAGGTAAATCAAGAAGAACACAAAGTCGCAGCATACGCTGACGACTTGCTTTTCATTGTCACAAATCCAAGGATTACTCTCCCAAATATTCAAAAGGAGCTAAAAGATTATGGAAAGTTGTCAAACTTTAAAATAAATCCAATAAAATCAGAGATTCTCAACATAAGGTTAAATACTCAGGAAGAACAAAGTATAAAAACACACTTCCCATATACGTGGACAAAAGAAAAATTAAAATACCTAGGGATATATTTAACCCCTCAAACTGAAAAATTATATCAAGCCAATTATATACCGTTACTGAACGAAATAAAAACAGAAATAAGAAAGAAATCAAATGGTCAAATCTCATGGATTGGAAGAAACAATGTTGTTAAGATGTTTATCTTGCCAAAAATCTTATATACCTTCTCTTTATTGCCAATAAACATCCCCGCAAATTTTTTTAGGGTAATCAGAAACCTACTGACAAAGTATATATGGCAGTGGAAAAAACCCAGAGTACAGTACAAGATCCTGACAAGAAGCAAAGCACAGGGAGGATTAGCCACCCCAGACATAGAGAGGTACTATAAGGCGGTAATTATTACACGAATGGTGGACTGGACAAAAATAGAAAGGAGAGAAAAAAGATGGGTAGAGATAGAATGTACACAAAATAATAATCAGTTACACAAAACAATTTGGATTCCACCAAAATATAGGGAAACGCAGGGAGCACATGAATTGACAAAAGTAGTTTATAAAATATGGGATGGAATAAATAAGCAACTGAAATGGGAATATAACTCACCAATGATAGCATTAAATGGCACTAAATATTTCCCACCCGGGGAGGAAGAACAGGGGGGGAACTGGATAGGGAACACTCAATTAAAAGATATTTTACACAAAGGGCACATAAAAACACTTCAGAAATTAAAACAAGAAAATAATAATATAAAAATAGATAATTGGAGATATCTCCAGCTGAAACATTTTGTCAGCTCATTACCACAGCCGATTAGGTCGGAAAAAAATCTTAACAATATCGAGAAACTGAGCTATTCTCCCATGCAAAGGCATGGAGTGTCTCAGATTTACAAAATGCTGACGGAATGGCACAGTATGGAGAAACCTCCATATATAGGAAAATGGGAGAAAGAAATAGGAACACATTTGCAAGGACAGGAGCTAGGGACTGTACTGGGGATGGCGGGATCCACAGCCATAGATGTCAGTACTACAGAATTAAACTATAAATGTCTATATAGGTGGTACATCACCCCAGAAGTGATAAATAAATACCAACCAGGCAAGACAGATAAATGCTGGCGGGACTGCGGCAACATAGGTACAATTTATCATTTATTTTGGGACTGTCCCAAAATAAGAGATTTTTGGCTAGAGGTAAGACAACTGATTGAAGACATCACCGAAATAAAAGTGCCGGACGATCCATGGGCATGCCTATTTCACAAAACAACAATACCTTTAAAAAAATATAAAATGACTCTGGTCCCAACAATGCTGAATACAGCAAAAGGAACCATACCAAAAAAGTGGAGAGAAAAGGAGAGCCCGAAAATAAAGGAATGGTGTAAAAAGATAAATAATAACTATAATTTGGAATACCTATGTAATACACAAGAGGAGATTCCAAGAAATATGATAAGAAAATGGGGGAAATGGAAAGAATTTAAAAAATCAACTAAATATATTGAAATAAACAATTAGCATATCTACTATGGGGAGGCATTCTAGAGCGAAACGGCTGGCAAGAAGGGGAGGAATTCTGGGAGGTAGGGGGAGGGTGGGAAGGGAAAAATGTATATGTATTTCTTCTGTGTGCCTTTTTGATGCATAATTTAATTATGTAACTTGCGAATCTAAATCAAATTGGTGGAACTCTGTATATTGAGATTTTATATGCAAATAAAAATAAAGTAAAAAAAAAAAAAAGCTTGAAAATCTCTGCTTGTACTTTTCCATGTAGATTTACTTAGCTTTCTATTAATACCTAAACAAAGGCGGTTGCCATGCAATTACTCACAGACCATACACAGTAAGATTTTTGTTTCAGGTCTAGTCAGAGCAACAAAATTTACCAATATTGTATCTGTATAGTAAGAAGGTTTGCATGCAAGATGTAATTTGAGTGGACTGGTTAAGTCGTCTCTTACACTTGAGTGTGCGTTCTTACAAGCTTTGCTCTCTGAAAAGCCATCTGCATTTAAATCGCTCTTCATAGTGAGTTTGGCGGGCAGTATGGAGATTTTGTATTGCCTCCTCACCACCTGCTTTAAACCCCTAAACCCCCCACTAGTGCACCACAACTGCATGCATTGCACACGATTGTAGCCACATTCGCCTGCATGAACCATGAGTGTGAATGAGCCATAAAAGTTTTTGCCAGCTTTTTCAGGTCTGACAGCTCTAAGACTAATTCTGATGACATCAGGTCAGCTTTATGATAATCTCCTTATAGAAAACATGTCAGTTGGTGTTTTTTGCGGCCCAATGCATCCCTCTAACTCCTACCTTGCAGCCCTCAGGCAGTGTAGTATATTTCAGGGTAAACATACAATATATTAACAAAAGTATTAGGACCCCTGCCTTTACACGCACATGAACTTTAATGGCATCCCAGTTTTAGTCTGTAGGGTTCAATATTGAGTTGGCCTACCCTTTGCAACTATAACAGATTCAACTCTTCTAGGAAGGCTGTCCACAAGGTTTAGGAGTAAGTTAGTAGTACCCTCACAGCTTTGCTGATCCCCCCCTCAGTAGTAACCCCCAGCTCGGCTAATCCCCTGGTAAGTAGTAACACAACGTTCTGTTAATCTCCCGCTTAGTAGTAACCCCCAGCTCTGCTTCCCCCCCCCCCACTCAGTAGTAGCCCCCAGCTCTGCTTATCCTCTGGTTTGCTTATCCTCCCCTCTACCATGTCCCCGCTCACCTCCCACTATATTTCTCCCACGCTGTGCACCAGGTGTGACATCTGCTAGTTTCTCCTGTCCTGGACCCCCAACTCTCAGTCCTTTCTCACTGGTCCCCGCTTCCACTATAGCGTTTCAATGTTGCACACCATGTGTGCTGCCTGATAGTTGCTCTACTCCATTTTGGACGACGCTCACCTTCCTGCTGCTCCATGTTGCACACCAGATGTGAAGTCTGCATCAGACCCTTCCAGAATATATATACATAAATTGGCAGTGACTGCTGCTGACATCTTTTAAGTTCACTTGTTGGTTTCCCAGTGCATCCTGGGATATCTCATACCTGAAATACCTCCATAAGAAAGTGAAATACTGCATAAAAGCCCCACAAAAGCTGCAGGTGCTGTTAGCGAGCGTTGTCCTAGACTTCTATGGAGGCTTTGAAGATGCTTTAAAGCACCAAGAAAGCAACATGGGGTATAATTTTTAAAGCTAAGTGTGTGAACAGGACTGCAAGTTAACCATAGTGACTATTTAGCATCTAGAGTGCTTTAAAAAAGCGTGTCAAATGCAATATTTTTTAAGCAAGTGTAAACGAGCCCTAAATGTGCACAGAGGAAAAAATATGTTCTTGTTCTGTTGTCAGCCTATAATAATACATTTGATACATAATACATTTGAATGGGGTATTTGCTAAAACATTGTACATAAAATAATAAAAGCCTTATAGTCCATGTTGTTAAAAATCAAGGGAAAAATTGGATTTTTGTAATTACCGTTTTTTGTTCGACGGACACAGCACCTACTCCTCTACGGAGTTTGATACTTCTAATACTGCTTGCTACTAAACTGATTACCTAGAGCAGAGAGGGGGGTTATATCAGCTGAGGATGGCCCATGGGCGTAGCCCGGTGTTTATTTGTTCTGCCTAGTCCTACTCCTGGAGGAGGCAATATAACCCAATAGCTATGATTTATGGAGCGCTGTGTCTGTCAATGAACTCAAAGAAATAGATTTTATGGTAAGTAAAAAAATCCCATTTTCTCTTTTGTTCATCGACAGACACAGCGCTCCATATATCATAACTACTGGGACGCCCAAACGCAGTGCCAAAAGGAAAATGAGGGGTGGGGGAAAATAACCTAAGGCTAAATATAAGAGCCCTAACCAGGACACAGGAGCCATATCTAAAACAGACCTTAAGAGGGAACAGGCTCTCAAACAGCAGCCTGCAAAACCTTGCAGCCAAAAGAAGCATCTGCAGATGCCAAAGTATCTACTTTGTAGATTTTTTTTTTTTTTTTATTCCTTAGGATGAGCCAGCTTGGGACACAAGGAAGGCAACACAATGTCCTCATTCAAATAAAAGTCAGAGGCCACTTTGGGGCGAGAATGATGAACAGGGATGAAGAACCACTAAATAGGGACTATGACAGGATAATGCCGCTAACTCCATATATCCAATAGCCACCAAGAATGCCACCTTCTGGGATAATGTAGGCATGGAAATCTCCCAAATATTCTCAAATGGAGGTTTCTGGAGAACCAAAAGCACTAGATTTAAATACCATGGAGGCAAAAGAGAGTGTACAGGTGCAGCCACATGTCAAACCCCTCGAATGAAGATACAAACTAAAGAGTGCGTGGTAAGGGGTCACTGAACAAGATTGCCAAATCAGACTTCTGACCCTTGATGGTAATCAAGGCCAATTTCTGCTCAACCCCCCGTTGAAGAAAGGCCAAGATCTGAATCACAGAAAAAGGATTGAGGATGAGTGCCAGTTGACTCACACCAAGAAATGTATGCTTTCCAGGATGATGGTATATCTTGCTGGAAGACTTGCTGGGGACAACTGGTCTTCTCTGAGAGGAAGCCCCCAAGGGACAATTACAGCCATCAGACAGATTCGAAGCACTCACCCTTGATTTCTCGCAAGAAACGGGGAAGAAGTTTGAGCCGAGGATAATACTGGCCTTCCCGTACCCCTGTGGCGTCAGCCAGAGGAACCCGTGACCTCACCACGAACCTCCAGTGGAGCTGAACCTGCTGAAGGAGCTGCATGCAGGACTATGCAAACAGAATTGTCTTGAAGGTGGATACCACCAGACTCGGAACCTGTATGGAAGTCAGGAGAGAGAACTGTGTGTGTGACAGCAGCCGGTGAATCACAGTCTGTGGTCTGAAGTTTGTCCAAAGGAAAGACTACCATGGTCAGACCTAGGTAATTCAATTTCCTGATGGGGGGGACCTGAGGTAGTTTGGACGTCACCTGAACCTTTGCAGGAATTAAATCCACACAAGGAGACTGAGGACCTAAAATACCTGAAAAGGACAAACTTTGACCCCCTTTCTGGGTACCCCAAAAGAAACATTTTGTGGACCTCCTTGATGCTCACGAAAGAAGTCCACAAGGCTGGAAACAAGCGAAGATGTCCCCCCACCCCAATAAAGGGTGAGGGCAGACCTTCATGCTTAAGGGGTCTTGTCTGTGGGTCTGGAGAAGCTAGCTCTAGGCTTACCAGACCAAGGTTGCTTAGAAATTCCTGGGGGAAACTTGAATGATCTATTTCGCTTATTCTCAGACCCAGCAGCATGAAAGAATTTTCTATGGGCTGACAAAAAGGGCCCCCGTCTACAATGAGGCTCTCTTCCTTTCCTAGACTGTGGCAGGAAGGTACTCTTCCTCCCCCGTGAGACCCTTAAGGATGTCATCCAGGGTAGCCCTAAACAGGCGATTGCCTTAAAAGGACAGATCAATGGGGGCTTTCTTGGAGGCTTGGTCTGGAGACATATTCTTAAGCCACAGCACACGCCTAATCACCACAGCTGAAACAGAAAGTTTGGACGGCACAGGATTTGTATCCAAAGCAGCATCACAAATAAACTGCAGCCCGTGGACCAAATGGTCCGTTAATTTAACATGAGTGGGGACCTGCTCACGCTCCAGGCCCTGGTGCAAAAGCTTGGCCCAGTTAGTTAGGGTCTGAGACACCTGGGCTGAGACGAAGACCATAGTAAACATGCTGCAGACCACAGTCTGCTTTCCGGTCACCCAGTTCCTTAAAGGATGGGGATTCCTCTACTGGGATCATGGTAGCTTTGTTCAACCTGGAAACAGGAGGGTCCACCACTGGTATATTAGTCTCCTCAAAAGAGTAACGTACTGCAAGGCGTTTGGGGACCACAAAGGTTAACTTTGGTTGTTCCCATTCCTTGTAGGTAAACCTATCAAAATAAGGCACATAAGTAAACACCTTTAAAATTTGAGGTGACTTATGCATACCAAAAGACACAGCCACGTGGCCACATCAGCCGCATTCTCCATTTTTTCTTTTTTTAATAGAAAACTTTTATTGAAAAATAAAGCATTGACAGAGTCAAAATACAACCAATGAGGTACAGTACAAAAAAATGTACAGTCACGTGCATCGCATCCTCCATTTTTAAAGTCGCACGCACTGGAGTACAGTAATATGTGCGTCTACCAGCGATTTTTCGCTGCTGCTGCGACCATGGAGGAATCATCTTTATTATCGAATAGATCTGGGGGTGTGTGGGGGCCGCGTCCAGGGCTGCATCAGGCTCAGAATCAGATGAGACAGACTGAGCAGGGGAAGGCGGGGGGCTCTTCCTCCTGGGCCTTTGCCCACAGACCACTTCCACCTGGGATACTAAGGACTGCCGTCAGTGCAACCATAGGAAGCTGAGATTTCGAGGGACCTGCCAGCACCATGAGGGGGTCAGTTGGGGAGATGTGACCCGGAGGCTCCATAGGGAAAGGAAGACCTTGCCATACAATCATTTGGCACCACTAAAGGATCCCCCCAAACCTCAGGGTACCTAGCAGAGAGAGAGATAATAGGGACCCCCAAGAACTCACCCTACCGACCGGAGGAGCGCCAAAAACTCGGACCCAGCAACCCATGGATGCCATCTGCTTTAAATGCAGGACATAAAGAGGAGACCGAGGAGAAAGAGGAGGAGCTCTGGCCTCTCCACGAGGTTCTGACCGTCTCCAGCGTCTCGCTGACTAAGGGAAAATGGCCACCATGACTACACCGGCTACATAAACATGGCCGCCGGCCAGAGACCAGCCAAACCAAGGGAAAATGGCTTCCATTACATCGTCGAACTTCCCAAACATGGCCGCCGGCTGCCGAAAGCATGCTGCCAGGAACACTCTGTGCCTTCAAAACCGCTGCGCCCTCATCAAGGGCTGCAAGGGGACCCCCCCTCCCCACCAAAGGTACTGTACATGACCAGGCAGGGACAACATATAGAGAAAAATGTATGAAAGGAGGTTGTAACGGCGCTACCTTAAAGTGAATAAGTGCTTATTGTATGTGCCAACTTAAAACAAAGTGCCAATAAAAATTGTGTCATAAAAAACCATTTAGTTTAAAAATAAAGTGCACTAGTGATTTGTGGTGTGACCAAGTTAGCTGGTTAATAAACTGGGCCCATAAGGTGCAACTCAGTAAAGTGCAAGTGCTGTGCTGCATATACTAGACGAGTAAGAAATAATGGGTTCCCAATGTGCATTTATTTTATAATAACAGTTGACAGAAAATAAGTTAAATTCATAAGTGAAAAATTGCATAAAACAGTGAACATAAATTCATCCGTGCCGTGCGTGGAATTTGTAATACCACTTAAGTGAAAAAAGTGCTAAATTGAATAAGAGAAAGTGATAAATAAAATTGGGGTTGCAATTCTGTTGTACATCCACTAGATGTCGCCCCTAGATATACGACCTGTACTTAAGGAAAAAGATGGTCGGTTTCTTCCGGGGTTCTCCAGTGGGTTGAACCAGGCTTTTTAGTACCTCAGGTTAGAAGAAAGAAACCCCATGATGTAATGTATATCTGTAGCGTGGAAGAGAGAGCATAAAGACTCACGTTTGAGGCTGTCTAGGATCAGCGGCGATGGCCGGGAAGCTTCCGCGTTCCACGGCCCAGGCTCCGAAACCGGAAGTGACGTAATGACGTTACGACTCCGCCCTACGCGTTTCGTCATGTGACGTCTGCTGGAGCGGCGTCAACGTAACAAGCTTCAGGCCTTTAAATAGCGTGTCCGTCTCCTGGCAACCAATCGGCCTCCCCCGCCGCCATATTGGTGCGCGCAAACTGAAGCCGGACGGAGGACACATTGGGCCTCCCTGCAATGCCTCTTCAGATGCCGGAGCGGAGGGACAGCTATTTTGGAACATCATTTCCTGACAGCCTATGTCTGATGCCGTAGTAAGGTTAAAACATGACATTTATTAAAAATCATTAAATCTGAAAAAATGTCTTAAAAATGAAAAGAAATTTAAAAAATTAATTAAAAATAAAAAATAAATTATAAAAAATAAAAACCGTGCAACGATTCATAAAAAACATCATATAGCGGAGATTTCATTAAAAGAGCACCAAGGTCAAGAAGTGAGAAAATAAAAGGTGATAAAATACCATATGCCCAGAGGTTAAGTACATATTGTAGTGATCATGGACTAAAAAAGGTGGAATATACATAATTTGTGGATGTAAATCGAGCGTTGTTTTAAAGGGTTATAGTATTGCAGAATAAAAGATAAAAAAGGTGGAAGAATTATGAAAAAAGTGGACCAGATGGTCGAGAAGAAGGAGATGGGGTTTTTTTAAAATTAAGTTGCCCATAAATAGAGAGTCTCTAAGGACAGTCATTCGTTCCTGTTGTGTTTAAGAGGGCTACCCGGGCCCCCCCAAATACATAACAATCCGGATCAGGGTGTGAAACAACTCTTTCCCCATTGTGATGTTGGATGAGAAGGCCCCATAATTAGCCCCTAATAAAAAAGAAGTTTTGTGGTGTTTAGGAGGTTGTGCTGTAAGCAAACCTCATACAAGTGTGGTGGGTAACCCCGAACCTTGAGAATCTAAAAGAAAAGTTTTTTTATATAAATGTGTTGAGCTTAACAGATGGTATGCTCAAAACGCCGTGTAAACTACACGGATATAGAGTGTGTAAACAATGTGAATGGTCTAGATTAAAAGCACAATATTCTTGGTGATGCTGGATGAGAAGGCCTCAAGGCAATGTTGAATAAAATGAATGGCGTTGGATGGTAAAATTGATCAGAATGTTTCTTTTGATGTAGGAAGTTATGGCCAGGTGTAAAAGTTTAAAACTATTATAAAGTAGCAAACTGTACACCAAAAAACTACATAAAACCAACCAATCATAAATAAAATTATTTCAAAGGATTGTTTCAAGGCAAATTTTCTGTCCCAAAGGAATTACATAACAACATTAAAAAAAATTTTTTAAATAAAATTAAAAAGTAAGAACATCAAAAAATGAGAAAATCACAGGAAAAAAGGGGTGTTAAAAGGCCATAAAAAAGAGCCATAGCAAAAACCAATAAAAACATCAAAAAGGCCTTTTTAAAAAAATATTTTTAAAAAAACATTTTTAAAAAACTTTTGAAAGAAAGGGACTAAGAACTTGAAGGCTAAAAAAACAGGATAGAAGGGAGGTGTTTTTATTTTCCTGGGAGGAGGTTTTCATGAGACACAAACAATTTATGTGTCTGTGATGAAACAGTTAAGATCAATGTCTACATTCAACCCATCAGGGCGAAGAGATTGCATCAAAAAAATCCATTTTGTTTCATTTCTAGAGATCATTCTTGTTTTATTTCCTCCTCTCCAATCCCCCTTTATTCTATCAATGCCATAAAAAATTAGTCCAGAAGGATTTTTGGAATGCACCTCTTTAAAATGTCTGGGAAGATTATGTTTATCAAAACCCTTTTTGATATTTTTTATATGTTCTCTGATTCTTACATATAGGGGTCTGGTTGTTCTACCGATGTATTGTAAATGACAAGGACACTCGATGACATAGGTGACATGTGTACTGTTACACGTGATGGTGTCCTTTATTTTGTATTCAATACCGGTAGTTCGAGATTTAAAATTGTTTTTTCTTCTTGGCTGGTTCCTATTGTTTCTGCAAGGTAGGCACTTCCCACATCTAAAAAAAACATTAATACTTGTAGGTAAAGAAATGGTTTTTGGTGGATTTATCACATTGTGTACCACCTTATCTTTTAATGTGGGGGCTCTTCTATACACAAAGGATGGTTTATTTGGTAGGATTTTCTTCAAAGTCCTATCCGCTGTGAGTATAGGCCAATGTTTTTTGAATATTTTTTCTAGCTCTTTATGTTGCCTGTTATATCCCGTAATAAAAGCAAACTCATGTTTGTTCTGTTTTTTCTTCTTCCCATTTTCTTTTATAAGGTCATTTCTATCGGTGTTCTTAATTGTTTCTTTTAGGTGCTCCAAGTTTTTTCTTTTGTAGCCTTTTTCGATAAATCTCTGTATCAGTATATCCGCCTGGATTTCAAAGTCCTGGATATTGCTGCAATTTCTTCTTATCCGTAGCAACTGTCCCTTTGGGATGTTCCCTAACCACTGTGGGTGGTGGCAGCTTCTGATAGGGATATACCCATTTTTATCTGTTTTCTTAAAATATGTTTTGCTTGCCAGTTTTCCTTCTTGTTTGAATAATTCTAGGTCCAAAAAGGCTATTTTTTGTTTATCCCAATTTCCTGTGAAGGTAATTCCATATGCGTTACCACTGATTTCGTCAAAAAAACATTGTAACGATTCTGTGTTTCCTCTCCATATGAGGATAATATCATCAATGTATCTCTGGTAGTAACGCAAATTTGGTCTTTCCACACTGTAAATCTGTTCCTCCTCCCATTTTTGCATGAATATGTTAGCCACACTCGGGGCATATTTTGCCCCCATGGCTACTCCCTTGGTTTGTGCGTAATATCGTCCTTTGTGCCAAAAATAATTCGAATTCATCGCCATCTTGAGGCCTTCTAAAATAAAGTGCATTTGTGCTTGCTTCAAATCTGTATGTTTAAAAAGTGCCCATTCAACACTATCCAACCCGTCCTTCTGCACTATGTTGGTGTATAGTGAGTTTACATCAATGGTTACTAATATATCATCCTCCGTCACTTCTAAGTCCTGTATGTCTGAAAGCAATTGCTTGCTGTCTCTAAGATATGATTTTCCCTTTAGGACCAAAGGCTGTAAGTATTTGTCTAAGTATTCTCCCAAACGGGAGTGGACGGAGTCTATACCACTCACTATTGGGCGGCCTGGTGGCTTTTCTTCATTTTTATGTATTTTGGGTAGATAATATATAATTGGGGTTCTTGCTGCTTCTATGTGTAGATATTTGGCTTCCTTGTTGTTCAGAATGCCGAGGTCCTTCCCTTTTTTGATGTACGTCTTCAGGTCCTTAGTGAATTTCTCTTTCGGGTTTCTTGGGAGTTTTTTGTAGGTATCCTCTGCACTAAGGAGATGTTCCAATTCTTCATCGTAGTCCTTCTGATTTAGTATCACCTGGCCCCCCCCTTTATCTGCTGGTCTGATTACGATGTGCTTCTTTTTCTCTAATTTTTTGATGGTCTCCCATATATCCTTCTCTTTCTTCTTTTTAATTTTCAAATTTCTAATTTCCTCCTCCACCATCCTTTTGAAAACTTCTAAGTTTTCATTTTGTGGGTTCTTAGGGTTAAAGACCCACCTTACTGGAATCCTGGTATGCATTTTTCAACAATTGTGAAAGAGAATTGCTATTAATGATCATAAAAAGGAGACAATTCAAACTCAAAAAAATCGAGAGTACTATCATACAACTAAAAGAGCAGCTAGCTCCCCATGCAGACACGATGGAATATAAAAACAAAGAGAAAGCACTTCAGGATGCCATACAAAAATATGATAAAACAATACAAGCTAAAAAACAGAAAAAATATAAAAGGGACATACTGGATTACAAAAACAGGAATGTATATAAATGGCAAGCTGATGAAGTATATAATGGACAAGGAACAAGCGTGGACCCTGTGAGTGTGGACTCCAGGGAACCTTCAGAAATGGGGGATGAGGATGACGATTCTTGGATGGAAGTTGGAACACCAAGAACTCCTATAACCCCCAGAACCCCCAGAACTCCAGCAAATGAAGGAAGACACACCGGAGAGAGAATTTTTCCAGAATATTCTCACGTTGACCATAGAGGAAATACTTACCCGAGGAACCTAGGAAGGGATAGAACACCAACTCAACATTACCACCAATTTGAAACCTATAACAGATTCTCGCCCCTGAACTACTATCAAGAACCTCAATATGACAACAGGGGACCCCCACCCAACAGGGGTTTTTTTCCAAGAGGAAACAGGGGGAGACCCCCAAGAGGAGGCGGAGGACAATGGAGGAACAATGGTTGGCAACAACCATGGAGAAGGAACTACCACCAAGGAGGTCCCAGAGGAGCATACAGACCACAAGGGGACCACCGAGTGAACTGGAGAGAAGATGGGAGACGACCCCAACAGGACAGCCAGAGAGGGCCCCCCAGACCAAGAGGACCAGATTCACACAGGAGAGAGGAACCCCCCGGATTCTACGGTTACACAAGAAACGGAAACCAAGGGGAAAACGAGGGGGGTCTAAGAAAAAGAAGAAGAGAATACTAGGCAAAGGTATCTTCAATTTGAGTAGTGCGGTTTTGGAGGAAGACGAATTAAGACTTCTGGATCTTGGCCTAAAATACGCACCTGACAAGAACCTCGACAAATTCGAAGCCTACATAGACCTACAAAAGTACATTCGGAAAATCAATATCAAGAAACATTTTGAAATTAAAAAAGACAAACGAGCACCCATAACCAATGCAGAATTTAAACATACTGAACTAAGGAACAAATCGGTCTTTAACCCTAAGAACCCACAAAATGAAAACTTAGAAGTTTTCAAAAGGATGGTGGAGGAGGAAATTAGAAATTTGAAAATTAAAAAGAAGAAAGAGAAAGATATATGTGAGACCATCAAAAAATTAGAGAAAAAGAAGCACATCGTAATCAGACCAGCAGATAAAGGGGGGGGCCTGGTGATACTAAATCAGAAGGACTACGATGAAGAATTGGAACATCTCCTTAGTGCAGAGGATACCTACAAAAAACTCCCAAGAAACCCGAAAGAGAAATTCACTAAGGACCTGAAGACGTACATCAAAAAAGGGAAGGACCTCGGCATTCTGAACAACAAGGAAGCCAAATATCTACACATAGAAGCAGCAAGAACCCCAATTATATATTATCTACCCAAAATACATAAAAATGAAGAAAAGCCACCAGGCCGCCCAATAGTGAGTGGTATAGACTCCGTCCACTCCCGTTTGGGAGAATACTTGGACAAATACTTACAGCCTTTGGTCCTAAAGGGAAAATCATATCTTAGAGACAGCAAGCAATTGCTTTCAGACATACAGGACTTAGAAGTGACGGAGGATGATATATTAGTAACCATTGATGTAAACTCACTATACACCAACATAGTGCAGAAGGACGGGTTGGATAGTGTTGAATGGGCACTTTTTAAACATACAGATTTGAAGCAAGCACAAATGCACTTTATTTTAGAAGGCCTCAAGATGGCGATGAATTCGAATTATTTTTGGCACAAAGGACGATATTACGCACAAACCAAGGGAGTAGCCATGGGGGCAAAATATGCCCCGAGTGTGGCTAACATATTCATGCAAAAATGGGAGGAGGAACAGATTTACAGTGTGGAAAGACCAAATTTGCGTTACTACCAGAGATACATTGATGATATTATCCTCATATGGAGAGGAAACACAGAATCGTTACAATGTTTTTTTGACGAAATCAGTGGTAACGCATATGGAATTACCTTCACAGGAAATTGGGATAAACAAAAAATAGCCTTTTTGGACCTAGAATTATTCAAACAAGAAGGAAAACTGGCAAGCAAAACATATTTTAAGAAAACAGATAAAAATGGGTATATCCCTATCAGAAGCTGCCACCACCCACAGTGGTTAGGGAACATCCCAAAGGGACAGTTGCTACGGATAAGAAGAAATTGCAGCAATATCCAGGACTTTGAAATCCAGGCGGATATACTGATACAGAGATTTATCGAAAAAGGCTACAAAAGAAAAAACTTGGAGCACCTAAAAGAAACAATTAAGAACACCGATAGAAATGACCTTATAAAAGAAAATGGGAAGAAGAAAAAACAGAACAAACATGAGTTTGCTTTTATTACGGGATATAACAGGCAACATAAAGAGCTAGAAAAAATATTCAAAAAACATTGGCCTATACTCACAGCGGACAGGACTTTGAAGAAAATCCTACCAAATAAACCATCCTTTGTGTATAGAAGAGCCCCCACATTAAAAGATAAGGTGGTACACAATGTGATAAATCCACCAAAAACCATTTCTTTACCTACAAGTATTAATGGTTTTTTTAGATGTGGGAAGTGCCTACCTTGCAGAAACAATAGGAACCAGCCAAGAAGAAAAAACAATTTTAAATCTCGAACTACCGGTATTGAATACAAAATAAAGGACACCATCACGTGTAACAGTACACATGTCACCTATGTCATCGAGTGTCCTTGTCATTTACAATACATCGGTAGAACAACCAGACCCCTATATGTAAGAATCAGAGAACATATAAAAAATATCAAAAAGGGTTTTGATAAACATAATCTTCCCAGACATTTTAAAGAGGTGCATTCCAAAAATCCTTCTGGACTAATTTTTTATGGCATTGATAGAATAAAGGGGGATTGGAGAGGAGGAAATAAAACAAGAATGATCTCTAGAAATGAAACAAAATGGATTTTTTTGATGCAATCTCTTCGCCCTGATGGGTTGAATGTAGACATTGATCTTAACTGTTTCATCACAGACACATAAATTGTTTGTGTCTCATGAAAACCTCCTCCCAGGAAAATAAAAACACCTCCCTTCTATCCTGTTTTTTTAGCCTTCAAGTTCTTAGTCCCTTTCTTTCAAAAGTTTTTTAAAAATGTTTTTTTAAAAATATTTTTTTAAAAAGGCCTTTTTGATGTTTTTATTGGTTTTTGCTATGGCTCTTTTTTATGGCCTTTTAACACCCCTTTTTTCCTGTGATTTTCTCATTTTTTGATGTTCTTACTTTTTAATTTTATTTAAAAAAAAATTTTTAATGTTGTTATGTAATTCCTTTGGGACAGAAAATTTGCCTTGAAACAATCCTTTGAAATAATTTTATTTATGATTGGTTGGTTTTATGTAGTTTTTTGGTGTACAGTTTGCTACTTTATAATAGTTTTAAACTTTTACACCTGGCCATAACTTCCTACATCAAAAGAAACATTCTGATCAATTTTACCATCCAACGCCATTCATTTTATTCAACATTGCCTTGAGGCCTTCTCATCCAGCATCACCAAGAATATTGTGCTTTTAATCTAGACCATTCACATTGTTTACACACTCTATATCCGTGTAGTTTACACGGCGTTTTGAGCATACCATCTGTTAAGCTCAACACATTTATATAAAAAAACTTTTCTTTTAGATTCTCAAGGTTCGGGGTTACCCACCACACTTGTATGAGGTTTGCTTACAGCACAACCTCCTAAACACCACAAAACTTCTTTTTTATTAGGGGCTAATTATGGGGCCTTCTCATCCAACATCACAATGGGGAAAGAGTTGTTTCACACCCTGATCCGGATTGTTATGTATTTGGGGGGGCCCGGGTAGCCCTCTTAAACACAACAGGAACGAATGACTGTCCTTAGAGACTCTCTATTTATGGGCAACTTAATTTTAAAAAAACCCCATCTCCTTCTTCTCGACCATCTGGTCCACTTTTTTCATAATTCTTCCACCTTTTTTATCTTTTATTCTGCAATACTATAACCCTTTAAAACAACGCTCGATTTACATCCACAAATTATGTATATTCCACCTTTTTTAGTCCATGATCACTACAATATGTACTTAACCTCTGGGCATATGGTATTTTATCACCTTTTATTTTCTCACTTCTTGACCTTGGTGCTCTTTTAATGAAATCTCCGCTATATGATGTTTTTTATGAATCGTTGCACGGTTTTTATTTTTTATAATTTATTTTTTATTTTTAATTAATTTTTTAAATTTCTTTTCATTTTTAAGACATTTTTTCAGTTTTTTCCTCTTTTTTTAATGATTTTTAATAAATCATGTTTTAACCTTACTACGGCATCAGACATAGGCTGTCAGGAAATGATGTTCCAAAATAGCTGTCCCTCCGCTCCGGCATCTGAAGAGGCATTGCAGGGAGGCCCAATGTGTCCTCCGTCCGGCTTCAGTTTGCGCGCACCAATATGGCGGCGGGGGAGGCCGATTGGTTGCCAGGAGACGGACACGCTATTTAAAGGCCGGAAGCTTGTTACGTTGACGCAGCTCCAGCAGACGTCACATGACGAAACGCGTAGGGCGGAGTCGTAACGTCATTACGTCACTTCCGGTTTCGGAGCCTGGGCCGTGGAACGCGGAAGCTTCCCGGCCATCACCGCTGATCCTAGACAGCCTCAAACGTGAGTCTTTATGCTCTCTCTTCCACGCTACAGATATACATTACATCATGGGGTTTCTTTCTTCTAACCTGAGGTACTAAAAAGCCTGGTTCAACCCACTGGAGAACCCCGGAAGAAACCGACTAACTTTTTCCTTAAGTACAGGTCGTATATCTAGGGGCGACATCTAGTGGATGTACAACAGAATTGCAACCCCAATTTTATTTATCACTTTCTCTTATTCAATTTAGCACTTTTTTCACTTAAGTGGTATTACAAATTCCACGCACAGCACGGATGAATTTATGTTCACTGTTTTATGCAATTTTTCACTTATGAATTTAACT
Organism: Pelophylax lessonae; assembly: GCF_965119305.1. Lineage (NCBI taxonomy): Eukaryota > Metazoa > Chordata > Amphibia > Anura > Ranidae > Pelophylax > Pelophylax lessonae. Next base: position 683,303,080 of record NC_138769.1, on the reverse strand, counting down.
TATTTTCTGTCAACTGTTATTATAAAATAAATGCACATTGGGAACCCATTATTTCTTACTCGTCTAGTATATGCAGCACAGCACTTGCACTTTACTGAGTTGCACCTTATGGGCCCAGTTTATTAACCAGCTAACTTGGTCACACCACAAATCACTAGTGCACTTTATTTTTAAACTAAATGTTTTTTTATGACACAATTTTTATTGGCACTTTGTTTTAAGTTGGCACATACAATAAGCACTTATTCACTTTAAGGTAGCGCCGTTACAACCTCCTTTCATACATATTTCCCACTTTAACCCCCTGTGGGTTTGGTTGTTGGCAGCTTACACCTTCACTATTGTCTAAGGTCTACACTCCATAGCGCTGGTCACCCCTACTTTTCAACATATAGAGAAACTCTGCTGCGCCCTCTGCAATGGGGACCCCCAGACTGCAGCATGCCCACCCACAGTCAGGCACGCACCTAGGGGTCTCCCCTGCACCCACTGCACTGGAACCATCAGGGCAGGACACGCACCACCTCAACAAAAATAAATGGCGGGAGAGACTCCAAGGGGTCTCCGCCACCAGCCCTGGGAACCCCACCACGGGGGAGGGGGGGAAAGCCCACTCAATCAAGGGACTTTAGGTTTAGGATGAGAGGAGGGAACACCAGGCCCGACCATCCCAGGAGAGTACCCGCACCCATCCCAAATCCGCCCAAAGAGGAGATGGGGGACAGTACTTACCCATCTATGGTGTGGGTGAAGCTCCAGACAGAACTCCTCGCCACCGAAGTAGGGGAGCTGTCGGCCAAGGCACCGCTGTAACTCAGACCAGCACCCAGTTGTATGCGACCTTGCAAGACGTTTAACTCACGGGCCAGCCTCTGTCCGTGAGGATATGTCACGGCTGACCTAGCGCATAGCTACGGTCTGCACAGGCTCATTGGCCGGGCTGAGTGGATCTAGATAATCCTGCCTGTCGCCCAGCCGGCAGTTGACTGTAGATCTCCCAAGGGAAAAAACAGAAAAGATGCAAGGAAGGAGAAAAAAATTGCTAAGACCAAGAGATCCTGGCAGGGAGCCTAGGTTCTTACTCATGACTAGATAGATTAAAACTGATTACCTAGAGCGGAGAGAGGGGTTATATACCAGCTGAGGACAAACCATGGGTGTAACTAGGTGTTTTTTTGCTCTGCCTAGTCCTACTCCTGAAGAAGGCAGTAGTTATGATGTATGGAGCGATGTGTCCATCAATGAATGAAAGAGAAACTATTTTGACTCTGTGAATATTGTTCAAATAAACAGGAAAGCTGTAATGGTACAAATATGACAGCTACCATTGTTGACTTCTTCCTGTCCAGCGACATACCGGTACATCGCTAGACTTTTGGTGGTACTATCAAGATGATGTCTGCAGCTGCTGGTACCGTTTTTTTTAGTGCCAGCGGTCGGCTCGGTTGCTATTACAAGCAGCACAGGCACCCCTTACCTGCACAGGTAGTTCTTTACGAAAGGTACAAACCATTTAAAAACATCAGCAGTGACAGCTACCACGTTTGTATAGTTATAGACTTCCTTAGGATTACAATGCAAAATAATACTTCCAGCACATTTGGATTTTAATTTAAATACAAAAGTGATTTTATACAACATCCAAAACCTACTTTTTCTCCGCTTCTCCAGGGGACAGTGATGTAGCCACAGAACTTCCCGGTTGTGACACGTAGAAAAGCTGTTGTTCGTTCCTGGTCGGAGCAATCTTACACTCATGCTCATGGCCCCAAATAACCAGATCCAAAAACTCATCCAGAAATTGCTCAGGGATATAATTAGTGGCTCGGTGTTTACTCCTAAAAACAAACAGCAAAGTAGCTTAAACCAACACCAGAGAAGTAGTTTATTGCTCTTGATAATTTCCCTGTCTAAACTTATAGAAGAACCCTGTTTGAGGCCCCTTTGTATGGAAATAGGTCATACCCACCCAGTGCCACCTGAAACTGCAAACTCTCATTTTCCCTACAGCTCCACAACAAGTAAAAAGCTCAAGAAAAATGTATTCCTTTAACCACTTAAGCCCTGGAAGATTTTACCCCCTTCCTGACCAAGGCCTATTTTGCGATTCGGCACTGCGTGAATTTAACGGACAATTGTGCGGTCGTGCGTCAATTTTGCAAAAATAACAATATTTTTCAATTTTTTTTATATGAAATTCCCCCCAAAAAAAAGTAAAAATCCAAATTTCTTAACATTTTGGGCCAATTTTTTTTTTACCATATGTTTGGTAAAAAAAAAAAAAAAAAATCGCAAAAAGCGTATTTTGATTGGTTTGTGCAAAAGTTATTGCGTTTACTAACAAAGGGAAAGATTTTTGTCATTTTTGTTGTTTTTTAACGCGTAATGGCGGCGATCTGCGATTTTTTTTGCGGGACTGCGACATTGCGGCGGACAGATCGGACCCTTGACTGACATTTTTGACACTTTTGGGGTTACCAGTGAAATTTCTACAGTAATCAGTGCTATACATATGCACTGTTACTGTAAAATTACACTGGCAGTGAAGGGGTTAACTTTTTTTTTTTTAGAGAGAGGGGATATGTGTGTCCCTAGGGGCGTGATTCTAACTGTGATTGGCTGTGGCTTGAGGTGTAGGAACAGTGATCAACGGTCCTACATAGTAGAACCGTATGATCACCATTCCTACACAGGGGAGAATGACAGGCGGCTTGTTTACATCAGCCGCCTGCCTTTCTCCCTCTCCACCGACGATCGCGAGTGACCGGCGGACGATCGGGTCCGCCGGTCACACGCGCGGGGGGGGGGGTCCGTGACCACGCGGGAACGGGAGCGCGCCTCCGGCGGCGCGTGCTCACTCCCTAGACCCTCACAGGCTAGCGACGTAGCCCTATGTCGCTCTGCCTGTGAGGGGCTTACCGCCGACGTAAATAGTCCTGCGGCGGTCGGCAAGTGGTTAAATTCTATGCATTGGTCTGCTGCGCTTTCCTTGTGATGTTAAAAATCCTGATTGCTGCATTTTTGGTCAGTTAAAAAAAATGCACCAAAAACGCACCTCCCAATTAAAAGCGTAGCAAGACGTTTTTGATGCGGTTTTTGATTCACGTGACCTAAGAAAAATACACAATAAGCACAGTAAAATTGCTGTAAAATTGCATGCATTTTCGCCGCCATTGTTGACACCTTTTTCTCTCATCAGCAAAATGATGATAACACCATTTTCATTAGATATGTTTCAGTCTCCGAAATTTTGGTACGTCTACTAACTGAAAAATGGCCTAGGCAAGACCAACACATATTTGTGGGAGATATATATGCGCCATTGGATGGCGGAGGTTTATGCTCTAAGAGCACACTTACTGCACACTTGCTGCACGCTCTCAGCAAAAAGACAGAGTTCTCGATCCAGGCTAAAGATCGGTAACTGGCAGAATCGGCATCCAATCATGTGACCGCTGTGACAGTGGTCAGCGATGGTCGATTATTCCCACCCCTGGGCATTCCGAACTGTTTAAACAGACATGTGGGGGGGGGGGGTGTCATTAATGGGCTAAAAAACAATTAGTGGCCTAACCACTCGTCGATTGCCTTTAGCGTATTTAATGCAACAGGGCAGCAGCGCTACACAGGATCATGTCTGCATACCTACTTCCGGGTAGCAGGCACAAGTGTGCACCTCCAGCGACTCACTCCTGCTGTGATTCTACACAGTGGGAGCAAAGCAGCTGGTACCACGGACTCGATGTCCGCCGGCACCCGCTGATCGTTCGGGGCATAGGCAGAAAAGCAGGGGCACTGATCCATGTATTCCACTAGTAAAAGCACCTCCCCCACTACACTAAAACCCAGGCTAGGCACAGTTAACCCTTTGATCGCTCTGCAAATTTTCAGCACTGATCACTGTATTAGTGTCACTGGTTCCCAATAAAATGTTAAGAGTGTCAGCTAGTATCTGATTTGTCCGCCGCAATATCGCAGTCCCGCTAAAAGTCACTGACTGCCAACATTAGTAGTTTAAAAAAAAAAAATTCCATAAATATATCCCATAGTTTGTAGAAGCTATAACTTTTGTGTAAACCACATACAAATCAACATACACTTATTGGGATTTTTTTACCAAAAATATGTAGCAGAATACATATTGGCCTAAACTGATGAAGAAATTAGATTTTTTTTTTTACATTTTTTTATTTATGTTATATAGCAGAAGGTTTTTTTTTTTTTCGAAATTGTCGGAAGTTTTTTTATTAAAAAACGCACATGTAATCAAATACCACCAAAAGAAAGCTCTATTTGTGGGGAAAAAAGGACAAAAAGTTTATTTCGGTACAGTGTCGCATAACCACAGAAACGCAGTGCCGTATCGCAAAAGATCATGAAGAAGAGTAAATCTTCTAGAGCTGAAGTGGTTATATAATGACTTTTAGAAAACATTACTGCAAAATCCATTAACCTTTGGCTTTTACTATAATGTAAACACTTAGGCCTACTGACATCTCTTAATTTTTTAAGATGAAATCCAAATGAAAAATTCTATATAGTGGATGTGATCAGCACTTACATACTATATAATATAGTCTAGATATATATCCATCTTCCTTCAGGGTTCTCAGGCTGCCAAGGGTGTTTTGCACATCCTCAATGAAAAATGCTTGTGATGGCCCATTTATTACTCTTTAAAGGTCACTGTAGTGCCCAATATGAGTTAGTATGCAATACACTTTCTGCCTCATCTCAACCAGCTACCTTGCCCTTTTTTTCACCGACATCCTTTTGTTCTAGCAGGGAGAAGAATCTCCAGCAAGTGCTTTTAGCAAATTCTTCATCTAGTTAAAAGCACTTTTTTAAAGCTTTTTTTTTTTTTTTCTACAGGTTTTTATTGCTATATACAGGTGATACACAGCGTTGCGTGTACATTTCAAGCAAATATAAGTGTCCAGAAATCTATGTAGTATGCATTATCACACAGCCAGAAAACTACAGTGTACATTTTAGGTCTCATATACACAGTGCTTAAAAACGCCACTGTTAGTCCCGGTTCACACATTTGCAATGACAGATATCGCATGGGATTTGCAGAGCACTGCTCTGAAAATCACATGCAATGTCAGTGCGATGCAAATTTAGCAATACAGATTGTATGGCTGAATTCACATTGCATTCGGACACAACTATCACAGGACCCCACACCAGAATTGGACCGCATGGGTGCTCACAATTATGCGATCCGATTCATGTCCGAAATGACAGTTCGCACTGCAATATGCGAACTGATCAGGGGGTGTCGTTAACTTTGTATTGACACCCCCATCGATTCGTATATGGTCGTGAGAACTGCCTACGAATTGAAAACAATGCGGGAACCCGCAGTGGATTCGCAGGGTTCCCGCAACGCATATGGGTGAACCGGGACTCACAGGTGCTGAGTGCTTTTTTTTTTTTTTTTCAGCCTGTAAAAGCACCTCAATGCAAGCCTATGGGTTTTAGCCCCCCGGTTTACACCGGCGCGGCTTTGAAATCACGCTACTTTTAGCGCGATTTCAAGGCTGCACATCAGTGTGATTTGCACTGCCGATTTCATTGCAGCTTGAGACTTCATTTACCAGAAATCTATGCAGGTTGCGATGAAATCGGTAAAAAAGTAGTGCAGGAACCTTTTTACATAATCGCTGCAATATGAGTTGGGGCAATATGAACGGTCCCATTGCCGGCAATGAGGTGTGACTTGTCATGCTATTTGGAACTGTCAGATCGCATGACAAGTCTAACCATTGTAAACGGGGTGTTATTGTCCAAGCTTGGTTGAACAAGCTAAATTTAGAGACTGATTGTCTATCATGCACAGCTTCACCAGATGTTTCACTCTCCAGTTTTAGTAGATTTAGTGGGACTGCCCATGGTTTCAGACAATTCTATCTATCTAGAGCAAACATTGGTAATTTTTCATCCTCTAGTCTCATTCGCCATCCTAAATAAATTAATATCACTATTGATTAGGTTTTCCCAAGGTCCTAAACCGATCGTATCCATTGCAGCCTAACATAGAAAAAAAGAAGTCTCAGAAATCTCCTAGTGGCACTATTTACTGATTTGTCCTCAATAACCCCAAAGAGACACAATAAAAAAAATGACATACATTTGGAAGGTCAAAATAACCAACTATGAACTCAGTTACTATGACCATAATGGTCTAATCTTACAACATTCCCACACCATGTCCCTTTAGTAGACTGACATTTATGACATAATGCACATCTCTTTTTCCCATTTTAAATAAAATCTGTGGATAGTAATACATTTGAAGTAAATAACACATCTGTATAATTTTATGATTGGAGGATATTACCATATCCCAATAAGTACCTGTTCTTCCATTAGCTCGGGTAGAACAGCAATTCATTAATGCTGTTTAGTTAAAAAGAAATTTCACACAGAACAGCAAAGGCTGTGGTAAAAAATGAGACGGTTCAAGTAAACAATTGTTATTTAAATTGAACAACTCAACCGCCATACTTCTTTATCCCCTAACTCTTTACCAGTAGATTTCCTACAAAATGACAAGTACAATGTTGGTCTTCGTATTCTGGGCAGAAATCAGCACGATATCCAATGCTTACGACTCTAATGCCTTCTTTCTATCAAATATGAGTGAGTAAAGCAGCGTAATGTTCTACTCAAGATAATAAGCCAAAGTTAAATGAACACTTTCCTTATAGCAATATAACAGCTTGGCTGAAGATTTCAGGTTAATGGAAATGGTTGTCGGAGGCAATTATAGTAGCTGGATACTTTTAATGACGGCAACATATCGGTGTTAACAATTTAGATGCGGCTCCCAGCAGGCAAAGAACAGAATGCAAAGCTTTACAAGTTTAGAAATAAATGTTTTGGATAGTGCTAGCAACATAAAGCAGATGTCCAGGGCAGTCCCAGAGGGACCTTACCTGTTCTGATGAATTACAAATAGGTTAAACCAGCTGGATTCATCCTCACGGGGCCGCAACATGGTGACTTGTTTGTTAACAAACATTCGGTAGAGTCTTTCATCGGGGATGGACCCTGAGGCAAAACAAAATGGAGAAGCAATTAACTAAGAACAGCAACAGTGGCACCTGGGTAAATGCACAACCAGCTTGCAGGCTAGGCTGAAAGGTAAAGTAAACATAGAGAAAAACAAGAGAAAATTTCCCCAGGGGTTTTTAGACTATTGTGTTCTGATCCATCACACAAAATTCGGATTAAAAAAACCTTGAATTTAAGGCTGTAATGTAACAAAATAGGTAAAAAGTCAAGGGGGTGAATAATTTTGCAAGGCACTGTAGATGTAAGAGTTTCTCCTCTGTCTGCTGTGCTTGAGATTGCTTATGGGCCAGTTCCAAGACCAAAATGTCCCTAAGTAGGGAGTCTATCTGGGCGGTTAAAAGTCAATTCCTATAGGCCCCTAAGGAAATAAGAGTGCCTCTGATGGCACACTTATACATTTACCACAGGCATTATGAAGTAACCTCCTCTGTCTCATTGATGGCAACAAAAGTCTAGTTCATGGGCAATCTGGTTCTTGTATTCCGCATCTTTGATTCCGTAAGAGTGTCTCGTTAAGCTTCCGGTACCAATCGTGGGGCACCATTTCTCCCAGCTCTAGGGCACAGTGGGCCAGTGCATGAGTCAGAACAAGTCTATGGAAGCCTTGAGTAGACTAGACATTGCACTCTGTGAGACAAAGATTTAGTCGATTCTGGTGTATGTCCCTATCCTGGATGTGTAAGTTCTCCAACTATCAACCAATTAAAGACCTTGGAGAAGTTTTTTAGTCGTGCACAATTTCACATAGGACAAGTGAGAAGATCTCTTGGACACATCAAACACAGGATCTAACGCCATATTGAAGTCCCCTACCACCAGCAGAAGACCCTCTATGTGTTGGTCCACCAAATGTCACATTCTGTTTTACACTTCGACAGGAAGGGCAGCAGGGTCGGCATATACAGGAAACGACCCGCTCCATTTTCCTCCTGCAACCACTGAAAGCCGGCTTCTCCTCCTCTCCCTCCGGCATTCAGAAGGTCCAGGAAGAAAATGTTAATTATGCTGTTCAGAATCATGAATTCATATTCAAACATTTTTGATTCATTGTGGCCCACGAACAGTTACCAAAACAGTGGTTCTCACTCTTCAAAAGGTTGAGCACCCCTGCCTTAGATAAAGGTTTGTCTGTCTCATGTCCATACAAAGGAAAGAGATACACTGCTCAAGGTAATGGGAAGCTTGATGACCAACAGCGGTGCTCGCCCCGGCTCGCCTCCGTGGACAGTCAATAATGAAAAGAAATGGCTGCACTCAGATGTGGTCAAAATCCAGGTTTATTGGACATCCCAATGTGGCAAAAAAGTGGCAAGGTAGACGCGTTTCACACACAAATATGTGTGCTTAATCATTACTACTTAGTAATGATTAAGCACACATATGTGCTTAATCATATGTGTACTTAATCATTACTTACAAGTAATGATTAAGCACACATATTAGTGTGTGAAACGCGTCTACCTTGCCACTTTTTTGCCACACTGGGATGTTCAATAAACCTAGATTCTGACCACATCTGAGTGCAGCCATTTCTTTTCATTATTGTCTCATGTCCATGCCTCAGATTTCCCTGTAAACTGTTTAGAATGCATTTATACTCACTTGTCTGTGATCATTGGACTGATACCTCTGTTACGGTTACTAGCAAACAGTGCAGCCTGTGCAAGACTTGGACTCTGTGGGCTTAATTCACTAAAGAATACCTAATGAGATACGTGACATGTTTTGACAATCATCTCATGAGATAATGAAAATGTTAGTTCGCCTCATAAGGTATTTTCCTCAAAAAGCAAAAACGCATGTTAAATAACTAATAAAATGGCGTTATAGTCAATTCACTAAAGGAAATAAATGCAGGAGTTAATGAAGCATTAAGTATTTAAAGCAGAGTTCCACCTAAAACCAAAAAAAATACATAAAAATACCCCCGGGACAGTCAGGGCTAGTGCATTCCACAATGGATAGCCTCTGAACTGTCCCGGGTTGCACTTACCCGCAAGAAGAAATACTTACCTTGAAAATGTCTTGTCCAGCGCTGCCATCTCAGGTGTGGGCAGCTTGAAGTCAGCACGATCCTGTTCTGCGTCCTCTTCCGTCTTCTTCGGTCCCACGATGCACTGCACCGGCCCCGCCGTCACTTCCGGGGGTGCAGCGTCATCCCTGCACAGCTTCTGGGCATGCCCAGAAGCTGTTTAGCAAGGTATGACGGCACCTGCACCGGAACCGATGTCGGGGCCGATGCAGGCACATTGATTCCTGGGAGCGATGACGTTCAGCTCCCAGGAATCATTGCAAGCCAGGAAGTGATGACTCGCCGTGGCCGCCGAGGGGAGGAAGAGGAAGTAAGGTAAGAAAACTATCTTCTAAACAAGGTAAGTAAAAAAAAAATAAATAAAATAGCGATTATCCATTTGTTTTTCAGGTGACCCCGGGCATGAAGATGGACGGAACTTGCATTTTAGGGTGGAACTCCGCTTTAAGAAATGTAAAAATATAATAGAAAATTTGGAGTAGTCGCTACCTTTGTAGATCAGTTTCTCAACAGTAATGCATAGAAAACTGAATACGGAAAAACACAAAATCATTGGGGTTGAGTTACTTAAAATATAACTAAAAACAATTTTTTTTTTAGTTTTGGATGGAGTGGAGAGAGAGATTAGAACTGTCGGGTTTTTATTGCCATCTGCACCCTCGTTAGGAAGATTTGCCTTCTCTTTTAGTCCTGATTACCCTGATTACTGTTATCAGTGAAAGTGAAAGTAAAATAAAATCCCAATTTTTGGGTTGTCCCCAGAAAAGTATTAGATGGGAAATGTTCCAATGGGGACATACGTTCTGGTGACCTTGGTTTCCTTTCACTTCCAGTTTGGCTATGGGTCAAGAAGTGTCCAAAACATAAGTTCTGGTGACCTTGATTTAATTTCACTTTTAGTTTGGCTATGGGGCAAGAAGTAAAGGGAAATCTCCCTACTGACAAAGTTGCCTTTTTTTATTGGTGCAAGAGGGTATATATATATATGTGTGTGATTTTTTTTTTATTTTCATTCGATATTTGACATTTATAAAGATATCTTGTATTTCCTTAAAATGATTGTAAATGAAAACCTTTTTTCATTCGATATTTGACATTTATAAAGATATCTTGTATTTCCTTAAAATGATTGTAAATGATCACCTTGTAAAACAACCTATTCAGTTTAAAATAGAAATGAAAGGCAAAACATTTTTGTAGAGATAAAAAAAAAAAAAATGGGTAAGGATGAATGCTGGGTATGGCACTGCTAGATATTGGACAACATGCTAATGCTAACTGGTTAGTGGTGTGATTACCATATGTGCACAAAAAATAAATAAATGATATGTGTAAGTATCCAAATCAAACAAAAAAAAAAAAAGTTGAAAAAGTGGTAATATACAAATGTTGTGTAGCACCCTCCTAGATAGGTGCTAGAAAAAAGCATTTGTTTTGCTCCATTCGGTTCATCAGGGGAACCTGATCTGTTAATTATGCCTGTTACTTGTGTCCAGGTGTGAGTCACCTGGTCTGAGGGAGTGTCCCTATTGTATCCAATAGGGGAGCCTGTTGGACAGTGGAGGAAACTTAACCAGAGACATATGGGGTTTGGTGGCAGTCACAGTGGGAGGGCACCACCGCAGTGCATCCTGGGATTGACCATAAAAACTGAGGACACATGTGACAGGGTGTATTTGGCAGGAAGAAGAGTCCCAGGAGGAGGGTGACGGCTGTCTCTCCTTCTGCAGTCTGAGGAAAGTAGTCACAGGCAGTCGGCCTAGTGAGCCAGGTGTGGAGCTGAGCCTTGAAGGTCCTGGAGAAGCTGACAGTGGAGCTGCAGACAGAGCTACCTGGGAAAAACAGTGTCCGTGAGTACCAGAGGGCTTGTCAAGGGGTCTGCCCAGGAAGGGGGACAACTTCAGTGAGGTCAGTGGACAGAAGGTCAGCTCACACAGATAGTAGTAAAGGGGGTGCCAAGTAGAACCCTGAAGGGTAAACTACCAATTAGTTCGCCTTTCATATAAATTACTTCAGTGACAGGGTGAAGCAGTGGCCTTGCCGCATTCAACATAGATAGAAGTTTGCTAAGTTGGAGTATCCCACTCATCCCTTCTCCCATCCCATCATAAAATAAAAACAACAAAAACCAAATCCCCTGGACTGTTTACTGACTGAGCCAAGAATCTAAAGTCTTAAGAATTCACAAGTTGTTGCTATGAGTAACCAAGGGGAAGCCGTTTTCAGCAGCTCCAAAGAGAGTAGAGCTACAGTTGTATATAACCCTCAGAAGAATCTTACACTTAACCAAGCACAAAGTATAATATTAGCAGTGTCATATGTGAAATATTAAGTGTCTGTGCTATGATCCGCTGCTAAGTGCTCCACAACATTATATCCAAATCCAAAAACATGTGTCTAAGAATCCTTTGAATGACTTTGTCTATATAAATTGACAAGTGCTATTAAAAGTGCTCCAAAACCTCAGAAGTCAAAAAACCCATGACTATGTGTCAAACAATATCATATACAAATTTGGGTTATAAAGTGGCAGGTGCTCTTTAACCAGTTCTAGACCGGAAGGATTTGCCCCCATAATGACCAGGCCCTATTTTGCGATTCAGCACTGCGTTATTTTAACGGACAATTGCGCGGTCATGCAAAGCTGTACCCAAACGAAAATTGCATCCCCTTTTTATCCACAAAGATTTTTATTCTTTGCGCTATAAACAAAAAAAGAGCGACAATTTTGAAAAAAAAAAAAAAAAACTATATTTTTCACATTCTGCTATAGGACATTCTCAAAAAAAAAAAGTAAAAATTAAATTAAGCGTATTTTGATTGCTTTGCGCAAACGTTATTGCTTCTACTTACGGGGAAAGATTTATGTCATTTTAAATGTTTTTTTTTTTTTTTTACTAGTAATGGCAGCGATCTGCGATTTTTTGCGGGACTATGACATTGCGGCAGACAGATCGGACCCCTGACTGACATTTTTTACACTTTTGGGGATACCAGTGACATTACTACGGTAATGCTAAAAATATGCACTGTAATGATGACATTGGCAGGGAAGGGGTTAACAGTATAGGTGATCAAGTGGTTAAATGTGACCCTAGGGGAGTGATTCTAACTGTGGAGGGGGTTGGGCTTGTGAAATGACCATAGAGACATGCAATCCTATATAGCAGGATCACATGAGCTCTGTGATCATTGCAGGGAGAAGGATGGTCGGCTGTGTTTACATCTGCTGACCGTCCTTCTCTCTCAGCGGGACGAGATCAGGGCTGTAAGGCGGCAATCGGAGCCGCCTGACACCCTCTAACGATCGGGAACGCACACGCGGCCTTCAGGAGAGCGACGTAGACTTAAGTCGCTTTGCCTTTCAGTGCCACCCTGCCGCAGTAAAAAAGGCTGCGGGTGGTTCGGAAGTGGTTAAGGTGCTGCACAAAAACTCAAAAGTCTATCATATACAAAAGAATTCCTCTAAATGACATTTAAATAAAAGGTGACAGGTGCTCTTCAAAGTGCTCCAGGCAAAATCTGTGACATCGGTAGTGCTCCACAAGCCGTGCTCCCGGTAAAATCAGTGACATTGGTAGTGTTCCACAAGCCGTGCTCCCCTTGTGGTCCCTCACTCACTAGAGCTCAGTCCCCACTGGGGAGTATCAGACCTTTCAAGCAACCACCTCCGACCGGGTCAGCCAACTCAGGATCCACAACCAGATATTACCTTAAATCCACTTCTTGGTACTCATATTACATGCAGAGATATGAAAAAGTGACAGCCCATAGCGCATACCAGTTTAATATATTTTATTGCAAACCATAAAATATCGCACTTACTACAATATGCTCTCAGTTTAGCGTGTAAAACAACAGGAAGTCCGGGTTCAATGCGTTCCACGGACCATACAAAAGTGACACAAAGAGGATCATAGCTCCGCCCTACGCGTTTCATCACAAGGACGTCATCAGGAGCGGTGCCATATTGCCTCACCTCACGTTATTTTTTACTCTCAGGTTACCTAGCAACCCCAAGTCACATGGTTTGGTGGCCATATTTAGACAGATCGTATGTCTTGACTTACCGTAAAATCCATTTCTCTGATGTTTATTGACGGACACAGCTCCTGATCTTCTTAACCATTGGGTTATACTGCCCCCTACAGGACTAGGACACTAGGGATAAAAAAAAGTCTGGCTACGCCTATGGGCAGTCCCAGGTGGTATACTCAACCTCTCTGCAATAGGTACTCAGTTTTGTTACAAGCAGTGTAAGAAGAAAATACAACTCCACAAAGGGGTGGGGTGCTGTGTCCATCAATGAACATTCACTGACGGACACAGCTCCTGATCTTAACCATTGGGACGTCACAAAGCAGTGTTAAACATGAGGGGTGGGAACAGCAAAAAAACTCCCAAAGCTAAACAGTAGCCAACCAGGGAACAGGAACTCAACCAAAACAACTGGAGCCCACCTGAAAAAAACAATACATCCTCAAAGAGGACCAGGTCCTCTAAATAGCAGCCTGCAAAACCTTGCGGTCAAAGGAAGCATCGGCAGGTACCAACACATCCACTTTATAGAACTTTGTGAAAGTGTACACCGACGGCCAGGTGGCTGCCTTGCAAACCTGCGTCACCAACGCCTGATGACGGAAGCCCCAGGAGGCACTGAGCGCCCGAGTAGAGTGCACCATGACAGGAAAAGGAGGAACCTAACCCCTGATGGAATAGGCCTGAATCACCGTCTGTCAGATCCATCTGTAAATGGTCGCAGAGGAAGCAGACAACCCTTTCCAAGGCCCATCCGTAAGCACAAATAGTGAGTCTGACTTCCTGAAAGACAGGAAGAAATCAGAGACAACTTTTGGAGGGAACGACGGACAGGAGAATCTGCACTGCAAGTGCCGCAATCAGGAAAAGAAAGGATCCAGGAGTCAGCACCAGAGGATGAGGAGGGGCTCCCACCATCGAAAATGCCGCACAGAAGGCTCCACAGACACGGCCACCGCTGTTTTCTATGGCAGACCACCGCAAAATGGGCATCAGACTACACAAACCTGGCCGTCGTGCATAGCAGCACAAGGCTACAACAAAATTGCGGCACCACGATACTGCCAGGGACCCAGGAGGGATCCCTATGTCTCAAGGACAGGCACAGACAGGACAGGGGGCCCTGACAGGAGCCCCCACCAGGGCGATTGCATAGTCGCTGGTGGCTCCCCCCCACCCCAATCGCCAGCATAGCTTTCTGCCCCCACCCAAGGAGGTGCACCAGACCACCCACATAGCCCGGGCAGAAGTGGAGGGGGGTAGGATAAGGGGTGTGCCCGACGGGAAGGAGAACCCAGGGGTCTGACCATCCTATGGAGGGGCCCACGTCCACCCCAAAACCCTCCAGGGGCAGGAGGGGCGATAGCTACTCACCATACCAGGAACCAGGCGGGCACCACTCACAATCACGGGCTGAGACTCGGTCATATGCAACCTTGGGAGGCATTTAATTCGCAGAAGAGCCCCCGTCTGGTGGGGCTATGTCGCGGCCGACCTAGCGCGGAGCTGAGGTCTGCGCGCGCTCCCTGGCCAGACTGGGGTGACCACTGGATCTAGATTATCCAGCAGTTGTTTGTAGATCTCACAGGAAAAAAAAAAAACAGGAGAAAAAAATCTAAAAAGAAAAAAAATGTCAGGACCAGAGATCCCAGCAAAGAACTAGGTCCTTACTCCTGACTAGGCAGAAAAAAAAAATTAGCACCTATAGCAGAGAGGGGTAGCATACCTTCTGAGACTGCCCACAGGTGTAGCCAGACTTTTCTTCTGCCTAGTGTCCTACTCCTATAAGGGGCAGTATAACCCAATGGTTAAGAAGACCAGGAGCTGTGTCTGTCAATGAAAGAAAGAGAAATACAAATACCTTTTTTGCTTTATATATAAAATCACATTCCCTTTGTTCTCAGCTGCATAAGAGCTGGGGGAGGAAAGCAGCAACACACTAAGCTTCCTAGTGAAAGGCTGTGCAGCGGGGGCAAGTCTGATCATTGGAGAGCAGGCTGAGTTCCCAGCACAGCTAGAGTACTAACCACAGTGTGTTATCCTACTTAGTGTGCTCAATTTTTTAAAAGGAAAGCAGAGGGACTGCCAGGAACACCAGGAAGCAATACAAAGAGAACCGGATACTTTCCAAGCGGCTCATGAGCAACTGGAACATATTCAGAAGCAACGGGAGGGGACACACTCCCCCTCCTCCCGTAGCTCGCCAGTGTTTCTTGTTGCTTACTATTCCCACCGGCTCGCCCAAGAAACTATCCAATGGTGCAGCCAGCTAATCCCAGAGTCGATCAAAGAGAAGAACCTCTTTGATTACCTCTATGGCCTAGGAGGACCAGAGCGAGGGTCCTGTGTTCTGTACTGTACTCCAAGAAAAAGATTTTACAGGTAAGTCAAAACTCCCAATTACTTTATCATACCATACAGGACACAGATCTTCATACTCATAATGGATGGGATGTCTCAAAGCAGTAAAGTGAGGTGAGGGTAACATGGCGACCAATAACCTGCAAACAGATCCCCAACATACAAACTAAGAATGGTCCTAAACTACTACCTGCAAAACCTTGAGGCTAAAACTGGCATCAGCGTAGCATTTACTCAGTAAAACTTTGCAAATTTGTAAACGAAAGATCAGGTGACAGCCTTACACAGCAGAGAAAGAGAAGCCTGATGCTGAAACGCTTAAGACATGCCAACAGATCTAACAGAATGAGTCTGACTGGAAAGGAAGGCTCCCTACCCATCAGGGTATGGGAGCGAGAAATAAGCTGGCGAATTCACCTCGCAATAGTGGACTGTGAGGCTGGGAGACACTTCTTATGGCCCTGAAACAAAACAAAATAGAAACCTGATTTGCTAAAAGGTTCTGTAGCTGTGAGGTAAGCCCAAAATGCCCACACCACATTGAGACAATGTAGGAACCCCCCCCCCCCCTTAAACCTTTAAGGGACAGGCAAAGCAAAGGCATGAAAATCTCCTCATTTAAGTGGAATCCAGATACCACCCTAGACAATAAATAATAATTTGGTCAGAAGACCACCCTTGTCCTTGTGCCACATCAAAAATGTCCCCTTACAAGACAAAGCAGGTGGTCCTAAAAACCCCTCTGGTAAAAGTAATTGCCACCAGGAAAGCCATCTTATGGGTAAGACCCCCCTCCCCCAAAGTAATCTCCTGAATCGGCTGAAAAAGTGGCCATTGGGTGGACCAATCCCACAGTGTCACATGAGTCTGGCAATGCAGAATAGATGTGTGTGACCCCCTGAAAAAAGCCCTTCACTAAAGAGTGAGGGGCAAAGAGCCTCTGGAAAAAACAGGCAAGGTTAAGACCTGAACTTTAGAAGTACTTAACACCAATATCTGGTCCAGGCCCAACTGCAGAAAAGCCAGTAAGCATCCCAAAGAAAATTGGCAAGGGTGTAATCTCTGCTCACACCAATAAAAGCATGCCTTCCAAGTACAATAATGCACCTGGCAAGTCACCTTGTGGGCCTTGAGAAGCATGAGTTTCACTGAATCCGATATCCCCCTCTCCCTCAGGACCTTGGCTTCAACTGCCATGGGGTTAAAGCCAGCAACTATGAAGCAGGATGGAAGATGGCACCTTGAGACACAAGATCTGGTTGGCCTGGAAGAAGCCAAGGAGGTTCCGCCAGTGGGTGAATTATGTCTGAGAACTAAGCCCTTCTTGACCAGCTCGGAGTTATCAAATTTACTGGCACCCTTTCTACCTTGATTATAGCAGGGAGCTGCATTGAATGCTGCAAAGGAGGAAAGGCATAGGTTAGTTGGAATTGGATGCCTCAGAGTCACTTCCACTCTTCCACTACAAACGACTGAGGATCCCATGTCGTGACCACAAGTCTGTCCAGCCAACTGATTTATCTAGATGCCAGGAAATCCAAGTTCAGTGTATTAAACAGATGACAGATCTCCTGAAACTTATTCGGATGCAGTAACCATTCTCCAGGGGTCAGCTACTGCCGACTTAAGAAGGTAGCCTGCCAACTTTCCACTTCTAGAATGGATGGGATGTTGATCTCCCCCTAAGCCAGAATGAGATCTGCATAATACTGTTTAATGGATCAGCACCCAACTTACCTCAGTCAAATGTTCACTCTTCAAGGACAGGTGTCCCTCACCAGGGACCACAGCCATGAACCTGTAGGGCATCCAACAGAGATGCAAATGCTGCAGCACATACCCAGCTGTGTTGTCCTCCTGCTAAGTTTAATGTAGTAGCAGCAGCTTTACAAGTCAACCCCTCTCTCCCATTTTCAAGCAGGGCCCAGGTACAGTCCCCATAGCACTAAGCTGGGAGAAACCCAAACTGCAAAGCTCACATCTTTTGCCACAGTGACTAGGTTTAACCAACTTCTTTTCTTGTTACAAGATCTCTAAACACTAAATACACAATCATACAGTCTTTCCTCACAGGACACTAGCAAAAAATAAATAAAATAAAACTGAGGCTTGCATGGTGGGAGGGGATATATGTGGGTCTGTTCAAGCTTTGATTAGCTTTACAAGTGTCCAATAAGCTGAAGGTGTGGTATATAACCCATCCCATCCATTATGATTATAAAGACCTGTGTCCTGTACTGTACAACTGTAAGAAAAGTCCTGTACGTATCAGAACAAGAAGACTTTAACATGTTTATTCTCATAATTCCAAGCAAAGAGTCACTGCAAGACACATATTAGCATGCTCGCAAAGCCTACATAAGCTGGATTGTGACATGAACAGATCACTGCGTGGTCTTCAGCTAGTTCCTGCTTTTCCTATGCCCTGATCTGCTATAACTGCCTTTCTATACGCAACCCGGCTTGCTTCTGACCTGTCTTTGGATTTCCGCTTACCTGTTGTGACCTTGGCATCAGCTTTGCAGGGCCTAAGATTATGTGATTGAAGGTCACATGACAACTGAAAGATGCTGCCCTGACAACTGTCTGACCTCATACCCTGTCTTCCAATACCCGAGAATACATAAAGACATCAAAAGAAAGAGACTAACAATTAAGAGGGCTCTTACAGATGTACTTTACTTATTGACTACAGCACTAATTTATACCCCATGACAGTTCATTTTTATTGAGCTTTCCTCAAGGCATAATCATTTAGAAACTATTCACCATCTCTACAATTCTCAAGACATTTGTCATCTTTATATATTGTTGAATTAACTGGTGTTATAAATTATATTCCAATTTTTAATGCCCATAAAAAAACAACAACTTGACATTTGAAAATAAATTATTTTAAATGTATTCAGCACTTGGAACATAGAAAGTGGCAGTAATACTAAAGAATATCACTTTGATAAAGAGGGATAGAGCAGAAAGGTGTTCTTTTTATAGCTTTAAACTTTCATAAGACTATTTAACATCCATTATTGATGTACAGAACGGTCATGCATGGCAGGACACCATGCCTCACATACAGATTAGTGCTGCCTAAAAGGTCAATGCTGTCACAAAATCTGATAACGAAATCATAGATTTGCTTAGATTTACTCCTTTGCATATGTGTAAAAAAATGTGTACAAATTAAAGAATAACTTCACCAAAACCTTTTTTCAGAGAGAAAAAGAGTAAGAGTCTCCTTGTTTCCCCCATTGCATCACTGAGGTTCCTCTACTACGTATGTCCTAAAATGATGTATAAGACAGTGGAAGAAACCAAATCTTGAGGCATAGGAACAGACATTCCACAAACCTGAAAAGGATGAATTCCTGCAGCAGCCGGCGTTTAGAGAGGAAGTGGAGTTTTAACAATCACGAAGGTAAGTCCAATGGCCTTTCTTGAAGCTGGTATGCAACGCTATAAAAGTGACTCTGTGATGACAGGATCACTTAAAGTGATTGTAAACCTCAGATATAAAGCATATTTCTCCATAGCTTGACCATCTGGGATAGACTTGGTCGACGCTTCCACCTGCAATCTCCTCATAACTCCCTACTCTCTTTTCTCCGCAATCCGTCCTTCTACCCGGCCTGGTCCTCGCGGACTTCCTTCTCCGCCTGGACTAGTGCTGGCCTGATACGGGCCCATCAATTCTTTACCTCGCGCACCTTCTGCCCATTCCCTACCCTGCGGGAAACTTATAATCTCCCCTCTGGGGAAATATTCCGCTACCTACAACTCAAGCATTTCTTTACACAAGCTACTCCGATTAGGGAGACCTCCGCAACCTTCTCGACCTTTGAACGCGCATGCAAAACTGACCCTCACAGACGTGGACTCCTCTCTGACCTCTATGCCCACCTCCTGTCGGCTCAGGAGACCACACCACCTACATACATAGCCAAGTGGGAACGTGACCTGCACATCACACTTGATCACGAGGACTGGATACAAATCTGGCAGGCTACCAAATCGGCATCCCCAAATATTGTTGCACTCGAAACGAATTACAAGGTCCTCACCAGGTGGTATTTGGTTCCCGCTAGGATCTCTAAATATGTGCCTCAGTATTCCCCACGTTGCTTCCGGGGGTGCGAATCCCCAGGTACTCACGCTCATATCTGGTGGGAGTGCCCTGTGGTTCAAGCCTTCTGGTCCAAAGTGCACGAAACTCTGTCTACCATGTTTGGCGTCCCTCTTGTCCCTGACCCGACATCTACTCTCCTGAATCGCAAGCCACCTAACCTTACACACCGTCAATTCAAACTTTACCTATATGTCACGACGGCTGCAAAGCAAACCATCGCGAAAGCATGGAAAACCCCCACACTCTGCCATCTGGCTATGCTACACAGGGTTACCCAAGCCATGCTCCATGCTAAAACGGAAGCAATTTTGTTAGACAAACTGACCCCCTATGAGCGGCTATGGCGACCCTGGATTGACCATTGCCTACCTCCTGGCCTTGACGATAGCCTTGTACTCACCTGATTGGGCTTCCTCACTTCCGGCTCACTTCTCCCTCCTGGGCCCCTAGTAGGGTTCGAGGCTCCCTCCGGACCCCTGCTGCTACCTCCCTCCCACAACCCTCCCCTCCTTACCCTACTTTTTTCCTTGCCTGTCAACCCAGCCCCCCCCCCCCCCCCCCCCACTCGGCCCCTGGCGTACCCACTTGAGAGCTATACCTTGGTTTTGGTTGAGACCCCTTCTGTGTGGGGGTCCATCCACACAGCGTGGCCTCATGCCACACCTTCAGTTTGAGTGTATCCTCATTGCATCCCAGACGGTACGTCGGGTCGATCCCATATATGTATTGCATTTGTTACATGTTATTTGTATGTTATATACAGCAGTATTGAATCACAATGTGCCTTGTTTTATCTAGACGTGTATCTTCTATTTTCAATGCATATTGCTGTACCATGTTTCCTTTGCCTTCAATAAAACCGTTTAAAAAAAAAGATTGTAAGCTCTAACAAGCAGGGCCCTCCAATTCCTCCTGTATTGAATTGTATTGCAACTGTATTGTCTTCCCTCACATTGTAAAGTGTTGCGCAAACTGTTAGTGCTATATAAATCCTGTATTATAATAATAACAATAATAAAAACAGACGTAAATGAAAAAAAAAAAAAAAAAAAAACCATATTTCTCTTTAGTGTGTACCAGGGTTTTTTTTCTCAGAGAATAGATGCAGGTACTCCCTCTTTCTGAGTCACCCCATGTCTCTACCCCCTACCCACCTCTGAACACCGTCCTTTGATTCCACCCTGTACCTAGGGAATACAGAAAAGTATCATCTTTTTCATGCAAAGTAACTTGTATTGAATTTGCTAATGAAAGGCTGTAAAATAGATCCCTTGCAGCCAACAATAATAGAACCCTCACTGCAACAATAGATCCATTTTGGCAATAGTAGATTCCCCAGCAACAATAAAGCTCCCTAGCAACATTAGATCCCCCAGTATCCAGCATAGACTCCCCAACAGCCTGCAACAATAGACTCCTCCCTCAACAGTACATCTCTCTCATCAATTGACCCCCCCCCCCCCCACCAGCAGCAACAGAGCTCCTTAGCAACAATAGATTCCCCTAGCGACAATAGAGTCCCAAGCAGTCAACATCAATAGACCCCTCAGCACATCCATTTGGAGCTGGAGGTGCCAGAACTGCGTTCCCACTGAAAAAAGCCCTGGTGTGTACTTTATGTCTCCATTAAGAGCACGAATTTGCATTTCTGTGTGCTGCCTCAATCCTCTGCTATTAGCACAATGTTTTCCTGGCACCAAGAGAAAAAAAGGTGACAGGGGAGGAAGCTCCAGCACACAGCCCGTGCCTCAGCTGTGTGTGTGTGTGTGGTCCATTTCCTCCAATCAACACTCGAGGCTCTCCTCATTGAGCTCTGCAGAGTGAAATTTCATCTCTCTACCCTTGCTTTCTGACAGCTCTACAGCTTTGTCTCTGCACACAGAGTGGAGCTATCATCCGCCTGCTCAGCGGGGATCGGCGGATCAATCCCGGCTGAGCAAAACCGACTCCGTCGGGCACACCGCCCGTGTGAAAGGACCCTTAGTCTCACTTCCCACCCTAGTGACCACTGTCAAAACAGTTGCGCATGTTTTATACGGCATAAAAGTTTGCAATTACACTCTTTTTATTCCTCTGCGTTCAGAAAACGGAATTTTTGTAAAATCTTACCTGTAAAATTCCTTTCTCTGAGTCCTCCGACAGTCGCCGCCTCTTCATATTCGTCACATATGGGGTATTAGACTTTGCTCCGAAGGAGTAGCTAGGCAACAGAATATGTTAACATTAAAGCTTTTAACATATCCCACCCTCAAGGGGTGGTCCCCTCAGTCAATACCCTCCTACTTCCTGCAACCATATCTCAGTTTCAGTGGAATAGCAGTAGAGTATACAACCAAACCCCAAAAGAGGGGCGGGGGTGGCGACTGTCGGAGGACTCAGAGAAAGGAATTTTACAGGTAAGATTTTACAAAAATTCCGTTTTCTCTTACGTCCTCCGACAGTCGCCGCCTCTTCATATTCGTCACATATGGGGACGTCCCAAAGCAGTGCAAACATGAGGGGTGGGAAACGCATCCGCGCCGAAAAGCAACGCAGTCTCCGCATCAAAGAAAGGAACCTTACCAAAGGAAGGAACCCAGCTGGGCTACAGGAAAAAATAATTGCTCAACAGGAGCAACAACCCAGGAAAAGACAAAGAACCAGGGGATAAAAAACTTATCCCAACAGCCAGAGGTCCCCAACAAGGGACCCTAGGGAATTGCCGCACTAAGAACCTTGCGGCCAAAGGAAGCATCCGCCGATGCCTGAACATCTACTTTGTAGAATTTCGTGAAAGTGTGCACGGTCGACGAGGTCGCCGCCTTACACACCTGGGCTACAGAAGCCCCATGACGACAGGCCCAAGACGTACTCAGAGATCTAGTAGAGTGCGCCTTCACAGGCACAGGGGGAACCTTCCCCTGCAAGGCATAGGCCTGTTCAATGGTCTGCCTGATCCATTTGGCGATGGTAGAGGCCAACACCGCCATGCCCTTCCGAGGACCCTCTGGAAGAACAAACAAGGAGTCCGTCTTTCGAAAAGACTCAGTCGATTTAAGGTAAACCCTTATCGCCCGAACAACATCCAAAGAATGTAGCCTCACCTCCTGTGGATGTTTAGGCTTCGCGCACAGCGAAGGCAAGACAATATCCTCATTAAGATGGAATTCCGAAACTCGCTTCGGAAGAAAAACGGAATTTTTGTAAAATCTTACCTGTAAAATTCCTTTCTCTGAGTCCTCCGACAGTCGCCGCCCCTTCATATTCATCACCAATGGGTTATGTCCTCTTATCCGTAGGAGTAGCTAGGCAATAGAATATGTTAGTACAAAAGACTTTTAACATATCCCCACCCCCAGGGGGTGGTCCCCTCAGTACATAACCCTCCACTTCCTGTAACCAAACCAGTTTCAGTGAAATAGCAGTAGAGAGTACATGAAAAACCCCAAAAGAGGGGCGGGGGCGGCGACTGTCGGAGGACTCAGAGAAAGGAATTTTACAGGTAAGATTTTACAAAAATTCCGTTTTCTCTTACGTCCTCCGACAGTCGCCGCCCCTTCATATTCATCACCAATGGGATGTCCCCAAGCAGTGTAAACATGAGGGGTGGGAAGAACGCAGCCGCGCCCAAGGCAACGCCATCTCCCCATCAGAGAAAGGAACCTTACCAAAGGAAGGAACCCAGTTGGGCATAAGAACAAAACACTCGCTCAACAGGAGCAAGAAAACCCAGGGAAAAAACAAATGTCCCAAACAGTCAAAGAACCCGTAACAAGGGCTCTAGGGAACTGCCGCACCGAGAACCTTGCGGCCAAAGGAAGCATCAGCCGATGCCTTAACATCTACTCTGTAGAATTTTGTGAAAGTGTGAACGGTCGACCAAGTCGCCGCCTTACACACCTGGGCCACAGAGGCCCCATGACGACAGGCCCAAGACGTACTCAGAGATCTGGTAGAGTGCGCCTCCACAGGTACAGGGGGAACTTTCCCCTTCAAAGCATAGGCCTGATCAATGGTCTGTCTGATCCATTTGGCGATGTAGACGCCGACGCCGCCATGCCCTTCCGAGGACCTGCCGGAAGAACAAACAAGGCATCCGACTTGCGAAAAAACTCAGTCGATTTCAAGTAGACTCTAATCGCCCGGACAACATCCAAGGAGTGAAGCAGCACCTCCGTCGGATGCTTAGGCTTCGCGCAGAGCGAAGGTAGGACAATGTCCTCATTGAGATGAAAGTCCAAAACCCTTTTTGGAAGAAAAGAAAGGTTAGGTCGCAAGACCACCTTGTCCAAATGCACAACCAGATACGGAGACTTGCAGGACAAGGCTGCCAGCTCCGACACTCGACGAGCCGAGGTGATAGCCACCAAAAAGGCGACCTTCTTGGATAACAAAGACAGCGAGATTTCCCTGATCCTTTCAAAAGGAGCACGCTGCAATACAGACAGGACTAGATTCAAGTCCCAAGGGGGCAGAGGGTCCCTCCTAGGAGGGATCAGATGACGTACCCCCTGCACAAAAGTGCTAACCAAAGCGTTAGATGCCACAGGACGTTGAAACAGAACGGCCAAAGCGGACACCTGACCCTTGATCGTAGCCAGCGCCAAACGCTGTTCAACACCCGTCTGAAGGAAGGGCAACACCCTAGACACTGATTAAGTGGTAGGAGAGAAACCCCTGGATTCGCACCAGGCAAAACATGCCTTCCAAGTACGGTAGTAAACCTTCCCCGAGGAAGACCTTCTCGCAGTGATCAAGGTGTGAATGACCTCAGGGGAAAGACCCCTGGTCTTCAGGACCTCGGTTTCAACAGCCAGGCCGTCAAAGCCAGCGACTGTAAAGCAGGATGGAAGATCGGTCCTTGCGACAGAAGATCTTCTCGAAGAGGCAGACGCCACGGGACGTCGATTGCCAGATTTACGAGGTCTGCGTACAAGGACCGGCAAGGCCAGTCCGGTGCCACAAGAATCACCGCAGTTGGTTCCGAGTGCAACCTGCGAAGGAACCTGGACAGTAATTGAACCGGCGGAAACGCATACATCAGTCGGTACTGATGCCACGGGGCAACCAACGCGTCCGACGCGTCTGCCCGAGGATCGCGCGTCCTTGCCACGAACCGTGGAACTTTGTTGTGCAGACGAGATGCGAACAGGTCAACCTCCGGAAGACCCCACTTCGCGCACAACATCTGGAAGACATCCGGGTGAAGGGACCATTCCCCCTGGTCCAGGATCTGGCGGCTCAGATAATCCGCCTGCCAATATTCCACTCCCGGAATGTGAACAGCTGATATTGTCGGGACATGCGTCACGGCCCAAGACAGAATCGCGGCCACTTCTCGAGCCGCCTGGGCACTCCTGGTGCCCCCTTGGTGATTGATGTAAGCCACCGCCGTGGCATTGTCCGCCTGCACCCTGACCGGACAGCCGTGAAGACTGTCCGTCCCACGACGAAGACAGAGGAGTACCGCTCGCAGTACCAGAACGTTGATCGGAAGGGAGGATTCCTCCTGCGACCAAACACCCTGGGCGGACAGAACGCCCAGAACACCACCCCAGCCCGACAGGCTGGCGTCCGTGGTGATCACCGTCCACGAAAGGGGACGAAAAGACTTGCCCCCCGACACTGAGGGGGACCGAAGCCACCACAGAAGATCCCTTCTGGTCTGAGAACGCAAGGATATCTGAAGATCCAGAGAGTGCGGTCGCCCGTCCCACCTGGACAATATCTCCGCTTGGAGACCCCGAGTGTGAAACTGAGCGAAGGGAATCGCCTCGAAAACCGAGACCATCAATCCCAGACACCGCATGCACGTCCGAATGGACGAGAACTGATTGTCCCTGAGGGACCTGACTCCCTCCCGAAGAGTCCAGAATCATTCCCAGATACGGGAGGCGGACCGACGGGCACAATGTTGATTTTGGGAAATTGATCGTCCAACCAAACTCTTGCAGAGTCTGCAACGTGACGGACAGAGCCTTCACCAGACCTTGGTTGGTCGCAGACCGAACCAAAATATCGTCCAGACATCCCAGGACCGATATGCCCTGGGCTCTCAACAAGGCCAGAACCGGTGCCAGCACTTTGGTGAACACCCTCGGAGCCGAGGCGAGACCGAAAGGCAAAGCCACAAATTGGTAATGATCCTCCGCTATGGCGAATCGAAGGTACCTCTGGTGACCCTCGAAAATGGGGATGTGAAGACACGCATCCTTCAAGTCGATGGAAGCCATGAATTCCCCCGGAACCAGGGCAGCCACCACCGACCGCAGGGATTCCATGCGGAACTTGCGCACCCGCACAAAGCGGTTCAGCGCCTTCAAGTCCAGAATCGGACGTACCTTGCCCTCTTACCTGGGCACGGTGAACAGATTGGAATAGAACCCCCGAAATCTGTCCCGATGAGGTACCGGGACCACCACACCCTGAGCCCTCAGGTCCTGCACCGCTAGGCGCAGGTCCCGCAAACGCTCCGGGGATAACAGAAGATTTGAGGGAAAAAATCTGCTCATCGGCCGAGAGAGAAACTCGATCTTGTAGCCAGATCGAACGAGTTCCTGAACCCACCTGTCCCGAACCCGGGACAGCCATGGCCGAGAGAAAACCGAGCAAGCGTCCCCCCACCCCAGACTCGGGTGAGGGCGCCCCTTCAGGCCGCACTGTTGTGGGCCGCAGAACCGGATTGGCCGGACTTTTGCTTACCTGCCCACGGCTCCTTCTTACCAGGAGCCGCCTTGGGCTTGTGGGATTGAGGCAAGAGCGTGCTCTTACCACCCGTGACTCACTTAATTAGTGCATCTAAGGATTCGCCAAAAAGGCGAGAACCATCATAAGGCAGATTGGCCAAGGTCTCACGGGAAGATTGATCCACAGACCAACACTTCAACCAAACCAGGCGGCGATTTAACACCGCCACACTGTGTACACGTGCAGCCAACGGAACCATATCCAGGTCCGCATCACACAAGTACATGACACCCTGGTGGATTTTATCCACCATATCCAAAGTCGCCTGGGGGGCAGAATCAGCCACCAGGACCCGCCTAAGCACCTGCGTCCAGCTCGCGACCGCCTGGGTCGCCATAAGAGAAGCGAATAAAGCTTTTAACATAGGACCCATAATAGAATAGGTGTGACGGGCAAGAGATTCCATTCTCTTGTCCGTGGCATCCCGGAACACCGGGGTGTCTTCAGCCGGAATCGCAGTGGATTTGTTTAAAACAGCTATCGCATGATCCACCGGCGGTGGAATACACCAGCGCTCATCAGTAGCAGGCGTAAAGGGATAGCGTAGCTTAAAACTACTAGGCACAGCAAATGGCTTGCGTATATTACGCCACTGTTCTTTTACAGCGTTTTGAATCAGCAGTGCAGGGGTACACCTGCGACGTTTTGCGCCTTTTCTGCGTCCCATCAGTCGCCAAGGCAGCTGGAGGACATGATTCCTCCTCTAACCGCAGTGTTTGCTTGATAGAAGCAACCAATTCATCCATGAGTGCAAGCTCTTCAGACGAGCCAGGGGGAGAATTATCAACCCCCTCCACCTCAGCCTCCATATCTGACCCGACAAGGTCCAGGGAGGAACGGGACCCCGAAAAGGAGACCCCAGCCACAGCAGCCCCAGTACCATCACCCTCTGAATCAGAGGAAATTGAAACAATGGGCCTTTGTGGATTGAGCAGCCACCAGCATTTGCACCTGAGTCGCAAGGCTAGCCACAATCGCAGCCAAATCCCCCCCATGGGGGGAGAGTACAGACCCCTGGCTCCCCACTAAAGTTGTAGGAAATTTGTTTTCCTGAGAATCCATGCCCCTGTAGCAGTAAAATAAATGGGTGACCGCCCCTTTAAGAGAGCGCTGCGATCGTAGCCCACTGCACACAAACACCCCACACAAGGGACCCCCACAGGGACAATTAAACCAAGGCAGGATACAGGGAATAGAGGGAAACGAACCTGGATATCGCTGCTGCTGCTGCCTGCGGTGCTCCTGAATGCTGGTATACAGGGCGCTCCATTAAAGCCTATGGAGGCTACAAGAAAATGGCCGCCATGCATGTAAAACATGCGGCCGGAGCGATCGCAGCCAAAATGGCGCCGTTTGGCGCCGAAACTGCCGCTCCCACACCCCATGAGGGTGAAGTAAAAGAAACATCCTAATTGCCCAGCAAAAGGAAACATGTTAAACTGCCGCAGCGGCGCTGTAATGTGCCCCAAGCATGAGAAAACTCAAGCCCCACAGCACACAGCCGTTCACATACAAACTGACACAGAGTGCAGCACAACCCCCCCTCCTGCAGCCCACAGCATGCAACATGAGGGATAGGGAGACAGTAATATTGTGAACACAGGGTAAGGTAACACAGTCCCAGACTGACACCCCCCAGACAGACAGGTCCCCACATACATACACTTACCTCTAACATGGCGTGGGGAACCCGCACAGGCGAACAAACCGCTGAACATAAGGCAGGGAGAGTCGCATCCAGGACGCATCAGGAGGTGGGTTGAGAAACCGCACAGCGTCCGGTGAGGTAGCCACCTCACCTGGCATCCCTGCACGACACAGGGATGGGTCGTTCAGAAAACTCAGGAGCGATACCTGACTGAACGCTCGATGGCGGGCTGAGAAACCACTGACCCACAACCTGCGACCAGGGAGGTCAGCCCGAGACGCAGCCCGCATGATCCTCTTCTTCCGAAGAACTAACTAACGCTGATAAAATAACAGCTAACAAGAAAGAGAGAGAAAAAACTCAAATAAAATCCAAAGAAAGGAAAGAGAGCTGGGACAAGGTGTCCCAGCACAGAAACATCCAGCCACTCCTAACAGCTAGACAAATGAAACTGGTTTGGTTACAGGAAGTGGAGGGTTATGTACTGAGGGGACCACCCCCTGGGGGTGGGGATATGTTAAAAGTCTTTTGTACTAACATATTCTATTGCCTAGCTACTCCTACGGATAAGAGGACATAACCCATTGGTGATGAATATGAAGGGGCGGCGACTGTCGGAGGACGTAAGAGAAAGAAGGATTAGGTCGCAAGACCACCTTATCCAAATGAACAACCAGATACGGAGACTTGCAGGACAAAGCCGCCAGCTCCGACACTCTGCGAGCCGAAGTGATCGCAACCTAAAAGGCGACCTTTTTGGACAACATAGACAACGAGATCTCCCTGATCTGTTCAAAAGGAGCACGTTGTAACACAGATAAAACGAGATTCAAGTCCCAAGGGGGCAGAGGATCCCTCCTAGGAGGAACCAGATGCCGCACTCCCTGAACAAAAGTGCCAACCAAGGAGTTGGAAGCCACGGGACGTTGAAACAGAACGGCCAGCGCAGACACCTGACCCTTTATCGTAGCCAGCGCCAAACG
The DNA here is from genome assembly GCF_965119305.1 of Pelophylax lessonae. Lineage (NCBI taxonomy): Eukaryota > Metazoa > Chordata > Amphibia > Anura > Ranidae > Pelophylax > Pelophylax lessonae. The sequence continues at coordinate 683,274,083 of NC_138769.1, read as the reverse complement.
CTGATCGACACCTGTTTGAAGGAAGGACAGCACTCGGGAAACCGAGTACGTGCGGGGTGAAAACCCCCTGGACTCACACCAGGCAAAATAGGCCTTCCAAGTACGGTGGTAAACCTTCCCCGAGGAAGACTTCCTCGCGTTGATCAAGGTATGAACGACCTCCGGGGAGAGACCCTTCTCCGTCAGGACCTCGGTCTCAACAGCCAGGTCGTCAAAGCCAGCGACTGTAAAGCAGGATGGTATATCGGCCCTTGAGACAGGAGATCGTCTCGAAGAGGTAGACGCCACATGGCGTCGACCGCCAGATTCACGAGGTCTGCGTACCAGGACCGGCGAGGCCAGTCCGGCGCCACAAGGATCACCGTGCTGCGTTCCGATTGTAACCTGCGAAGGAACCTGGACAGCAACTGAATCGGTGGAAACGCGTACATCAGCTTGTACTGATGCCACGGGGCCACTAACGCGTCCGACGCGTCTGCCCGAGGGTCGCGCGTCCTTGCCACGAACCTCCTCACCTTGTTGTTGAGACGAGACGCGAACAGGTCCACATCTGGAAGACCCGACTTTGCGCACAACATCTGGAAGACAGCCGGGTGGAGAGACCATTCCCCCTGATCCAGGGTCTGACGACTCAGATAGTCCGCCTGCCAGTTCTCCAACCCCGGAATGTGCACCGCCGTTATCGCCGGGACATGAGTCTCGGCCCAAGTCAGAATGTCGGCCACTTCTCGAGCCGCTCGGGCACTCCTAGTGCCCCCTTGGTGGTTGATGTAGGCCACCGCCGTGGCATTGTCCGTCTGCACCCGAACCGGGCAGCCCTGCAGCCGGTCCGTCCAGCGATGAAGACAGAGATTTATAGCACGCAATTCCAGCATGTTGATCGGAAGGGAGGACTCCCCCTCCGACCAAGTTCCCTGGGCGGACAGAACGCCCAGAACACCACCCCAGCCCGACAGGCTGGCATCCGTGGTGATCACCGTCCACGAGATAGGACGAAACGACTTGCCCCCGGACACCATCGGGGACTGGAGCCACCACAGAAGGTCCCTTCTGGTGCGATGACTCAACAAGATTGGAAGATCCAAAGATTGAGGTCGCCCGTCCCACATGGAAAGGATCTCCGCTTGGAGACCCCGCGTGTGAAACTGGGCGAAGGGAATCGCCTCGAAGGCCGAGACCATCAATCCCAGACATCTCATGCACGTCCGCAGAGACGAGAGCGGAACGTCCCGGAGGGACCTGACTTCCTCCTGAAGAGTTCCGAGTTTGTCTTCCGGCAGGAAGACCTTCGCCTGCACCGAGTCCAGGATCATTCCCAGGTAGGGAAGACGAACCGACGGACTCAGTGTCGACTTTGGAAAATTTATCGTCCAACCAAACTCCTGCAGAGTTTGCATCGTGACAGACAGGTCCTCCTCCAGACCCTGGCTGGTCGCAGACCGAACCAGAATGTCGTCCAGATACCCCAGGACAGAAATGCCCTGGGCTCTCAATAATGCCAGAACCGGTGCAAGCACCTTGGTGAAAACCCGCGGAGCCGAGGCGAGACCAAAAGGCAACGCCACGAACTGGTAGTGATCCTCCGCAATGGCGAATCGAAGGTACCGCTGGTGACCCTCGAAAATGGGGATGTGAAGATACGCATCCTTCAAATCGATGGAGGCCATGAATTCCCCCGGAACCAGGGCAGCCACCACCGACCGCAGGGATTCCATGCGGAACTTGCAAACCCGCACAGAGCGGTTCAGAGCCTTCAAGTCCAGAATTGGACGAACCTTGCCCTCCTTCCTGGGCACGGTGAACAGATTGGAATAAAACCCCCGAAATCTGTCCCGATGAGGCACCGGAACCACCACTCCCTGAGCCCTCAGGTCCCGCACCGCCAGGTGCAGGTCCCGCAAACGCTCCGGAGACAGCTGAAGATATGAGGGAAAAAATCTGCTCTCCGGCCGAGAGAGAAACTCGATCTTGTAACCAGATCGAACGATCTCCTGAACCCATCTGTCCCGCACGCGGGCCAACCAGGGTTGAAGAAAACCGAGCAAGCGTCCCCCCACCCCAAAACTGGGTGAGGGCGCCCCTTCAGGCCGCACTGTTATGGGCTGCGGATCCGGACTGACCGGACTTCTGTTTCCCAGACCAGGGCTTCTTTTGAGAGCCTTGACCTTTGAACGGTTTGCCCTTGTAGTGCGACCGAAAGGCACGAAAGGACCCCTGAGGGGGCCGAAAATTAGCATGCTTCTTCCCAGAAGCCCCCTTAGCCTTGGGGAAATGGGGCAAGAGAGTGCTCTTACCTCCGGTGATCCCCTTAATCAACACATCCAAGGACTCCCCAAAAAGGCGAGACCCATCATAAGGCAGATTGGCTAAGGTCTTACGTGAAGATTGGTCCACCGACCAACATTTCAACCAAACCAGGCGGCGAGACAACACCGCCACGCTGTGCACACGTGCAGCCAACGGGACTAAGTCCAAGTCCGCATCACACAGATACATGACACCCTGGTGGATTTGATCCACCATATCCAGGGTCGCCGGCGAGGCCGAATCGGCCACTAGGACGCGCCTAAGCATCTGCGTCCAACTTGCGACAGCCTAGGCCGCCATGAGAGAGGCAAACAGAGCCTTAAGCATAGAACCCGTAATAGAGTAAGTATGACGGGCAAGAGACTCCAATCTCCTATCCGTGGCATCACGGAACACCGGGGAATCCTCTGCAGGAATCGCAGTAGATTTGTTTAAAACCGCAATTGCGTGATCCACCAGGGGTGGCACACACCACCGTTCATCAGTGGAAGGCGAGAAAGTATAACGCAGCTTGAACCTACTTGGCACAGCAAAAGGTTTGCGTAGATTGCGCCATTGTTCCTTAACAGCGTGCTGAAAATCATCATTACAGGGAAAAACCTGCGGCGCCCTGCGTTTTCTCTGCGTCCCATAAGCCGCCAAGGCAGCGGGGGGACACACTTCATCCTGCAAACGCAGCGTTTGTTTTATGGAAGCAATCAATTCATCCATGATTGCAAGCTCTTCAGGCGAGCCAGGGGGAGAATTATCAACCCCTTCAACTTCAGCCTCCACCTCGGATCCCACTAGATCCAGGGAGGAGCGGGACCCCGATAAGGAGACCCCCGCCATAACAGCCCCATCACCTTCACCCTCAGACTCAGGTAGATTGAGCAGCCACCAGCATCTGCACCTGAGCAGCAAGGCCAGCCACAATAGTGGCTAAATCCCCCCCTGGGGGGGAAACAGCGGTCCCCTGGCTATCCACCAAGGCGGTAGGAAATTTGCCCTCCTGAGAATCCATTGCCCCAATATCAAAATGCCGGATAATAAAGGGTTAACTGCCCCTTTAACAAGCGCGGCAAGCGCAGCCCACCGCACCACACACAAGCACAATGAGACCCCCACAGGGACAATAAAACTGACACAGGCAATGGATAAGAAGGATATAACCTGAGGAGACCCTCGCCGCTGCTGCTGCCTTGATCGGTGTACCCAGGAGAAGAGGAAGTGATGTGACCAGGGCGCTCTATAAAAGCCTATGGGAGGCTACAAGAAAATGGCCGCCATGCATGTAGAACATGCGGCCGGAGCGAGTGTAGGCAAAATGGCGCTGTTTGGCGCCGAAACCGCCGCTCCACAGTACAGTAATGCACACATTTTGCCATATATAAAAAACATGGTAGATCGCCGCAGCGATCGCTGTATAGTGCCCAAACATGCCACAAAACATGCCCCACAGCACACAGCTTCTCACACTGACAAAGCTGACACACATAGTGTCACACAGCTCCCCCCCCCCCCCTGCAGCCCACAGCATGCAGCCGAGTGATAGGGAGACAAACAGTGAGAACAGAGGCAGGTTACACAGTCCCAGACTGACACCCCCCCAGACAGACAGGTCCCCACATAGATACACTTACCTCACAATGGCGTGGGGGACCCGCACAGGCGAACAAGCCGCTGCACATGAGGCAGGGAGAGTCGCATACAAGACGCACAAAATGGGGGTTAAGAAACCGCACAGCGTCCAGTGAGGTAGCCACCTCACCAATCATCCCTGCACCGAACAGGGATGGGTCGTTCACTGTGCCAGGAGCGTTACCTGGCTGAACGCTCGATGGCAGGCTGGGAAGCCACTGACCCACGACCTGCGACCAGGGGGATCAGCCCGAGACCCAGCCCGCATGATCCTCTTCATCAGAAGAACTAACTAATGCTGACAAAAAGAACAGCTAAGTAAAGGTAGAGAGAAAACTCAAACAAAAAATCAAAAAAGAAGAAAGAGTCTGGGGCACAAAGCCCCAGCACAGAGAGAGCCAGCCACTCCTGACAAGCTAGACATTGAAACTGAGATATGGTTGCAGGAAGTAGGAGGGTATTGACTGAGGGGACCACCCCTTGAGGGTGGGATATGTTAAAAGCTTTAATGTTAACATATTCTGTTGCCTAGCTACTCCTTCGGAGCAAAGTCTAATACTCCATATGTGACGAATATGAAGAGGCGGCGACTGTCGGAGGACGTAAGAGAAACTATTTTAATGTTTTGGGGGTTTTCAGTGATTGTCAGGCCTAACATGTATGTTTTGCAAAAAATGGGAGAAATATATTTTGCCAAGAAAGGGTTAAACCATTTCCTACTCTAGTAATAACAAAATAAAATGGATATTTCTACATTTTAAAGCGGAGTTCTGGCCTCAAATACCTTTTTTAACTAAAAATACCCCTATAATACTAATCCATCGCCCTTTACAGAACCGCTATTCTCATACTTACAAGGCCTACGGTATTGGATTTTAGTCAAAATCTTACTTTTAAAAACGCTATCTGAGCGTGGCCATCTTGGTTGTGGGCATCTGAAGCCGCAGTGTAATCTGCTGTGTCCTTCTTCCTGATTCCAGGGAGTGTTCTGGGAGTTCTTCCTGATTCCAGCCTCCTGGGAGTGATGACAAACCGCTCCCAGGATGCAATGCAAAGGCGGAAGTGATGTTGGTGGCCATGGCCACAGAGGGGGGAGAAGGAGAAAGTACAACCAAAAATGCCCTGAAAATAAGGTAAGGCACCTCGAAAAAAATTGAAAATGCCCAATTGTTGATCAGCATAGTGAGCACTCCAGGAATCACTAAAGTTGCAAAATAGGCCGGAACTCCGCTTTAATTTGGGGGCTGCTATAAAAAAGTAAAGGAAGTATTCACCAAGTGAGGTGGCGTGACCCTTCAAAGCTATTAGTACATGCTGTGACAGACACTCACCTAATCCATAGAGAGCAATCTTGGTTCTCCCTTTCTGTAACAGTACCGGGCTGATATCTATCTTTTCTACAGATGGGGAACGTCCAAAATGGTTAACGAGTCCAGCACAGCTCAATAAATCCAGAGCACAAAGAGCATCTGCCTGTAAAAAAAAGGAACTATAGTGAGAACAGGCCAAGGTCTAATAGAACCACAAAAAACAGCTCCCCACAGTTAGGGAAACAGATAGAGCAAATTACTAGAGACATCGCTTATTTACCAATGTTAAAGCGGAGTTCCACCCATTTTTAATAGGTTGGAATACATAGATCTATGTAATCCCCTTTAAAACGGCTTTTACCAATGGAAACTTTTTTTTTTTTTTTTGCTAGTAAATACCTTAATTTCTGCTTTATTCCTCCTCTCCTCACTTCCGGGTCCGATCGGCGATGACGTCATTCGGCGATTCGCAGTGTCTGCTGGGATGTATTCTATTCCAGAAATCTCGCAGTAGCTGAGCTGTACTGAGCCGTGCCTGCCCCGCCTCCGCCCCGCCTCCTCTCATTGAGTTGTATTGTATGAATGTATTAAGGCCGTTCTCTGCCCCGCCTCCTCTCATTGAGTTGTATTGTATGCAATGTATTAAGGCCGTTCTCTGCCCCGCCTCCACCCCGCCTCCTCTCATTGAGTTGTATTGTATGAATGTATTAAGGCCGTTCTCTGCCCCGCCTCCGCCCCGCCTCCTCTCATTGAGTTGTATTGTATGAATGTATTAAGGCCGTTCTCTGCCCCGCCTCCTCTCATTGAGTTGTATTGTATGCAATGTATTAAGGCCGTTCTCTGCCCCGCCTCCGCCCCCTCTCATTGAGTTGTATTGTATGAATGTATTAAGGCCGTTCTCTGCCCCGCCTCCGCCCCACCTCCTCTCATTGAGTTGTATTGCATACAATACAACTCAATGAGAGGAGGCGGGGCGGAGGCGGGGCAGAGAACAGCCTTAATATATTGCATACAATACAACTCAATGAGAGGAGGCGGGGCGGAGGCGGGGCAGTCTTTCTTCTAAGATTGTCCTGTATTTGGCTCCATCCATCTTCACATCAACTCTGACCACTTCCCTGTCCCTGCTGAAGAAAAGCATCCCCACAAAAAGATGCTGCCACCACGTTTTACGGTGGGGATGGTGTGTTCACGGTGATGTGCAATGTTAGTTTTCCGCCACACATAACACCTTCTTCCACTTGTTTGGTGTGTCCCCCACATGGCTTCTCGCAAACTGCTAACAAGACTTCTTATGGCTTTCTTTCAACAACAGCTTTCTTCTTGCCACTCTTCCATAAAGACCAGATTTGTGGAGTGCATGACTAATAGTTGTTCTGTGCACAGATTCTCCCACCTGAGCTGTGGATCTCCGCAGCTCCTCCAGAGTTAACATGGGCATCTTGGCTGCTTCTCTGATTAATGCTCTCTATGCCCAGCCTGTCAGTTAGGTGGACGGCCATGTGTTGGTAAGTCTGCAGTTGTGCCATACTCTTTCCATTTTCGGACGATAGATTGAACAGTGCTCTATGAGATGTTAAAAGCATGGGATATTTTTTTAAAAACCTAACCCTGCTTTAAACTTCTCTACAACTTTATCCCTGACCTAAATATTAAAACCAAAAACTATCAGCGGAAATCAAATAAGTGATGTAAACTCAACACAAAATCACTGTGCGTGAATAAAGTGCATAAATATAAAACATCAACGTGTAAAAAATAATAATATCCGGCTGCATACACCAATCGTGTTCACAAATCACAATAAACTGATAATCATACAAAAATGTGATGTGCCAGAAATACACAATTAATAAAGGTGATATGACATAAATAATTGTGAAAAAATCAAGTCCATAAGGCACACAGTGGTGCTCGTGCTCAGAACCAATATATAGTGTCCCAGTGTTCAATAAAGGAATCATATGGTGACAAATAACAGCAAATGGTGAACACCACTATGTGAATCCCTCCACCAGATGGAATGGCCTCTCACCTTCCTGCAAGACCCAAACGGGCCAGCAAATGCATATAACAAAGATTATAAGACTCCAGGAAAGGACCTCCCTGCTAGTCACCTCCCGGGATCACAGGACATAGATGGGGAAAAAGATATGGCAAAATCTAGTGCTCTCTGTTTGGTAGTTTAAATGGGCTTTATTAAAGAAAAATCATTCAACTCACATTTGTGAGGCACGCAGCCGTGCCTGCTGTATTGGCAAGATCGTAGTACACCGGAGAGAAGGTCTGCGTTGGTCACGCACGCTCCGCCACCCCTATACGCGTTACGTCGAGCGTGATGCTCCTCTGACTTCCTCGGTAGGGGTGGTCTACCTGTGGCCACCAGAGATGCCAACCCATGCTCATCAAAGATGCCAATCAGTGCCTATTAGGCTAAGTTCACATGTAGGCGTTTTGGGGCGTTTTTGGGACATTTTTCTGCTCTAGGATCAGCTCAAAAAACGCCCAACAAGACAAATCCTATTCATTTCAATGGCCCTGTTCACATCTGAGCGTATTGACGTTTTAAGCAAAACGTCCAACGCTCAAAAAAGTACATGAGCTTCTTTTTGGGCAGATTACAGGCGTTTTTATTTTTTTCCATTGGTCACTTGTCAACCTAAAAACGCCTGCAATAAAAAACGCCTGCAATAAAAAACGCCTGTAAAAACGCCCGTAAAAACGCCCATAAAAACGCCCATAAAAACGCCTGAAAAAAACGCCTGTAAATAGCAAAGCCAAGATGTGAACGTAGGCTAAGGGATGCCAATCAGAGCCGATTAGTAATGCCTGTCAGTGCCACCTCATCAGTGCTGCCTATTAATGCCATCTATCAGTGCCCATCTGAGCCACCCATTAGTGCCACCTAAAGTGCCCATCAGTGGCCATCTGTACCACCTATCAGTGCCCATCAGTGCTGCCTATCAGTGCCCATCAATGCTGCATATCAATGCCACCTATCCGCACCCATCAGTGCTGCCAGCTTTGGTGTCTGAGAGAGAAATTTTGCCTCATCAGTGGTATCATTGGGAAAAATTGTGCCCCATCATGAGTCTCATTGTGCAGAATAGTGCCCCATTATTGGTGTCAATGGACCCCATTGCTGGTGTCACTGGGAGGAATTGTGCCCCATCATCGGGATCTTTGGGAGAAACTGTGCATCTTTGTTGATGTTAGATGGGGGGAACTGTGTTCCACTGTTTGTATCAGTGGATGAAATAGTGCACCAAGAGCCAGATAAAACCAACCACATGGCCACATCTGGCCCCCGGGTCACAGTTTGGAGACCACTGCTCTAGACCCATGTGCGGTCATATGATAGACGGGGTGATGTAATTATTTCCTGAGTTTCGAAACCAGGTGATGCGGAGTATTTTGATGGTGGTCACAATGCAGGGAATCACTGGAGAGGTAAATATTACTAGGCAACAGGAACTTTTCACAGACTGTCAGTAAAACTCTTAAAAGTTTCAGTTTTTCAAGTTTATATCACTAGCTGTTTGTCTCCTATTAGATTGGATTTACTTGCTATATTGTTTATGATAGAAGGCAAAGAGGCATAACTCATTTATATGTTAACATGTACAATAATACTTTATTATACTGTATATACTGAGACGTGGCATATTATATTACAAATATAAATTCCATTGCTATCTTTAGAATCTATGATTCTCTTGACGTATGCTTTTCAATGTAAGCTGCAGTATATTACATTATTTTTCATATAGATGCAATTCAATACTGTAAATAAGAAATTTATACTAAAGGGCAAAAAAAAAAAAAGGTCAAGTACAGAAAACAATCAGATTAACACACACATATTGCTTCAAAATCACAGAGCAAAAAGGTATAGAGACTAGAGGGGCTACTAATGGAAATTTTGGTGGAGAAACTAAAAAGTCAGGATGTACAGATTTTTTTTTTTTTTTTTTTTTTAAATGTTTTTTTTTTTTTTTTTTTTTTTATTATTCTATGGGTTCCCGCATGTGACTGATCTGTGATAGTGAATAAATCCTCACATTTTTACTGATTTGCCTATCATATAAATTCTGGGAACACAGCAATGACACAAGCATCAGAATAATTACCCCGGTCGGGTCGTCATGATTTCCATGCACACTGAACACTGGAATAGAAACATTTAGGTTGTCATCTTGGTAATTTACCCAGGGGAATCTATAAAAGAAAAGCAAACATTATCATATAATCATATGTATATTTATATTATCAGAGAAATCAGAGCAATCACAATTTTCATACTATATGAGGAAAACAAGTGTCCTAAACAGGATGACGTGTAAAGATCGTCCCTATTATCTTCGCTATCAGCTGGTTGTTTCTCAGCAACGCAGCTCATGTCTCTGCTGCCCTCACCAACACTCATTAGTGGAGTTTAAGGCCAGGTTCACACCTGCCTGATGTGATAAACACATGCACAATGAAGTGGATTCTCTCAATCAAGGTGAACTATTTTTAATCCTTATCCTGCTAGCATTAGTAAATAGATAGGTAGGTATTTTACGTGTACTGTTTACTTGTTTCACACCTCACTAACTTTGTAACTATGTAATACAGAGAGTCTACGGAGTGCCATGCATCTAGCAATAAGTGTGGCAAATTGAGCAGACAAAGAATCACAGTAAGAAAATACCAATATACAAAAGATGAAGAAAATATATAGTAAATGAATATTACAACTACAAACAAGGAAACCTCTGGCAAATATCAAAATAAAATACGTTGATTTTAAAATGTTGTCAGAACTGAAACCAGTCTTAATAGAACCTGTTATGCTGTGTATGCCAGTCAGGCTCAAAAGTACTGCATAATATCTGACAAGTTTTGGGACTTGGGACCGGTGTTCCGTGAAAAAACCATACCCGTGAGAAAACCATACCCTCGTCACTTCCGGTTCAGCTACGGAGGGTATGGATTTCTCACGGTAGTTAAACTTGCGGCGCTTACATCAAAACAGCTTATCTGCAACATAAATCATCTCCGCTCTTCGCCCTGTCACTGCCCTCATCTCCGGTAATAAATATAAAAGCGGATCACGGAGCCGCGATCGCCGTCACATTTACATCTCATACTCCCGCCGCCGCTTTTATATTTATTACCAGAGATGAGGGAAGTTACAGCGATAGCAGAGGAGATGATCGATGTTGCAGCCGAAGTGTTTTAATGTACCCGCCGCAAGTATTACATTAGACACAGTGCCGTGAGAATTTCATGCCCACCGAGCATGCGCACTTGTCAAATTCTTTCATGTTTATTTACGTATCCGGGGCTCTGAGCATGCGCACTGCTGCGCTGCTCAGCTGTTTCAGACCGGAAGTGACGACGGTATGGTTTCTCCACGGGGTATGGTTTTTTTAACGTTACACCGGCACACAACAGGCAAGCACAGGCAGGACTCCATTAGTGTGTCAATGCTCTTTTACTATCCAATGAGCAGAGGTGACAAAGGAAGTCACAAATGCAAATTGCAAATGCAACTTGCAGTGGGGTGGGGTGCGAGAATTACAAGACTCTCCAAACAACAGCACCCATTTATGTATTTCACTTGTGTATTTAGGTGTTTGACTGACGTTCCTCTTTTAGGGTTAACTTACACTAGTGTCAGCCCTCTGAAGAGCAGTCAACTGATTTTCAGAGGATGTTTGACAGGTGGTGAGGAGGTATTGAGGTTGATTTACTAAAACTGGAGAGTGCAAAATGTGGTGCAACTGTGCATGGTAGCCAATCAGCTTCTAACTTCAGCTTATTCAATTAACCCCTTGGTGTTGGCACCTCCCAGCCCTTTAAGATGTTTCAGATGCCGGGAGGTGGGCGGGGTTCATGATTATGTGACCACCGTGATTGACTGTCACAGCGGTCCCATGATCGGAAAGCTCCTGATAGTTCGATAGATACCAAGCAGCGTTTAGGAGCTTTCCGTTATCCATTAGTAACTATGCCAGGAGCACGCAGGGCGAGCGCTCTCAGCACAGCTGTATTTACATTTTGGTACGCAAATATGTGGCCACTCGGCATTAAGGCCAGCCCACTGAGAAGCCGCATATTTGCGCGCTGTCGGCACCAAGATTTTAAGCTTTGACAAAAAAGAAACCTGAAATCTGATTGGTTTCTTTGCAGAGCTGCAACAGATTCTGTACCAGTTTTGTTTTCCTCACCGCCCATATTAACCCCCTAAAAGATTGCATTGCACGTAGTTTAGTGGCAATTGCAGCACAGCCACATCCATTCCAATGGGTTGTGTGCAGCGGGCAATACTACCCCCTGAACGGGACAGGGGGTTGAATTCATGCTGTGGCCAGAGCCCCGTCTGCTGCGTTTGCACCTTCAAAGAAAACAGCTGTAAAAACACGGCTCAACCAAGTTTTCACCAATCCCCAACCGCAATACGAAACCAGCCCTAAAAGCGACAATGTTCTTGCCCCACCAAAAAAATCTATGTAATAGAAGAGGTATTATACTTGACTCTCCGGTGGCCTATGCCTTTCATCTTTTCAACCTCAAATTGCTGCAGAATTCCACACTTCCGGGAGTGTTGTGTTCCCTTGCCCTGCACTATGGTCCCACCCGCTGACCCCTACATCACTACTGTGGAGGACAGTATACTGTGCGGCAGGAAAGATTTCAGTGTTGAATGCTATAAAGTCTAAAAAAGGTTGCAGTGCTTCAAATGGAGGGAATGTTGGAGACACGGGTTGCTGCAGAGGTAGGTATAAAAGCCCAATCTTTTACAGGGAATTGCTTTGAGGTATTGTTTGGGGCGATTACAGTGTTTTAACAACTTTACCACTAAGCCTATTGAGTTTAAATCAGTATTTTTTGCTAGAAAACTGCTTAAAGAGGAAGTAAACCCTCCTCAGGAAGTTGTACCTATAGGTAAGCCTATGATAAGGCTTACCTATAGGTACTGTAAATATCTCCTAAACATGTACCGTTTAGGAGATATTTACCTTTAATGCAGCCAGTGACGTCACTGGCGCATGCGCTCTGAAGGAACGGCTGATCGTGCCGTTCCTTCAGAGCCCCGTGCCGTGACCGTCGGCTCCCGCGCGCGTGAGCGGGAGTGACGTCACCGCGGCTCCGGCCAATCAGATGACCGGATGCCGCGATCCCGGAAGACGAGCGACATGTCATGTCGCCCGTCATACAGGTAAGAGAGCGGCACGGCGGGGGCTCGTTCTAAGGTAAGTATTTCATAATGAGCTAGTATGCGATGCATACTAGCTCATTATGTCTTTCTCTTGCAGGTTTTAAAAAAAAAAAAAATTTTAAACAAGTTTACAACCTCTTTAAAACCCCCAAACATTACATATATTTTTTTAGGGAAGACTCTGGAGAATAAAATGGCGGTCATTGCAATATTTTTTTGTCACGCGGTATTTGCGCAGTGGTCTTTCAAACGCTTTTTTTTTTTTTTTTTTTAAATTACGAAAAATCACATTTCGCTGCATTTAAAAAAAAAAAAAAAAAAACAGTAAAGTTAGCCCATTTTTTTTTATATTGTGAAAGATGATGTCACGCCGAGTAAATAGATACCCAACACGTTACGGTTTAAAATTGCGCACAACCGCGGAATGGCGACAAACTATGGTCAATAAAAATCTCCATAGGCGACGCTTTAAAATTTTTTAACGGTTACCAGTTTAGAGTTAGAGTGTAGCTCTTTTTTTTTTAATTATTGCTCATGCTCTGGCGATCGCAGCGATACCTCACATGTGTGGTTTGAACAGCGATTTCATTTGCAGCGCGACTTCCATATACCTTTTCTTTCGTGCGCGAGCTAACAGCGACGGGGGGGGCTAAATTTTTTTTTTTTTGTTTTTCCTATTTATTTTTTTATTTTTTTAATTTTAACACAGGTTTTAAAAAAAAATAAAAATCTTGATCACTTTTATTGCTGTCACAAGCAATGTAAACATCCCTTGTGACAGCAATATGCAGTGACAGGTACTCTTTATGGAGGGATCGAGGGTCTCAAAGACACTTCCATGTATTCAAAACGCCGAAAACAGCATTTTTGAATACTGTCACTTTTTGAATCTGTCGCCTTTAGCAGCAGAGTAACCCGGACGTGACGTCATGGACGCCGCCTCCGGGTTATGTCATCAGAGACCCGATCGAAGCCGCTTCCGGCTTTGATCGGGACTCCATCCAGCCGACGGACGTGCCGGCTGGGTGCTCGGGTCTCCCGGTGGGACGGGAGACCCAGGCAAAGACACGGAAGGCGGGAGGGGGGGGGGGCTTTACTGTAAATCAATGTCAAGTTTATTCCCTTCCAACTTGTACAGCAAAGTTCAAGAGCGTCAACATAACGTCTGACTATTTGTAATTAGGTGTCCTGAGGTTCAGAATTATCGACCTTACAAGGAAACAGAATGTTCTTGAGTAGATGAGGATACAAGTCAGAAGAGAAGAGCACTCCAATAAATTAATGTTAGGGTAATATCCATTTACTGGGAGGAAAGAGCTTAGCAAAGGTGTTCATAATACATCCTACACATCCACACGTTTCTAAACTGTATGTGAGTACCACAAAAATGAAAAAACAATTTAGCTCATTCTTAACCACTTCTGGACCGGAAGGATTTGCCCCCTTAATGACCAGGCCATTTTTTTGCGATTCAGCACTGCATTATTTTAAATGGACAATTGTACAGTCGTGCGACGCTGTACCCAAATAAAATTGATGTCCTTTTTTTTTTCCACAAATAGAGCTTTCGTTTGGTGGTATTTGATCAACCCTGCGATTTGAATTTTTTGCACAATAAAAAAAAAAAAAAAAAAGAGCGACAATTCTGAAAAAAATATATATTTTTTTATAATTCTGCTATATAACATTCCCCCCCCCCCAAAAAAAAGTAAAAATCTAAATTTTTCATCCTTTTAGGCCAATTTGTATTCTGATACATATTTTTGGTAAAAGAAAATCTCAATAAAGCTCATTTTGATTGGTTTGCGCAAAAGTTATCGCGTCTACAAACTAGGGGAAAGATTTATGTTTTTTTTTTACTAGTAATGACGGCGATCTGCAATTTTTAGCTGGACTGCGACATTGCAGCGGACAGATCGGACACCTAACATACATTTTTGACACTTTTGGAGGTACCAGTGAAATTACTACAGTAATCAGTGCTAAAAATAACCACTGTTACTGTTATATTAACATGGGAAGGGTAAACCTAGGGGTGATCAAAGGGTTGTGAGCCTAGGGGAGTGTTTTCTAACTGTGGGGGGGGGGGGAACTTGTGAAATGATCATAGAGACCTAAAATCCTATATAGAAGATCACAGGCACTCTGTGATTATTTCAGAGAGAACAACGGTCAGCTGTATTTCGTTCTCTTAGCGGGTGTGACAGGAGTCACTTTGGGTGCAGGGTGACCAAGGAAATAGTGAACACTGAGAATATGGTTGGATTACTTCAAATGGGACAGTGATATTCATTAACAATGTCTCTCAAGAAGTATGAAGATTTTATCCTCTGTACACTGGTCTATGACCAGGAAATATAACTCCTAAAATGGGCATTCCAGTAAGTTCAGTGTAAGAGACTGATTTGAACCAAAAACTGTAGTGCTTCAAAGTAGGTGTGATAACCACTGTGTGACAGAGAGAGTAATATCAACAGCCCGCCTCTCTGACTCTGCCAATCCCAGCAGGCTTTGCATTCAATAATAGAATGCATCACTCACCATGATTGGCTCAGCGCAGTATACTGTGTGTAGCCGAGGCTACAGTACATACCGGCACAGTATTCCCGAACATCCAGTGCGTTGAGAGATTACACCCCGTGTACTTACCCTGCTTGGAGATTAGTAGGGACGTTCGTTTTGGGCCATGTAGAGTCCTGTAGTCCTTACATTTATTACTTCGCTATGGTACATACATTATTACCGCATATCAAGTGGGTCGAGAGATTAGTAGGGACTAGGGATGCACCGAATAATCGGCGGCCGAACATTATTCGGCCGAAAATAGAAAACATAGCACTTTCGGTGTTCGGCCGAATAAGTCAAAAGGCCGAATAATTTTGTGCCGAATAATAGGGCTGAACGATAGTCGATATGATATTGACTATCGTTCTGTGGCCGTAGGCGATATTTACAGGGGGAAGGGACTCGGAGGAGGACAGGAGGACTCACAGACTTCCGTGTTAGGCAGGGGAAGCCGGGACACTTCAGCGGTGAGCATTCAGTGAGTCTTACTCTCCTCCCTAGTTTTTTCAATGGCACATTCAGGAAGCCAATCACGCCGTGATTAGTTGCACAGCGAACCAATCACGCGTGCCTGCACACCTGATTGGTTCCGCTGTGCCGCTACTCATGGCGTGATTGGCTTCCTGAATGTGCCATTGAAAAAACTAGGGAGGAGAGTAAGACTCACTGAATGTGTGGGGCGGGCTGCAGTGCACGAGTGAGTAATGTATGTATGCGGCTGTGCTCCTTTCCAGGCTACTACTAGTCCACCTCCAGCCTCCTACTACCACCACTATGAGAGACTGTCTGTCACTGTATAATCTGATCGAGTCCACACTGACACTGACTGACTGTCACTGAGTAATTGATGTTACCACATTAACCCTGACCTGCCCAGTGCCCTGTATCTGCAATTAAAATTTACAAGGCTGCCTGCATGCTTCTTGATTTCCATTCCCAGCATCCTTCCCAATCCCTACAGTGTCACTAACATTAACCCTATGGTACAAGGCTGCAGTGTGCACTGAATCCCATTCCCTACAGTAACATTTAGGGAGAGAGAGAGACATGAGAGGACAAGAGAGAGAGAGAGTGAGAGGACAAGAGAGAGAGAGAGAGAGACACGAGAGGACAAGAGAGAGGACAAAAAATTGGCAAAATAAATGGAAAAAATGCAAAACACCGCGTTCGGTATTCGGCCTTCGACCTTCGGCCAAACATTTTATTATTATTCGGCTTCGGCTTCGGCCAAGAATTTCATTTCGGTGCATCCCTAGTAGAGACGTTTGTTTTGGGCCATGTAGAGTCCTGTAGTCCTTACATTTATTACTCCACTACGGTACATACATTATTACCGCAGATCCAGCGGGTCGAGAGATTAGTAGGGACGTTCGTTTTGGGCCATGTAAAGTACCGTAGTCCTTACATTTATTACTCCACTACGGTACATACATTATTACCGCACATCCAGCGGGTCGAAATATTATTAGGGACGTTCGTTTTGGGCCATGTAAAGTAGTCCTCACATTTTATACTCCACTACGGTACAGAAGGGGGGTAGTCTTACACGGCTAGTACAGCCCAAAACCTATGTTTTAACTTGAAAATTTGGTGGTCATCCAGTCATCTTATACATCGGCAAATATGGTATTAAATGTTGTGCCTAATTGCCACAACATTTGTAAATCTGTGTAGTTAACCTTTTGACCCAGGCATTTCTGTCAGATAATAAAAACTTTTTAAAGGGGTACCGTTATGAGACCAACATACATAGACATAAAATATAAAAGAATAATTTTATTAGGTTTGACAACATATATTAAAAGTATATACTGTGTTTCTGATATCACAGATAGCAGTATTACATATATTATAAAAACATATGAACAAAAGCCAAGAGTAGCAAAGCATATAAATAACAAAGTCGTTTCCTACATATAGGGATGATAGAATAATCTATACAGACCCTATGCTAACCAGAAAATGAACGTACTGGTTAGTTCTAAATGTAGTAGACGCAGATGCCAAAAAATTGCCCGACATGTTTCTCAGAACACCGCTTCCTCAAGGGCAGTTGAGGGGTTATAAGAACATCACAAATGCTACTGTATAACGTGTCAATCACAGGTCGGCAGATGGGCCAAGGATCATAAGGTAAAGGTAATCCCCCAGGGCGAGCACGGGAGCAGACCACAGCAAACAGGCCTTATGATATAAGTGTGGATATTCGGGAGTTGGAAGTCCCGTTGGGTTGGGTCCAAAACCACATCCAATCCGTCCAAATGACAGGGTAGAGAGGTGGTAGATAGTAGTCCTTGGTTAGATGGATAGTCAAAAGTAATGATTTAGGTATAGTCAGGAAATCCTGATGGTCAGTACAGCAGCGTGTCCCGTCCCCGAGTGAACTGCAGTGAATGCAGGCTCCCAGGTTTAGTAACACTTAACGATCCTGCCACGAAGGGCACTTCCTGTTATAGAATGACAGCATGCAGTCTCTTTTTCCTAACTGTGCTCCTGCATTGTCATTCAATAGAGACCACAAGTGGCTTTTTTAACACAGTGTTAAAAAGTATAGCGTGGTTCACTGTTGTCACCACTAGGAAACCTGCCCAGAGAAATGTTCATATGATGTAAGCCTTTTGGGTTGTACCCAGAACAGAAATAAGAGGGGAGTTCTACCAAAAGGGATACTATTTCTGGGGACCCTGGAGACAACCAAGTAATCTCTAATTTTAAAAGGGGATTTCCTTCAATACCTGTTTTGGTTACAGGACAAAAGAAATCTCCCCAAAAAGGGACAAAGATTGCAAAAAAAAAAAAAAAAATCTGACTGGGGCTAAAGCCCAGCTCTAAAGCTGGCCATACACTAATAGAATTTTATTCAAAATTTTCCACTTTAGGAAATGTTGGTTTCAATTTCTAATGGTTAGTGGGGTCACATCGAGATTCATTTTCTTGAACTTTTTTTCTTCTCAAACAAAAAAATTGCTAATGGTGTATGTGGCATTCATTTAGGAAGGTCTATATACTCCAAAATCGAATGTTAGAAAGAAAGTAGAATTTTGTAGTACTTTCGAACAGCATTCATCAAGTCATCACATGTACTGAGAATTTTCATACAAATGTTTGAACGAACATTTGTTTTAAAATCTACTAGTGTATGGCCAGCTTTACTAAAAGCTGAAGAAAAAAGTTTTCTCTTTAGTTCTCCTTTGAGAAGATAACATGTCTAAAGATATTCATGTATAAAGATATTCATGTAATATAACATGAATATTCATGTAATATAATATGTAAAGATAACATGTCTAAAGATATTCAAATTCAGGGGGTTCTGGATGTCATCACTATCCCTGTCACCTCAACACCCATGTTCTGTTTGCTTGGCCTGGCTGAAGAGCTAGCCCCCTAGGCTAGCAACAAGAATTTTTTTTACGACTAAAAAGCTATCACTCTTCATTGGAAAAAGTCTTCTCCCCATCAGTTAGTTTTTGGATAAAGTTGTTCAATTCCACTTTGCCCTTGTATCAGGAGACATACCGCAGTAGAGGTTGTCCGACTAAGTTTAATAAAGTTTAGTCCTGCTAGTTAGATAACGGCTCAACTGCAACTCCTCTGGATTCCTAAAGGTCTATGAATCACTACCTTAGGTGATGCGGTTTCTGAATAGGTATGGGTCCTTTCTAAATAAATCTATATAGTGCACGTCTCTGAGACATGCGAGGAGAATCTGCAAAATGACAGCACCAGGCTGAGAGGCACGGAATCGGAACATATGAGTCCCTCAGCTATACCAATGATTATCCAAACAAAGCTC
Organism: Pelophylax lessonae; assembly: GCF_965119305.1. Lineage (NCBI taxonomy): Eukaryota > Metazoa > Chordata > Amphibia > Anura > Ranidae > Pelophylax > Pelophylax lessonae. Next base: position 683,255,278 of record NC_138769.1, on the reverse strand, counting down.
TGAAGAAGAGGGTAACCTCGAAACGCGTAAACTTCAACAAGGAGACAGGGGGGTCCATCACTGGTGGGACAGTCCATTCCATGAGAAGTGCCTCATCAAAGGGGTACCTTTCATCAAAACGCTTGGGAACCACAAAGGGGCATTTTGGACGCTCCCAATCTTTATAAACAAACTTGTCAAAATTGGAGGGATAAGCAAACACTTTTGCCATGCGAGACGGCTTGTGGGTGTCAAAGGGAACAGGCAGCTTCGCTGCAGTTTCAGCTGCATTCTCTTTTTTTAAAGTCTCCTGCACAGATGTAGTGTGTCAACTAACTCCTTCTCGTGCACAGCTACAGGTGTGGAGGAATCATTCTCACTATCTGATGGATCAGGGAGCGTGGCTACAAGCAGAGTGGGCCAAATCCACGACGGTCCAGTCAGATTCAGGATCTGAAGAGACAGATGAGGCAGGGGAGGGCGGTGGACACTTTTTGCTAGCTCGCCACCCAAAGGCCACCTCCACTCGGGAAACAAAGGGCCCCAGGACTGCCATCAGTGTATCAATGGATGGTTGGGGCCCCGAGCAGCCTGCTGCCTTCAAGAGGGGGTCAGGTGGGGAAATATGCTCCTAAGTCTCCATAAGGTAAAAGGGGGAACACACCACAAAAAGTGTTTAGCACTGCTATGGGACACCCCCACCACACCGATAACACCACTGGCCACTAGCAAGCAGAGCACCACACAACTTACCACAGAGAAAGGGAGGGACTCACCACCCCACCAGCATAGCATCCACGTGCGGCGTCCAAGTGAAAGTCAACACCAGGGGAAAAGGAGGAGCTCCCACAGCCAAAATCACCACCCAGAGGCTCCACTGTCATGTCTATCGCTCCAAACGCACGCCGGACCAACCAAACATGGCCGCCAGATACACTAATATGGCCACCGGTCAAAAGCAACAAAGGCCCCAAAGAAATGGCACTGACCACAGCAAAACTGTTGCCACAAGTGGCCTCCACGGGGTTCCATGGAGCCCTGGCACAGCCACCATGGAGAAGGGGGATCCGGGCACAGGAGCAGCAACAGCGATCAGCGCCACCCTTAGCTGTGAAGCCCAGCCGCCGCCAGCGTGCCCATCTGCCACCACTGGTACAGTGCAGCACACTAGCCCATATCATTGCAAACCCACTGCGCTATCTCAGGAATAGCAGGGGGGAAAGGGTAACTAAAAGAGCCCACAGGGACAACCAAACAAAAGAGGGAGGGAGGAGAGGAAACCCACCAGTCCGACTGCCCAAACCCACATTACATCTCATCCCAAACCACATCCAGGGGGAGAGGGGGGACAGCTACTCACCATACCAGTAACCAGGCAGGCACCACTCCAGACGGAACACCTCACCTTCAAAATGGGGGGGCTGACGGCCAGGAGGAACGTTGCAACTCGGGCCGAGACCCGGCAGTATGTGACCTCGCAAGGCATTTAACTCCCAGACCAGCCCCCGTCCAGTGGGGCTATGCCACGGCCGACCCAGAGCTAAGCTCTGGTCTGCACACGCTGGCTGGCCAGACTGGGGGGACCCCTAGATCTAGATAGTCAGCCCTTCGCCCAGTTTGGCAGTTGACTGTAGATTTCACAGGGAAAAAAAACAGGAGAAAAAAAAGCCATGAAAAAGGAAAAAATGCCAGGACCAGAGATCCCGGGTAGGGAACTAGGTCCTTACTACTGATTAGGCAGAAAAAAACTGAAGGCCTATAGCAGAGAGGTGGCTGTATACCACCTAGGACTGCCTATAGGCGAGGCCAAGTCTTTTTTCTGCCTAGTGTCCTACTCCTGTAGGGGGCGATATATCCCAATGGTACTAAATTTGGAGAGCTGTGTTCGTCAATGAACAAAAGAGAAATACTATTTTCTTAGTTATAAAGTACAGGACCCAGGCGCTCTATTCATTATGATTGGATGTCAAAAAGCATTCCAACTAAGGAGTGGGCAACATAGCCAACAACATCAACACTCCCACTGTAAAATAGGATTATTTTCTAGCAGCTCATAACCTTGCAGAAAAGCCTGTTTTAGTGAGGTGAGAACAGCTCCATTAAAAAGTCCTTTATTGCATACAAATTAAAAATACGTTTAATAACAGAATATAAAACAATGTCAAAAACTACAGTTGTGTTTTTGATCTTAAATTTCTTTGTAGAGTCTTTGTAGCGCGGGGTTTCTTAACCTTTTTACTTTGGAGAAACCCTTGGTTTGAGATCTTGAGGAACCCCTAAAATAATGTTCACATCTACAGCTCACAGAATATTGGTACAATCACTCTTTGTTACCCTTGCAATCTGACAAGTGATCTCTGTTGTTAAATATTTAGAGGCAATCCCTAAGTATAGGTTCAATGAAAATTTGCTAGTTTCCCTTCAGACAGTTAAAATCCCATTGGTAATAACAGTTGCAAACATCTGAGAAAATATTACAGTGTTGTAGCAAGATCAATATGAGAAGAAGGCAAACTGAGGTATGGTAATCCACAGCAGGAAATCAAATGTTGATCCAAGAAATAAATGTCAACAGAAGATGAAAACGAATCTGAGACACCGGGTTTGTGAAGGGATGTCTTAATAAAAAGTTGGTCTGGCGGGATTGGCATCATAAAAAATAAATTCTATTTTATAGGCTAAATAAGTAATAAAAATATTTTCATTAATAATTTTAAAAATACTGTTACTGTAAATACAAATGAATAGATTTATTCTATTAATAGATTTAGGCTCCATGTACACGGGATGCTGGAAATGGCCGTTTAGGAGCAGTTGGGCGTTTTTTTCAGAAACCCCTGAACGCAGCTCCATGTTATCTTATCTGTCCATGTACACATGGTCGTTTACAGTCATTTGCAGGCAGTTGCGTTCAGGGACTTTTTTTAGAACGCAATTATTTGCGTTCCAACGTGTGTTTCCCGGCGTTTCAAACGCAGAAACGTGGCCGAACGTGACTGAGCGTGATAAACCTACGTTCAGCCACGTTATACGTTTTTTTTCTTCCATTCAAAATCAATGGTTCCCTATGGGAGCCTATTTATTTGAATGGAAGTCGCACCGCAAATCGGATCCGACTTGCGGCGCGACCTGCACTGTGAAAATCTTGAGGGGGAACTCCACGCCAAAAATGGGAAGAAAACTGCGTGGGGTCCCCCCCAACATCCATACCAGAACCTTATCCGAGCATGCAACCCGGCAGGCCAGGAAAGGGGAGGGGACGAGCGAGCGGCCCCACCCCCCCTGGACCACACCAGGCCACATGCCCTCAACATGGGGGGGTGTTGGTGCTTTGGGGCAGGGGGAGCTCTGCACCCCCCACCTCAAAGCACCTTGCCCCCATGTTGATGAGGACAAGGGCCTCATCCCCACAACCCTGGCCGGTGGTTGTGGGGGTCTGCGGGCAGGGGGCTCATCGGAATCTGGAAGCCCCCTTTAACAAGAGGGCCCCCCAGATCCCGGACCCCCTCCCTATGTGAATGGGTATGGGGTACACTGTACCCCTATTTATTCACCACAAAGGCAGTGTATGGAAATAACGACAGGAGACGTTTTGGAAAGTTTATTAAAAATCTTCATCCGGCTCTTCTCGTCTTCTCCTCTCCAGTCTTCTGCTCTTTTGCTGTCCGCTGTTCTTGTCTTCTCCTCTCCGGGGTCTTCTGCTCTTTTGCTGTCCGCCCTTCTGCTGCCCTCTCTTCTTTTCTTCTCCTCTCCGGTCTTCTGCTCTTTTGCTGTCGGCTCTTCTTCTTCCTCCCGTCCTCCTCCGACGTCTCCGGTGATTATGCCGGTCTCTGCAGCTTATTATATAGTCATTAGGGGCGTGGCCCCGCCCCCTCATTTCACAGATGATGTCATGCGGTGCAACTTCCATTCAAATAAATAGGCTCCCATAGGGAACCATTGACTTTGAATGGAGGCAGAAAAACGCTGCTAAAAGCAACGTGGCCAAATGTGCAATAACGCAAATGGAAAAAGCTACTGAAAGCACGTTTAACAACTGCTTTTTCCCGGCATCAGAAATAGCTTTGCAGGACATTTTTTCTAACGTCCCGTGTACATGGAGCCTTATTCTGCAAACTTCCAATGAAACTACTGCTTTTAAAGTAGAACTGTGGCCAGGGTAGTGCCTTGTGATTGCTGTGATGGCCAATCACAAGGATTCACAAATTGGGGTAAAAGTGTCACTGACCACCAATGACAGGAGGTCGTGATTTTAAAAAAAACCCACTGGTAACCAATTATTGTGAGGGTTTTTTTTTTTCTTGGGGGGGGGGGGGTTAAAGTGTTTTGGGTTTATTCATATCTTTGTGGAAATTTTAACATGCTACTACTATCCAATGATTTTGAGATTTTTTTTTTTTTTGGGGGGGGGGGGGGGCATATTTTGGGATTTTATCCAAATCATCTAGCCATTGCACAGAATGCAATTTTAGTGCAATGCACACAGAACACTTGCACTTGGCTTTAGAAGGAGACTTTAAAAGGCTAAGCATACCTAAATTTCCTTAATACCAGCATCTATCTTCATTTCTAAACATTGTACCTAGAAAAGAGATAACCTTGGAGTGTCCACTTTCCAGAAAAAGGGTAATTTCAGGGGTTTTGTAACATACTGGCATTTTTATTTGATATGTTTTATTATAGAAAGGGAAACAGTTTGTTTTCAAAATGTTCAGTCTTTTTTTTTTTTTTATATATATAGTAAAAAACAAAAAATCAGTGATTATTAAATATACCACCAAATAAAGCACTGTCTGTCTAGAAATAAAAAAATGATATAAAATTTTTTGGTTACATTGCGGCATGACCAAGTAAAATTCAGTCAAACTATCCCACCACTGAAAAATAAAAAATGGTCTAGAAGGGAAGGGGGTGTAACATGCTGGTATTGAGATGATTAACCACTTAAGCCCCGGAAGATTTTACCCCCTTCCTGACCAGGGCCTATTTTGCAATTCGGCACTGCATAACTTTAACGGACAATTGCGCGGTCGTGCGATGCTGTACCCAAACGAATTTGAAGTCCTTTTTTTCCCCACAAACAGAGCTTTCTTTTGGTGGTATTTGATCACCTGTGCTATTTTTTGATCATGCGCTATAAACAAAAAAAGAGCGACAATTTTGCAAAAATAACAATATTTTTCACATTTTTTTTATGAAATTCCCCCCCAAAAAAAAAGTAAAAATCTAAATTTTTTAAAATTTTTGGCTTTGTTTTCTGCTACATATGTTTGGTAAAAAAAATCACAATAAGCATATTTTGATTGGTTTGTGCAAAAGTTATTGCGTTTACCAACTAAGGGAAAGATTTTTGTCATTTTTGTTTTTTTTTTTAACGAGTAATGGCGGCGATCTGCGATTTTTTTTGCGGTACTGCGACATTGCGGCGGACAGGTCGGACCCTTGACTGACATTTTTGACACTTTTGGGGGTACCAGTAACATTACTACAGTAATCAGTGCTATACATATGCACTGTTACTGTAAAAATGACACTGGAAGGGAAGAGGTTAACTTTATTGGAGAGGGAGGGGTTAAGTGTGTCCCTAGGGGCGTGTTTCTTACTGTCATTGGATGTGGCTGTGTGTCTAACAGCACAGATCAACAGTCCTACATAGCAGGACCGAGTGATCTGTTCTTTTACACAGGGGAGAATGACAGGCGGCTTTGTTTACATTAGTCGCCTGCCTTTCTCCCTCTCTACCAGACGATCACGAGTGACCGGCGGACATCGGGTCCGCCGGTCACACGCGCCGGCTTCTTCGGGTACGAGCAGGGGCAGGAGCGCGCCTCGGGCGGCGCGCACTCGCCCCCTATTCGCTCCTAGGCTAGTGACATACCGGTACGTCACTTTGCCTGGGAGGGGCTGACCGCCGCCGTATATAGTCGGGCATCGGTCGGCAAGTGGTTAAAGTATAACCAAAAGGCACTTTTTTTTTTTTCTTTTTTTAGTTTTGGATAGAGTGGAGAAGGTTTTGAACGCTTGTCATTTTTTATTGCATTCTATGCCCGTTGAGGTGAATCACTTTCTCTATTTGTCCTGTTTACCATTATCATTGAAAGTAAAAAAGTCCCAAATTTTGGGCTGTCCCAGAAAATTAATAGCGGGGTAATATTCCAAAGGGGACTTTGAGCGTCGCCAAGGAATTCACTAAATTTGGAGGGATTTTCTCTCACTTTCTGTTTGGCTATGGGACAGGAAGTGAAGGGAAATCTCTACAATGGGACATAAATAGCGAAAAAAATATATCATACAGGAGTGCTAAACCTCCCTTGTTCTATTCAAAATGAAAAAATATGTTTTACTTATAGTTCTACTTTACTTGATCTACCCTATCCCTTTTTCTAACAGCAGTGCCTAGGGGAGGAGGACATTAGTATTTTGCAGGCAAAATATAGGGTAATGCAGAGTAGCCCAAATCTCATGCTAATGCATTGTAGTGTAGCATCATCTCATGGGATTTGGGCTAATCAGAAATCCCCAGGATATTGCCTCAATGATGCTAATGGAAAACCTCTGCAAAATGAAAGCCATGGCAAATGTAAGTATTTTAACCAACTACCCTCCTATTATTTTTTTCCTTTTTTTGCAGTAGTTTAAAACTGTACAGGACACTACTATTTTTTTTTACGGTTTATGCAGTCTTACTGCATTACAGCAATAAAAATCCTATTGGGTTTTAATCTCTCTTAGTGTGAGAAAGCAACTGTGAATTCCAAGAAGGTATCAGATATGGCTGGTCAGTCCGCTGCTCTGATTGTCCAGGTGTAAAAGTCAAACTGCAGGATTAGTCATCAGAATGGAGGAACAGGGAGACAAAATATGGATAAAGTAGTGTTTAAAATGTCTTGCTGTGAACGGATTTTCAGGTAGGAATATATGAAGAACTGAAAAAAGAAAAAACAGCATCCAGAGCTAAAATGCAGCCAAATTAAAAAACCTATCACAACATTTTTGGACATTTGTCCTTAAAGCAGAACTCTAGTCTGCAAAATCCATATTTTTCTACTTCTCCATCACATGCTGTGCAGATTCCTTTCCTTATTTTAATATTATTCTGAGGATTCTACCTTTAAAATAGGATTTTTGTATTCACCATAAAATGATTTTCCTGGAGTCCAGGAGGGACACAGGATATCTTTCAACTTAGGGTATAAACCCCCCACCTACAAAAGGAATGAACAGTAGAAAACAAAACAAATTGTAAACCACCCCAGGATAATGGTGTCACCGGGACAAAAGAAAAAGTATAAGGAAATTCCTCAAACAAGGACTTAAGCAAGAATTAGAGGGTTAACATTCGTAATAAAAATATATCTAGAATAATATATATAAAAAAAAGCATGTACACAATGACCAGTATAGATGGACACCCCAGATGATGTCTTAGTACTGTAGATAAAACACGTCGGGTCCATGCTCCATCCAGGCCATTGCGTTATATATACATGCTGTTGTCCTCCTGCTGGCTCATAGGACAGGCTTTTGATCTTTGGATGTTATGTAAAGTTTTCTACCATTTTTTAATTAATTTGCCATTTACGGTTTTATACTTTGTAGAGGCACTTTTATGTTTACATGGTTCATCTGAATACATAATATAATCTAGTGAGTTGCAATCCTGTCGGGAGGAAGTGACGTGAGACCCTCTGAATAACTTCTGTAACCATTGTTTGGATTACACATGCCTTATTCTCAGTATCAATGTATCTGAGTCCACTTGTTCCAGTAAGCATAATATCCGTCTTTGGTGGTGGATACTCACTTAAAGGATGTTATATATGGACTGTCACTACTATCATCTTTATTCACTTTGATCCCATTGGAACTTCTACATTTTCGTCTCTTTTTCTATTAACTATATATACTTTTTCTTTTTTTATTTCTTCCCATTTGATATTGTTAATTGTGCACCTTGCACTTTATTTGTTCATATGATATATCATTGTTACGTCACCTATTATGTTTTAAGCCCTGCACTTTTTTTTAATATATTAGTTTGATCAGAATATTTTGTCAATTGTAGTGATTGCAGCTTCAGAGAAACACACTTTAATTCATTTAGCATGGTATTCTATGCTATAATATTTGTAAAGGAAATTTGTACATCCTGTATATTATTGTATTCTATTTTGTTTGTATTGCACATTGCATATTACTCAGTGTGCACATGGCACTAATAACGTTTTCATTACATGTTTGCATTCTTTGAGTCCTGATTAGAATTAGCCTGCCTATGTTACGCCCCGTGTTATCATAAAAGTAAAATTGTAATATTAATTTGATACCTGCGTAATCATGTTTATAAAAGCCTTCAATTGCGTCAAATAAAACAGAACAGTTATTTTGGAAAGATGCAGAGTGTATTCTGTTCCCTACTGCAGTAGTTCATATTTGGAACCACTAATCAATTAGAAGATAGGAGTTGCCGATCTATAAAATGCCCAGAACAGATGGCGAGCTGTGCCAAGGAGGGAATTTACAGGTGACCCTGAGAATCCGAAACAAGGAGCTTTAGACAATCTGAGAATTTCTGATAATCAGCCAGCTGAGGTAAGCATTTTGCTTACATTTGGGTTATCAGACTTCCTTGATTGGTAAGGCACTGTCTACTTGTCATTGTAGTGTTATAGATAAGAAAGGGAAGAATAGTGCTTTTTACAGGGTATATGAAGCACACATTTGCTGTAATAGAAGTTTAGAGACAAGTGGGTATAGGCACATGTAGAGAAGAGAAGACTGGCCAGACATTATGAGCATTAAATTAAGTAAGGGAACGAAGGGTAAGAGATCGGGCTGCACGATATTGGGAAAAAAAGAACATTGCAATATTTTGTTTTCAACGATATATATTGGGATATTTCTCTGGGTGGAATGCAGAAGACGGATTAGGCAGAGACGGGACTCACAGTTGTGGTAGGAGGTAGAAAAACACAGCCCGACATGACATCTGTCCCACACGTTCCCTCTGCCGCCCTGGAGCTAGTTCTCTTGAAGGAGCGGTGAGCGCGGCACAGCGAACCAATCACGTGAGTAGCGGCACAGGGAACCAATCAGATGTGCAGGCACGCGTGATTGGTTAGCTGTGCAGCTGCTCACGGCGCGCTGCTCACCGCTGAACGTGTAGGACGGCTGCCAGCACTGTGAGTCCTCCTCCCGAGTCCCGACTTCTCCCTGCCTATTGGTAAATATCTTGTCTTCGGCGATACGGCCCACGCCCGCAGAACGATAGTCGATATCACATCGATTATCGTTCAGCCCTAGTAAGGAAAAAATGCCCAGCGCAAGAATAGCGCTAGAAAATATATGAACCAAAGGTGCAGTTTTGTCTATACTGAGCCCTAGATAAAAAGTTAAAGTGGACAGGGATCGACAATGGGTAACAGGGTTACCAAAAAGTCCATGGGGACTAAATCATGCAGATTAAACAGCTAGAGGAACAGCTAAATATTTGAGCAGGATGGATGACGGGTGACAGCAAATTAACACTAGACATAAAGGGAAATTTTAATGTTAAGTTGTGTGATGATTTTAGGGTCAAGTACTACAACTAGTAAATTCTAAAACATTGGAAAAAGCCAAAACATTTGCCAGTGATCATCTGGCGCATCTGTCCATGATAATCTGCCACATCTGTCCCAGTGAAGATTTGCCACATCCCAGTGATCAACATCTGTCACAGGGCCTTCAAAAATGTGATGGGTACTCATGAAATGAAATGTGTAATTTATGTTCCTAGAACGCCTGAAGATGCTACTTGGATGTTGGGCCACTATAGGTGGCCAGGCTGTGGAAAAGTGTCACACATGGGGTATTGCCACACTCAGGAAAAGTAGCAGAATGTATTTTGGGGTGCAATTTTTGCTATGTACATTCTATTCGTTAGAAATATCTTGTAAATTGACAACTTTATGTAAAAAAAAATATATATATATATATATATATATATATACGTTTTCATTTTCTTTCCACATTGTCCAAAAACTTGTGGAAAAAAGTGACATGTTCAAAAGACTCATTATGCCTCATAGAATATACATTGGGGTGTTTGCTTTCCAAAATGGGGCAATTTTCCATTTTTTATTAATTCCATTGTCCTGGTGCTCCTGGGCCTTCAAAAATGTGATAGGTACTCAGGAAATGAAATATGTAATTTATTTCTTTAGAATGCCTGACGGTGCTACTTGGATGTTGGGCCTCTTTATGTGGCCAAGCTGTGGAAAAGTCTCACATATGTGGTATTGCCATACTCCGGAGTAGCAGAATATATTTTGGGGTTTAGTTGTAAGTTTATCTATGCCATGTGTAAGAAATAACTTGCTAATATGACAATTTTGTGGGGGAAAAAAAAATCTTCATTACCTAAACTATCGTGGCCAAAAAATTGCAACTTCAAAAAACTCACTATGTTTCTTACTAAATACCTTGGACTGTCCCCTCTTTACAAAAAGGGGTCATTTGGGGGGTATTTGTACTGTCCTGACATTTTAGGGCCTCAAGAAATGAGATAGGTAGTCAGTACATCAGGACTGATCAATTTTCAATGATACATAGCCTAGCTTGTAGGCTCTATAACCTTCACACGAACCCAAACCTATTATCATACACTTAACAGGATTTTTTTTTAATTTGTGTACAGTGTAGCATGACTGAGTAATTGTCATTCAAAATGCAAGAGCACTGAAAGCTGAAAATTGGCCTGGGAAGGAAGGGGGTGAAAGTGCCCAGTATTGAGGTGGTTAAAATATAACAGACCCATCATATTGAGTCCACACACCCTGTTCGGATAGATGCCACCAGCAGCCAAGCTGTTTTATAGTTTTTGATCTGGCTGATGATTTTTATATTGGTAGTTTTTGTTTTTATTTATGTATAATTCCAAAGCAGAATGTGTGGATTGTGAGTAAGTGCAGTGGTAAGCTGCTTCATTATTGCACGGTATTGTTATCATGTATTATGTTATATAATATATTATATTGTCAGATGGAAACTGAGTCCCCGTTCACACTGGGGCGACCTGTGAGGCGACCTGGTCGCCTCACAGGTCGCCGTAGGTCGCCTTCCATAGGAAAGCTGCGGACCCGTTCTAATAGGAGCGACACAAGTCGGAGGTCGCCCCTGGAAGTCGGATCGCCCCTGTGTGAACGGGGCCTGAGGACTTTGTTGTTATCTTGCTAAAACTAACAACAGCACAGGCAATGAGAAATTGTAATATTGCTAGGAAAAGATTTTATTTTTGAAACATGTAACTGGAGTTTTTACACAAACAGCATGATAGAAAAAACAAGCCATTGTAATACATCTCATGCAAGCTGGATCCAATAATGAAGGAATCACCCGGGTAAATCAGAGTAGTAGAAGCAAGGTGCTACTGGACAAAGTTACCAACATTATTTTGGTCAATTATTTAACTTTTAATGGTCCCACATTTTGTGCAAAAAATATTGCAAACAGCAAAGTTAAGCATTTTTTTAATGAAAGGTTTACAAAACATGAATTTGTATTGTTGTTTATGTACAAATCTAACAATGAAAAGCGCGTACATTGAAATCCAGCCACCTTATTGCCTTTATTGGAGGAGGCTGGACAAAAAAGAAAAAATTACATGCTTTAAACTAGGATAGGAATCAGCTGCTGTGTGTCCGATGCAGGACAAACTCCCTGAGAACCCAGATTTTTGATTCTTTTGTAGATTTTGATCCCGGTTTTATACTAAGGATGGGAATAACCATACTGAGTATGCAATTATCACCCAGAAGGATGCTCTGTATTCAGAGTCATTGGATCCTTCTTCCTTGCTTTAGCAATGCCTGTGAGCTATAAGAGTATACATTTATATAGATAGTAGAGATTTAGAGAGCTTTTGGTTCCATTTGAAGGGCCAGAAGTTTGCTTTTACTTCACAGGTAAACCAATCAAACATGCTAAGTTAATTGATTGGCTGTCTTCAGCCTTCCAGCTTCTTGCTGAGGTAGCCATACTAACATTAAAACTCCCACATGGAAGCAGACCAGGCGAGTAAGGATGCTGCATTACAGCCCCAGACACTTTCTGGGTCTGTGAAACTCACAGATTCCACCCTAGTTCTGGCCCAGTAGAGCTGGGAATAATATTTAAACTTTATGGACCCCAAAACGAGAAGCACAAGTGGTCCACATGGTGCAACTTCTTATGAAACAGGACTTTGGAAAAGGTGATCTTTTATGTCTGCCAGTCACTCTTTTCCCTTCCAGCTTGACACATGGACCGTGTCATAAGTCAAAGGCAGTTATGGCTATCTTAGTAAATGAGTGTGGTATAGTGCCACGGTTCACCACAGTTGTTTTTATAATGACCGTTTCTTGTTTTACCTGTTACCAAAGGTGTTACCAAAGGCTGAACATCCCTTCCAGAGATTAAAAAAAGTTATATCAAGATGCCCAAGTCGGGATCTTAAGAGTATGAATTTATCTGTATGGACATGTTTTCTGGATGGCCAGAAGTTTGGCCAGTGGCAAATGCTACTGCAAAGGCCACAGTAAAACGTATTTATAGAAGTAGTTTTTAAGTACAAAGTCCCAGAAGCTACAGAGAGTAACAGAGGAAGGGCTCTTTCACACGGTCCGCCTCTGTAGGCGGATCCATGCTGCTCAGCGGGGATCGATCCGTGATCCCCGCTGAGCCGGCGGATGACAGCTCCATCTCCGCTTGCAGTGTGGAGAGGGAGGTGTCACAGCCCCCGCTGCTCTCTATGGGGAATCAGATTAGAGTGGACTGCCTGTCCGCTCCCAACCGATCCCATCCAATCCGATCCCCAGGACGGATGTAAAATAGAGTTTCCATCCGTCCGGATTTCACGGACAGGATCGGATGCGGATGGCAGCGGGTGTCAGCGGACATGTCACCGCTGACATCCGCTGCTCCATAGGGCTGAATGGGCATCAGATCAGATCCGCCTAAAAAACTGACAGGCGGCTCTGATCGGACCGCCCGTGTGAAAGAGCCCGAACAATTTTTATGGGAAAGTCCTTACAAAAAGTTTTGAGGTTTTATTTAACACCTCTTACAATCTACAATGTAGTGTAAAAAGAAGAGTAAGAAACTAGAAAACTATGGCCTGAATGCCTTTATATATTTTTTTATCAAGCTAGTAAGGGGATATTGAACTCTCTCCCTATGAGATTTGGTTAGTGAGTGTATTGCTCACTTGCTTATATTTGTCTCAGCAGCTGAAGGCCTCCACTCGCATCTCACAAAGAATGTTGCTGATCTTTTATGATTTTGACAAACTCATTTGGGTGTTTTCTAACCAATTCCAGAACCTAAAAGTTTGGAAGGATCTCAAACTAAAGCCAAGTGACTTGTGGATTAAGAGACATTTATACATAAGGAAATGTGTGGAGAAACAACACAGCGTCTATTTCACGTACAGTTTACAAAACTTGAAGGAAAAGTCACCTGGATCCACACCAGACACTGCAAAAATTACAAAATAAAAGTATCTCTGTGTTTGACTTGTTTTCCTTTTAGAATCTAAGTTTGGGGTACTATTAATTTCAAATGCTTTAATTGTAAGGGATATAAACATATATTTATTGTGATTTTAAAAAGAGTTCAGCCATGTTGAAGTCACTGTCTTCTATACGTCTTCCATTTTATGTAGAATTGTCTGTTTACCTTTGCTGATAAATAAGCATGTCCACAGTTAAGCTAGAAGGCCTTTCTGGCCACAGGAGTGTACAGCCAATTACTCTGTAAATATTTTATCAATCTTTTTTAACAACGAAAAGTAATTTTGTAATAAAAAAGCTGCTCTCAGCTATTATAGTGGAGTTTGCCTCTTTGGCTGCGATTACCTCCACCTAAGCATGTGGAGGTTCCAGGTTAAAGGTGATAGCAGGTATGGTTACTGATCAAAATATTGATCAAAAGAGAGGAGATTGTAAAGGAAATGTGTACATCCTGTATATTATTGTATTCTATTTTGTATGTATTGCACATTGCATATTACTCAGTGTGCACACGGCGCTAATGTTTTCATTACAAGTTTGCATTCTTTCGAGTCCTGATTATAATTAGCCTGCTCATGTTACGCCCCTTGTTATGTTACCATAAATATACAATTGTAATATTAATGTGATACCTACGTAATCATGTGTATAAAAGCCTTCAATTGCATCACATTAAACAGAACAGTTATTTTGGAAAGATGCCGAGTAGTGTTGAGCGAACACGGACTGTATTATTCGTGTTCGTACCGAATAATTGGATTTTTTGTACCCGAACACGGACACGGACACTTTACTGTATGTTCGGGTAAAAATCCGTGTTCGGTCGTTTTATTTCCGGGTTTTGCATGCTTTGGCGCTCTTTTCATGGCGGGCTTTCAACAGCCAATCAACAATCGTTTAACTGGTGTGCCTTAAGCCATCCCAGCCATGCCTGCAAATGTCTCAGTAGCCGTGATTGGCCGTCTGAAGCATGTGACCAAGTCTTTATAAGTTCGAGGCAGCCGCAGCGGCGTCATTATGCTGCTTAGATTCAGGGACAGAGCACACATCAACGTGCTGGCTGCTGATTAGGGAAAGATAGGCAGGAAAAAACCATTTGTGTCCGGATAGAATTGAGGGACAGGTCGGAGTGTTTAGGCAGGGCGAGTTGTAGGCATTTTAGGGATAGAGTCTGCTGAATTATATAGGGTCAGTGTCTTCTACAAACTACAATCGATATTGCTGTGTGGGGGGTGGGGTCTGCACTCAATCCTGATCTACGATCTCTTCTCAATCCTGTTAGGGACAGAGTCTGCTGAATTTTAGGGAAACTGTGTTCTACAAACTACAATCGATATTGCTGTGTGGTGTGGGATTGGAGATAGGCAGGTGTCAGTGATCCACATCCATTTTTCTGTGTGTGAGCTGCAGTGAACACAATCTTTTTGGGCTGCAGTGAACACAATCTTTTTGGGCTGCAGTGAACACAATCTTTTTGGGCTGCAGTGAACACAATCTTTTTGGGCTGCAGTGAACACAATCTTTTTGGGGTGCAGTGAACAAAATCTTTTTGGGGTGCAGTGAACACAATCCTTTTTGGTGTGCAGTGAACACAATCTTTGTGGGGTGCAGTGAACAAAATCCTTTGTGGGGTGCAGTGAACACAATCTTTTTGGGGTGCAGTGAACAAAATCCTTTTTGGGGTGCAGTGAACAACATCCTTTTTGGGGTGCAGTGAACACAATCTTTTTGGGGTGCAGTGAACAAAATCCTTTGTGGGGTGCAGTGAACACAATCTTTTTGGGGTGCAGTGAACACAATCTTTTTGGGGTGGAGTGAACAACATCCTTTTTGGGGTGCAGTGAACAAAATCCTTTTTGGGGTGCAGTGAACAAAATCATTTTTGGGGTGCAGTGAACACAATCTTTTTGGGGTGCAGTGAACACAATCTTTGTGGGGTGCAGTGAACACAATCTTTTTGGGGTGGAGTGAACAACATCCTTTTTGGGGTGCAGTGAACAACATCCTTTTTGGGGTGCAGTGAACACAATCTTTTTGGGGTGCAGTGAACACAATCTTTGTGGGGTACAGTGAACAGAATCTTTGTGGGGTGCAGTGAACACAATCTTTGGGGGGTACAGTGAACACAATCTTTGTGAGGTGCAGTGAACACAATCTTTGTGGGGTGCAGTGAACACAATCATTGTGGGGTGCAGTGAACTCAATCTTTGTGGGGTACAGTGAACACAATCTCATACTGAAGGTTTGAGGGTGCTGCCTGTTCCATACTCCCCCTACTCCTCATCTAGCCTTTTAGGGGTACAAACAATAGTAATTGGGGCCTAGTGTGGTTGTGTACGTGTGATATACATACACTTTTTTGGGATCATATTTTCTATTCCGCTATTTAATCAAAAACCTTTGGGGATCAGTTAAATTGGGGGATAGTCTGTGTTGGTACGTGTGAGAGAGATCCACCTTTCCAAGTTGTTGGGGTTCATCTCATACTTCTGAAGGTTTGAGGGTGCTGCCTGTTCCATACTCCCCCTACTCCTAGCCTTTTAGGGGTACAAACAATAGTAATTGGGGCCTAGTGTGGTTGTGTACGTGTGATATACATACACTTTTTTGGGATCATATTTTCTATTCCGCTATTTAATCAAAAACCTTTGGGGATCAGTTAAATTGGGGGATAGTCTGTGTTGGTACGTGTGAGAGAGATCCACCTTTCCAAGTTGTTGAGGTTCATCTCATACTTCTGAAGGTTTGAGGGTGCTGCCTGTTCCATACTCCCCCTACTCCTAGCCTTTTAGGGGTACAAACAATAGTAATTGGGGCCTAGTGTGGTTGTGTACGTGTGATATACATACACTTTTTTGGGATCATATTTTCTATTCCGCTATTTAATCAAAAACCTTTGGGGATCAGTTAAATTGGGGGATAGTCTGTGTTGGTACGTGTGAGAGAGATCCACCTTTCCAAGTTGTTGGGGTTCATCTCATACTTCTGAAGGTTTGAGGGTGCTGCCTGTTCCATACTCCCCCTACTCCTAGCCTTTTAGGGGTACAAACAATAGTAATTGGGGCCTAGTGTGGTTGTGTACGTGTGATATACATACACTTTTTTGGGATCATATTTTCTATTCCGCTATTTAATCAAAAACCTTTGGGGATCAGTTAAATTGGGGGATAGTCTGTGTTGGTACGTGTGAGAGAGATCCACCTTTCCAAGTTGTTGGGGTTCATCTCATACTTCTGAAGGTTTGAGGGTGCTGCCTGTTCCATACTCCCCCTACTCCTAGCCTTTTAGGGGTACAAACAATAGTAATTGGGGCCTAGTGTGGTTGTGTACGTGTGATATACATACACTTTTTTTGGATCATATTTTCTATTCCGCTATTTAATCAAAAACCTTTGGGGATCAGTTAAATTGGGGGATAGTCTGTGTCGGTACGTGTGAGAGAGATCCACCTTTCCAAGTTGTTGGGGTTCATCTCATACTTCTGAAGGTTTGAGGGTGCTGCCTGTTCCATACCCCCCCTACTCCTCATCTAGCCTTTTAGGGGTACAAACAATAGTAATTGGGGCCTAGTGTGGTTGTGTACGTGCGAGATACATACACTTTTTTTGATCATATTTCCTACTCCGCTATTCAATAAAAACCTTTGAGGATCAATTGAATTGCGGGATAGTCTGTGTCGGTACGTGTGAGAGAGATCCACCTTTCCAAGTTGTTGGGGTTCATCTCATACTTCTGAAGGTTTGAGGGTGCTGCCTGTTCCATACTCCCCCTACTCCTCATCTAGCCTTTTAGGGGTACAAACAATAGTAATTGGGGCCCAGTGTGGTTGTGTACGTGTGATATACATACACTTTTTTGGGATCATATTTTCTATTCCGCTATTTAATCAAAAACCTTTGGGGATCAGTTAAATTGGGGGATAGTCTGTGTCGGTACGTGTGAGAGAGATCCACCTTTCCAAGTTGTTGGGGTTCATCTCATACTTCTGAAGGTTTGAGGGTGCTGCCTGTTCCATACCCCCCCTACTCCTCATCTAGCCTTTTAGGGGTACAAACAATAGTAATTGGGGCCTAGTGTGGTTGTGTACGTGCGAGATACATACACTTTTTTTGATCATATTTCCTATTCCGCTATTCAATAAAAACCTTTGAGGATCAATTGAATTGCGGGATAGTCTGTGTCGGTACGTGTGAGAGAGATCCACCTTTCCAAGTTGTTGGGGTTCATCTCATACTTCTGAAGGTTTGAGGGTGCTGCCTGTTCCATACTCCCCCTACTCCTCATCTAGCCTTTTAGGGGTACAAACAATAGTAATTGGGGCCCAGTGTGGTTGTGTACGTGTGATATACATACACTTTTTTTGGATCATATTTTCTATTCCGCTATTTAATTTAACTGGGCCTCCATGCGAGACCTGTGTGCCTTGTTGCGCTGTTTTGAGTACTCCACCAACATGGCCAGTGGCAATGACGCCGTTCTCAGCTTAACTATCCCACTTCCATGCCTCCTTGAAAAAACAATTCGGGCGATGATGGAAGAGGATGTGGCACAGGATGAGGAGGAGGAGGAGGATGAAGAGGTAACATTTCCAAGGCTTTCAGGGCAGTCATTCGCAAGGGGCTCCGAGGGTGGGTTCCTGCACACGCAAACGCCAGGGACGCAATTGTCCAGCAGGGGCACAGTTCTGGAGGATGAGGAGGATGAGGAGGAGGAGGAGCTGGAGGAGGAGATGGAACCATGTTCACAGCAGGGTGGCACCCAGGCCAGCTCATGGCCATCACTGGTGCGTGGCTGGGGGGATACAGAGGACACGGACGATACACCTCCCACAGAGGACAGCCTTTCGTTGCCTCTGGGCAGCCTGGCACACATGAGCGATTACATGCTGCAGTGTCTCCACAACGACCGCCGAGTTGCCCACATTCTAACTTGTGCTGATTACTGGGTGGCCACGCTGCTGGATCCCCGTTACAAGGACAACGTACCGTCCTTAATTCACTCACTGGAGCGCGATCGCAAGATGCGCGAGTACAAGCGCACGCTGGTAGACGCCATGCTGCTGGCATTCCCATCTGACAGCGGGGCCACAGTGGAAGCACAAGGCAGAGGAGGAGGAGGAGGAGGTCGCCAACGCAACCAGGGCACCGCCAGCACCTCAGAAGGCAGGGTTAGCATGGCCGAAATGTGGAAAAGCTTTGTCAGCACGCCACAACAAACAGCAGCACCAGCAGCTCAGATGGAACGTCTTAGCAGGAGGCAGCATTTTACCAACATGGTGGAGCAGTATGTGTGCACACGCCTACATGTAGTGAATGACGGGTCTGCCCCCTTCAACTTCTGGGTCTCCAAATTGGGCACATGGCTTGAGCTTGCCCTTTACGCCTTGGAGGTGCTGGCGTGCCCTGCAGCCAGTGTATTATCTGAACGGGTATTTAGCACGGCTGGGGGCGTTATAACAGACAAGCGCAGCCGCCTGTCCAGAGACAATGTGGACAAGCTCACGTTCATTAAAATGAACCAGGCATGGATCCCACGGGACTTTTCCGTACCTTATGCAGAATAGCAATGGATACCGACCTTACCCACCCATTGTTCCATTTTTGCTCTTTCTCACTCTTTTGGGGTGTACCCTCATTTAAAATTTTTGAAAAGAAGCAGTGTTGGCTACCTCGTCCTCCTCCTCAGGGCCAGATTAATGTAGGGGCTATTGGAGCTGCAGCTCCAGGCCCCTACCTTTTATATAGGCCCCGGGTTGGCCATATTCACTGTTACCGCTCTTCTGTCACTTGTAAACACAGAAGTCTGGCTTCTATGCTCGCTTCCCCAGGCAGCACCCTCAGAACCTCCCCACACAGCGTGAAGGCCGGACAAGGAGGGACAGTTGGCGATGCATGGATGTGTTTATGGGCTTCAGAGACAGCATCCCATGTTGAATTAGGCATGCATGGCTGCACCCTTCCTCCTCTGGGTGCATGGCAAGGCACGGCCCTTAAGGCCCTTCAAAATCCTCAGCACCAAGCCCATGATGCTGTTAATCCGGCCCTGGTCCTCCTCCACCGCCGCTTCCACCTACACCGCCCATAGGTGTGCGCAGCCTATTGCATTAAGGTGTGCACCCCAAAGTTGAAATACACATGCATGTGTTTGCCAGCAGGGAGAGTAATGTATCGGGGCCATGTACCTGTAGGCAAGGAGAAATAGAGCAGAGCAGGTCCCAGGGAGATCTTTCCCATCTCCTCACTGGCAATGCTATGTGCCCTAGGTGATTAGGGTGTGCCCAGGCACACCCAGCACACCCTGTGCGCACGCCTATGTCACCGCTAGGCTTGTGACGGTATCAGATTTTCATGCTGCGATTAATTGATTAAGGTTTTGCCACGGTATACGGTATTATCACGGTATTCTATTATTAAATTTAAATTATTAAATTTCCACCTCACTTCAATTTCATTGCTGAATTTAGGGGCTTTGGTTCACTTATGCACATTATTATATAGTCAGTCAGTACAGACTCTGTGAACCAGGCCTAAAATAGGTCATCAAGCAGTGTCTGGCCTAACTGGTGATAACTGGTTCTGGCGCTCGGCTCCGATCCGATGGCCTGGTCATTAAGAGGGCAAATCCTTGTGGTCAAGAAGTGGTTAAACCTGAAGGAGGTGTTGTTTATAAATTACTTTACTATTGCTTTAGGCCTGGTTCACATGTATGCGGGTTGGTGGTTCACATTTGCACAGGCATAGCAGCCCATTGATTTGAATGGGCTGCTATGCCCTCATTTTCCGCAGAAAAAAGGTGCATGCAGCATTTTTTTAAAATTCAGTGGCCTTGAAATCCATCCTGCTTTTGCACCATGCGACTAACCTGCAGTTCCTGCTCTGGCAAGCTTTCTGCATTTTTTGTATACGTGGGCACGGCATTTAAAAATAAACAGTTTGCGTGTGCAGCAACGGCAGGTAAGTCGCATGGTGCAAAAGAAGGATGGATTTCATGGCCACTGCATTTTTTTAAATTCTGCATGCACCTTTTTTCAGCTGAAAACGCAGGCATAGCAGCTCAAGCCCATTCACATCAATGGGCTGCTATGCCTGTGCAAATGTGGGCCCCCAACCCGCATACATGTGAACCAGGCCTAAAGCAATAGTAAAGCCATTAATTGGTTAAACCTGCAGGAGGACCGGTGTTTTTATCTATTAATGACTTTACTATTGCTTTAGGCCTGGTTCACATGTATGCGGGTTGGGGGCCCACATTTGCACAGGCATAGCAGCCCATTGATGTGAATGGGCTTGAGCTGCTATGCCTGCGTTTTCAGCTGAAAAAAGGTGCATGCAGAATTTAAAAAAATGCAGTGGCCATGAAATCCATCCTTCTTTTGCACCATGCGACTTACCTGCCGTTGCTGCACACGCAAACTGTTTATTTTTAAATGCCGTGCCCACGTATACAAAAAATGCAGAAAGCTTGCCAGAGCAGGAACTGCAGGTTAGTCGCATGGTGCAAAAGCAGGATGGATTTCAAGGCCACTGAATTTAAAAAAAATGCTGCATGCACCTTTTTTCTGCGGAAAATGAGGGCATAGCAGCCCGTTCAAATCAATGGGCTGCTATGCCTGTGCAAATGTGGGCCGCCAACCCGCATACATGTGAACCGCCAACCCGCATACATGTGAACCACCAACCCGCATACATGTGAACCAGGCCTAAAGCAATAGTAAAGTCATTAATAGATAAAAACACCGGTCCTCCTGCAGGTTTAACCACTTCTGGATCGCAAGGATTTGCCCCTTTAAAGACCAGGCCATCGGATCAGAGCGCCAGGACCAGTCATCACCAGGTAGGCCAGACACTGCTTGATGGCTATATAATAATGTAATGTGGGCTGCTAGGCGTGTGTGTGTGTATATATATATTTATTAGAGCTGCACGATTCTGGCCAAAATGAGAATCACGATTTTTTAGCTTGGAATAAAGATCACGATTCTCTCACGATTCTCTGTGTAACAAAAAAAAAAAAAATTGGGATAACTTTACTGTTACGTTTTTTTTTTTTTTTTTATTCATTAAAGTCTAATCATTGCGTTTGAAAGACTGCTGCGCAAATACAGTGTGACATAAAATATTACAACAATCGCCATTTTATTCTGTAGGGTCTCTGCTAAAAAAATATATAAAATGTTTGGGGGTTCTAAGTACTTTTCTAGCAAAAAAAAAACTGATTTTAACTTGCAAACAGCAAGTGTCAGAAAAAGATCCAGTCTTTAAGAGGTTAAACTTCCTTTCTCCCTGGCAGAGGGAAGGAAAAGATACAAATGTAATCATTTTTGTTTATAGTTAGGAGACTTAATGCTGAAAGGTGTTAGCTGAGTGAGTGAATGAGTCATCCAGCTCACTGAAATGTATCAATTCACAAGTCAGGCAGACTTGACAGAGAAACTCGGTATTTTAAAAATGCCACAATAACAATACCGTGGCTATGCAATACCGCGATATATCGAATTACCGAAAACCGGCATATGTCTAGTCACCGCCACATCCACCACCACCTCAACCTCCCTCCTACTCCATATGGGCCTCGTCCTTCAGAGATGAAGAAGAACATTGTTTTATTTTTCTGTTTTTTTTTGTTGTTTTAAGTTATTTCCCTATCCACATTTGTTTGCAGAGCACTTGCCATGCTCTTAATTACGTTTTGCTGCCATTTGCAGCACTCTAGCCCTTTCCTTTGGTGTTTTAGAGCCATTTTAGTGCCTTAAAGTTCGGGTCCCCATTGACTTCAATGGGGTTCGGTGTCCGGGAAAAGTTGGGTAAAAGTCCGGGACACGGACCCGGACTTTTTTTTAAAGTTCGGCCGAACCCGTCGAACACGGACATCTAGGTGTTCGCTCAACCCTAATGCCGAGTGTATCATTTGTGTTTGTACCCTACTGCAGAAATTATTTGGAACCACTAATCAATATGAGGATAGGAGTTGCCGATCTATAAAATTTCCAGAACATTATTTAATATCTAGAATAAAATATGGAATAACCCAGATTTGACAAAGCCAAGAGCTGAACCCTAGTTCAACATTCCTGACATATGGGGAAACCACCCTTAAGACAATAACCCATAATATACCTTGCTAGAATATCCTTCCTAGCCTCAAGATTCATAAGAGAGATTTAGGGATGGTCCTGACTCTCTAAAGCAGGGGCCTTCAAACTATGGCCCTCCAGTTGTTCAGGAACTACAATTCCCATCATGCCTCGTCATGTCTGTGAATCTCAGAGTTTTACAAGGCCTCATGGGATGTGTAGTTCCACAACAGCTGGAGGGCCGTAGTTTGAGGACCCATGCTCTAAATCCAACGACTGCTTAGAGTCCAAGCAGCAACAGCCAGAAACCACAGGCAAAGTGCATAAACCAGGGTCAATGCTCAACAGCTAAGATGACCAAAAGGCCCTCCATCTCGAGTCTGGGAAGCAGACGAGGGAGAAGTGTAATCAGAGGACAGGCCTAGATCCAGATGATTAGATCCCATGAAGTCAACAGAAAATCCACTGCTACAATAGAGAATGTATGCATCTGGAAACTAACCTGTCTGGAATGCACTTGGGTGTATGGACCAATCCCCCATATCCAGGCATTACTGGTTAGGAAAATGTCCTAATAATTGTTCATACCCGAGATGATCACAGTGAACAAGACTAGAGCATGAAGTTCTGCCCATATCAGGACCTGAACCACCACATTGGTGGAGCAAGATCTGCCATTTCCCCCAAAGGAATAACACATGCCTCCGCTGTAGTGTAGTCCAGCTGGATCTGGATCAGGTGACCTGACAAGCAAGTTGTCCAGTGAAGTAGGCCAGACTGGGGTGTTTGCTGGTCAGACTGGGGTGACCACTTGATCTAGATTATCCTGCCAGTCGCCCAGTCTAGCAGTTGATTGTAGATCTAACAGGAAAAAACCAGGAGAAAAAAATCTAATTTTAAGGAAAAAAATTGCCAGGACCAGAGATCCCAGCAAGGAACTAGGTCCTTACTCCTGACTAGGCAGAAAAAAAACTGAATGCCTATAGCAGAGGGGGGGGGGGGGGGGGTATATCTCCTGGGAATGCCCATAGGCGTCGTTGATCCTTTTTTTCTGCCTAGTGTCCTACTCCTGGGGGCAGTATAACCCACTGGTCAAGATTCTCAGGAGCTGTGTCCGTCAATGAACGAAGGAGAAAAATTAATTTCAGTAATTCAGTTCAAAAAGTGAAACTCGTATATTATATATATATATATATATATATATATATATATATATATATATATATATATATATATAACACAGAGTGATATATTTCAAGCATCTCTTTATTTTAATTTTGAGGATTACGGCTTACAGCTAGTAAAAATCCAAAATTCAGTATCTCCGAAAACTAAATTATTGTGAAAAAGTTCAATATTGTAGACTCATGGTGTAACACTCTAATCAGCTAATTAACTCAAAACCTGAGTCTTTTATATAGTCTGTCTCAGTAGGTTACACAATCATAAAGACTGCTGACTTGACAGTTGTCCAGAAGACAGACATTGACACTTTCCACATAGAGGGTAAGTCGCAAAAGGTCATTGCTAAAGAAGCTGGCTGTTCACAGAGTTTTGTATCTAAGCATATTAATGGACACTTGAGTGGAAGGAAAAAGTGTGGTAGAAAAAGGAGCACAAGCAACAGGGATAACCGTAGCCTTGAGAGGGTTGTGAAGCCAAGGCCATTCAAGAATTTGGGGGAGATTCACAAGGAGTGGACTACGGCTGGTAAACATCTTACCTGGGCTAAGGAGAAAAAAGACTGGACTGTTGCTCAGTGGTCCACAGTCCTCTTTTCGGATGAAAGTAAATTTTGCATTTCATTTGGAAATGAAGGTCCCAGAGTCTGGAGGAGGAGTGGAGAGACACAGAATCCAAGTTGCATGAGGTCAAGTGTGAAGTTTCCACAGTCAGTGATGATTTGGGGAGCCATGTCATCTGCTTGTGTTGGTCCACTGTGTTTTATCAAGTCCAAAGTCAACACAGCCCTCTACAAGGAAATTCTAGAGCACTTCATGTTTCCCTCTGCTAACCAGCTTTATTGAGATGCCGATATAATTTTCCACCAGGACTTGGCACCTGCCCCCACTGCCAAAAGTACCAATACCTTGTTTAATAATCATGGTACCACTGTGCTTGATTGGCCTGCAAATTTGCCTGACCTAGACCCCATAGAGAATCTGTGGGGCATTGTCAAGTGGAAGATGAGAGACACCAGACCCAACAATGGAGATGAGCTGAAGGCCACTATCAAACCAACCTCGGCTTCCATAACACCTCAGTAGTGCCACAGGCTGATCGCCTCCATGCAACGTTGCATTGATGCAATAATTCATGCAAAAGCAGCCCCGACCAAGTATTAGGTGCATACTATACTGTACACAGACATACTTTTCGTAAGCAAACTTTTCTGTATTAAAAATCCTTTTATTGGTCTTATGTAATATTCTAATTTTCTGAGATACTGCATTTTGGATTTTCACTAGCTGTAAGCCATAATCATCAAAATTAAAAGAAAGAAATGCTTGAAATGTATCACTCTGTGTGTAATGAATCTATATAATATAGGAGTTTAACTTTTTGAATTTAATTACTCAAATAAATTAACTTTTTGATCATTCTATTTTTGTGAGATGCACCTGTTTAGTCTATCATAAATCAGGCAAGGAATACATTTTTAAAAGACATTTGAGTGTTGGTGTTTTGTTGGTTTCTAATTGCAGTTGTAAAATTGGATGTAGTGATGACATCCATCAGCCAGGTATGCTCTTATGTGCATCCTTGCTAACTATTGGAATCACTAAGAATACACCAAAGGTGAAGAAGTTAGTAGTTATATCTATAGTATTAGCGTGCCATCCCCTCTGTTATATAACGCTATGTGTCCCTGTACCTGTGCTGTAAAAAAAAAGATACCAACTATACCTTATATCAGAGCGTCTCCCGCTGCTCACGTGACTCCTCGGATCTCTCTCCTCTCTTTCTCACCGATGTCAGGGGCAGTGCTCGGCCACGGCCGCTATAGCTGTCAGCCGGGCAGAGGAGAGAGCCAAGGAGTCGCATGAGCACCAGGAGACACTCTGATATATGGTATAATCTGCTTTTTATTTTTATACAGCACAGGCACTGGGACAAATAGCGTTATAACAAAGGGGGTGGCACGCTTATATAATAGTGGGTTAACAAACACTTTAAATAATATTGCATAGCCATGGAACCCTTGCTGGAGGGGTTCAAAGCCTATTTGCATTGATTGACTGCCAATGGATTGCACAATATTCTCCATACCCCTTTCACCATCACCAGTCTTATTAGATACCAGTATAAAAAGATGTCAATAGCTTGCTTTTACTTTATTACTTTACAAATGGATAGCTAGGGACAGAACTACTGCATTCCTTGCATTAAGGTAAAACATGGTTAAAGTGATTGTAAACAATCACCTTGTAAAACAGTTCATTCAGTTTAAAATAGAAATAAAATGCAAAACATTTGTGTATAGATATAAAAAGCATTACATATACTTTTTTTTTCCCTTTGATCCCTTTCCCTCTGTTCCCAGCTGTATAAACAATCTGCCATCACCGTACTGTAATCTTGTCAGTAAAATTTGAAGTCTAATTAGTTGCTATGGTTTTCCGCACTCTGAAATTTGCCCTTTTCTTTGATGAACAACATTAATTTAACACATGAAATAAAATGTATACTGGCATTGCTGCTATGAACTATAATCCTATCCCCAGCTCCCCAGATAACCTGTACACTTCAATACCTGTGACTCCCTGCCTGCCTCCCATACGTAATATAATAAGCGTTGCCTGCTAATGTTTTTACAAGCTATTAACACATTTCATTCAAATGTTTTTGACAACAGAAAAAAATCAGCCTATGAGTATGAAAAAATAAAGTTTATAAGTCTCAACTAGCAATTAGGGACTCATTTTGTTGCACAGGAGAGGTTAGAAAGTGCAGACCAGAGAAATGTTCTATTTTGCTGACCTGTGTGTTAAGCCAATCGACAGACTAAAAATTGTTAATGAAGACGCAATGGGCTATAGTGCATGTTATTCATTTCAGTGACAGGTGATGATTTCTTTTTTTTTTTTTTTTTTTACATATTGCTTTGTTTTTCAGCAAGGTAGTTTAAAGCCTTCACGCTGACGTAACACTAATATGCAGGCTTTGGCTTCAAGGGGTTGTACCGAGGTGATGCCTGCAGGCATCAACCCGGTACCATATTTCTGAGCCAACGGTCGGCTTTCTTGTAATGCCAACCGATGCAGCTAATCAGCCACCTGGCTGTTATTACAAGCAGCGGGAGGGGACATCCCCCACTCCCGCCGCCTTCTGCGGCTTGCCAACCGATGCAGCTAATCAGCCACCTGGCTGTTATTACAAGCAGCGGGAGGGGACATCCCCCACTCCCGCCGCCTTCTGCGGCTTGCCCATGCTCTCCCGTACAACTGGGAGGCCCGAGCAACCAGCCAGCACGTCCGCCGGTTAAAATCGGCTTTGATCTGGTCTTGAAGCAACATCATGACATCACTTACGGTTAACTGGAGCCTTAAATAGGTTGTAAACCCCCCTGTGATGTTTGTACTTATGGGTAAGCCTATAATAAGTCTTACCTATAGGTACTGTAAATACAGGCATACCCCACTTTTAAGTACACAATGGGACCAGAGCATGTATGAAAAACGAAAATGTACTTAAAGTGAAGCAATACCTTTTTTCATTTCTCAATGCATGTAAATACACTAGGTCTATAGGAAATCTTGATCAGCTTGACATGGCACTGCTCCCAAACCATAAGTGACAAGGACACCAAGCTTGGGGAGCATGTTAAGGGGATCCAGGACTATGACATGGTAGATTACCTAGGCAAGCTGGCCAGCCACAAATAGGATATGTTGTAGTCCTGGGTCCCCTCGCGGTGCTTCCTAAGTTTGGTATCCCTGTCACTTATGGTTTGGGAGCAGTGCCATGTCAAGCTGACCAAGATTTCCCATAGACGCCAATGTTAAAAACCGGGAGTAGTGCCATGCCAAGCTGACCAGGCTGTGTCTGTACTCGCGAGTGTACGTAAAGTGAGTGTACTTAAAAAACGGGGTATGCCTGTACCTCCTAAACTTGCACAATTTAGAAGATATTTACTGTAAACTGCGTGAATGACATCATCGGCACATGCGTTCTGAATGAACGGCCGCCCGTGCAGTTTCTTTGGAGCCCTGTGACTGGCAGCACCCGCGCGCATGCGTGGGACTGACATCACGCGGCTCTGGCCAGTAGCACAGCCGGAGTCCGCAGACCCAAAAGGAAGACGGGTGAAGATAAATGTGGCCTGAAGCGGGGACGATGAGGGCTTTGTTTGGAGGTGTCACATAATGGGCCAGTATGCGATGCATACTAGCACATTATGCCTTTACTTTCCAGGTAAGGAGAAAAAAAAAACAACAGACTTTACTACCTCTTCAAAGGCACCAGATTTTTAAAAATGACAGTATTGGCGTTTTGAATGCTTTTAAGTGAAAAGGAGGGATTTGATTTCTTATAGACCCCAGATCCCTCTATGAAGAGTACCGGTCACTTCCTATTACTGTCACAAGGGATGTTTACATTCCTTGTGACAGCAATAAAAGTGATAAAAAAAAAAAAAATTAACCACTTGCCGACCGCCCACCACAGATTTACTGTGCCAGGCTAGCTCGGCTGCTAGGGTGCTAGGGGCACCCGCGATCGCTCCCCGCTGAGAGAGAAGAACGGTCAGTTGTTGTAAACACAGCTGACCGTTGTTCTCTCTGAAATGATCACAGAGCGCCTGTGATCCTTCTATATAGGATCACAGGTATCTCTGGTCATTTCACAAGCCCATCCGCCATACAGTTAAAAAACACTCCCCTAGGCTCACACTTAACCCTTTGA
Organism: Pelophylax lessonae; assembly: GCF_965119305.1. Classification (NCBI taxonomy): domain Eukaryota; kingdom Metazoa; phylum Chordata; class Amphibia; order Anura; family Ranidae; genus Pelophylax; species Pelophylax lessonae. Next base: position 683,226,793 of record NC_138769.1, on the reverse strand, counting down.
TCACCACTGTGTTAACCCCTTCCCTGCCAATGTCATTATTACAGTAACAGTGCATATTTTTAGCACTGATTACTTTAGTAATGTCACTGGTCCCCCCAGAAGTGTCAGAAATGTTGGTTAGGGGTCCGATCTTTCCGCCGCAATGTCGCAGTTCCGCTAAAAATCACAGACCACCACCAAATAGATAAAAATGACATAAATCTTTCCTCTAACTTTTGCGCAAACCAATCAAAATACGCTTATTGCTATTTTTTTTTCAACAACAACATGTAGCAGAAAACAAAGTGGCTTAAGAGGATGAACATTTTTGATTTTTACATTTTTTTTTGGGGGGGGGAATGTTATATAGCAGAATGTGAAAAATATTTTTTTTTCTAGAATTGTCGCCTATTTTTTTTGTTTATAGCGCAAAAAATAAAAATTGCACAGATGATCAAATACCACCACAAGAAAGCTCTATTTGTGGGGAAAAAAGGACATCAAATTCATTAGGGTACAGCATCGCACAACCGCACAATTTTCAGTTAAAGTAACGCAGTGCTGTATCGCAAAAAATGGCCTGCTCATTAAGGGGGTAAATCCTTCCGGTCCCGTATTTAGTGCGACATGTTCAGCAGGACCCCCTCCCCTTCATGCGAGAGGGTTGCAAACACCACAAAACCCCAATAAATGAGAAAGTAAAGGCAGGATAAACCATGGCAGAAGACAAATCATTTTATTTTTCCCACTCAAAGCAAACAGTTAAATACACAAATGAAATACATATTGTAGATACAGTACCTTGAAAAAGTATTCATAAGCCTTGAAATTTTTCACATTTTATCATGTTACAGCCAAAACCGTAAATATATTTTTTGGGGGATTTTATGTGACAGACCAACACAAAGCAGCACATAATTGTGAAGTGGAAGGAAAATTATAAATGGTTTACAGATTTCTTTAGAAATAAATATGTGAAAAGTGTGGCATGCATTTGTATTCAGCCCTCTTTACTCTGATACCCCTAACTAAAATCTAGTGGAACCAATTGCCTTCAGAAGTCACCTAATGAGTAAATAGAGTCCACCTGTGTGTAATTTAATCTCAGTATAAATACAGCTGTTCTGTGAAGCCCTCAGAGGTTAGTTAGAGCAGTGTTTCTCAACTCCGGTCCTCAGGGCACGCTAACAGGCCAGGTTTGCAAGAAAACTGAAATACATCACAGGTGATATAATTTGCTGCTCAGTGATTGCAGTATTCTAGTATGCATCTCCCTAAGGTAATATTTAAAATCTGGCCTGTTAGTGTGCCCTGAGGACCAGAGTTGAGAAACACTGAGTTAGAGAACCTTAGTGAACAAACAGTATCATGAAGGCAAAGAAACACACCAGACATGTCAGGAATAAAGTTGTGGAGAAGTTTAACCACTTGCCAACCGCCTAATGTACATTTACTGTGGCAGGTCGGCTCTATAGTGCAAAAAAATGTACCTGAACGTCATTTTGTGCAATAGCTACTAAGGGGCGCGCACACGCCAAAGGAAGCCCGATCGCGTGCTGATTGGACAGAGGGGGGAGCCAATTGGTGGGTCTGGAGGACCCGATGTCCGCTGGCCACTGGTCATCTTTCCAGAAAGAGAGGCAGAACAGCGGTCTGGATAAGAAGAATTGGCCACACATCTTTGGAGTTCCAAATGCCTTTATTGTGATTTCCAAAGTGGCATAACAAAACACCAACCAGTCTAAGTAGACGTGTTTCACACAGTACAACTGTATTTAATCATTACACAGACATGTCACACTGGTACATCTTAAATAGACCCATCCCCAGTAGTTACAGATGTTGAGGAGGTAGTAATTACCAAAAAGTGACTAATTCAATCAAATAATCAAACATAAAAACACATCCTCTCTGAATAAAACCTCCAGTAAATATAAAGTTCTAGAATAAACCCAGGTATACATGCAAATGAAGGGCATCCATATTAAGCAAAAAATAAAAAAGATGGAAAAATATATATACAGTAAAACCTTGGTTTGAGAGTAACTTGGTTTAAGAGCGCTTTGCAAGACAAGCAAAATTTTCAAATAAATTTTGACTTGATATACAAGCAATTTCTTGATATACAAGTAGCCTCAAGTCACAGCTGAGTATAAAAGAGAAGAGAGGCGCCTCTAAGTGTAGCAATATGGTTACATTTAATGAAGGTACATTTAGCAACTCACATGGTTGATGATTGAACAGGCACATCTAAGGTTTCAGGCATCCAAGCTAAAGCTGTCCACATAGACCATCCTCCGCACCACCATCTACGTCCTCCCTTCCATGCTGCCCCTCGCTTTCAGATCGCTTTACTGCAGGGTGGTCTTCCCAGTCAGGATTACAGACTGGCGGTGCAAAAGATGGTCTATGTGGACAGCTTTACCCCGGATGCCTGCATACTTAGATGTGCCTGTTTTATTCATCAACCATGTGAGTTGCTAAATGTTGTACCTTCATTAAATGGAACCTTATTGCTACACTTAGAGGCGCCTCTCTTCTCTATGATACTCTGTAGCTCTTGCTGGATTTTGCTTCTAATCCCCTTGTGGAAGCGGCTATTTGTGGATGGACATTTTATGGTTATGCTATCATCTTTTTATATGGACTATAAACTGAAGGACATATGAATAAATGGTTGTGGAACGAATCATCTGAGTTTCCATTATTTCTTATGGGGAATTTTGCTTTAATATAAGAGTGCTTTGGATTACAAGCATGTTTCCGGAACGAATTATGCTCGCAATCCAAGGTTTTACTGTATATATATATATAACAATTATGATGATGTATACATATGTGTACATATATACAAACACATGTACACACTAGTACTGCAACGATGCGTCGACGTGCGTGAAAGGCGTCGACGCGTCACACGTGACGTCACACGCCCCCTGGCCGGACTGGCCTACTGGGATGCCAAGATACGGCCAGCCGGCAGCGTCGCTTTAAGCATTGCCGGCCGGGCCGCTGCACTGATTGGGGCCACTGCAGGCTGATCCCTCCCACTGTCCCACACAGACGAGATGTCACGCGCCACTCCAGCAGCAGCATGTGATCGCAGGTGAGCCTGAGGGGTCTGCACTGGGAGGGGGGCTAAGTGGTCTGTATTAGGTGGGAGGGCTTACTGAGGGGTCTGTACTAGGTGGGAGGGCTTACTGAGGGGTCTGTACTGGGAGGGGGCTTACTGAGGGGTCTGTGCTGGAAGGGGGGCTTACTGAGGGGTCTTGTACTGGGAGGAGGGCTTACTGAGGGGTCTGTACCGGGAGGAGGGCTTAACGAGGGGTCTGTACCGGGAGGAGGGCTTAACGAGGGGTCTGTACCGGGAGGACGGCTTACCGAGGGGTCTGTACCGGGAGGAGGGCTTACCGAGGGGTCTGTACCGGGAGGAGGGCTTACCGAGGGGTCTGTACCGGGAGGAGGGCTTACCGAGGGGTCTGTACTGAGAGGGGGGCTTACTGAGGGGTCTGTACTGAGAGGGGGGCTTACTGAGGGGTCTGTACTGAGAGGGGGGCTTACTGAGGGGTCTGTACTGGGAGGAGGGCTTACTGAGGGGTCTGTACTGGGAGGAGGGCTTACTGAGGGGTCTGTACTGGGAGGAGGGCTTACTGAGGGGTCTGTACTGGGAGGAGGGCTTACTGAGGGGTCTGTACTGGGAGGAGGGCTTAATGAGGGGTCTGTACTGGGAGGGGGCTTACTGAGGGGTCTGTACTGGGAGGGGGCTTACTGAGGGGTCTGTACTGAGAGGGGGGCTTACTGAGGGGTCTGTACTGAGAGGGGGGCTTACTGAGGGGTCTGTACTGGGAGGAGGGCTTACTGAGGGGTCTGTACTGGGAGGAGGGCTTACTGAGGGGTCTGTACTGGGAGGAGGGCTTACTGAGGGGTCTGTACTGGGAGGAGGGCTTACTGAGGGGTCTGTACTGGGAGGAGGGCTTAATGAGGGGTCTGTACTGGGAGGGGGCTTACTGAGGGGTCTGTACTGGGAGGGGGCTTACTGAGGGGTCTGTACTGGGAGGGGGCTTACTGAGGGGTCTGTACAGGGAGGGGGGCTTACTGAGGGGTCTGAACTGGGAGGGGGGCTTACTGAGGGGTCTGTACTGGGAGGGGGGCTTACTAAGGGGTCTGTACTGGGAGGGGGGCTTACTGAGGGGTCTGTATTAATTACAGGATTAATTAGCTAATCAAAAAAACACTCAACTAAGCAAAAAAATAAATAAAATAAAAATAATCGTTAGACTAGTCGACTAATCGGAAAAATAATCGCTAGATTAGTCGACAGACAAAATAATCGTTAGTTGTAGCCCTAGTACACACATAAGAAAACGCATACAGAGCGACTCTCCATGCATGATGATACTATGGAGCCCCTCTTCAAAAAATGCATTACACCAAACCAACATATAAAAAGGAAAGAGGAGAAATAGAGAGGAAGTAAAGAAGGAAAGCAGATGACACGTAGGTATAAAAGACAAAACCATGATATAAAATATTCAAAGTGTATAGCCACATAAAGGCCACAGTGTAGACTCGTGGCCACACCATATGTCCCATAAGATGATGCGCACTAAATGGGCGATACCTGTAAAGTTATGTCCATGCAGGTAAATTCACAGAATGTGCATGTAGGAAAAGTGGAGACATGAGGACGATCGAAACCTTCATTACTCATTATCTCCCGCAATTGCCCAACATGTTTCATCTATGAAACACATGTAAAGTGAAATGGGTGATGCCTGTAAGATTATGTCCGTGCCGGTAAATTCACAGGCTGTGCATGTAGGAAAAGTGGGGACATGAGGACAAACGAAACCTTCATTACTCAATAAACTCCCACAATTACCTAACATGCTTAATCTATGACATACACACGCAAAATAAAATTCACAGACTGTGCATGTAGGAAAAATGGGGACATGAGGACGATCAAAAACTTCATCACACAATAAACTCCCACACTTATCCAACATGCTTAACTTATGACATATATGTAAAATAAAATGGGTGATGCCTGTAAGATTATGTTCATGTATGTAAATTCACAGAATGTGCATGTAGGAAAAGTGGGGACATGAGGACGATCAAAACTTCATCACTCAAACTTCCGCAATGGACCAACATGCTTCATCTATGAAGTAAACGCAAAGTGAAATGTAAAAGATATAAAAAAACGATAAGGGGAGAAACACAGGAAGGGCACACCAAAGCGTGAACAGGGAGGAAGGGGAAAAGCATTCCCTAGGCTCAATCATAAAAGTGGCTAACATCATACTCAAAATTGAGTCTCTGGGGAATACGAGTCTGGAGATGGAAAATCCAGAAAACCTCCCTCCGGCACAATAGCCAAAAGGCATCATCCCCTATTTTGGGGACCCTAACCTTGTCAATGACTTGAACCTGTACAGCTGTTTTATCACCACCATGGCATGTATTAAAATGCTTTGCCACATTGGTAGATAAATTCTTTTCTACACTATATACTGTAAGTGTTCCTGGAAGCAATCACGAAGACGTCTTGTTGTGCTACCAACATATTGAACATGGCATATGGCACAGGTAATTAGGTATACCACATACAGTAGCTCATACTGCAAATAAAAAATGAGCATATCTCAAATTCTCTCTGATTTGTAGTTTATCGAAATGTTACCTCCATAAATGTGGCTGCAGCAGGAACATTCCACTGCACCACACCTATAGTTCCTCTTGAAGTGTAGCCACATGAGTGACTTTAGAGGCTCTCTGTGAAAGAAGCTGGGGACAGAAAACATCCCAAGGTGGGAGCCCTTCATGAAACAATGTTGACTCCCTCCTGTAGGATATTGGCACATGTCTCATCAGAATACAGGATCGGTAGAGGTCTGTTAATGATTTTTTTGATATCATTAAATTCATTGCTGAATGGGGTAGAAAGTGTTCATGACTTTTGTTGTTGATTTATGTGACAGCTTCATTTTACCAAAAGATAACCCTATTTCTACATTTAGCTATGGAGAGAGCCCTATTCAGCATCCACCTAGGGTATCCCCATTGCAAAAATCTCTCATAGAGGGACAGGGCATCCTGTTCAAATTGTTGGTCATTACAGAAAATGCGTCTAACCCGCAGGAATTGGCCCACGAGAATACCTTTAATTGTATGCCTTGGGTGGCCCGACTGGGTCAAGGCTCCTGCTGCTGTCAGTCAGATCCAGTGAGGAGGGAGTAGAGGGTGGTGCCGAGCCGCTATGTGTGTATCAATAGCTGCAAGCAGCCCGGCTCTGGATCGAGCCCACATGAGTGCTCCCATAGCACTTGGAGAAGAGGGGGAGCACAGGTGAGAGAACCCTGAATAGGAGGTTTTTGGGCCGCTCTGTGCAATACTATTGCAGAGAGCGAGTAAGTATAACATGTTTCTTATTTTAATTACAAAACAAAATTCACTCACTTTAAGATTTTTTTTTCTATTAAACAAGAGTTTATCACTAAATTTTAAAGGAGATGTCAAGGAAAAAACAAAAACAATAGTGTAGAAACATATGCAGTGTGGTCTCTGCAACAGGGAACCACTGTTTCTGGGTGACCTGCAATTCCCTTTTTTACCAGCAGTTGGCACTACGTAAAAAAAAAACCTGCAATTATACATTTAGGTGCCAATAAAACCATGAGCTATAGAAAGGGAGGCACGAGTGTTACTACACAGAACAGGCATGGCATCACATTGCTCATCACATGCATAACACTTACTTGCTGTAGCTAAAATTAACCGATTGGTCGCTGAGAACCTCAAATTGGACAGGGCGATCTCCCATACAGTATTTTCTCATAAGCTCCATACAGGTATGTAGAGTTTTTCTGGAAGGTTTGTTGTCGTGAAAAAGATCTCCACCAAGCAGCAAGAAGTCGACCTGTGGAAAGATATAAAAATGTATATGGTCACTTCTTGACTCAGTCAAGCTAATAGATACTCCCACTGTCTAAGACTTGTATATTCTCTGAAAAGCGATCTGCAGCAGATCATTTTTCTTAGAGAGCTACTAAGAAGCCATTGCCAATCATTCAGGGAATGGGATGCCTGCTTTTTTATTTGTTTTTGTTTTTTGGCTGAACTCCAATTTTCAATGTGACAAATGAATGCGTCCCAACTGTGAACCAAGTGTTAGATTAGTTATGGTGCGATCCCACTCACTCCAGTGACAGAGTTTGACAGGTGCTGCCTCAAATCAACACGATGCATCAACAGCTGCCCAAAAACACAGATCAATGCACTCATATGAATTGGCCCTAAAGCAGGCGTCCAGGCAAAAAATTTAATGAACAGTATATCACACAGAAGACCAGGCTTTTTCTGGCACTTTTTGTTTACATGTTTAAATCAGTATTTTTTGCTCGCAAATTACTTTTAACACATTATACATTATATATATATCTTTTTACATTGCGCACGCTCATGGAATGGCAACAAATTACAGTCTCCATAGGAAACGCTTTAAAAGTTTAACAGGTTGCCTGTTTAGCATTAAAGGAGGTCTAGCGCTAGAATTTTTGCTCTCGCTTGAACACCATTTACATATGCGCACAAGACTTACATAGAAACATAGAAATATGACAGCAGAAAAAGAACCAAGTAGCCAAACGAGTCCCCCCCCCCCTTTTTTTTTTTAACATATACAGTATCTCACAAAAGTGAGTACACCCCTCACATTTTTGTAAATATTTTATTACAGTATATCTTTTCATGTGACAACACTGAAGAAATGACACTTTGCTACGATGTAAAGTAGTGTAAAGTAGTGAGTTTGTATAACAGTGTAAATTTGCTGTCCCCTCAAAATAACTCAACACACAGCCAATAATGTCTAAACCGCTGGCAACAAAAGTTAGTACACCCCTAAGTGGAAATGTCCAAACTGGGCCCAAAGTGTCAACATTTTGTTTGGCCACCATTATTTCCAGCACTGCCTTAACCCTCTTGTTTAAACATATTGGACTAGGTGGGACTTTAAATGAGACCCAAGCTGGTGTTGCCCGGCGTCTACATCCCTATAACAAAAAACAAAATGAGGTTAAGGGTTGTAAGAGGTGCATGAAAGTCAGCCAGCCCCCAGTCTGATGTACTCACCCTCCAGTCTGTCACCAACCAAATAAAACCTGTCTCTTGGTACAAAGAACAGGGGTTTAGTTGACACACATTTGCAAACGCATGTGAAAGCTGCAGAGCCACTTCACGGCACCCTGGTGGATGGGGGAACAGGTGAGAGGGAGACAGCCCAACCTCCCCCAACCCATCCTCATCCACGACTGGCTGTTGTCTCAAAGACTCAAATAATTAGGTTATAACCACGGTGCAAACTGGAAAAGACCAGCTGAAAAGCATTACACCTCCTTGGTGGATACAGTATATAGATAGGAAGGGATTTTATGTATGGGGCATGGCCCGTAAAGCACACTGCCTTTGAAATCCCTAATTTCCTCTTTGGGACTTTATGTGAGACAAGCAGGTCATGCTATTGGTCTCCATCCCTGTATACGGAAAACACGAAGGTCAAATCAAAACGGCATTGACCAAAAACGCACGAAAATCGCACGGTGGGACTTTAAATGAGGCACCAAGCTGTAAGCAAGGCGTCTCCATCCCTGGTTGCTTAAACATATTGGACTAGGTGGGACTTTAAATGAGAGGAAATTAGGGATTTCAAAGGCAGTGTGCTTTACAGGCCATGCCACATACATAAAATCCCTTCCTATCTATATACTGCATCCACCAAGGGGATGGAGGTGTAATGCTTTTCAGCTGGTCTTTTCCAGTTTGCACCATGGTTATAACCTAATTATTTGAGTCTTTGAGACAACAGCCAGTTGTGCATGGGGATGGGTTTATGGGAGGTTGGGCTGTCTCCCTCTCACCTGTTCCCCCATCTACCCATTAGCGGCCATGTGCCTCCAGTGTGAGGACACTAAATTAAGAGTGTAGGACTGCAGATTTAACAGGGTGCCGTGAAGTGGCTCTGCAGCTTTCACATGCGTTTGCAAATGTGTGTCAACTAAACCCCTGTTCTTTGTACCAAGAGACAGGTTTTATTTGGTTGGTGACAGACTGGAGGGTGAGTACATCAGACTGAGGGCTGGCTGACTTTCATGCACCTCTTACAATCCTTCAACCTCATTTTGTTTTCTGCCTTAACCCTCTTGTTTACCAGAGCTTCACAGGTTGCTACTGGTGTCCTCTTTCACTCCATCACAACATCACGAAGCTGGGGGATGTTAGAGACCTTGCACTCCTCCACCTTCCATTTGAGGATGCCCCACAGATGCTCAATAGGGTTTAGGTCTGGAGACATGCTTGGCCAGTCCATAACCTTTACCCTCAGCTTCTTTAGCAGGGCAATGGTCGTCTTGGAGGTCGTTATGTTGGAATACTGCCCTGCGGCCCAGTCCCTGAAGGGAGGGAGGGGATCATGCTCTGCTTCAGTATGTCACAGTACATGTTGGCATTCATGGTCCCTCAATGAGTCGGAGCTCCCAAGTGCCGGAAGCACTTATGCAGCCCCAGACCATGACACTTCCACCACCGTGCTTGACTGTAGGCAAGACACACTTGTCTTTGTACTTTTCACCTGATTGCCGCAACCGCGCTTGACACCATCTGAACCAAAAAAGTTTATCTTGGTCTCATCAGACCACAGGACATGGTTCAAGTAATCCATGTCCTTAGTCTGCTTGTCTTTAGCAAACTGTTTGCGGGTTTTTTTGTGCATCATCTTTAGAAGAGTCTTCCTTCTGGAACGACAGCCATGCAGACCAATTTGATGCAGTGTGCGGCGTATGGTCTGAGCACTGACAGGCTGACCCCAGGCCCCTTCAACCTCCGCAGCAATGCTGGCAACACTCATACATCTATTTCCCAAAAGGCAACCTCTGAATATGATGCTGAGCATGTGCACTCAGAGTCTTTGGTCGACCATGGCGAGGCCTGTTCTGAGTGGAACCTATCCTGTTAAACCGTCTGTATGGTCTTGGCCACCGTGCTTCAGCTCAGTTTTAGGGTCTTGGCAATCTTCTTATAGCCTAAAACATCTTTATGTAAAGCAACAATTCCTTTTTTTAGATCCTCAGAGAGTTATTTTCCATGAGGTGCCATGTTGAACTTTCAGTGACCAGTATGAGAGAGTGAGAGCGATAACACCAAATTTAACACACCTTCTCCCCATTCACACCTGGGACCTTGTAAAAAAAAATAACAAGTCACCTGACACTGGGGAGGGAAAATGGCTAATTGGGCCCAATTTGGACATTTTACCCTAGGGTTGTACTCACTTTTGTTGCCAGCGGTTTAGACATTAATGGCTATGTGTTGCGTTATTTTGAGGGGACAGTAAATGTACACTGTTATACAAGCTGTACACTCACTACTTTACATTGTAGCAAAGTGTCATTTCTTCAGTGTTGTCACACGAAAAGATATAATAAAATATTTACAAAAATGTGAGGAGTGTGCTCACTTTTGTGAGATACTGTATATTCGCTTCTGCGCGTGAGCATGGAGGGATAGGGGTGCTCTAAATTTTTTCTTTCCCCCTTTTTCTTTTTTTTCATACTGTCCCTTTAATATATATTTTTTTTAACACTTTTTTACCTATTACGAGTAATGCAAATATCCCTTGTAATAGAAATAAGGATGACATGTCCTCTTTATAAAGCGATCTCAAGTCAAAAAGTCCCCAAATCTCTCTTTTACCTTTAAAAGCAAAGTTGTTTAATTATTCTTTAATAGGAACATATAGTTATTCATTCTGTGCTAAACCCACATACTGTACACTTTATTGACAAAAGTATTAGGACACAGGCACATGAACTTTAAATGGCATCCCAGTCTTAGTCAGTAGGGTTCAATATTGAGTTGGCCCACCCTTTACAGCTAGAACAGCTTCACCTCTTCTGGGATGGCTGTCCACAAGGTTTAGGAGTGTGTCTATGGGAATGTTTGAACAATGTTCCAGAAGGCACTGTGAAGTCAAGGAACTGATATAGACAAGGAGGCCTGGCTTGCAGTCTTCACTTTAATTCATCCCAAAGGTGTTCTATCGGGTTGAGGTCAGGAGGCAGGCTAGTCAAGTTCCTCCACCCCAAACTCGCTCATCCATGTCTTTATGGATCTTGCTTTCTGCACTGGTCCAAATCATTTGGTGGAGGGGGGATTATGGTGTGGGGTTGTTTTTCAGGGGTTGGCCTTGATCCCTTAGTTCCAGTAAAGGGAACTCTTAAGGCGTCAGCATACCAAGAGATTTTGGACAATTTCATGCTCCCAACTTTGTGGAACAGTTTAGAGATGGCCCTTTCTGTTCCAACATGAATGCGCACCAGTGCACAAAGCAAGGTCCATAAAGACATGGATGAGCGAGTTTGGGGTGGAGGGACTTGACTGGCCTGCATAGGTTCCTGACATAAACCTAAAACACCTTTGGGATGAATTGAAGCAGAGATTGCGAGCCAGGCCTTCTCTCCAACATCAGTGTCTGACCTCACAAATGCACTTCTGGAAGAATGGACAAACATTCCCATAGAAACACTCCTAAACCTTGTGGACAGCTTTTCCAGAAGAGTTGAAGCTGTTATAGCTGCCCAGGGAGGGCCAACCCAATATTGAACCCAACAGACTAAGACCCCTTTCACATATTTGGACCGTTCGTCCATTTTTCATCCATCTGTTGACGGATGAAAAACAGACATCCATGCATTATTATAGAAAAATGGATGACAACGGATGATCAACCATTTAGATCCGTTTTCATCCGCTTTCGTCAAAAATGGATTTTTGTAAGATCTTACCGTAAAATCCTTTTCTCTTAAGCTCATTGACAGACGTAGTCTTCTTTTTTTTTTTTTCAAATTATAGCTTTATTTCTTTAAATTCAGTTACATAAACATTTAATACATTTTGACTTCCAAAATTATAATATACAAAACATCTATGTCCCACATTCGGGACAAATATCTTTCATAATATTCTATAACTGAACCCAAATCTCCCATTTTTCCTTATCTTTTCCCTCTTTCCCCCTCCCCCCTCTCCTCCGAGGTCCTGACAACAGACAAAACAACAAAAAGAAAGAAAAAAGAAAAAAAAAAAAAAAAAAAAAAAAGAAAGGATAGTTAATACTCTGTTATTCTAATTTATCTATTTTCTGTATGCTAATGGGCTGGTTCTTGCTCTATGATTACAGATTGGCCTTCCTCTGAGTTAGTATAATCTATCCACTGTTTCCATTTCTTCTCATATTTATCCGTTTGTTGGCGGGCTGATAGAACCAATTTCTCCAGGCTGCTTATCTCCTCCACTTTCCTCATCCACATGTTTATATTAGGTGGCTCAGTCTCTCTCCATCTAAGGGGTATGCATATCTTTGCTGCGTTTACTAGATGGGGCATAATAGATTTTCTATAATTTTGCACCGGTTTACTGGGGGCGTGGAGCAGAAAGAGAGATGGTTCTTTAAGAAAGTTGCATTTCATAATCTTCTGTATTGTCCTCCAGATCTGTTCCCAAAACACCTCTAGTTCAGGACATGTCCAGAATACATGAAGCATTGTCCCTCTCCCCGCTCCACATCTCCAGCAACGGTCGGTGTTTGCTACAGAAATTTTATTCAACTTAACTGGGGTATAATACCATCTGGTAAAGATCTTATAATTCAGTTCTTGAATTCTCACACACGTTGAAGTTGAAAATACTGACTTAATTATTTGATTTTCTTGTTCTATTGAAAATATGGTACCCATTTCCCTTTCCCATTCCCTCAGGAACTGAAGTTTTCGCCGTTCTGCCGATGTCATTATCAGGGAATACAATTTTGATATAGTATGTTCCAAAATCCCATTCTGGATACATATTTTTTCAAAAGGTAGTACAGTTTTGTCTCCCTGAGATGGCATCTGCAACGTCCCTAGAAAATGGCGTAATTGAAATGCTCTCCATAGATCTAGGCCAAAATGGCCTGAGACACTTGTTAGTTCCTCCATGGTTACCCATCCTGTCTCTGAGATAAAATCTGATATCTGGAATATTCCTCTCTCTGCTAATATCTTAAATTTCTTATCCCGATATCCCGTCTCGAAGTGGGGATTACCCAAGACTGGATACAGGATGGAATTCTCCCGTATAAGTTTTTCCTGTTTGAATGTTTTCGCGCATATTTTAATTGTGTTTCCTATAATAGGATGGTTCTTCATGGATGCTGGTATAGTTTTATAGCACCATGGAGCTCTTTTCAGTAAGATCTCACATTGTGCCTGCTCTAAGTTTGGCCATGTCTTATATTTCCCATGACGGCACCAGTCAATCACTCTTCCCAGTTGAATAGCTTGGTAGTATTTCCTCATGTTTGGAACTGCCAGACCCCCCTCTGATTTTGATTTAAATAGATATTTTTTCCCTATTCTCGGACGTTTTGATTTCCAGATGAAATTCATTATCATGGTTTCGATCTGTGACAGGAATCGAGATGGGATATGAATGGGAAGTGCCTGGAACATGTATAGAAATTTTGGTAGTACACTCATTTTGACTATATTGCACCTGCCGATCCATGAATACATTCCCCCTTTCCATTTTTGCAATAATAAGTTTATTGATTTTAGTAAAGGGTTGAAATTTAAGCTAAATAGTTGCGTTATTTTTGGTGTAATCCGTGTCCCAAGATATTTTAGGGCCTTCTTAGTCCAATTCAACTTAAAATTTACATATAATTGTTGTTGAAGTGCCTCTGACAGTTCTATTCCCATTGTTTCGGACTTAATAAAGTTTATCTTCATATTCGATTGAATACCGTATCTCTCCAATTCATATAACAAATTGGGAAGTGATATAGTTGGATTTGTAATCGAGAATAAGACATCATCCGCGTACGCTGATATTTTATATTGGTCCTTCCCCGCTTTGATACCCGAGATATCAGGATTCATGCAGAGAAAGGGCTCCAGTGACAATACGAACAGGAGTGGAGACAGGGGGCACCCCTGTCTTGTACCATTTGTGATGAAGAATTCTGAGGAGAGAACTCCATTTACCTTTACTCTAGCCGATGGAATTGAGTAACTCTGTTTTATCCATTTTAACATTTTCTCTCCTATTCCTATGTAGCGTAGGACAACAAACATATACTCCCACCTAACCCTGTCGAACGCTTTCTCTGCGTCAGTATTTAACAGGACCGTTGGTATCTTATTCTGATGTATTATGTGTATTAGGTTCAGTAACTTGGTCGTGTTGTCCCTTGCCTCTCGGGTTGGGACAAATCCAACCTGATCTAAATGGATCAATTTTGTCAGGTATTTCTGTACTCTTACTGCTATAATCTTTGTAAAAATTTTGAAATCAGTATTCAACAATGAAATTGGTCTGTAGCTTTTACAGGAGGAAGGGTCTTTCCCTTCTTTGGGGATTACCGTTATATGAGCATGTATGGTTTCTTTGGGGATACTATTCCCTGCACCCCATGAGTTAAACATATCTCTCATGAATTCTTTCAGGTATGGGATTAACTTTTTATAATAGTGTATAGTAAATCCGTCAGGACCAGGTGCCTTCCCTACTTTGATATTTTTAATAGTTTCCATTATCTCCGCTACTGTAATTGGAGATTCAAGAATCTTACTCTCCTCTTCTGACAATTGGGACATTTGTGAAGTTTGTACATATTCCTCCAACTGCGTATGTGGAACTATCGGGGTTTTCAAGTTATATAGGGTTTCATAATACTTTTTGAATTCTTGGGTTATCTGTTTAGGATAGGTGAATCTCTGTCCTGCATCGTTTACTATATGTGGTATATAAGATGTCAGGTTTTGGTCTCTAAGCGATCTTGCCAAAAGCCTTCCACATTTGTTCCCTGATTCATAGATATTTTTTTTAGTTTTCTGAATTGCAGCTTTGGCTCTGAAAGATAGAAGTTCATTAATATCCCTTCTTATTTTTAAAAGTTCTGCCTTTCCCTCTGTTGTCGGTGCGTGCTTGTGTTTTGCTTCTGCTTTATGTAAGGATTGGAGTAAGTGGTTTAATTGTTTATTTCGTTGTTTTTTGATCCTAGACCCATGTTTAATTAATATCCCACGGATGACTGCTTTGTGAGTTTCCCATATTATACCTGGATCTGAGTCTTCCGTGGTATTAGTCAGAAAAAAGAATTCTATTTCTGATTCTACCTCTGCCATAGTCTCACGGTCCTGTAAAAGACTTTCGTTCAATCTCCAAGTTGTTTCTCTCCTTTCTCTTTTATTTGGTAACTCATAAGTTAATATAATTGGGGCATGGTCGGACCAAGTCACTGAACCTATCTTTATATCTTTTATAGCGTGTAGTTGACTGTGTGGAATTAGAAAATAATCTATACGGGAGTATTGTTGATGTAGGGAGGAATAAAATGAGTAGTCTCTTTCTCCTGGATGTCTAAGACGCCATGCGTCTATTAATTGCCCTTCCTGTAATATTTTGGCAAACTTTTTTTGTACCCTAACAGGGATTGAGGATACTCCCCGTGATGTATCCTCTGTTGGAATCAGAGGAATATTCAAATCTCCCCCTATTATTACTTGTCCTTCCCTAAACTCATTGAGTATATCCATCCCTCTACCCAGGAATCCATCCTGTTTTGTGTTTGGGACATACATGTTGACTAATGTAACTACGGTCTCCCGTATAGTCCCTTTTATAAATAAATAACGACCATTTGGGTCATTCAAGATTTGCTTACATTTCCAGGGCAGACTCCTTGATATCAGGATGGATACACCCCTTGACTTTGCCTCCAAGTTAGTTGCGTGGTAGACTATAGGGAAAAAATTATTGCCTAGCCTTGGGCATTTATCCTCTCTGAAGTGTGTCTCCTGTACCATTGCTATATCCACCTTTGATCTTTTCAAGTCATCTAATAAGATTTTCCTTTTTTCAGGCACATTAAGGCCCTTTGCATTAATAGATAAAATTTGTATGTTTTCCATTGTATTAACGGAAGAAAGTAAAGAAGAAAAAAAAAAAAAAAAAAGAAATTTATATCAAAACTTAAAACCCCCCAAAGGATGAGGGAGGAAAGGGGAAAATACCCGCTTGATCTCTCAGTTATAAGAGGTCACTAAGTAGCTTTGCGCTGAGTTGCTCCTCCAATTATTATTGGTTCTTTGAGCAGTTTCCTAAATGGGGTTATGGTTGGATTAGGCTAGAGAATGAAAGAAAAAAAAAAAACAGAAAAAACAATAAGAGGAACTCTCCCCTCCCGCTCCCGGGTCCCGACACAGATCATTTCCATAGTCTAATGGCATTTATTTATATACATTCACTTTCTCCTACGAACCCACCCTCCTCTCAATACATCTCTATCTCGCTCTTTAAGCTGAGGCTGGGAGGATGGAGAAAAAAAAAAAAAAATTAAAAAATCCCCCTCCCTCCCCCTCGAAACCAGAAAAGAAGAAGGGGGGGTGGGGGGGGGGGAAGGGCAGGCAGAGGGGAAAACCCTCCCCCTCCCATCCCCCCCCACCCCCCCAGCCCCCCTCCAGGGACCAGTTTCATACCTCCTTCATCATTCACTGGTTCCCTCCCCTCTCTTAGTACTCCAGTCATTGAGCTGCTAGTTAAATCTTCCTCCATCTTCCATACTTCCCTAGAGAGATCTTACATCTTTAATCTCGCCAAAAAAAAAAAAAAACAGGTGAGTGAACCCCCCAATCTCTTATCACCCTCTTAGGGACCCCCTTAGTTCGGTCCTATTAAACTATTAAGTGCTAAAAAAAAAAAAAAAAAACCAGGAGGTGCTGTGCAATAAAATAAAATATAGATTGAATATTTATATTGTGTTTGTTTTGTGGAAACCGCTTCCTCCTTTCTTATCTCTTGTTCCTTCTAATTCCTCTATTTACTTAGTGTATTCAATTATCTATTCATTTTGTGTAAAAAACCGTACCCACACCAAAAAAAAAAAAGATAAGGGGGGGGGAACCCAAAAAAAAAAAAACCCCCACCAAAAACTCACACCCTCTTTACTCAAAAGAGAACCAAATCTCCCCACCTCTACAATCGTGTACGTGTTTCTAGTGATATTTATGGAAAACACCAAATAGCAAAACCAAAAAAAAAAAAAAAAAGGGAAAGAAGGAGTAAAAAAAAAAAAAAAAAAAGAAATAAAAAGAGAAAACTCTCCTTCAGCTTATATGATCAATTGAGTCCGTGCAAAAGTTCATATTCTGTCCAAAAGGGTTAGGAACTCTACCCTCTGTCCCTCACCAGAGAAAAGAGAAAGGGGTGAGGTGTATATATCTTCAACAGTTAAGCAACATGGTACAACATATTATTCACCCCTAGACAAGAGAGAGAAAAAGAATGGGGGATAAAATTGCGGAGAGAGGGAGATGCCAGGAGAACATAATATAAATTATATGAATATGGCTTCCCTCTCCCCCTTCCAAAGACAGAAAAAAAAAAAAGGGGGGGGGTCAAATTCCCCCTTGCCCCCCACCCCATCCCCCTCTCCTCTCCATCTTAATCCTCAGTTTATCCAGGTTTCTCAAGCATGTACTGTCCTATTTCCATCCAGCCTCCTTTCACGGGGTCCCCCACTTGGGTACCCCCTTGTTCTTGGGGGAATTGCAAGCCAGTCTTGTACTTGTACAGGTTCAGTACCAAGAAAATCAAATAAATTATGCAGGTCTTCTGGGGTACGAAGAACAAACGAGTTGCGTTCCTTAAAAAAAGTCACTGCTAATGGGTATCCCCATCTGTACTTGAATCCTAGCTGTGTTGCTCTTTCCAGCACTGGCCGTAATAAAGCTCTACGGTATAAAGTGGATTTAGACAGGTCCGGAAGTATCTTTATTTTGGCCCCTGCAATTTCAACAGAACCTGTAACCCAGGCTTTACGGAGAATCTCCTCTTTCTGTCTATAATAGTGTGTTTTACACACTATGTCTCGGGGTCTGTTGGGGTCAGTGGTTCTAAACCCCGCAACTCTGTGGACCCTGTCTATTTCCATGGGGGCCATAGGGTGAGAGGTAGGAGCTAGTAATCTTAGAAAAATATCTCTCACCTTCTCCTGTAGGTTTTCCCCTTCCTCCTCAGGGACACCTCTCAACTTCAGATTACCCCTGCGGCTCCGGTCTTCCATGTATAGTTGCATATTGATAGTAGCTTCAAACAGTGCTTCTGTAGTTTTCCTTATTCCGGCCACTTGCTCTTTAACTACAGTGAACTCAGTTTCCTTTGAAACAACTCTGTTTGATAACTGTGTCATGTCTTTACGGAGCTCTTGCATATCTGTCCGGTGTGTCTCCTCGATCCGCATAATCAAAGCCTCTATTTCCGCTTTTGTTGGAAGTGCTTTCAATAGGTCTTTGATATCCGGACTCTCCAGCTCCTGTTGTTTAGTGTGGTCTGGTCCAGCTCCCCTCACTGCTATTGCCTCCGAGCTTATAGTTTCCTCTGGCAGCTTTTCCCCTCTCTCTGTGTGATGTATACCTTGTGTGTTCAGTTTGGTCTGTGTGCCCGCACGTGCCGCCGCCATCTTGGCTTCAGGCGTTCCAGGCAGCTGATGGGAAAAGTATTGTTTAATGTCTCCTGATCTCCTCTGCGGGTGGCGCCTTTCCGCAGCCGAGCGGTCGCTAGTCGAGCGGGTTACCGGGCGGGTCCTGGCCGGTTTGCTTGTTTGCATGCCGCGCTAACAGTGCCGTGTCGGGCTGGTCCGGGAGCGTGGCGGTCGGGAGCTTCACTCAGACGTCCTCACATCACGCCCTCTCCAAGCCACTCCCCCCCCGACTCTAACCAGACGTAGTCTTCTTGATTCTCAAGAGCTGGGTTATGTTGTCTCCGCAGGAGTAGGACTAGGCAGAAAGACAAAACGTTCTGGCTCCACCTTAGGGGCAGTCCCTGAGGGTATATCCTCCCTCTCTCTGCTACAGGGAATCAGTTCTGTTCTAAAGCAGTAACAGAGAATTTAACCCAACCCAACTCAATGATAGAGGGGCGGGTACTACGTCTGTCAATGAGCTTAAGAGAAAAGGATTTTACGGTAAGATCTTACAAAAATCCATTTTTCTCTATCGCTCATTGACAGACGTAGTCTTCTTGATTCTCAAGAGCTGGGACATCCAGAAGCAGTGCCACAAATGAGGGGTGGGATTGACAAAATCAAATCCAATCTAGAAGGCCCAACCGGTGCCAAACTAGAAGTTTTAAAGGCTCATTATAAACAAAGAATGAGACTAAAAGAAAAATTTCCAACGGAAAAAACCCTCGAGGTAGACCACTGGTCTCCTCAAATTGCGGCCTGCAAAACCTTGCGGCCAAACGAGGCATCAGATGATGCCATTACATCAACTTTATAATGTTTAGTAAAGGTATGCACCGACGACCAGGTAGCCGCCTTGCACACCTGGACCACTGACGCCTGATGGCGAAAGGCCCATGACGCACTAAGTGCCCGAGTGGAGTGCGCCTTAACAGGGAACGGGGGCTCCCGACCCTTAATAGAATAAGCCTGTACTACCGTCTGTCTGATCCATCTGGAAATGGTCGCGGCAGATGCAGGCAACCCCTTTTTGGGTCCATCCGGGATCACAAAAAGTGAATCCGTCTTGCGAAACAAGTCTGTCGTTTTCAAGTATACCCTGATCGCCCGGACCACATCCAAGGAGTGCAAAGCAAACTCCCGAGGATGACTGGGCTTAGGACACAGGGAAGGTAACACAATTTCTTCATTCAGATGAAATTCTGAAACCACTTTTGGTAGGAAGGATGGATTCGGACGAAGAACCACCTTATCTCTATGAACCACCAGATATGGTGAACGACAAGATAATGCGGCCAGTTCTGACACCCTGCGTGCAGAAGTAATAGCCACCAAGAAGGCCACCTTCTGGGACAACGTAGGTAGAGGAATCTCCCTAATATCTTCAAAGGGAGGTTTCTGAAGAACCGACAACACTAAATTAAGATCCCAGGGGGGTAACGGCGCGTGCACTGGCGGAGCCAGATGTCGCACCCCCTGGATGAAATTCCGCACCAAGGAATGAGTAGCCAAAGGCTTCTGAAAGAAGATAGCTAATGCTGAGACCTGACCCTTGATAGTACTCAAGGCCAGTTTCTGCTCAACCCCTTGTTGCAGAAAAGCTAATATTCGACTAATCGAATAAGACCGAGGACGGAACCCCAAAGGTTCACACCATGCAATGTAGGACTTCCATGTGCGATGATAAATCTTTCTGGAAGTCGCTTTCCTTGCTTCAACTAGAGGAGGAATAACTGAAGCTGACAAACCTTTGTCCTTCAGCACCTGGGTCTCAATAGCCAGGCCGTTAAAGCCAGCGATCGTAAAGCAGGATGGAAGATCGGTCCCTGAGACAGTAGGTCCTCCCTGAGAGGAAGTCTCCACGGGACGTCCGCCACCAGTCTGACCACGTCGGCGTACCAAGCTCGACGAGGCCAGTCCGGAGCTACCAGAATTACTGGAATTCCTTCCTCCTCTATCCTGCGAAGAAGTCTTGGCAGTAACGCAAGAGGAGGGAAGGCATACATTAGCTGGTATTGCCCCCACGGGGCGATCAGTGCGTCTGCGGTCTCTGCTAGAGGATCGTGGGAGCGAGCCACGAATCTCTGAACTTTCCTGTTGAATCGTGATGCCAACAGATCCACATCCGGGGTGCCCCACCGTAGGCACAACTGGTGGAAAACGTCTGGATGGAGGGACCATTCCCCCTGATCCAGAGTCTGACGGCTGAGATAATCTGCCTGCCAATTCTCCACCCCCGGAATGAACACCGCAGAGATCGCTGGAACAAATCGTTCCGCCCAGCGAAGAATGCAAGCCACTTCTTTGGCCGCTCGGACACTCTTGGTGCCCCCCTGGTGATTGACATAAGCCACGGCCGTGGCATTGTCCGACTGGATCCGAACCGGGCTGCCCTGGAGCTGCTCGGTCCAGTGAATCAGACAAAGTCTGATCGCTCTCAGTTCCAATACATTTATCGGCAACTTGGATTCTTCCGGGGACCAAAGTCCCTGGACAGATAACTGACCGAGAATTCCTCCCCATCCGGATAGACTGGCATCCGTGGTCACTATCGTCCAATATATTGGCAGAAATGACTTTCCCTGGCTGAGCATCGGAGACCGAAGCCACCAGACCAGAGATTCTCTGGTCTGTTTGCTCAATCGGATTTGATTGTCCAGGGATTCCGGATTCCGATTCCATCTGAGAAGAATCTCTTGCTGAAGAATTCGGGTATGGGACTGGGCAAATGGGACTGCTTCGAAGGAAGCCACCATCAACCCCAGAACCCTCATGCAAGTCCGAAGGGAAGACCAGCTGTTGGATAGTAACAACTGGACTGTTGATTGAATCTTTCGGAGTTTCCCTACCGGAAGGAAAACTCTTGTCCTGACTGTGTCTAGAATTAGACCCAGATATTCGAGCCTCTGGGTGGGAACCAGAAATGACTTTTGCTGGTTCACCAGCCACCCGAATTCCTGTAAAGAAATCATAGTAATTTCTATGTTTTGTAGCAAGGTCTGAGGAGACTCTGCATGAAGCAGAAGATCGTCTAGGTAACCAAGAATCGATATGCCTCTTTGGCGCAGTAGTGCCAACATTGGGGCCAACACCTTCGTGAAGACCCGAGGAGCCGTGGCGAGACCGAAAGGTAACGCCACAAACTGATAGTGGTTCTCTTCTACGGAAAAGCGTAGAAACCGCTGATGTCCTGCGAAAATGGGAATGTGAAGATATGCGTCCTTGATGTCTATGGACGCTAGGACATCCCCTGGATGCAGGAAGGCTGCTACTGTGCGAATGGACTCCATTCTGAATCTTCTTATGTTGACAAAAGAATTGAGTGCCCTTAAGTCCAGAATTGGACGCACTTTGCCCTCTTTCCTGGGTATTGTAAATAGGTTTGAGTAAAACCCTTGAAACCGTTCTGTCCAAGGAACGTGGACTACCACTCCTTGTTGTAGTAAATCTGTGACTGCTCTCCGCAGATCTTCTAAACGATCCGGGGATAGTCGGATATTGGAAGGGAAGAATCGCGCCGGTGGGAGAGATCGAAACTCGATCTTGTACCCTGACCTTATGACTTCGCAAAACCATCTGTCCATGATTCTGGAAAGCCATGGATCCGGGAATCGGCGAAGACGTCCCCCCACCCCAGTTATGGGTGGGGGCGCACCTTCAGGCTTTGGACGGTTTATCTTCAGGTCTGGAGGGGGCGGGCTTTTGCTTGCCCGACCAACGACCCCTGACGCCTCCTGCAGGAGCTTTGGAGGACTTAATTTTTTCACCCGCGGGACGAAAAAACCTCTTGTGAGCAGAAAAGGAAGGCCCTCGTCTTTGACGAGTCCCTTTACCTTTAAAATTTTGCGGTAAAAAGGTGCTCTTTCCACCCGTGAGATCCTTAATGATCTCATCTAAGTTGGCTCCAAATAGACGCTCTCCTAAAAAGGGGATATTAGCCAATGCTTTTTTGGAACCTTGGTCGGCTAACCAACCTTTTAGCCACAGTGTACGCCTGAGAACCACTGCTGAGACTGATGCTCGCGCCAATAATGGAGTGGCGTCTAACGCCGCATCACACACAAACTGTAACCCCTGTATCATTTGTTCCAACAAATCTGATACCGCCTGAGGGACCTCTTCTAAGTCCCGGCGTAACCACTTGGTCCATTCAGTTACAGCCTGCGAAACCAGACCAATAGCAATTATTGGTCTGAAAGCTGATCCAATCAAGGTAAACATGGTGCGAGACATAGCTTCTATCTTGCGATCCACTGGATCTTTAAAAGACGGAGCGTCTTCTAGAGGAATAACCGTGGCTTTATTCAATCTAGCAATTGGTGAATCCACCACAGGTGGTTCTGTCCATTTCTTAATGAGGGTTTCCTCAAACGGATAACGCCTGTTAATGCGTTTAGAAATAGTAAAAGTGCGTTTTGGCAGACGCCATTCTTCTTCGATTGGATTGCCAAAACATTTGGGCAATGGAAAAACCTTCGCCACTTTGATGCGTTTTTTAGTCCCAAAAGGGATTTTAGTTTCAGCTATTTCCGATGGAATACCCTGTAATCTTAAGGTTTCTTGAACAGATACAATGAGTGCGTTTACCAACGCTTCCTCTCGGGCTATGGCTGATGCCGAAACATCCTCCTCGCTGTCTGAAGAGACAGGACCCGAGACACCAATCCCAGATGAAGTACCTGCAACTGCAGAAATAGGCTCAGAGTCTGAATCCGAGGTTTCAGATAATAAGGGGTTAGGCGGGGGTCGCTTTCTTGCGCCCTGTCCCTGACAAGCCACTTCCACCCGGGACACAAAAGTTTCCATAATAGCTGACAATGATTCAATTGTCAGTGGGGTGCTGGAGGATCCTGCAGACCCCTCGAGGGGATCCGGAGGAGATACATGAGTGGCAGGGTCCATGTTAATTCAGGACACCTTTGCCAGCAAAAACAAAAAAACTTTTTTTTTTTTTTTTTTGTGTGTCTCCCCCTAGCGCAATAGCGCCCCTCAGAGTACCTGCTTCTCGATCCCACAGAGAGAGAGAGGGACCCCCAAGGCTCACCAACCGATGCAGTGAAGTTTCCAACCAACTGCAGTCAGCGTCTGTCTTTTACAGACTGGAAGGAGCTGTTGCTTTTTCCCGGGTAGAAGGACGTGGCTCCGCCCCCTGTGTACGCCTTCCGGCGTTCCCAGCTCTCCACGAGGTAGCTGGGCTCACGAAACATGGCCGCCCCCATAGAAGAGACATAAGACTCCAAAAACATGGCGGCCGGCGTGACCTGAGGACATACATGCACTTGGTCTACGGCAAAATGGCGGCGGACCGCCGAAATCGTTTTCCCAGCACATCCACCTGCATCTCTGCTAAGTGGCGATATATGGATCTACAGGAGATACACTACAAATAAGGTAGGATTATACCTCCTATGTCTGCTGTAATGTTACAGTCTGCTGGGTAGAGTGTTAGCTCTCAAACCAAGTCCACTTCCTACAAACACATACTGTATTTACAAGGGGGACTTTTTAGTATCAGATATATACTGACCATATATGGAGGGGCCCATAATTCATACTGCCTCATAACGAGGAAAGAAAAAAGGGAACGTTTACTCACCATACCAAACTGACAGGCACCCTCTCTTCACAATACCCTCTTCACCGGGGTGGGGGGTTGTGGACCACTCCGGACGCCTCGACTCTCTGGTTCCTGGCGTCCAAGCGAGACTTTTAACTCGCAAGGTCAGTCCCTCCACTGGGACTCCGTCGCGGCCGACCCAGCGCGGAGCTCTGGTCTGCACGCGCTCGTAGGCAGAAACCGGGGTGACCACTGGATCTCAACATCCAGCCCGTCGCCCGGCCCCGCATACTTACTTGAATGTGTCGCGGCCGACCAAGCGCAATGCAATGGTCTGCGCGCGCTCGTAGGCCGGCTGGGGTGACCACAAGTGTCGCCCAGTCCGGCATTTTTGCTTGAAGATCTCACAAGAAAAACACTGGAGAAAAACTACCTAAAAAATGTCTTTTTCTAAAGAAAAAAGTCTTGCCAGGACCAAAAGATCCCAGCAAGGAACTTAGGTCCTTACTCCTGACTAGGCAGAAAAAAACTGATTCCCTGTAGCAGAGAGAGGGAGGATATACCCTCAGGGACTGCCCCTAAGGTGGAGCCAGAACGTTTTGTCTTTCTGCCTAGTCCTACTCCTGCGGAGACAACATAACCCAGCTCTTGAGAATCAAGAAGACTACGTCTGTCAATGAGCGATAGAGAAAATCCGTTTATTTGGACAGATGAAAGCCCTATTTTTCATCCGTCAAAAAAACAGATCAGACGAAAAACGGATGACAACGGACGTCATCTATGGAGCAAGTATCAGCGCTGCTCTTACTAAATCAAGTGTGTGATTTCTAACGCTAGGCTGCTGCTGATATAAGGCAATAGGATCCATAAATAAGTGAATAATGTATGTATCAGCGCTGCTTACATTCGTTTTTCGTCCAATCCTATTTCTTCATCCTATATGAAGAAATCTTCGTAGAAGTGAAGCCAAATTGGTCCGCTATGAACAGAAAGCAGCGTAAACACCGTGGCAAGTGTCTGCTTAATATTTTGTTGAACTTGTGATCAGTAACACCAGGGGGCATTCTGGAACTACTACATATCTCACTCTTGGCATGCTGGCACCTGTAGTCAACCAACATCTAATCCTTGGCATGCTGACACCTTTAGTCCACCTACGTCTTACCCTTAAGCATGCTCACACCTGTAGTCCACCTACACCTCATTCTTGGCACGTGTAGTCCACCTAGGTCTCATCCTTGGCATATTGACACCTGTAGTCCACCTACATCTCATTGTTGTCATCTTGGCACCTGTTGTCCACCTAATTCTCATCCTTGGCATGCTGACACCTGTAGTTCACCTTAATTTCATCCTTGGCATGCTGACACCTGTAGTTCACCTAAATTTCATCCTTGGCATGCTGACACCTGTAGTCCAGCTACATCTCACCCCTGGCATGCTGACACCTGTAGTCCACCTATCTCTCACCCTTTGCATACTGACACCTGTAATCCACCTACATCTCACCTTTGGCATACTGACACCTGTAGTCCACCTATATCTCACCGTTGGCATACTGACACCTGTAGTCTACCCACATCTCACCCTTGGCATGCTGACACCTGTAGTCTACCTACACCTACTCTTGGCATGCTGACACCTGTAGTCATCTTGTGCTCTTAAAACCAGTGTTAATTTTGGCAGCAAATTTCAATTTAGTTTTAGTCTTAGTCTTAGGACTAAAATGGCATTTTAGTTTTAGTCCCATATTAGTCTTCTGCAAGTGTTTTAGTTTTAGTCGTATTTAGTCGACTAAAACTCCAATATATTTTAGTCGACTAAATGTCTTACATTTTAGTCGACTAAAGCTCATTTTAGTCATCTATAATCGAATGGGTGTAGTTCAATTGTAATTTGTAATGCATTATTTAAGCATTTCTCTACAATTTCCAAACTTATTATATACTACTGCTGGTCCTGGAGTGAAAAATCTAATATTCAAAATCTAAATTTTCATTTAGTTTTAGTTAAGTCTTTTGACTAAAATGCCATTTTAGTTTTAGTCGTATTTTAGTCTTAAGACTAAAATGCCCTTTTAGTTTTAGTCGTATTTTAGTCTTAAGACTAAAATGCCATTTTAGTTTTAGTCGTATTTTAGTCATCTGAATTATGTTAGTCGACGAAAACGTTTTAGTCGGTTTTAGTCGACGAAATTAACACTGCTTAAAACATAGCTTTGTTTTGGGATTTGTTCCCGGTCATTGGGTCTACTTTTCAATATGTCTAAGGAAAAAAGCGATAATAAGATAGCGGGCGCTCAGGGACCGATACAGATGGGACCTCAAGGAAGAGGCAGAAGAATGCCGTAGTGGTTCAGGAGCCGTGAAGAAAAAGAAGGCCATCTTTTTTAATATATAAATATATATCTGGACACACGTATGTCAAGCAGGATATCTCTGCGCTTGCTGGAGGAGTCAGCTGGTTAACTGCTAAAAAACAAACTGCTGCTACTTCACCAAATATCGTATAACTTGGAAAAACATGAATGAAGAATAATAGTAGCGCAAAAAGTCACTAATGATGTAACTCACAAATTGCATAAAATACAACCATAAAATAAGGGGTGTTTTAAAACACTTCAATATAGGATAAAAAGTCCTTTAAAGTCCATAGACCGTCCAGGATAGAGTGATGTTGTTAATGGATCACCTTTTTCAACCACCACCAAGTGTCACACAGTAGAAGTGGCAACTCACCAGATATAGTGGCTCAGGTGTTCTCACACAAGAGCACAAAAAGCAGGAATCAAAGGTATTAATGATGGGTGTCAGAAACAGCCTTGATCAATCCTTGCTGTGTACACTAGATCCGATGTCCCTTCCACAAACTCCACTCAGTATAATGGCCACATGCAAGGTAAAATGACTACAATAGTGAAGTACTGTAAACTCAACTTTATTATAAAAAGAGAATTGCACTCACATATGTAGGAAAAGATAAGGCTTCCATATAACAATCAACAGCGGTCAGGCAGGAATCCTCACACGAATAGCCTCCCGGGTTGACTCCACGCCAACCCCGATACTTCCGGGTGGGTCCTCTACCGTACCACGTGGTGTCGGATGCGTCGTCTGGTCACGCCCGACGCGTTTCGTCATTTCCGACTTCAACTGGGGGCGTGACCAGACGTCGACATCCTCCATCTATATACCTCCGCTGGAGCGCACCGCAACCAATCAGCATAGCGGTGAACCGGCCGGAAGAGAACCAGCGCTTCCGGAAGCGGAAGTAATCAGACACATCTGAAATTACGTATGTCCTCTGAAAATAAACAAAGACCATGACACTGCAGAGAACTTTTAGCAGCGCCGGAAGTGCCCGGCTTAATAAGCAATGGGCCCCCGGATGCTCAAATAAAAATGGAGCTAGCTGATGCCAATTGCCATATTTAAGACAATTAAGGGTCTCCCCTATGCTGATATAGAGTCTGCAGGGCGCCCTCAGCCATACATATAATTCAATGTCAACATATGTGCACATGACTCTAAAATCATAAAGGACATAGCTAAATTACATGAAATATACTAAAAATAAAATAGACATAAATAAAAATTACTACAAAGTCACACCCATATACATTGTAGTATGTCAACCATAAAATACAAAAGAAAATGTAAAAAGATGGTAAATTATTAGTATTATTCATCCACAACCAGATAATCTCATGGGGTCCTAAAACATAAGGAATAACCCCACAAGTAGGCAGACTATAAGTATCACGAATTACTAATATAGCAATTCAAGTCCAACTCTATATTTAACCCCGTCGGGGCGAGGGCCTGGGTGAGAAAAATCCACTTAGTCTCACGTTTGGATAATTCTCTCACCCAATTGGCGCCCCGCCACGACGGGGTCACACGCTCTATGCCCCAAAAGTGAAGACTCCTAGGATCTCTCTGATGGAATTTACGAAAGTGTGCGGACACATTGTGTTCTCGCAAACCTTTCAAAATATTGGTGATATGTTCACCTATTCTCACCTTCAATGCCCTCTTGGTGCGACCTATATATATTAGGTTGCAGGGGCACATCAATCCATAGACCACATGTGTGGTATCACATGTGATCAAATTTTTTATTCTGAAAGTTTTAGCAATAGCCGGAACTGTGAAGGATTCTCTTCTCCTGAAGTTGGTCGGTGTAAAGGAACACGCCCCCAGTTGAAGTCGGAAATGACGAAACGCGTCGGGGCGTGACCAGACGACGCATCCGACACCACGTGGTACGGTAGAGGACCCACCCGGAAGTATCGGGGTTGGCGTGGAGTCAACCCGGGAGGCTATTCGTGTGAGGATTCCTGCCTGACCGCTGTTGATTGTTACATGGAAGCCTTATCTTTTCCTACATATGTGAGTGCAATTCTCTTTTTATAATAAAGTTGAGTTTACAGTACTTCACTATTGTAGTCATTTTACCTTGCATGTGGCCATTATACTGAGTGGAGTTTGTGGAAGGGACATCGGATCTAGTGTACACAGCAAGGATTGATCAAGGCTGTTTCTGACACCCATCATTAATACCTTTGATTCCTGCTTTTTGTGCTCTTGTGTGAGAACACCTGAGCCACTATATCTGGTGAGTTGCCACTTCTACTGTGTGACACTTGGTGGTGGTTGAAAAAGGTGATCCATTAACAACATCACTCTATCCTGGACGGTCTATGGACTTTAAAGGACTTTTTATCCTATATTGAAGTGTTTTAAAACACCCCTTATTTTATGGTTGTATTTTATGCAATTTGTGAGTTACATCATTAGTGACTTTTTGCGCTACTATTATTCTTCATTCGTCTTTTTTAATATGTTTGTCTTTCTACGAAATGTCATATACCTAAGATATACCTAAGTGCCAACTATTGGAACATGTTATATTGACCTGTTTAAAGCAATGGTTTTGCAAAGAGCAGTTCAATCCTCCACTTCTCAGGTCCTACGATGGTGCCCCATGGTTTACTCCCACGGAGTGCGCCCATTGCAAGCAGCTTGCTATGTGGGCAACTATGCATGCTCACTACCTAGGCTCGCTGCCTGTATCCACTGACACAGCCAGTGCAACTCAGCCCAGCTTCACATTCTATGCTCAGTGGCCGTGATTGACAGCAGTGAGAGCCAATTGCTACCACTGCTGTCTGACTATAATGGAGGGTTTGGGGTTTACAGATTTAATAAAATACAAAAAAAAAACAACTCCCCTGGACTGTTCATTGACTGAGCCAAGTGTTAAAGTACTAAGATTTCAGAGACTGTTGCTATGGGTAACCCAGGGGAATCCATTCTCAGCAGCTCCCAAGGGGGCAGTGCTACATTTAAAATTAAGAAATGATTAAAGAAATCCTACATTATGCTGGAAATAATCAAGCAGAAAGGCTGGCTTACCTCAGGGTAAGTACAAGTTGCTCCTCTGGAGGTGCACAACATCTCATGTACCAGTTCATCTGTTCAAAAAGGGGTAAGAACTTTTCCAATAAAAAGTCAAACGTTGATACAGACATTTGGGTGAAATTGAAAAATGTCAGAAAACGTCGCAAATCTGCATATTGCAGAGCAACAAATCCTTCAGAGGGCCCCTTGAGCAGCATGGTATGTGCCCAGTACCCGCGTCTTCTCTCAGGAATCTTCCTCCTTATGAGGTTTCATCTCCTCACATACGAAAACATGACAAATAATGTCACATGGTCCCAAAATCTGTCAAAATCCACTGCCATAAAGCAAGTAGAATACAGCAAAGAACCGGGACGCACACAGCAATAAAGCTGAAACCGCAAAGCAGCATGGGAAGCACAATGCATGCTGGGGAAAAGCAAAAAATCCTGGGAAAATTCTCATAATTCAGCAAAAATAGATGAATAAACAGTTTGAAAAACAAATGAAAAACAGATGACAACGGATGAAAAATGGATAAAAAAAAAAACGGATGAAAAACAGATATGAATGGAAATGAAAACGGATGTGAAACTGATGTTGATTGAAAAAAATTGATGGTAAAAAAAACGTGACTGAACTGATGAAATGAACGGTCCAGCCGTGTGAAAGGGGCCTAAGCCTGGGATGCCATTAAAGTTCACATGCGTGTAAAGGCAGGGGTTCCAATACTTTTGACAATATAGTGTATATCAATATCACTGCCAGGCTTCAAAAAGATGGTGTGTGTGTGTGATTAAATTACTGTGCGTGATTTTTCATACACAAAAAGCAAAACAACAAGAGAGAAAAAAAAAAATATTCAGACGATCCAAAAGCTTTCAGGAAAGTGTTTTTTCATTCCTATTCAAATGATATTGTAAAGCTCTGTTCTACAAAGAGTATGCCCTCTATAAAGAAAATAGAATAGTAACCAAAATTGCAGGACTATTTACTGTACTTTCTGAAAAAGGCTCACTTTTATATTTTCTTAGTGGTCCATTGTCTGTTGTACAGGCTGTAATTGTAAACAGCATTAGCACACAAGTAAATGAATATGTAGAAAAGGATACAGATGGGTTTAATAATACACAGTGGAAGCAGAGAGCCAGATAGGAAACTTTAACCAAAACCAATTTTATTTTGAAAAAAAAAACAAATATATACAAAGAAACCTGTTTTTCCATTCCAATTCCCAAAGAGATCTGTGCTTTTTTTGTAGTGCCCACTCTCAAAGAAATTAGGTTTACCTTCAGCCTGGCAGAAGTCATGAAGTTTGTTACATAGATAGATAGGTTGATAAAAGACACAAGTCTGTTTAGTTCAACCAACAGAAAAATATAAATAAATAGAAAACCTCCATATACATAATCCTATACCCACAGTTCATCCAGTGGAAAAGCAAAAAAAAAAAATGCAATAAATCATGATTCAATTTGCTCCAGTGGAGGAAAAATAAATTCCTTCCTGATCTCCAACATGCATAACTTTTTTACATTCCCCATTAGAAGTCTTTGGAGACGAGCGCGTAGGGTACGGCATGCGGACGTCACCACACTGCCCTTAGTAACGGGCTACACGAGAGCCGGCCGGCTTGGTACATGCGATTCTCTCTCTCTTCTACAATGTGAGTGTGATTTTAATATTTATTGAATAAAGTCTGTACGGTATTATACTATCTAGTCCCTTTTGTCTTCTATGATGCTTTGAGCCCCACCCTGTGGCTAATATCGGTATCACCATCCTTTTGGCTGTGTCTTGGAGACTTGTGGCTGCTGAGATCCTGTTTGAGTGGCGCTGTGAGGAATCACCAGTATATGCTCATTTAACCTTTCATCTGGTAAAGAGATATGCATGTCTCTTGTGTGCAGCACTGTGGTGATTAGCCTATTGGATTCTTTCACTCCACCGATCTTGGAACTCATCTCTGGGACTTTAGGACTACTTTATGAACTTTATGAATTTATGAACTTTTATGGTTACGATTTCTGGCCAATTATTTATTCATGATATTGTGTTATTTTTGTTCATATATCAGTTCACCCTGCTATGCTCATTATCAACCTATCTATATATTGATTTAGCTTTGAGTGTATATTTGATACCTGTTGCCATATTTTGTTCCTCATTAGAACATTATCATTCATTAGCGAGATCGGTGCATTACACTTATCAGGTTACATTAACGCGGCTTTTTCTATTTTATAACTTTTTTACATGCTAAAAATTATTTGGCTATTTTTTTTTTCGTTCCTTTACCCTATTTTTGCAGAAAAATCTCTTCCCTTTCTCCTTATTGCACCGCGGCCGCCTACGTCACTGGTAGATCAATCCAAGGAGTCAATGGGTATCGCCAGCTCGTAGCAAGCAGTGGGACTCACTGCGACGCACTGCGCATGCACGAGAATGGGAGGTGCATGCTGGGTAGCCAGCATGCACGGAATCCTGGGAAAGAAGAACAGTGCGGCTTCAGATGCCCAGCCTGCAGATGGCCGCGCTGTTCAGGAGAAGAATAAAGTAAATGAGACATTCTGCACAAAAACAAAACAGGGGACAGTTTACAGGATAACTTAGTGTAAATGCACGAGCCCTAACTATACTAGGGGTGTTTTAAAAAAAAAAATAATAATAATAATTCAGCCGGAAACTCCGCTTTAAAGTGGTTGTAAATTCAGAAGGTTTTTTACCTTACTGCATTATGCAGTAAGGTAAAAAAAAAAAACTTCTACATGCAGCTTCCCCCGCAGTTCCACCTCAATACTTACCAGAGCTCGATCTTGATCCAGCAATGTGCACAAGAGCAGAGGCCATCTTGTCTTTCTCCACCCTCATTTGCTCAAATACAGCAGCAGGAGACATTAGCTCCTGCTGCTGTCAATTACAGCCAGCCGCGAGGAAGCAGTGGGGCAGGGCCGAGCCCCGCTCTATGTGTCTTATGGACAGGGCGACGCTCAGGAGCGAGCATGCACGAGTGCCCCCATAGCAAAGTGTTTGCTATTGGGGGCACTCGGGAGGGGGGAGGAGCCAGGAAGGAGCCTAAGAAAAGCAGGATCAGGACTGCTCTGTGCAAAACCATTGCATAGAGCAAGTAAGACATGTTTGTAAGCTTTATTGGAAAAAAAAAAAAAAAAACTAGCCTTTACAATCACTGTAATATCCAGTTATCTTTTCTGCATTTAGGAAAAAAAACAGTTATTGGCGCAACTGCGGGTGCTTAAATGGGGATTAATTTCACAGGTATAATTAAGTAAGGAAAGTCCTTAATACTGTAAAATGTCCATTAGAAAGAGAAGCTCTCTGCAGTGGCAACTCAGTGTTGGCGCAATAAACAGCTCTGGAGAGGAAAAGGGAGAAAACACAAGCGCCTACTAAGTGTAGCATGTTAAAAGAAAGTTATTCACAAAGGGGGTTAAAACACAAGCATGTAGCGCTGTGAGGAGAAGGTCCTGAGCAGCACAGTCCCGGTAGATGTCCGTCTAGTGATGGAGAGCAGGGTTCCTACTGTACAACTGTCAGCTGCGCCAGTGGCTTCCGGCACTTCCTAGGTCCATGCATCTACCGGAACTGTGCTGCTCAGGACCTACTCACAGCGCTACATGGTTTTGTTTGAACCCACTTTGTGAGTAACATTCTTTTAAAGTATACAACATGGTACACTTAGTAGGCACTTAGTAGGCACTTGTGATTTCTCCCTTGTGCATAAAATGGATAGTGTAGGACCCACTGACAATGGGGTACTTTGACGTAGTGGTGGGCTTGAGCACGATATGGCCATATGGTGGGACCAAATCCCCATTTTTATTTATGGATTGTCTTCATATTTGATAGTCATTTCTTTTGCATGTGTGCGCTATTCTTTTTTAATATACATGTCGCTTGGTTCATAGCTGCACCAGCTTTAGAAATACATGTTCAGGGTTTGCTCCCCCAACTTTTGTGCGCTATTCTTTTTTAATATACTTAAGAGAGTCTAGTCTGCATTTTCACAGCCCTAACTGTGAAGAAGCCTTTTCGTATGTGGAGGTTAGGGGCCAGTTCACACCATGCCCGCACAGGAATCACATATTCGCATAGGAATGTATGGTACGATTCACGCCACATCCAAAATGCAGTCCTTTTGCGATCTGGGTGCCAATAATAAGTTAATGAAACCCCAAACGCACACTGGATCGCATGGTACAGATAAAATTTAGAAACATTTTATGATGTTTTAATATATATTTTTTTCATTCAGATAAATATATTGAAGTGTTAATCAGCAGGCATAATATGTTTGTTATTCAAAAAAAAAAAAAAAGACTTTACAATCACTTTAAACAACAAAAAAAGCCTTTATCATTTGAGAATTTGTAGCCAATTAGTACTATCCTTGGTTCCACCTGTTGTGAAACAGAGGAAAACTGTACGATTGTTCCTATTTTCCTATAGTGTGTAGAGGCCATTACTCTTCTCACACTGAGGCTGAGTTCACACTGGAGCAAATTGGAAGCGGGTTATCCCACATCCAATTCGCATGTCAGGAGTCTGTGACCGGCTCTCAATGGAGCCGGTACACACATCTCCGGTGCGGCTGCGGAGCAGTTTGCAGAAGGGTCCTGTCCGTCTTCTGGTCCGTTTAAGGTCTGAATTCGGCCAAAAAGTCAGACTGAATTTGGACCTGAAACGGTAAACGGATTGCACTAGAACCCCTGCTGTGAGCCACTCTGCACAGTGTGAACCCAGCCTTATTAGTCTGTGCATGGTTTCTATGATTATAGTGTGTGAAGCATTTAAAGCGTTTCTTAAAAACAAAAAAAATGGATCATGTTCATGGATCATCTCCGCCTGCAGGAGATGTCATGGGGAGAGTGTTTATTGTTATCAAAACAGTCTTCTATTGTTAACATTATATAATTTCTGAAAGCAGAGGCCCTGTAGAAAAGAAAGGGGATAGTTGCAAATTTTTGTTTCACGTGATATTTGCGCAACTATTTAATAAACGCAAACTTTTTTAGTGCAAAACCACACCATATAATACCTATTTGGGATAAGATATAAAAGATGAGGTTGCATCAAATAAATAGACACCTAACCTTCCATGTTTTAAAATTGCATGTACCCGCGATATCACCGAAATCTATGGTGCCCAAAAATCACCATAGATGACGCTATTAAAAGCTCATCAATTTACAAGTCAAAGGGTTCCTTTATTGAAACAGTGGAATGAAATCAGAATACATACATTTACAGTCATATGTAGGCTGGAAGAACATTAACGAAAATACAGCACACATGCAAAATAAATCAGGACATCTATACAGAGGGCTACGCAACATTCCTAGAACCCACACCATTGACCGTCTCGTGAGAGTTGTGCAGGCAAGACAGCCAAGGCTAGCCAGAAGGGGCCATCCAAGGCTGCCACACCCTTTCAAATTTTTAAGGGCAGTTCCGCAGCAGGTAGGTCAGCTTATGTAACGGTAGGACTGCATTAACTGAATTTTCCCAGGAGACCACGAGGGGGGGGGGAAAGGGGCATTCCATTTCAAAACAATTTCCCTCTTGGCATAGTACAAAAGAGAAGTGATCAACAGCTAAGTAGGTCTGGGTCTCTGCTCATCATCCATAATACCCAGCAGTGCCAGCTCCGGGGAGACAGGGAGAGCCAGATGCAACCGACAGTTAATTATTTCAAATACTTCCAACCAAAATTGAACCACCCTGGAGCAACTCCAGAACATATGGAAATAAGACCCTTGTTCTGTCAGGCATTGAGGACAGTCTGGAGACCTCTGGGGGAAAATCCTATGCAATCTCTGAGCAGTATAATATATTCTATGTAGGAATTTAGTCGGAATCAAGCGGTCCCTAGCGGAGGTCATCAACCGTGTGCCCTCCTCAAAACAGTCCTCACGGTCAAGGTCAGGCAAATCCCCTTTCCATAAGTCCCAAAGTCTGTCCATTCTCGGGGAACGTGAGCTCTGCAAGTTAAGATAAAGGGAGGAAAGGGGTTTAGACAGAGACTCTTGGGCCAACAGCTCTTCCACAGGGTCCATTGCCAAGGTCAACCCATGGTGGAAATGAGCCCGGATTGCATGCCGCAGTTGAAGATAGCGAAAGTACATCCACCCAGGCAGGCCACATTCTTGTCTGAGGGCAGGAAAGGAGTATATGGAGCCCCCAGGGCACACGCCCCGGAGTGTCGTTAATCCAAAACGGGCCCAAACCTGTGGGTCCTGCAGCTTAGTCAAATGCAGTAGATTGAGATTTCCCCATAGGGGCAAACCGGTGACCAACGAGTGGGCTGCGTGAACCTCCTCTGTGCCGCCTCCCATACCCGCAACGTCGCTCTAGTGGGGCGTGGAAGAACAGGGCATACAGGGGCACCTCTATATACAAAGTTACTAAGTTCTTGGAGGGAGCCCACCAAATCAGCTTCAAGGCAGACTGCTGCGTTGCTGTGCAACAGATTATCACCAGCGTACTGTAACCAACACCGCCGCCCAGTAGTAAGTCCTATAATCAGGCATTGTTAGCCCTCCGCACCGCAATGGAAGACACAGCGTGGTCCTGGCCAAACAGGGGCACCTCCCATCCCAGATAAACGAACCCACACATCCATCAATGGCCTTAAAGAACTACGTGGTTAGCCAGACGGGACAGTTCCAAAAGAAGTACAGAAACTTAGTCAGAAATATCATCTTAAGTAAATTAATCCTCCCCATCAGATTTAACAGTAAAGAGGCCCATAAGGTACATCTGTCTCTCAGTTGGTTCACAAGGGGATCCAGGTTGAGAGCGCGAAAGGCAGCGAGATCACGCTGCACCTCAACACCTAAGTATCGAAACTGGTCCACCCATTTCAGCGGGATCGAGGCCACACCCGTCCTAGCCCCGGGATCCAGAGAAAACAAGACAGACTTGGACCAATTTATTCTGATACCAGAGAACCGACCAAACCCATTGAAGATCCCAAGGGCAGCCCCCAGGGAGGTGTTAGCATCTTGCAAATATAGTAAAGCGTCATCAGCATAAAGTGAGATTTTCTCCTTTAGGGGGCCCACCCTCAGACCCCCCACAGCCGAGGAACTCCGGACCAGAATAGCCAGGGGCTCCAGAGCCAGCGCAAAAAGGGATGGCGACAGAGGGCAAAGCTCATCAATTTAGAGTTAACTAGGAGCTCTTGTGCTAAAATTATTGTTCTCACTCTGAAGTTCGCAGCGATATCTCACGTGTGGTGCGACCACGGTTCACATACACGTAAGCACCCTGGGCGTGCGTTTGTGCTGGTGTGCAGGGCAATAGGGGTTTTGGCTTTTTTTTTTGTTTTTAAATTGTAACATATTTTATTATTTACATTTTTTTTCTTTTCTTTTTTTATTTATTTTCATATGACTGCTATCACAAGGGCTTAATAAACCCCTATGTGATAGCATTGGGCAGGTGACAGTTACTCTTTTTGGAGACATTAGGGGTCTAATAGACGCTAATATCTCCCCCTGACCTTCATACCATCTAACCAAGCACAGATCAGCTTGGTTAAATATGTCCGATCTGTACTGCCCAGGAAAGTGTATTTGAAACCGGAAGTGACATCACTTCTGGTTTCAATGTTTGCATGCGAGATTGAGGCATGGATTTACCTCTGTCTCACTGCAGTCTCTCTCTCTGTGTTCCCGGGAGTCGGTAAGCACTGGACAGCCCGGGTAACTGGAGGAAGGCGGGCCGCCGCCAGCAGGTGGGCAGGAGGAGGGGGGCACTGTAAAGCTGGCTGTGTGAAAGTGGTGGGCAGCTATGGAGCTGCCGCATCACTTTTACTTTGAAGCCAGTCGTCAGCTCTACAAAACACACACAGGCTGATGGCTGCTACTGCAGACATCAGCTTGTGATCAAAGGTTCACTCTTTGGACGTACATAGTACGGCCAAAGAGCTGAACTGGTTAAACTTATTTTTCTCTATTTTTTAATAAAGTAGCAATCAATTATCAGTTGTATATTGAGTGTTTCCTTTGTTGCAGTAAAGTTTCAAGTAAATTGGCGTTTACTCTGATAAATTGAACTGGCCTATTTTAGCCTGCAATTAATTTAACAAAAGCTTGAGAGATGACTAAGTATTATATTCTAGAATATGAAATCAGGTAGTCTTTCGTATTTGGATTATTCACTCTCAAAGCATCTGTAACTCCTAGTTTATATAAAATCTATTTAATCTTCTTTAGAGCTCCAAAAGAAACCAGTGAGGTAGCCTGTGAGGAAGAGTCTTGAAGGGGGTTCAATACACAGTTTAAATCATGTGCTATTAATTATATTCCTTCTGTAAAGCTGGATACTTTCTCTTCTAGTTTAATAATAATTTGTCTCTTAGGGCCCGTACACACGATCCGAAAATTGGACGAAAAAACAGAATTTTTGTAAAATCTTACCTGTAAAATTCCTTTCTCTGAGTCCTCCGACAGTCGCCGCCACCTCTAAGTCATCACTGTTGGGTATTGACTTCCGCTCCATAGGAGTAGCTAGGCATATAGACTTAGTCAAAAAGACAAAAGGCATTAGCATATACACACCCATGGGGGCTGTCCCATCTGGTCAATACCCCCCTGCATGACCACTCCCAACTCAGTTTTAATCTGCCTAGCGTCAGGAGTAGTCAGGCTTCCCTGTGCTGGGGCACTGTCTCAGCCTTTCTAATCTTTTATTTGATTTTCTTTAAAACTGTTAGTTTTTTTCTGATTTTACTAGCTGTTTATTTTGTCAGCTTTTAATTGTTAGTCGTTTCTTCGGATGAAGATGGATCATGCGGTGCTGGGATTCGGACTGACCGCCCTGGCTCTCCAGGGCAGAAGGGTCAGATGGACCCCCAGCCCGCCATCGAGCACCATCAGAAAGGCTGAGACAGTGCCCCAGCACAGGGAAGCCTGACTACTCCTGACGCTAGGCAGATTAAAACTGAGTTGGAAGTGGTCATGCAGGGGGGTATTGACCAGATGGGACAGCCCCCATGGGTGTGTATATGCTAATGCCTTTTGTCTTTTTGACTAAGTCTATATGCCTAGCTACTCCTAAGGAGCGGAAGTCAATACCCAACAGTGTGACTTAGAGGTGGCGGCGACTGTCGGAGGACGTAAGAGAAATACAGTTTTCAAAATGATCATACAATCGGATCCTTACTACAGAGTTTTCGAGAGCTGATCAACACAGTTTGTCCAATATTGGGGTTTATTTACTAACGTGAAATCTACTGTGCAGTACAAGTACACTTGGAAGTGCAGCTGCTGTAGATCTGAGGGAGACATGCAAGGAAAATAAAAAACAGCATTTTTGCTTGCACATGATTGGATGATAGAAATCAGTAGAGCTTCCCCTCTTTTCAGATCTTCCCCTCCGATCTACAGCGACTGCACTTGTATTGCACAATAGATTTGCCTTTAGTAAATCAAACCCATTATCTGGGACAAGCGCGAACATTTTTTTCTGTACGATACCAAGAGTGTACGATTTTCGTTTATACATTACAGTTGTCGTACTCACAATACAACACAAATACACTACATCACCTCCGATTTTTTTATTCTGTCGTACGAGAATATTCATAACTTTAGTAAACTCTTCATGTTCGATATGCGACTAGCATGCAAAAAAAAAAGCCGATCTGTTGTCTGATTTTCGGATCGCATGTACGGGGCTTTAGGGGGAAGTTATATGTTAGCAAACATGTTGTTTATTTTCCTTTTTACAAACTTATACCTTCTTATTTTATAGTTACATAGTTAGGTTGAAGAAGACACAAGTTCATCTAGTTCATCAAATAATAAAAAAATAAAAATCAACAAGATAAATAAATGGAAAACTTCCATATACAGAACCATAGTTGATCAAGAGGAAGGCAAAAAAAACCTCTTAATAAAAGCATGGTCAAATTTGCTCCTGAAGGGGAAAAAATAAATTCCTTCCTGATCCCCCAGAAGGCATTTCGATATTCCCTGGATCAACAATCCCTGGTGTTTTTTTCTTATAAATGTTAATAACCAATTATTTTTTGTGCGTTAGGAATGCATCCAGACATTTTTAAAACAATCTACTTCTAACAAGTCCCGCACAGTGGCTATATTCATCAGCAATAATGTAATGTTTGAGGACTAACCCGTCCTCTAAAGCCTTTCCGCCGAAGTCGGTAACGAGTGCCTTGAACTCGCTGGAGCTTCTAGACGCCTGGCGAGTTCACAATGTGGCCGGCAGAGCTTACACTTTCTATTCTAGTCATGACAGCTATGCCCGCCTGGAGCATATTTTTTGCACCCCAATTGTATTAGCTAACTCTTCCACAGATGAGATACATGTTTACTCTTGGTCTGACCCCCACATGGTTGCACTCTCCATATCACACATTCGCTTTAATCCTACAACCCACACCTGGAGGCTAAATGACTCATTGCTTACTGACCCCTCGGTTACTCAATCTATCTCACAACACCTTAACACATACTTCAAGACAAAAAGAACTACAAGGACCGCTCACAAGGCAGTTGTAAGAGGATACCTTATTTCTATAGCAGCACAAAACACAAGACTAGATTAGCAGATTTAAAATTCCTCATGATATCCTTGGACCATTTGTATAATCTCTATAGCCAATCCCCCACACTGGAACTCCTCCAACAAATTACCTCCAAAAAAGAGGCCTTGGACTTATTGCTGTCGGAAAACTCTGAGATGGCCCAAGGCGAAATTCTTACTTTATAGTAACTTAGCATCAACTATATCTTGATATCAACTTTATCTACGATAAGAGCAGTGGCTCCTCCAGCGAGTCTTCCCCTCCTACTCCTAGGCGGGAATTCTCTCTGGAGGAGATGAAAGCTCTTAGCGACCTAATGGAATTGTGGGAGGAGGGTGGCTCCTCCGGATGGCCATTTTTGTAAGAGGATTTACCCTCCTTATTTCCAGACAGTGACCTTGCCGGAGTACCAGTTTTTCCACCTCCCCAGATTTACAAACCCAAATCTCAAGTGTTTCCGCTTTTACAGGCAAATCCCAATATTTGGGCCTTTACACAACAA
Organism: Pelophylax lessonae; assembly: GCF_965119305.1. Lineage (NCBI taxonomy): Eukaryota > Metazoa > Chordata > Amphibia > Anura > Ranidae > Pelophylax > Pelophylax lessonae. The sequence continues at coordinate 683,186,215 of NC_138769.1, read as the reverse complement.
GTAGTAAAGGAAATCCAGCGCACCAAATGGAAAGAACAATCCATATCTAATTTGAATGAAACACAGATTGGCTGTCGACTCTTTACAAAATAATCCAAATATAATAATAAAACCAGCCGATAAAGGTGGGAATGTGGTTGTGATGGATGCCACTAAATACTAACAGATGGTTCTAGATATTTTGGATAACCATGACTGGTATCGTAAGATTTCGGAAACTTATTTGGAAAGAACAATTGTGAGATTCAGACAGCTCATCTCTGATGCTTTCGCTAAAGCAATAATAGATAAAAAAAAACCTTGATTTCCTAGATGTCAAATATCCAAAAACACCTACATGTATGCCTTACCTAAGGTTCATAAAAGTTTGATTAAACCTTCAGGTCGACCTATAGTGTCTGGCAATGGGAGTTTAACTGAACCCGCCAGTTCACTAGTTGACAATTATCTCAGGCCCCATGTCACTGCTTTGCCATCTTACATTCAAGACACTAGTGATCTAATTAGAGCACTAGACCGCATTATTGTTCCTACTAATGCTTGGCTTGTTGTCATAGATGTTGAAACCCTCTACAATTCCATCCCACATCATTGTGGAATTAGAGTTGTAGAGGAATTTATTTCAGAAAGAGGAAATTTGACGGGAAAATACAATAAATTTGTTGTTTCACTCCTAGGTTTTATCTTGACTAACAAAATTTTTCTGTTCAAAGGCTCCCACTACCTCCAGGTGCAGGGAGTGGCGATGGGGACCAAATGTGCCCCATCGTACGCTAACCTGTACCTAGGGGGGTGGGAGCGAGACCTTTTCTGCAGAGAAGCTCTCTCGAATCTCTTGTCGGGGATCCTTATCTGGAGGAGATATATCTAGATATATATAGATGATATTTTTTTGATTTGAACCGAACCTCTTGCTCAGTTATTAGAATTTTTGGACATTCTGAACAATAACAACTTCAATTTAAAATTTACTATCACTTATAGTCAGAAAAATTTGGACTTCTTGGATATAGAAATCTACATTAATGAAGATGGTACTATTGGTTCAACATTGTTTCGTAAACAAACTGCAGGGAACACAATTTTGAATGCAGGGAGCTCTAATCTCAGGCCCCTTATTTCAAGTGTTCCCTACAGTCAGTATCTCCGTCTTAAATGAAATTGTACCAAAATAGAGGGTTTTGAAATTGAAGCAAGAGATTTACAACTATTTCAATTAGCTAGAGGCTACACTAAATCTTGTCTAAAAAGATCATACATATATGATCTAAATATAAAGCTAAAAACCAGGACAGAAATTCCCTTATTTATAGAGGCACTAAGAGAACCGATACTACAAATATTCGGTTAATTACAAGATATTCTGGTAAACATGCCCAGGTGCGCTCTATTCTAAACAAATTTTGGTACCTCCTTCAGGCAGATGAAAAAGTAGCAAAGCATATAAAGGATCGTCCTGAAATCACTTTCAAAAGATCAGAATCTTTAAAAGACAAATTAATTTGCAGTCATTATACTACTCCTCAGAATAAACATCACCACAAACCAACTGGAACTTACCCTTGTAAAAAATGCAAATTTTGCAAGTATATGTATAATGCAGGAGAACTAAATTTACCAAACAGAAGTTTTTACAAAACCAAATTCTATGCCAATTGTGAAACCATTGGTGTGGTCTACTATATGCAATGTGATTGCAAAGCCTTTTACAAGACAAAAAGACCATTCTTCTATCGCATTAGAGACCATGTCAAGTTGGTGTTAAATAAAAAATTTGATAGCCCTATCAGCCGCCACATGGGTCTTTACCATAACTTTGATGACAATAAAATGACATTTTATGCCTTGGAACACATCCCCTTGAATGAAAGTAGTGGCAGTGTTGATAAGGCCTTACTGCAAAAACAGACTAAGTGGATCTTCAATTTATCTGCCACACGATATCCCGGCATTAATGTTGTGATTAGCTTCAAACCTTTTTTGTAATTAACTTTTCTCTTCTTTTTTTATTTTTTGTTTCTATGACATTCAGCTTTATTACTTATGATATGATATATTCGTAAGACAACAATTATGTATTGGAAAATGTTTGTAAGATTGTGCCTCCTGTGATTTTGAAGACTGTCTTCTTCCTATCGGGGGGGGGGGGGGGGGGGAGTGGGGGGGAGGGAGTGGGGGGGCCTACCTACCCATCATATTATCACCCGCAGCTTCATCCCCTCTGACCTTTCCCCGGGGTCGGAGGTCGATTGGGCCGCCTACCTTCTCCCATCTAATAAATCCTTCCCTCCTATATTTTATTAACTTTATTTAATAATCCACATAATGTGAATAGATTCCCAATAAAGTATTTTAGACTATTATTTTCAGATCAATGAAGGAAGATAATAATAATATATTTCCTTCTTAGCTTGAAACTAAATAATTTTGGTGAATACATATGTGCCAAAGATTTAATTAGGGGCTTCATCCATTTGTGAATATTAAACGCGTCATTTTGGCGTTTTATTTTTAGTTTTTATTCTATTAAAAACACCAGCTTCCCTACTGTTTCATGTCGATTCCGGCTCCCCTAGACGATGTGTGCATGTGCGTCACATCATATCCGGGTCGCTGAGTCACATAAGCCGTGTATCCAATGATCGGGCTCCATTTTCGGAGGGAACTGATTAGCTGGGTGAACACTCTGCTCTCACTCCGGAGGTGACGTCAGATAAAAGCCAGCCACATACCGACAGTCCTTCAGACCGTACGGTGAGACAAGGAGGCGCTGTATGCAGGTATTTATGTGCAATATGATCTAAACTTGAACAGATTCTATTGTAATGAATAAGAGTATGAAATGGGAAAGTTTGTTTTTTTTGGGATGGCCCTCATTTACTGCTTTCCTCATATTTAGGAACTATATACCTTTCCTTTGAACTAATGAATATATTTCTCACCCTTCAGCCAAGTAGCTGTGGAGATCCTTTCATTTGGGGAATTCTTCCTTATGAGAGAACCCCCCCTTATACATCTCTCTACGTTTACAGATATTCAATCATTTTTCTTTCTTCCTTTTACCATCAAAAAATAGATTGAGATGTTGAATAATGATTATTTATCTATCTTCAGTTGGGAAGTGAATCACCTCTATATATAGCCCTATTGATGAAGCAATGTCCTTGTGATGCGAGAGAATATTCTCCTATTGACACCTATTAGATTGCCTACACAGTGATTTTGGATTCCTGTGTGCAAATACTTTGTCTAAAGGGTAATAATACAATTAAATGTAAATTGTTATTTATGGATGTAATTAGTCATAATTCACTATCAAATTTAAAATTAGGAATTTTTTGTCTTTGATATAATTCAGGCATATTCCCTGGTTTCCATCCTATTGCTCACACGACAATCTGCTCAAGTCCTTGCCAATATACTTCCTTAAAAGGGTAAAAACAAAATAATATACATACTAAAATTTATGGACCCAACCATCGATGAATTTTGAGTTGTGGAATTTTTATCTTAACACAATCAGGTTTTCCATTTTTGCTCTGGCTTTCCCTCCTCTATGACCTGCCTCACCAAGGTTGGGAGACCTCTCCGCTCTTTGCCTCATCTGGGATGTTTTTCTACAGTCTTTTATTCATTGAAGGCACAGTCCAACACCTTTTGAGGTACACCTCAATATTTTTGCAATTAATGAACATTTTTGTAATTATGTAATTAGTCTAAGTAATTTTTCAAAGATTTTCATATGCCCTTTTTCTATTATACACAGAATTTCACTTGTAAAGATGTCTATAAGTCTCCTGAAGAAGCCATTTTCCATGGCGAAACATGTTGAGCTGACACCACCAAGTGTTTCTCTTTCCTTCTTTTCTTTTATCATTTTAACGATATATGTTTTTATTCAAAAATAATAAAATGAAATATTTTTTATAAAAAGAATAATGATTTTTCTCCATCATTATATTTAAATATATTCTTTATTGTGCACCTTTAAAGTCCCACAAACTCCCATTGTTGTCTATAATTTATTACTTAACCACTTGCCGACCGCCGCACGACTATCTACGTCGGCGGTCAGCCCCTCACAGGCAAAGTGACGTAGGGCTACGTCACTAGCTTGTGAGGGTCTAGGGAGCGAGCGCGCGCCCCCGGAGGCGGGCTCCCGCTCCCGAGTGGTCACGGACCCCCCCCGCGCGTGTGACCGGCGGACCCGATGTCCGCCGGCCACTCTGCGATCGGCGGGGGAGAGGGAGAAAGTCAGGCAGCTTGTGTAAACAAGCTGCCTGTCATTCTCCTCGCTGTATGAGAGCTGATCATCTGGATCTACTATGTAGATCCGTTGATCACTCTGCATACAGCTGAAGCCCCAGCCAATCACAGTTAGAATCACGCCCCTAGGGACACACACAGCCCCTCCCTCTCAAATAAAGTTAACCCCTTCACTACCAGTGTATTTTTACAGTAACAGTGCATATGTATAGCACTGATTACTGTAGAAATGTCACTGGTAACCCCAAAAGTGTCAAAAATGTCAGTCAAGGGTCCGATCTGTCCGCCGCAATGTCGCAGTACCGCAAAAAAAAAATCGCAGATCGCCGCCATTACGCGTTAAAAAAAAAAAACAACAAAAATGACAAAAATCTTTCCCTTAGTTAGTAAACGCAATAACTTTTGCGCAAACCAATCAAAATACGCTTTTTGCGATTTTTTTTACCAAACATAGGTAGCATAAAACAAATTGGCCGAAAATTTTAAAAAATTTTGATTTTTACATTTTTTTTTGGGGGAATTTCATATAAAAAAAAGGGAAAAATATTGTTATTTTTGCAAAATGGACGCTCTTTTTTTGTTTATAGCGCGTGATCAAAAAATCGCACAGGTGATCAAATACCGCCAAAAGAAAGCTCTGTTTGTGGGAAAAAAAGGACGCCAAATTCGTTTAGGTACAGCGTCGCACGACCGCGCAATTCTCCGTTAAAGTCACGCAGTGCCGAATCGCAAAATACCCCCTGGTCGGAATGGGGGTAAAATCTTCCGGGGCTTAAGTGGTTAAGGGATGTGGTGCATTCAAAGTACTCTCCGGCAAAAGACAAAATTAAAAATTAGCATCAACTATGTTTGCCCCTAAACATAACCATACTGTTACCCAGAAGATATGAGATTTAATTTACCTCAGACAATATTCGGGTTAAATGAGAGTTCTTTGACCATGAGTGAAAGCTTCAAAACAGCCATATTAATTTTATTGGTATATAGCCTGAAAGCCTAAATTAATTTACAACAATCTATCTATAGTACATACAAAAATGGAACATATTCCTAGTTTAACTGAACAAATATAGAGTATGATACTCATATACAAACAGAGCACTACCAACACAAAGAGGACAAGCAATGTATACCTTATAGTTACCCTTCCCATGGGAGTTTCATCCTAGTCTGCATGCAAGAGGAAGTTCCTCTCCCTTTACCTTCAATATTATGGATCTATATCGCATAGACTTGTATAGGGCTATTCTGATTGGTTCAGCTATCCTGCCCTGTTCCTCCCTCTGGGCGTATCTCGTTCAGGATTGGACAACTTCCTCCTTGCCTAGCTTAGCATAATTCAGCCCCTTGCTAACCCCTCCTCTCTGTTGGAGGGAGAATTTAATTATACCTTTTGGTTTGCTCTGAAATTGAAAATGAAGATATGCAAGGTTCCTCTCCGGGGCACATGGTGCAACCGTTCAACAAATTGCATATCTTAATGAGAGTTCTTTGATATGGAGGCTGAATATTAAGGGCGGATATTACGTCTATTCACCTTATTGCATTGGCCCCAGGATGTCTGGCTCAAAGGAATTTGATTACAGGGTGATACTATCAGTATGTGTTTAAATGTAAATAGCAGGCTGGCATTTCAAACTGACTTTTTAATCAAGTTACTATTGCCTGCAGACTGAAGTCACACCACTTCATATAATTGATAATCATCTATCAACTAAATGTAAAATCAAAACTCAATATCTCGTACATATATATATTTACACCCATCTATATGCAGTCACTAATGGGATTTATACATAACTCCTCCTCAGGCCACACAGTAATGAGTTTATGTGTAATCTCCATAAGGCAACAATACGGTTAAAACTCCCCACACATACAAATTAAGAAATGCGTCCGGCACCCTCCTTTATCGTCCCAATGATGTTCTAGAAATATTTGTGGATTACTATAAAAAACTGTTCTCAGAACCACCATTAACCTCGGATCCAGCTTCAGTAGACTGGTTCGCTAACCTTGCTCTGCCTAAATTGTCCCATAAACAACTCGAAACATCGAATGCTCCCTGCACTCCATTAGAAATTGCGACCATTATCAAATCCCTTAAATCCTCTACAGCCCCTGGCCCTGACGGCTACTCCATATCTTATTATAAAAAATTTGAACCTATCTTGACACCAAAATTGGTCACCCTCTATAACCATATTCTAAAGGGCAACAAATTCCCCCCTGAGATGCTTTTAGCCAATATGTCCCTGATCCCAAAGCCCAATAAGGACCACTCTCTTCCCCAAAGCTTTCGTCCCATCTCGGCCATTAACAATGTTCTGAAAATTTTTGGCAGGATGCTTGCAGACTAGCCTCGGTTATTATCTCCCTTATTTCCCCTAACCAAACCGGGTTCATTCCTGGCAGACAAATAACTGACAACATACGACTAGTTACGAATATCATTCAAGATGCAAATTTACATTCCCGACTGGTTCTTCTTCTAAGCCTTGATATCCACAAGGCATTTGATAGTGTAAGCTTGTCCTACTCGGACCATCTTCTACCTAGATTTGGTATCGCACGAGACTTTAAGGGTTTCCATGCTCTTTACCAGGCTCCACAGACCCATATCAGGTTACCAGGCAGTATTTCCCAGTTTTTTCCCTTACATAGAGGCACGAGGCAAGGTTGCCCGCTAACCCCCCTCAGGGTTATCACAAAGGACCAGGGGAATTCAAACTTAGGCTATATGCAGATGATGTCCTACTGTTCCTAACAAATCCCTTTATTGCTTTACCAAATTTAATCTCCCTGTTAGAATCCTTTTACTCTTATCTCGGGTTTGGAGGTCAACCTCTCCAAATGCTCCGCCTTGCCAATCAATTTTCGGAACCCTCTGATGACTTCATTGCAACACCACTTTCCCTTTCAATGATGCACTCAATCTTTTCGCTACTTAGGAATACACCTCACACCTTTCTTTCTAGCCCTTTTCCAAAACAACTATCACCCCATAGTCTCACATATAAGAAACCTACTAAAAACTTGGGACCCCTATCACATCTCCTTTATGGGTAGAGTCAATGCTATCAAAATGGCCATTCTCCCCAAACTTCTTCTCTTTTTAGGGCCCTCCCTATATACAGTGCCTTGCGAACGTATTCGGCCCCCTTGAACTTTTCGACCTTTTGCCACATTTCAGGCTTCAAACATAAAGATATAAAACTGTAATTTTTTGTGAAGAATCAACAACAAGTGGGACACAATTGTGAAGTGGAACAAAATTTATTGGATATTTCAAACTTTGTTAAATAAAAAACTGAAAAATTGGGCATGCAAAATTATTCAGCCCCTTTACTTTCAGTGCAGCAAACTCTATCCAGAAGTTCAGTGAGGATCTCTGAATGATCCAATGTTGACCTAAATGACTAATGATGATAAATAGAATCCACCTGTGTGTAATCAAGTCTCCGTATAAATGCGCCTGCACTGTGATAGTTTCAGAGGTCCGTTTAAAGCGCAGAGAGCATCATGAAGAACAAGGAACACACCAGGCAGGTCCGAGATACTGTTGTGGAGAAGTTTAAAGCCGGATTTGGATACAAAAAGATTTCCCAAGCTTTAAACATCCCAAGGAGCACTGTGCAAGCGATAATATTGAAATGGAAGGAGTATCAGACCACTGCAAATCTACCAAGACCTGGCTGTCCCTCTAAACTTTCAGCTCATACAAGGAGAAGACTGATCAGAGATGCAGCCAAGAGGCCCATGATCACTCTGGATGAACTGCAGAGATCTACAGCTGAGGTGGGAGACTCTGTCCATAGGACAACAATCAGTCGTATACTGCACAAATCTGGCCTTTATGGAAGAGTGGCAAAAAGAAAGCCATTTCTTAAAGATATCCATAAACAGTGTCGTTTAAAGTTTTCCACAAGCCACCTGGGAGACACACCAAACAAGTGGAAGAAGGTGCTCTGGTCAGATGAAACCAAAATCAAACTTTTTGGCAACAATGCAAAACGTTATGTTTGGCGTAAAAGCAACACAGCTCATCGCCCTGAACACACCATCCCCACTGTCAAACATGGTGGTGGCAGCATCATGGTTTGGGCCTGCTTTTCTTCAGCAGGGACAGGGAAGATGGCTAAAATTGATGGGAAGATGGATGGAGCCAAATACAGGACCATTCTGGTAGAAAACCTGATGGAGTCTGCAAAAGACCTAAAACTGGGACGGAGATTTGTCTTCCAACAAGACAATGATCCAAAACATAAAGCAAAATCTACAATGGAATGGTTCAAAAATAAACATATCCAGGTGTTAGAATGGCCAAGTCAAAGTCCAGACCTGAATCTAATCGAGAATCTGTGGAAAGAACTGAAAACTGCTGTTCACAAACGCTCTCCATCCAACCTCACTGAGCTCGAGCTGTTTTGCAAGGAGGAATGGGCAAAAATTTCAGTCTCTCGATGTGCAAAACTGATAGAGACATACCCCAAGCGACTTACAGCTGTAATCGCAGCAAAAGGTGGTGCTACAAAGTATTAACTTAAGGGGGCTGAATAATTTTACACGCCCAATTTTTCAGTTTTTTATTTGTTAAAAAAGTTTGAAATATCCAATCAATTTCGTTCCACTTCATGATTGTGTCCCACTTGTTGATTCTTCACAAAAAATTAGTTTTATATCTTTATGTTTGAAGCCTGAAATGTGGCAAATGGTCAAAAAGTTCAAGGGGGCCGAATACTTTCGCAAGGCACTGTATGTCCCTAAATCCTACATAAAGTCCATCCAAAGAGATGTCAACAAATTTATATGGAAATCCCAAAAATTTAGATTTCATAGATCCTTGCTGTATAGACCCCAAGAACTTTGAGGATTGGGTCTCCCTGACCTATGGCGTTACTACCTCGCAGCTCGACTTGCTCAAACAGCACAGTGGCACACCCCTATTTCGGGTATTCCCTGGCTGCAATTTGAAACCCACTCCATACTCCCGTACTATCTACAGGGCTTATTGTGGTCCCATACTATAAAACCCGCCGACTTAGCCCACTCCAATAGTATTGCTTCCCAGACTCTTCAACTTTGGTCTCTATACAGCAGTAGATTCAAATTAGCCTCTCCGCTCTCACCCCTATGCTCCTTTCTCGGTGACCCTGCCTTCCCACTGATGTTTCAACCCAGACACAATTCTGACCATTGGCGTTTCTCTGGGTTATCCACGCTATCAACACTAAAATTGGGCTCCCAATTTAAATCCTTTAGTCAACTTCAAGCTTATCATGGTCTTCCCCACTCCGAATACTTTAGATACCTTCAAATTCAACACTTCTTCCAATGTAGAGGCTCGCATCCAGGCATCGCATCGATCGTCATCCAGCCTACAATATACCCCATATGAACGTATTTGTGAGTCCCAGTCAAGAGATAGGGTGTCATCTCATCTATTTACAAATTCCTTAATGAAACGCACCTTCCAGACAATTCGAAACAGATGTTGCAATAGGAAAATTAACTTAACCTCACCTTCTCTCCTAATGAATGGGAGGAAATGTTAGCGAACATGTGAAAAGCCACCAGATCTATCAATGTGCGTGAAACGGCACTTAAACTTCATACTAGATGGTACATGACACCTGCTAAAATCCACACCATCTATCCTACGGCTTCTCCCATGTGTTTTTGTGGGTGTCAAGAGACTGGCTCTTTCACTGATACTTTTTGGGGCTGTCAACACCTTCAACCTGTATGGCAGAATTTATCATCCATTGCAGGTCACCCCATTTCGTTAACATTACCCATATGCCTCTTTTTCGCTTCCATCCCTGGGGTTACTGTTCCTCATATGAGACTGATTCAAACATTGTTTGTAGCTATCCTATGGGCGATAGTGCTGAACTGGCATTCTCCAGTTGTCCCTTGGTCAATGGTATTGTCCAGAATGGAGATGATCAAACTTGCTAAACGTATCCACCATACTCTGTATGATACCATGCATCTCTTTCGCAAGAAATGGTAATATTGGAACCTCTCTTTGATGTAGCCATAGCTAGTTTTCCCTTAAGATTTTAATTGTGTTATCTATACCCTGCTGAAGATTATTTCCGGCATTCCAAACTTATTGCTCTGTTTTCTGCAACGCAATTTGATACCTGTTTTTTGCTCACTATCAATGTATGCATTGTTCTGTAATGTTTGTACTGCTTTCTTCCAAAAAAAAAAATGTTTGTAAGAATTAAAACAATCTACTTAGCTGACCAGAACTAGTTCTTCAAGAAGTCTATTCCATATTTTCACAGTTCCACCATATACAGCTGCAAGAAAAAGTATGAACCCTTTGGAATGATATAGATTTTTGCACAAATTGGTCATAAAATGTGATCTAATCATCATCTAAGTCACAATAGACAATCACAGTCTGCTTAAACTAATAAAACACAAAGAATGAAATGTTGCCATGTTTTTATTGAACACACCATATAAACATTCACAGTGCAGGTGAAAAAAGTATGTGAACCCCTAGACTAATGACATCTCCAAGAGCTAATTGGAGTGAGATGTCAGCCAACTGGAGTCCAATCAATGAGATTGGAGGTGTTGGTTACAGCTGCCCTGGCCCTATAAAAAACACACACCAGTTCTGGGTTTGCTTTTCACAAGAAGCATTGCCTGATGTGAATGATGCCTCGCACAGAGCTTTCAGAAGACCTAAGATTAAGAATTGTTGACTTGCATAAAGCTGGAAAGGGTTATAAAAATATCCAAAAGCCTTGCTGTTCATCAGTCCACAGTAAGACAAATTGCCTATAAATGGAGAAAGTTCAGCACTGCTGCTACTCTCCCTAGGAGTGGCCGTCCTGTAAAGATGACTGCAAGAGCACAGCGCAGACTGCTCAATGAGGTGAAGAAGAATCCTAGAGTGTCAGCTAAAGGACTTACAAAAGTCACTGGCAAACGCTAACATCCCTGTTAGCGAATCTACAATACGTAAAACACTAAACACTAATGCATTTCATGGGAGGATACCAGAGGAAGTCACTGCTGTCCAAACAAAACATTGCTGCACGTTTACAGTTTGCACAAGAGCACCTGGATGTTCCACAGCAGTACTAGCAAAATATTCTGTGGACAGATGAAACCAAAGTTGAGTTGTTTGGAAGAAACACACAACACTATGTGTGGCGAAAAAGAGGCACAGCACACCAACATCAAAAACCTCATCCCAACTGTGAAGTATGGTAGTAGGGGCATCATGGTTTGGGGCTGTTTTGCTGCGTCAGGGCCTGGACAGATTGCTATCATCGAAGGAAAAATTAATTCTAAAGTTTATCAAGACATTTTGCAGGAGAACTTAATGCCATCTGTCTACCAGCTGAAGCTCAACAGAAGATGGGTGTTGCAACAGGACAATGACCAAAAGCATAGAAGTAAATCAACAGAATGGCTTAAACAGAAGAAAATACGCCTTCTGAAGTGGCCCAGTCAGAATCCTGACTTCAACCCGATTGAGATGCTGTGGCATGACCTCAAGAAAGCGATTCACACCAGACATCCCAAGAATATTGCTGAACTGAAACAGTTCTGTAAAGAGGAATGGTCAAGAATTACTCCTGACCGTTGTGCACGTCTGATCTGCAACTCCAGGAAACGTTTGGTTGAAGTTATTGCTGCCAAAGGAGGTTCAACCAGTTATTAAATCCAAGGGTTCACATACTTTTTCCACCTGCACTGTGAATGTTTACATGGTGTGTTCAATAAAAACATGGCAACATTTCATTCTTTGTGTGTTATTAGTTTAAGCAGACTGTGATTGTCTATTGTTGTGACTTAGATGATGATGATCAGATCACATTTTATGACATTCCAAAGGGTTCACATACTTTTTCTTGCAGCTGTATGGAGGTTAAAATGGGATTTTTGTACTTACCGTAAAATCTATTTCTCTAAGTTCATCGACAGACACAGAGCTCCATAAACCATAACTACTGGGTTATATTGCCTCCTCCAGGAGGATTAGGCAGAACAAAAAACACCTGGCTACGCCCATGGGCCATCGTTAGCTTGGTATACAACCCCCCCTCTCTGCTCTAGGTATTCAGTTTAGTTATGAAGTATTAGAAGTTTTAGAAGAGGGGTGGGTGCTGTTTCCGTCGAACTCAGATTTATGATGAATACAAAATTCCCATTTTCTCTTTCGTTCATTGACGGACACAGCGCTCCACATGGATGCCATCCCTGTTCATATGTCCGGGCACAGGACAGACAGAATCCTTGCCACTGAAGTAGGGGAGCTGTTGGCTAAGGGACTGGTGCGACTCAGACCCAAGCTTAGTTGTATGCGACGCTGCAAGATGTTTAACCTGCAGGCCGACCTAGCGCATAGCTACGGTCTGCACCTGCTCGCTGGCTGGGCTGGTGGGACCACTGGATCAAGATTATCCATCCCGTCGCCCAGCATTTGATTGTAGATCTCTCAAGAGAAAAAACAAAAAAGATTTAAGGAAGGAGTAAAAAATTGTTAGGACCAAAGATCCCAGCCGGGAGCCTAGGTCCTTACTCTGGACTAAACAGATTAAAACTGATTATCTAGAGCAGAGAGGGGGGTTATATACCAAACTGAGTATGGCCCATGGGCGTTGGCAGGTGTTTTTTGTTCTTCCTAGTCCTACTGCTGGAGGAGGCAATATAACCCAGTAGTTATGATTTATGGAGCTCTGTGTCCGTCGATGAACGAAAGAGAAATCTCTTTTCCTTCAGATATAAAGAGTTGTCCTTTGTCATGACCTTAAATTAGAAGTCCAGCCTAACCCTAAATTCCCTGCATCTACAGACATCCAGGATCTAACACTAACCTTTCTAACCCCGTAAAGAAGAAATCCGTATACATACCTTTTTTGAAACCACTCTGGTCCAGTCTCCAACCGCGGAAGCGCTGCAGAGGACACAGCCGACAACGGCTTTGAAATGAATGAGAAGTGACGTCACCCATAGACTTACTATGGGGCTTCCGTTGTTAGCTGCCTCTTCTGCACCCACCTCCACAGCAAAGCCGCAGCTGACAGCTAAGCGTGGGATTGGGTTAGATCGGCTTCAGAAAAGGTACGTATACTGATTTCTTCTTTACAGGGTTAGATAGGTTAGTGTTAGATCGTGGACGTCTATAGATGTAGCGATTTTAGTGTTAGGCTAAACTTCTTAAAAAGTGAATTACTCTACACCAACTCCACCATGTGGACCGCTTATCTATTTATACATGATGATCATATCCTTCCTTAATTCCCTCTTTTCAAGAGGGAATAAATTCAGTTCAGCTATTTTTTCTTCATAGCTGAGCTCCTCCATGCCTCTTATCAGTTTGGTTGTTTCTTCTCTGCACTTTCTCCAGTTCCCCAATATCCATTTTGTGAACTGGTGCCCAAAACTGAACTACATATTCCAGATGAAGTCTTACTAATGAATTGTGCAGGGGAACATTATGTCTCTTTCTTTGAAGTCTATACTTCTGTTATCACAATTTGCTTGTAGCTTGTCATTGCATGCTATTATTAAAGGATAGGTTCAAAAAACAATAATAATAATAATAATAATAATAATAAATGCACATTTTTCTGCATGTAAAAAAATGTGTATTTATATTTTTTTGTAGCAGAAGCCTGTAAAGCATTGCACCAGCAATCAGCAGATTGTGCTCTGTGTGTCCATTCAGACAAGGAGTCGGGGTTTGACCCCACCCCCTCTCTCTTCTCATTGGCTAACTGACTTTGATTGACAGTACCAGGAGCCAATGGCGCCGCTGCTTTGTCTAAGCCCCGGTTCACACTAGGGCGACCTGTGACAGGTCGCCGCAGGTCGCCTCCCATAGGGAAGCTACGGACCCGTTCTAATAGGAGCGACACAAGTCGCTCCGACCTAGAAAAAGGGTCCGGAGCTTCTTTGGGGCGACCAGGAGGCGACCGCCATAGACTTCAATGTTATGAAGTCTGTGGCGGCCGCTCCGAGGTCGCGGCGCGCTGCTCACACCGCGATCTCGGAGGTCGCCCCTGAAAGTAGCGTCGCGCCAGTGTGAACCGGCGCTTAGTCAATCAGGAGGGAGAGTCCCGGACGGCCAAGGCACTCATGCACATTGCTGGAGGAAGATTGGGCTCAGGTAAGTATTAGGGGGGCTGCTACACATAGAAAGCTTTTTATCCTAATGCATAGAATGCATTAAGATAAAAAACCTGCCTTTACAACCACTTTAATTTAATGACAAAAGTTACACTTTAAGGTCTGCTTGTAAGTTACAGACATCCAGTAGTGGGGTTATTCTACTACACAGCTTGGGGTCATCTGCAAAACACTGAAATGGTACTTTAAGGCCAGGCTGTATATATCATTTTTAAATACTTTAGGTTAAAAACGAAGGGTCCCAACACTGAACCCAGGGGTAACCACTAATAACCTTACACAATTCAGAGTATGAATCAGTAATCATTCTTTGCATACAATCTTTTATCCAGTTTTCTGTCCATCTACAAACTGAATTCTCTAAGCCTGTGTTATTTTATTGCAATAAAATGCATTAGCCGTGTTTAGGGAACTGTATCAAACGCTTTCGCAAAGTCAAAGTATACAATATATACAACCACTCCTTTTTCTATGTTCTTTGCTTACTTCCTCATAAAAAGAAAATCAGATTTGTTTGACTACGGTCTTTCATGAATCTATGCTATTCCTAGCTATTTCTATAAATATTATTTTCTAGCAAAAACTTATCTGTATAGTCTTTTAGCAAATCCTCAATTATTTTCCCAACTATAGAGGTTAAACTAATTGGTCCATTCTAAAGAAGCCGCTGGTGTGAACAAGTCCTTAAGTGCATGATCTGTGCAAAGATTTAACGCTTTCCCTGCTAGACATTTTTGCCTTTTTTTGCACACATTAAAAACATTATATACAATGGCAAGGAAAAGTATGTGAAAAGTATGTGTTTAATACATTCTCAGTGTTGGAGGAAAAAGTAATTAAAACCTTGGAGCTAATAGCTGGTCAGTCAAATGTTCTTTGGCAGCAATAACTTTAAGCAAGCACTTTTGGTTGCTTTGGATCAGACCTGCACAATGTTCAGGAGGAATTTTTGGTCATTTCCCTTTAAAAAACTGATTGTTGTGAATGATTATCTTCAGGTCATGTTCACAGCATCTCTATGGGGGTAAGGTCTGTGCTGACTAGGCCACTCCAAAAAGTGAATTTTCTTTTTCTGAAGTCTGTGGTGGATTTATTTTGATGCTTATGGTCATTGTCCTGGTGCATCGTCCAACTTCTCTCCAAGCCACACTGACCTTCTCCTGTAGAATATTTTGGTAAACTTTGGAATTAATTTTCCCTTGATGATGGTAAGTGGTCCAGGACCCAAAAACAGCAATTCAAGCTCAAATTATGATGCTCTCTCCACCATAATTCACCGCTGAGATGTTGTGCCCTTTTTGCACCGTACATAGTACTCATTCTTACCAAACAATTCCACTTTTTCTATCAACAGTCAACAAAGCATTTTTCCAGAACTGCTTTTTGCCACGGTGCTCTATTGCATATTTCAAGAATGCAGTCATTTGTTTTGGAGAGCAGTGGCTTCTTCTGTGGTGTTCTGCCATGGACACTTTGCCAGTTCAAACACTTATGTATGGTAGACTCATGAACATGGATGTTTGCCAGTTCTAGTGATGTCTTGAAGTCTTTAGTGGTTACTCGTGGATTCTTCTTTATCTCATTGAGGATTCTGCCATGTGCCTTGGCTGGGTGGCCACTTCTAGGAAGAGTAGTTACAGTAATAAACAGTCTCCATTTATAGACAATTTGTCCAATTGTTGACTGATAGATGCCTAAATACCTTGAGATTGCTTTGCATCCTTTTCCAGCCTTATGCAAATCAACCACTCTTGACCGGATGTCTTCAGAGAGCTCCTTTTTTTTTACAATTACTAATTATGGGATGTTAGTACACCGATCTCCCCCGCTGAGCTATTGTGTTCTGACGGGGGGGCGGCTCTCCCGCCAGAACGCGCCGGTCAGGATACTGATCGGCAGACCTTTTTCGGTCATGCCCCTTCTGTCGTACTGGCTGCCGTACACACGGGCTGAATGCCGGCTGGTTTCTACTGAACCAACTGATCAAATATTCAGTCCTTGTGTATGGCCCTTTAGATGAGGGGTTAACATACTTTTCCTTGCCACTGCATTTTTTAAAAGTAGAGACCCTAGAGAATAAAATGGTGGCAGCTGCACTTTTTCCAGGTCACATGATATTAGTGCAGCTGTTTGTCAACCCCTTATCTTCAGTGAAAAACATATTATAAAATACGTTTTAGTGCACACAAACATCATACTACCCAATTCTTTGGGCAAAATACCTTGCCTCTAGTACACAGATACGAAACACATCAAGATTTAAAATCAAGCTCACCTATGAAACGGCATCAAACTATGGTACCCAAAAGTTGTCCATAGGCAACACTTTAAAAACTCTGTTAACCACTCCCGGACCGCCCACTGTATATATGTGTCAATACTTTAGCGTTAAAGGGGTTGTAAAGTCAGAAGGTTTTTTATTTTAATGCATTCTATGCATAAAAAGCCTTCTGTGTGCAGCAGCCCCACTAACACTTAGCTTAGCCCCCTCTCAATCCAGCAATGTCCAAGAATGCCCCAGCCGTCCGGGACTCTCTCTCCTGATTGGTAGAGACACATCAGCTGTGCCATTGGCTCCCACTGCTGTCAATCAAACTGTTAGCAAATCAGGAGAGAGGGGGTGGGCCAAACGGCAACTCCATGTCTGAATGGATACATGGAGCTGCAGCTCAGCTCGGGAGCCCGCATAGCAAGCTTCTTGCTGTGGATGCACTCAACAGGAGGAAGGGGCCAGGAGAGACCTGAAGAGGAACCCGTGGAGAGGAGGAACTGGATTGCCCTGTGCAAAACCACTGTACAGAGCAGGTAAGTAGAACGTTTGTTATTTTAATAGAAAAAAAAAAAAAAAACAAGATTTTGCAATCACTTTAAAAACCTAGCGGACATAACCTCTATATTTTTTTTTTTAAACAGAGCGATTCTGTGTCCAATAAAAGTGGTCCCAGCGGCGGATTCGCCACATGATCACTTTTATAGGCAGTGGGAGAGGTGCCCCCTCCCGCCACTTTCCAGTCATTTCCCAGCTTACCGGAGCCATCGATAAAGGGGGAAACGATCCAACCCCTGGAGCGATGGGTAGGAAGTCGTGTGAGGGTAAGATGGCCCACACTCAACTCTATGCTTTTGGAGGACCGAAGCAACGTCTGACGTCACTTCCGACCTAACGGCCTTAAAGGCCCTTTTTTTTTTTGGTAAATGTAAAATTACATTTTTTTTTTTTTTTTTTTTGCTTTTGAGTGTTAATGTGAAATCGGACGTTTTTTGACACCAGATCTCGCAATAAAGAGGATCTGTCCTGCTTATTTCTATTACAAAGGATGTTTACATTCCTTGTAATAGGGAAAAAAGTCATTAAAAAAAACTAATAAATTAAAGGGACAGTGTAAAAATAAAAAAATAAAAAGTAAAATAAATAATAAAAAAAAAATTTAAAAGAGCCCCGTCCCTCCGAGCTCGCACGCAGAAGCAAATGCATACGATAGTTGTGCCCACATATGTAAACTGTGTTCAAGCTACACATGTGAGGTATCGATGTGATCTTAGAGCGAGAGCAATAACTCTAGCACCAGACCTCCTCTAATTCTAAACAGGTAACCTGTAAAAAAATTTAAAGCGTCGCCTATGGAGATTTATTAATTACCGTCGTTTATCGCTCGGCATAACATCTTTCACATTATACAAAAACATTGGGCTAACTTTACGGTTTTCTTTTTTTTTTTTTTATTTAAACAAATGTATTTTTTCAAAAAAAATTGCGTTTGTAAGACCGCTGCGCAAATATGGTGTGATATTGCAACGATCTCCATTTTTTTCTAGGGTCTCTGCTAAAAATATAGATATAATGTTTAGGGGTTCCAAGTAATGTTCTAGCAAAAAATACTGATTTTACCTTGTAAACAAAATGTCGGAAATAGGCCCGGTCCCTAAAGTCATTTTTCGTCCGCTGCGGCACTTTTTTTTTTTTTTACGGACACGGATGACACTTGTGTCATCCGGTCCGTATGTTCACATATCATACCATCCGTTTGTGGATGATATACGGACATAATGTGCGTCTATGTGTTTGCGGATGTCAGCGGATGACACCGCTGACATCCGATTTTGCATCCTTTCCGTTTTTTAAATGGAAGAAAAATAGGGTTCTGTTCCGTTACAAAAAACGGAACAGAACTGAAAGGATGCAAATCGGATGTCAGCGGATGGTCATCCGCTGACATCCGCAATCCCATTGACATGCATTATGTCCGTATATCACCCGCAAACGGATGGGGTGATATACGGACATACGGAACGCCCGTGTGAAAGGGGCCTAAAACATTTTTTTTCTGCCAGTAAATACCTGATACAGCCCACTTTCTTTTTCTAACATGGTAAAAAGCCTAGGCTAATGACATCATATACATCTTTTTCTCTCACTCTGGTGAGAGTTTGCCAGCAAGAGAGGGAGGGATGAGTCATAGGAGAGCCAATGAGGGCTGCAAAGCTGGAGGGGGCTGGATGAGGGTGGAGATAACAGGAGACTGCAGGGATCCATGAGGAGAAATGTGCAGGAAGGCAGTGGTGTGAGTGTGTCTGTATATATTTCTTTATGTACATCACGAGACACAGAGCAGCCATAATAATTACTATCTGGGTTATACGCAACCTATGAGAATGGACACTGGCAACAAAAAACACAGGAAGTCCCCCTTTATATAATGTCTTACATACAGGAAGTACCTCAGTTTTTTCGCCAGTGTCTTAAAGGTGATGGTCATGGTTGGAGAAGCTCACCATATTTTTAAAGAAGAAGAAAAAAGATTATGCTACAATCCCGGTTAAGATCTCCGGATCCAAGGGGATTGGCAATCAGATCCATCCAAAAGTGGAGGACCTTCTGTGGCCATTCCTGCGGCGGGAGATCACGTGTGCAAGTTCAGCCTATTTGCATGTAGCATGCCGCACATGTGCAGTAAGGGGCAGAGACGGCGCAGCATTTGAGGAGTGTTTCTGTCGGTGTGAGCTTCTGTCAGAAGCTGGATGGGACACAGAGCAGCTGCAGCTAGGGTGCATGAGTCACTGTGGGTGGATGTTGACAGGCACTGAGAGGTTCTGTTACTTTGGGATAACTGTGCTGTGTGTGATAAGCGGTTACAGCTTGGCACAAACTTAGAGTACACTAAAGTACAGTTGTGCTCAAAAGTTTACATACCCTGGCAGAATTTATGATTTTTTTGCCATTTTGCAGAGAATATGAATTATAACACAAAAATTTTTCTTTCACTCATGGTTAGTGTTTGGCTGAAGCGATTTATTATTAATCAACTGTGTTTATTCTTTTTAAATCGTAATGACAACAGAAACTACCCAAACGACCCTGATCAAAAGTTTACATACACCAGTTCTTAATACCGTGTATTGTCTCCTTTAACATCAATGACAGCTTGAAGTCTTCTGTAGTATTTGTGGAGGAGGCTCTTTATCTTCTCAGATGGTAAAGCTGCCCATTCTTCCTGGCAAAAAGCCTCCAGTTCCTGTAAATTCTTGGGTTTGCGATCTCCCCAAAATGGCTACATTGTATTGAGGTCAGGAGACCGAGATGGCCACTCCAGAACCTTCACTTTATTCCGCTGTAGCCAATGAGAAGTCGACTTGGCCTTGTGTTTAGGATCATTGTCATGTTGGAATGTCCAAGTACGTCCCATGCGCAGCTTCCGGGGTGATGAATGCAAATTTTCCTCCAATATTTTTTGATAACATACTGCATTCATCTTGTCATCAATTCTGACCAAATTTCCTGTGCTTTTGTAGCTCACACATCCCCAAATCATCAGCGATCCACCTCTATGTTTCACAGTAGGAATGCTGTACCTTTCATCAAAGGCCTTGTTGACTCCTCTCCAAATGTAGCGTTTATGGTTAAGGCCAAAAAGCTCAATTTTGGTCTCATCACTCCAAATGACTTTTTGCCAGAAGGGTTGAGGCTCGTCTGTGCTGTTTGGCATATTGTAAGTGGGATACTTTGTAGCATTTGCGTAGTAATTGGTTTTCTGCTGGTGACTCGACCATGCAGCCCTTTTTTATTTAAGTGCCTCATTATTGTGCATCTTGAAACAGCCACATCAGGTTTTCAGAGAGTCCTGTAGTTCACCTGAAGTTATTTGTGGGTTTTTCTTTGCATCCCGAACATACCTGACCGTGGCTTGGTTTCAACAGAACCCCTCATTTTCCACTTCTTAATTAAGAGTATGAACACTGCTGATTGGCATTCTCAATTCCTTGGATATCTTTTTATATCCCTTTCCTGTTTTATACAGTTCAACTACCTTTTCCCGCAGATCCTTTGACAATTCTTTAGCTTTCCCCATTACTCAGAATCCAGAAACATCAGTGCAGCACTGGATGAAAGATGCAAGGGTCTGTCAAGAGTCCAGAAACTCATTGACCTTTGAGGCCCCTTTCACACATGCTGTCTGTTTTTCATCCATCTGTAGACGGATGAAAAACGGACAACAGTGTATCTCTATGAAAAAACGGATGACAACGGATGATCATCCGTTAACATCCGCTTTCATCCGCTTCCGTCATTGTCCGTTTTTTTGAACGGATGAATGCCCTATTTTTCATCCGTCAAAAAAACGGATCGGACGAAAAACGGATGACAACGGATGAAAATGGACGACAACGGATGAAAAACGGACGACAACGGATGAAAAACGGACGACAACGGATGAAAAACGGACGACAACGGATGAAAAACGGATGAAAAATGGAAGAAAAAACGGATGGAAAACTGATACATTTGACGTGACTGAACTGATGAACTGAACGGACGGTATGTGTGAAAGGGGCCTTATACTCACACAGTAATTACAAGTAAACAGATCACAGGTGAGGATGGTTACCTTAATTGCCATTCAAACCCCTTTGTGTCAACTTGTGTGCAAGTTATTAGGCCAAAATCACCAAGGTATGTAAACTTTTGATCAGTGTCATGTGGGTAGTTTCTGTTGTCATGATGATTTAAAAAGAGGAAACACAGTTGATTGATAATAAATGGCTTCAGACATACACTAACCATGAGTGAAAGAAAAGTTTTTGTGTTATTATTCATATTCTCTGAAAAATGGCCAAGAAATCATAAATTCTTCCAGGGTATGTAAACTTATGAGCACAACTGTAAGTGCCTCAAGTTTTCTTGTCTGGATCAATGTCCTCCCAGAAAAGAAGTGGGGGGGGGGGGGCACAGCAGGAAGGGACACAAGTGTGCCACCATCAGGATTGGAAGATCCTAGCTGAACATCCTCTGTTAACCTCTCCTGAGAGGTCAGAGGCGACTGGCCAATCTGAGCCATTACAGTTGTCAGGCATAGTAGCTACATCTAGTGATTCTTTCTCAGCCTAGGTCACAAAGGACGATTTGGCATCAGCTTTAGCCAGCCTTGAGGGAAAAATTGCTGGCAAGATTGTTTCAGTGTCACAAGGAGGGAGGAAACGTGATAGATCCCCCTCACCTGAGCCCTCCCCCATGTTTTAGTTCAGGATTGGGCAAAGGTATGTGGAAGAAGTAGCTGTAAATGGGATTCAGGGTCTGAGGAGCTATTCTCGGCCTCTCAATCCCAGAGATTGTTAATTCAGTCTCTCACTGAAATGGTCCGGATTTAAATTCCCTCCTTTAGAGATTTCTGAAGTCTCTTTTTCCTCATTAGGCTCGTTAACGCCCTCCTCAAAATTTTCAGGCTCTTCCCTTACATCTGCTTTTAGAGCAAGTCGTTTTTTTTTTTTTTTCACTATTATTTATTCTTTTACATAATGTAACAACCCGCCTCCCAGGGCGGGACAAATAAAACAAAAAAAAGGAAAACAAATGTTCATGAGAGGGAGAGGCCATTACGAAAGCACAATAATCAAATAATCCCTAGAAAAACTTAGGGCACATATACTCTCTCCACTGGGACCATATCAGATCGACCTTTTGTATAGAATTCCTAAGGTAATAGGTGTGTTTTTCATAAGTAATACATTTATTAATATCCTAATAAAAGTGGGCGCTGATTGGTGATGTGTGTGCTTAAAGTAAATTGTCCCAATCCCTCAGAATTACCAAGTGATATGTAAAATTACATCTGGAATACAAAGAGCATAAATTAGTATAACCACAGATAAGTAAAATCAAAGTGATATAGAAGTCTAATATAAAGTGCTGAGTGCTTCTATTAGCATATATTTGATATCTTATTGCACCAAATATCTTATTGAAAAGTGCACCAGTGCATAAATAAGTGAAATCAATACATGAAATTCAACCAACAAATTCATATGCAATTTAAATAAAAAGTCCAAAATAATCCTTAAATCATGAGTTTGACCCAACACTGTGCTTGAAGAAAAAACATAGAATCCACCTTGTGAGCTAGTCCACACCTAAATGCTCACCAAATCGCAGCAGGCCGCTAGGACCTATAACACTCTTAAGGATCTCGAGATTTTTAAACCTATGGGCAACGTCCTCTCCTCTCTCTCTTCAAAGGTTATCAATAGTAAATTCCCACACTCACAGATAATTAAATATAGGACAAACTCCTCTCCACCAATGAAAAAGGGGCAAAAGAACAGGGAGCTAAAATAGTGTAACATTTTATTCAAAAGGAAAAAAAGAATAGAGATAATGTGCTTACAAAAATGGTACCCCGCCTGACACAGGTAAGAACCACCAAAAATTTGAATAGTGTCCCCCTCCATTACCAATTGACTAGTTCACATTCTCCTACACTCTCCGAGGTCGCGGCCGGCAGGCGTTCAACGGCAGAGAGAAAGTGACATCACTGGTTAACAGGAAGTGAGGATGGTGTTCAGACCACAATGCATTTCTCTGTTCCATTTCTTTTTTTTTACACTTTGTCTGCTGTTACAATAAAGATCATTATAACAGAAAAGTTTTTAACTGTCATGAATGGGTTACATTCATGACTTCTGTGATCAAGAGTGATCTGTGATTGGCTACAGCTAATCACATGGTACAGGGTGCTGTGACTGACCCAGGTACCATGTGATAGCTGTAGGCTAACAGTTTTGTTAATACTGTATTGCGATTACGTGATCACATCTTCACCGAGCATCGGGATTCGCAATCTGCTGTGTCCACCGCAGCGCGCCCCGAAACATGTAAGTGATTTTGCCTGCACATGCTGCCCAGCCACAGTATATGTACTGTGGCTGGTCGGGAAGTGGTTAATTTCAATCGTCTGGCCACAAATGCACTGCTTTTTTTTTCATACTCTGAGCTAGGACAGTAAAAACAGTAATATGGTGTAAACATTCCATAGTTTAACTTTGTGCCGCCACCTATAGCATCACAACAACTTGAACATTTTTAGTAGGAGCTCAATGGATATTTCAAAAGCCTGTACACTGAATTGAACCCTTTTATGACCATTTAACACATATGTGCATTGGCAAAAGGGTGGGCTGACCCATGTGTGTTGCTGGGTGGCTGATGCTTCTGTGCTCACAGCTCGCTCACTGCGCACTCCCAGCATAGAGGCCAAGCTGTGAAAGACAGATCTTGGTTCCCACTAATGATCAGTAGTCTGCAGGACCAGTTTCCGATCATGTGACCACTGTGGGAGCCAATCACGGTGGTCACCTGATCAGCCAATCTTTCCTGTACCCCGGCATTCAGAACTTTTTTTTATTTTTTTTAAATACATGCATGGCCTCCCCCTATAGGTAATAGATATAACAACAAGGACAGAGTATGTCTGATAGGACATTGCCAATTACACATTTTGTCAAAAGGTGTCAACTGGCAGGAACATTTCCCCAGTGCAGGAAGCGTAGACATGAAGTTGTAGAATTCTCCAGAACCCAAAAGGGAAAAAAATAATAGGTTTTGTTGCATATTGGATATGGAAGGTGTGACGGACTCTTGACAGCCTAGGTATCTCTGCCAAGGAACTGCTTCCTCGCCGCTGGAACATAAGCTATTATATTAAGTGCAAACAGAAACAGTATTTATTGAAAATTCACAGAGAATTTATACCACACAAATCAGATAAGAGCTTGAAGCTATTAGCCTAAACAACGCCCACCCCAGTCAGCCCAGTGCCTACTTAGGAGTACATGGAACAGAGACACCCAGACAGTATACTATTAGTCATTTAGAGGTGATCCCAAGGTAACAACAGCAATCTCAGGGTACAATTTGATAGCTCCGAGCCCCGAGATCCACAAAGCTGCGTCCCCCAAGGTCAGGGACTGAAGCAATAGCTAGTAAAAGGAACATGGGAGCAGTCCCTACTGTAGCCAGGTGAGAATTCAACAGCTGCGGTTAGTAAACCCCAATAAGATGTTGTGGTGCAAACACAAAGCCGGCCAGAAGGCTTTAACCCTTTCACTGCCAGGTCCTCCGCTCCACTTTTAAACTTTACTGGCCAGGCCATTCTTGCAATTTTTCCATTGCTTTGTTATTTTTCCCTTACAGCTTTCAGAGTTTGTTAAAGACCCCCCAAACCATATATTTTCTGAAAGAAAATGACCAGTAGAATACAAATAAAGCACTACTGATTTTTAGGCCACAATGATATGTGCACAAATGTTTATCAAAACAATATTTTTGTTAAAAGTAAACTAAAAAAAATCATTGTTTTTATCAAATAAAAACTCAGCACATTTTACAAAATTCCTACTAAATATAATAAGCTAACCTGTATTTAGTTAATAAATAACTATTTTTAGATATTAGACTGCGCCTTTTGCGAAATGGTAAAAAATCAAACATATGCAAAAATGGAAATATCCAAATTTCTCTAAAAATCTAGAGGTTTTCATTGTTCCCTAAGGGCTCTTTCACACGGCCGCTCCGCTTGTCCGCAAATCATCCTATTTTTTTGCAGATGATTTGCGGACATAATGTAAGTCAATGGCACTGCGGATGTCAGCAGAATACCATCCGCTGACATCTGATTTTCTTCCTTTCAGTTCTGTTCCGTTTTTTGGAACGGAAACAGAACCCCATTTTTTCATCCGTTCAAAAAATGGAAAGGAAGGAAAATCGGATGTCAGCGGTGTCATCCGCTGACATCCGCAATGCCATAGACTTACATTATGTCCGCATATCATCCGCAAACGGAAAAAGTCCCGCAGCGGACAAAAGCAGCGGAGCGGCCGTCTGAAAGAGCCCTTACAGCTTTCAGAGTTTAAGACCCCCCCAAACCATATATTTTCTAAAAGCACATCACCTGTAGAATAAAAGGAAGGTGCTACTGTGATACTTGCACAAATGTTTATTAAAATAATACATTGGCTTGAAATTCTCTAAAATCATTTTTAGCAGATATAAACACAGCAAGTTTTACAAAATTCCTGCAAAATTCCTAGTAAAAAATAAAAGCTTAACCTGGATTTGGGTAATAAATTACAAATATTTGTAATTTTTAAATTACGTCTTTTTGTAAAACGGTGAAAACTGTAAATAACCACATTTCTCTAAAAATCTTAAGTCAGTCATTGTTCCCTTACAGCTTTCAGAGACCCCCCAAACCATAGATTTTCTGAAAGCACAAGACCAGTAGAATAAAAGGAAGGTGATAGCGATTTTAAAGGATTCTAAAGGCCCCACAATATTTGCGCAAATGTTTACCAAAGCAATATTTTCACTACAAATACACTAAAATCATTATTAGCAGATACAAACACAGCAAATTTTACAAAATTCCTGCTAAATTCCTACTTAAAGCGGTAGTATATCGATTTTTGTGACTTTTACCTACAGGTAAGCCTATAATAAGGCTTACCTGTAGGTACAATTAATATCTCTTAAACCTGCACGGTTTAGGAGATATTTGCCCTGCATCCAGCCGCTGACGTCTGCGGCGCATGCGCTCTGAAGGTCCGGCGGACCTTCGGAGCTGCTTGCCGGATCTTGCCGGAAAGTGAAACTCCCGCGTCCGAGCCACCAAACCCGGAAGAGACACCGAGGGAGCATGTCTGTGCCCACAGCGGTGTCCGGGGGTCCGCGTCGGGGCTTCGTTTTAAGGTAAGTATTTCATAATGAGCTAGTATGCGATGCCTTTGTCTTGCAGGGTTTTTTTTTTTATCAGTATACAACCGCTTTAATATAAAAGTTTAATCTGTAATAAGTTAATAAAAAACAAATATTTGTAAATTATAAATTGCACCTTTTTGTGAAATGGTGAAAACTGAACGTACACAAAACTATAAATACCCAAATTTCTCTAAAAAAAACTGGAGGTTTTAATTTTTCACTTTTAGAGTTTTTTTTAAAAGACCCCTCAAACTATCAATTTTCTGAAAGCAAAGGGCCAGTAGAATAAATGGAAGGTGCTGCTGATTTTTAAGGCTCTGGGATATTAGCATAAATGTTTACCAAGATAATATTTTCACTAAAAATGCACTAAAATCTTTTAGCGGATACAAACACAGCAAATTTTACACAATTCCTGCTAAGATCCTTCTAAATATAAAAGCTAAACCTGTATTGAGTTAATAAATACAAATCTCTGTAAATTTTAAATTGTGACTTTTTGAGAAATAATGAAATCGGACGTACGCAAACATTTCTCTAAAAATCTGGAGGTTTTTCTTTTTCACTTACAGCTTTCAGTTTGTAAAAGACCCCCCAAACCATATATTTTCTGAAAAAACATGGCCAGTAGACTACAAAAAAAAAAAAAGAAGAGGGTGCTAATGATTTTCCCTAGGCTATCCAATAGAGACTTCCCGTTGGTGTATCACAGCTCCTCGCCTATTTCAAAGGCAAATGGGGTTAGCATACTACTTGCTAAGTCGGTACCGTGGACCTCTGGTGCGGTGTGGCAGGACGCACAGGGTCGCTTTTTACTACTAAAAGGGAGGATCATGGATGATCAAGTCACCTTAGCCAATGTCTATTTCCCTAACTCTGGGCATTCCCAGTTCCTACGGGACTTACTTCCAATTCTTTTGGAGTTCACTGAGGGGCTGTTGATCTTTGGTGGGGACCTTCATTTTGCGATGGACCCTCAATTAGATGTCCCCAGGGGCTCCTCTCATCTATCCTACGCATGTCTAAAAAGGCTAAAGGCGGACCTGGTTCTCCTCAACCTCATCGACCCCTGGAGGTTACTGCATCCCCAACATCGGGATTACTCCCATTTCTCTCAGGTGCACCATACTTACTCCCATCTTGACCATCTCTTAATATCTCACTGGGATCTTACTAGAGTGATTTCCGCTCAAATTGATGCCATCTACCTCTCGGACCATGCTCCCATTCATGTAAACCTTCGCATAGACCCAGCACACACGAGTCTTGCTTCCTGGAGGCTCAACGAAGCCTTACTACAGTCCCCAGACTCGTGCACCACGTTACGGTCTGCCTTATCGGCCTATTTCGCCACCAACAGGGACTCGGTTGACAACCCTCTCGTTCTCAAGGAAGCGCAAAAACCTGTGGTGAGTGGGCTACTAATACAACTGGGTTCAAGACTAAAACGCAAGTGCTCTAGGAGCACAGATTACCTTGCGGCTAAGCTGCAGAAGCTGGACAGTGTTCATAAGGCTACCCTGGCGTGCTCCGCCTACCAGGAACTGGTTGGGGTCGGCGAGGAGTTGCGGTCTTTACTTTTCCATAAGACAAAATAGAAACTGGCATGGGCTGGTCGAACTGCCTTGGGGGCCAGGAGGTTGACCACCTTGAGCGATATGGCAGCGGAATTCCGCTTCTACTTTCAGGAGCTTTATGGTATTGCAAGAGCTCCTGCTCTAGCGTCGCCTCATCCCACTCTAGCATCTATTCAATCATATATAACGGCGTCTGGTATGCCATCACTCTCGACTGAGGTGCGGAAGGAGTTGGAGGAACCCATCATGATTGAGGAACTGAGCCTGGCTCTATCTTACTCCAAACCCAAGAAGGCCCCGGGTCCTGATGGCCTCACACCGAGACCCTTTCACCCCACTTGGTTGTGGCCCTTAACTCGATCGAAGATGGTCATTCCCTACCAGTTGATTTTCTAAGAGCACATATCTCTGATTCCCAAGGAGGGTAAGGACTTATCTAAGTGCGCTAACTACCGCCCCATTGCGCATCTTAAATTGTTTGCGAGAACTCTGGCAAACAGACTTCTTCAACATATTCCCCACTTGATCCACGGTGACCAAGCGGGATTTGTCCCTTTACGGGACCCCCGCGACAACACCATTCGGGCACTAAATTTAATTCACCCTGCCAGATCCCCCCGATCCCCCCTTCTCCTGCTATCTACAGATGCAGAGAAGGCTTTTGATAGAGTCAATTGGCAGTTCCTTCGTGCTACTCTGTCCCTTATAGGCCTGGGACCTTCCATGCTATCCTGGATTCTCTCACTTTACTCCCATCCCTCTGCAGCGATCAAAGTCAATGATGTGCGGTCAGACTTTTTTGAGATCACGAATGAAACCAGTCAGGGATGCCCGCTTTCTCCTCTGGTCTTTATCCTCACCCTGGAGCCCTTTCTGTGCACCGTCCGGGGGAGGGCGGAGATCACAGGCTATCGAAAGCCTTCTGGGGCCCACAAAGTTGCTGCTTTCACGGATGATTTGATCTTCTTCTTGACTAATACTTTTAGTCTCTCCCTAACTTTGTGCAAGCTCTTAAACTCCTTTGCTGTTCTTATTTCTTTAGATCGTGCCACAACGGAGAGTCTTCGGGCTGTTTGCTCATTTCGGCTGGCCTCAGACTTAATTCGATACCTGGGAGTGAACATTACGCCTAACCCAGATGCTCTATACGCGGTTAATTTTGGCCCCCCTTCTCTCGCAAATTAAGTCTGACCTTGCCCATTGGCATTCTCTCATTCTTACCTGGTTTGGTCGGTGCAGCGCGCTTTAAATGACCATCCTGCCCAATATTTTATACCTGATGCAAGCCCTCCCTGTCCAACTCCCTTCTCCTTTTTTCAAACGCATTAACGCCATGTTTCGGGAGTTCATCTGGTCACATCGAAAACCATGCATACAGCTCAAGCTCCTCTATTTACCAAAATCTAGGGGAGGGCTGAAACTCCCGAAATTTGAAGGCTTACCATAAAGCAGTTCATTTAACCAGAATGATTGACTGGTACTGCCATGCCGAAGCCAAAAGGTGGGTAGCCATGGGAATTTGAGACAACACAGCGAAAAGCTGGCCCTAGATCACGTCGTCAAT
Organism: Pelophylax lessonae; assembly: GCF_965119305.1. Classification (NCBI taxonomy): domain Eukaryota; kingdom Metazoa; phylum Chordata; class Amphibia; order Anura; family Ranidae; genus Pelophylax; species Pelophylax lessonae. The sequence continues at coordinate 683,156,619 of NC_138769.1, read as the reverse complement.
CCCGAGGGAACGGAGTGGTCACCCTACCCTGGGCAGCAAACTTTCGATCATTAGGGAGGCTTTCCTCTATTCTGCAGTCTCACCGCATCCTTGCCCAATGGTTCCCATCTTAGGTAACCCAGATTTTCCCCCGGCCTTTGAAGGTACACAGTTTCTTGAATTGATCCCAGAAGGTCAATTGCATCTTTGGGACTTTCTTGGGGATGATGGGAAGCTTTCCAAGACAATTCTGTCAAAAGTGACCAGCTCCCCCTTGGAGCGGTCTTCAGCTCCGTCCCCCGGGTATCCCTCGCCAACTGACAGAATCAGAGCACATATGCCAAAGCAGGAACCCAACCCACCATAGTTTCTCCATTATGTATTCTGCTTTAGCCAGCCCACCCCCGGTCTTCTTCCTCCCGTTCCTAGAGCGTTGGGAATCTGACCTCCACACTAAATTCACGGATGCCCAAAAAGAAAAGATCATTCACTTCGCACATAAATCATCAATAGCTACAAAAGGTCCAAGAAACAGGTTACAAGATTCTCACGAGGTAGTATAGGGTGCCCTCACTTGTTCACCTTTTCACCCCACAAGTCTCAGACAAGTGCTGGCGGTGCGATCTTGATTGAGGGACTTTGTTTCATATTTTGGGAATGTCCAAAAATTAAGCCATTCTGGCATGCAGTGTCCAACATCATCAAACGCCTAACTAATGTAGACCTCACAGATGACCCTGCGGCATGCCTGCTTCATTTCCCCGGCTATTCTCATTTATTCGAATTGGTTGTCAACTGCCTTACACATCATTTGTGCAATTGGTATCCCGGCAAGGTGTACATTTTTGAACATTATACTTCCTAGGCCATTCTATTGCTTTACCTCTGATGACTTTTACTGTTATGCGGCCTATCTAAAGTGTGAATTTCACCATTGTGTACCATGCTATGTGCCTACCTCTACTTTGCCATTGCACTTGTTTGTACCACAACCTTGACTAAATAAAGGAATTACCAAAATAAAAAAAAAAATAAAAAAATAACAAGCAGTTAACCCTTGCAATGTGTGTGCTTTACTCTAACTTAAAAAGCATTGTATAGCGAAAGTTAATTTTTGACCGCAAAGGATATGGTTTTCCTCCTTTTCATTTTTTCTAAACAGTCAGAAGCAAGGACAATAATGTTAGGTTAGGAGTTTGTGGCATTATCAATTACAGCACCTTACTGTGCATTAAATCCTATTATTCATGTAATAACAATAAACTACCTAATGGCCACTTGTGCGGCTGGAGCATAAAGACCCTGCAATTACTGCCTGCAAGGGTCCTTGGCAATTTGAGGCAAATTATATTGAAATGAACGGCAGAACAATGAAGTCTGACAATGGAAAAGACCTTGCTTTTCTTTGTTAGTCTCTTTCATACGAGAAGCCATTGCACAGAATTATTTCACGCTTACCTCATTATCTCTCGCCAGCCGCAGGATCTCATCAAAAGTCACAAAAGTGTCGTTCCCTCGTACTGCATCTTTCTCCATGTAGCCCAGGTGGATGTCAGTGGCCACCAGGATCTTAAATGTGTCTTCATCATCTCTATAGACAAAGAAGATGGGTGAAATTTTAATTCACAGTGGCACTGATTGGAGATTCAGGGCTATTATTTGATCATACAAAGGACTGCACTTTCCTTATAAAATAAACAGGCATGCTGCGTTAGCAAAAGAGCTTTTTACACACTTTACTGTACATTCATAAGAAAATTGGCATTATAATGGTATATAGATCAGATAAAGGGAATCTATAACTTATCAAATTATACCTTTGGATATTGCAGACTCTGTCAACATATTTGAACAGACATACATTAGGTCTTGATTGAAATAGTCTACAGATAAAGACAATATACTTGCACAAATTGCACCTGACGTTAGGATAGTGAATTTATTTTTATTATCTAAATTAACAAAATTGATATCCGACATAAGGAAAAATATGAATTTTGACTTTCTTGTAAATTCCATATCTTAAGAGTACAGAACAGGACAAAGACTGGATATTGATAGACCCTAGGTTGTTTCTGGTCACACCCTCTTGGGGGTACCCCTATCTTCAGGTGATTCGGTACCCCTATAACCTTACCCCACTCTGTCAAACCTCAGAGTAACACAGGAACAGAGGAGAGGGTGTCATGATTAATATACTAAAAAATGCAGGAATTTACAGATAAGTCAAATGCTAGCCACCAAGAAGGCCAATCTGCAAGAGGGATCACATAAGGGGAGTTCCCTAATGGATTCAAAAGAGGATTTCTGCAGGGCAGAGGAATCTGGAGTCCCCAATTTCTGGCACAAGAAAATGAAGATGTTGGGATAAAGGGTTCATGTTTGGTCTAGGCGGTGATGACTGGGGAAATCCACCTTCCAATTGTCCAACCCCAGAACGTGAACAGCAGAGACTGCAGGACAGTATATCTCAACCCAGCAGATGATCAGACTTATCTCCTTCAAGGCTGCCTGACACCTGGTAACCCCTTGACTGCTTGTACCCTGAATAGCTGTCCCTGAAGAAGAGGGGGTCCAGTGGTGCAGATTATTGCTCTAAGCTCCAAGGCGCTGTTGGGAAGCTTTGCTTTCCTGGGTTTTTAGGCTCCCTTAACTGTGAGAAATTGGAACACTCCTCCCCAGCCTGTAAGGCTGGCATCTGTTGTTACCACTTTCCAAAAGTGTGTGAGAAACAACTTTCCCATTTCAGGAGCTGGATTGGAAATCCAGCAAGCTAGGGAGTTCTTTGCTTGATTAGAGAGAAGCATAGGGAAGTCAAGAGAGAGGGTGTTTTTGTTCCAGGCCAACAGAATGTTGTGTTGGAAAGACCTTAAGTGGAACTGAGCAAAGACAACAGCCTCAAATGAGTCAACGAGGCCCAGGACTCTCACTGAGAATCCAATTAAGGGATGTGCTTTAGATTTTAAGGTCTGAGCATGAGATCTTAGAGAGGTTTGCTGGAAGAAAAACTTTGCCTGGGCCATGTCTAGAATGAGGCTTAAGTATCCCAGGCGAAGGGCAGACTTTTGAAAGTTGATTATCCATCCGAAAGTCTAAAGAATTGGAAGGGTCCTTTGGATATTTGCAGGCAGTTTTGAGTGAAATTAATCCTTTAGAAGAAGGTAGAAGCCCCTGAAGAAGGGGGTTTTGGAGCCTTCCACTGTGGAAGAAGGACCTTTCTTTCTGTGACATCCTTTCCACCAAAGAGACATTCTCCATGAAAAGGCATATATGAGTGAGGCGCCTTTTACAGGTAGCTTTTGCAGACCAGGCTTTCAGCCATATAATTCTGCCCAAATGGACTGAAATGAAAGCCATTCTAGAAAATTTGTGTCATAACTTGTTCTAGAGCATCAACACAGAAAAGCAAAGTGGAAGGTTTAAGTGTCTGTAAATGTTCTGGCAGAATTCAGTCCTGAAAGAAAGAATCTTGTGAATTGTTCCTTGCCCTAGTCCAATTAGCTCTAGTTTGACGGAAATTGCAGCAATAGCTGGGCTGGACCTGCAAGAGTAAAGAGAGCCATTAAGATTTTCTCAAATTTTCTGTCTGCAGAATCTTTAGATGAAGGAGCACCTTCAACAATCACAGTAAGACTGAGACGCAACGTCTACTACAGAAACATTACAATATTTAGTGAATCATTTTTTACACTGGATATAGCTTGTCAATAATTCTAAGAGGGGGAGAATTATTTTCAGGAGAAACCTTATGGTCATAAATTGCCCATTCTATTTGTTCATGAATGGATATTGCCTTTTTAGACTCTGCAGGTAGTGTAGTACTCAGAGGGGCGTGGCAAGATAGAGAAGAGTCAAGTGAAACTATACTGAGGCTATAAGAAATTAAATCAATAGTGGTGTGCTTTTCTAGTGCTCATAATACTTCTAAAAATGATATACATATACAAGTGCATTTAAACTTAAATCTTACAATGGTCACATGCTGGAGCAAATATCAGAAAATAATATCGTCAAATTTAACACACAGTGTGCAATAATCATCGAGTGTGTGCTACACAACAAAAAATTGGATTTTTGTAAGACATTACCATAAAATAATTTTCTCCGAGTCCTCTGACAGATGCAGCTCTCAATGTTTCTTCACGAATGGGTAATGCGCCATCTACAGGAGTAGACTAGGCAGTGAAAATTTTTCAATTGACACTCCTATAGGGGCTGTCCCTCATGACATTACCCCAGACACACTGTGCTCACTAATCAGTTTCGTAGCAAGCAGTGAAAGAAAACACAACCATCCTCAAACAGAGGGGCGGGAGCTGCGACTGTCAGAGGACTCAGGGAAAAGGATTTTACGGCAAGTTCTTACAAAAATCCAATTTCCTCTTACGTCCTCTGACAGTCGCAGCTCTCAGTGTTTCTTCACGAATGGGACGCCCCAAAGCAGTGTAGGCATGAGGGGTGGGAAGAACGCAACCAAAAAACGCATTTCCAAGGCTTAAAACGTAGCCAACAGGGCAACAAAAGCTCAACCAACAGGAGCTTCCCCCAAAACGAAAATTAACCCCTGAAGAGAAGAAAAACAAGTCTTCGTCAAACAGCAGCCTGCAAAACCTTGTGGCCAAAGCAAGCATCCGAGGATGCCAGCAGATCAATCTTGTAGAATTCTGTAAGTGTGTGCAGACGACCAGGTCGCGGCCTTACACACCTGAGCCACAAAAGCCTGATGGCGAAAAGCCCAAGAGGCACTTTAGTGCTCTCGTAGAATGCGCCCTTACAGGGAAAGGAGGAACCTGACCCTTCAATGAATAGGCCTGAACAATTGTCTGTCTGATCCATTTCAATATGGTTGCAGCAGACGCAGCCAAACCCTTACAAGATCCCTCAGGAAGGACAAACAGAGAATCAGACATCCGAAAGGATTCCGTGGCCGACAGGTAAACCTTCATCGTGCAAACCACATCCAGAGAATGCAAGGCAAATTCCTTGGGATGCTTGGGCTTAGCACAAAGCGAAGGCAAAACAGAATCCTCATTAAGGTGGAACGCTGACACCACCTTAGGAAGAAAGGATTAGTTAGGTCGCAGAACAACCTTATCCCTATGAACTACTAAATATGGCGAGCGGCAAGATAAAGTCGCCAACTCAGACACCCTGCGAGCAAAGGTGATAACCACCAAGAAAGCAACCTTCTGAGACAGCAAAGGCAGAGAAATTTCCCAGACATTCTCAAATGGAGGACATTGAAGAACGGACAAAACCAAACTCAGATCCCACGGAGGTAAAGGAAACCTCCTTGGTGGGGCCAGATGACGCACCCCTTTAATAAAGGGGCGAATCAAGGACTTAGTCGCCAAGGGACGTTGGAAGTAAATGGCTAAGGCCGACACCTGACCTTTTATCGTGCCCAAAGCCAAACTTTGCTCCACACCTTTCCGCAAGAAGGCCAAGACCTTCGCCACTGAAAAAGAGCGAGGATGCAACCCTTGCGACTCACAGGCAATATACATTTTCCAAGTACGATGATAAATCTTCCTGGAAGTCCCCTTCCTAGCCCTCAACAAGGTAGGAATCACAGAATCAGAGAGGCCCTTGTCTCTCAACACCTGGCCTTCAACAGCCAAGCCGTTAAAGCCAGCGACTGTAAAGCAGGATGAAAGATCGGTCCTTGAGACAGCAGATCCTCCCTCAGAGGCAGCCGCCAGGGAGGCTCGATGGCCATCTTTACCAGGTCCGCGTACCAAGACCGGCGAGGCCAGTCTGGTGCCACCAGAATTACCTGCACCTTCTCCACTGCCAACCTGCGGAGGAACCGTGACAACAGCTGTATCGGAGGAAAGGCATAAAGCAGCCGATAGCGGCTCCAAGGCACCACCAGTGCATCTGCGGCGTCGGCCAGAGGATCTCGAGCTCTGGCCACAAACTGCTCTACCTTTCTGTTTAGACGAAATGCAAACAGATCAACCTCCGGAGTTCCCCATCGGGCACACAGGAGGCGAAAAACCTCCGGATGCAGGGACCATTGCCCCTGATCCACGGCCTGACGACAAAGGAAATCCATCTGCCAGTTCTCCACCCCTGGAATGTGGACTGCGGAAAGAGCCGGAACGTGCGCCTTGGCCCAAGTCAGAATTTCGGCCACTTCACTGGCCGCCCGGGCACTCTTGGTGCCTCCCTGGTGATCAACATAAGCCACAGCCGTGGCATTGTTGGTTTGAACCCGAACCGGGAGACCGTGCAGCCGAGGCATCCAATGGAGCAGGCAGAGTTTGATCGCCCTGAGCTTCAGGACATTTATCGGTAAAGATGATTCCACCTTCGACCACGTTCCTTGGGCACAAAGAGTGTTCAGTACTCCACCCCAGCCCATCAGGCTGGCATCCATGGTGATCACCATCCCCAACAGCAGCAGAAAGGACCTGCCCTGGCTCAGAGCGGGCGACAGAAGCCACCACGAGAGCTCTGACCTCATGAGACGGCTTAGACATATCATCCTGTCCAAGGACTGTAGATCCTTGTCCCACATGGCAAGAATCTCTGCTTGTAGAGGCCTTGTGTGAAATTGGGCAAACGGGACCGCCTCGAAGGCCGACACCATCAGCCCCAGAGCGTAATACCCAAGGTATTACCGAGGTTGCACTGATATGAATGTACTACTTTTACTGTTATAGTAAAAGGCAGTGAAGAGTTGATTAAAAAATTCAAAGTGAATAAAAAATAAGGCTAAGTTCACCTTTTTATAACATGTTACACCTGTATCCAGGGTGAAATATGTAACATGTTAAGAAGTATGAGCAGACAGCTACACTGACAGTCTGCATAAGCTTTGCACTGAACCCGCGATCTGCTGATCAATGTTTTATAGGTTCCTTATTAAAAAAAATAAATAAATGCATTTTTTTACCTGCAAGAAGATGTAAATTTAATACTTATTTAAAAAAAAAAAAAAAGGTGAACTTAGCCCTTAAGTACAGAAACTTCATAAGGAATAAAGGATTCAATACCTAAAGAAACTAGCAGAAAACAGGTCTCACATAGTGGAATAGCAATGCAGGGGTATGCCAGTGTCCAATCACCTGAAGACAAAAATTTATATCAGAGTCTATGAAAATCCAGCCTGTGTCCTGTACTGTAAGATACGTACACCCCTACATTTACCAGCACTTCAGTCTATACACTAGAATCAGATTACATGGCAGTGATTATAATAATAATCAGGAGGAACCCGGTGAAAAAAAAAAAAGCCTGAAGAAAAATAACGCAGTTACCACATCCAAGGACTGTTAAGCTTTTTTATATTAAATTTATGTGAAATAGCGATACAATTTAATTTTAGGTAGATATGGCCTTAACAATTTACTTACAGAGACCCCCCTGATGAACTCATTTCTACTCCTTAAGTGACTGCAAAGAACCAGCTGGAATAAATTCTCGCCTACAAAAAAGAAAAAGATTAATTAATAAAAGTAAGCATGTAGCAGTGTGTAATTCTTCACTTAAATATAACATACAGTTGCTCATTTATAATGCATGAGAATGTAGAAATGCATGCAGCACCCACTCGCTCTCACTCTCACCCTCTCATACTGGTCACTGGAAGTTAAACATGGCATCTCATGGCAAAGAACTCTCTGAGGATCTGAGAAAAAGAATTGTTGCTCTACATAAAGATGGCCTAGGCTATAAGAAGATTACCAAGACCCTAAAACTGAGCTGCAGCATGGTGGCCAAGACATACAGCGCTTTAACAAGACAGGTTCCACTCAGAACAGGCCTCGCCATGGTTGACAAAAGGAGTTGAGTGCATGTGCTCAGCGTCATATCCAGAGTTTTTCTTTGGGAAATAGATGTATGAATGCTGGCTGCGGAGGTTGAGGGGGTCAGCCTGTCAGTGCTCAGACCATGTGGCGGCAACCAGGTGAGGAGTACAAAGACAAGTGTGTCTTGCCTACAGTTAGGCATGGTGGGGGGGGGGGGGGAGTGTCATGGTCTGGGGTTGCATGAGTGCTGCTGACACTGGGGAACTACAGTTCATTGAGGGAACCATGAATGCCAACATGTACTGTGACATACTGAAGCAGAGCATGGTCCCCTCCCTTTGGAGACTGGGCCACAGGGCAGTATTTGAACATGATAACGACCCCAAACACACCTCCAAGACAACCACTGCCTTGCTAAAGAAGCTGAGGGTAAAGGGGATGGACTGGCCAAGCATGCCTCCAGACCTAAACCCTATTGAGGATCTGTGGGGCATCCTCAAATGGAAGGTGGGGGAGTGCAAGGTCTCTAACATCCACCAGCTCTCCGATGTCGTCATGGAGAAGTGGAAGAGGACTCCAATGGCAACCTGTGAAGCTCTGGTGAACTCCATGCCCAAGAGGGTTAAGGCAGTGCTGGAAAATAATGGTGGCCACACAAAATATTGACACTTTGGGCCCAATTTGGACATTTTCAATTAGGGGGTGTACTTACTTTTGTTGCCAGCGGTTTAGACAACAATGGCTATGTGCTGAGATATTTTGAGGGGACAGCAAATTTACACTGTTATACAAGCGGTACACTCACTACTTTACATTGTAGCAAAGTGTCATTTCCTCAGTGTTGTCACATGAAAAGCTATGATAAAATATTTACAAAAATGTGAGGGGTGTACTCACTTTTGTCAATTACTGTATATTGGGTATACATAGTTGGTAAGGATGAATAAAGACACCAGCCCTACCAGTCCAACTGGAGTGTGTGTGAGTATGTCAAAAACCATTTCCCATATCCCTGTATACTGTGTTTGCCAAAATGCCAAACTAAAGCCTCGTACACACGCAAAGAATTTCCGCCGACCGGTCGACCGTCTTTGGTCCAGAGTGGTGTCTGTTGGTTGGAATGTGCTCTAGACTGCACACAAATTTTCCCGCACGACAGAATTCTACTTCAGAAGTGATGTCATGTGTTGGATTGCTTTCTGTGTTCTTTCATCTCTGAGCATGCCTAGTCTTGCTCATAAGATTTTTCCCCATCGAAATCTGTACTAATGAGACAAAAATCGGACGTGTTTTGACGGTCGACAAAAATTATATAGCCTGCACACCAGGATTTTTTCAGCCGAAAAGTCGGAGTCGGTTGTCGGAAGCACCATACTAACAAGCCGAAAATCGGCAGATCGGTCGTCGGACGACATTTCCCGCCCAAATTTCTACGTGTGTATGAGGCTTAAGATTTCTTTTAAATAATATTTCTCGCTGATACCACTGATTGTGGAAGGGAGTTTCACATTCTTACCGCTCTGAAACATAAAAACCCCCTACACAGTTTAAGGTTAAACTGCTTCTCCTACAATTTCATTGAGTGGCCATGTGTCCTCTTACACAGGTATTTGTATATCAATATCATATTACCTCCCCAGCATCTCTTCTCCTGGGAGAAGAAGTTTAATGTCTGCAGTCATTCCTCATAACTGGGGTCCTCCAGTCCCTTTATTAGTTGTGTTGCCCTTCACAACTCTCTCCATTTCCAGCACATCCTTCTTGAGGACTGGTGACCAGAACTGGATGGCATACTCCAGATGTGGCCGAACCAGAGTTTTGTAAAGTGGTAGAATTATAGTTTATCTCAGGAGTAGATCCCCCTTTTTTTGCAGCTAATATTCTGCTAGCTGTGCTTGCTGCAGCTGGGCATTGCATGCCCTATTGTCCCATTGCTTCTCCCCCAAGTGAGTAACTTGCGTTTTTGATCTTAGCCCCCCAAGTGCATTAGTTTACATTTTACAACATTAAACTACATTTGCCATGTACTTGCCTGCCCCATTATTTTATTGAGGTCTTCAATATCCTACACAAGTTATATTGTAATTGAATGTTATGAAAAATGACTTTTCCTTTATCAATCTGCAGCGCTGTAATTTTCTGTAAAGTGCAATTTGGCTACCTGGAGGAGTTCTAAACAAAACGCCCCCCCCCCAGAAATGTATTTTCCTGGTTGTTTAATTGGCTTACTAATTTTACCAGAAGTCTGCACTAGTGGTGCACCGAAATGAAAATTTTGGTGCTGAAACTTAAAATTCAGAATGCACTGGGCCAAAACGGAAAGTGACAGTTTTTTCAAAAAAATATATATATTTTTATATAGAATTATATTATATTCGATATTTTAAATAACATCATAAATTAATAGGAATTTAAAAAATAAAATTCAGTAACAGAAAATACAATACTTTAAAGTACCATAAAGAAAAATACTTTAACCACTTGCTTACTGGGAACTTAAACCAGGGCTTGACAAATTTGCCTGAAATCTAGGAGCCAGCTAAAAAAGTTAGGAGCCAGTTTTTTTTTTTTTTTTTTAAACTAACAATCAAGCTTTATTTAATAAAACGGATACTAAATTTACAAATAAATACGACTAGAACTCCACTCTCTTCTATAGCGCAATTGGATGGAAACAGACTGTCTGTCTCTTTCCATCCGATGCCATCTGATCCGATCCATGGGATGGATAGAAAATAGAACCACCATCCGTCTGTTTTTGGCGGACAGGATCAGATGGCAGCAGATTACTGCTCCATAGAGGAGAATGAAGGGTCCGATCAGGTCTGCCTGAAAAACTGACAGGCGGACCTGATCAGACAGCCCGTGTGAAAGGGGCCTTCGGCTGTGGCACGGCGATGAGGAAAAAAAAAAAAAAAAATTATATATATATAATTTTTTTTTATAATAATTAAAAAAAAAAAAAGAAAACATTATTTATTTTTTTTACATTTAAAAAATAAATTAATAATAATAACCACACTCCCTGTCCACTTACCTTTAAGCAAAGGTAACTGGACAGAGAGATGAAGCCTTAAAAAACTTCCCTCTCATTTCCTCTTTGGAAGGAGATGGGAAGGCATTGAGAACATGCATTACTCCCGGCCACCACAAGGGGGCGCCAGTTCCCCTAGCCTCTCATCTCACAGAAGAAAGCCGAAAAGCCGGGGCCTCAATTTTTGGACGGCGCGGAAATCCGTGCACTCGAGGAGAAGGTGGGGGGCGCAAAAGGGACAGGACACCTCCTGCAGGGCACCCCAGGCGCCAGGTCACCAATTCTAGTCGCAAATGCGACCTGGCGCCCGGGTTTGTCGAGCCCTGATTAAACCCCTTTCCTGCCCAGGCCAATTTTCAGCTTTCAGCGCTGTCCCTCTTTGAATGACAATTACGCGGTCACGCTATACTATACCCATATGAAATTCTTATAATTTTTTTTAAACAAATAGAGCTTTCTTTTGGTGTTATTTATTCACTACCGGGGTTTTTATTTTTTGCTAAACAAACAAAAAAAGTCCAAAAAAATTGGATTTTTGACTTTACCGTAAAATCTATTTCTCTGATGTTCATTGACGGATATAGCTCCTGATCTTCTTAACGACTGGGTTATACTGCCCCCTACAGGGGTAGGATGCTAGGCAAAAAAAAGTCTAGCTAAGCCTATGGGCAGTCCCAGGGGGTATACTCCATCTCTCTGCTATAGGTAATTCGTTTTGTTACAAGCAGTGTCAGAAGAATTACAACTCCACAGAGGGGTGGGTGCTGTGTCCGTCGATGAACATCAGAGAAATGGATTTTACGGTAAGTCAAAAATCCCATTTTCTCTTTTGTTCATTGACAGACACAGCTCCTGATCTTCTTAACCATTGGGACGTCCTAAAGCAGTGTTAAAAATGAGGTGAACAGCGAAAAAGAAATTCGCAAGGCTAACTATAGGCAACCAGGTAAACAGGAGCTCAACCAAAACACCTGGAGCTCACCAGGTCCACCAGGTCCTCTAAAGAGCAGCCTGCAAAACCTTGCCCTCAAAGGAAGCATTGGCAGGTGCCAACACATCCTCTTTATAAAACTTTGAGAAAGTGTGCACAAACAATTGAGTGGCCGCTTTGCAAACCTGCGTCACTGAAGCCCAATGACGGAAGGCCCAGGAGGCACTGAGCGCCCGAGTAGAGTGCGCCTTGACAGAGAAAGGAGGAACCTGACACTTGATGGAATAGGCCTGAATCACCGTCTGTCTGATCCATATGGAAATGGTCACAGAGGAAGCGAACAACCCTTTCCAAGGCCCATCCGTAAGCACAAATAGTGAGTCTGACTTCCTAAAAGACTCCGTAGTTGCCACGTACACCCGACTCGCCAGGACCACATCCAAGGCATGCAAAGCTATTTCCTTTGGATGTTTTAGCCTGAGACACAGGGAAGGCAACACAATGTCTTCATTCAAATGAAAACCAGAAACAACCTGAGGAAGGAACGACGGACAGGGGCGAAGAACCACCTTATCACTGTTCACCAAGTAAGGTGAATGACAGGGAAACGCCGCCAATTGCGACACCCTGCGCACAGAGGTGAAAGCCACCAAAAAGGCCACCTTTTGGGACAGCGTAAGCAGGGGAATCTCCCAAAGATTCTCAAAAGGAGGCTTCTGGAGGACAGAGAGGATCAAATTGAGGTCCAAGGGGTCAAGTTTCTAACTCCCTAAAGAAAAGTAAGCACCAAGTAGTATGTAGCCAAGGACCGTTGAAAGAAGACCACTAAGGCCGACCCCTGACCCTTGTTAGTACTCAAGTCTAGTTTCTGCTCAACCCTCCGTTGAAGGACGGTCAAGATCGGAGCCACCGAAAAAAGAGCGAGGATGAACCCAAAGAGACTCACACCACACAATGTACATCTTCCACGTATGATGGTAGATCTTCCTAGAAGTAGATTTCCTAGCTTTTAACAGCGTTGGAATCTCCGACAAAATTTTTAGCCATCAGCACCTGGCGTTAAAAAGCCAAGCCGTCAAAGCCAGCAACTGTAAAGCAAGATAGAAGATTGGTCCTTGGGGCAGCAGATCCAACCTCCCTGAGAGGAAGCTTCCAAGGAACGTCGGTGACCAGCAGCACCAGAGTGGCGTACCAAGCCCAGCAAGGCCAGTCCGGGGCCACTAAGATGACCGGAATCCCTTCTGTCCCGATCCTGCGTAGAAGTCTTGGCAGAAGCTTTAGAGACGGGAAGGCGTAAATCAGATGAAACTGCCATCACCAGCGCATCTGTAGCATCCACCAGAGAATCTTGTGACCGAGCCACAAACCTCTGCACCTTTATGTTGAGCCCGGACGCTAACAGATCCACCTCGGGGATGCCCCACCGGAGACACAACTGATCAAACACCTCCGGATGAAGGGACCACTACCCTTGGTCCAATGCCTGCCGACTGAGGTAATCCGCCTGCCAGTTCTCTACCCCGGGAATGTGTATGGCTGAGAGGGCTGGAACAAACTCTTTTGCCCACCTTAGAATGCCGGCTACCTCCAGAGCCGCCAAGACACTTCTTGTGCCCCCCTGGTGATTGACATAAGCCACGGTCGTGGCATTGTCCGATTGAATGCACACTGGACATCCCTGAATACGATCTGTCCAATGTTCCAGGCACAGTCTGATTGCTCAGAGTACCAAAACATTGATCTGTAGTCTGGACTCTTTTAGTGATAATTTTGCCAAGGACTCCTCCCCAGCCACGCAGTCTGGCATCCATGGTGACCACTATCCAATACAAGGGGAGGAAGTATTTTCCCAGCCCAAGCGCCCAAGAACGAAGCTACCATATCAGAGAATCTTTCGTTGCCCGGCTCAGCCGGATCTGATTGTCCAGAGGTTTCTTGACCCATTTGGCCAGAATCTCCAGAATACGAAAAAACGTATTTTCTTATGAGCCAAGAAGGAGGGCTCAGGTCTACGACAAGGGTCCTTGCCCTTAGTAGCCTGAGGAAGAAAGGTACTCTTCCCCCTGTGAGACCTTTAATGATGACATCCAGGGTAAAACCAAACAGGCGATCGCCTTGAAAGGGAAGATCAGTCAAGGCCTTTTTAGAAGTCTGGTCCGCAGACCAGCATTTGAGCCAAAAGACACGCCGAAGGACCACTGCCGAAACCCGAGCCGAGCAGCATCCAAAGAGACATCACAGATTAACTGCAGCCCCTGGACCAGTTGGTCCGCCAGCTCAGCAAATGCAGGGGTGAGCTACTCCCCCCCCCCCCCCCCAGGTCACTGTACAAAATTGTAGCCCATTCGGTCAGAGTCTACGACACCAGGGCATATCTGCCTTAGTGCCGAACCAGCCAGGGTGTACATATTGCGAGTCACAGTCTCTACCTTCCTGTCAGCCAGGTCCTTAAAGGCCAGGGACTATTCAAACCAGAATCGTGGTTGCCTTGTACAATCTGGAAACCGGAGGGTCCACCACCGGTGAACCTGTCCACTTCTTAAGAAGGGTCTCCTCATAGGGGTATTGCCTAGAAAATCGCTTAGGGACCCCAAGGGGAAGCTTTGGTCGTCCCCACTATTTAGTGACACTTCTGTCAAAAACACCCTTTCCACTCTGGATGGCTTGTGAATGCCAAAGGGAACCTGCACCTCCGCCGCAGCTTCGGCTGCGTCCCTCATCATTAAGATCTCATGCACAGCTACAATCAGCGTGTCCACCAGCACCTTTTCATACGCAGTTGCAGAAGTGGAGGAATCCTCCTCACTATCTGAGGATTCAGGGCGCATGGTCGC